>NW_024870722.1:5584166-7047500 GCF_019054845.1 Dipodomys spectabilis | reverse complement strand
TGGTGAAGTTTGGGGTGAGCTAATTGGTGTTAGTGGTAGGCAAGAAGGTCTTTATTACTTGAGAACAATGAGAATGGGGCTAGTCCAGGTAGAGATTTTTTTTCCAGAGACTTGGGGTTTTTGAAATGTAAAAGCATCACAATGGATTTTTATTTTCTACTCGACTTAGACACCCCCCTCCCCGTCCCGTACCCCGTATTTAGAAAAACCATGAATTTGCAGTCATTGATCATGAGAACTGGACCTGTTCCCTTTGAGATGTGTCAGATCTGCCTGAAGCAAGACCACCGGCATTGTCTGCCCATCTCAAGCCTCTCCACAACCTCGGCCATTCTTCCCTCCCATCCTTCTCTTTCTGGCTCTCTTTCTCGCTTTTACCCTCTCTCCTATTCTCAGACATTCCAGGGGATTTTTTCCAGCCTTCTCTCCCTGGGGCTGTCCTGCTACTTGTCATACCCAAAGGTGCGGAGCTGAGAGATTCAGACTCAGAGGGAGTGCATTCCCTTGGGAGCTTGTTAGGACTTCACTTGACAATGTATTCAAAAATATTTTCGCGGAACACAACCACCTACAATGTTGGCCACTCTGGAAGTTTGAAAGCAGAGAGTATTTAATGATATACCATCTTCAACATTTAGATTCACACAAAATCTTCTGCATTCTTTCTTTCTTTTTTTCATACAGTATTTGTGCAGGTGAGCTGCCATACCCGGTCTCACCAGAGCCCAGCATAAGCACCTGTATTCTGCTGCCTGGCCAGGTATGATGCACACCGGTTTTCAGCAGCACCATTCACCTGAGGGTCTTGTTAAAACACGTGTAGATGGGCTCCATCCCCAAAGTGTCTCATTCTATAGGTCTGGGATGGAACTTAAGAGTTTCTATTTCTTACAAAGCACCTTAGAAGGACACAGTATTTATTCTAACTTGTGGTTTTGGAGGTTTCAATCCCAAGTTGATTGGATCCGTTGCATTGGGCCCCAGTAGCAGAGGCTTCTTACCTTATTACCATGACTGGGAAGTGGAGAAGAAGCCAGAAGGGGCTAAGACAATGTTGATTTTTTTTTTTTTTAACGCATGTCCCATCTCCTAAGTGACCTACTTTCTTCATCTGGGTCCCACTTCCTACTCTCTGCCACTTTCCAATAAGGCTTATGATTCCATCAAAAGATTTAATCCATTGATGAAGGCACCGTTTTTAAGATGCAATCACCTTGAAATATCGCCCCCAGCTGGGGACCAAGTTTTCAACACTGGAGCCTGAGCTGGGATGTTATTTCACATTCAAGCCAAAATGTCAGAGAAAATGGATGGCATCTTCCTCAGATCATACTTGGAGAACCATCAGCCTAAAAGAATCACGGGTGTGTGTAATTTTTAAATATAATTTTGAGAGAACCCAGTACCATATTTGTAGGAGTAGCTTTGGAGAAAAGTAATAAAATAATGGCTACTGATTGACCCATCCACAATAGAAATTGAGATTGCAGAACTATTTTTAAATGAAAATATTTTGTCTAACATGGATTTCGAGGATTTCTGGCTTGATCTGTTTGAAAGGTAAACATTAGAGAAACATTATTTGGTTTTGTTAGGCAAGTGAATGGATTTTCAGAAAATGGTGATATGATAATTAAAAAAATATTTGTTTAAGTGATATTTAGAAACTGAAAAAGTAAAGGGTTGATTTTCTCCTTGGCTACCTTGCTAAGTATGCTCCTACACTTTAGTCTCCTGTAGAGCGTTCTTTTCCTCTGAAAAACTGGTCAGGTTCCTTCTGATTTGTTATGATACTTCTTAAAACCCCGTTCCTCCAATAAACCTTCAAGACAGAGAGGTAAAGATTTTCATGCAGGACTTTGATCATCCTAAAGTGGAATCCTATAATTTTCTGTGTTTCAATCTTACCATTGACTGTAATCAAACATGTTTATCTATTTCTGTTTAGTGTTGCTATTTGATCACAGTGTCTTCAATATATTCCTTTCTCCTACTTTATTTTAAATTGAATAACCTAAAAGGGAGAGAGATATTTTCATTTTGACTTTCCAGAGTGTATAGTATAGAGTAACCAGAAATACATGTTCTCCTTAATTTAACAAACACATCATATCAATTACCCTAAGTTGGAAGCATTGTAGGTCAAAATGGATTTAATGTACCTAATTTACAGAAAATTCTATCTTAGCAACACAGACCACTGTAAAGTATCAAGTTTTTTTTTTCTTTTTCATGATCCAGTGAACTGTTGCTCATGACTAATGCCTGTTATCAAGAGAGAGGACTGTGCAGCATTGGAGAAAAGATCAATAGACAAAGTATGGTTTCTACTAAATGTACATTGCTTCTGCATTATGGTAAAGCAAAAACCTTTAGAACAAGCCATCATAACTTCGGGACCATCTGTATGTACATAGAAGCAAATGACTATGTGGTTGCTGGTTTCTCATTGTATGGCTTTGCACAAAAATAATTTCTGTTTTCACACTACTAAAATATAAGAATAAAAAGATAATTCCTGTGTAGAATCCATCTTTTTCCTGCAAATGCACATACCATGCTCATTAAAACGTAGCTAGAAACCGGGCACTGTGCTTCACACCTGTATTCCTAGTGACTCAGAGGCTGAGATCTGATAACTGAGGTTCAAAGCCAGCCCAGGCAGAAAAGTCCATGAGACTCTTATCTCCAATTAACCATCAGAAAACAGAAGTGGAGTTGTGGCTCAAAGTAGTAGAGCACTAGCCTTTAGCAAAAGGGCTCAGGACTAGTACTCAGTCCTGTGACCACCACCACCACCACCAAAAACAGAACAACAACAACAAAAGAAGAGTAGTAGGAGAGATTTTACTGAAGTCATATTTTTATGTGTACTATGGAAATATGTAGGCAAAGAAAGCATATAAATCATTTGGTAAGATAAATTAACTTCTTTTGTTTGATAGTTATCATATTGCTGGGAATGTTGGTCTAGAAGATTAGATTAGGCTCCCAGTAACTAACTGTGGGCATGGGTATTGACAATGAGGATAATGATGTTGGAATATGCATTGCTGAGGTAGTCATTTCACTCATTTGTCATCAACAGCCACAGGGCACAGTGAGTCTTATGTTTTTCCTGGATTACATGTGTTGCATCTGCTTTGATGTACTTAAAACTATATTAGACTTACACATGTACGAGGGTAGTCTGGGTTTTAACAGGTGCCTTGTATTACAATGGTACTGTCAACACCCATTAAAAATTTGTGACCTGTCTGTATGTGTTATAGTCTCTTTGGATTGATGGGAAACACTCTGTTGATTGCTTTTCATTGTAAAGGAGTCTTTTTTTTTTTGAACAAGTGCTACAGTTACCTAAACATTCCAGTCATTCAGGAGACATTTGTAGGGACAGAGAAGACCTTCTTTACCCTTGCAATTCTCCCATGTCACAGCTGACTGCTTTAGTGCCAATAAAATGTTAAGGGCTTTGGTTTTACTGGGCAAAGCACTGAGTATCAAAGTCATTCCTATTAAATATTAACATCATTTACTAAGGCTATAATTAGAAAATAAAATAAACTAGCATATAAAATTTATACCTTAATCATTCTCTGCTCTCCTTCAGGTGTTGCAAAATGGTTTTCTTGGTGCTAAAAATAGAATTAGGAGTTACATTTTAAAAGCGTTAATGCTACCAAACATTATACAAGGGGAAGTGGGTGTTTCTGAAGGTCTTGTGAGAAACCTGAGATTGTGAAAGTCAAGTGAAGAATAATCAAGATTATGACTGTGCCTGGTGCGGATGGCTCATGCCGGGACTCCTAGTTACTCAGGAGGCTTAGATCTGAAGGATTGTAGTTTGGAACCAGCCTGGTAGAAAAGCTTGTGAGACTCCAATATAACCAGCGAAAAGTAGGACTGGAGACATGGCTGAAATGGTAGAGTGCCAAGCGAGAAAGCAAAGCTGAGTGAATGAGCTTCTGGCTTTGAGTTAAAAATCTTTGTACTGTAAAAAGATTTTATTTTACTTTTTGTGCCCCCCACCCCACTTATTTGTTGCTGTTTTGGATTTCTGTATTTTTGTCTTATAATAAGTTTATTTATTTGGAGGAGGTAAGAGGTGAACGAATTCAGCAGTGATGCTCACTAGAAACTATGTTGAAAATGAACTGTACAACTTGTGGGGGAGGAAAAAACCTGGAAGAAAACAAGGGAAGAGGTGACACTGTTCAAAATGAAATGCATTCATGACATGACTTACATAACGGTAACCTTCTAAACATCATCTTTACAATAAAAACAAATATAATTTTAAAAAGAAAGACAGAAAAAGAACACACATGTGAGTGTTTGGGTGTATTTGTGTGCTTACTGTGAGGTTATAGGAAGCCCCTTCCTATAATAATCAGCTAGAGAAATGACAGAATAACTTGGACTCCAGTGTAATTTCTAGTTCTGAAATAAAAACAGAATTTGAATCCAATAGGTCAGTTATATATAAACAAATACACAGTGTAGAGAGAAGAGACCCAGAAACAACAGATTTTATTCTTTAAAGGGAAGAGAAGAATGAACCAGAACACAGGACTTCATTAAATATAATAATAATAATAATAATGATAGACCTGTAGTAAGCACCTATAGTCTTAGCATTTGGGAGGCTGATACAGAAGGCCAGCCTGGGATGGCAAGATTTTGCCTGCAAAAAACAGATCAAACTCTAAAAAAACAAAAACAAAAACCCCCAAACCCAAACCAGCCCTGAAATAGTGAGGTGTGAATTTATATTGTGCACCTATTCTACTTACCAGTCCTACTGAAGGTAGGTATTTGGGTCATTTCCAGTTAATGAAGAGTGCTGTGATGATCACTATTTTATTTGTTCCCTACTACACACAGTTGACTTATTATCTCTAGGATGTGATCCTTCTTTAATTTTTATTCTGTCTGGTCTCCTAACAAAATAGTAACCCTCACCGTCCCCCCGCCACCCCTGATTTCATGGGTCTGCACAGTACTAATGCTAAACTGGCAAGCAACAGCTTCAACTTTGTGAGATAGTTCCAAAAGTCTCTCCGAAATGTCTCTACTGGCCTCACAGGGTCTGTGTACAAGATCTTGCGGCTCTATCTCCCTCCCAACAGGCTGAGTTGTCAATATTAACAATTTTCTGCACCTGGATAAAGTTTAACTTCATTTTGCTCTTTTGTTTTCTTTTCCTTGATACTTAAGGAGTTTGGTCATTTTTCATGTTTGTTGGCCATTCATATTTTGTCTTTTTTTTTTTCCATAGCATGTGCTGGTCTTCTAGTGAGATGTTCTTGCTTACATTACAAATAATGTGATCATTAATCATTACAATAATCTTCAGATGACCACACACATTGCAAATAGTCTTTATTACTCTGCGGTTGGGATTTTCATTCTTTTTTTTTTTTTTTTTTTGCTAGTCCTGGGGCTCGAACTCAGTATGAACGCTCTACCACTTGAGCCACAGCGCCACTGCCACTTCTGGTTTTCTGGTGGTTTTAATTGGAGTTAAGAGTTTCACAGCCTTTCCTGCACAGGCTGGCTTTGGGCTTTGAACCACGATCCTCAGATCTCAGCCTCCTGAGTAGCTAGGATTACAGGTGTGAACCACTTGTGCTTGGCTCCATATCATTATTATTTTTTTTAATTTAATTTTATTTTATTTGAGAACATACTGTACAGAGGGGTTACAATTACATGGGCAGGATAATGCATACATTTCTTACCAAGCATTGCAGCCTCCTCCTTTGTTTACCCTTCACCTCCCTTCCCAGCCTCCCCCCTCCCCCCCACCCAATCATACCCTCCCCTTCCCCCCCCCCCACACCAACATTGTAAAGCTGGTTTTGACATGACATTTTGTACTTCTCATTGTTGCAACAGGTCCACCTGAATCCTTAAACGACTTGTTTGTCCCCATCTCCTCCACATGTTATACTGACATCAAATATAGTGAAAGCGGGGGTTACACTGTGGGGGAGGGACATACAAAGCAACAAAGAAATAATCTTATAAATGCGTTAGAAACACATGCATGAAAGAAACAAAAACATTAAAATACATATTTGAGGTTTCGTTTTCCTAACATCACATTATCTGACCTTTTCCCCTTGACTCATACCTATACTAGATATTGCAAATAAGGGAAACCATGGGACCTATGTTTCTTTGGGCCTGGCTTACTTCACTTAATATAATTTTTTCCAAGCCTTTCCATTTCCTAACAAATGGGGAAATGTCATTCTTTCTGATGGAGGCATAGAATTCCATTGTGTATATATACCACATTTTCTTGATCCATTCATCTACTGAGGGGCATCTGGGTTGGTTCCATATCTTAGCTATGGTAAATAATGCTGCAATAAACATAGTTGTGCTGGTAGCTTTAGTGTGGTCTTTTTTGTAAACATTAGGGTAAATGCCCAAAAGTGGGATTGCTGGGTCATAGGGGAGTTCTATGTGAAGTCTTTTGAGGAACCTCCATACTGCTTTCCAAAGTGGTTGAACAAATTTACATTCCCACCAACAATGAAGTAAGGTTCCTTTCTGTCCACATCCCCTCCAGCATCTGTTGTTGTTAGAGTTCTTGATTTTTGCCGTTCTAACTGGAGTGAGGTGATATCTCAATGTTGTTTTGATTTGCATTTCTTTTATGGCTAGGGATGTTGAACATTTCTTCATGTGTCTATTGGCCATCCTTCTTTCTTCTTCAGAGAAGCTTCTCTTTAAGTCTTTCACCCACTTATTTATTGGGCAGTTGTTTCTTTGAGGATTTGTTGTTGGAGGGTTTAATTTTTTGAGTTCCAAGTCTATTTTAGATATGAGACCCTTGTCCGTTGTATGGCTAGTAAAGATCTTCTCCCAATCCGTGGGCTTTCTATTGATCTTGCTAGCTATGTCATTTGCCCTGCAGAAGCTCTGCAACCTTATGCAATCCCATTTGTCCAACCTTTCTTTGATTTGTTGTGTTTCCGGGTCTCTACTTAGAAAATTTCGGCCTGAGCCAAGGAGACCTAGGGTTTCTCCTATTCCATCCTGTAATGTTTTCAGAGTGTCTGCTTTGAGTTCAAGGTCTTTGATCCATTTGGAGTTGATTCTGGTGCAGGGAGATATATAAGGATCTAGCTTTAGTTTTCTACATGTAGTTAACCAGTTTTGCCAGCACCATTTACTGAAGAGGCTGTCTTTCTTCCATTCTATTTTTTTAGCTCCCTTATCGAAGATTAGATGGCTATAGGTCTGTAGGTTCATTTCTGGGTTTTCAATTCTATTCCATTGGTCCTGAGGTCTGTTCTTATGCCAATACCAAGCTGTTTTGATTACTATGGCTTTATAGTAGAGTTTGAAATTTGGTATTGATATTCCTCCAGCAGTGTTCTTTCCGTTGAGGAGCGTTTTTGCTATTCGGGGTCTTTTATTGTTCCATATGAATTTTTGGATTGCCTCTTCAATTTCCTTGAAGAATGAGGGTGGAATTTTGATAGGTATTGCATTGAATTTGTAGATAGCCTTGGGAAGTATTGCCATTTTCACGACGTTAATCTTTCCAATCCAGGAGCATGGGAGGTTTTGCCATTTTTTAAGTTCTGTGTTGATTTCCTTTTTCAAGATTTTAAAGTTTTCATCATAGAGGTCCTTCACTTCTTTAGTTAATTCCTAGGTATTTTATTTTTTGTGGGGCTATTACAAATGGAGTTGCTTTCCTAATTTCAGCCACACTTTTCTCATTGTTGGCATACAGAAAAGCCATTGATTTTGGGGGGTTAATTTTATAACCTGCTACTTTGCCAAAGTTTTGAATCAGCTTGAGTAATTTGGGAGTGGAGTCTATGGGATTCTTTAAATACAAGATCATGTCATCTGCAAAGAGGGAGAGTTTTATTTCTTCTTTCCCTATTTGGATCCCCTTTATGTCTGCATCTTGTCTTATTGCTGTAGCTAGGCATTCTAATACTAGATTGAAGAGAAGTGGAGAGAGTGGGCATCCTTGTCTTGTTCCTGAGTTAAGAGGAAATGGCTTTAGTTTTTCACCATTGAGTATAATGCTGGCTGTAGGTTTGTCATATACAGCCTTTATTGTATTGAGGAATGTTCCATGGATTCCTAATTTTTCCAAAACCTTCATCATGAAGGGGTGTTGGATCTTGTCGAATGCTTTTTCTGCATCTATTGAGATAATCATGTGGTTCTTATTCTTTCTCCTGTTGATGTGATGAATAATATTAATTGATTTGCGTATATTGAACCAGCTTTGCATCCCTGAAATGAATCCTGTTTGATCGTGGTGTATGATTTTTTGGATGAATTGTTGAAGTCGGTTGGCCAAAATTTTGTTGAGAAGTTTTGCATCAATGTTCATCAAAGAAATGGGTCTATAGTTCTCTTTCTTTGATGAGTCCCTGCCTGGTTTTGGGATGAGGGTTATGATGGCTTCATAGAATGTGTTCGGTAGTGAGCTTTCTCTTTCAATTTCATTGAAGAATTGGAGGAGAATTGGTGTGAGCTCTGCTTTGAAGGCCTTGTAAAATTCCGCTGTAAAACCATCTGGTCCTGGACTTTTCTTAGCTGGGAGGTCTCTTATTGCTGTTTCTATTTCAATGCTTGATATGGGCCAGTTAAGAGAGTTTAACTCATCTTGGTTTAGTTTTGGTATGTCAATATTTGCTAGGAAGAGGTCCATTTCTGTCAAGTTCTCAAACTTATTAGCATAAAGTTTTGAGAAGTATTCCCTTATAATGTTCTGAATCTTGGTTGTTTCTGTGGTGATGTTTCCATTCTCATCTCTGAGTTTATTAATTTGGGTGTGTTCTCTTCTTTTTCTGATAAGATTTGCTAAGGGTCTGTCAATTTTGTTAAGTTTTTCGAAGAACCAACTCTTTGTTTTGTTGATTCTTTCTATAGTTTTTTTGGATTCTAATTCATTTAATTCTGATTTAATTTTGATTATTTCTTTCCGTCTACTGGATTGGGGTTTATCTTGCTGCTCTTTTTCAAGGAGGTTTAGATGTGTCATTAAATTGTTAGTTTCAGATCTCTCCAATTTGTTGATGTAGGAGCTCAGAGCTATAAACTTGCCTCTGAGTACTGCCTTTGCTGTGTCCCAGAGGAGCTGGTAATTTGTGTGTTCATTTTTGTTGAATAGCATGAACATTTGAATTTCCTTTCTAATCTCTTCCATGACCCACTCATGATTCAGCAGTGTGTTGTTCAGCCTCCATGTGATACCGGACTTTCTTTGGTGGCTTTTGGTGTTGAGTTCTAATTTTATTCCCTTGTGGTCATAGAGAATGCAAGGTATAACTTCAATGTTTCTGAGTTTAGACAAGTTTGCTTTGTGGCCTAAAATGTGGTCTATTTTAGAAAACGTTCCATGTGCTGCTGAGAAAAACGTGTATTCTGATGCTGCTGGGTGAAATGTTCGGTTATTATTTCTTTAATTGGTAAAGATCACATTATCTAAACATTTCGGAGTGAATAGTTTGCTAGTATGAGATACATTTACTTTGTTGTGGAACAAATTTCCAGACCTTTTTCATCTTCAACTGAAACTCTACACCTGTTCAACAATGACTGTCTCCATTTTCCCCTGCTCTCAAATCCCTGGCAGCCACTAATTCTCTGAATTTCACTATTTTATATAGCTTATATAGATGAAATGCCACAGTATTTTTCTTTTGTGATTGGCCTATAACATTAGCACTATGTCATGAAGGTATAGTCATATTGTATCCTGTGTCAAAATTTCCTTCCTATTGAAGGGCAATGGGAAGGAATGATCAAAGGATAAGTAATATGGTGTAGGTATCTCTCATATTTTGTGTATCAATTTACCCATCAATATATATTTAGGAACCTGATAAATATGTGCATATTTCTTTGAAATACTACTTTCATATCTTTTTTGTAACATTTTATTTATTTAAAAATTTTTTTATTGTAAAGATACTGTGCAGAGGGGTAATAGTTACAGGAGTAAGGTAATGAGTAGATTTCCTATTGAGCATTGTTACTCTTTTATTTTTCCCCTACTATCCCTTTCCTCTCCACCTCCCCAACTCCTCCTCCTGCTCCAAAGTTGTGAAGTTTGTTTTTAACATAGTGTCTTGTATATCTCACTGTTATAATGGATCAACCTGTATCCTTGTTTCAGCATTTTGTTATTTCCCTTCCCCTCCCCAAATTAGAAAAATGTATATACAAGATGCAGGGCAAAGGGCCTGGGAAAGTGGCTCAGTGGTAGAGGGCTTGCCTTGCATGCCTGAGGCCTTTGGTTTGATTCCTCAGTACCACATAAGCAGAAAAAAGCTGGAAGTGATACCGTGGCTCAAGTGGAAGAGCGCTAGCCTTGAGCTGAAGAGCTGAAGGATAGCGCCCAGGCCAAATTCAGGCCCCAAGACCACCACCACCACCACCATCAACAACAACAAAAGATTCAAATACAGTGACAACAGGGGTTATACCATAAGGAGAAGAACATACAAAAGAAACAAAAAAAAATCACATTAAAAACAACAGCAACAAAGAAAAAAACTCTTGTGTCCATATCTTGGGGTTCATTTCGCTTAGCTTCATTTTATATGGTCATATGTACATAGCTTTTGACCTTTTCTGCTTGTCTGGTAAGATTAACCTAGACGTATACTAGTTATACCCAGAAATGACATTTTTGGTATCATATATCAATTCTATTTTTACTGTCTTGAGAGAATATCCATGCCATAGTTTGGATCTTGAATGTTCCTAAAACACCTTATGATTAAAAGCTTAGCTCCTAATCTCCTAAGGGATGGATGGAACCTTTAAATAATGGGGTGATGAGGCCAAATTAGAGGGATTTGGGTCATTGAGGGAGGACATGACCTTGAAGGAACTGTTAGGACTCTGGCCCATCATCTTTCTGTCTGCTTGCATCTCAGGTACCATGAGGTGAAGAAACCTTTGCCAAGTGCTCCTGACAAGTTGTAATCTGCCCCCATACGCTCAAAGCAATGGGACCAAGCAACCATGGTTGGAAACCTTTGGAACTATAAGCCAAAGTAACCCTTTTTAATTTGTTACATGTATATGTATATAATATTTAAATTATGTAATATAACATACAATAGATAATATAATATATTAATAGGCATATATATTAGTTTTTTGTCACAGTGATGGTATGCTGACCCATATTTCATATTTTCTCCATAGCAGCTATACTAGTTCCTACCTGCCAATAATACACAAAGGTTCCTCTCTTTGCACATCCTTATCCATATTTTTATTTTACGTTTTCTTATAATAGCATCCTAATAGATAGGAGGTGAAATGTCATTGTGGTTTTAATTTATGTTTCTCAAGTGATGAGCGATGTTCAAGATCTTTTCAGATACCTGTTGCCCCTTTGTATATTCTCTCAGAAGAATTGTATATTCTGATTCTTTGTTCATATTTTAAACTGATTTACTTGTTTGTTGTTATGAGTTCTTTTTAATATACTCTAGAAATTAACCTTATCATATACTCTAGGTATTTTGTAAATATTTCTTGTATTTCATAAGCTGCCTCTTTGCTCCATTGGCTGTATTCTTTGATGAATTAAAGTTTAAGTTTTAATTTAGTTCAATGTATATCTTTTTATTTTTATCGTCTCTATTTTTGGTACAAAATTTGTTTTCAAAATTACTAAATTTGTTTTTTTTTTTAAATGTGCTGTTTTTGTAGGGATGGAGTCATGGCCCAATGATAAGAGCAACTGCTTAGTAAGCATGATGACCAGAGTTTAAACCTCAGTACAAAAACATAAGTTGTTGAAGAATATTATTTATCTTATACATGGAGACAGAGATTGGTATCTATGTTTGTGATTCTCCCTTTTTTGGTTTTGTATCAGAATAATATTAGTCTCATAAAATGAGTTGAGACTGTTTCTTTTACATTTTCTAAAGAAATATAGTGTAAGATTGAAGTTATCTGCCCTTGAATAATGAATAGAACTTTTTGGGTCTGGTGTTTCATTTGTGGCAATATTTTTAAATATTGGTTACATTTTTTAAAATCAGTAATCATTAGAGAAATAGAAAATTAAACGATAATGAGATATCATCTCATCCCAGAGAAAAACATTTCATCAAAAAGACAAAAGATAGGGGCTGGGAAGGGGGTTCACTGCTTGTCTTGCATGCATAAGGCCTTGGGTTCAATTCCTCAGCACCACATAAGCAAAAAGAAAAAAGCCAGAAGTGGCGCTGTGGCTCAAGTGGTAGAGCGCTAGCCTTGAGCTGAAGAGCTGAGGGACAGTGCCCAGGCCCAGAGTTCAGGCCCCATGATTGGACCCCCCCGCCCCCAAAGAAAGACAAAAGATAACTGCTAAGCATGTGTAGCAAAAGAAATTCTTATATGCTGTTGTTGGGAATGTAGGGAATGTAAATTAACTGCAGCCATTATTGCAAATGATATGGATGTATTCCCACTAAATTAAATACAGAACCACCAGATTCCCAGCCATCCACTACTAGCTATATATCAAGAGGGAATAAAAAGCAACATGTCTAAGAGACATTCTGTTCACTGATGCATCATTCACTGAGATATAGAATCCATAAGCCAACCAATTGATAAAGAAAATGTGATCTGTATGCACAATTGGAATATTATTCACTCAGCAGAGAAGGTAAATCTTGTCAATGGCAATCGCATGGATGAATCTGAAAGACATTTTATTGAAATAAACGAGGCATGGAAAGGCAAATACTAAACAGTATCCTTTATATGTGACTTAAAAAAAAGTTGCTCTTATAGAAGTAGAGTGTAAAACAGTGATTACCTGAGGCAGACAGTTGTAGTGGGGTAAGGAGAGGTTTGTCAAAGGAGGCAAATTTTTAGTTTGACAAGATGAGTGAATGAGTTCAAGTCATACATTGCACAATATGATGACCATCATTGAAAATGCTCGAAAATTGCTGAGAGATTTTTCAGTGTTCTTACCATGCAAAGTAAGCCTCACATAATGCTTATGTTAGCTCATTTTAAGCCATTGCTCAATATAAACATTTTGCAGATATCAAGATATATATAATAAATTTGTACAACCTTTATTTCTCAATAACACTGAGAAAAAGAGAAAAATGAAAAATGCAAAGAACAGATGCAATTATAATACCCACCCAATGTAGGGTGAAGACACCAAAGAACACAAGGAGACTAGGGGTCACCAGGCATTATGTACTATAAATTTGGATATCTTCTTTGTATTTCCACATGTTTGTGTTTATTTTCTATTATAAGTTAAGCCCATTACTTATAATAAAGCAAATGTTTTGTCAGAAAAAAAATCAACTTTCCTTCTAGGGACATTGCATATATATATATGATTTTCTTTCAAGCAATTTCAGATTACTGAATGTATTTATAATGGGTGGCAATTTTTAATCATTGAAGATAATAACCTCATGTGTTTTATTAGTTGCTTGGCTTTAATAGGCCATTCAAATAATACTTTAGCTAATAGTTTTCTTGTGTTTAGTGGAAACAACATTTTGTTATTATTCAAGGAAAAACATATTATCTCTTAATGCTGTTTTATCAATGAGATTCTTGTGTTCTCTTATTCTGGATAGCGTCTGCCATTTACCATTCAGAAGATATTATTTTTGTAGACTTGATCATAACGTGCTAGTTTCATTGTACATCATTCATTTGAGGATTTGTTCTTCATAAACTTTTAGAATGATCATATATTTAGTCCCTGTGAATTGAATAGAAACCATGCTATTTGATCTAAAGACTAAAGTATTCATATTTACTATTTGGCAAAGTAAAGTGCAAAATTATAATGAGTTACTTTAGAGCTCAAATTTAATGGCTGATTTCAATCTCATTATTATCTGCTTAGCATTGGAAATAGCTTTGTCCATCTTAAAGTAAGTCATGTGAGGTTAAGATCAGTAGGATCAGAGAGTGCTGTTTTTATTTTATTTTATTTATATCTGCGTTGTTGGGGCCTTGAATATGTGGTTTGAAAGAAAAAAATTGGTCACTGAACCGCAGTTATTTCAGCAAGGTGTAACTACTTTTGGTAACAATGCATATTATCCCAGTAAAATTTTGAGGACTTTCGGGGCTGGTAAAGTACATAGGTTCTTATCTAAATCTCTGTGTTCTTCTTTGATGAATTGCTTCATTTTAATAGGGCCCACAATGACAATATTTGAAAAAAAGTAGAAGATCTAAATGATGATGGCTTTTAAAGAAGTATCACTTGAAAATTCGATTCTTCTCTTCTTTCATATTACAGAAGCCACACAAAGGTGTGAGCATCCTCGGAGTGTACAGAACAAAGTTATCATGAAACAATGCAGTGGGGTGCAGTTAATAATCCTTCAGAAATAAAGCCAGATGTATTGGGGAAATAGAAAATTAAGCTGAATTTGGCTCTTGTGAACACAAAAAGAATTGAGAGACAAACTCGTGGTCACTTTTGGGGTGGGGGGTGAGGGGAGATTGGTGGAGGCAGTATAAAGGTCCTGGTTACACACAAGTCTGATGTGCTGAATCCAATATTAACAACTTTGAAAAAAATCTCAACTTGTAGAGATTGGTTCTTTTAGTCTTTGATTCTCCCCTGCCCTGCAGTTTCTTCGTTCTTATTTTATTGATTTTAAACAATTGATTTTTATTGATTTTAAATAAATATGATAATTATAAACCAAAAGCCGATCAACTATTAATACCACTTATCTCTTCCTTGTTCATGTTAGGATGTCAATCAGTTCAAGATATTCTATCTCCCAGTTATTGACCTAGCTTGAGAACACCTTGTAGAACTGGGAACACATTGCCAAAGAGAGGAAGTAGAAAGCAATAAATAATCTCCAAGATCAAAAAGAAATAGATTGGAATTTGAAAGAAATGATTTCCATGTCTACATAGCTACAGTGTTGGTTTTGAAAGTAACAGCTTTATGTGAAATTTTGTTGCTCTTGTCAGCTTTATAACTGGCACACAGCAAATTGTGTAGAAAGTATGTTTGGGATTTGCATATAAGGTTCATTGAGCAGGAATCTTGTGAAAAAATGTGTAGTTTGGTAAAGATCTGTATGTAAAACTCATTGTGAGAGAAATGTTAACTCATTCTCAAGTAATTTCTAGTTTTTTAATTATATTTATTTGGAACTTATCAGCATTTCAAGGGAAAGAAATCACTAATTAGTACTGGAGGTAGCAAGCAAATATGTGTATATCTGCATATGTGTGTGCATACATGTGTTTACATGTATATGTGTGTGTGTGTGTAGGAGGAAGAGGTAGAAATTAAAGAAGTGTAGACCTTTTTCTTTATTTATTTCTCGTGCTCCCACGTTTTTCCCAGATTTACTTTTGTGATTTTTCTCAGACATGCTAATAAGATCTGATTTTCTATAATCCTGTATTTGTTTGATATATACATAACACAGAAGTACTTTATTCTCTCAACTTACTTAAAGGTTTGTTCGATCATATATACATAAAGACGATGTTGGAATTTGTACTAGCTCACTTGGAACGAATCTCTTAGGATTTCTATGTGTTCTGACTTAATATACTCTTCAACTTGAACACTGATAAGATACAGGAAGGCTCCATGAGCTGTAAGATGGGTCAATATTTGTAGACTACCAAAGAGTAGACAGCCCAATGAGGCCTCCATTCATACCAGCTTGTTTAGAATAGAAAAGGGTATTAGGCTCATAAGCAATACTCCAACTCCTCTCAGAAAAACAGCAACCACAAAACCAAACCAAACAAACAAACGAAAAGATTTCCCAAGTGATGTTGAGAAAGCAGAGAAGAAACTTCATGGTCAGCTAGGACACTGAAAACTTAGGTAAAATATTTCTACTTTCTAGGAAAAAACAAATATACATATACTCTATGACTTGGTAATTCTTTCTCTTGCTTATATCATCAAAAATTTCTTGAGGGTATATACTAGAATATCTCTAATATTCTCAAACAGTATTGTAATGAACCAAAATGTATATGCGTGTACGTATATGTGTATGTATATGCATATGTGGTCATTAAAATTGAGCCCAATGCTCATCAACAATCAACTGATGGAACCAATGCTGATACCTCATTTCTGGAACAATGTCTAAAAATAAAAATGAACAAGGTAAATTATGCAAAAGATTGTGGGCTGGATTTAAAGACATTGGCAGAAGAGGTCAGACATTGTGGAATATATCCTACATGAATTGAATTACATTAATAGAAAAAGGCATGATTCACTATAGTTAGGTGTGCATAGTTGTCTAGTAGTTGTCTAGTAAAATCTCAAGGAAGGTTAAAGAAGTAAATACAATGCATTCAAGTATACTAATTCACCTGCAAGCAGAGATCAATCTAGGACTTTATTTTTCACATTATGTCTTCCTGTAAATGTGGGTTAGGCTGCTGTTTATGCCAAAATCTCATTAAGCTGTGCATTTATTTCATGCACAAACCTTTATGTATTATTCTAGATGATTTTAGAAAACATAGCAATGGAACTATTTTTAAAATGGAAATTAAGGAACAATTACAAGGTGTGGATATAAAGAAAGTTTCAGGACTGACTTAAATGTAGAAAAGCAAGGACAGCCTCTGCTAATTGCATTTTGTTCTTCGTTGTCCTGCTGTGTCTTGTGATGGTGGCTCTTGCAGTGAGCTGTGGCATGCTGAGAACCCCTGCCAATGTTTCACAGGGATAAAATAAGGTTGGAGAGGAAGCCTTAAGTCTGAATCTCATTACTTGGGTGTAGATAAGCCAGACTTATGTTACTGTAGCATAGATGTATATGTGTGTGAGACATTGTGTATGTGTGTTAATTCTACTCCAGTGTAATAAAAAAACACACTAGAATTCAGCCCTAGCCAAGTTCCTAGTGTGCCCTTCAACCTCTGACCGTAATGAATAGAAATGCTGGTGGTAATAGATAGATTGAAATGAAAACTACCTTCATATTGGCTGGAGAGAGATTTGCAATCACATTTGGATTCTCCAAGTGTGGCTTGATTGGAGATTAACATGTGGGTGGAGTGACCTTTCTTGTAAGAGCTGTTGTTTTTGCACTAAATGTGTGAAAAACAAATTTCAAATAGCTGCCCTATTGCACTTTCCTTGTGATTCATATTATCACCCTTTTAGATTTCTTGGCAATAATGGCATTCATTAAACTCACCAGCATCTTTTCTCCTCTACACCTCCTCCAAATATCTTAGTTTTTTTTCCTTCCAAGGGAGGAGGAATTTTCTGCCAACAGAATTCTTCTTTGCTTTATGGTTTTCATACGATCAGCATATATTCTCTTGATTGACTTGTGTCTGAATCTCAAGGATGTCAGTTTTAGAAAATAGAAGATGCTTATGGGTACTTTGTATATAGGTCATTCATTAATTCCTAGGGGAGAAAAACACCATATTTTATTTTTCTCAGCTTAACAACTTACTAGTTGTCTGTTTTCTAAATATAGATCATTCTCTAGCTTTAGTGTTTTATAAAAAGTAATAAATGTTTCCTACATTTATTACTACTTGTACACGAGTATGACAGTTTCTTCTTATAACTGTAAAGTGGCAACAGAGTAAAGTTGTAATCAAATTCCTAACTTTTCTTGGTTAAAAATGAAACTACAGACAATCAAAACCGATCTCTATTTTCAGAGTCTCTGAAAAAAATTATAACCTGAAAATATTGCTTACTCTCTACTGTACTTCCAGTGCAGTTTACTGGAGATGTTTTGAGAGGGAGAGAGTTTGGAAAACAAGTAGTAATCAAAGGGAAGTAATTATATTTTTTTATTTTTGAGTTTTTAAATTTTTTGTATGTTCTTTATTGTAAAAATGCTGTACAGAGGGGTTTCAGTTACACGAGCAAGGCAATGAGTACATTTCCTATTGAGCATTTATTTTTGAGGTCTTTAAAAAAATACTTTATGTAGGGTAGGATGAAAGCAATCTTATTTTCCATCAGGTATGGTCTGTGCAGTCCTATCTGTAGCTATCATAGTCTTAATTGTCAGCTCGATTAGACTGAGAAGCACGGATTCCACAGAGGACTCACTAAAGGGGGAATGGCTACCTTAAATGTTGGCTGTACCACTGAATAGGCTGGAGACCTGAATGAAACAGAAGGACAAGAAGGAAGAAGACTGAACATATAAATATTCTCTCTCTCTCTCTCTCTCTCTCTCTCTTTTTCTCTCTCTCATGATATGACATGTTCTGTTTCATCGTACTCTCCCCCCACAATGGAGGACAGAAATCTTGAAACGGTGAGCCCAAACAAACCTTTCCTCCTTTAAAGTATTGCTCCAAGTACAAGAAGACAGAGTAACAATAGCAATAAAACCCAACAAAAATCAAAGGTGCATTGGAAGTCATTTGCCCACCTAACCAACTAATAAGTAATACGATATCAGAAATCATAGGAAGCTGAGACATTTTACTTTTAAGTGGTTATCTCTTCCTGACTCACAGCAAAAGGTTTACATTTTTAATTCCTGAATCTGAAGTTCCTGAGTAACATCTGTGAAGGAGGGCTTCCTCGTTTAACGTTTTATCTCTATTATTCACGTCGTTTTAAAAGCACACCATAAGGTATGTTATCCTGATAGCTGTGCACTGAGTTTGTTCAAGGAGAATCTTTATCCTTGAAAACCTATTGGTTTTGTCTTGTTCTCCCTAAGGCTGACCTATAAAAGCAATATTCCCTTAGCAGTTTCCTTTCTTTTCATAAGCCACCTGGGAAGAGACTTAGTGAGTCACTTAGTGAGTCACCTTGCATTGACAAATTGCCCCTTGTTCCTGAGACAGCATATGGACTAGAGCTCATGCTGACTTGAGGTTGTCTTATGAGCAGATTGGTGGTATATTTGCACCATTGAAAAACTATCTCACTGGGGGATTTTGCAGAGACTCTTATTCAGAAAATAGATAGAAGGATGTATATGTCAGCATCATTGGAAAGTCTAAGCAAAATGCCACCAAACCAGACAGTGGCTGCCAAGAACAGTTCGCCCATTTGCCATCTGGTAGAATAGGAGACTAAATGGAAGCAACCAACTTTTCTGTGGCCCTGCTACCTCTCTCAAAGAGGGGTTTCTTACAGCGTGGTCTTTGTCATTCGTGAACATGATGTGCTGCGGATAGGAGAAGGGTGACTTGCCACTCACATCAGGTTGGAGTTTAATCTTGAACTCCTAGAAGAAATTTTCACAATCAAAAGGGAATGCCCACTAAGCTATGTGGAGTGTTCTCAGCAGAAGTGTGGAGAGTAGACAAGAGAAGAGGGTGGCAAGACCTGGAAAATTCGTGTGCATTTGAAAATATACAGAAGGCTAAGTCTGAGGTTGAGTTAACAACAGGCAGTAGGAGATAGAGTGTGGGTAAGGAGGGTGGTGAATTACAGGGAAGAAGTGCAGAGAGAAGAGAAATAGGGTCAGAGAAGCATCTTCTAATTCCGAGAATGTATGCTTTGTTGATTACAAGCTTTAAGATATCTGAAAGTCTCTAAGTAGTATGTATTCACTGGTCAGGGTGATGGGAACACACCCACAATGGGCAGTGTGGGTGAGATGAGGAGTCATTTATAACGCTGTACATTTGATCCTCTGTTGGGAACATTCTTGTTTCTGGTTTAGTGCTCATTTATGTAGATACCAACATAGATACACACATCGCTAGACTCACAGAACTTTTAAAGCTGATAATAAAAAATAAGAATGCACTCCCCTTCCACCCCATGCTAGGGGTCGAACCGAGGGCATTGTAACACACTAGCTAAGTGCTCTGCCACTGAGTTACTCCCCTAGCCAAAGAAGAAAGCATATAGGCATGGAGTGCCTATCTGTCAACATAGGACACTTGAAGTTCTGAGTGGAGGAACTACTCCTTTCCTGCAGCAAACTCTGGGTGGTCTGAGGTGAGAAGCTCAGGTTGACTGATGATCCCTTTTAGGTTGCTCAGCTGATTAATAAGCAATTGTCTTCTAACCATGTATGGGACTCCATTCAGCCCTGTAGAAAACTAGTCTAATTCCTTCCAGGATTCAAGGCTCAAACATGTTTCTTTTTGCTATCTATGATGCACTCAAGGATTTCAGAAAACAATTTTCCAAGCTTGCTGACAACTTCATTTGGAAGGAAACACAGTGGGTCCTTAGAAAGACACTGACATGCTGGTTGGCCTCTGAGAGGAGGCACGGATCGGAGAATTGGCCGTGAAGGTGTATGGATGAGGAGTGTGTGTCTTGGTAGCTCGACCTCAGACGCTTGACTCCACAAAGTCTAGAATTTCTGACTTCCTCTACTTCGGTGGTGTAAAAACAGAGCTGGGATAATGGTGGCAATGACCCATTCATTTATACCTCTGCTTTGAATATTGGCAGAAGGAAAGTGAGCAGGATGGATTGGCTTACTGGATGTTGCATAACATAAAAGCAATAAAAAAATGCTTTCAGTCCTTTTTGTATTTACTAAGTTAGTGTGTATGGAGAGATTGAGCCTTTCTCAAGCAAAACCTTAAAATGTGCTACTTTTAACATTGCCTCCTGCTCTGTAAATTTAGTGCCGCCCCAATTGTTCAGATGACTAATTATCAGGGATTCCTGATAAAAGCGTCAATTAACAAAACCACAGCTATTTTCAGGATGCAAAGACAGCTGAATTTTGCAATAAAGTCCAGAAGCATTTGCATTTAAAAAAAGTGATCTTGTTGCTGAGAAATCCAGAGGTACAGACAGTTAATAACAGATCACTGGATATTTTTATGTCCTGACAAGGGAGAAAAACTCCTTGAATTACAGCATTTTTTATACTGGTGAAGTCATTCCTACTTTGAGATAGGGTATATTCAAATGAATCAGTGTTATTCACAAGCAAAATGAGAGGATCAAAAGTAAGATTTTTTCCCATGGTCCAGTGAAAGTTGTGATTTAGTCACTTAATTTTGCTTTTCATTTTATTTGTTGCCTCAAAAATGCTTTTTAGAGCCAGGAACCAGTGGCTTATGCTCATAACCTCAGCTAGTCAAAAAGCTGAGAACTGACGATTGAGGTTCAAAGCCAGTCCCTGCCAGGAAAATCTGTGAGACTCTTATCTCCAATTAACCACCTGAAAGTGGTGCTGTAACTCATGTGGTAGAGCACTCGCCTTGAGCATAAAAGCTCAAGGACAGTGCCCAGGCCCTAAGTTCAAGCCCCACGACCTGCACACACCTGCAAAACAATTTGCTTTGCAGGGTTACTGAAAACAGTGATTGACTAGAGTTAATGAGATTTGAAAAATGTTTTGGGCCCTATTGAGGAAAACAGTTGAATCTAAAGGAGATGCTCCATACAAACATTCATGACATCATCCTCATTATTACCATCATCATCTTCATCTCCATCATCTCTGGGCATAGTAACACTTTGCATCCAAATGGTAGCTCTTTCCAGAGATGTCAGCCTGTAATTTCCTTGCTTTTACAACTTGTTGATGACAGAGAGCAATTGTGGTTTAAAAAATTATAATGATTATCTTCTATAGGCCTGGCTGTCTAGTCAGTGTATCCCTTACATCTCTCTTCTTGACTTTTTCTGACCAGAAGAGCTATGTGGCCCCAGCTCAGCATAGAAGAAAGCCAGCGTTGTCTATCCTCAGTCACTGAAATTTATACTTCATCTTGGGTACCTTGCTCTTAAAATCAGTTAATCCAGCCTCTCAATTGTTTCATGACTTCTTGTTTAGCAATTTATCTTCGAAAATAATTCTTTCTCATCCCTTTCCTAGCCATCTATTATCTGAAACACACCTGTTCTCTATTCTTTTATTCTCTTTGGTCAATTCAGATCTCTGTTATGTCTGTAGTTTGTCTTCTGTAAATTTGTGCGTGTTGAGGGAGAGACTTAAAGATACATGTAAGGAAACAGTTCTTTAGCTTTCAAAAGTAGGGACATAAGTACCTTTCTCTTTTTTTGCTTGCAAATGTTTTCTTTTTGTGTTGAAGGTTTTCTGCTGTTGGTGACTATTACAGCTTATTTTTAGTGACTGGTCAAGAGGAAATGACTGATAGCAGGTCAGCTTCCTTGTTCTCCTTCCATGAAATTTCCACAGAAGTTGAATTGAAATAGAAATCTATTGAAATAGAATGAAAATGGCTGAGGAAGTGTTGCAAGTTTCACAGCAGAGCTTTTGGGTATATGCAAGTCAGTGGGGAATAGGAAGGAGAGAGGGCTCTACATGATCAAGTTTGCATCTAAACCAATAGAGCAATGGCCAACAGCTTGTGTGCACGGTGTATAAGCTACGTGTCCAGAATGCTTATAAACACTTCTTAAACAAATATAGGAACCAGACATGATGAACCCTGTGTTATTAGTTTACAAGTTCTCTTTGAAGTCCTTTCTTCCTGCCCTTTTTGTAGTTGTATTGTGAATTTATTATTTTGTATGTTCTCTGCAAAAAAATTCTTCTCCATCGTTTTAAATTCATCATGTCTGAAATATAAGGGCAAGGACTCATACACATTTTTGGATGGGAGGAAAAAGGTCACTTCTATAGAATACCTCACTAGGATGTGTGTTGGGGATCGTATTGCATCATTAAAAAAATTAAGCAAGTCTGCCACAACTCATGCCTATCCACCTAGCTACTGAGGAGACTGCAGTTTGAAGTTAGCCAGGGCAGGAAAGTAAGTGTAAGACTTTTACTTCCAATTAGCAAGCAAAAGGCCAGAAATGGAACTATGGCTCAAGTGGTAGAGCCCTGAACAAAATATCTCAGGGGTAGTGCTTAGGCCCTGAGTTCAAGCTCCAGTACCAAAAGAACAACAACAATAGCAAATATTAAATAGGCCTATAAAATTGAGACTTTCTCTAAAATATTCTTTCTAATATTTTGGCATTAGTATTTCTGAAGATACTATAAAAATATTTTTAGGAGATAAAATTTGAATTTGTCTAGACATGGATAGCCCTAGAAAAATGATGCTAAATCAGTAAGACAATCTCATAAAATGTTTTCTGTGGCTAGAAGAGGTAGTTAGGGGTCAGATGAACACACAGACCTGCCTTTAGCTGAAGTTTATTCTGACCAGTTTCAAAGCAAAGAACTTTAGAAGCATATTTGTACATATATGTATCTATATCTATTCTCTCTATATTCATTTTCAAGGAAGGAAAACTTTTTTGTTGTAGTAGATGAGATGTTGCAACAACCTAACATATGAGAAGCAAATCTTAAAAATAAAAAAATAAGAAATGGAAAACTCAAACACTTTTAAAATATGAGAACTTTCATTTATTTATTTATTTTTTGAATGCGATAGAAACTTGGTTCTCTTGGCTTCCCTGAGATATTCTGATATTCCCCTCTTTGATTCTTTTAAAAAATAACCTTTTATATGCTAGTGCTTGCGAAGAATACCTTTGATTCACACTTGGCCTCTTCCACTGAGTTGGAAAATTTGATTCCATTCTCTTAGCAGGTAAATAGCCTTTAAAATCATTCATGGTTTTGTCAGGGTAGAAGAGAGCTGAAAAGCGTTACATATGTTCCAAGTCAAGAGAGGCCAATCTTTTTGCTGTTTTCAAGTGGTTCCTTCCCCTCCCTTCTTCTATTAAGGGTTGAACTACAATGGAGCTTTAATCAGCTTCATTGATTTAAAGCTAATTTGCACTTGGCTTCAAGGTTAAGGTCCACAGCACAAGCTGAAGACCTTTAAATCAGAAGTCAGAATGAAAAGCCGTAGGTATATCATCGTGTCTGCTGTGCGTAAGAAGGACAGCTCTTGATGGCTGTGAATTAACTATTGGGGGGAAAAGGAACAAAGCCAGTGTTTCTTCTGTGTTAATATAACCTTGACTAGGCGAGTTACCCTGCAGTGCTGTCGACATTTCTGTTTCATCATGTAAATGGATGAAGTTGGCTGAAAATACTTTTTTGGTATTGTGATGTTTGTAGTCGTCCATTACAGCTTGGTTTCAGTTGGATTTCAACCTAATTGCCAAACTGATTCCATCTGTAATAACTTTTAACATTTATTTTTCCCAAAGGGGGAAAATGTCTTGTCTGGCTTCTGTAATTAAGAAGGTGATGAAATATTCAGTGTATGTCTCCACTCTGACTAAATTCTTTTGTTAACTTTATCAGATAAACTATAAAATATTAACCAGGCATACTGTTGGAGCATGTGCAGATGGAATAATATTTACCAGGCATATTCTTAACACACATTTAATTTTATAAATTAAATTAACTATTACAGGGCTAATTTTTCCCCTCTTTTTTCAAATGGATGCCATGATTATCCTTTGTTATTGCCTGAATGTGCTACCAAAGAACAGTTGCAGTTAATTACATAAGCTCAGCTGTGCTTATAATAAATAACATTTCCTCTAAACTTAACTACACAAAATCAAATGAAACAAAAAATAATGGTATTTTCTAAGCAAAATTATGCAGAGTGGCAATGGATAAGTTCTTTTTTCTTTCTTTTTGACAACTCTGTTTTACAAATTCCTGGAATATTTAAGTAGGTAAGTTATTTTTACCATCTACTTCTCATCTTTCATATAACTTACTTCTTAGTCATATCCTTTCTGGTATTCCCAAATGTGGCAATGTAATACCTAATTTCAAGCATATTTTCTCATAATGTGGATTGGACTGAATCAAGGACAGATTTTAAATTGTAGTATAAAGCTCACTTTAATTAGGAGCCTTAGACTTGTTTTTTTTTTTTTTTTTTTATTAGGTTGAGGAATAAAAGCCCCAATTATTTGTGATCTTCTTAGGTATCTCAATGACTCTGCTTAGCAGATTATGGATTCCTACAAGACTACTCTTTATTCAGTGTCATACAGGAGCTCAAGATCTATCTAGTAAGGAGGAAGGTATGAGAAGAAATGATTACCTAGAGAGATGCTGGTTATATTAGGAGTGCTCCATTACAGATGAAAGTTCTCAGACTCAGGGATCAGGTTATGGAAGAGATAATAATGTAGCTGAGATAATCACCTATGTGGAGAAAATGTATGCAGGGTAGAAAGGACATTTAAGAAGAAGGGAAAGAATATGCTAAACCATGAGTGTGTATATGCTACGGCAGGTGTGGAAGCAGACTCTGAATTAGGGAGAAAACAGGAATAAGGGAGTAGATGTAGCCAAGATGCTGGGTGCCAGTGGCTCATGGCCTTAATTCTATCTACTCAGGAGCCTGAGATCTGAGGATTGTAGTTCAAAGCCAGCCTGGGCAGGAAAGTCCGTGAGACTTCTATCTCTAATTAGCACCAGAAAACTGGAAGTGGAGCTGTTGCTCAAAGTAGTAGAGAGCTAGCCTTGAGCAAAAAAGCTCAAGGATAATGCCTAGGCCCTGAGGTCAAGCCCATGACGAACAAAAAAATAAATAAATAAAAAGATCTCAGAGGTGGACTTAGCAGGATGTGTTGATGACATAGCTTCATGATCCACAGTGCTGTGGCTTTCCCACATACTACACATCATATGAGCAGTGAAGAGGATGGACTCAGTAATGGTGTCTCAGTCCTATGAGGTCCCTGGAAATTATTTAGAGAGCCGTTGGAGAAAGCATGCAATTCATTTTGTATATGGGACAAGATTTTTTTACTACATGTTGGGGAACATAAAGTCAAAACGCCAAGGGTGAAGTCGTGGAATCTGATTTAATCATGCTTCACAGGACACTAAAAAGTAATTTTGAGAGACTCTTCTTCTAGTCCCATTAATTGATTATAAGAATAATTCCATGATAAACTGTCATGTTATTTTAAATGATCAATCTTTAAAAAGAGAGGACAGCCACATTCACAAGTAAGTACATAGTTAAGTCCAGAAAATTCATTTATTTCAACAGTGAAGAGACTAGTTTTGGAAGCTGAGGGAAGAAGGCGAACAAAGTGAATGAAACCTCCAAGAGCTTTGACTGAAGTTGAGGACCTAATGCATGAATACATCACATTTTAAATAACAAAAGGGTTAAATTATTCAAAAGAACACAATTTAGCACAAGAGAACATAGCTGCAGATGTAGAGAGCCTACTTAGCTCCAAAGCCATATCATTGTATCTTCTTATTTTACAATGTAGCAGTCCAGAGTAACACTGACAACCCACTTCAGCTTGTACATGTAAGTTAAACATAAACCACATGTTTCACAGATAAGCTGAGACAATAATGATGGGTTATCTCCAGTGAAGGAAGGCAGATGACGTCAAGGCGACATTTGTACAATAGACGTACAACGTACAAGCGTGGCGCACACAGAGGAGCATTGGAACACACAGTGGCTGAATTCCTCAAGAAAGAAAAAAAATAAACAGGAATATGGTGAGTTTGGGGAACAGTGTTTGAACATTGTGTTTATTCACAACATTTTTAGCCTTAAAACAGCTTTACATTTCTGGGATTAGTTTATAATCTCCCTCTATGAAGGTTAGTTACTGAGAGCATCATGAGTGTGACTGTCATGGAATCATACTCCAAAGGCACAACTCTAAAGGCCAACGTTTAGCCCGCTCAGCTTCCCATTTTGGTGGGCTCTGCTTAGCATGTGTGCTACTTAGGCAGAGCGCTTATCGCCTTCTGGACAATTCCTAATGGACATTTGTTCTAAGAGAAATAGATAGGCTCACATACACAGCCAGCTGCTAAAATGTTAGAAGTTTAATTTCAACTCTCTTGGTGGGCTCTTGGTGGCAGGGCATTGGGTTGCTTTTTGTGCATTCAGCTGAGCTTTCTCCCCCCCCCCCCCCCCCCCCCGCACTTCCATCATGAACATGGTCATCTATTTTGCCTACTTCCTTCATCATCTCTGATCTGTGTTATGTGTTATTTATGTTCTGGATTGTCTGTCCATTTTTCAGGCATATTTCCTTTCTAGTTACTAAAAGAATTATATACACTAGTGTTGACGTTCAGACCAAACTACTCCCACATATTTTATGCTAAAGGAATTTAAAAATATTTTATTGTACATGTGCTGTACAGAAGGGTTACAGTTACATGAGTAAGGCAATGAGTACGTTACTTGTCAGTCATTGTTACCCCTTCCCTTGGTGGTGGTGTTGTCCCAGTATCCCTTCCCTCCCCCACCTCCCTCCCACCCCCTGCCCCCAACATTGTAGAGTTTGTTTCCCATATACTATCTTGTGGGTATCTTTGTTGCAATGGGTCATTCTGTGTCCTTGTTTCAGTGTTTTGTTATTCTCCTTCACCTCCCCTGATTAGACAAATATATATATATGTACATATATATATATACACACACACACACACACACACACAAGATGCAGAGTAACAAAATCAAGCACAGTGACAACAGGGGATATACCATGGGGGAAGAACATATAAAGGAAACAAACAACAAAACCCCACATAGTACATTTAAAACAATGACAACAAAGACAGACCTCTTGTATCCATATCTTGGGGTTCATTTCACTTGGCATCATCTTATATGGACATATGTACATAGCTTTTGAGCTTTTCAGTTCATCTGATAAGATTATCCTATATGTATACTAATTATTGCAAATAAGGGAAACCATGGGACCTAACTTTCTTTGGGACTGGCTTACTTCATTAATAGGATTTTTTCCAAGTCTTTCCATTTCCTAACAAATGGGATGGTGTAGTTTTTTCTGATGGAAGTATAGAATTCCATTGTGTGTGTGTGTTTGTGTGATATATATAATCTATATATCTATATATATCTATATCTATATATCTATATCTATATATCTCTCTCTCAGATATATAACATTTTCTTGATCTACTCATCTACTGAGGGGCATCTGGGTTGGTTCCCTATCTTAGCTATGGTGAATAATGCTGTGATAAACATAGTTGTGCTGGTAGCTTTATTTATTTATTTATTTTTGGGTCTGGTTGTGGGGCCTGAACTCTGGGCCTGGGCGCTGTCCTTCAGCTCTTCAGCTCAAGGCTAGCGCTCTACCACTTGAGCCACAGCGCCACTTCCGGCTTTTTTACCTTTTTGTTTATGTGGTGCTGAGGAATCGAACCTAGGGCCTCATGCATGCAAGGCAAGCACTCTACCACTGAGCCACCTTCCCAGCCCCATGCTGGTAGCTTTAGTATGGCCTTGTTTGTTTTCATTTGGGTAAATGCCTCAAAGTGGGATTGCTGGGTCATAGGGGAGCTCTATGTGGAGTCTTTTGAGGAACCTCCATACTGCTTTCCAGAGTGGTTGAACAGTTTACATTGCCACAAACAGTGTAATAGAATTCCTTTTTGGCCACATCCCCTCCAGCATCTGTTGGTATTAGATTTCTTGATTATAGTCATTCTAACTGGGGTGAGGTGGAATCTCAATGTTGTTTTGATTTGCATTTCTTTCATGGCTACAGAAGTTGAGCATTTCTTTTTTTTTTTTTCCCGGTCTGTCATGGGGCCTGAACTCTGGGCCTGGGTGCTGTTCTCAGCTCTTCAGCTCAAGGCTAGTGCTCTACCACTTGAGCCACAGCGCCACTTCCAGCTTTTTTCTTTTTGCTTATGTGGTGTTGAGGAATCAAACCCAGGGCCTCAGGCATGCAAGGCAAGCACTCTACCACTGAGCCACCTTCCTAGCCCCTAAGTTGAGCATTTCTTTATGTGTCTATTGGCCATTCTTACTTCCTCTTCAGAGAAGTCTCTCTTAAATCTTTAGCCCATTTGTCAATGGGGTAGTATTTCTTTGAGGATTTGTTTTTGGAGGATTTAATTTTTTGAGTTCTAAGTATATTTTAGATATGAGACCCTTGTCTCATATCTTGTGAAGATCTTCTCCCAGTCCATGGAAGCTAAAGAGATTTGAGATCATGACACAAAACAGCAAGGAAGTCTTCCTCATCTTTCTCCCCCTTCTCCCAGGAAGCAGCTATGACTCCTAGGAAGCATTGTCTCTAGAATGCTTTTTTCAGAAGCAGTTCAAAAGTCTCTTTTTTTGGGGGGGGGGGGGTCCGGTCATGGGGCCTGAACTCTGGGCTTGGGCACTGTCCCTCAGCTCTTCAGCTCAAGGCTAGCGCTCTACCACTTGAGCCACAGCGCCACTTCCGGCTTTTTTCTTTTTTCTTATATGGTGCTGAGGAATCGAACCCAGGGCCTTGAGCATGCAAGGCAAGCACTCTACCACTGAGCCACCTTCCCAGCCCACAAAGTCTGTTCTTGAGAGACCCCCTCCCACCCAAATGAAGTGAGCCTCCTTCCTTCTAAAGACAGTCCCAGAGAAAAATCTGGATGAACAGGCCACACTTTCTCATATTTTCCCATCTAACTTTTATAACAAGGCATGGGCCCAGCCATTTCTTTCAGTTTTTATTTCCTTCTGAAGACTCATGCAAAATTTACATTAAATAAATGTGTATGCTTTTCTCATTAAAATTATTGTTCATCTTTTAGCCATGATGTGTGGGATAGGTGAGGAAAAGATTTTTTTTTTCCTTTACAAAAGTAACAGAATAATAGTCAAATTAATACATGACACCATTGCCTTTTCAACTACTTTGAACAGAGCCCATTTCCTACCTTGAGTCTCTGCATGGTCTAAGCGAACTTTTACCCAGTACTATAGTTTGGACCTGGAATGTCCCCTAGGCTTGAGGCTTGGTATGTGTCTTGGCATCATAGGAAGGAAGGTAGTAGGACTTTAAGAGGTGAGGCCCACATAGAGGTCTTTGAGTCACTGGGACAAAGTCTTAAAGCAGAGTGTAAGACAGTGGTTTTTTCCTCTCTTATTTCCTGGCTATGAGATGAGCGATTTTGCTCAGCCCCATTCTCTTTCTGTGATGTTTTTACATAATCCAGGCCTAAAATCAACAAGATCAGCTGACCATGCATGGAAATCTCTAAAACTGTGAGCCCAAAATGAACATTTTTCTCTTTGTAAGTTCACCATTTTAGGTATTTCCACTGTGATGGCATGCTGACTTACTGATCCACTAAATTCCAGCATTTCTTTATTGTCTCAAGTCTGTCATTAATCTTTCCTTAATTCTAGCAGCTCAGGATACAGACTCCCTTTGCACAGCCATCTTTTCTTTCTAACTCTGATCATTTACTTTTTTTGTTCAGTTTTCTTCTTCTTCTTTTCTTTCTTTCTTTTTTTAATGCTGGTTTTGGGACTTGAACTCAGTCCTGAGTATTGCCCCTAAGCCGTTTTGTTCAAGGCTAGTGCTCCACTCAAGCTACAGCTCCACTTCTGGCTTTTGGGTGGTTAATTAGAGAGAGGAGTCTCATGAATTTTCCTGCCTGTGCTGGCTTTGAACCATCATCCTCAGATCTCAGCCTCCTGAGTAGCTAGGATTATAAGCATGAGCCACTGATGCCTGACCAGTTTTTTTTTTTAAATCATTTTCTTCATATTTAATGGCTTATTTCTAAGTATTTCCTAATGTATGGTTTTGGAGTAATAATTTTAAACATTGCTTTTGGCTTATAGTTCTTACAAGAAATAACCTACATCATCCAAACAACTTCTGTTTATCTACAAAGTAGATATTTTTCATATATTATTAATAATCTCACCAGGCAATTGTTATTTGCATTTTGTAAATGAGAAAACCCAAGCAAAGAGAGGTTAGGAAACTAGACCACATTTAGCTAGCAAGTGACAGACTGGGGATTTTTGTTGTATTCTTTGTTGAAACACTGCCTTAAAAAATCACATTCTTATTATTCAGACTTGTGCTGATCTCTGAGGGGAAAGACTTGCTTTTGTTGTCAAGGCTTTCTTTTATGAGTCCTGAAAGCCTAGTAAACATGACTTCCTTTGTACCTGCCTTTTAAAATTAAAAACATAAGATTTAGATACTATTAATGTGACAAGCATTTGCAAACACTCTTTAATTCACCTCTGCAGTCTCTGGTCACATGACAGTAATATAATTTCACCCGATTATAGCCACATAAGAATTTGACAACCTGATGCCCTGGGAACAGAGTCCTTCATCTAAATTCCCTCAAATCCCATTTTATAGATTTATGCTATAATATCATGAACATTTTTTTTTCCCATAGCAGCGAAAATAAAGAAATTCTTGGAGGTGGTAGTTTTACACTCTTACTTATTGATCATGTATTGACACATAGTCAAACTTGTCTGGGTTAAGCCACAGATAGAACCAGGAGATACAATTAAAAAGGAATAAAATATAACACTTTAATTGCATTTGTGGCCAAGGGACCTACATTATACAGCAACCAGCGTGTAACAGTGTACTTCATGTTCCATGATTTACCTTGCTGATAATTGCTTTCCACTCCTAATAAATTAACCCACAGCAAATCCATTCATCTGCATCTTCTTTTTATGCAGAGCTAGAGGAAAAAGGACCAGTATAGCAATTTGAGTGGCAATCATGCACTGATTGTAGCAAAGAAAGTAGCATGGTGAGAGTCTTAAGCATTCTGAAAGCAATTCTTTGTAAGAAAAGAGGAAGGAAAAAATAAGACAGGGTTTCTGCTAATTAAGTTCTGTTTCTTTTTCTTTTTTCTTTTTGGTCTTATTTGCTATGGAGAATGTAATGTATTTTAGGTCAAAAATTCTTGTTTAGTACAGTTTATATTTCTAGCCAGCTATTTTATTTTAATATCATTAACTTATTTCCTTTAAATATTCATAGACAATCTCATTGTTGTGACTAAGGTTCTTGGGAAGAAAGAATATATAAATATGTTATTACATTCCTTTCTTGTTCTTGCCACAAATGCTGTTCTAATACTAAATCTCACATTATCAAGACCTCAATATTTTTGCTAGATTCTATAATCAAATCATTTTTAATTCTTCACCTATTTTTATACTAATGCTTTATGTATCTTCAATATTTTACATTCTGCCTAGTGCCTTGCTATTGCTTAGCTGATTTGATCCTCACAGTCAACATGGAAAAGTGCAGAGCACTGAATGAGTAATGAGACAGGATTATTTCTGGTTTACAATTTTACTCTTTGGAATCTCAGTTTTCTTTACTTGAACAAAAAAAAGGATCAGTTCCTTTCCAGATTAAATAATATAAAGAGAAATACTGTGTGTGACTGAAGTTCATAGAGCCAGGTTTCATAAGTGGGCAGGAGGTAGGGTGAGGATAATACTAAAAATGTTGTTTAATAGTTTTGGGGCTTTGTGTTTGTTTTTGTGCTGGTCCTAGGGCTTGATTACAGAGCTTAGGCCCTGTCCTGGAGCTTTTACTTTTAAGGCTAGTGCTCTACCACTTAAGGCGCAGCTCTACTTCCAGCTTTTTTGATAGTTAATCGAAGATAAGAGTCTCATGGACTTTCCTGCATGAGCTGGCTTCAAATTGCTATCCTCAGATCTCAGTCTCCTGAGTTACTAGCATTACAGGTGTGAGCTATCAACATGCAGCTTTTAATATGGTTTTACAAGGCACTTTGGATGTATTCATGAACTGACAAGAAAATAGAATGTGATGTAGAGTTAACAGAAAAAATTATGGGAAATCCAATTAAATTTAAATTTCAGATAGCTGTGTGTGTGTGTGTGTGTGTGTGTGTGTGTGTGTGTGTGTGTGTGTGTGTAGTTTTAGTGGGACCATATCTCAAATTTTGTGTGGGACACATTCCTCCTGAAAAAAATTACCTGAAATCCAAATGCAATCACACACTTCGTGTTTGCTGATTCTGACACTTATTCAAAAACAAAGAACTAAGAGAAAAAGCAAGAATTTGGAAATGTAACATAGCACTAAAACTGTTTTGTTTCACTAAGAAGGTATTTCCTGAATATAGATGGCCCTGAACTTTGACTTTTTCCTTCATTCCCATGGAGGAGGGGAGAAGGAAAGGAAATGAATTAGAAATCTGTTAAATAAAATTGAGAACCTTGGTAAGGTATTTCTGTAGGTAAGTAGAGTTAAGCTTGGTACCTGTCCTGGACCATGTGTATGGGTATGCAGCACTGACATCAGTAAGAATTTCAGACTTCAGCATTGGTGGTGACTGGGAAGAAGGGAGATAATTAGCCTTGAGAATCTGGATCTAAATTTCATACCTGGATGGTTTTAACGCTGTCAGTACTTTCATTTAAAGTGAACCCCAGTGAATAATATGCTCAGCTATCAGGGAGAAGCAAGAACAAGCTCATTGGTGTTAGGTTTTTAAAAAGAGGTGGCCGAGTAAGAACCACACCATGCACGTGGTATTCAGGTAAGGGGTAGGTTTATTCGGTATCAGTAGACCTGCTGGGACCAGGCCAGGTTGGCACTCCACGTGGCTGGCAAAGAGAGCATCTGGCCCAGGGCTAGTCCTTATCTAGGGTAGGGGTGGGGAAAGGTGTGGCCAGGTAAAGGGAGGTGGGACCAGGTAAGAGGAGGTGGGATTAGGTGGGAGAAAGGTGTGGCCACATCAGATACAGATGTGACCTCAGCGGATGCGGATGTGACCTCTTCCAGGTGTGCCAGTTGCCTAGGTAGCACCAGGTACTGGGTAGGGTCTGCTCGCCATCCAGGAGTGGACCTTACACTTGGGAAAATACCACATTTAACCCAGTCCTCGAAAAATCACATGTCAACATCTAAGAGAGATAATGCCAGAGACATATTTCTCACTCATCACAAATCTCATGGCTGGAACTCCTGTAATAACACATAGATGAGCAAGAGAAAAGAACACAAATTTATTGAATACATACACACACTCACAATATATATACATGTATATATAGTAAGCATGTTCATAATATATACACATGTGTGTGTATGTGTGTGTGTGTGTGATGTAGGAGCCTTCATAATGAAAACCAAAGGAAGTAAAGAAATCTGTGTGTTTTTATGGGTAATTATGCTGAGGTATGGTTGGAGAAATAAAAGGTATTAGTTACTATGAATAAACTGGAAGACCTTAGTAAGAGCTGTTTATTTTTCCTTGGTATCTTTGCATCTCTATTCCTTTCCTTAGGATATAGGGGGTATCTCCCTAGAATGAGTGCCTTATATTTATACTTTGGGGAAAGTTCAAAGAATGTTGTAAGAACTTAAGATACCTGTCTGCGTTGGCTATTTTTGTAAGTGCCAAGGTACCCAATCTAGGAATCAGAGAAAGCCTTGTTTTCTAACATAATATTAATAACATGAATAACCTAATGTGCCAAAAGGGTAATATTGGACTATATTGCTATTAACTTTCTTTCAATGCTGGGAGTTGAACCCAGAGACTTAAACTTTAGATAAGTGCTCTTCTAGGGAGCTACATCCCTGGCCACTAAATTTCCATTGTCTCAGAAAGACAAGTGTGGCTTTACTTGGAAAGAAATGTAATTGGTCATATCAATAAAAGAAACAAATGATCATCTCAATAGATGGGAAAAAAGCTTTTGCAAAACTTCAGAAACTATACAGTTTATAAAAACTTAGCAAACTAAAAGTAGGCAATGTTTGTTTTTGAAATATGTAAATTTAGTGGAATAATGCATAGGAATTATTTCTTGGACATCAGGAATGTAACAATTTCACATTCTACTAATGTTCCTTGCTTATATTGTTCTAGAGATTCTAATAAGCACAGTAAGACAAAACAAATAAATAAGAAACTACATCAGTATAGGTATTGCAAAAACAAGTGAGTTATTATTTGCATGTATTTTCCCATGCATATAAGAAATACAAAATATGCTGATGTTCTGTTTAAATTAGCAAGAGAATTTGGCAATGTGGTTATATAGTCAATATACAAAGTCTTTATGTTTATAGTATTAATTTAAAAATAATTGGAAAGATGTGTAAAAGAAAATGTGACTTACAATAGTCTCAAAAATATTAGGCATTTAGAGGGAAAAATCTACCAAAGATCGAATGACTTTTACAGGGAAAATAGTGAAACTTTATGGGAACACATTGGTAAAGCCCTCTAGAAGACTATAAAATTCATGACTAGAAGATTCGCTATCTTAAAGGGGACAATTTACCCAAACATATGTTATGAAAATAGAATGCATGGCATAAGTAGAATAGAGATTAAATCATGACATAATTTATTTGTGATTCTTTCCAAGTTACTCTTAAATTTTATATGGAAAAGTGAAAAAAAGAAGCAAATAGAACTCAGGCACTGGTCAAGAACAAAAATCTAAAGTGTAGAAATTTTGTTTCTAGAGACCCAAAACGAATGTAAATATGAGAATAAGGACAATCTGACACTGACAAACTGGCTAACAAAGAGAATACTGGAACTAAACACAAAACCCTCCCAACAGATCCTAGAAATTTGATTTATGACCCAAATGACATGCCAGGAAGTGACACAGACACCCTATCATATAGTAAAATAATGAAATAAGACCCCATATTTTATGCAAAACAGACTTATTGTAGGCTGACTGAAGAGTTACATGAGAAAGAAAAAAAATTAAAGCTCATGCCAGGTAAAGTAGATGTTATCTTTATGACTTTGGTGTAGGGCTAGACAGTTTTAAAAAGATGCAAAGATGCAAACTATAAACAATTCTATTTCAGCAAGATTTAGAACTCTTTTTTTTGCATAAAAAGACCTCATAGAGAATGTGAAAATACAAGTTTCTTACTGAAGGAAGGTATTTTTAGCACATATAGTCAAAAACAGATTAGCATTTAGAATACATAAAAATGCATGCTAATCAGAATGAAAAGTACAATCAAGAACAGAAATGGGCAAAAGACTTAAACAGGTACCTTCCCACAAGATGACACTTGAAATCTTACACTCTGAGGATGAAGAGGGTAGATTTTCAATTTGAGGCCAGACTTGATTTTATAGCAAAACCTCTGTCTCAAGAAGTGATTAAACAGCAAAACCAATAAATAAGTAGCTAAATAAGAAGAAATTTATATGGTGTATAAACAAGTGAAAATGTTCTCAGTAAATACTAAGGTATTTTCCAAAGAAATGCAAATTTTAACTACACAAAGTAACATTTCATACTAAGCAGATAGGCATTAGTAGAAGGGACTAAATTGTTGGGAAGGGTGTGAATTAATCATGATAGGACATAACATTTATTCAAACACTTTGTAACAATCTTGAGCATTAGCTATCTGAGTTGGCCATTTAAACCAACACATATCCTATAAACTATCACATCTATTGGTAGGTGTAGTGTTGAGTATAACAGAGATAGAAAAACCTTTAGAGTTCATTCTAGTCAACCCCCCCCCCCCCAACAAACCAAAACAACAAGAAATATCCCCTATGACACAAAAGCCCTTTAAAATTATTATGGTTAAAATTTGTGGTATAATCATAAAAAGGATAAATATGTCCACACAATGTAGCAATTAATAGGAGCTGTACTTCAAGACTTCCTGTTGTGTCTGGTATGTACATTCATACCATTTTATACCTCAATTTAAATCAACCAATTAATTGCAGCCAGAAGCAACAAAAACAAGTATATGAATGTATCTCAAAAAAAAAAAGCAAATTATTGTACAGGTGAGTACAGAAAAGTCCATACACTAAAACAAGGTCGACTAAGTCATTCATTATTTTCGAGTGCATGTTGTATAGTAAGTCTACAAAGAAGCAATAAGAAGCATGACTTTCAGGAAAGTAGCTCCCAGTGTTGGAGGAGACACAGGGGTTCAATCAGTCACGATATTTCTTTTAATTAGATGGTGCATACTGGTGCTCATTTTACTGAGGTTTTTTGCTCTCCTGATACTTGAAACATTTCTTGGCATCCACTCAGTATTTAGTAAAGGCCTAGTAAAGGCATTCTTTTAAAGGAACAATTGGCTAAATATCAGGTTCTGACCTGTGTTCTTTGCTTGGTCTATGAAATACATGGTAGTCACTGACCTTTCTCAGTTTTGTATATTCTAGAACAGTTAATAATACATTGTCACTGTCACGGGACACCAGATTCTTAGTTATCTTTCTCCCAGCATTCTACCAGGTCTCTCACATACACTCACTTTATTATTCTTCAAGTGCTGTCACATTTTGTTCCTTGACCACAAAAAAATATTAATTAGAGCTGAGCTATTTTTTTCAAAACTAAGCTATCATACAAATGTTAAGAAAGTAACCTGTAGTAATAAGAAAATAACCTGTTAAATGAATAGAAAGAAAATGTTTTTACTTTCATAATAGCAATAAAATTACATTAATAAAAAATAAAAATTGTAAAAAGCAAAAACCAAACCAAACTAAATCCAACAAAAACCTGAAGATCTTCTGACAAAATTTGAAAGCACTGGCATCTGGGACAGTACGGTGTGATGTCTGGAAATGCAGGTTTGGAGTTGGCTCTATATACTTACTGCACCTCCCTGTAGATTTCTGAGCTTTAATGTCTTCATAATGCTTACAGTATTGGGAGACTTACATGAGCTTGGAGAGAAAAGCAATGAATGTGCTACCTAGATAAAAGAAGTATCAGATAATAGATAGCTGTCAACATATTACTAAGTATTGTTGAAGGGTAGGAAAGATGCAAAGGTAGCACAGCGAGCCACAGAAACAAAACATGTATCTGTTACATTAACTTTCCATCACTATATCTGAGCCAATCAACTTACAAAGATAAAAGGTTTCTTTTGACTCATGGTTTGGGAAATTTCAGCCCATTGATTTTGACTGAATTGATTTTGGGTCTGTGAATGGCAGAACAAAGCTGCTAACCTCCTGGATGAGAAGAAAAAGAGTGTGAAAGGAAGCAACAAGCTCCCATAATTCCATTTGAAAGCACATTCCCAATGACCTAAAAGCCTCCCAACATACTCCACCTCTGAAAGATTCTCCAGGATGGGGTCCACATCTGTCACATGAGAATTTTTGGAAGAGAGTCTAAATCCAAATGATAGCACTTTTATTGAAAAATATAACCAGGCTCCTGGTAGCTCATGCCTGTAATCCTAGCTACTTGGGAGGCTGAGATCTGAGGACTGCCTGGGCAGGAAAGTCCATGAGATTCTCATTTCCAACTAAGGAGCAAAAAGCTGGAATTGTGGTTCAAGTGATGGACTGATAGTCTTGAGCAAAAAAAGCTCAGGGTGTCTAGGCAGTGAGTTCAAGCACCAGTACCAACACACACATACACAAGAAAGTAAAAAAGGTCTAGCATTCATATGCCCCAGAAAACATTTTGATATGTTCAGGGTTATTTGACATACTTTTGCCACTTGACCTGGCCCTTCATTACCTAAAATTTCTCACTTGAAATGCGATGATGTTTGTGGAGATCATGCCGACACTTCTCCACTTTCTCTGGGTCATTGTAAATTTCCAAAGAGATACTATCTAGGAAAAGTTATATAATACATGGCCATCATTATGATATTTTAAGTAGGTTTTTTGCATATCCTTTGTAGTTTTCTGAGAAAAATTTCCAATTCTCCAGTTTTTAGTGCATGTGATTATATTTTTATAATCTCTGGTCATTAGCCTTGAATCCCTGTCAAAGTGGGTGTAGAAAATTTTATACCACGACATGTTTCAGGCCTCCTAACAGGAGGAGGGCAGGTAACAGAATATCTCAGTAGAAAATCTGTAGGAAGATTCAGTAAAAAAAAAAAAATCCTAAACCCTAAAACTATACAGACTTTTTCCTTTAAATGCAACAAAATGAAATACAGCCGACCCTGAAACTGTTGTCTGAGAGACATTCTACCAAGTTTCCTAACATCACTCAATTCAATTCATTTTTTGTTATAAACCTCATGGTGTATTTCATTTAAATGGGAAAATTTTAAAGTGTGACAGCAATATAGATGACCTCCTTCTCTACGTGATCAATTTGAAACAAGAAGAATAAAATAGCATGTAGGAGAAAATTTCTCTTCTGTGGCAAATAACTTCCCAGAACATCAGGGTACAATTTAGTAGACTGTAGACAATGATTGATTAACTGATATAACAGTAGTAAGCAGTTTGCTACAAGATTGTATATGTACCTTAAATAATTTGTAGTAAATTCATTATATGTTTACTCCTCTTGGAAATAAAGAACATGTTAGCTGCAATGATAGTACAATTTCTGTATTATTCTGTTTACCAGCTGGTGGATCACTTTTTTTAAAAGCAGGTTTTCTTTCTGTTTTGATGAGGATTATGAAAGCATTTTAAAATAGTCTTCCATGAGTGCGCTATTTCATTGATTCTTGAGTACCATTCATTGTAAGATGAGTTATTGTATTACATACCATTGTAAAAATACAATTAATTAAAGTCTGATACAAGGCATGCCTATTACTAAGGATTTTTTAATGTTAGACTTGTCAACAGAATGCTTTTACACTTATTCAGATATACATGTTTTAATCACTGCTTCCTCTTACATTCATGAAAAAGGAAAATAGACATAAAGTACAGTTTATAAAGATGTCTCCAAAACGTCTTCAAATTCAGTGTGACTCAAAGTATTTTTTGATTCTGAGTCATTTTTTTACATTTATTGTAAAGGTGAAATACAGAGGGGTTTCAGTTACACAAGGCAAGTAATGAGTACATTTCTTTCTGAACAGTATTATCCCCTCCCTCATTTTCTTTCACTTTCCCTCCCCCTTCCACAGTCCCCCCAAGTTGTAAAGCTCATTTCCAACATAGTATCTAGTGAGTATCCCTGTTGCATTGGTTCACCCTTTGTCTCACCATTTCTGTGATTTCTTTCTTTCTCCAAATGAAATAAACTTATATTAAGACAAAGGGTACCGAGATCAGAAACAGTGACCGCAGGGAATAAGCCAGAGGAGAAAAAAGAAAGAAAAGATGTAACTGTAAACAGTACACTAAAAAAAGAAAAACAAAACGAAACAACAGCAACCACAAAACTTGTTTCCATATCATAGAGTTCATTTCAATTAGCATCATTTTATATGGTCATACGTACATAGCAATTGGGCTATTATGATTATCTGCTAGGACTCTCCTAGACATTTATTAATTATTGCAAATGAGGGAAACCATGGAGCCTAAATTTCTTTGGGCCTGGCTTATTTCACTTAATAAGATTTTATTTTCCAAGTCTTTCCATTTCCTTATGAATGGGGCAATGCCATTCTTTCTGATGGAAGAAGAGAATTCCATTGTGTATATATACCACATTTTCTTAATCCATTCATCTACTGAGGGGCATCTGGGTTGATTCCATATCTTCCTTATGGTAAATAATGCTACACTGAACATAGTTGTGCTGATAGCTTTAGTGTGCTCTTGTTGTTATTATTTGGGTGAATGTCCGGAAGTGGGATTGCTGGGTTGTAGCGGAATTCTATGTTCCTTTTGAAGAACCTCTACACTGCTCTCCGGAGTGGTTGAACAAGTTTACACCCATGGGCACCTAATCTTTGAAAAGGGGGGACAAAAACATCGGATGGAAGAAAGACAGCCTCTTCAACAAATGGTGCTGGCAGAATTGGCTATACACGTGAAGTTGTGCTCTTCTCATTATAAGTTGTTAAGCGGACCCATATTTGGGGGGAGCATTTTAAACTTTATTTTCTGTTATATGTTTCTTATCACAATTTACATTCTTTTTTTGAGACTTCTCAGAACTACAACATACAATTACAAATGCATTTTACTGAATATTTTCAGGTTCTATAAGCAGGAAGATATGCTACTAGTTCACAAAGATTCTCTCCAATGGGGCCCTAGGGCAGCCTAAAGATGTCTGTTTTGTTGCTCTTTTCCTTTACAACATGGGTTGTATATCTTGCTCTTCTGTTTCTTTAAATCTTAGACACACATAGGTCCATTTGGCCCCTCATGTCCATCATAAATAATGTAGCTTGGTGTGGTCCTCATCCGTATACCCTTTCTTCTTCATCAACTGGGTTTGATACCTAAGGGTGATCTCTTACAAAGCCAAGAAGAGCATGTCCACCATGCTGAGGGACTATGATCACTGAAGTAACTGAAGCCAAGGATTTTAATCTATTAGACACCATTCTCCCACCTATTGAATAGAGAGAGTACATACTTTGCAAGGGTTTCCTAAAGCACACTTGGTGCTTGCTTACTCAGCCACAGTGAAGATTATCATGAATACATAGGCCATTGGGGACCATTGGAAGACTTTTCTTCCCCAACAACCAGGAGACACATAGGTCTAAATAAGGCTTTCAGATTGTGTAGTGTTCCCAGTAAAACCCTAGACCAATGATGGTGGCTAGATCTGAGTTGAACTAGTAAGACCATAAATAGATTTTCAAGTTCTTCTCTTAGAGTTAAGTCTTCTTAAGGAGCCATTTGAATAATATAAAATGGCATAACACGCTCGGTTGTTTCAGAACAGTGCTCTAAGGAGGGTAGGATCTTACCCGTGAAACAGCTGAAGGCAACAAAGACGAAGTAATGTGCACCGAGATCCATCTATGGTGACAGAGATGGGGTCTGTCCAGGATCTATTGACTATAAGCCTGGACTTTGTCAAGATTTGCTGGTCCCTCTTTTCTCTTTAGTTCATGCTTCAGTTCTCTTTGCGTCAATAGTTCTCTTTAGGTCATCCTTCATAGTCTGTGTCATGCGATTAGCTTGGCCATTTGTCTGAGGATGAAAAGTCATAACTTAAGCCTTTGAATAATATTCCTGACCATATGTTCTTTAACTCAAGTGGAATAAGAAGTAGAACATTATGAAACCTTTATTTGCCTGGCATCCTTTAAACAAATAGGCATGGATCGATTGAATTTTACAGCAGAATTTTGAATCCAAACCAGAAGAAATCTGCTATCATCAGATTATTCTTATTTTGATACTGTCCAGCAAAATCAATAGAATGTTAGATACAAGGCACAAAAATAGAAACTGAAATTTCACTTAGAAATTCAATAATAATAGTAACCTAGTACATAAGTGCGTATGATTTCTTAAAAATATTTTAAAATAATATATAAAACCTGTTTTATTAATATCCTTAAGCCAGTTTTTGTGTTCATAATTATAAATATGTTATATAATGTTTCTTAAGTAGAATGTGGGTCAAAACAGACAACTTTTCAGACCTTTCACAAATTGTAAGTTTTTCTTTGAGAGAAATATCACAGTGGCTTGCTTCCTGATTTTCTTGTGAATAGTGAATTTTATTATTATTTTTATGAATTTCCAACTATATAAATAAAAATGTTCAATTTGAATTTTAATCACAGTGTTTTTCGTATATAAATCATGCCTTTCTGTTCATGACTTTTGCCCATTTTTCAATTGATATTATTAATGACTTGTGAAAGTGGTAAATTAAACATTTGCAATATATATTGTAAATCATTTCTGGGGTTGTTTTTAATTTTACTTATGTGATTCTTGTTTTTTTTTTTCTCTCCCCTATTGAAGTTCCAATACAGGAAATTAAGCAAGGATTTTAGATCTTTTATTTCATGAAAACAACTATATTTAATAAGCTCCATTGAAGAACAAAAGTTAAAAATGCTACCAGACTCTTTAAAACCTGGTTGGACCAAGGTGACTAAACCAATGCCTTCTAGTTGGAATAAATCTATTTTGAGGTGAATCAGATACAACATTCTCAAAGTGCTATGATAACAGTTTCCTTCAAGGTCATTGCAATTTGCCAATGTAGTCATGCTGAGAGATGCACTCAGTATATTTCTAAGATGTTGCCTTGTTCATTTTTTACCTATGGGTCATCCTTTCTTTATCCCTATTCAACTGGAAACACAACTATTAATTGCATACAATTAACAGTTCGTGTTTCATTAAATTTTGTACTATACCTTTCCAGTGCTGAGAATGGAACTTAGGGTCTTCCCAAGACTAGACTAACACTCTACTGCTGAGTTGCACCTCTATCCCTCTAAGAGTGTCTTACCATAATTAACTCTTAGTTTGTAAATGGCTAGGTCAGAATCAATTAGGTGGAAAAAAACCCAGAAAAATATTTTTTAGTTTTGAATAGCTGGCGCCAGTGGCTCGTGCCTGTAATCCTAGCTAATTAGGAGGCTGAGATCTGAGGATTATGGTTCAAAGTCAGCCCAGGCAAGAAAGTCCATGAGACTCTTGTCTCCAATAAACCACCAGAAAACCGGAAGTGGTGCTGTGGCTTAAGTGGTAGAGCACTAGCCTTGAGCTGAAGAGCTGACAGCGCCCAGGCCCAGAGTTCAAGCCCCATGACCAACAAAAAGAAAAAAAAAGTGATCTGAAGTACAAAGACTAGAAATAAATCTAGAAGTATGTGTAAAATATGTAAAAGGACTGGCACCTGCATAAACTTCGAAGTGGACTGATTATGGAGAGCAAGCCAATGACCCATGATGAAGCTGAGTGTTGAAAACTTCACAGCTCTAAAGAAGGGATCATACAGATTTGGGGAAAATATCATTATTTGGAGAGGGGTAGCCATGAGATTATGCCTTGCTTATCTCTAACTATAACAAGTGTAGACAAAAGTCCTAATTTCTGGATTCTGAAATCCATGACCATGTTTGAGCTCAGGCCAGTATTCTTACCAGTTTCTCCAAGATTCAGTGTGGTAGAGAGGCCAAAGCTGGCTATATCAATGATCTGGAGCTTTGCTGATAGCCAGCATTGGCCAAGAACTTCCCTGTAGCCTTGTCCAACCTTCCTAAGGCCACATGAAGCTCGAACACGATTCCTTCCTTCTGGTTTTCTCTTGGGCTCACACTTGTATCTTGATGTGACTTTTGTCCCTGGCTTCCCCATTGGTACCTTCCATTTTCTCTCACATATTTCCTCTCATAAAATCTTTACATGTTTGCTTCTGTTTTTAGCATCTGATTCCTAGAGGACCTAGAATAGCACAGAGAGAAAAACACTCATCATTTTCTCATTTATTAAGAAATTCTAGATTCATTTTTCTGTTTCAAAAACTCTCTAAAAATCTTATTAGAGGCTTCTTTCTTTAGTAAATGACAACAGGGTATGAACGCATAAAAATTGCATTCAATTTTAATAGATACATGAGAGTTTAGGAAACCATCCAAAGATACTCTGAACATGCGCTGGTCACCAAGTAGATATCCTCAGAATACTTTCTGAAGATACTGATAATCAGTTCTGATGAGAACTAATTATGCTTCATGGGTTTTTATTTTCCCCTTAGGATGCAAGCTGCATATACATTCATACCCTGTGGGATATTCAAATTACTTGAAAACTAGTCAGAACAACTTCCAACCTTTAAATATGAACCTATTCCCACCCTTGTCCTTTTTCTCTCTAGTCTCTTTGATAAAAATCACCAATAATTCTTAATATATATCCTTCTGGCTTTAATTATGCAATGTTCCAGAACTTTTATTAAATGTCAACAGGGCCCTGCCACTTTGGGTAGAGAAAAAGATTGGAAAGAAAAAGACTTCACAAGGACTAAAAGACAGGAAAATTAGCAGTAAGGAGTTCTTTTACTCAGGAGTTAAATGCAAGCATGGCTTGCATGGTTTAAGTTGAAGCAATGGTTTGTATACCACTATTCTTTAAATAGCCAACAAAAGGTTTCAGGGCAGCCATTTTTAATTGGTCCAATCCTCATTCATATCTTTTGAAAAACCTTCACAATTTGTGTTGAACTGCATGTCTACCTTCTTGTGTTCCAACTCTTTGGTTCACTTTGTCTCTTGTCTTTCCCATATGGTTCAAAAAAGCACTATGCATAATGCTTTTCTCTGGCATGTCCTTTTGATTCCTAACATTCTTCTGAGAGCCTTAACTCTACAACCATTACCTGATCATGGTGCTTTCATCTAGGATTAGGTTTTGCACTTCTATTGATCTTCCTCTATGGGGTTGAATGTAGTAAATGAACCTCCTAACTCCCAACAAATTTGCATGTAATTGCCTGTCCAGTCCTGAACACTGAATACTGTGCTGGAAGAATACACTAGCATTAACAGAGCCAAAAATGTTTTTCTTTCAACGGCTTTGTTCCTTTGTCAAGAAGGCCTATATGGGAATAATTGGATGGTTTTCTCAAGGTTTGGGAAAGCGATGAGATGGGGGGATGTCCGGAAATTATGTTATCAAAGTGCTTATAACCTCAGATGTACCTTTTAAATAAATCTAGAACTGGCATTAAACTCTTTTTGACCGCTAAAATGTACTGACCTACATTTATGTAGCCACCAAAGAACTGAAATACTTTAATCATCTAGTCTTTTCACTGAAGTTTCTTTAGATGAATTTAACTATAGAGTGATAAAAATTTTTTTGGTCTTGCATTGTCACTTTGATGGATTTAATGATCAATTGCACTTGAAGTGTAATTGTTAGATTCTTTTGAATCAAAGATATTTTTATTTGAAGTCAGACAACTTTCACATTTAATGTGTTATACACACACTTTCAAATTGCCCTGATTTGCAGGAATGAGCAAGATATGAACATTTTTTTAAGGAAGATATAACATTTACTATAGGGAAACAGTATGATTGTAATAGATTTATCAAGTTAGTTTCAAGAATTCTGTACTGGGTTGTCTCAATGCAGCATTGCTTTCTATTTTTATTTTTGAAATACTGACTTCATCAATGTTTGTGTGACATGCTATTCACTGCTTTTCTCAAGGCAATCATGTCCTCATGTCCCCAAACTGTCTAGTCTTTAAATGGTATATGGTACATTTAAGAAATACAGAATGAAATTAAGCTTAACTTGTCCTGTAATAATTGGAAACCCCCAGAGGTATCTCATATTAAGAGAGTTGGGAACAATTTCTTGCTCTTTTTTTTTTATTGTAGAACATAGAAATTGTATCATCATGGAATATTGTTGTGTGACTAAAAAGGGGGTCAATGTTATATGCTTGTGTGAACTATTTGATCTGACAAGCTGATTAAGTCAGCCAGCTGGAGACATGCTTCAGAACTTGCCAGAAGAATTACCAAGCAAGAGGTGTGGCGTGCAGAGACATAACAGCATTCTTACATCGCATTAATAACTGATAGAATTCAAGCATTATTAGCATTATTTAGAAGGAAGAGCACTGAAAATAAAAGCACATTCTATTGTTTTAGAACATATTATAATCAAATTATTCCTGTCACTACTATGTATTACTATATATGACAAATGTAGCAATATGACACAGACACCATTTCGTTAATAATAATTCTTTTTAGCACTGTGCTAAGCCCTGTTTGTGGTAAATAATTTGATCCTATCTTCAAGAAGTATGACAATATGAGGTACAGGCTATGTTAAGATGAGGAACCTAAACTCATAGAGAAGGGTACTGTCCAAAGAACCAGAGCTTGTGAAGGGTATTCTCTGACTTTGAATGCTCACTATAGGATGAGTTCTTTCCAACTTATGAAATAGTCAAATGTAGGCCATGTATATATCATCCTGTCATGAAAACCTTGTGAAAAAAAGGGAAAGATTCCAGATTGAGAACCAGGAGTTCTGTGTTCTAATTCTGATATCACTATGCCCATGAACTACTTTTTAAAAAGTTGATCTTGCACGAACCAAAGAAAGTCTAGCATTTAAGATACACCTTGTATCTCTCCACATCTATTTTCCTTCCCCCCTGCCTGTGCTTAATTATACATTCTTCAATAAGTTTACATAAAGAAATGTGTTAAAAAATAAAGTCTAAATATACAAGTTTATATAACGAGACATGTTTTGAATTAATGTGGGTTAAGTTCACCATAAAGTGACACTTAAAAAATAACACTATTAAATTCTCTATAATTTTGAAAGGATAGGGAAAACATGTCTAAGAGAATGAACAGGCATAGCTCTTTGAAATGAGTTCTATGTAATGGATTTAGATGAATCAGGCCTCCTAGGATACAGAAGGAACTTGTAGAAGTACTTCTGGAAAATATTTTGAAAATTTTATGGAGTAAGGGAGTATTGTTGTGTCGAAAATATTGCCTCCATAGTAATGATGGAGAAAAACTACACATTTCAAAAACTAAAAATGTTCTGTAGTAAGTTAATTGTTGGAGATAGTTTGTAGATGTACAACCCATGAGACCCAGCACAGATTCACCAATAATGAAATCCCAAAGTAGCAGCTCTATTCACATTAAAGGAAGGATATCACATAACTAGTCTTGTGTGTGTGTGTATTTGTGTGTGTACACATACACATATATCTATATATACACACATGTATATATGTAAATATGTATAAATATATACATGTATATACAGATGAATACATATACATGCACACATGTATGTATATGTGCTATTGGAACATACTAAGGGGTGTGCTAGATCTTTTATGACTATGACTACTTGGCAGAAACAAGGTAAAGTGAGGAATTACTTACTGTTGATTTTGGCTCATGGTTTCAGAGTGTCAGTGCACCATGACAAGGAAGATAAGGTGGAGAAGAACAGTCCACTTCATGGTGGACAGGAAGCAGAGAGGAATGAATGCAGGAAAAGCCTGTTTCTTCCAACTAGACACCATCTCTTACCTTTCTTTATTTTATTTTATTTTATTGTAAAGATGCTGTACAGAGGGGTTACAGTTATATGAGTAAGGCAATGAGTACATTTCTTGTTAAGCATTGTTACCCCCTCCCTTGTTGTTCTCCCACTATTCCTTACCATTCACCTTCCCTTAATAATAGTAAGCATTGTGAACCCATTACAGCATTAATCCATCCATTAGGTCAGAGCCCTTACGATCTGGTTCTCTCTGGAAACATCATTACAGGAAAAGGGCCATATTACAGGTTATGAAAGTAGCAAGGACTAACAAAGCATGGTTTTCTAGACCTGGTGATATTTTTGTGGACAATGTTGAAGATAAAGAGGAGAGCCTTCTTACAGTTTATGTTACAGAACTCAGAGCTGGCTGGATCCTGAAAGATCTTTATCCTGTCAAACAACTGGGCCTTATTTAATCTTTATAGGTACTATGGAAAGGTTTTAAACAGGAAATCTGTACTATCAGGGTTTCCTGTGGGATTGTAGTAGGGAATTGGCAGAGTTGAGAGTAGAATCAGCCATGAGGCTGTTAGGATCATTCAAACAAACCTTGATCAAGGTTAGAATGATGTTACTGGGATGGGGACTATCATACTGTGACTTAGTCAAGGTCAGGATACACTGGTCAAGTACACTCTGAGTGCTGACAGGAAGACACCAGACATCCTGTGATGCTGGTTATTGACAAATAAGAGTGACTTTGACAGGAATAGATTTCCAAGATATTTCACTTGGCAAATAGATCACACAAAGCTGAGCTACAGGAAAAGAGTATGTTTTGGAGGAAATACAAGCTTTAGTCTTTTGGGTAGGGTAATTATGCCTTCTGATGGATCTGTCCAGTGGGTGGCTGAATTTTTAGATCACAAGCTTTAGGACTCAAAGTGAGCTTGGAATATTGATTGTGGCATTACCTGGTAAAACCACCTTTATAGGTCAGGATTATGTTTTATTACTTGTACTTGCGTGGTATAGTGACAGTGAAGATGAAGTCCATTTCTAAAATTATGGAGATTCCTAGTAAAGGGAGAGAATGACAGCTTTCCATTTGTTTTTCTCCTTTCTGTTCCTTTCTCAGCTCTCTCTGGGTCAAAGGCTGCTTCTGGAGTTCTGACATTCATATCTTTACATATTGCTCATGTGTAGGAGTTATGAGAAAAGAAGGAAGAAGGCTGTGACTTTCCTTGTAGAGAAACTCTTCAGATGAATGGCACTTCAGCTTATATCTCATTGTCTAATATAGTCATGTGACTTAAGTAAGATTCAGGGGACCCTGTGTAATGTTGTAATTTAGCTGAGTAGACAGGTGGCAGGATGTGAAGTTTTGTTGGAAAAAAATGTGACAGATTTGTGAGTATATTGAAGCACCCCTTTGGTTGCTATCAGGAGTATGAATATGGCTTCTCAGGGAAGGACAGTCATGGGCCAAAGATGGAAGAATATTCAAACATTTTACCTTTTCTCTGATACTTCTTATAGACACTGCCTTGCTGTTCATCTCCCTGATATAACTCTGCATGTTCCATCTCTGTGCTAATATAGAGAATTTAAAAAAAAATTTATTTCAAGTTGGAATTTATATTGCTACAACATCTGCTACTGATTGGCCATTGATAGTAACAGAGGTCTTTGTAAAGTTTCTATTGTACACATATATGAAATGGGTTTGGAAAAGACCTCTCATGATATGAAACATATTATATAGTACATTATAATACATTATATGTAGAGTATATAAGAGCTCACCACCAGGAATTTCAAAATCAGTTGATGCCAAGGCAATCAATTAGTACACTTTAAACAGTGTAACACAGAATACTCAGTAACTAGATTTATTATAACATCTTGTGAATTACAATGAAATCTCTGAAGATAGCTGTCAATTATGCTTTCCTTCAGATATTCCTGTACAGCTAACCAAAAAATTCAGGGCACTAAGTACACAATTATATTTTAACTTACTTGATTGTTAAAAGTGCCTGTTTGTATCAGGACATGATTGACATTTTGGCAGAATGATGTAGAATTCTGAAAGTAATGTTTATTACTTAACTGATATATTAACAAGGAGGTTAAAAATGGAAAAAGTATTTCTTGTAAAAAAATGATAATTGCTTTTGTGAACATATGGCTTCATGGTTAGAGCTGGGTAGTTGTGGATAGTAGCTGAGCTATCTATATTTTCATGGAAAAGTTAAAAATGTATGTGTTCGTGCATTTATTCACCTCAGAAATTGTAAACGAATACCTGCTATTTGTCATGTATGGCAATAAGAGCTGTGTATCTATCACAGAATTCATTCCAGTATGGCAACTACAGCTGATATGGCCCACGTCTTCTGTGCGTGGACAAAGGATTCTGTAGAAATAAACAAGAATTTTTCTGTAAACATAAAAGGCATGTTTTAGCCCACTCAGTTCCAAAATGCAGTGGGAGACTGAACCAAGAATTTTAAAGTAAGTGGTTAAAAACCATTAGAGAACATATTACTCCCTCCTTCAAATTAGAGCCAGAAAAGAAGATAATTCAGGGAGGGAGAGAGAGAGAGAGACAGACAGACAGACAGAGAGAGACAGAGAGAGACAGAGACAGACAGACAGACAGACATGGATGACAGACAGACAGAGACAGTGAGAAAGAAAGAGAGGATTTAGGGGAATATGTAGATGTACTGAGTTTTCTCCTTTCCCATCTCAATTCAATAAAAGATCAGTTGAGTTCAGCCCCTCAATAATAAGGCTTTCACTGAAAAGGACAAACCATGTTCTCCAGTGGACCAGCTCAGAGGGCAGCCTAACTGCTACCTAAGAGATAATACAGAGGAGACCCACTGACCACCTCCTTATTGGATGAACGAAGTAGGAAATGACTTCATAGTTAGGCAGATGTATATTTCTGCATGTTTAAAATTGAGACAGATGTGGTTTTCTATATGCTTAAGCTTGGGATACTTGAGAAAGAGAGAATGTCAGTTTGGGGGTCACCTCAGATACTAAAATCAGATCACCTCTGAAGAAGCAATAGACATCAACAAATAGACTCAGTTTCTCTGATTTCTTGATCACAGAGGCGGTGGTAATCAGCCACCCTGTGGAGAAAGTTTTTGCAGGGATGAGAGCCTCCTAAGAATCTCCTGAAGGATCCACGAGAGACTCTTCTCATGTCTGCCTCACTCGGGGAGTCTGAAGCCAACTCATAGCAGGACCTGCTGAAAACTTACACTTCTGGGCCCTACTCTGTGGAGGAGTTGAAACACAAGAACTAAAGATGAGAATGGATGAATTTAAGTGGAATGCTACTACACTTCTCCTTTACATTTAAATTTCCTTATTTCTAAAGAAGGAGCTAAGAGACCCATGCCATACCATTGTTGAGAAGACCAAATGGAGTTAAACATACCACCTACCTAAAACGGTGACAGATACACAGTTATACTATGCAAAGGTCGGGTGTCATTGAAGAAAGAAGAATTGAGCCTCAGCTATAAACCAAAAGAATAAAAAGCATGATGGTTTCAGGAAGGTGAGTGTTAAACATGAAGGGAAAATGTAAACAGGGAAAGAAAAACAATATACCATGTTCTGGAAAGTTTGTGTCATCATTGTTGGCATTGTCATCATCATCATCATCATCATCATCATCACCACCACCACCATCATCTCTCATAAGGCTATCAACTTTCCACACCATTCTCCTGGAAACTTTTGCTGCAGATGTGGTTTGACATGAAATAAAAATGGTTAATGTTATCTAATTATTCTGCTTAAAATGTTTTTATGGTAAGCATTTGTTTGCTAGTCAGCCTAGAACAAAGCCAGACATTGCTAAAGAAAGAGAGGGTGACAAATTCCTTTTGTGAAACAATGACCTTGTTAAACACTGTACTTCCGGAAATGCCTTTGATGTTGAGCATCGTACTTGTTGTTTGTGCCTTTTTGGTGCTGTTACTTAGAACAGACCTTGTCAGATACATTTGGGGTAGAAGATCTTTTAAGATTCTCCTCATCTCTCAGGTACTGCAGTAGCCGTACCTGGCCTAGGTTGGGACTGTGCATTAATCTTGTTGAGAGAAGTATGTATATATCGTCCAGGTTGCAAAGTGGTTCTGCTATGGGTCAACCCTTCCTTGCCCACATCCATATCCCACCTCTTCCAACATTCACATCACAAAAGTCTCACAGTGGTAGTTCAAGGTGATGTGACGAATTTATGTGGCTTTTTTTCTGTAACGAGAAATAAGAATGGTGGTTCGGGAATATACCTCAGTTGGTCGAGTGCATACTTAGCATTTTCAAGAATACGTATGCTGGAAAAGTCAGTGGACTGGTGCACATTTGCATTTTGGTGGCATCACCCCCACAGTCAACTCTAGAACATTTTCATCATCACAAAGAGAAGCATTATGCCTTTTTCTCCTGCCCTTGGTCTATTCTGTACCTCTAAACAACCACTAGTGCTTATTACTACATTCAGACTTGCCTACTTCAGACATTTCATGTAAGTAGAATCATATAATGTATGGAGTTCTCTCTCTCTCTCTCTCTCTCTCTCTCTCTCTCCCTGTGTGTGTGTGTGTGTGTGTATGTGTGTGTATGTGGTGGTGTGACTTCTTGCACATAGTGCAATGCTTGAGACTTTCAAGTTTCATCCATGTTGTAGCACGGATCACTCCTTCAGTTTCTTTTTTATTGCTTCTTATATGCCATATTTATGTATCCATTCATCTGTGGACAGATATTTGGATTGCTTCTACAGCATGTATTTTCCTTTTGTCATTATGTCTTCACTTTTCAGTGCAGCAAGTCATGTAATTATTTATTTTATTTTGGGTGAAATTACTTGATTGTTGATATAAGAAAGTAGTGTCATTTAGACAACTAGAAAGAATAATGGAGTGAACCAAAAAGATGAAGAGTGCTTTATTTTGAAATGTTAAAGTAAATATAAGCTAGGCTCATGCCTGAAATCCTAGCTTCTCAGGAGGCTGAGATCTGAGTAGCATGGTCAAAGCCAGCCTGGAGAGGAAGGTCTGTGAGACGATTTTCTCCAAATAACTACCCAAACCTGCACAAAGGCCAGAAGTGGAGTGGTAGCTGAGTGGTAGAGTGGCAGCTTTGAGTAGAAGAGCTCAAGTAATGCACCCAAACCCTAAGTTCAAGCCCCGGGCAGGCCTGGCAACCCCCTTCAAAAAAAAAACCCTCAAAATAAAGAACCAGACAAACTAGAATGAGATCCCACCTATCAGAAACTGTCCAGCCGTCTCAGAATACTGGAATCAGTTTGCCTAGTGCTAACCAGAGCTGACATTTCATTTGTAGGGCAAGTAAGGTATGTGTTGTCAAGAGACTTTTCCAAAAGGAGGTATATATTGTCAAAAAATTTTAAAAAGGGATTCTTTATTTATTAATGGCAATCACTTTGATTTAGACAAATATCACTTTTAAGGATCCTAGCAGCCTTTAAACCATTGCCAAAATATTAGGGAGAGTAGGCGCCGTTTTCATTTTGTCTTGGCAGAGTGTACATAAACATGCAACACCTTGCTTAAATATTCATAGATGCACAGCTTACAGTACAGTAACTTAATAAAATATTTTGAAGAGGGAATGATGCTGTGGAGCTTGTGATATCACTAATGGATTTGAAGAGGATGCTAATGCATCGTAGGTTGGAGTGAATTGAGCTCTCGTGTGTAAAGGAGGATTATAAAATATAATTATGGAAGAGGAACAGTGGCAGGCTTGGGGAAGTTCCACTGATGTGTGGGCACTACAAACGTCAGGTTTTTGTTGATGAGAAAGAAGGCTTAGATGGATATTTACTGTGTGCTACCAATCTACTCTCTGCGGAAAAATGGAATGCATTATAGAAATGGCCATTTTGTGAACTCCGGAGTGAAAATTAAATCGGGTAAGATGGAGAATGACAAGACTCCTGCAGTCTTTTCATTTCCAGACCAGTTGTCGAGGAAGGCTAAGCTTTCAGACCACGATCTTCATGAAGGCACAGGGAAAGGAGGTGATGTAGCTGTCTAATTAGAGGGGGGAAAAAAGCATCTTTTATTTTAAAAAGAAGCTTCAGGAATTTTAGAAGAAAATTAAATAACTTCCTGTACTCTGCAAGGAGGGGCGTAAGCATGGCGATTGCACTAAATATCATTTCCTAGCTGCAGCTTTGGCAATTTTTTTACAAATTGCGGGCACTGGTGGAGCATTGGGACTGGAGTAAATAACCTTCACTTCATGAGGAATTTTGCTTGATTCCAGTCTTTAAATAAGGAGTCTATATGAAATAGGAGTGAACCTCAGAGCACAACTAAAGAAATGCTGCCCCACATAGAGCTGTTTGTGAGGATAAATGTGTGTTCTAATAGTTTGACACTGTTTAAAGCATTGTGAAATGCCACGCGTGTTTCTATAAAGAGCATTATGAAAAACTCAAAAACACTGAAAATACACACACCACCATGTTTAAACATTTTTCAACTTTTGCCGTATTTAGTTCACTTTTACTGTCCATACCTATCTCTATATCTCCTCTCCCCCTCCTCTCCTCCCCTCCCTTCCCCTTCTCTCCCATCCTCTCCTCCCCTCCCCTCTACTCCCCTCCCCTTGTCTCCTGTCTCTTCCTCCTCTGCCCCCTCTTCTCCTCCCTCTTCTTGTTGTATACAAATAGCACTCTACTGATAAATCCAGTTCTCACCCACATTTGTTCTCTATCTTTCCATAAAAGAAAACATTGTTTGAAAAGCTGTTGGAATTTACTCATGTGTTTTGGTGCTATTGATACTTACGAATGTTTCAGAGCTGGGGAACATGGCTCAAGCCATGGAGTACTTCTCTACCAAGCAGGAGGTCCTGAGTTCAAATTCTAATACCACCAAAAATATCTGATGAATGTGTGCACATATATTACTTATTTGTAATATTATATAAAAATAGACATTGGTCTTTCTCTAAAGTTGTCTCTTGAAACTTGTTTTTTTATTCATCAATATATTTTGGGATTTGCAACAGGGATTCTTTTTTTTTTTTTTTTTGGGTCTGGTCGTGGGGCCTGAACTCTGGGCCTGGGCGCTGTCCTCAGCTCTTCAGCTCAAGGCTAGCACTCTACCACTTGAGCCACAGGGCTACTTCCGGCTTTTTTCTTTTTGCTTTCGTGGTGCTGAGGAATCGAACCCAGGGCCTCATGCATGCAAGGCAAGCGTTCTACCAAGAGCCACCTTCCCAGCCCCTATTTTGGGATTTGTGTAAACACATGTTCATCTATAGATTAGATAATTGGTGTGTTAATTACTTTGTCAGATACCTGAAAATATTTTTTTAACTTAATAATCACAACTAACAGTATTGTAGCACAGAATACCTATCTGGAATTTGGCTAAGTGCGTTTATACATACAAGCATAGCAGCACCTTGAACTAGATAGCATTATTGTTTTTCTTTATGAATAAGGAAATTTAGGACTAAAAGAGTCACTTGGCTAAAATGACAAAGGTAATAGACGATTGAGCAGAGATATGAATGGATTCCTGTTCAACCATGGATAAGGCCAGTAACTACATAACATTGTTTCTTGAGAGCTGATTTGTGTGCATAGATAGAAAATGGGGAAAGCATCATGTTGAAGTCAAATGATCTCTAGGACTCTTTGATGATCTAAATGCCCAAATGATAATACCAGTGCTTGCATTGCATCCCACCTCCACCTAGGGTAAAATCCTCCTTTCAAACTGTGTGGCCAAAATGCTAGGATCTTTGCATATGAAAACTGAATTCTATTTGTCAAATATGATAATGGCCTCATTTACACCCATTCTTGTAACCTGTATAGGTAAGAATGAAAACCAGGTTCAAGTATCTTAGAATATCTATATGTCTGGTAGGTATCTCAAAAGTGTGGACTTTTAAACAGAGTAAAAATGCAAAATATTCACCTCCCATCAGTCTGGTCATATAATTTAATCACATATTAACTTTGACACAGAAGCTAAGTGGAGCTATAATTATTGAACAAAATAAAAAAGAGTATCTCTCTGAATTAAGTTTGGTCTTAAAAACAATGTGCATCAACTCCAGTTAACCTAGATCCTATTAAAAATGCCTTCTCTGAGTTGCAATTTAATGTTTTAAGCCCAGCACACACACACACACACACACACACACACAGAGGCGCACACGTGCTTGCACACACACACACTAGCTTCACTTGTGGAAAGTCTGCGTATCTTTTACACAATAACTGAATACATTGTTTATCGTGTTACCCAATACCCCTTACAGAGATCCAACTGATAGATTCCTTCCAGAATTGATTGTAATTGTCTTTCCAAAATAACTTGTACCCTTCCTAATTACCATTCAATAAATACCATCTAACCCACTGGGTTTCCTATGTTGCTTTTGTGCCAAGACTATATTTGTGTTTTGTCCTTTGTGAAACACAAAGCCTAATTTAGTCTCAGCTAGAGCAACCAGCTAATTACAAATTTCTGGTAAATTTCTCCTGTTTCTCTAAATCATCTTTCATAAAATCAACTTTCTGCTTTGCAAAGTTTATCTTTACTGTCAAATTGTATTTATGTTTGGGATCCGTAAATCATTGCTTATATAAAGTACAAGGGAAAGGTCAATGGAGAATTGAAGTCAGGAGGAAAAATGGAGAGCTGCATACAGTTAAATATCGTGCATACATACATACATGTATGTTATGGGGAATACAATGAAAATGAGGTCGACGTTGAGGATTTGATTCATTAGTAAGCAATTATCTTCAGGGGCTATCTTCAGGTGAACTCTTCATCAGTGTTACATGCTACTTACTTAAGCCCTGGCCAGCTATTTGTCATAAACAAGGCAAAAGTGTTGAGATGATTCTGCGTAAGACATGGCTTCACAGGAACAGCAATGTAAAATGTATATGATACTAATTAGTCCCCAGAGAAAACATATTAGAAGGCAGTCAATGGTGAATCCCTGTCCAACCATGAACTCTAGAAATGCTCAGTTAATAGAGGCATATGAAGGCATTGTCAACAACAAGGTTACATTGGAGATGAAACTGTCTACACATACACAAGAATGTCTTGGTGGTTATATTGCACTCAGGACATACATACCAGCACTTATTCATTTATATTATATTAAAATGAAGGCTATGACTTTAAGGTGATCATTTAAAAGATAGATTTGGAGACATAGATACATTTATCATAGATACAGAAATCTGTTTTAAAATATGCCCTACTTACAACTCAGAATTCTTCTACTAGGTGCTTCTTTAGAATGATAAAACCTTAACAGGTAGATTTCCTCTAGTTTATAGATGGAGGAACCAAAGGTTGTCTAGGTAACTATGCTAATTAAAACAAAAAATATAATATCCTGGGTAATACTAAAATAACAATGCAATTAGTCAGCCCCATAAAATATGAACCAGTAAGGAAATGTATTTGGTAACAAGATTTAAAACTTGTATTACGTTGACGTACAATGGAGTATTGCCTCTACTCAAGCATTTATTTTTATTTGTGAAATTAAACAAAATATATGAAATTGTTACTTTTAATTATTCTTCTCAATGTAAAGAAGATATAAAAAAAAGTCAGACAGACTGGTCTTCCAAAGAGTTTGTGATGTAATTAGATTTCCTAGCCATCCTTATTGCCAAAAAATCAGATAAAGTCCTATTTAAATCATTGTTATCCACATGTCATATGAACTTGTAAAGATAATATTTAGGGAAAAAATAAAGAAAAAGGAAGCTAGAAATTTCCAAATTCTGAGTTGGCTGAAAGCATAGCTTAAAAAATGTGAAGGGGTTTGTTTTCTGTGTTATGACACTGAATTATTCAAGGGCACTCGGACACAGAGAAAAATGCACGAATATTGGTTTTATAATGTTTGGTCTATTTAATATCCCAGGTTCTGTATAATGTGACAGCATTGCCTGGTGTGCTTTGGGAAAAAAAATACATGTACTGTTCACTTTGTCCTAGTTTAAGTCCTCAAGTGGAGGCAAATTTAAAGGCATTGTCCCTGTGGGTTATTATTTGAATAATCTTGGGCATGTATTATATATGACTATTCAATAAATAGATTATTTACTCTACAGTTTGTGTGTCCTGAGGTTTATTTCAAAAGAGTGATCGCTGGATTTTCAGTTCTCAAAATATGGCAGCCTAAGTTTGAAGATTCTCTCAATGAAAACTTCAAAAGTCTTCTAAAAATAGTGAATGCAAGATGTCTTTGGGATTTTTAACTGAGCTTTCAGGAATTAGAAGGTATTTTCGAAAATCCAGAGTTTGGAAAAGGAATGAACCTCAAAATAATATGACATGAGTATCCTTTGTGCCTGTCTTGGTGTTTCTGGAAAGAGGAAAGAGGAAGATTCTATCATAGTCACTTGAGGGCTAGTTGTTCTCATTCCATGTGGTTACCAAAGGTAGGCCAACCACTGTGTGGGAATTAAGATCATTGGAAAGTGTTTAAGTCAGAGAGACCAAGAAAAGAACAGTCTGCAAATAGGCACAGGAAGACAATAAGAGAGTCTAGAGATGACCTGTCTTTGTCTAGACTCTGCTATAAAAGCAAACAAAGAGCACTCTTAAAAATGTCAATCTATATATACTTTCTTCACAGTGAAGCACTATCACATGGTCTGGGAACATCCAGTCCAAGAAATGATCTTTAAGCTGGGCACAGGTAGCTTACTTCTATAATCCTAGCTACTCAGGAGGCTGAGATCTGAAGACAATGGTTCAAAGCCAGACCAGGCAAGAAAGTCCATGAGACTTATCTCCAATTAACTGCCAAAAGCTGGCAGTAGAATTGTGGCTCAAGTGGTGAAGCATTAGCCTTGAGCAGTAAAGCTAAGGGACAGTACTCAGATCCTGAGCTCAATTCCCACTACTGACAAAACAAAAGAAAAAGGGAAAAAAAGTAAACTTGGCTATGACCACTGGTAGTACCACAGCATCAGAAAAACTCCCAAACTCAGATCAAAGGATTTTTATGGAAAGAAATAAAACCTACTTACTATCTCAAAGGAAAGACCTTGTCACATGAAAAATTACCAAACACAAAAAGAAATGAACTCAACTTGCATGAGACGAGACAGGATTAAAACTACAAAAAACTTCAGATGATAAAATAACAATAAAAATTGGGAAAGAGTAAGTAAAAAAATCAACAAAAATAAAATTCCAGTGGCCAAGTTGCACAGGATCTTAGCCAATAAGCTAAGAAGAAAGTTATGCAATAAAAATATGATCTCTTAAAATATAGTACATAAATGAAAAACAGACTAGAAAGAGAGAATTAGTGAACTAGCTGGTGCTCCTGTATTGTACACAGCTTCCTCTTCTTTCAGTGTGGCCTGTGAACTAAGAAATGTTCTTACAGTTTTAAGTGGATAAAGACAACTGAAATAATACCATGTAATATATGGTAAGTATATGAAACTCAAATCCCAGAGTTTGTAAAGGAAGTTTTATCTGAACACAGGATGCTTTCTCATATTGCTTATGGCTGCTCTGGTGGAACCATGAAAGTTGATGAGTTACAACAGAGACCCTATGTAGAGCTTCCAGTTCTAAAATATTTTGAGAATATTTTATGGAAAAAAATTGCTAAGCCTTATGATAGATGGCAAACTGAGGACAGAGGCAATGGGTCCAAAGGATATTAGATCCCTGGAGTATAGCACAATGTCCATCAAGTAAATGCTAAAAATAGCTTGTGAAAAGGAATGAATAAATAGTATTAAAAAGTCTTCAAGGAGTATCATTTTATTTCCTTTGTATTTTGTTTATGTGTATCAGCTGGGAGAAATCATTCCTAGAAATGTGTAGGAATTTCTAACCTGAAGTTCATGGAGTTGATAACGTGTCATGTGGACCAGAACTACAATGTCCCTAGCACAAAAATCAACCTTTCATCCTCCTCTAGTGCTTCCATTTATATTTAACCATCGAAATAGATTTTCCACATTTTTATCTGCAGATTCATTTCTACAGGTGGCCATTCCTATGTCCATTTATCTTTTCAGAGATGGCAGTGACTCATCTTAGCTCCTTAGCTGACTCCTTAGCTGGGCTCTAAGGGAGGATAGAGATAATGCTAAGGGATTGGAGTTCAAGTCCTTAAGTAAGATCTAATAGATGCCAGATAGGCAAGAGCTCCAAGGAGACTATAGTAGAGAGTCAGTGAAGACCACAGAATATGGGGGAGGTGTCTCAGGATTACGGGTATAGAGAACAGACAGTGGATCAAGCAAAAGCTTTGATGGCTGAGAATTTTGCCAGCCACCGTATGTCTTGTGCTCAAAACTTTGAAGACTAGCTAGTGACTGATTGTGGGTTTGGTCCTTATCCATGAAGACCTTAGATTTCATCTTCAGCCTGTATAGACTTACAGGCTCAGGTCTAAGAGCATGACAAAGAAGAAGGCAAAGGGATCCAGGGAGGGGATGGACATGTTAACGAGAGAACTCTACAATGCTTGCACTATGAATCTTTCTTTCTCTCCTCCTCCTCCTCCTCCTCCTCCTCCTCCTCCTCCTCCTCCTCCTCCTCCTCCTCCTCCTCCTCCTCCTCCTCCTCCTCCTCCTCCTCCTCCTCCTCCTCCTCCTCCTCCTCCTCCTCCTCCTCCTCCTCCTCCTCCTCCTCCTCCTCCTCCTCCTCCTCCTCCTCCTCCTCCTCCTCCTCCTCCTCCTCCTCCTCCTCCTCCTCCTCCTCCTCCTCCTCCTCCTCCTCCTCCCCCCCCCCCTCCTCCTCCCCCCCTCCCCCTCCTCCTCCTCCTCCTCCTCCCCCCCTCCTCCTCCCCCCCCTCCCCCTCCTCCTCCTCCTCCTCCCCCTCCTCCTCCCTCTCCCCCTCCCCCTCACCCTCCCCCCTCCTCCCCTTCTCCTTCTCTTTCTCCTCCTTCTTTCTTCTCCTCCTTCTTTCTTCTCCTCCTTCTTTGTCCTTCCTCCTCCTCCTCTCCTCTTCCTCCTCCTCCTCCTCCTCCTCTTCTCCTTCTCCTTCTCCTCCTTCTTTCTTCTCCTCCTTCTTTGTCCTTCCTCCTCCTCCTCCCTCTTCCTCTTCCTCTTGTTCTTCTTTTTTAACCTGGTTCCTTCTAATGACTCTTACTTGAAGTCTCGATTTGTCAGCTGGAACTGTGAACCAGCTGTCTGCACCAAAGTGCTTTGACACATTATTGTACTGTACACCGGGTTGCTCATTTAATCAGCCGTGGCACTGCTCTTCACATAGAGCATGTCACATTTGACAGATTTATCACAAGACTGTGGGCTCTATTTTGCACAGCACTGGGGAACTCTTTCCCATTAGTGATAGCAGCAGTGATGTTTATGCATGAAGAGAGGTTGTTCGATTGGGCAATTGTAGCCGTCCACTACAGGCATAAGCCAGCTCCAACTTATCAAGTGGGGCTAATAGGGGATATTCATATGCACCGGAGAATCAATTCTCTGTACATGGAACTCTACTACAAAAATAATTGCTCCTTATTGGTGGTAAAGATCTCAGCCATGTCAGAGCCTTAATGGTGAGATTAATGCTCTACTGCTCCTGGGTCTGGGCCATTTCTCTACAACTAGGGGGAGAAGAAATTCCTCCTCTCAGAGCTTGGTGAGATGTTTTCAGGTGAAATCCAGGGCTGTGCTGATTTGCTATGCTTTGGGTAAACCATTTTTCAGTAGATATTTTTTTTTCTCCTGTAGACTTTAATTTGGTTGAAGCAACCAATGAATAGCCTGGGATTCCATCCCAGGTTGAATGTACATAATTTTTCCCTCTCCTGAGCCTCAGTCTTGTATCTGCTAACCAAATATACACATTTTCTTCAGCATTAATAGTGTAAGCTGTAAAATACAAGGGCTTCAGTAGAGGATTTCTAAATACTTTACTCTGTACTTATTACATAAGTGTTACCTTTTACTGAAAATATATTTGGGTTTTTTTTATTGGCTTGAATTAGTTATTATATCTGTTTTTTTCATTTGCTTTTTCCTCCCTATTAAATTGTGATCCTATGTCTTATTTTTTTCTTCAAGAGCTTCATAATGTATATATTTAATATGAATAATAATATATGAATATTTTAACTTGAAAATGAAATTTTATGATTCCATATCTATAAGTATACTGTACTTATTCATTACTAATGCAATTCCTTAGAATAAAATGTTGGGTTTTTTCTTCCTACTATCAGCAAAGATTTTGGGGGGAAAACACAAAAATCAAGATCAATTGTATGTCTTATAACTACAGCATTGGTATTATGTTGCTTTCTTAGACTATAAAATAATAAAGACATGGAGCATTTATTATTGGCAAAAGTAGGCAAATATGAGCTCACAGAGGAAGTTGGTTTAATAGAACTTGATTTGATCCAGGAAGGATGACTATGTGTGTTAAATGGCAGAAAAAAAGGAGAGAAGTCATTATAGGCTAAAAGAAAATAGAGCCTACACAGAATGAATATATTCTCCTACTGGAGAATGAAGTGACATATTGGCGACACTGAATTGTAGTTGTGGAATTGAAGCATTAAGGTGACATGTGGTATTCCTGTGATGAAGGGCTCTGGTGAGACCTAAGTGTTATTTAGACTATTGTGGACAGCGTGGTCTTGAGACTAGAGGATCAGTTTGAAGATGAAGAAGTTGAAGCTGTTCACCCAATTCAGAAAAGAGATAGAATCTGATACCTTTATTTTTACTTAGGATGTTTACTTCTGCCCTGTAGAGAATACTTACATTTAAATCAATGCTCCAACTTCTGTTATGTTAGCATTATTTGCAGAAAAGTTACACGCATTATGATGCTACTTATGTGACAAGTCATCCTTGGATTTCTATTTTTCCAGGATTTTCTTTGTGATTTTGTTCAGTTTTTGCAATCATTAGTTTTATGTGTGATTTTGGGTAGACTATTAGTATCCAGATACTTGGTCGAATCATCACTCTAGACAGATGTTGATAGGAAGGCATTTTTCAAGTCATGTAATTTTTAAATGAACAGAGCCTGAGTACTGTGGATGACCCACCATAGTGTGAAGATAACTCATCCAGTTAGTGGAAGGCCTCAGGAGTCCTTAGTGGAGTCAAACTGTGACTCCACAAAGTCTCTAGCCTATTGGTCTACATAGCAAATTTTAGACTGACTAGTCCATTCATATGTTCATGTTCATATTCATATATGTGTGTGCTATATATTTTCTAGAACCCTGATTCTAATAGTTTTTTCACAGTTTATCTGGCAACATCTTTTAAGATGAACTTAAAAGTTGCTCATATTTTTCTCTCTTGATCTCAATCTCCTTCTGTTATTTTTCCTCTTTTTCACTCTTGGAATCTAAATCTAAAAGATCTATCTATCTATCTATCTATCTATCTATCTATCTATCTATCTATCTATCTATCTATCTACCTATCTATCTCTCTATTGATCGATCTGTGTGCATTTGATTCTTAATATCCTTACCATAGATTAGAACCTTCACGAAAGTCATATCCATTTTTTAATTCTTTTTTCTGAATCCAGCATTGTGACCTATTCCTGGCACCTCTATTCCCTTCCATCTTGCACATTAGTCTAGAGGTTTCTTCATCTAAAGATATAAAAATAAAATTAATTATTACTCAAAATTGCTTTGTTATACTTATTCTGTGGAAGCATGTGGAGGCTTTCTTTTCTGATAAAACAGAGACAGCATGTTCCTAGAATCTGCTGCAGATAAATCACTTACCTCTTAAAAACAGTAAACACAGTTAGTAATCATGTTAAAAATAAGAGCCCCTGCTCTCCCCTTAAAGCCAGCATTTACAATCATTGGGCAGCAAATTCTCTTCTATTTTGGCTTTGATTTCCTGGTCTGTTTCTGACCATATAAACTCATTTCTTGGATTTTTGCTTGGATCTCAAGTAGTATGCTAGAAAGGAGGATATACCTGGGGGGGGATGTGGTGGACATTTAACTGGGTTTGTGTTTTTCTGTATAGTTTTTGCAATTTTGAAGTAAATGTGAGGCAAAACAGAACAACATTCAAATAATGATCATTATTACTTATAGGTGCTTTCCTGAAGAATGTGTGCATGTGTGAGCTTGTATGTGCCACACACACACACACACACACACAGAGGGACACAGAGAGAGAGAGACAGAGAGAGTAAATTCTTTTTTAAATACATTTTTTATTAGAGGGATTACAGTTACATGAGCAAGGTAATGAGTACATTTCCTATCCAGCATTGTTGCCTCTACCATCCCATTCCTCCCACCTACTCAACTATACCCCCCAATCCCCCCCATTCCCCCTCCCCCCACCTAAATTGTAGTTTGTTTTTTGACATAGCGTCTTGTACATCTCATTGTTGCAATGGGTCAATCTGTATCCCTATTTAAACATTTTGTTTTTTTCTCTTCCCTTCTCCAAATTATACCATCAAATACAGTGAAAACAGGGGTTATACCAAGGAGGACGGATATACAAAGCAACAAAAAAATCAAATTTTTGACATTGAGTACAAATAAATTTTTTACTGCATTCTTACTTATCAAACTGCTTTTATCTTAGTTATTTTCAGTACCTCCTTTATTCTTTCCTACACTTGAACAGAATGGCTAGCATTTTTAAGATCCAAAAACTTAGAAAGGACCTCTGCTTTGTAAATGTACAGAATCTTGACTGATAATGGTGTTTTTGTTTTAAGCCAATAGCATTTGGAATAGTTTGTTATGAAGGAATTCCACTAGAGAAAGATATTATATAAAATATTTGTTATAGAACACAAAGAAAACATTATTATTAAGTAAAAAATCAGTTAAATAAATATTTGTTACATAAAATATATGAAGACCAAATATTTTGATCTTTATTGTTATAGTACTATGAATGTAGTTAATTGTCTTTAATTTCAACACTAGATCCCCTGTTGATTTCTATACAGTAGGACTATTGAAAAAGTTCAAGTAGCAAGAAGCAGAGAATTAGACAGAGAAAAACCATTCAAATGAGTAATTACTAAAACATGGCAAATTCTAGTAAAGAGGTGATTTTTTTAAAATTTCACAAAAGCATCTGTTACAAGCCAGATATTACACCAAGTATTAGGAACAGATACAAGTAGATTCCTTGTGACCAACTAATAGAGGATACAGATTTTAAAACAGATATTTCTGACATAAATTGGCCAGGGATAGGCCAGAAGGATGAGGTTGTCAATATATCAGTGGCAAATGTAAATCACCTGGCACAAAGTGCTATAAAACACATGCTAAATGTGTGTCAAACCCCACCAGTCTCCTGCAATCATATAGCAAGTTTCATAATCAAAGATGGCTCCAACATCTTCCAGCCCAGGGCCCTTTGACATTACGACTTCTTTACCAAGAGGGAGAGTCACATCACACATCTTTTGAAAGTAGACTGTTTTCAGCACTCAATTGCAACCAAGGGAATGTGGTAGCAACAGCGACATGAGAGTGAACCAAGAAAGGTCTGGCAGGGTCAGCCTGGCTCTCCTACAGTATTAGTTTTCCAACTGTTCCATCTCCAAAGGCTTTTTCTAGAAAACAGATGCTCTGTATGAGCAGAAGCCATGGTCATGGCTGGCCAATCCTCCTAACTGCACAGCTTTTGACTCATCCTAGCTTATCCCCTGGATAGAAAAGTTAAGAATTCTCCAGATGATTTCAACTCCTGAGCAGTTGAGTCAACCTCAGACCCCTGAATTTTCCAAGCGAAGGCTCCTCATGCCCAGAAACAAGCCATCTCCGTTGCATTCTGTTGAAAACCTTGGCACCCAGAATTTATGAACGTAACAAAATGATTACTGTTACATGCCATGGTTTGCTGTGGTCCTTTACATTGCACTAGCGAATTAGAATAGATGGTGGAGTCTGAGAGCCACTTTTACAATGAATCCTATCATTTTTTGACTTGTATATATATATATATATATATATATTGAGACTACAAGAGTCCTGGATGTAAACTTTCAGTCAAGATTCCTTGATGCAAACCTTTCAGTTAACTCAAATACTGAGAAAGAAATGTATCATTCATTAATTTCTGGGTTCTAAGCACAGCATTTTGGGAGACTGTAGCTGACTAAAATGTTCTTTTTCTACCTTGTGTAAAATTATCAGTTTACTTGCTTGGCAGTATTTCATTTCTTCTGATAAAGGCCACTTCACTTCAGATTTAGTGCAAATGGAAACATTGGGAAAACTGATTTACTTGCTATTCATATCATAAATCTGTGAGAAGTAACATTTTTGTAAATCATTATGAGAAGACAATGCCTTGGTATGTTTGAAGATACTGGCTACCTCAAATGCAGTGTGGTTTGAGGCTTTTTAATCACTAATTAGAATGTATAGAAAGAATTTGTTTATATTAAGATGATTTAGAGAAAGATGTACTATTAAACTCTTAAGTTCTTCCACATTAGAGTCATTAGATCTACTGGTTGTTAACAGTTGAACCATGTATAATTCAAGATTGGCAACTTAAACATTGTCTAAGAAAGATATTCATTTTAATTATGTGAATTGAAAGAGGCACTTTTTTTCTATTTTTCTATCACAGTAATTGAGAAATCATTAAAAATTAGAATACAGTTTCATTAAATTTAGAAAGGGATAAAAAAGAAACCGTGTTAATATCCAAAACATTTCTTTTCTTAGACTGTCTTGACAGATGAGATAATTAAACTTGAATCTGTGGTGGTAAAATAGGTGACATAGAAGGAAAACAAGGAGGTGCAATATGTGTTTAATTAATGGATGCCAATTATAGCTCAGTCAAAATTGAATGTGTGTCCTAAGAAAGCGAGAGGACTAGTTACAAGAGGTCAAGAGTTAGAACTTGAGGTACTATATCTATATAAGTCCACTGCTTCTTGGAGGCATGCTGGGCATTATTAAGCCTACACAAAGAACCTTAATTCTCCTCTACCCAACTCCAAATCTCCTAAACATATTGCACAATCCAAACTTGAAAATCCTGACAGTGGAAACCTTTTGTCTGCAGAGAAAGCAGGCTTCTCAATTGCTAACCTTTCAATATTTCACAAACTTAGTAAAATAGAAGGATTTGGTGGGCAGAAAGGAAACCCAAGGTTCAGGAAATCTCTCCAGGTGACAGAAAAACCCGCATCATTTTCTGTCCCAATCTCCAGATTGCCCTATCATTTTCTCTCAGACTTTCCATGAGGTGAATACAGTATCCATTTTTGGAGGAACCTCTCAGAGTTTACCTGCATGGGTTAGTCACAAATTTAAGACAAGACCAAAATGTTAAAGTTTGCTTCGAGATTGCTTCCTTCCTTGCCCATCTGTTCAGGTGATGCATTGTTGAACTGCCTTAGCTCTTTTTAAATGAAGGAATAAGCAGAGAGTTGAATCAGTCCATGAGACGAGAGTCGAATCAGTTTTGTATGTAGTCCAGAGTCAAAGTGAATTGGAATACATTTATACTTTCCTATGTATCTTTGTAAGGCATGCGCATATATTAAAAATGATAAAAAAATTTTTCTCAGGATTTTTCCTGACAAACCACAGGAGGTTTTCATTGAAAGTTCAATTTAGACTCTCTTCGAGAGAGTCACACACCTCTAAGTGTTGGGATGAGAGCGTGCACATTTGCAGTATTTTTTGTTCCATTAAAATAATTTTTTTAGCTTGCTTGTCATTTCAGTCACCAAGCTCCACTAAGCTTTGCTAATTTTGTGAAATTTGGAATAGTGTTTTGCCACTTTAGAGATAATCCCTGAAAGCTTCCTTCTTGCAGATGGTAATAAATCATTCCTTCCACTAAAAGCCTCAATGTCATTTGAAATTTATTACACAGAGAGAGTAGTGGACTTAAAAGCCATTTCGTGTGTCTTATTACTTCAATCATCTAATTTATGGGTTTCAGCTGCAATTGTAGTCGGAAAAACTATTTTCCTTTCCCTGATCAATATGAGTCGGGTTTTGTATTCATTCCCCACTAACCTTTTCCTGCCCAATGTCACCCCTTGCCTCATCCTGAATCCGCAGTCATTCTGCAGTTTCCCATCCTTCAAAGAAATGTAGGTCTGAAATGGAACAACTGTGCCAACAAGGCTGATGGAGATTGACTAAGCTTTACTAGCTCTTAGCTGAACTTGTCAAAAGATATCTTGGTTATTATTAGTTGAGCAATCTTGCCCTGGGGAAGGGGAAGCTGTCAAAAACTCCTATGCTTAATATGTACATCTCTGGCTTCATGGAGTGGGTTTGAAGGGAACCGATTAAATACAGTATGAGGTAAGCCTAACCAATACACATTTCACACAAAGAAGGTAGGAATCAGTACTCTTTTTTGTTAATTGTGAAAATACCGTACAGAGGGGTTACAATTACATGGGCAAGATAATGAGTACCTTTCTTATCAAGCATTGTTGCCTCCTCCTTTGTTTGGAATCAGTGCTCTTGTCTGCCATATTGGAGATGAGATAGTTCCCTTTCTACAAAGAAAATTAATTTCTGTTGCTGTATGCAAGTTGTTGTCATCCTCGTGATAAAAGATAGAATTGATGTGTTGATCAGGAAAAGGAATGTAGGAAAGAAGCTGTCTCCAACAGCAGGCTTGAGGCTCACAGGAAAACTACATCCACAGTGGTGAGTAGAACTGATTGAATCTCTTGGACAACCAGAGTTTTGACACCTTTGGTCTAGACCTGCCACAGGACGGAGGTAAAAGACAACTGCAGTGTTCTTTGATCTCCATAATGAACGATAAGATGCACACCTAACTATTCCCATCCAGGCATGAAACCCTTGCATGACACCTATTGTCATAGATGGATTCTTCTCGGCCTTTCAGGCAAATCCCAAAGAAGATGTTCTCACAAAGCATGGCCACAGTCCTGCTGAGATTCTCAGCATCTCCAGACTTCAGGGTTTGCTGTACCATCCTAGTGGTGCTCATTATGAAGTTCCCGTCTCCTTCTTTTCATTTCTCCAGCTCCAACTTCTGCAGTCAAGCATTTGTGATTTATGGGAGATGGCAATGCAGTTACCTTTGTTTCCTGTCTCTTGTAATACTATTTTGAAAATGAAAATTATCTTTCATTACACTTAATCGTCTATTTTTTATAACTCATAATAGTTATATCATGGTGTCCAGATAATTTGTATCATCAATAAATATTATATGATAAAACTATCTCAACAGGGATCCAAGAAACAGGACTTCTGAAAACTCTATAAAAATGTGTCTTCATCTGAGAAAAATTTCTGTAACATCACTTGGATGTGTTATAATAAGTTCTGCTTTTATGTAAGTATCACATATGTTTTCAGAGGGTCATTTAAAAAAATCGATCTCCTTTTTCATTACATCATAAAATTAACAGGCTTTGAAAATGGACATAACAATCTGGGGACCAGTGACTCAAACCTGTAATCCTAGCTACTCAGAAGGCTGAGATCTGAAGGTCAACACTAGCCTGGGCAGGAAAGGTGGTAAGACTTTTTATCTTTAATTAACCACCAAAAAGCTGTAAGTGAAGCAGTGACTCTACTTGATAAAGTGGAGAATACCAGCTTTGAGCAAAAAAGCTAAGGGACAGCATCCATACTGACACACACACACACACACCACACACACACCACGTACACACACACAATTGACACAACCAACTCAATTTATAAACTGTGAAAAGTTAACTATTCCCAACAACCTTCACTTACGAGCAGCATGCATTTTTTTTCCTTTATGTTCTAGGTGTCCCATCTGGGTACATGAATTTAGCTTTTCTATATTTAAATCAAACTTCTCAAATTTCTTGCTCATAGGCACTTGGACCACAGATGCTCTTGTAGGCTAAAATTATTTAAAATTATTTCTTGCTAAAAATTTCTAGCAGGCCACATCTAGGGGACTATTAGTAGAAACAAATTAGTGGTATCGAAATATCTTTTTTTGACTATAAATAGTCAGAAATTTAGGGAATGCAGAAAAAAAAGGAAACAAAATACGAATGGTAGTTTCACTATCCAGGAGTAACTACCTTTGACAGTTTGTTTCATTTGCTTCCTATCTCTTCTACTATGTATATTTGAGGCATATAAATTTATTTATGCACCTATTCTTCTTTATTTATAGACAGAAGGGTGGGGAGAAGAGGCAGGTTTCATTTTTCCCAAACAATTAATCTAAGGTAGCTATACACGTCATCGGTTCACAAACACACTCCAGCTTGTTTAGTATGTCTTTACTTATTATTTTGTCTTATTCACTTTGCTATATTATTGGGGGCTCAGAAAGGTCACAGGAATCTGGCCCACAATTTTCTACTGTTAATAACCCACTTAACTATTTCTTTGGGGAACACAAGTGTACAATTGTAACCTTCCTGCAGAAATAAGAGAAATACTCTTGACATCAAAGTATAGAGAAATCTTTTAATTCTTAACCATGGAGACCTCGCAGATTTAAGAGCTGTTTGTCAAAGATGATCAGGTTTAGCCTTCCAATTTTATAGATGAGATGAGTGCATGCAAAGTCAATTTCTAATTCTGTGGCTCTAGTGATTCCTTTATAGCTTCTAATTCAAATCTAAACATAAATTATAATGAAAGAGTGACTGTAAAATTCTCAATTTTGTAGAGTTAAAATGAATCCATGAAGATGCCTTGATTGATTGTTTATCTGATTTGTAAAGGGCTTTCTTAAGCTACAGATTCATTTACACAGCTATCTAATTATCTATCTGTCTGTCTGTCTGTCTGTCTGTCTGTCTGTCTGTCTGTCTGTCTGTTTGTCTGTCTATTGTTGCCAGCACTGAGTGAGCAGAGTTCACCTCTTATGAGCAGGTGCTTTATATGTTAGTATAAAGTGTTTCTTATTATCACAAAAGAGAGAATTTGGTGTCTGACAGATCTAATGTCCACTTTGGCATTTGTTATGTAAGTATAAATCTTAGGGTTTTTTTACATATGAAATGTACTTATCATTTGTACTTTACAGATGCATATAAAAAATTCAATTTTTCATATTTATTGAGAGTTAACAATGTGGCTTGTCTTTTGGACCAATTTCCTTTAGACTCATTTCAAAGACATTTAGTACACACAGGACTCATGACGTATACCGCTCATGAAAGTTAGCGGGAAAATAGGCGTGGTGTTCAGGAGCTGGAGAATGAGCATGCACATGAAGCATTCCTTTTTATCATCGGAGTACTTTTGCTGTCCCTCAGGTTACTGAGCTCAAGCTGAACGATCATTTTCACATACCCCAGTATACATCATTGCTGTATTAAGTCATCTTACCTGTTTACGTCTTACCACTTTGAGCTCATTAGTTGTTCTGTATTGGCTGTTGCCTTATCTGTGTGGCAATAGAAGATGCCTGACAAGGACAACACCAACTCTCGACCCTCAAGTCATCATTAATACATCAAACCACTTTTTCTCTCTGAACTCAAGAGCATGAATCAAGCAGCTATTACAAATCAATCAGCACTGTCATACTAGATAAAATCTGATTATCTGAGCTCTGGATTTCAATCAGCCACTGTACTTCTGCCAGGGAATAGAAGGCTAAAGATTTCAATGCAAGACAGACTTCAGAATCGACAGAAAAACCTCAAGAATGATCTTTCTGTCACCTCCAACTTTCTAAGCAACAGTTCCCTGAGGTAATAGTAAGTGTCAATTGCCTCTGTATATTCTCAGACATCTTTAGCAATCTACTATTGTAAAAAAAAGGATAATTATAAGTGACAACCATAAATATGTTATTCATTAGAACTTTCCATGATGGAGAAAATATTCTGCTGTCCAATATGGTAGCCACTGGCCACTAAGTCCTTGAAAAGTAGTGATTGCAATTGAGGATCTGAATTTTAAATTTTATGTACTTGTCACAAATGTAAATAGTACATGCCACCAGCAGCTATAGTATTGGGCGGGGAAATTCTGTAGAGTACTCCCAATGAAGGTTAGTTAAATGCTCTGACTAAAGGATATATTTCCCTCTTATTATAAGCCTACTTAAAAATATGTGCTATGGCTGGACACCGGTAGCTCATGCCTATAATCTGAGGCTGAGATCTGAGGCTTATGGTTCAAAGTTGGCCTGGGAAGGAAAGTCTGTGATAAATATGTGAAATATAAAATGTGGACTGGTCCATAAGTAACTATGCATGTGAATCTATTCACAGAACATAGACATGGTATTTGTTTTAGATAATCTGTTGTTAAAAATATGTAGATAGAGCCTATGAGTTGTGAGATCCTACTGTTTTAAATAAATCTGTCTTCTAGTTTTGTTCTGATATCATTCAGCATATAGGAAGTACTCAAAACTTCCTGGTTGTTGTTAAGAATGGAGAGTTTATCACGTTCCCGTACTTACTTGAAAAGGCATTAAAAAGTTTACTGAGGGATTGTGATGAATAGAAAAGAAAAGATGACTTCTTTAGCAAGCAATCACTTTCTAGACCCAAGATTTCTCTTGGCTAATCATCATACTAAAGGAAATAAAAGGAAATAAAGCACATACTTTAACCTACCAGTATTTCATATATATATATATGTCCACAAAAGTAACATGGAATATCAAAATTATGATCAGGGTTTTTTTTTCTTGTTGTTATTTTTTCCTGTATTGCTAGGCCATCTCTGTGTGAAGGCGGAATTCCAAGGAACAAGTTTTTTAAAACTCAAAGTGACCCAAATATCTGTTTCCTTTATAGTGGGTTCTTTAGTCATCCGCAGCAATGCTGAAAATAAATGTGAAGCTGGATGAGGAAATAAAATACTTCATGGATGTCTTCATATCTGCAGTTAATTTTGTTGAAGAGGGTGGTTACATGTGAAAACAATTAACATGAATCTTAGACTAGATGTTCTGTATTCTGTAACTACACAGTAGTCTTGGAACTCTCATATGCTTGGGCAGAAATCTGTTTTTCCACTGAACAGCAGCAGGATAGTGAAAAAAATCTAAGCAATATTTTCTTGTGAACTCCCACTTCTCTATCAATTAAGAATGTGAAGATGCTCTTGCTCTTCGTTTCTAGCTCTTGCTCTTGCTCTTCTTTTCTAGCTCTCTCTGCTCTCTCTCTACTCTAGCTCTTTCCTCTCTCTTTTCCAGCCACGTGGAGTGCCAACCTTGCCTGGTCCCAGCAGGTCTACTGAATAAACCTACCCCTTAAAAAAAAATAACAATAAAAGAATGTGAAGAGCCATGCACCAGTGACTCACGCTTATAATCCTAGTTACTCAAGAAGCTGAGATCTGAGGATCGTGGTTCAAAGCCAGCCAGAGCAGGAAAGTCCATGAGACTCTTATCTCCAACAAACCACCAGAAAACTGGAAGTGGCGCTGTGGCTCAAGTGGTAGAGCGCTAGCCTTAAGCTGAAGAGCTGAGGGACAGTGCCCAGACCCAGAGCTCAAGCCTCACAACTGACCCAAATAAAAAGAATGTGAAGACTTGTAGGTCAATTTTAAAGATCCACTTATAGTATTGATTATTAAGTAACATATGATGCTTTGGCATCTACTCTTAACACGTTACTCCCAGAGACTCTTTTGCCTATTACTGTTGTAGTCTGATCCTAAATTCTAAGACAAGAACTTAACATCTCAACTATATTCCTGTATGGTTTGTACATGACGTCATTAACATATGGGAGGATTGAAATCTCTAATAATAGATGATCTTTCAAAATGTTATTGATAGCAAATAATTCATGTTGGCAGTAGATGAATAACCTGGATTTCTTAGGAAGTTTCTGTCTTCCTAACCTTGTACTTGGCATTAGATAGACCAATATGAAATATTTCATGGTAAAATATGAATCTTTTACCAAGTTGGAGCTGTGGGTTAAAGAAAATCTGATTCCATCAAACTTTCCAAGGAAATTACACAGTAATCTGTACAGTTTTGATGATTGCTTTTACTGAGTGGTAAAGGTAACACAGAAAAGGAAGATTGAAGCCTTGTATTATGGTGGTATAATTGACAGACTCACAGTGGGGGAAAAACAAACAAGGCTTCCACAACTTTTGTTTGGATTCATGTTTTCAACAACCTGACAGGTGGTTTGTATCTGACCGTGGTCTGGGAAATAATAGTAAGCATTTCCATTTGGTAAAAAGCCAGTCAAATGACACAGTGATTTCATTTCTTCATGATGGACAGACACAGTGAAGAAAAAGTAAGGTTGATATTATGAGGAGTGTACTCATCCTGGTGAGTTCAGTTGTACGGAATTTCTAATCCTCATTGTGGTGCTACTTTGCGAAGCATGTCTACTACACGTCATGGGAATAGTCTTGGAAAGATTCGTAGTTTCTGTTTTGACTGTGTGAATGAAGACCATCATAACTTGGTTTTTATCATTTTTGTCTGGTGGTGGTATTACGTTCTGGCATTACTGTGAAGATTACAAGCTTATTGGCTTAAGATAATACCTCCCTTTTCTTTGAAGTTCTTGAGAAACCAGAAGTCTGTGTGTAAGGTGGATTAATCGCTATCTCTACTTCGGAGAGTTTCACAAGACTCATTTTTTTTTTTTTTTGGATTAAAAAACAAGGGAAGAATACACATCTAAATTCATTCACTTTGTTGTATGATTTAGATACTTGTGGTTATAAGACTGTGGTCCCTCTTCTTTGCTGGTTATCAGCCAAGGCAGCCCTTAGCAGCCAAAAAATCATTCTGTCACCTCTGCATGTGACCATGCACTTCAAAGCCAGCAAAAGATGCAATGTGAGATCCTCATTCTGTCATCTCCTACCTTCTTTCTGCTATGTCTCTGACAACCCAGTTTTCTTTCTTGAAAGGGTCACTGGGTCCATCCAACACCTCAGAAGTATCTCTAAGATTTTTAATCTTTTGCTATAGAGGATAGCACATGCATAAGTTACCGAGATCTGAATATAGTGCTCATCAGGGAAGAATTATTTTGCTTGCCAAAGTATTTACCAGGTTAATAGCGTATTAACAGCTATTATTATTATTATTAACAGTTTATTACTATAGTTTAAGAAATCTCTCTCTCTCTCTTTCAAATTCTTCATTTTGTTTAGAGACCTGGAATATTGAAAGACAGGAAGAGATTTTTATTTCTCTCTGTAATAGTATTCTCTTACAATTTTCCAATCAAGTACAGCATGGACAGCTGTTACTATATCTGGAACTGCTTCACCTCTGGGAAGTAACGGGCAAAGGAAATTAGACATTTAATATAATTAACTAAGAATGCCAGTAGATGTAAAGATGATTCCTTAATTTCATCCATTGTTACAGTTTTTGATTAAGAAAAAGAAAACAGGAAACAATTAGTAAAGACTTCCATTCTTGCAAGAACACCTAGATGTTAATTACCAATAGGCATTGGATATGGGAGTTGCCTAAACTCTTTTTCATAGTTCATTTGAGGGTGGAAAATCTTACCTTAAAAATTGATATGGGACCAGGTTACATACACAAATTTTTGCTTCATTTGATACCAGTGACATTAGAACACTGGCCATTTATTCTGTTAGTCTACTCAAGCATATTTTTTCTAGCATAGTCTACAGTAAAATTTATCTAATGTCACTTGTTTTAATACATGCTTTTATTTATTTTAATACATAAAATAAGGTTTATAAATCTTCCTCTGATAATCATATTGCCCTCATCCCTCTGGCTTTGAAATATAGTAGTGTCATTTTCGCTTTATTAATAAGCATTATTCAATTTCCATTTTGTTTTCCTGCTTAGTTCATTAATTATTTATACATGGAAAGAATTTCAAAGATATATGGAGTTGAGAAGGAGGGAGCTGTCTAATATTATTGTATACCATTGTGAATATTTAGCAACAATACTGCAGTGTATAATTTGCTGAGACTTTGTTTTAAACATCTAGAACATTCTTTGTAACATAGGGTCTGTGTGTTTTAAGAGAATGTATATAACTTGCTTTCGGAAGCAAATTACACCAGACTTGGTCATTATATTGCTCAAATTTCTCACATATTTGCCTTTTGTTTTCTTTGGCCTATCAGTGTATGAGAAAATTTTGTTATAACTAAGGATTTGCCTCTTTCTTTTTATATGTATCTGTCATGTTTATTTTTAAACTTGATTGGGCGTCTGCTTTTGTTTGATGCTTTTTCTATATTACCTTGCTTTCTCATTGTTTCATTTTTTTCCTCTGATTTCTTTAGACTTTATAAGCATTTCTTTTCTCTATCTTTTCCTTTTCTGCTTTAAAAACTACTCATTCAATTCCATTGTTTTCTTTATATTTTAAATGCATTTTCTACACTTAGAGTCTCTTAATAAAGTCTGATGTCACTTAATTACATTCTCATCCTCGGAAGAATAATTTTGGTTCTGTGCTTTTTTTTTTTTTTGGGAGGGGGTGCTGTCGTGGGGCCTGAACTCTGGGCCTGGGTGCTGTCCCTCAGCTGTTCAGCTCAAGGCTAGCGCTCTACCACTTGAGCCACAGCGCCACTTCCAGCTTTTTTTTTTCTTTTTGTTTATGTGGTGCTGAGGAATCGAACCCAGGGCCTCAGGCATGCAAGGCAAGCACTCTACCACTGAGCCACCTTCCCAGCCCCTGGTTCTGTGCTTTCTATTCACAAATCTCTTCCTTCTTCCCTGAATCACCTGACTAACCCATGTTATATTTCAACTTCATACCTGAAACTTTTGTTTACTGTCAATATTCATTCAGACACCTCAGTGGGCATAAACTGTTCATGTATTGCTGACCATTACATTATTCACATAAATTCTTCCTTTTGGACTTATTTTAATTCTTTTAAAATTTCATTTTATGTTCTTTAGGTAGTTGTACAAAGGAGTTGCCATTCAACAGAGAAGTTTATGAGTATAGTGCATCTTGATCAATGCCATCCCTATTCATATTCTTACTCACTCACTCCTCACTTTTCTTAAGTTTTAGGTCATGTCTTTTGCCATTTAACAAAGCACTGTCTACAATGCATCTTGATCTGTGTCATCCCTTCCACATCTTCCCCCATCTCTGTTCCAACCACTCCTCCCTTATTTTCTTCAGTTCTGTGGCATGTACAATGCATGCTTGCCTGCATTCTACTCATTTCTTTCATTCATTCTTCTACCTCTCTCCTCCACCCACCCCCCATCCCCAGGATTTATTTCCTAGTATTCATTTTATTAGGGTTTGGCTTAGTTTTTCTAAAGAATTATAGTAGTGTTCTCCATGGATTCAGTTATACTTCAGTTAATTCATTTATAACCATTTGGGTGCCACCCAGTGTGCTTATTCTAGATTTATAGGCACATTCTAGTTCCCACTAATAAGGGAAGCCATGCAACCTGTGCTTCTCTGGGTCTGGCTTACTTCACTTAACATAATCCTTTCCAAGTCTTTCCATTTGCTTTCAAATGGTTCAATGTCATTCTTTCTGATGGATGAGTAGAATTCCATAGTGTGTGTGTGTGTGTGTGTGTGTGTGTGTGTGTGTGTGTGTGTGTGTGTGTGTGTGTGTGTCTCACATTTTCTTTATCCATTTGTAACTTGAGGGGCATCTGAGCCAATTCTATATCTTGGCTATGGCAAATATAGTTGTAGTGGTGGCTTCAGTGTATCCTTGTTTGTGCTTTATTGGATAAATGTTCCAAAGTGGAATTGTTGGGTCATAGAGGGGTTCTATGTTTAGTCTTTTGAAGAGCCTCCATACTGCTTTCCAGAGTGGTTGAACAAATTTACATTCCCACCAGTAGTGTAGTAAGGTTCCCTTTGGACCACATCCATACCAATATTTGTTATTTTTATTCTTGTTAAAATATTTATTTAGAAATTCATTTTCAAGGGACTTTAATAAAATTGTTGAGTATTCTATAATATTAAAAAACCCCTTTGTTTTGTATTACATCTTCCATAGTATATTTTTTCCAAGTTTGTTTTTTTATTATTTTTAAGTGGTTATACAAAGGAGTTGCCATTCAAAAAGTAGTTTATGAATACAATGCATCTTGATCAGTGTCATCTCTTTCACTATAGTTTACTTTCACTCCTCATGTTTTAGTGCACATCATATTGAGGTCTAAATCATTTTCTCTCTGGATTTCAAATGGTTTCTCATTGCTTTCCCTGAATTCTGTGGTATAGAGAAAGCCTGGAGCCAATCTGGTTCATATTTCTGAAGTTAATCTTTCTTGTCTCTCTGGAGGATTTAATAATTTTCTCTTTATCATGTTTGTGCTCAGGTATTTTGAGCAATGCTTTATGTTTTTCTTTCTTGTCACTTAGTAAACACTGTTAATCTGATGACATTTTGTTTTGCCCCACTTCCAGGAAATTCCCAGCCCCTACTTTTTTCTAGCATTGTCTCTTCTTTGATTATTTGCTTCTAGAAATAGCATTAGAATATATTAAACTGCATATCTATTCCAACTCTTAAAATTTCTTCTTAGCTTTCATTTTCATCCTTTTGAGCTACATTTAAATTAATTCCTCAGTCCAGTTTTTCAAGGAACTCAGTTTTTTTGTGAGTATTTACTGAAGTTTTATTTTTGCACTTGCAAAATTAGGCTAGTTAAAATTCGACATTCATAACACATCAAAACCATTGCTCTAACAAGTTCCATTTTTAAATTTTGTCTCCACAATAAACTAAATATCTATGAATATGTGACCAATGACAATAACTGAAACATACACAATATCTCCTACAAGTGTTTATCTTGTTTCTCCCTTATTTAGTCTCTTTGTTTCTCTAACCAAACTATTCTTAAATTTTGTCCTTGTTAAAATTTTCTTTGGAAAATGTTCAATCATACACAGAGATACATGCCTGAAATAAACGGTCTACTTTGCTTTATTAAAAGAATATGGATGTATGCAATGTTGTTTCATTCATTACATTTCTGAGATTTATACATGCTGTTGAATTGTTCACACCCATTCATTTTACCCTATATAATGTCTTATTATATGTCCATACTGCTACTTCTTGACCTATTAGTACATTAATGGCATTTATGTCATTTTTATTTTAAAAAAGGTAAGGCATTGAATGCAAAGAGATTTCATCTTGTCTACTAGAGGCATGGCACTTGTTTGGGAGACCTGAGACAGTGACTGCTGGCTTGCAGGAAACCTCACGGTATGGGAAACATCGGGGAAGATAATGCCAATGGTCTCAGGTACCTGCAGCAGCAACATGGGATAGCCAAAGGAGAATTGTCAGAAGGTCTGTTTCTATTTTTAACCAATGGTCTCTGCTTTGCTCATTAATGATTTCTCCCCTTCTGCCTCCTCTTCCCTTCCTCCCCCTCCTCCTCTTCCTCCTGCTGCTGCTGCTGCTGCTGCTGCTGCTGCTGCGAGATTGCTTTATCTGGGTTCCTAGACAATCAGATGGAGTCTGCGCACACTGAGATCTGATCTTTCTCACCCAGTCCAGCGACTCACACAACAATGCTCTAGATATATGCACACACACACACACACACACACACACACACACACACACACACACACACACACCACACACTCAGAAATAATGCGTTACCAGTTCTGTTATGTATTCTTTGGTCCAGCTAAATAGATATCTAAAATTTACTATTACATTGGATAATCAGTAGAGGCTAGAGGAATTTAAAGGCACAGGCTAAATAAAGTCTGGTGAGATGTTTAATCTTCATTGCCAACTTGATTGGATGATTGGATTAAGAAATGCCTTATAGGTTAGCGAAGCACAATTCTAGGTGTGTTTATGATAGCATTTCTGGAGATAATTGATGTGTGGGACTGCAACTGATAGAAAAAGACCTTCACTAATGTGAATAGCTCTGGCCAATAAGAGTCAATATTTTCAGCTATGGAATAAGTAACACATTCATCAAATACAGCAATATTGGAGAACTCAGGGTCTCAAGCTTGCAAGACAAGCTTTCTTCTACCTGAACCAGCGAAATTTAGGTTCACAAATTTAGTCATTTTAAAAAATATTTCTGATTCTAGTACATTTTGTTATGATGATTCTTGATATAGTTTGGCCCTTTGCATTAATTTCTACTTGGGCCATTTTCCTTTTCTTTTATAAGTTTTGGATTGAATAGTGTGATCTTTTTAATTTTTTTCTCTCATTCAAATTTATACACTCTGCTTTTAGTCTCTTCTCCGTTAATGCTGAAGTTTTACCATGCATACTTAACAAAAGGTAAACATTTCTTTGACTTCATATTAAATAAGACATGTTTTTTTCTCCATATGCATTTGAGACATTTTATTTTTTCATTGTTATAGTTTCAGTAATGTAGGGGTTGGGAAGTTTTAAGAAATTCTTCTTAAGAAAGGAACACAATGGCTCAGTAGCTATGTGCATCTGATCATACAAAATAATATTTATCAAAATGAGCTCCAGGAAATGGAAACAAGAGGTTTTCCTCTTTGATGCTGTTTTTGTTTTCTTTTCTTTTTTGTCTCATGTGTTTGTTTATTTGTCTTTGGGAGGGCAAGAGGGGCACAGAAATGGTGAGGAAAAAAAGGTGTAAAACTGCAGAAGTGATACTCATTAGACACTATGTTGAAAATTAACTCTAAAACATGTGGATGGGATGGGAGGGAAAAACAGAGAGTGAGGGACGGAATGACATTGTTCAAAAATAAATGTACTCATTATCTGACTTATATAACTGTAACCCTGCTGTACATTACCTTTACAATAACAATAGAATGCATTAAAAAGAAATTCTTCCTGAGAGATGAAATATTGCTTTTCTTTAGTCTTTCCACTGCTCTGTATGGATCTGTGAGTAAACTTACACTGACCCTAATCATTTTATCTTCTAATGTTCCATACTGTGACATATTTTTTCATCATATTATTTTTTGCTGAACTATGAGTATCTTTTGGATTTTCCCTCCAATCTATCAATTCTCTCATTAATGCATCAAATGATATTTAACACATTCATAGAAATTTTGATTTCTACGAATAAATAATCATTTCCAAAAGGTCTTTCGTTCTCAATTTTTTTCTATTCTCAGTGAATTCTTGATGAATGCCTTGCTGTATACTGAATATTTTACTTTTAAAAATATTATATGCAGCTATTACACATATCCAACAAGTTAAACATCTGCAGTTTTTGTGAGTCTAAATCTGTTATTTCTTATTTGTGCATACTGATGCTAATAGCAGTAATTTTGCTAATTTTGTTTGTGAGTTGATTACTTGATCTTAATCATGGTGAGTCCTTCAAGACTAACATATATTATTAAATCCAGTATGACTCTTTTCCTTAAACCTCTGACTTTAGTCCATTCCTATATCCTAATTATCATGGTACTAGAGTTTTCTACTGACTTCTATTTGCCATCTATTTCTTTTCCGTTCATATTCTTGGATTGAATGCTTTTGTTCTGTTTTTACTTAATAATCTTTTCTCTTACTCAAGTTTATACATTCTTTTTAAAATCTCTATTGGGCATCCTTAAACATTCACTAGTCAAGTTAGCATAATACAATCTAAGGTAACAATGTTTTTATCTATATCCTAAATGATGCATGAACTTTAAGATACATTGTCTCAAATTGTCTTGCTGCAGGCTTACCTGCTATGCAGATTTCCCTTTTGTCAGTTGCTCTCTGGCTCAGTGGTGCATATAGTATCTTCTGCTCTAGCTCAGTTTGTCAAGTCTGGGGTTTTGGCTTTAGTCTGTCCTGACCTAATTATCTGTGTATTCCTAACCTGACCTCTCATCTTTCCTTTATTCCAGGTAGCCCTTTGAGAAACCCTGGCCCCTGAATTCCCAGCAGGGGTCCCATGTACTTCTCTGAGAGCTTCCTACTTTGAGAAGGCCAATGATACCTCCTCTTCTTTTATTTCCAGAGTCTAGATATTTGACAAATGAATCCCCCCCAGCAATGGTCATATGTAATGCATTGTCCTTTTCTGATTCTTTATCACATGTTTAAGATAGCAAATCCATTTTAAGTAGGAAATCATCCTGTTTTATAACCCTTACTCTTGTTAAATGAGCTACTCTTTTTTGTTTGCATAAACAGATTTATCTTATGTATTCTTTTTATCTAAAACTGGGTTTGGTTTTTAATTTGTGTTAGAAAATTACTCTAGATGTTGGAGAATATACCAGTAAATAAGACAGCCAAAATCTCCTGACTTCATAGAACCAATCTGCAGTGAAAGAAAATAATAACCAACATCCACTGAGTGGTTAATAAATATTACACATCACTCAATAGTAATAGTTTTCATATTATATAAAGAACAATGGACAATTTTATCTTTACTTATTATTTGATTGGACACTAAACATGAGTATTAAAAAGTATTTCAAATGGTTTAATCATTTCTTTACTTTTTTTTATTGTAAAGGTGATGTACAGAAGGGTGACAGATACATGGCTTAGGTATTGAGTACATTTCTTTTTGAACAATGTCACCCCCTACCTCATTTTCTCCCACTGTTTCTCTCCCTACCTCCCTTCCAACATAGTGTCTAGTTCATTTCCAATGTAGTGTCTAGTGAATATCATTGCTGAATTGGTTCACCCTTTGTCCCACCATTTCTGTGCTTTCCTTTCCCTTCCCTAAATCGCACAGTGAAACCAAAGGAGGGTATTCTTAGGAGAGGACCACAAGGACTCAATAACCATGTGCATATGATTATATACAATGATGTTTCTGAATGCCAAGAAAGGTAGACATTTTTTATTTTATTTTTTGCATTTTTCTGTTTTTCCCCTCATTGTTACTGCTTTTACTTTCTGTACCTTTTGCCTTGTATGGTTTAATCATTTCTATGCCTTCAGACTTAACATCTTTATAGCTTAGATTCCAGATGCCTGGTGTTTTGTAGATCTTTTCATTTATAAAGAAAAAAATCTTCCTTATCTTACTCTTGAGATCTTCTAAGATGGCCTTCTTAGGAGATCACTTTCAGTACATCAGCCTGAATCTTGAGATCTTAAAAGTTCAGGGTTTAAATCACTCTTACAGTATGTGAAGATCTTTAACTACAGAAACATACATACACAAAAATAAATGAAAAAAGAAACACACACACACACACACACATACAAAATACTATTTTATCCATCCTTTATACAATGAAGTACACTCTTTTAAAATCATTAGCCTCTTTCTAGCTCTATAACTTCCTTTTACTTTCCTATTCTTCTTTGATTTTCAAGCACAAATATGTACTGATCAATTTATTTTATCATGTCTATAATTTCTATGAGTTTGGGGAAATGGGAAGGAGATTTTATTTCATTTTCAATTTGCCATCTTAAATGAAATGTTTAGATTACTATGTCATTTTTAAACTCTTAGTATAAGGTATATCTGTGTAAAATCAATAGTTTATTTTTTAAATTAGAAATCTCCCTCCATTATTTTTATATAAGAAAACATTGTCTCATTTGTTAAGCATGTCCTTGGGTTGCTAAAAACTGTAAGGTACAATTCAGTAAGTAAAGCAATTAAAAGTCTCTATAATTGACTTGACATTGAGAAAAGAAATAAGTTTAAGAGAATTTCAAGATTGCTGTGAGGAGGGAAACATTTCTTTGTGATCCAAACATCATTGTCCTGGCTTGGTTGTTGCTTCTGCTCCTGTTATTTAAACTCCTACCCTTTGATACTAATGTCACTGAAAAAAAAAGGACTTTACACAATCCTACCAATTTATCGAATTCTTTGAATTTTCCATGAATGGAAAGTGATAAAATATTTTGTTACTGCTAACGTGTATTATATTTAATGCTAGAAATATAGAGCATGCCTGCTTAAGGTTATATCAATTATTTCATGATAACAATTGAATGCTCACAGCACCAGAGTTGCCTGTAGTAGAATGAAGTTCATGAAATCCTTCAAAGGATTCCTAAACACATGTTTTCATTTTCTTCACCTCGGTAATGAAAAGTGTACAGACCCCTGTGGAGGACCACTTGTTATTCTTGGTTCCTCCTTTACCTGAAGATGCTTTCCTAAGTATTTGTACACTGAACAGGAACTGCCAGTTTACTAAGTAGCCACCTCGTAGTTACACATTATTCCAACTGTGCAAGCAACAGCTGTGAAGGAGAGAAATGCATATCATCAGAGAGCTTATGGAGCTCAATATGTTAGTTCTGTTTATTCAAAAGACCACCTGTGTTTCTGGGGGAAATTGGAGAAGTTCCAAAGGAGAATGAAGACACAGGCAGACAGTCATGAAACTTCAGAGTTGTAAGCAGAAGCAGGATTGCTTTGGGTTAAATACAATGTGACAGTCATGTGGGAAACTCAGTTTCCAATATGTATAGCAAAACATTTCTGAATAGAATATTAACTAGCAAATAAATGTTGGAAAGTACCATGCTCTCTTTCTCACATACTCATTAAAGGATATGAAATTATGATGTCACTGTGATGGGGAAATTGTATTTGTATGTGAAAGTAAATGTTCCTAGTTGTCCATTTTGGGGGGGGCTTTCTTAAAATAAGATCTCTCTATATAGCTTCAGCTGACCTTGAACTTGAGATCCTCCTGTTTTATCCTCTAAAAAGTTGGGATTATACTAGTTCAGTACTACACCCATCTCTATTGTCCATATTTTTAAGCTATATTTGTACATTTTTTTAATACTTGTGGTGGTTGTTTATTGACTAAATACATTAAAAATTCTGGTTTTCCTTGAATAGATACTCACTCTGTTTTTTCAAGTTGCTGAGGCAAGCTGAGTGACTTTAGAATTCCTCAGCAAGCCTGACCCATTAAAAATTTCAGGGTCAAAAAAGGAAATCAAAGCAGAACTTAGAAAGTGGAAAAACCTCCCATGCTCCTGGATTGGAAGGGTCAATATTGTAAAAATGGCAATAGTTCCCAACACTATCTACAAATTCAATGCAATACCTATAAATATTCCAACCTCATTCTTCAAGGAAATAGAAGAGGCAATCCAAAAATTCATATGGAACAATAAAAGACCCTGAATAGCAAAAACAATCCTTAACTGAAAGAACAGTGCTGGAGGAATATCAATATCAAATTTCAAACTCTACTACAAAGCCATAGTAACCAAAACAGCTTGGTACTGGCACAAGAACAGACCTCAGGACCAATGGAATAGAATTGAAAACCCAGAAATGAACCTACAGACCTATAGCCACCTACTCTTTGATAAGAGAGCTAAAAAAATAGAACGGAAGAAAGACAGCCTCTTCAGTAAATGGTGCGAGGCAAAATTGGTTAATAACCTGTAGAAAACTAAAGCTAGATCCTTATCTATCACCCTGCACCAGAATCAACTCCAAATGGATCAAAGACCTTGGAGTCAAAACAGACACTCTGAAAACATTACAGGATGGAATAGGAGAAACCCTAGGTCTCCTTGGCGCAGGCCAAAATTTTCTTAATAGAGGCCCGGAAATACAACAAATCAAAGAAAGGTTGGACAAATGGGATTGCATGAAGTTGCAGAGCTTCTGCATGCCAAAGGACATAGCAAGCAAGCTTAATAGAAAGCCCAGGGATTGGGAGAAAATCTTCACTAGCCATACAATGGACAAAGATCTCATATCTAAAATATACTTGGATATCAAAAAATTAAATCCCCCAAAAACAAATCTTCAAAGAAACAACTGCCTGCTAGATAAGTGGGCTAAGGACTTAAAGAGAAACTACTCTGCAGAGGAAATAAGAATGGCCAATAGACACATGAAGAAATGCTCAACCTCTCTAGCCACAAAAGAAATGCAAATCAAAATAACATTCAGATTCCACCTCATCCCAGTTAGAATGGCTATAGTCAAGAACTCTAATAACAACAGATGCTGGAGGGGATGTGGACAGAAGGGAACCCTACTGCATTGTTGGTGGGAGTATAAACTTGTTCAACCACTTTGGAAAGCAATATGGAGGTTCCTCAAAAGACTCTACATAGAGCTCCCCTATGACCCAGCAATCCCACTTTTGGGCATTTACCCAAATGATCACAAACAACGCTATCTAATGCTACCACAACTATGTTCACAACTATGTTTATCGCAGCATTATTCACCATAGCTAAGATATGGAACCAACCCAGATTTCCCTCAGTACATGAATGGATCAAGAAAATGTGATATATATATATATATATATATATATATATATATACACACACACACACACACACACACACACATACACACATATATATACATACATATACATATATACACATATATACACATATATATGTGTATATATATATATATATATATATACACAATGGAATTCTATGTCTCCATCAGAAAGAATGACATTGCCCCGTTTGTTAGGAAATGGAAAGATGTGGAAAAAATTATATTAAGTGAAGCCAGGCCCAAAGAAACATTGATCCCATGGTTTCCTTTATTTGCAATAACTAGTATGTGTCTAGGACAAGCAGAAAACATCAAAAGCTATGTACCTATGTTTTTTTTCTTGCTTGCTATTGTTTTTAAAATATTTATAATGTACTATGTGATACTTTTTGTTTCTTTGTATGCTCCTCTCCTATGATATAACCCCTGTTTTCACTGTATTTGATGTCAGTGCTCTGCCTCTTGTATATACATTATTCTAATTTGGGGAGGGGAAGGGAAATAACAAAGTGCTTAAATAAGGATACAGGTTGACCTATTGTAACAATGAGATGTACAAGACACTATGTTGAAAATGAACTTTACATCTTCAGGGGTGGAGGGAGGGAGGAGGAAGATGGGAGGTGAGGATGGAAGGGATGGTAGGGGAAAAACAAAGGAGGAGGTAACAATGCTCGACAGGAAATGTCCTCATCACCTTACTCATGTAACTGTAATCCCTCTGTACAGTATTTTTACAATAAAAGCATATTTAAAGGGGGTAACAATGTTCAAGAGGAAGTATACTCATTACCTCACTCATGTAACTGTAACCCTCTGTATAGTATCTTTACAATAAAAAAATTCAAAAAAAATAAAGAAATAGAAGGGGAAAACATATTTAAAAAATTAAAAATAATTTCATGGTCACTGTGATGGTTCTTGACTTAACTGGATACTGCTAAAAACAAAGGCTGAAGAATGATTAGATGATGTAATTAATGGATGAGCACTGCTTTGTGATACCTAGTACACTTGTATTAGAGGTTTCTGAAGAAGGAAAAAGTGAAGAATATGTTCAATAAGATTTCTAAACAGTACAATTTTAGGGTAGGGAAAAAGTAAGTTCTTTCTTTTTCTTTCTTATTCATGTCCAGAATCAGACTCGATTTGGGCACGATGCTGCCATAAGAACCTCAAGTTGTTCTTTGTGAACAGTGTTGTCGGTGGGCGAGCTTTCCCTTCCAAACATTGGCATGTACTCTAAGCCAAGCCTTGAGGTACCTCTTACCAGGAGGTCTTTACATATCGTCTAAGTATATACTATAGTCCTACAAATAATTTGAGATTATTTTTACATGAGAGTAAAGATCTACTGGAGGCTAATTTAGTTTAGGTTACGTACTTCTTTTAACTCTTTTGAGAACATTTTCTTTGTTCTGGTTTGATTTTTGAAACATAGCTATGCGATGAGGAAACTACACTGTCCAAACATACCCCTCTGCCTGAATTCTCTAACTCTTGCCCTTGTGGTATGTTTCTATAACATTCCTATCCATTGTTTTTATAAAAATAAATTTGGCTAAAGATTCAGGCTACAGAAGTAAATATTAGCTTGGAACATTTTCCCTGAAGAGCTCAGGGTATTCTCTTGACAAATCCAGCAAAACACTAAGGCAAAAAGAATCTAGACTCAGTAGGACCTTCAAGCAGAAGGAAGGTGGCAAACATAAGCAGAAAGAAGGAGGCAAACTTGCAAAATTAAAGTATAATATAGAAAAAATGTAAAATATACATATAACCTATATCAGCATGATATATTACATATAACACTATGTACATATATAATTTGTGTTTGTTTGCTTCTCTCCCTCTCTAGTGTTTGTATGAAATTGTTGATGCTGTCTGCTGTACAATGAGTATTTGTGTGGTTTGTGTTCTGAGCCAGGGCAGGCTGAACATTCCAGTTGTGGCTAGTTAATTGATGGTGAAAAAGAGATGCCTAGACTTGCTTATAAGAAATTTCCTCATTGCTCTTCTCACAGCTGGTCTACCTGTGAGTGGGTTTATGAGCTAAGATCTGGTGCGGGAAAGCAGCCGTGGTTAGGAGGGCCCCACCAGTGAAGCCCTCATCAGAAAAGCATTCCACACCTGTGTTTCAGGAAACAAAATTTCCTTTGTCATGTTCTTTTTTCCTCCTTTCTCTTCTCTTTGCTAACATAACAGTGAGAATTGTTTAGAAAATTAATTGAAATATCCTTTTTGCTGCCGGATGGTCCTCTACAAATAGAATGAAAAAGTATGTTTTTCCCCCATGTAAAATGAAATAATACGAGCATTGTTTCTCTCAAAGGTTGGTTCAGGCCAGCTGCATTTGCATCATCTAAGAGCTTGTTAGAAATGCCAGTGCTCCATTCCTAACTCAGGCCAACTGAATAATCTTTGAGGTGAGCCTCCAGTAGATCTTTACTCTCATGTAAAAATAATCTCAAATTATTTGTAGGACTATAGTATATACTTAGAAGATATGTAAAGACCGCCTGGTAAGAGGTACCTCAAGGCTTGGCTTAGAGTACATGCCAATGTTTGGAAGGGAAAGCTTGCCCACCAACAACGCTGTTCACAAAGAACAACTTGAGGTTCTTATGGTAGCAACATGCTCAAATGATTCTGGACATGAATAGGAAAGAAAAAGAAAGAACTTACTTTTTCCCTACCCTATGCTTTAGTTAGTTTGTGAACCCAAAGTTTGAGAAGCTGGAAAGAGAGAGAGAGAGAGAGAGAGAGAGAGAGAGAGAGAGAGAGAGAGAGAGAGAGACAAAGAGAGAGAGACACAGAGAGAGAGACAGAGACAGAGAGACAGAGAGGGAGGGAGGGAAGGAGAGAGGGAAGGAAGAAGAGAGAAAGAGGGTTATCTTTGTGTTTGAAATCATCCAACTTAATTTAATTGATTATCCCAGAGGGAAGAGGGAAGATGATAAGAAACAAGCAAGGTCAATGTGAGGAAGAGGGTTTGGACCTAAAAGGACCTAAAAGCTGGAAGGCAAATGATGTTTATTTGCATGTAGGGCTCTTATAGGTCAGAGACCCTCCAATGAGACCCCAGGGGCATGATTGGCTCTATAGCAACAAATAAGTGGCTTTGAGTGTGGTAATGAAGATCTTCTTTGCTGACTTTGGCCAGGGAAAAATGGGCACTGCTATTAGAGCCGCCCATCTGTGCTTGAGAGCTTTGATTATGACCATCTCTTAGGGATGCTAGCAAAAGTGGAAAACCAGGGACCCCTTCTTTGGGCTCTGGGATTGTGTCAGAAATTTTCAGAGAAACTTTGGCAAATAAGACAGATTCCTTCTAAATAGGCGTAGGACCAACATTATGGAAGTTTTTTTAAGTACTTATGTGTATCAAAATCTTGAGTGCGTATAGGAGGGAAAAGAAAGAAAATGGAAAGGAAGAGAGAGAGAAGAGCAAGGGAAAGACAGAAAAAGACCAGAAGAAAGAAAAGAAGGAAGAATGGAAGGAAGGAAGCAAGGAAAGAAGGAGGAGGGTACAGAATACAAAATAAGAGAAGGAGAATAAAACAAAAGAAAAGAAACAAGGAGTGTGAATATTATTATTATAAGGCTTGAGTTGTAACACAAATTATTCTGCCTTAAAGGCTTTCCTCATGACGCCAGGAGAAATGTGTGAAAACCCAAAGCAGCTGAGTGCATCAGTACCTTTTGGCCCTCAGAAGCCACCAATCTTGTAAGCCTCCTGGTTTGGTAGGTATCTTCCTGTAAGGATACAAACTATACTTTTGAATAATCTGTAATACAGCCGAGGCCCTCTATGGTTTTGTAGGTAGAGATGATAAGTGACCTTCTTGAATGTATTTCCCACTTCTTGTCCTGTTATGCTCTGATTATATGCATGCGTTTGTTGAAAATAAACTCTCATGATCAAAAGCCACTATGTTTTGTTTTTACTCCCCACTAGAATCTTGAGTTTCTGATCATGAGATGTAGACAAGACAAAACACTTGAAAAGCTGGTCGACGAAGTGATTGAATGTATAAAGAATCAACATAATGTTCCATACTGCATGGTTACCCAATATTAATGTGTGCTGATGAGCACCAAGGTGACAAAGGTCTTTTTAAAAAACGAGGTAAGAGGTTCATCAAAGCATTTTAATGCAGCCTCCTCTCACTCACCCTCAATTATTAGTAGTATATTTACTACTGTTCTGTAAAAATGTGCATGCAAATGGCATCATTAGTCTATAATTAATGCTGCTTGTCCCTGGGAGCTCTGCAGTGGCCTCTGGGTGATGTGAAGGACGCATTCTGTGCCGGCTGCCCTGTGTTCTTACTGCAGTTTATTTCCTGTGTGTGGTGAGAATGGGCACACAGTTCCCTGCCATGTTTCAGTGCTCTATTCCTATGGGCAGGCAATCAAGGAAAATTTCAAGGAATTCTGCCGTTTCAAAGCAGTTGAGCAAATGTGCAGACATCATTCAATATATTTTCATAGTTTTTTTGGGGGGGGGATGGCTTTCAGATGCCTTTCTAAAATAGAATCAGGCATGTGGTCCATTGGGGTTGAAAAGTGTCCAGCCACAAACAAGGCCTGAAAGTTGTTAGCAAATGATTTGCATGTTAATGGTCTACCATCAAAACATACAGGCAGTTACCTGTCCCTGACTGTTCCTTTGCCTTCTATTGCTAAGATGGCCTGATTGGTCTTATTAAAAGGAGCGCTTCAGCTTTGCGCAGCCTCAACTGTAACAAAATGAAAAGATGCTACAATGACACAAGATGTAAAATGTCCTCATTCTAATGAGAGATCTCACATGAGTGGAAATGACTAAAGTGAAGAAGTCAGCTGCATGGCTGTGATGGCCAGGTTGTAACCTGAGAGACTGATGATTGTTAATCTTACTTGCCAACCACAACGGACTTTCTCTTTGTCTCATTTCTGGAAAGTTCAAAAAAAAATCTCACATAACCCATATTCATGTTCTGTCAACAATTCCTTCCAAATGGAAATCATTTTAAAATAAACAAATAAAAAAGTCTATGATTACATACATAAGAGGTGCTCATGTTTCTGTACAATTAAATATTTCATATGCTTTGGAATAGAAAGAATCTAAATGAAACACATAACAAGCAGAAATTTTTAATGAAGGTACTTGTCCTAAGATGCCATCATAGGTGTCATTTTGATGAAGATTTGTTGTGGAAGATATTTCCTCCAAATTAATAGCAGAGAGAGAGAGTGCAGCTGGAAATACTGTCTAATAAGGATGAAACGCTAATTCCGAGCCCAATTAATTCAAAGCAATTCTAGATTTTTGGTCTGGTTAAATCTCTCTCTCTCTCTCTCTCTCTCTCTCTCCCTCTCTCTCTCTCCTCTCTCTCTCTCTCTCTCTCTCTCTCTCTCTCTCACACACACACACACACACACACAAGCACACATACCTTTCATTGATAACATGAAGAATTGAGTTAGGCCTGATGGTAACATTTGTGTATTACTGCTAAGAGATTTAAAGATATTGCTAATGTTAGGCATTCTTCAGGAACACAAAGAGCCATAGTGAAATCACTGCCCTCAATTAAACAATGATCTAGCTGGAAAGATAAATCAGAGTCACATAAAAGTTTAGCTTTTTACAGCCCATAAATACATGATAGACAGGAGAAGGAAGTTATGGATACCAAAAAAAGTTCTTTTAAAAATCTTAGGAAATAGCAAAGACGATTTAAGACGATTTATTTATGTGTCCATGAACTAGGCTAAAAATCTTTGAGGGCTTAGGTTGGACACAGAGCAATGCCTAGAACACAGTTCCCCTTGTTTACTGTTTTAATATCCACTGTAAATTAGCCTACATGATAGGGTTTACAGAACTCTTTTTGTATGTCTCATTAATTTTATAATCAATGCAACATGAAGATGAAAGCATTTTACTCCCTTCATTTTGATTAAATGTACTCTCCGAGAGGCAAGAGAATTTTCAAGTTCCCACAGAAATTCAGTGTCTGTCATTGGATTTGAACTGTAGTTGTCTTTTGTCAGTTCCCATGGCATATAAAGCATACCAGAGCAAAGCAATCTGACTGGGGTGAAAGACTCACATAAGAAAGAGTAGAGAAATTATCTGGAGAATGTGATAAGGTTAAAACTAAGCAAGCTCTTATACAGTAGGCCAAGAAACTGGGTAACGGGAACCATTACATGTGGAATAAAGGCATTTTAGTATGGAAGAAATATCTAAAAAGTTGATCCCATGGTTGTGTGCAGGGTTTGTGAAATAGATTTGAGATTTTATGAATTATATAAAAGCTCATCCTGTACAAAACACAGCTCAAAATAGATCAAAAATCTTAATGTAAGCCCTCAAACTTTGAAACTACTGCAAGTAAACATAGGTAAAACACTTGAAGATAAAGGCATAGGTAATGATTATTCTGAACAGGACTTCAATTGTTCAAGAAATAAGAGCAAAAACTGACAAATGAGATTGCATCAAAAGAAAATGCGTTTGGAGAGAAAAGGAAAAAAAAAATACCAGAACGAAGAGACAGCTAAAAAAGAGAAAAAAAATCTCTGAAACAGATCTATCAAAGGATTGATATACAGAACATATAGAAGAGCTCAAGAAAAACTACCAATTAATTAATGGGGAAACATACACACAAATAGCAAATAAATACATGAAGAAATGTTCAATAGCCTTAGCCATAAAGAAAATGTAAATCAAAACATCATTGAGGTCTTGTCTCACTCCAGTTTGAAATACTATCATCATCAAGAAATCAATTTTTTGTCATGCATAAATCACCCATAAATTACCTGATATTTTGCAATTGCAGCATGAATGCATGAAGACAGCAGGTATGTATAGACCATTTGTTAGAAAACACTGGCAGGAAAACAAGCAACTCCATGACCAAAGCAAGCTTCTGTCTTCCTTGATTCAGCTGATTATTATTTAGCTCTCTTCTGCAGAGGAACTCTATAATTCTATGTCACATGTGAGATCAGGAACTATTTTGTGCTTTTGCTTTGTTATGGAATGACTTAGCATAGGGAATACATTACAATTAGAAAATGATAGATGTGGAAGAAACTATCAAGGTATTCCAGAGATGAAAAAAAAGGAAAAAAAAATATGTCTGTCAAATTGCCAGCTTCAATTTTGACGGATGGGACCTTTGCAGATTTAGTTAGGCAGGATCACACACTTTGACCTGTCCTTTTCAGACCTGAAAAAGCAATTGTGACTTTTTAGGATCTCATGAATAACAGGCAGTAGTTCAGGACTGAAGCTTGAGCTCTGGGGCATATTTCACTAACTACTCCATTCTCTTCTTCCCAGGTGTCCTGCTGACTTTGCCCTTGGGCACCTTGCTTCAGGCTAGGTGAGTGTAGTTTCACAAGTTATCCATCTCTGTGCTTTGTTTGGTCAGGGTTTCCCCGTGCTATGCTTGTTCTCAATTCTCACACCTTACTGTGCTAACATCTTTCCTTTGAGATTTCTTTAGGAGGTCAATGACAGGTCCTAAATAACCTCCCTGCAAGTTCTCTCTCCCATTGAGTTCTTAAAATATATTAAATTCTTCTGTGCTATTTCTACTATGCACTCATGTGAAAGCCTGCCACTTTGAAGAAATATGCCATTTATGTGTTTGTTCTCCTGAAAGTGTCTTCCTTGGTGCTGGTCCTTCTGAATGGTGGCCCACACAGATCTGTGATATAGGACATAAAATACATGCAGACGCTGGTGAAACTTTAAGTGTATTGTAGACTGAAGTTAATGGAAAGTCTATTAGGTGCTACCTTTAAATTGAAGCCTAGACTTCAGCTAACCCACCTCTCACAACAGGTGTTTCTGAAGTGGAAGGCCTTTGCCAATGTAAAACATACTTTGTTGATTCTTCTGTGGGCTATATTACTGTGTCTAATACAAAACTGGACTTAATCCACAGATTATATCAACACTGGACACAACCTTTTTTTTTTCTCTTTTTTTTTATTGTGAAAATACCGTACAGAGGGGTTACAATTACATGGGCAAGATAACGAGTACATTTGGACACAACCTTTTACAGAAGAAAGTTAAATCTGATCAAGTTGTAATGGACTAGCAAAGGTCCTTTCCCAACCATCCTCTGTTGTCCCTAAATACCTTTCCTCAGTTGACTTTTTAATACTAGAATAGTATTCATAAACCATAACTAAGATTGTTTTTCTTTCTTGACACAAGATCATATCATAGAGCCTAGGCTGGCCTTGAACTCACTAGGTAGCCCAGTCTGGCCTCAAACTTGTGATTGTCCCACCTCTATTTCCAGAGTGGTAAGTTTATACGTGGGTGCCGCCATGCTTGACTCAAGAGCCCTAACTCTTTTCTTTAATGCTTATTACTTTACATGTAAAACGATGAAGAAAACTTGCATAAAATAGCCCGTAGCAGAGGCAGTACATTGATTTAAGTTCAAGTCAGCTTAAGATACAGAGTATAAGAAGGAAGAATGGCTAGGCGCCGGTGGCTCATGCTTGTAATCCTAGCTACTCAGGAGGCTGAGATCTGAGGATTGCAGTTCAAGGCCAGACTGGGCAGGAAAGTCCATGAGACTCTTATCTCCAATAAACCACCAGAAAACTGGAAGTGGCGCTGTGGCTCAAGTGGTAGAGAGCTCCCCTTAAGCTGAAGAGCTCAGGGACCATGCCCAGGCCCAGAGTTCAAGCCCCACTTTGAAAGGTGATGGGGAATGGTTGTAAAGAAAAGATAGAACCGGGGCTCCAAAGAGAGCTAAATACATCTGACATCTTTGTATTGCTTTCAGGCACACACCAGAGATGAGATGATTATTTAAGGTCTCCAATATTGAGCTCCCAAAAGTTTGTTAGCCAAAGTACATAAATATGATTCACAGAAATTGCCCCTTTGTAAAAATCTCTGCCCAATTAATTTGCAACCACAATTCCCAACTCTTTCTTAATAGAAGGTCTTTAAAATGCAATCAGATTTTTATCCACAGGGGTGAAGACATTTTCCTTTTCTTTGGGTTAATTTCTGAATTTGTTGGTGTTACTTAAGAGTGAAGCTACATCACACACTGTATATGAGTTATCACATTATCTATCATATTGTACCTATTAAATATATCTTATTGTGTGTCACTTAAAAAATAATTTGTAGTTCAAAACAGAACCAAAGTGTACTTATGTATGTGTATGGAAATATCACAGTAAATTCCACTCAGGCTATAAATGTATCCCAATTCAAAAACAAAAAAAAACTTGCAATTTTTAAAAAAAGAATTGGAAAAAAACCCCAATGATTCTATAAATAACTAAAGATGGAAGAAGACTTTCTTTTTTCAGAGTAATATTAGACTTACTATCTCAATTTCAATCCAGCATAAAGTAGATATCCAAGGATTCCAAAAGTAGGAAAGATGTGTTGGTCTCATGCCCCTTAGCTTTAAAAAATGTGAAATTGACTCAGTAAAATGCCTAGCTAATGTGAACACAGCTTCATAGTTCACCCACCTTCATACCCTGGGAGACAGCTGGGTAAAGGACAAGGCAAGAGGGTACTGTTCAAAGAAATGCAAAACCTGGGACTTGCTCATTGCCACTCACCAAGTTTCATGACTTGAATTTCTCCACTGATGTTACCTTTGATGTTGATGATAAACCATGAATCAAGGACTATCCTGGGAGTAAACTATAGCATTCCTGAATTGACAAGCTCAAACATTTTCCCATGATGATCCTTTATATTAAATAGTCTAGCAAGTGGTAAATGTAAAAAGATGTAAAACAGAAAATTCTTGTTCTCAAAGCAATCTTCTGTCCTTGATAAAGCATTTCTCCAAATAAACTTTAATTTTTTTCTGTTTCCTTTCCTTCCTGAGAAGGTTCTAAGGTATTTTTAAAAATTACTCTGTGTGTGTATGTGTGTGTGTGTGTGCATGCACATGCACACACTGCTAATGGGACCTGCGTGCTGTCCCTTTCTTAATTCTTTTGCTCAAGGTTGGCACTCTTCCACTTGAGCCACAGTTCCACTTCCAGCTTTTTTGGTGGTAGTTAATTGAAGATAAGAGTCTCATGGACTTTCCTTCCCCACGCTTACTTTGAACATAAATCCTCAAATCTCAGCCTCCCGAGTACCTAGGATTACATGCTTGAGTCACTGGTGACAAGTTTTATTTTTAACCTATTGTTTTTTCCTGACTGAGCTTTACATCTTTTGCCGGCACCCTGATGAAGCGTTGCTTTCAGAAGCATAGTCTTGGGGCTTCGTCCCTCTTTCTACTTCTTGCCAGACATGTGTGTGGGTGCTGCAAAGCTGCCCACCAACAGAGGAGTCCACCATAGAAAAGCTTTCCACCTCCAACTTCACATTCTTCTTCAGTAGTTGAGTGTGACTGGGAAAAGAGGCATGCAAAGCATTTTGCATTCTCTGGATGTACCACACAGTAATTCTGCTGTCTGAAAACTCTGTAATGTCAATAATTGATGCACTTGAGAAGTGGTAATTAAATTAGTTAATTATGCTGGTAAAATTACATGCAATTATGTGACTGCAGGGTATGTTTAGTAAATTAGGCTTTCCCATACTCACTACATATTGTGGTGCCAATTTTGTTCCTTGATGATTAGGTAGCTTTTGATACTTCTTAATTGATTTAATACCTGGATCTTCATTAGTCCTCGATTGCTATGCTATAGATGTCTGACATTTTTTTTCTCTCTCTGATATTTTACTGAGATCGTACATCAGGGAAAATATACGTGCATTCTTATGGATGACACATAGTTTATACGTGAATTAACGCACACTTTTTTTTGTGTTCAATATTTGGATATTGAAATATCACATCCCCTCCTCCCCTCCCATCTGGGAAAGAACTAATCCTCAATGGAGATCAAATAGAATCCGAGAACGTAAATCTCTTGGACACTCTAAAAAATCCTGTTTAGTTTTTCTTCTGAAATAGCAATACAACTAGCAGCAGACAGTAATAGAAGGAAGTTAAAAAAGTTAGAAATTTTAGGAGAGTTAATCATTTTACTTCTTTAAAGAAGATACTTATCAATGAGAAGTTAACTAAAAGGCTATAAATAGTAGGAACGGAAAAACTATCATTTGATCCTGAGAGGTTTATGGTCCATTAAGGGCTTCCCATATGCATTAGCATGCCTCCATGGGGCATCGAGGCTGGGAGGAGAAGTCATTAGTCCCATGAAGGGAAATTATGGATGAAGTATCTAAGATCATGAATCGCACTCGGAGCTTGAAGGAAGCCTGAGAAATTGCTTGATCTTCTCCCTCTGTAATAAATGAGGGGTACAGTTACATTACATGTCATATTGGGTATCACAGAAAATCGGTGAGTCTGAATGCAAAGTCCCTTGCCCCTCGGTTGGTGTCAATAAACTCTACAATATCAGTCTGTTTTATGTTTCATCCATTTCCTCCTACTTGCTATCATGGAGTGGTCTTTACTCATAGAGAGACTAGGCACATTTTCAAAAGAGCTCCTTTCTTTAACGAGTATAGCCTGCCAGAGGAAACTTGGGAGTTATTTAGAAGTCTAGCAAATGTAATCTTTCACTGTCAAGAACTGGAAACTTAAGTCTTGTTTCTCCAGGAGTCAGTGCTCTATTCAATACCTGAAACTTTCCCTGCGTGGAAGATACCCTCCCAGTTAGTAGGAACAAAGAAGCACGCTGACTTGGAGCAGATTTCTGGTGAGGAGAGCAGTCTTAGCAGCATTTGTCATATTGGAGAGACTATGCTGTTGCTATGATTCCATGGACATTAGAAAACTGCACCTCTGAAATGCACGTTGAAGGAATAATACTCTGTATATTCCTTGCAGGGAAAACAAAATATTGTTTTTGAGTGTCGGTAGCTTAAAGGAAGGCTACAAGTAAAGGATAATTATAACTCGCCCTGATATAATGCTGTATGCTTTCCCAGGTACTTTCACAGCTTTGATCTCTTGTTGATTTTTATATCTACTTGGAGGTGACAGAGAACAAGCATTAACAGATTAACAGATGAAAGCACTTTATAGATTCTGTGTAACCTAACTCAGAAATTTTGAAAAGATTTGACTTGACAACAGTTGTGCAGAATCATCCACTCTGTTCCATAAGGGCAAGCAACATCTACTTCTTGTTTCTTATGAATTCAAATCTGTAACAATCTTGTTTTTGAGGTACACCAGGAAGTTTTTTCTAAATCCCTCAAAGTGGAGTAAATACTCCTAACACCTGTGCATATCTCAGGCACCACATTCCTGCTTTGCCTTATGCTGATCAGCCCATATGTATTCACATACAGGTAGATATGAAGATCTTGATGGAAGATTTTCTTTCCTGTTATTAACTCTCAGCTAAAGAGTCTGGAATCTGGTAACATTCTATTTAGGTGTTGAATGAGTACTGTGAATATCGGACTAAGGGTCAAAAATCTTATAATCCAGTAATTTCAAACACTCAGCTATATGGCACTTCCCTCTGTGATATGTGTATAGCCTTTATTAAGATTTCCAAAGTGATTTTATTTAAATTTAATTTTATTGTCAAGGTTATGTACAAAGGGGTTTACAGTCACATACATATGGTAATTAGTAAATCTCTTGTGGAACATTGTTACCCCTCCTTTGTTTTTCTTTCATTTTCCTCCCCCTCCCCAACTCCCTTCCCCTAAATTATAAAGTTCATTTCCAACATAGTGTCTTTTGAGTATCGCTGTTGCATTGGGTCACCATTTCCTTTAAATTACTAAAGCTCATTTGAGTGCATTCTTGTGTGTGTGTGTGTGTACGCCCATGCATGCCACTTCTGGGGCTTGAACACAGGGAGTCTAGGCACTGTCCCTGAGTTTTTTTTTTTAACTCAAAGTGAGCATTCTACCACGTGAGCCACAGCTCCACTTCTAGCTTTTTTGGTAGTTCACTGGAGATGAGACTTTCACAGACTTTTCTGCCCTGGTTGGCTTTGAACTATGATCCTCAGTTCTTAGCTTCATCTCACCCTGAGCAGCTAGGATTACAGGTGTGGGCCACGGATACCCAGCTGTTTTTTTAAAGCTCTTACCCGGTTGAGTATGAATTGACCATGCTCTTGGTCACTTGGCTATTTTTATTTTATTACCTTGTAATTGACCTTTACACTCCCAGGTCAACTCCTCCAAACAGATACAATCCCTTATTTTTTTTATTATTATCTTTGCCTAGTTGTATAAAGGGGTTTCAATTCAGCATCAGTTTTCAAATACATCCTGATCAACGTCACTTCTCCAATTGTTCTTCCTTATCCTCCCAACCACATCTACCCCTTCAATGTTCCTGGATCCATCCATACCTTGAATTTTTAAAAGAATTAACTGTTTTATTGTTAATAGCTTTTGGGGAGGAGGGTTGCATGAGTGTGTGTCTGTGTGTGTGTGTCTGTGTGTACATGTTTGCGTGATATTCATTGAATATTATGACCGTATTCTTCTATCCTTCCTCTTTTCAGTTGCCTGCTTTCTTTCCCTTGGCCTCATCTCCTCTGACACTCCAAGCTCCGAGTTCCAGTTTTCCGCTATTCATTTGTTAGACTTTACGTTACTACAACTCTTAATGTGGTTATAAAGCCTATCCCAGTCTCACATACAACATCTTTAAATACAACTTGTATGCAAATATCTTTCCTTGTCTCTTATACCTGACATGGGTATATTTTAATGTTTCCATTTGAGAAATGGTGAGAAGCGGTGAGAAATGAAGGATGAGTGAAACAAGGAAGTCTTCTCCAAACCTTATAGGCAGTTTATGGACCGCAGGAAAGATGGAGAACTCACAGAGAGGAAAAAGAACTTCAGGGAATTAGAGGAAGAGTAGCAGAGTAATGATGGAAACCCTGCTGCTTCCTGTTAGTCCTGCCAAGAAGCAGGCAATAACACCACCTGTCTGTTTGGCAGCCACAGGTATCTGCACATGGTTCATGGTTCCCCCCCTCCCCCCTATCAGAATTTCAAGATTTAAATTAGAGACCCAAGCAGTTAAATCAACAGGTGAAACAAAATGTGACGTGAAGCAAAAAAAACAACCCCCCCCCCCAAACCCTTGCTCTTCACATTGAGGATTGGGGGTGGTGGTGGAAGGGAACCATTGCTTTTCTCAGGCATCCTTGTGAATTTTGTAAAGGCTTCTTGTCTAAAACCCTTTTTGTGGCCTCTGGGCTTTGGCAAAGCCAGCTAGCTATCCTGTAGGCTGGCACAATGCCATTGTAACAGATGGGCAGGAGCGTAGGCAGCAAGGAAACCATGTAGAAGCATCACAAGTGTGTGCTGTGGGTGAAAACTCCAGACACAGCCTGGAGTCTGGAGTCTGTCTGTCCTCCAGTTAATGCTGAGCTCCTGAGGGGAAAAGCGGGAGATAGGGAATAGTGCAGTCTTAATCACTGACTGTAACTTGCTTAAGGCAGACATGTCAAATTGATGTGTCGAAGATATAGAAAGAGGGCAATGAGAAAGATGGAGGTCTTCTTAGAAAAAACCCCCACTGGTGTTCCTAGTCTGCTTGCTTTGGCCAACCTGTCTTAAGGCCCAGCTTAGCTCTTTCTTTCCCTAATACTTGATGATGCTCATGTACTGATGAAGGTAGTACTGATTGTAACCTCTGCACACAATTGTCTTATTTTGAGGCCAACTGGAGATGAACAACTAACTTCCTAAAAAAGTTCTATTGCTAACAGATTTAAGAAGTGAAACCTTATCTCTTTGGGTTAAGAAAAAAACCTTAAAAAATACTCTGTATTTGTGATTGTAAATAAATTCATTGATCAAAGATTTTCTGGCAATTTGTTGGGATCAACTTACAATTCAATGAAGTGGAAACTTTCAATTTAATTCAAAGTTTGCTTTAACTAAAACTTGAGAAGTTTTGATATGTTTCACAGTTATGTAATTTTTTAAAGGTAATACTTGTTTGGAGAAATTAGACTTAAGTTAGTGGGGACCAAGTAAAATCTTTCTTTTGTATATATTTTATTGTAAAAATACTATACAGAGGAGTTACAATTACATGAGTAAGGTGATGAGTACATTTCCTATCTAGCGTTGTTACCTCTTCTTTTGTTTTTTTCCCTGCCATCCCTTCCCTCCCCAACTCCTCTCTCCCCCCTAAAGTTAAATCTTAACAAAAGGACTAAATGAAAACTCTGTGTCATAGTAGAGTGGGTTACTATAAAGGAGACATTTATTCTTCATTTCAAGGCACCGATAGTCTTTTTAATCAATGATATTTTTTTAATCTATGGAATTATCTATGATTTTACATTTGAAGTTAGTGAATAGGAAGGAACAAAGATTGCTTAGTTTCATTTTTCTACACACTGACTCTAGTATTAATAATTTCCTTCCTCATAATTTGAGAAAAGTACAAACACACTAATTTTCTTTATTTTACCTCAAATCTCTTCTAGCCTTTTCTCATTTTTCATTAAGAAATGAAATTTCTTCCATACTCTTGAAGAGAGTTCTTCGTCATGAAACAGTCAGCTATTACTGCATAACTATAACAAAAATTTTGGGGCCTGGAAACACAACCATGTTTATTACAGCATTTTTCTTCAAGGTATGGAATCAGTCCAGATGCTCCTTAAAGGGTGAAAATATAAATGTATATATAGCATGTAATCATATATGAAATGGAATTTTATTCATTCATTGGAAAGAATGAAGTTGTACCATGTGTAAAGAAATGGAAAGACGGGAAAATTACATTAAGTAGAGTAAGTCAGGCCTACAGAAACAAAGGGTATATGTTTTCCTTTACATGTGAAGCTAGATTTAACTTAAAAACTTAGAAGTAAATATGTTGGATGGTATGCAAGGGATGGTAGAACCAGACGAAAGAAGAGAAGAGGGAGGAAGAGAGAACATTCTTATGTGACCTATATGTACGCATGATTAAGCAGAGTATGTGCATTTTATAATTAAGCATTATCTTTATTTCTCAAATAGCAATGCTGTCAAGTGTTCCCTAGGTCCATCAATTAGTATGAAATATGAACTTGTGTATATGTTATATTTTTTTGAACACACATATCACTACTTAAATTTCATCACATGCATTTTTAAAATTCCTGGTCTGGGGACCTGTGAGGAAAGCTGCAGTTTTAAGATTTTTTGCTCGCATCTTCTTTTCATGTTAACCAGGCAGAACTAGCTGATTCAGATGTTTGGGAGCATCGGAGTACTTAATCTGTTACCATCCCTTCGCATCATGGCGTGTTCTAGACTTCTTAGGAGCAATCTTTATTTATTTTTGGAGCTCACAGATTGCATTTGAACGAGTCAGGAATATTTTTTCCAGCTTATTTTAGTGAACTTACTCATATTTTACCCCACTGGAGAAAAAAAAACGTGCTGTTTTCCATACAGTGAGTATTAGTACCACTGTAAGGACAAGCTATTATTTTACTAGATCACTCCAAGGGCAAAAGATAATTCGCATACTTGTTTGGTTTTGTCCACGGTGGTGTAGACATGCCAAAGTAGCACATTTTTATTGGTTAGATAAATCAAAGTGAGGCTCCCAACTGCAATCTTGCTTTAATTTTACTCCCCACACTGGAATCGTTCATGTTCGTAGGTAATCTTTCCTTCTGAGCTCTTTTAGTGAAATGGTAAACATGACTTCATCTTTTCAGAGCCACTTAAGTGATGAATATGCACATTTGACATGAAGCTCCCTTGGATGGGAGGGGCCAGTTGTCTGCTTGTTTGGGGGTTATTTTGCAGCACCCATGAATTCCAAGATTGGTAGTTTGTTTCATCAGAACCATGTGTCATGCATTTTTCTTAACTCACTGAGCATAGGTGCTTGTTTCCTGATTATCCACTTGACTAACTATACCTAGAGACCAAATTAAAACCAAACACACAGGCTGAGCTCTAATTACTTTTCCCTTTCCATTATTCCTGTCCACCAGCATTGGCCACCATCATCATCTGGTTTAGTAGAACATAAAATCACTCTAGACTCTTCTCAATGTCAATCGTGATGGTGTATACACAAATGAATGGATGGATGAATGGATGAGTGAACGAATATAGGGCTGAGTCATATGCATGTATGTGTGGATCTTTTCATGTAAATAGCTGCCACAAAAGCCAGAGCCACTGGTCAAACTATCCCACTTATTTTTCTACTCTTATTGAAAATTTCCCTTGCAGATATTATTTTCAAGTATTCAGCCACCACCAGAAGCATCCTGCATCAGAAAAGAATAGAGATAAGGAAACTCAAATAGACCAAATCTTTCAGCCCATTAATCAAAGGCATAATTCCTGTGCAGGCAGGTAAGACAATGACTAGTGCTAAGAAAAAAAAATTACTCTGTATCAAGAGCATAGTTAAAAGCTAAAATCAGTGGCTGTTTTCCCAGGATACAGCAGAGATACTTCTAAAAGGCAGAGAAATTTGAAGACCCTCATTAAGAAGATGTCACCTGCATGCATAGATAAAACAGAAAAGAAAAATGTATCTAAATTCCAACAAAATGTAGCTCATATTCTTCCACCCACTCTTTTCTCTGAATTATTCTCCAAGTTGCAATATGAGTAAAATTGAGCTCAAAATAGACAAAGTGATATGAAAGTCTTTTTTCATATAGTATCTTAATGGAATTGCTACTTACTGCCTTCTGCAAGATGATTATTTCCCCCCACCATATACTTAAAAAAGGAAAGTTAAAAATGTCTAGTTCATGTACTGATTTCCAACCAATGCCACCACCCTGTTTATAAATGTTGTGTGTTTAGTATATGCAAGGATATGTTCAGATTTCTGAACATGTTCACCTTTCCCAGTGACAGTAGGTACCATTTGTACTTGCATGTTTTAATAAAAATGATAACAAAAAAATATGAATGAGTGCCTCTTCTGTGGGTAACATTAAACCTAGAAGCCAAAAGCTATCACCATTAAATATGCGCCAATTCTAATAAAAAGCGCAGCCACTGGCAATGAAAGCTGATCTAAATGCACAGAGGCAGAAAACTCTACAGATCTCTCTCTGTAATCTGCATGTCCGCCTAACACCCTTGCCATTCACTGCATTAACAATACAGTGCCCATGCACATGCTATAACCAATATGAAAGCAGAATTTCATGTCTCTCCTTTCTTCCTTTAACAAAGTGTCAGCACTCTCCCCTCCCCCCTCTCTTTTTCCCTCTCTTTAAAACACAGTTTTGGAAAAAAATATGCATCACTATTTGAAATTCTCCAAATCACCATATTTCAGATTTCAAAGCAAAGTGATTCTCAGAATGATTTGCACTTTCTGCTGGAAGGGTATCAGACAAATGGGTTTTGTACCCATTTCACTCCTAAAACTTCTAAAACTGCAACTCGTTAAAACCCTACACCAATACTAACTCAAAAATAAATAAATAATAACACAAAATGATGCTCTCTCATCCAATTCATATATCCAAAACCTTCCTGGATTATCTGGACTAAATCATCCTCATGACGAATTATGAAGGGACCAAAAGCTTCTTGTCTTGTTGGGTCTGAAACTGCGATAAGCTTTCTCTCCAGACCTCAGAGCCCAACAGTAACTTAATTCCTTTAACTGGCTCAATGAGCTGGTGAAGTATCCTGTGTGTGCTTCGAGAGACTGCAGAACCAATTAATGGTCTCTGTCTTTAATGAGTTCATGGAGCAGTGAGGGAGTTAGGAACAAACCCATAAAAGTATAAAATTACATATTTACATTTATGACTGTGTTATGAAAAATGACTTCTATAAAGACCAAAATGGAGTTCTGTAATTCAACCTGGAGTTGTTGCAAAGCTTTCAGGGAAGCGAAAGTTCAATCCTGAAGGATAAGAAGTTATTTTCTCAACTGAGGAGAGGAGCATGTGGAAAGACACATTGCATGGATAGGAAAAAGCTCACTAGGACTGAAATGACTCTTAGAGACCTGAAGCCACTTAGTTCCTCAATAGCACTGGCCACATTTCAAATGTCCAATAGCTACCTGTGACTAATAGTTTCATGTGAAAGGACAGAAAACATCTGTCATATCAGAAAGTCCCCTGGACAATGCCAAGGTAGCACTTAATGCAAGAAGCGGGTATTGCAGATGAGCCCAGTGACCTCAAAGATGTTAGCTGAAACCATGAGTCAATGGCTTGAGAGAGAGAGAATATGAGGCTGGTGATGTCGTGCAGTGATAGAGTACTTATCTAGCGTGGGCAAGGCCCTGTGTCCCATCTCCAGGGCCACACTAAATAATCCAACAAGCAAACAATCAATCAAGGAAAAAGAGGGCACCCTCTGATATCAGCACCATCGAGGGCAGCATGGTAAACAAGATAACACCAGCCAATGAGTCTAAAAGGAACGGCAAGAAGAAGAAATGGAAAGCAAGAAGAACAGAATCTTAGAAATTCAGCAAGGAGAATGTTTGGAGGCATCCACCATTGTTAAAATGATGAGTAATACAGGACGTTAATAATGGTGGAAACAACACCAGCATTAAGATGTTCTCTCAGGGGAATAGGAAATTGTCCTTCAATCATGAAAGTTAGGAAATCAACAGCACTACTAGTGAAGGTTGGTTAAGTGGCATTGTGTGTGTGTGTGTGTGTGTGTGTGTGTGTGTTTGTATATGTGTGTTGGAATGAGTGTGAATAGAAAATAGATTGAGATATGTGGTGAACCAAATAGTGCTACCCCAAAATAGGTTCTTGTGACCAGTGCTAGAAAGAAAATTGCAAGGAACATATAACATGTTTCTCCACTTAGAATCTCCAGAAGCAGTATGGTCCCTGTTTTCTGATCTCCAGAGCTGTAAGAGAATGAAGATCTGTTGTTATAAGTCCCAGTATTAATTTGGTACAGTCATCACAGGAAACAGACATTCAGAAGACAATAGGGAGTGAAGAATGTAGACAGAAGCTTTTGACAAATGGTTACAAGACCAAATGTTCTCACCGAACAGGCAGATAAAGTAAATGGTGGGAAATGAAAGTGAGAGAGATAAAAACTGTGTTGAATTTAAGATCACATGCTGAGCCTACCAAATTGATACACAAATTATCTTTCCATATGCTAGCCCCACTCCTCATATCTAATGGACATCTAATGGATATACCTCGTGCATTCTTTGTAGCTTGCTTTCCATTGTTTTAGACAGCCTAGGCTTTTGCATTTAGCCATTTTGGCAAACTTCTTAAATTATGTTAAAATCTCTCTCATTCTTCTGACCTTATAGGGTGTGCTCTGCTTCTTATTAGTTTTGCAAACGTGGTTATTGCTGACTTCTCTGCTCTTGGGAGAAATCCTGGGATGTAGGATAAGTTTCCCACTATGTAGTTAAGCTCTCTGACAACACTTGGGTCTTCTTGATTGAGCAACTTTTCTTTCATTCAACTCCAGTCCCTTCTAATTTCCCTGCAGTAGCTGTCTCAAAATGGTACACTTGAATGCATCAGCTATCTCTTGGCCCTTGATGAGATAGCTGGGATTATCCTTCATACACTTCTTCAGTCTTCATTCCTTTTCCTTCACAGCTTCTTCATGCCTTTTGTCTTTGAGGAGTAACAACTCCATCCCCCTCCCCCTTTTTAGAAAAAAAAAATCTACTCTTGGAAATTAAACTACCTTCCCATTTCTTTTTCAATATCTGCATTCCTCTCTTTGCCTTCTCACGTTCCCCCATGCCTCTCGGCTTTCATAAAATGCTTGTAGCCCACCCCTGTCCTCATCATAAAGCCATCTCAGCTAGCTTCCTGTAGTAATCTCAGTCTAAGTCCCACGTCCATTCCTGGGCTCTTGGATTACTGGCCACCTCCAACAAGATAGCTCATAAAATTCAGACACTGATCTGAAACCTTACCACCTTCCCCTCTAAGCTCCACTTCAACCCAATGGTCTTGTTTCTCTTGCTGCAGGGGAAATGTGTGTAGCCTTGAAACCAATAAGCTTTAACCCATTACTTCCCTTGGCCCACCTCTCTCCACGTACAATCAGTGCTGTTTTAGTTACATCTTCACTGTAAACGTCTAAAGAATACATGTTGTTGCTGAGAAGGCACTGGAATAGAATGAAAAAAAAAACAGTTTACTGAACTATCAAGCCTTTTACTCATGATATTGAACTGGAGGCAAATGTTATAAACTCCTGTGGCTGTGCCTTCATGACCAGCATTTGCTCATCAATGTACATTAGCTTCCCTGGTTCCAATAGAATGAATGTAAGAGTGTTGCAGTTGACCATTTGTATTAATCAATCACTTGGATCCATCAAAGTACAAGATATGCTTAAGGGAACACTACTGTTATTATCATCATTAGATGTATTATCAACATCATGGTTTCTAGTGCTTAATGGAGACTTAGAGGCTTTGACTTGGTAAATGAAGATACCATTGTATATAATTTGTTGTGTATTCTTTAACATAGTGCCACTTGCTCAAAGTGTTCAATTCTGAATGTCTAGGAGTACTGTGGCTTTCTTTCCGTTGACAACAGGTAACTCCAACTTTAAAAACAGTACTCTTGCTTTGAGGCCTACTAGATATCAGTAGATAATAGACTGCTTAACTAAAATATATCTGCTATGAGGATTGAGCTGATAGAATGAGCTTTTGTCATAGGGCTATCTGGCTCAGAATGTTAATCTGCTTAAATTTAAGTATGCATTCATACTCTGGATCAATGTGTATGTGACTACCTATCTATCATCTATCAATTATCTATCAGTCTATATCTGTCATCTATTAATCTATATCTGTTATCTATCATATCTATCAAGACCATTTAAAGAATGGTTATGCTCAGTGTGGAAGAGTTTTTATTTAAAGAGACATTCTGAGTAACCTTCGCTCTAAATGTAAGGGCACAGAGGCCTCTTCAGATCCTGTCTTCCCAATTCTAGGCTCAATTAGGTAGAGACACAAATGTTAGCTCTTAAGTTCTTATGTAGTGTTTAATTGTACAGATTCCATAAAAATTACTTAATATAAAGAAAACAAATACTCCTTTTTATTGCTGCACTAAATACTTTTGCCAGCAAATGCTTTGGGGGGGTGCTTTTTATTTATGGATTTTTCACAATGCCGGAGAGCTTTTGTTTTTTTTTAGTGCTTTATATTTATAGCTGTAGAATGATCATTTTCTGGTTGGTTTCACATTGAGCTCTTTCAGAACTAGTTAGAGTAGTAATAGTCTCATACTGTTTTTACTTTTTCCCCCTCGAGTCTTAGGGTAAATCTTCTTCACTCTATCAGAGACTCTGTAGTATATTATGGTATGTATGTATTCTTAGGCTATTAACTTTGGGCACTGATCATGATTTCTTTTACATAAGTATTCACAATATAGAAAACATGGAAACATTTCTTATTATAATAAGAAAACTCAAAATACAATTGATTCTGCCAACAAATACATAAAGGGCTAGAGACTTTTTCCCCTCAAGTACAATTGAACGAATGAAGCTGGTTTATAAACTCTCGGTGACAGAACACAAACTAAATTATAAAAGACCCCTAGAGGAAGAGATTTGATTTTCTTAAAAAACAACTTGTTTGGAATTCCATTCCTACATTTTTTTTAAAATAACACATTTGAAAAATCAGTATAGCAACATCACAGGTTATTCAATTAGAAGAAAATGTGGGAGTTTCTGAGAAGATAGAAAACAAGAGAACATGTAGGAATCTCAAACTGGCCTTGAATCCCACATTGTTATGTCCAGGTACTTGTCAGGAAGCCAGAGGCCTGTGAAGATTTAGCCTGGAAAGGAAATGAGAAAAAAAAAAAAAAAACAACAACCTTTGAGGAGGCAAAGTTCAACAACAAAAGATATTAGGCAACAGGGTGAGTCAGAAAGGGTCCCTGAAATACATGAAATGTCTTCAGAAGTCACTGGGCTAACTTTACTAATTCACTACCTTTTTGCATGTGTGTGTGTGTGTGTGTGTGTGTGTGTGTGTGTGTGTGTGTGTGTGTGTTTACTAGACTCTGAACTTAGGGCCTTGAGCTCTTTGGCTCAATGATGGCACTCTGTTACTTGAACCACAGGTTTTCTTCTAGATTTGCAATGGTTAATTAGAGGTAAGAGTCTCACAGACATTTCTGCCAGCGCTGACTTCAAGCTGTGATCCTAAGATCTGAGCTAGGATTACAGGTATGTGCTATCAGTGCCCCAGCTCTATCATGCTCTTTGAACAAACAGGATGAATGATTCAGATTATGCCTCTTTCATGGAGGCATAAACACTTAACCTGGATAGTGTTTACGAAGCAGCCTGTAACTGAAGAACAGAATGAGGATGGGTGAAATGGAGGAGAATGCAACAAAGAAAGGGCAAAAAAACAAGAAGTCACACACATATAGCTGGGGACTGGCAGCTCCTTACTTAGGTGGCTAAAATCTAAGGATCACAATTTGAAGCCAGCCTAGGCAGAAAGGTCTGTGAAATTCTTATCTCCAATTAACCACCTCAAAGCCAGAGGTAAACCTGTGGCTCAAGTGGGAGAGTACTAGCTTTGAGGGGAAAAAAAAATCCTAGAGAATAGCATCCAAGCCCTGAGTCCATGCCCCAGAACTGGTATACACACATGCAAAATCATGCAAATGAGAAACAATAGGAAAATGGGCAGAGTAGAACAAAAAGAAACTTTAGATTAGCAAGGGAAGCTACCTTTTGGCCCCAGCTTAATCCATACCTAGAAATCAGTGCTAGTGATAGGGTACAAACAGATGAACACAGAAAGTGTTTGCCTAAGGCAATGAGGAAGATTGAAGAACAGTTAGCCAAAAATTTATTGGAGTTACCCTAGCAGCTTATAGGTAGCCACATCTGGCTGGTGGTGCTTCCTTGCCTGGACTCATTTGTCCTGGGAAAGCACAAGGAATTACCGAGGCAGCCTGATTCCCTCCCTTGCAGATGTTCATCTGCTTGCAGACAGTGGTCTCCAAGAGGAGTGAAATCAGCAGACAGGAAGTGAGGTCAGTGTCAGCTTTCCACACCAGGAACATGAACTGGACAGGTCATATATCAGAAGGCTGTAGGCCATCAGACCTCAGAGAAGCCATCAGAGAGACCATTCCCAGAGTTTTCTATTGTGCTCAGAATTTTGATACCATGAATCTCTTTGCTGGGTGGATTAATCTATGGAAGAACAGGGCTAAAATGCAAAGAAAACAAAAGAAAAACACACCTCTCTTTTAAAACATACTTATGACACTTTGTTATGAACTATTCAGAGTTCTATTCTTAAAGTCTCCTATGTTCAAGATGTGCCTTACTTGGCAGAGTTACCTTCTCAAATTAAAACGGGGTACTTTCCTAGGAGCTGTGTTTGCAGGATTTGCTATGGTGTATACTTTGGCCTTTGTGGACGTTGAGAGGAGAGCTAATCAGTGGATCTGTTGTCTCTAGGAAACCGAGAGGAAAACAATCAGCTCTGTTCTCTCTGGGCCAGGGGAGTGAGCAGTAACAAGGAGCACACAGATGCACTGGGAGCCACAAGCTTGAACACACAGGTTAGCACCGCCTGGCTGACCTAACTCACAGGTGCGCCGTTGCCAGGTAACACTAGGGGCCTCTGGGTGCTTTCAGAAAGAAGCCTTGCGGTTGGGGTTTGGAGAGGTGTGGGCCTAGCCTGGGGGCGATTGTGGGTCAGGGCAAAAGGGAGTCACATTCAGGGCAGCTGGTGGTGAGACATTGCTCCTCACCCCTGTGGCAAGTGGAAACAAGCTAGGGTTGGCCGGGAGCAGCCATTCTTCCTCCCCAGCTGCCTGTGCCCTGGTGAAAGGAGTCTCTGACTAGCTGTGATCCTACAAGTAGGAAAAGGAAAGGATGAAACCAGTGCCTGCATGGTCTAAACATGGCCACACAGATATCTATATGTAGACTTCTATTCAAATGTATTTATACCCTGCCCTCAAGAAAGTTGTATTCTAAAATATCCTCCCCGTCAGGCAAATCCATGGAGCCCATTTTTTTACACATCGGAAAGGCAATTTCAGTTACAAGAGCCAGTCATTCACTGGTTGGAAGCACCTGGATTCCAGCTTCAAGTCTGCAATGTTGTAAACTCCTAAGGTTAGGAGAAAAGAAAGAAGCTAACAAACCAAGCCTTTCAATGTCATTTGGAATTCCTGAGGTTTGTGGCTGCTCTTCTGTCTTGCACAGGTGTAATTTAGTCCCTGAGTCATCATATGGGCTCTTACATATGGATTTCTGATAGAGCCTGCCAGTTCCCAAACCACTTACCTGGCAAATTCAGAAATCTGGGTTATGTCATGTACAAATGATACCAGATGTAGAACCTACTTTGATGCGAATGATGATCTGTCTTCCCATAAGTAGTACTACATACTGGCTAATAAATGTACATATTAGATCTGCAACTCATCCCCCTTGATCGAAAAGAGCTTTAAGTGAATAGACAGGTACAACTCTAGCACGCACATCAGAATGGGTTGTACATTAATTATTGTAGTCTTGGAACTGGAACTAATTTAAGAGTCAGCGTTTTTCAGAGTCTTCATCAGTGTCAGGTTTTGTTTCACAAAAGGGAGAAAACTGAGAATCAGCTGGACTCTCCTAACCCATATTTTTAAAACTGACTTTCCAGCTGGGTACTGGTGGCTCATGCCTGTAATCCTAGCTACTCAGAAGGCTGAGATCTGAGGATCTCAAGTCAAAGCCAGCTTGAGCAGGAAAGTCTATGAGACTCTTTTCTCCAATTAATCACAGAAAAAGCCAGAAGTGGTGTTGGGCTCAAATGGTAGAGTGCTAGCCTTGAGAACAAAGAGGCTCAGGGATAGTGCCCAGGTCCTGAGTTCAAGCCCTAGGACTGGCAAACAACAACAACAACAACAAACAAACAAAACTATCTTTCTAATAATGGAGTCTTCTTCTTCTTTTAACCTTAGGATAACCATATTTTCCTAAATCTGTTTAAGGTATTGAAAAAAACAAGTTATCCAATAAAGCTACAGAAAAATGGAAAGCTCATTGCTGAAGTGAAGGCAGCCAAGCTACTTTGTCACCACCTGAAATCAGGCAGGAGACTGAGGAGATCATGCCAGCCAACCTTCCTAGCCCAAGGGCTATCATTCTGCTTTATATGTTTGAGTCATTCTGGGGAGAGAAAGATTTATAAGTGTTCTTTCGACACTTACTTAACAAATATTTATTGAACACCTACTCGATTCTGAGCTCCACAGTGTATTTAGAAAGCAGGGCTGCAAAAGAGTCATTCTTCCTCAGTGTTCATGAATGCATCTCTTTTTAACTGCTTCTAGATCATTTCCTAAGTATCAATCCATGTATTGATTAGATATATACATGTGTAAAGACTCTCACAGAGCCAACATTGTCAATATTTACAAAGGCTAAGACTTGGAGGGGGCTTATTTTCTGTGGGTGAATACTTAATGTACCTTGGAAGGAAACCCAGGTTGAGTTCATACTAATATATTTTTTGAAAATGTCAAAACCAAGCAAGCAAGCAAGAAAACAATGACAGTTATCATACAGAACACAACACCAGGGAAAGGAAAATGCAAAGTGCTTCTCAAAAGCCAATTAAAATTTATTACCCCTATTTTTGTTACTCTAGAATTTCAGAACCTGAACATGCATATGCAACTTTCTTTCTAAAGAAAACTTTAAATGTTGCTACAAGGATACTGTAATACAAATAGCTTAGCAGAGAAAATCTTCTTACTTGATTCCCACTTTAGAGTAGAGATGCTTAGCTCCTCAAGGATATGTCATATTTGGCAAGTGAGGCAAAAATAGAGCATTTGGCACTAGTCATCACCAATGGTGGTACATCTCGAATGTGTGGCTGAGGATAAAGCGACCTTTGTGAATCTTTTGAACCCACTCAGAGGTTCTTACAGGGCCAAAGATGCTGAATTGGAACAACAGTTTCTGTTTCTGAGCATGTCAGTTCTCCTCTGGAGCCCTCTTTGCGTCTTTACGTATACTTTACAGAATTTGATGGGGATCTAGAAAGAATTTTGCTATGTGGACTTCACATATGTACACATCATCTCAAAACTCAAATCAATGCTTTCTCACTTTATCCTCTAGAGAAATCTAACCAGTCAAAAGCATATTCTCCACCTGTAGTTTCTCCCCAAAAAGGAAGTATGCATTTTGAATATGCTTATGACTGTTATGCTCATGGTCAGGAAATACTGATATGGTTCCTTTCACTAGGGGAGCCATAGTAATTTTCCTTAAACAGTCCAGTTTTCTTTTGCTGTCTGGTACAAATATCACTATTGTCTCCTAAAGGTGAATGATAAAGAATATGGTTGCTGCCAGGTGCTGGTGGCTCATGCCTGTAATCCTGGCTATTCAGGAGGCTGAGATCTGAGGATCTGAAGTTCAAAGCCAGTCCAGGCAGTAAGTCTCTGACACTCTATCTCCAATTAACTGCCAGAAAATTGGAAGTGGTGTTGTGGCTCAAGTGGTAGAGTGCCAGCCTTGAGCTGAAGAGCTGAGGGACAGCACCCAGGCCCAGAGTCCAAGCCCCACGAATGATGACAAAAAAAAGGAATATGGTTGCTTTATATTTCATTCAAATCTTTTTTTTTCATTCAAATCTTAATCTCTGACCAGCTGACAACATTTTCTCTAGGGTCAGCCAGACTTTGCTTCTAATATGTATAAATTTGTAAGTTTTCTACTCTTTCTCTCTGATTCAATATAACCATCAACATATTGAGGTCGTATGGACCAATGTCATTTATTTCCTTCCCGGTTCTAACATATAAAGTGTTAGTTACATAATCAAATTATTTTTGATTGACATTTGGGAACCTGTTTCTCTGTCTGTCAGAGCTAGGTAGGACCAATAGATGTTGGGGCATCTTTTTATAATCAAGAGGCAGGAAGGGCATGGAGGATTTTTTCATGGCATGCCAGGTGAAGAATGACAAGGTTTTTCAATAGGTGAATAAGGTAACTAATTGTTTCAAAAAGAAGTTAACTGTAACGGTAGAAATATGAATACTATCTATGAACTTTGAAGAGTTAGACTAGTGTACATAATAAATCTTGAAATTAACATAGCCTTGTACTCAAGTGAGAGAGAATATGGATTCCGAGTAAATTTCAATTAGATTCCTACCACATCTGATTAAATCCCTCAAATATAGGCCATTGGTGTCATATTCCCATCCTTCTCATCTTTCAGGAATGGCTGTGTGTGCTCTTAACAAAAGCCCATAGCCTCCCAGAACATACTGCTGTTCTGATGAATAGAGCAGTTCCCATGTGTTAGAATATAAATTGTTAAATGCTTGGGGATTCGCAGAGATGAATGATGCCTTATTTATTGTCCTCTGAGATGAAAGATGCATAATTTATAACACCAGGATTACTGTTTTATTTACTCTTATGATGTTGAAGTCAGATTCTTTTGGGGTGATAGAATTGCAGAATCCCTTTTTAATTTGTGGGCAAGTGGCTTATTAAAAGCTCCAGAGTTGGAGGGTCTGGCTAGACAAAAGTGGGAGTGGTATGAAGAAGCAGTATGATGTTGTTCTTAACACAAAAGCTTTTCTTCTCTTGATTGTAGCACTAGCGAGATGCTGTACACATGTGCATGAGGCAAAGGCGTTGACTGTGCTTTGTGTTCATCCGGTAGGCTTGCAGTTGATGAGTTCATTAGGTAGGTACTATGAAAATGCCTTCAATTACAACACATTGTAGACTTGGCACAGCTTTCTCTTCCAGTGGGTCTTACTAGGGCCTCTGCATGGCCTTAGTCTGTGGTCCCAGGAAAGTTCCTTTTTCTAGTATCTAAATAGGTCAACAGTTTTACGTCTAGGAAAATGTGAGGAACCTTAGTTAATAAAAGTCTTTATGATTTCCTTGGTTTGAAATACATGTGCAATTTTGTTAGAAAACCTAGTTTTATTTATTTTCATGCTTTTAACTAAAAGGCATATCTCCTCCTTTTTGGCAACATGGTTTGGGATAATTTTTTTTCTCTTTTTTATGATTACTTTCTGTCATCTCTATGTGAGATAAGTTGTAGAGGCCATCTTTTTGTGTTTAGACTGTATGAGGCAAGAATGTTGAAGAATTATTTTCTACCTTATTTCCCAACCATGATGCTCCTGCTTCTGTGGAGCCAATGTCATCCTTGTGACATTTTAGGAATCATGATGACTGTAAGATGTATGGAAATAAGAAGGCCTCTCTTTTCTTTCTAATCATTCCTGTTAAATGAAAAGTTCTTCCTTTGGACTGATGGCCCAGAAACCCATAGTGGAAAAGGAAAGGATGCAGCTAAAGACAGACAGCCATGGACTGACTGCCGGATAGTGCTGAAAAAGACCTAGACATTAATTGGGTGGAAAAAATAATCTGTTAGGAAATGATACTTGGTTGTGTGGTTCTGTTTTTATTAGGGTATAATTTTTCTTTTATAACTGAAGTCAGTTTGACATTTTTAAAGGTAGATACTTTTGGAAATTTAGAAGGTATTTCTAGAAACTTAATTTTTTGTCATCTAAAGTATTATGTAGAACAACCCAAAATCTCTTCCTCTTTGACCCAAGAAGCAATTAAAGGAAAACTAGGATGTAACTTATAATTTCTTTAAGTGTCTGTAAAAACCTGGTATAACACCAGAAGGACAGCAGCTATGGCTTTGTTGGTGGAAGAAATTGACGTCAGTCAAGGTGAGGATTAGAATTAGATCTAACAAAGTTCTTTCCACCTGAAACTATCTGTCACTTATGCTGGGTTTACAGAACTTATTTCTCTGAATTTCTGCTTCTTTTGTTGTCTTCATTGTGAATTTAGTTATTTCAACAAAGGGAAAATGTCCACCTATATAAAGAACATAAAGAACACAATTCTTGATATTAAAGCATATTCAGATAAATAATTATATCAAATTTTCTGCCAGTCACTTGGTTGGTACTAGGTCAAGAAACTCAGTTCCTAAGCTCAACACAAGGTATCTTCTGTGTAGCAGAATCTGGGTATTCTTAGAAACAGGAGATTAAGCTAAAGAATTCTTTATACTTCTTCCTAGTCTTGGTTTTGCAAACTAAAAGTGAGTTCTGTTTTTATAAAGTTCAAAATCAAATTTATTGAATCAAAATAAAAAGTGCTGTCATGATTCTTCAAAATGTGTAAGGCATTAACATTTTAACCTTATATCATTTGATATTTTAAAATTTCACAGTTATCTTTGTTGCTCTTTCTTTTTATACATGTGCTCTTGTATGTGTGTGTGTGTGTGTGTGTAGGTGTGTGTGTGTGTGGTGTGAATGTGTGTGTAGGTGTGCGTTTTACATTATATATGCCCCCAGGAATCTAAAGTAAAACTATTTGCCTGTTGCTTTGGAAACTTCATTCTAAAGTTTATATAAAGTCACACCTTGTCATTATCAATAGAGCCATTTTAAATAAAGGCATATATTATTTAAGGTGTCAGAAATACTTTTGTGTTCTATCATTGTGAGGAACACTTCATTTTATTGGAATCAATTCTAAATCTGGAAACTAATGAGAGAGAGAAAGAGAGAGAGAAAGAGAGAGAACATCATTTCTGTAAAAAGAATATATATGATATAAGAAATATGGCTAAATGGCTATTCTTGCATTCCCATAGGTCCACTAGTCATCTCTGGAATAATGAGCCAAGGTTTTTTTCTTTTTAAAAGTTTCTACAGGATGTAAGAAATGCACACCTTCTGCCTTAGGGTCTGGCTATGCAAAGAGCTTGGCTTTAGATGACAGAATTCTAGAACATTAGAACTAAACAGGATTTAAGGCTCTGTCTAAACCTTTCATTTTACAGTTGAAAAATAAAAGACCCAGAGAAATAGCATGATTTGTCCAAGGACCCATAAGTTAGTGGAGAATACAAGTTTTAAAAATCCATTCCCAGTCTCCTTTGTTTCTTAATTTTATTCATGTAGATTTTTCTTCCTTAAAACCTATTCAATTGCTATCTGTTCTCGAGTAGGGAAAATATCATTGTGCTTTATTGACAGAAGCGAAGTAGAGGTACAGAGATTCAAAGTCAATGCTAACACATACCAGGTGATACACGCTGCAGTCATCTGTCTATCTCTCCATCTATTTAGAGAAATTTCCATGCAGATCATTCCAGATACATTTGTGGGCTTTTACGGAACACTACAGATTGCGATCATCTCTCACTATAGTATACCCCCAACATTCTGCCTTTGGGCATAAGGAAATATTGCAAGCTGAGCTATGAGAGCGTTCATGAAATGGAAATAGAAGTATGAGGCAAGCTCTGAGAGGATCTGCTCACCACCTACAATTGTGAAGATGGTTTGTTCCTTGTCTCCCAGTGAACCGCTTCGTTTCTTATTGTTGTACCTTTAGAGCATTTACTTGGCAGCTCTGTTAAAACAAAAACAGAGGAGGAAATATAAGATTAGTTCACTTGCGCCAGTGGGACAGCCATTGTGAACACAAAGCATGGAGAAAGAAAATGGTTACATGGAGGAGGAGATTGCTTATGATGTTCAGGCCAGGGGACTTAACAGATTGCTTGGTGTTTCACTGGAACATAGAGCTATTTATTCCCTGTTGTGTCTGCCGTGCTTGGTTCTGCATCTATATGAACTCCCTTAGGATGGCCTCTATTTCCAGTGCAGAGCCCTGCAGAGTTCGGATGGTTGCTGCAGAAACCTGTATGATGTTGCAGCACCCATCTACAGTCAGAAATGCATCCAGAAAAAAACAATGTTCTCCTGCTGGCATAATTCTCAACTCATTCAGCTTCTACATGTCATGATCACCTGTGTTCTCTGTGTTTTTAGTTGATGGGGACGTATGGATGGCTTAAAGATGAAGTTTCAATTGGGATAGATCTTGATTATTTTAGTTATTGATCAGTAGCTTGTCTGTATTGCAAGTTCACAGCTCTGAAGTAAATGGTACTGTGCACACTTCAATGGAGGTTCAGGAAAAAGACTAGGCCCAATCCCCAGCCAGAGTCAGATAATTTCCCAAAGCCACTGGTCATCTCTGTTGTCCTCAAAATTACCGTCAATCCTGGTTTTGGTCAATAGCCTGGTTAGTCATCCTATGTAATTAGTGTTAGGATTGTTTGAAAGCAACTTTGTGAAAGGGAGGAGGTTGGCTTTGTCCCTCTCTTGCATTATATGGTAGGCAGCCTCTAGCATTCTCTCCTGGGGACATAGTTTTCCATCCCCTCAGTCTCTTAACCCATCTCATATCTCTGTCTCAGCTGGCCATTAACAGGTTGCTCTTAAGAGAGTATAAAAGGGAAGGAAAGAATAGGAAAGAGTAATCACGGGAATACAATTTAAGTGTATGATTTGCATGTTGGGAACTATTATTTAGAAAAACCTCACATTGTACAACTAATAGGTGCTAATTAACGAATTAACTTTTGACCAGTCTTCTTTATCTATGACTCTATCAACAACTTGGAGCCTTTTTGCTCTATAGGACTCAATCCCAGATACTGTCCTTACATTCAGAGATTATGTGAAAGTCTCTGGTTAGGAATCTCCTATAAAGATTATCACTTGTCACAGGATAGAGATGTGGCTTATTGTTACAACACTTGCCTAACGTGCAAGACCTGGTTCAATCCCCAGCAAGACTAAAACCAATAAACCAACCAACAAGCAAACCTAACTCTTTCCATTGGGATGTCATATGATTTTTGGGGGGACTCCAAAGAATTTATAGATTACATGCCCTCTGGAATTAACACTTTAAGACAATTAGGTACTTTAATCTCTTTTTTAAAATACATACTAAAATTATTTTTAGCTGTGGTTAGAGTTCACAACATATCAGATTCACTATCTCTACCCGTTTAAGTGTACAGTTCAACCTATGAATCAGATACTTGATTGTATTTCTGTTGTTCACAAGATTACAAACTTGTAGAGACAAAGATAATTTCTTGTTAGTACGTCCTCAGCTGAGAAATGGGCCTGAAATGAAATAATTTGTCAAGAAAAACTCAAAGGGAAGAACTTACTTTTTTCTGCTGCTTTCCTTTCTTGCCTCAATTTTTGTATCTTTCTGATTGCTGATTCTTTCTCAGAATGTTTTACCATCTGTTTTGTTCTCTCCCCACTTTCTGAGAATTCCTGGGTTCCACGTTGTATTTCTCTCCTTTTTTACTGCATTTCCTAGTATCTACACTGCTGAGATCCCTGTTTTTCTCTCGAGATTTGAATCTTCTGTGGATACTGACTTTGCGGAAGTTCCAAATGCTTTAGTGCCTGAATTGTACTTAAAAAAGAAAACAATAACAACAACAAAAAAGGATTGTTAGCATGTTTGGCAACTTTGATCTGTCCTATCTGTTCAAGCTCTGTTCTCCTTTGTTATGACATCAAGATCTGATCTTACTTAGAAGACATGGTTAAAACCCTGACTTTGTACTCGTCTAGCTCCATGACCAGCAATTTGTCTCTTTGAGCTCAGATTCCATACCTGTGAAAAACAGATAATTGTGATATACTCTTCTCAGAAAAAAATGAGGGAATAAACATAGAAGAAGTTTACAAGTCAACACTAAGGTATTTGTACCTAATCCAAAATTAGGAGGGTATTTGTTCTTTGCACAACTGAAAGGAGTTTCCTTTATGTTAGATTTTATTGTTGATTCACAAACATTAGTTGTACAAGGGAAGTTTAATTGTGATTGTTCCATACATGCATATAATCTATCGTAATCAAACTCACTCCATCACTGCACTCCACCTATTTCAACAGGTTTTATTATTCTGTTTTCATATATGCAAATGAAGTTTTTGATCATATCCATCCTCATTCACCATTCACTCTGTTCATTACCTCTCTCCCCTCTCATTGGTACCCCCTCCACAGAGGCTATTTACTTTCCTGTCACTCATTTAAAAAATTAATGTGAATTAATTGCACCAAAGAGTTTCACCACAGTATTTCAGATGCGCATATATTTGTGAATAATATTGAGACATAGTGTAACTATGTCTGAGGCTGTAATTAGGAATCTCAGTAGAACCTGTTGACCAATAGCAGGATATTGAAATTGGAAAAGATAAAGCAAGAGAGAGAGATAATCTGATTATGATATAACATATGCTTATCTGAAAGGAGGGGGTGTTCTTAAACAAAATAAAATTTAGAAAGTATTTCTCAAACTGTAATAACATTCCCCTAAAGCAAGGAATAATCTCAGGATTTGGCAGAATACTTTGGAAAGACAGCCAGCTCTGGGCTAGATCATCTTTGGAATCATACTTACTGTTTTATAGTTTGCTAAATTTAGGTATGTGGGACGCATCAAATTAAGAATGAATGTTCTGTAAACTTAGATCAATGTTTGGAGGCTATTTTTAAGGCAGGTTTTTTTACATTTTAAGCAACTCTAAATTGTCTGTGTCTGACAACGTAATGGCTACAACAAATCACAGGGGTAAAAATGATAAACTATAGGCTATCTCATACTGTTGGCCTGAACTTAACTTTAGGAATAATTTAAAAAAAAAAACAGATGAGAACTCAAGGAAATGTCAGACACCGTGGGGGCCTATCTTGAATGAAAGAAAATTGGAGTATTAAAATTTCACATGAACTAAAAACATGTGTGAATGTCAGTTGAGATATGAAAATGTTTTCCAAACTTCATTTCACATATGAAATATTCTGGCTGTGTTTTATAAGTTTCTATCATTGGTATTTTGAGGAATATAGATTTTTAGTTATATTATTAGTATTAGTATTGCCTCTGGGGAATTTGGGCGAAGTTAATTGGTTTTAGAAAATACTAGATTAATGCACGAATCAGACACTAGTGAGAACAATTAGAGATACTAGGATGTTACATTTTTATTGATTTAAAGAGTTTGGCATATTTTTCAAAGACTTTTGAATGTTAGTTCATACTTGAAAAAGCATCTCAAATGTACTTTAAGCTAACGTGGTTTCAAAGGTTTGGGAATCTGGGAGTTGATAGCACTTGGGTTACAAATCTCTCTTCTGGTTTAGCTATGACTAATACCATTTGTTTGGCTGTATAAATCAAAATCAGGTCCCATGGTAATGGTGCTGCTTCAAGTTGCCTAAGTAATAGTTGAAAACTTGAATTGCTGGGTAGAGCTTGGACTAGGCTGCCCTGGGGACCTGCAGACTTCTGGAAGCTCTGAATTCTGTTCAAAATGGTCTAAGGCAGTTAGAACACCACCCATCTTAACTATGGAAATCTTCAGTGTTCTTTTTTTTTTTTTTACCCTTAGGACATCTTACGATGTATACATTTTTTAAAATTTTATTTACAGTTACATAAGAAAGGTAATGAATACATTTCTTGTCAAGCACGGTTACCTTTCCATTGTTGTTCTCCTACACTCTCTTCCCTCCCCCATCTCACTCACTCCTTCCCCTGCCCTCGAAGTTGTAAAGTTCATCTCCAACATAGTGCCTTGTGAGTATCATTGTTGCAATGGGTCATCCTGTGTCCTTGTTTCAGCATTCAGAGTTCTTTTATAAGCCATGATTCTGCTAATTCCTGTGCTAGTCCTAGCCTTTTAACAGTAATATGTTATATTAGTTATATATGGTTGATAAATATTAATTATATATGAATTAATAGACAAGAAATTTAAGGCAGTCTACTGGGGACTACAATGTTAGAGTCAGGGGTTGGCAGAGGTTTTCTGTAAAGGACCTGATACTAATTTTTTTTCTTTTTTTGGCTATTTTGCCCCTCTTCAATCCCGTTGTTCTATGTCAAAAGTTTCCACAGCCAAACCATAAATAAATACATGTGGCTGTGTGCCAATATAACTTCATACAAATAGGCCAACAGAGTAAATTTGGCCTGTGGGCATTGATTTACTCACACCTGTTCTAAGCAGTAGCTTTATGACTGCTTTAAAATATTTTACTTAATTTCTTCCATAGATAAAGAGGATCCAGTTCAATTTGGGGGATTGTAACAAAGTTAATCATCATTAAAACTCATGACAAGGACTCAGGCTTATTGCCATAGTTTGAAAGTATTGTTGTAGCTGAAAGTAGTACTTTGGGATAGAGTAAATGATTTCATTTCTAATCCTCTAGGCTTTATTCTGAGCAAATAGACAGCTGAGGTGAGAAATTAAATGGAGAAGACAATGTGACCTAGTCTTTCTTGGATGAGTCTCAGGGCCCATCCTGTAAATGTAATTATCGAAGCGTTGACTAGATATGGATAGATTGTTTATGAACTAAACAGAGACTAGAGTCAAAATCCAGGAAAAACGTGCTCAGATGCTGGTGCTTGAGGCTCTCAATGCCAAGTAGCAGATGACTTACTCTGTTAGTTGCTTATCTGTTACCTATGCTTTCATCTAATATTTCTGCGCATATAGAGGAAGAAAAGATGAGGGAGGGGACCTCAAACATACAAAGAAAGCCACCTGGGAAGAATAGAGAGGGAAGAGCTACAAGCACCTAAATAAAGGCATGACAAAAACAAACTGAGTTTTAATATCATATTTCATGCTGGCCCAGGGCCTGAATGCCTTTAGACACATTTTCATCTTTTATTTTTCCTCCCCACTTTCAACACAACTTCCCCATTTTGCACCCACTGTTTTCCCGCTTAGTTCTCCCACTTATCAAATCTTTCAGATAATCTCTTCCATATTTTGGTGCCTACTTGGAGGTAAGAGTCTCACAGACTTTTCTGTTTAGTTGACTTGGAACTGAGATCCTCAGATCTCAGCCTCCTGAGTCCCTAGGATAACAGACACGAGCTATAAGAGTGTTAGTGGGACTTCTAAGGGTCATTCTGTTGGAAATTCTGCCCTCTCCTGTTCAGAATCCATGAGTCCTTCTTTGTGAAGATATACCATCATCTTCTCTACTTAAAATTCTAGAACCACCCCAGTAATCGGCTTAGTTGATTAATTACCTTTAATCTCACTACTGCCCGAGTTGCTGGTGTGAATCATCGATCGGCTGTTATTATGATTGTTAAAAAGTATATCTTCTGCACTCTAAAAATTGTATAAAGTCAAACTCTGTAAAAAGTAATTATGAGGGTGAAAGAGTATGAAAACGGTTAAAATAGATCATCAGCAAGTATGAAATTGGAACAATGAAACCTGTTGAAATTGTATTGGGAAGGGGAGAGGGAGGTAGAGGAGTTTGATGGGCAAGGATGTGTGTGATTGGTACATTGAATGCATGCATAGATGTTCATAATGAAATTCTCCTCCATACAGATAATGCATACTAGTTAAAAAAAAAAGAAAAGAAAAATGTCACTCCTTCACTGATCAAGATAAATTGTACTCATAAATCTACACATTAAATTGAAAGTCCTTTGGCCATTATTTAAAGATGATTAAAAATTAAAAAAATAAAGAAATCAGATATCATTGATAAGAACATGCTTAAAATCCAAGGGGCTGTTTGGGTATTCTACTCCATATAAGAGAGGAATCCAGCAAGAGAATGTGTTCAAGTTTTGGTCCAATTAGTGGACATAATATGTACAAAGGAAAACTTAGTTACTTGCATGAGTGAGGAGCTAAAGATAAAGACACAGCAATTACTGAGGGTGAAGTAAGAAACCCGAGACCAATACGTTCAATTGATGTCTTCTTCTTCATGATTAAAATTAAACAGAAAACTAACAGGAAGCAATTAATACAAAATGCATGCTTTATGATAGGGTGACAACTTATAGTAGTAATATGTGTGTAAGTTTATAATTAAGTTATTATTTATTATATAACTGTAAAAATGAAATCACTGTTTTATGTTACAGAGTATGATATGTGATTCCTGTTACAGATTATTTACTTTCATTTTCTATATATTTCTCAGGAAATGGGGATGATGAATTATGTTAAATCAGACGCAGTTTCATTGGTCCTAAAGGCACATCTGGCAATATGGCTACAAGAGATTAGCACATGGTTTTCAGTCTTTGATGAGGATGTCTTTGTGCACCTTTTTGGCAGCTCTGCAGATAATCTGCCCATATACATCTGGTGTATTGCTGTGAAGTGTTGTAGTCAAAGCTCTAAAACACCTGTTACTTGTTACTTTCCTTGCTGAGAAGCAAATAGTTTGAATTTTATCTTATTCATACATTTCTGGTATATTTCGGAGATACTGGGACAATTGCTACAGTTACAAATAAAACTAAGATGTATAGAATGAAGACTTTCCAGGTGCCAGGATAGGCAGTGGACAATATTCACATTAGAATTTAGGTCCTCCACTTTCTAATTAATTGATTTTAAAAAATCATACCTAAAGATGGAAAGACAAAATGGACTAAAAAAAGACAAAAAGGATAATGCACCAGGTAGGAAAACTGAAGTGTAGGAATTGACTTTTATTGGTGAGAGACAGTGATACAGATAATTAAAGGAATAGCAGAGAGAGAGATACATAGAACATGGAAAAATAAGTGTAATGAAAGGGAAGGATTCAACATAGAAAAGCAGGCGATGTGACACACTTATTATCTGAAGTCACTGAGATCCCTTTAGATCTCAGGGGAATTTTTCATATGCCAACACTGTAACCAGATTAATTTGTTAAAGCACTTCGGTCATGTAATTAGAAATTAGATAGAGATGGTTATTTTTGAAAAAAATGTTGACAAGCCCTTTAGTTAAGCTAAGAATACAGAAAGAATAAAATAATTAGAAATGAAAGAAAGAGTATTTCAAGTACGATTAAAATAATTATAAAAGAATAGTAAAAACAATTACATGCCAAAAATGTTGGATAACCTTAATGAAATGGATACATTCCTATAAACATACAACCTGCTGACAATGAATCATGAAGAAATAAAAAAATTGATCAGACTTATAACTAGTGTGATGGTTGAGTTAGTAATAAAAAAAAAGAACTCCCAGATGAAAATAAAAACCAGTACCAAATGGTTTCACTGAAGAATTCTACCAAATATGTAGCGGGAGATGAACACAATCTTAAAAAAAAACTGAAGAGAAGGGAAAATTTCATTATATATATGTTCATTAAGACAGACACTCTGCTATTACAGTAAAAGCTAGTAGAAGAAAATGAAACTATATCCAATATCCTAGATTAAGTTAGAAAATTTTACTGTGCATGCAAAAGAACTGTTCACTAATTAAAAAACGTTGAGCTAAGAATGTTAGGAAGCAGTAGCAAGCGTTGCTCACAAAGCAGAAAGGCTAAGCAGTTTGATCTTTCTCTGGATGGGCTGTGAACATTAACTGTCCCTTACCTATTTCACTCAAGGGTAGGCTAGCACTCTACTTGAGCCATAGCTCCACTTGCAGCTTTTTGGTGGTTAATTGGAGATAAGAGTCTCACAGACTTTCTTGCCTAGGCTGACTTGCCTAGGTCCTTGGATCTCTGCTTCCTGAGTAGCTAGGATTACTCAGGTGAGCCTCTGGCACCTGGCTAAGCATTTTTACTTTTTATTTTTAATTTTTGTTAGCTGTGAGGCTTGAACTCAGGACCTGGGTATTGTCTCTGAGTCTTTTTGCTCAAGGCTAGAGCTCTACCACTTTGAGCCACAGCGCCACTTTCAGTTCTCTTGTGGTTAATTGGAGGTAAGAGTCTCATGGGCTTTCCTGCACAGGTTGGCTTTGAACTGTGATCCTCAGATCTTAGCTTGCTGAGTATCTACAGTGTGAGTCACTGGTGCATGGCTAAGCATCTTTTAAAGGGAAACAGAAGTGCTTTAAGCTGACTCATCTTTAGTTGAGGGCTTCTTACCGAATCATGCTTCCATATTGCATGTTGTGTATGATCATAGCTAATGTTTTCAAAATCAAGACTTTGGCCATGTGGTAGTGGGTGGTTGGCCTTTGAGTATATAATAATTGTGATCTCCATCCCAATTTTTGCTTTCCATCAGTGCAACAAAGAACTATAAAATCTCACCAAATACCAAAATAAGCCAATCACAAAATCCCTAATAAGGCAAAGAATAAAGAAAACTTTGTCTTTCACCAAAAGGAACATTTGCCTCTTGATGTTCACATCTTCTCTTTGAAAAATCAGTGTCATATTTTTTAGGAGTTTCAATGTATGCTTGCTGATTTTGGATTGTCAATAAATGCTCAACTTAAAGAAAAAGGAGTGATTCCTCCAATCCTAGAAAAAAGAGTGATTTCTTCAATCCCAGAGTGATTTAAAATATGAACAGAAAATTTCCATGTAGCTGCCAGTTTCCTAAGAGTTTTCTTTCCTTTGGCAACTTTCACCTGAACATTAAGGCATGCCACTCTAGCTAGAATGCTTATAGAATAGTGCTAAAATATGAAAACCGAACTTAAAGTTAAATCATACCATGACTACATATATGTAAAAATGTGTAATCACATTTATAAAGACCAGAAGTGATTGTCATCAGTATGAAGTGTTTTTCCATACCAGGTGAAAGAAGTCGATAGAATCTATTTTTTTCACCTTTCCAGCTTCTTCAATACTGTTCATTGGACTATTTCTGTTTTGAAAGAGTTTCTTCAGAATAATAACTTTGCTTATAAATATTGTTACTGAGAAAGGGTTGAAATTGTAACTAAGCCTCATAAGATTGTCTTCTGTCCTCAAAATTTCACTGCTCAGTGAAATTATTCATTTTATGTTTGTTAGTAAGAGAGAAAGTGCTACTACCAACTACCACCATCATTTTAACACCAAAGAACTGAGGTCTCAGAAACAACTAGGATATTATTGATGAGACCATGTCTTCATCATGAGCTTAGGATGATTTGCTCACTAACAAAGTAATCTTCTGGGGAGAATAAGGAAAGACTGGTAAGTTCTATGATTTCTTCCTCTAATTGACATTGCCAGTAACGTAGTCATCTACTCCCATCCTAATAAGAGTCTCTCCTACTTATTAAAGGCATTTTCCATACTGTTTCCTATTGTAAAATAGGATCCCAATTCAGTTTAGTTATCTGGTACTATTCTGGGTACTGTTTATATATCCATAAGGGTAAGCACAGGACCAAATTAAAAAAGGGGGCTAAATATGAATGTGGTTGAAGTACTTCAAATGCATTTGTGAAAATAGAATAATGGAACCCATTGAAATTGTTCAAGAAAAAGTGAAAAAGAGATAAGAAAGTAATAGAGGTGCATGTGATCAAAGTGCTTTATCTCCGTATATAAATACATCACAATAAAAATCTCCTCCAATAACTAATATGCACTAATGAAAGAGACGAAAGGAGAGAGAACAAGAGTTGAGACAGAGAGCAAGTGTGAGAGAGAATGAGAATGCAGAAAAAAATTAGATACAGGGTGACCAGTGTGTGTACAAATGGTCTTATTTGACTATCTCAGTTGATGCATAATTGATGTGATGCTTAATCATTACCCTCATTCTTAAAAGCATTGTGATCTGAAAATAAATCTTCCTTTCAACCTTGTTATAAACCATGCTCTGGGAAGGCATTTTCTTTGACCTTTTTCAACTGCATAGTCACAAAAATTATACCTCTCCTGTGAGCCTTGCAAATATGGAAGACACCTATCTCAGGGTGAACATAATTTTGCGGTCTCTGAAGAGGCTGGAGGAACTCCAGTGACTGATGACACCATTAAGCCCTACCTTGGATTTCTTCTTCTATGGATTGATAAATTTTTAAGTTGTCAAGTATGGCGGGTTGTTTACTATCACTCTGGTTGATCAGATGATAGTACTGCGAATATCCCAATAAGTGAGTGGTCCTCTGTTTCTCTACACTTTCCCCTGTGAGTATGAGATCCGTGCACATCAAACTCCTTGACAGTTTGTCTTCTAAGATAGTAACATCCTTGTAGATACGTTGTATTTATAAATTGATGTGTTGAATTGAAACTCCTTTGTTCAAGAACTTAAAGATGAGAAAATTGAAAAAAAATGCCAGGTGCCACTGGCTCATGCCTGTAATCCTAGTTCCTCAGGAGGCAGAGATATGAGAATCACAGTTCAAAGTCAGTCCAGGCAAAATAGTCTCTGAGACTCTTAACTCTAGTTAACTACCAGAAATCCAGAACAGAGGTGTGGCTCAAGTGGTAGAGTGCTAGCCTTGTGCAAAAAAGAAAACCCCAAGAACGGCATCCAGACACCCAATTTCAAGCCCCCAAACAGGCATTACTACTACTGCTGCTGCTGCTGCTGCTACTACTACTACTACTAAATTAAAAATACCCTTAGAAGATACCCTGCCAATTCTATGGCAATCACAATGGTTTCCCGAAAGGAACAATTTCCTATCCTTAAATAAAATCCTAGAGCAAAGCTTCTCAGACTTCAATATATATAAGAACCACACGGAGATCTTGTTAATGCTTCAGCTTCTCCCTTAGCTCTAGGTGGGGCTGAGATTTTACATTTCTAGGAGGCTCTCAGATGCTGTGGCTGTAGCTTGTAGTTCCGATGACCTAGAAGACTCACAGTGTTTAAATTCTACCATCATTTCATTATCTCTATGCATTTTACCTTCCTCTACTGTGAATTATTTGGCTTACTCATTTCCTTCCTACTCACAAAAATCTCAAAAAAAGACAGATGTTTGGTGGCATGCCTGGAAGATACACTGGAAATATTATTAAATGAAATAAATGTTTCTATTTGGTTATAAAAGAATATTCACTTAATTAAGGCATAAATTTGAAAGACTGTCATTACGATTTTCTTGCTATAAAACACCAGGGTGGTATAAAATGGGTGGACTAATAGCTAACTTCAGTCTGATCTTCTCTGGCTTTAAGATCCATCCAATAATTGTGTCTTGCCTAGTGTCTTTCGGTCATCTTTAAAAATTGGATCATTTCCAAGTTCCTTTTCAGAATCAAAGTTCTGCCAACACAATTACCAATATTCAACCATTGTTTTTTAAACTTGCACTTTCTTAGGTAAGAACTTGAGTCAAATAATCAATCCTTTTTTGTTTGTAAGGTGCTTGTTTCTTTGTTTTTGTTTTTGTCTTTCAGATAGCATCATGCACTATTTTTCCAGGCTAATTTTGAATTACAGTCCTTTGACCAATGCTTCCTAGGTAGGTGGGCTTTCAGATGTCCCAAATTGCTTTATAGGAAAGCCAAACCACAGACAATCAGGAGTAATTTCTGTCTTCCACTTCCCAGTAAGCTCTTTCTTCAAACTCTTTGTCAGTTTAATAGAGAACATTTGCATGTCATTATTGCTGTAATTTATATTTTGTTGACTACTCTAATCAATTTAAACTTTTTATTTGTTTATGGGACATATGTATTTCTATTACTGTCATTGTCAGTTTTATTGTGCTTTGTGAGCTTTTAAAAATATCATTTATCTTTTCAATTTGTACATGCCTTCTGAGAAAAAATTAGAATTACCATCAAGCACAAAGACAAAAAGAAGCACCCATTATCTGACAATACAGAATTAAGCACTGTTAGAATCCTGGCAGATATTTTTTCTTTAAATAGATGATAGAAAGATAACATAGATTGATGATAGTTAGATTGCTGATATAGATAGATAGATAGATAGATCTGGGTATAAGTAAATATAAAATACAGATTCACTTATATAGTTTGATTTTTAAATAAAGATTAAAGAAATTGTTTGCAAAATGGTTACATTGTACATACATTTTTGACACACTTAAATTAAAAGTAATATTACAAATATATATTAATTTTTTAAAGATTTAAAATTTTCACTACAGGTAGAATTCAATTGTGTATATGCATGCAATGTATAACTTATATATAACTTATTTCTCATTTAAATAATTTTTTCTAATATTTGTTGTTATGAAAAAATTAGAAATAGAATTTTTCAGCTGAAGTCTACAGTGTAGACATGCAAGTTATTCTCCTAATTACAAACAAAACATAAACTACATATTAAGAAACATAGGCTACATATTTTTATTATGAAAATTTAAAAGGCTATTTAGCACACTCTATTACAAATTAACCATAATTTTTCAAATTTTCCTATTTTCAGAATTTTCATCAATATGCTCATACTCAAGTATGTCTAACTTTTACAACCACTATCTACTTTTATATTTTAGTGAGACCTTTTTTTTTAAATTGTTGGTCATAAGGCTTGAACTCTGGGCCTGGGTGCTGTCCCTCAGCTCTTCAGCTCAAGGCTAGTGCTCTATCACTTGGGCCATACAATCTCTTATTGGAGATAGTCTCACAGACTTTATTGCCCAGGCTGGCTTTGAACCATGATCCTTAGAGCTCAGCCTCCCGCATATCTAGGATTATAGGTCTGAGCCATTGGCAACTGGCAGGATGAGAATTTTTTTTTTAACATACCCTTCACTGATAAATGTTGCGATGGTCAAATTTTCTACATTATGTATACTTGAACATTTGTAGCTCTCTTTCCTTTAAGAGAATCTATAAGGGAAAATGCTAAAGATGTGAACATTTTAAATAATAAAATAATTTCTAAATTACCTTTTCAAAACTATGCTGTCCTTCCACCAACAGTGTATTAGAATGCCTATTTTGTACATAATAATGATCATTCAAAACTTTGTGATGATATTAAAAATTCTGTCCTTTGCTTATTTTCCACTGAAACACTAGTGTCTTGTGGAGGTATTTAGAAGAACGCTCAGAAGGTCAAGGTCTAAACCACTAGCTTTGATGTCACTGGCAGGCTTTTAGAAGGTAAAAATTGATAAACTTAAATCAAAATGTATATTTAACCCTAAATTACTTCCATACTAGCTGATTCAGATTAACTTTTTGTTTCACCTATTTATTTATTTAGGTTTAACGTTTATCCAGAGAGGTGAGCAGAATCTTTAGAGGTGACAACATAGTTCAGAAACTTAAAAACTAAGACTTTGAGATGGCCCAGTGCAATGTAGGTTACTAGTTTATTTTGGATGCTTACTGTCTCTGATTCATTCTTTAAGCAAATAAAATTCACTCTTTATCAGGTGAATAGCACCATAGTAATCACTTAGATGCTGCAGAAGTGTGAAGACACTGAATGGTTGGCTCCTGCCTTTTTCTATCTTAAATGATGCAATGAAACTAACAGATAAGAGGCATCTTAGGGTTTTGACCAGCTACAAAGAACCATCTCAACTTGATTCAGCCACCCACTGGTCTAGATGTTTTACTTTCTACATATTTCAAAGGATAGAAAAATGTAGGTGGGGGTAAAATTTAGACAAGAAATGTAATCACGACCTTACTTATTTAACTGTAACCCCTCTGTACATCACCTTGACAATAAAATTAAAATAAAATAAAAATGTATTATATATTTATGGGACCTCCAGAGTTCTTAAGGGCTAGAATAGTATCATATCCTTGAATACAATGTTTTTTTTTTTTAAATAGCAACCAGCAAATAGACATGGCCGATTCACACATCCTGTGCTCATAAATAGTATATGATTTCCATGATATAAACATATACAAGTCTCAGATATTAACTTCAGGTGCAAAGTATCCCATATGCTTCTTCATTGTCATTGTGTTATTACTTACAGAGAAAAGAAACTGGCCTTGTTAATTTAGAAAAAAGGAGAAATACAGAGAAATATTAAGTAAGATTAAACTTTATGAATTATGAGCCTTTAGTATTTTCCTTCTGACTTTGTTTGGGTTTTGAGTTCAGTTTTTAATCTACAATTGTTGTTCATTGGGGAAAACATATCTATTATTTCCCATGCTTTGAAATTTCAAAAGGCCAATAGCAAATTATAATTTATCAGATAAATAACATGGGGATATTTGACAAAAACCAGTGGATTCAATGACCTTTGAGGAAGCCTGTTACTCTGAGATAATATAGAAAGAAAATATCTCTGAGACTAAACCCAGGCAGACTGGAATCCAGAAATACAGTCCACTATTTAAGCATACAGGCTTCTTTATTTTTTTTAATATTTTTTATTGTTAAAATACTGTATAGAGGGGTTACAGTTACATGAGTAAGGTAATGAGTACATTTCCTGTTGAGCATTATTACCTGCCCTTTTGTTTTTCCCCTACCATCCCGCTTCTAGGATGTCAATAATGTATTAAAAGCATTTCTTGCAAAAATTAGATTCTTTTCAGGTTGAAATGATAAATCAAAACTTTCAGAAATTTATCATCATGCATTTTCTACAAAAGCAACAAACAAAAACAGCTGACTTTCTTTCATTAAACAGATTAGATTTTAAATTTGACAGTCATTGGAAGTTATCTATCATCTATATTTTTGACAGGAAAGCAAGAAAAGGGGTCCTCTGAATAGGGCTTTCCTGTGATTGGGGTAGTTGTCATTACTAGAAGGTTTTGTGTGAATAATAGATGCCAAACATAGCCTGACTCCTCATTTCCAGTCCTTTCTACTTCCTTTGTATCGAATTGCTAATAACTAGCTTCCTCTTTTGTTACCAAAAAAGAATAGCTTTTTTGTTTGCTCACAGAACTGTATTACTCAGTGCTGAGCAATGAGTTAACACAGATGATAACCCGCTCTTCTGGAAACAGGTCCGAATCCTCAGGCACTTCCACAAATAACAAACCGAGACACCTTTTTGTTGCTTTTAAAAGCTGTTTATTAAACCTAGGGAAAAACTGGTTGACTGAAAGAGAAAGGGCCACCCAATGGAGTATTTCCCTGACTGTAGTTATTTATGTTTACTAAATCCTCAGGAGTGATGGTTCATAAAAAAATTTGAGTGACATAATACGTTTTAGACAATGGAACTTAATAAGTATGGCTGACCCTCCCAGTCATCTTTAGTATCAAGGAAAAGATTTGAAAAGCAACAGTGTGAAATAGTAAAAATAAAAAACAAAAACAAAAACAAAAAACCATACATTAAGGACATTTAGTCCTATATTTTATGGACCCCCACAGAAAACCACATACAAGAAAAATCACATTTTCTGTAAAGTCATTTGTCATGTTTTTCCTGTTACTCAGGATGTCTATTGGCTGATATATTATATTATACTATATTACATATAACATGTAATATTTTATACTATATACTATACTCTATTATATATAATATGCAGTATATTATTATATGATAATACATATGATATAAACTATAAAGTATTATAATATATTGTTATATATTCTATATAACATACATAATATTACATATATAATATCAGTCAGGGAGCCACTGTGAATTACAAGGCAGTATTTATAAGAATTCAATCTTCCACAGACTAATAGAGCTGAGGAGGTGGAGATTGAAGCAGGTGGTAGAGTGAGCTAGAAGCCAACCAGACCATCATCACAGTGGACCATGGAGGAGAAGGTCATGAGGGCTTTGAGGAGCTGTGGCCCTGTGTGGCAGAGGCTCCTGTGGGTTAGGGCAAACCATTTGCTGGTGGGGAAACAGAGAGGTGGGAGAGGCAATGCAGAATGGGGAGCAGCGAGGGCAACCTGGCCCCTTTAGCATCTCTGTGTCTCCTGTGACCTCCTCGAACCATGGTGACTTCATTCACAGAATACTGGCTGCTGCTCCACTTCGGCTCCCAAGAATCAAGGGAATTCCTCTTTGGAATCTAGGCAGAGTCGCTCTAGCTTATTTAAGGTTGACACAGCACAAACTCCCACAGAATTTCACTGAGAGAACTGAGACATTCACTAGAAAAGTGTTCTCTCTGCTCTGTATTTTAATCCCCTCCAAGAAATAAGAGTCCTGAAATTATTCGCTTTAGAAAAAAATGATAAGATTTTAGGATATTCTTAAAAGCCTTTGAAGATTGCCTTGACTGATACTTGATGGCTTGTTATTTTTATCCTGAACTTTTCTCACTGACAAATAGTACTCCAGGTATCAAAGGTGGCAGAAAATAAATATTTTAGGGTCAAATTTGCATGTCAGTGATTCCAAGCTCTCTGGATTATATGCTCTGGGACATGGTTTGCCTGCTAAGAATTAATTTCTACATCATCTACTATAGTAAAAACAGTGATTTTTTTCTTCAGTATGGATGGTCCTTTGATATTGTCATTCTCAAATATCCAACAGTTTTTGACTGAATCATGATCATGACATTAATCTGTAGACTCTGAACTTTTCTCTTGAGTCCTGTCTTCTGGAATACAAAGAGAGAAAGATTCACTGGGTATGGAATGTGTTTCCCTAGAAAACAAGTACTTTTAATAATATTAAAAGTAAGCTAGAAAACAAGTACTTTTAATAATATTAATAAAGTAAATTAAAAAATTTCCCATGGAATGGAAAATATTTTTTTCAAAACGGTATCTTATTCCAAGCCACTCAGAAGAATAGGACTTGGTTCTATTTACATTTCTTACCAGAGAAGATGGCTGTAACTTCATGGGGCTTGAACTGTGGTCCTGGGTGCTGTCCCTCAGCTCTTCAGCTCAAGACTAACATTCTATCATTTGAGCCACAGCGCCACTTCCGGTTATCTGGTGATTTATTGGAAATGAGTCTCACGGACTTCCTGTCTGAACTGGCTTTGAACCATGATCCTCAGATCTCAGCCTTCTTAGTAGCTACGATGACTGAGCCACCAGCACCCGATGAAACCAGAGCTTCTTAAACTTACTCCATTAATGGTACTCCCAGTGTTACAGTAATGTTTTCAAAGGGGTCTTGGTCAAAAGTCCTAGCTAATTTACTTATGCATTTAAATCTGAACAATTTCTTTATAATAGCTCATTTAACCTTGGACACATTTTGCTATTATACTCTCAAATGTAAAACTATTCTAGGAACCTCTGAGCACCAATGGCGCCTCCCTGGCTAGTCTGGAAACAGAGTTAGGCTGAGAGCAAAGTCTGGATCTAATTCTCTCTGCTGTCCCACTTTTCCCATGTAAGTTCATTCTGAAAAATTGCTCAATATGATGGAGTTTTAAAAGTATATGCCAATGTGGAAAATAACCCTTTTTAAAATTTTTATTAATGGATGGATTGTAGAGTTTATTCTTGAGAAAGAAGTATCATTGAGTCGTAAGTAACATTGAGTTTTTAACAAGTTTTGAAAAGAACAAGACAACTTTCTAGCTCTTCATGGCACCTTCACTTTCAAACCATAATCTTTAGCAATTTAATTTTTTTTATCATATGTTTTGCGGGTCCTGGGGCTTGAATCCAGGGCCTGGCCACTGCCCCTGAGTTTCTTTGTGCCAGTGCTATACCAATTGAGCTAGAGCGCTACTTTCCAACTTTTTCTGAGTTTATTCAAGATACAAGTCTCACAGACTTTCCTGCCTGGGCTGGCTTTGAACTGCAATCCTCAGATCTCAACCTCCTGAGTAGCTAGGATTATAGGCATGAGCCCTCAGCACCTGGCTATCTTTTGCATTTTATATAAAACTTTAAAAAATTATCTCCCATAGGGATCTCTCTATATCTCTCCTAGTCTCTGTCTGTGTTTTTATCTCTCTCTCTCCCCCCTTCTAATATACACAGACATACAAACATTCTTATAAAGATTTGTAAATGTATAATTAGAGTACTGTACCTTGGCTCTAATTTGACATAAGAAGGATAGAAGTGGTACAAGTTACAATGTGGTGACTGAAGAATTATTCTAAGTGCGTTCTATTCCTTAGGGGGGAAATAATGTATAATTAAGTGTTTGATGTTTTGGGACTCAGGCAGAATTTTCTGCTTCCCTATTTTAATCCCAACAAATGTACTGTATTCCTTTTTCTTTCTTTTTTTTTTTAGGTGGGGGGTTCAGTCGTGGGGCCTGAACTCTGCTCCTAGGCGCTGTCCCTCAGCTCTTCAGCTCAAGGCTAGTGCTCTAATACTTGAGCCACAGCTCCTCTTCTGGCTTTTTTTTTTCTTCTGCTTATGTGGTGCTGAGGAATCAAATCCAGGGCCTCATGCATACAAGGCAAGTGCTCTACCACTGAGCCACCTTCCCAGCCTTGTATTCCTTTTTCTAAAAAAAAAACAATTACACAGATCTACCTAATGAAGTTCATTAGCACCAAATCGCAGGGATGTCCTGACTCATCATGACATTGTAGTATGCCAGACCATGTTTGCCTCATGAAACAATTATGAAAAATTTCTAATCTCCTTTCACTTAAGAGTGTTGACAACCAGGAGCTGGTGGCTCTTGCCTGTAATCCTAGCTACTCAGGAGGCGGAGATCTGAGGATTGTGGTTCAAGGCCAGCCCTGGCAGGCAAGTCTGTGGGACTCTTATCTTCACTTAATCACTAGAATACCAGAAGTGGAGCCGTGGCCCAAAGTGGTAGAGTACTAGCCTGTAGCAAAAGACCTCAGGGATAGTGCCCAGGCCCTGAGTTCAAGCTGCATGACTGACCAAAATAAAAAAAAAGGAGTGATGGCAACAGTGAGGCAAAAAACCCAGAGCAGTCAGGCCTCCTTAGGAAATTACTTTGGAGCTTGGCATGTCAGAAGCCCATAGATGGAATGCAAATAGACACAGGCTCAGAAAAGTAGCATTCACAGTTCCTAGGAGTCATCCTACATATTTCTGAAAAATGTGGAATGCTCCTTAAGGGACTGATTCTTGAAATACATACTATTTTTTTCCTTATGAAAATTCCTTGACTTTCTCTTTTTCCCTTAGGCAACTTAATTCTTGGAGTAATATCTATCTATATCATTACACTAGACTGGAATCAGTAAAGTAATACAATTGATTAGAGCCAAAATCGTTATCTTGCATAACATTTGCACATCTTTATAAGCATGGTGTGTGTGTGTGTGTGTGTGTGTGTGTGTGTGTGTGTAATTCTCTTCAAATTTGAATTTTCCCTATAGTCTTGTATGAAATGGCAAAGATGATTTAAAAGTGAAGGTGTCCTTGTCTTGAAAAGCTGCAAAACTACACCTGCATTTGTAAAGTTTGGATCACTTGTATAAAATTTGTTTTAAAATTAAAAGTTATCGGGCTGGGAAGGTGGCTCAGTGGTAGAGCGCTTGCCTTGCATACATGAGGCCCTGGGTTCGATTCCTCAGCACCACATAAGAAAAAAGCCGGAAGTGGTGCTGTGGCTCAAATGGTAGAGTGCTAGCCTTGAGCTGAAGAGCTGAGGGACAGCGCCCAGGCCCAGTGTTCAGGCACCACGACTGGACCCAAAAACAAATAAAATTAAAAGTTATCTTAAGTGATTTAGTGGTTTTTGCTGCCTAGGGGAAATTTGCAGGTGATTCTTCTAAAACATGAAGAATAATACTTGGGTTAGATTATTGGCTACTCCCAAATACATGTACTGTGTCACACTTCTGGAAAATAGATGGTCTTAAAGTAGGAGACTCTAAGCTCTGAAAGTTTGCTCATTTAATTGTACTTTATCTTGGGGGAAGTGGGCTAGGTGCAGAGGTTGGTCTGATCATTTAAAGAAGCTCTCTCACTCTCTGTCTCTGTCTCTCTGTCTGTCTGTCTCTCTCTCTCTCTCTTGCTCTGTTTGTCTCTTTCTCTGTTGGAATGAGTAGGGATGGAAAGGAAAAAGAAACTTCTTAATTAAAAGATAAGTTATTAAGTGAAGTAAGCCAGGCCCAAAGAAACATAAGTTCCATGGTTTCCCTTATTTGCAGTAACTAGTGTAAGTCTGAGACAAGCAGAAAAGGTCAGATAAGATGATGGTAAGCAAAATGAACCCCAAGATAAGAACACAAGTGGCTTTTTCTTTCTTGCTATTGTTTCTAACATGTTTATAAGGTACTACATGATTTTTATTGTTGCTTTGTATGTCTCTCCCTCATGATATAACCCCTGTTTTCACTGTATTTGATGTTGGTATAATTTGGGGAGCTGAAGGGAAAAAATAAATTGTTTAAATAGGGACACAGGTGGACCCATTGCAACAATGAGATATACAAGACACTATTGAACAATGAACTTTATAATTTAGGCGCGGGGGTGGGGGTGGTGAGGGGAAGTGTGGTTGTAGAAGTGGGAGGGAAGGGATGGTAGGGGAAAAACAAAGGAGGAGGCAACAAAGCTTGATAGGAAATGTACTCATTCCCTTGCTCATGTAACTGTAACCCCTGTGTACAGTAGTTTCACAACAAAAAACTTATTAAAAATTATAATTATACGAAGGCCATGACACTGATCATCAAAGTCTCTTGGGTTTCCTTTATTGGATTAGAGTTCTAATGCACTTCACTGACACGGATTGGATCTGGAGTTTCTCTGAAAGGTTCCCCCGCCTGTTGCGCTGAGAGGAAGTGGGGCCTAGTGGCAGGAAGTTAAGTCACTAGTGACGTTCCCTTTAAGGAGATATTGGAACGCAGGCTCCCTGCCTGCACTCCCCTCCCCCACCCCGCTACAGCCACAAGTTGAGCATCTTCCTTTTTCACACCCTTCCACCACGATGTTCCGCCTCATCACAGGCTGTAAGTAACAATCATGGGCTGAAGCCTCCAAAACTGTAACCCCTAAATAATCCTTTCTTCCTTTAATGTTAATCATGTAGGGTAATTTTATCAGCGAGGGAAATTTGACCAACATAGCTACATTTTCTTTCTTCAATTCCATTCTGTTTCTACGTCTCTGTAGCTCTCTCTGCCGACATCTCTATGTCTCTCTGTGTGTCCCTGCTTTTGTTGCTCTGTCCCTGCCACCGAGTACCACATGGCTTCAGTTGTGTGCACATAACCACTTTGCACTTGCCACATGAGCAGTTGAAGTTAGAGGATCACTTTTCTGTGGCTTGCCCTGCTTTTGCCTGAGTAGGAGAACTATAAATGTATAATCATTGTGAATGTTGTTTCTATGGATTCATTGCATTGTCTGTTTTGGTGAAGGAAAGGGGATGGTCTCTACTCTGTAATTCCCCATGGAAGTATCAAGATCTCAGAGGGAGAAGGAAAAACACAGGTGGAGAGGATAGGGGTGGGGGAGAATAAAAGAGAAAAATACAGCCGTGTTATCCAACTTTTCATACTGCAATTAAATTAAGAAAATTTACAGAGGTGTTTATAAAATTTATCCCACAGGAAAAAAGTGTTATTATATTTACTATGAATGCTAGAATCCCAGAAATATCTTTACAGGGAATCTGAAACTATACCCGAGATGGGTGACAATACTAGAGACTATGTGCTCGGTAAGAGAGAAAGAGATCTAGACCAGGAGTAATGGGATCAGCTGATAATCTAGGGTTACTATGTGAATTTTTCAGGGGAAATACACCAAATTTTAATTATCAGATTACCCTCTTCATTGACACAGTATTAAGACTGCAACTTATTATTTCTATTATTGCCACAGACACTGGTTTCAAATAGAAAACTTGAGGTAGTAGAGCTCAGCTCACACTAATAAGCTGCTAAAACCTATGGTTCATGAGCACTCAGAAAAGGTAAACTTGACCTCTGTAGAGAAAACCTGTCATCCGATAGCACTGCAGAGGCCCCAACTCTATGTACTATATTATTTAAATATAGTTATTGCATAGATGGAGGTTGGTTTACAGCAATGCAGTAGTCCAAACAGCCAATTCATGTTTAATCTTGCTATTATTTCTCTTGCTTTCTCTTTTCATTGATCAGACATGCACAGTAACCTCTCCTACCCACCAGGAGTAAACTAAGGGAGCCTAGTACTTGGAACCAGGCAAGTGAGATGTTAGAGGGAATGGAGTAAGGGGCAAAGCTGTAAAGAGTTGTAAAGTGATGGTGATGAACACTTATCTGCGTTTTGTGTTGGGGAGAGGAGGTAACTGGAACAATTCTTCAAACTATCTCTCTGCTTAGTCTTGGTGGAATTTCCCATATGCCTAATGAACATTTCTCGCCTTGAGTTAATGCTTATTGGAATATCCTTGGTGGATATTCCATCCCTCTACCACCAGCTAGCTATTTTCATGACCTGTTTTTTAGCTGCCTCTCATCACGTCTTAAATCACAGAAGCCCATTACCAAATACTCATAACCATGGGTCCCATTACCCAACCAAGAACTTCTGATGTGATCTTGATCTTTTCCTCTCACGCACATCTAATTTCCCCACGTCAGAGTGGTTGAAAAAGCTTTACTTACAAAAATATTATGATCAGTCTAAGAGGTGAATCAGCTCTCAAGAAGAAAATTAGATGACTATCATGGAGACAGGAAGGAGGCAAGTCAAGGCAATTAGAGATCCCTAGTAGAAGTCAGGAGTCAGGTAATCTACAAGCTCTGACAGTTGGGAACATGACAGGAGAATATAACTGTTAATTCAGCAAACCTTTATCGTCCATTTACAATATTTCAGGCACCTTGATTATAAAGTCTGATCAGTTAATAATGGCTTATACACTTTTGCAAGGGCATTAGATTTCAGAGCACTAAAGGCTCAAAGCCCAAGTGCAGGTACAGGTAGTGTGCGTATGCCTGGCTGAGAAATGTCTGGATTTAACTGAGAACAGACTAAGAGGAACTGTTGGACTGTGGTGTTCCTCTTTTGATCTAAAATCAGGGTTGGCTGTATTGACTTCAAGCATGGATGAGCCCAGGATTCTCTACCTTTAAAACACTTTCAAAGTAATTTTGATGCACAGCCAAGTTATAGACTTACCAATTAGGCAAACAATATTGATTTACACAACAGATATTTCTTAAACATCTGCTACGAGTTTACATCTACAGATAAATTAGAAAGGACTTCTACTCCCATGGAGGTACTAGTCTAATACTCTACAAATTTATTTAACCCAAAGGGAAATTAAACAACATAAAATATATACACATAGAGTTCAGAAAACAACGAATTTACTGATGAAATTTCAGGACAAGCATTTGAGCTGGAGTTTGAAGGATGATTTTCATTGAAGTTAGTTTTAATAGCAATACAATATTTATATTTGAAGTATTATAAAATATAAACGAAATTAATATATACAAAACAATTACCCGATATGTATATATTGATGTAGGCTTTCAAGCTATCAAAATAATGAGTGAGGACGTAATTTGATTTATTTCTTTTTATAAAATTAGAATCTTTTGTTTTCATGATGGTTTTGTAATTTTTCCTTCAAAATATATATCATGGGGGCTGAGAATGTAGCTTAGTGGTAGAGTGCTTGCCTAGCATGCATGAAGCCCTGGGTTTGATTCTACAGTACCACATAAACAGAAAAAGCCAGAAGTGGTGTTGTGCTCAAGTGGTAGAGTGCTAGCCTTGAGCAAAACAAAGCTTAGGGACACTGCCCCAGGCAATGGGTATATATAATGGATATCATTCTTTAAGCATTAGCATTAACTTACAAATTAGATTTTATTGCCTAAATACATATAATTGCAATTCATTTAACTATTATAAAATATTAGAAACTTGGAACTGGTCTTGTGTGTGTGTGTGTGTGTGTGTGTGTGTGTGTGTGTGTGTGTGTGTGTGTGTGTGTACTAGTACTGGAACTTGAATTCAGGGCCTTGGTGCTGTCTCTTAATTTTTCACTCTGCTACTAGAGCCAAAACTCCACATCTGTTTTTTGTTTGTTTGTTTGTTTGTGTTTTTGGTTTTTTTTTTTGGTTAACTGGAGATAAGAGTCCCATGGATTTTCCTCTCAAGGTTGGCTTCAAACTCTGATCCTCAGATCTCAGCTTCTTGAGTAGCTAGGATTACAGGCATGAGTCACCAGAGCCAGGCTGTTTTTTTCCCTAGTACAAACATGCTAGTAATCAGTGGTGTGGTTCTGTTGAAAAGATAGGGCAAAACGGGAGTGATAAACTGTAAAGAAATATGGCTTAACAGTTAGACCACTAATTACCTTGATCTACTGTGGTAGATCAAGGAATGCAAGCCTCAGGAACCTTTAATTTGGAGCTATGGATAGACTCTGACATTTTTTGTGTGTGAATTCCTAAGAGCTTGGGGGCCATTCTAGTATCATTGCCAATATTGTTTGCATGGTTTATACTGCTGTGTAGATGGGAAATTGTTTTATAGAAAAACAAAACCACTGGGTTTTCAGGATTTACCACAGCTTTGCTGAATGTACTTCCATGATGGAAGGTGTGTCCATGGCTACTCTGAAAGAGAGGGTCCACATGTTCAGTACCCAGAAAATCCAATGCTGTTGTGTCTAGTTCTGCATGCACTCTGTATACTACAAACACTTAAAAGCTACATGAAAGTGGACAGCTTTGTGCTCTTTTCCCCCTATAGAACAGAGCAACTATTCATTTAGTTTTCTTTCTCCCACACAAGAACGAGCACTTCTAAAATGGCGGTACCTAAAAAGCTTCTTGAACCATGATGAGAAGGAGGTTGGGGTATTCCTGGGGACAATCAGTACTGCTGTTCTTATTTGGGAAGAAGTTTCATGATCATCCCTTGAATTTCCTCTCACACTAGGAGTCATTATTATTCTGGCTCTCCTCCTGACATTTTTATGACTTTGTTTATTTTAATACATGGTTCGTTATTTGTTTTGGAACAGCCCTCCAAAATACTCCTCCAAATGCCACTTCAGCTCAGCCAATGAGATGTTATATCATCTCCTTTGTTGTCACCTCTTCCACCTTGGCCAAACTTTTCATGCTGTTGAAAGAGTCAAGCTTTCTGAGAGCACTTCTGGACCAACACATTGAGTTGCTTCTCCTCTGGCTACTTGGGGAATTCAATAATTATTGATTAACTGTAGAATGGAGAGGTTTATTTTGGGTTCCCCGCTCCTGATGGGGAAACATATGACTATGGCCTTCCCACCCCCTCAATTTACCAACAAAAAACACAAGCAAACGAAACCCTAACTTATCCGATGTAATGAAGAACTCATTCACAGTAGTAGAAGCCAGCCAGGGAAATGCATTGCTTTCTCTCTGAGTGCTTTACTTTCCTGGCAGCCAAGGGCTTCTGTGCAGTTAGAGTCCCACGTTTGATTGACTTGGCTCCCAAGCTGATGTTTACACTGCTGTATTCATCTTGCTCCGATGACTGTGACAGGCCACCCGGATGTGGTGAGGCTGACAGTGAATGTGAGGGGAACCAGACAGATGACAATGTCTCCCTTCTTCAGAGCCCAGGCAGGATGATCTGTCACCTGATGATAGGCCACAGCCTGTCATTTATTTACTTACAGCTTTAATGTGGGTAAAATGAGCGAGGGGTGGGAATGGCAGGGGAGAATGACAAGAGGCAAAGAGAAAGTGAGCAGCTTACAGGAGAGAGAAATCTGACAGACTCCTTTCTGGCACCAGAATATCAACCACAGCCATTTCATACATCTCAATGGACATGCCATCCCAAGAGCCAATTATTAGCAGCATTCTGGGCAAGAAATCAGATTTGCAAACCAGAATCTTTAGCCATTTAGACTCTAGAGGCAGCAAACCCACTGATACTTGGTTGTATAAAGTGCCTTGAAGCTTTTTCTTCCATATTTCACTTGTGCAGTATTCTATGAATATTTGACTAATATATTCATCCCTTTTAGGTTTTTTGTTGTCGTCATCATCATTGTTTTTGATATTTTGTGTGTGCGTGTGTGTGTGTGTGTGCGTGTGTGTGTGTGTGTGTGTGTGTGTGCTGGTCCCAAGACTTAAACACAGGGATCATGCACTGTCTCTGAGCTTCATTGCTCAATGCTAGAGAACTACCACTTTAGCCATACCTCCACATCCAGTTTTTGGTTAGTTTATCGGAGAGAAGAGTCTTGCATCCTTTCCTGCACAGTCTGCTTTGGAACTGCCGTCCTCATATCTCAGCCTCCTGAGTAACTGGGTTTATTGGTGTGAGCCACCAGCATCTAGCTTCCCTGAAGGTTTTTAATCAGTTTATATTTTATGAAGTGACTTTCAAAGGCAATTGAAAATACCCAAAGCCCTTATTTACTATGAAAGTGCGCCTAGAAACAATTGATGGTTTTGAAGATGAAATCTTTGAAAACCATGTTTTATGTAATGACAACTTGATATGGGAAAGAAACACCTAAAACCAGGAGAAAATGGCATATTCAACACACACACACACACACACACACACACACACGCACACGCACACACACACACACACACATATATATGAATGAAACTGACTATTCACATGACAAATAGATTTTTATAAATCAAAAATATCAAATGATCTTTGTCAATAACTAAACAAAATAAACATTTTTGGATAAACGCATGCATTTAGTGATAAAGTGAGTTAAATAGTAGGGAAAAAAACAAAGGAAGAGGCAACAATGCTTGATAAGAAATGTACTCATTACCTTGCTCATGTAACTGTAACCCTTCTGTGCAGTATTTTCACAATAAAAAACTTATTAAAAATTAAATTTACAAACATAAATTTGAACCACCAAGAGTTTTTTTTTAGGTGGGTTAACGGGCTGTCTTTATTTTATTTTATTTTTTTTTTAATTTTATTTTATTTTATTTGAGAACATACTGTACAGAGGGGTTACAATTACATGGTCAGGATACTGCATACATTTCTTACCAAGCATTGCAGCCTCCTCCTTTGTTTACCCTTCACCTCCCTTCCCAGCCTCCCCCCTCCCCCCCACCCAATCATACTGTCTTTATTTTTTTTAAACATTTTTTTTTATTGTAAATATACTATACAGAGGGTCACAGTTACAAGAGTGAGGTAATGAGTACACTTCCTCTTGAACATTGTTACCCCCTCCATTGTTTTCCCCCTACCATCCCCTCCCTCCCTACCTTCCTCGAGGTTCTTTTTTTATTTATTGTGATTAAGTGATTACATAATTTCCGGAATTTCACAGTATTGTGGAATAATGATGCTCATTTAAAGTCACAAGTTCATTCTAACTTTCCTGGAGCAAATTATCTATCACAGTCTATAACATATAACGGTGTTCACATGTTATACACCATACATGTGATCAGCAGCATGGGGTTATTTATTAGTGGTTCGACCAGATGAGTGGGAGTTCTTTGTTTCTTAAGTCCTGTTAGTTTTGTCGTATCACCTAACATTTTGGATTTAGCATCCACTTATCAGGGAGACCATGTACCGTTTGTCTCTTTGCTCTTGGCTTACCTCGCTCAACATGATTCCTTCTAGCTCCATCCATTTCCCTGCAAATGCCATTATTTTGTCATTTCTAATGGCTGCATAATATTCCATTGTGTATAGATACCACAATTTTTGGATCCATTCATCTGTGGTGGGGCATCTGGGTTGTTTCCATATCCTAGCTATTGTGAACAGTGCTGCAATAAACATGGAGGTGCACGTGTCCTTGTATATTGGTTCCTGTTGTTCAGGGTAGATGCCTAGAAGTGGTATGACTGGGTTGTAAGGGAGGTCAATCTTTAGCTTTCTAAGGACCTTCCAGACTGCTTTCCAAAGTGGTTGTATAAGTGTACATTCCCACCAGCAGTGTAATAGGGTTCCTCTTTGTCCACATCCCCTTCAGCATTTGTCGTTGGCTGATTTGTGGATGTGGGACATTCTGACTGGGGTAAGACCACCAAGAGTTTTGAAAGGCATTTTACATGTATTGCTTGGATATTTTTTTTTTCATATTTTAGTATAGCAAGTCTTTTTTTCACACTGTATTTGGAAGAAATATCAGGAGTTTCCTTCATGTTTTGACCTTTTACTGAAGGGCATGGAGCATAGAGAGATAGTAGGTCTGGGATAAACCTTTCTATTTCCAAATACCATAAAACATTCCGATATCACTGCTAAATGCAAGGTTGATGAGGCTCAAGTGTTAGAATCAACATTAAAAAAATAAAAGCCATAATGCAAAAATATCTAAGAACTGACATATTTCATAAGGAATATCATCCCCAGGAAATGATAATCACAAACCATGGTAGTGTGGATCCAGAAACCTTGATTAAGTGTTATTCATGGAGCCTTCTGGATCTGGTGCATCTTTTTCAAATGTTTCTCCTGGCATGTCTAGTTGTTTTGCTTTTCCAATACAACCCCCCCACTGCAGGTAGCATTGGATGTAATCGGTCGCTTGTCACAATGAAGACAAACTATCTAACAGAATTAGGCACATAAATGTTAACTCTCTGGAATATTGTAAGACATATTGTGCTTTAATAGTGACTGCTTTGGGAGAGCAATAGGACTAGATGATACTGAGAAAGTTGTTGGAGCAGATCTAACCCAATTCACCCTTCGGCTCCTGAAGAACTTTCTCCTCAAAGTCTTCTCTGCTCCTGGATATTCTGGGGCTTTTTTGCTTCTTGTTGGGTTATAAGAAGCTTTACCACAGCCCTGATGTGGTATCTTCTTTCTAATGTAGGACACGCATGCTTCACTTGACTGGCTTGCTTTCTATAGTCCCCCATACCCAGGGAAAGAGTGGTTACCGTGAACATGGTGAGAATGAACGCCCTGAGAGCTGATATCTTAACTCACTTCCAGAGATCACATTCTGGAAGAGAAGTTTGTCCCCTCTGACATAGTTGGCATTGTATTGCTGAGGCTTAAAGGGGCCAAATGACTTGCCCTTACTTGCAGGCCTTGGCAAAGGAGTGTGATGAGTCCTCTAACTTTGCTCATAACTAGCTGGGATCTGTTTATGCTCGATTGATGTGGACACAGGTGGGGCCCTTGGGGTCTAGCCCCTTCCTGGAGAACACCTGTTTACACTCTGTTCCTGCATTATTGGTAGGTAAGAACTATGTGGGGTGAGAATTTAAGTCATATTCTCAAGCCTAAAGAAGTGAAGAGAATTAAATGTCCTGACTTTATTAGAGTTAAAGTCGATTGTTCTCAGTAATCTTTCATGATCATTTAGCCTTTCTATAACCTGAGTTAAGGTGTTATTTAAACTGGTGACACGGAACAAACTAGATAAAAAGGGACAGACTATTCCTGGAAGTGAGTCTACTTAATAAATGTGCACTTCTAGCTAGTGGGTGCATGCCTGTAATCCTACCTACTTAGGAGGCTGAGATATGAAGATTGCAGACAAAAAAATCCACGAGACTTTTATCTTAAATTAACTAGCAAATAAGATTGAAGTGGAAGTGTGGGTTGAGAGGTAGAGCACCAGCCTTGAGCAAAAGACACAGCAAGAGCTCAAAGCCCTGAGTTCAAGCTTCAGTACTAGCACTAAAATTAAATGAGTAAATAAACACATAAGCATGTACTTCCAACATCCCCTTGCACGAATGGATGCTTTATTTACCATATATATCTAATCACACACTGCAGTTACCGGCAGTTGCTGCAGTGTTAAAAAGTGTTTAATAAGTTAAGAATAGTTAAGGGGAAATCACTTATTGGTTTTTCTTTCCCCAAATATGAGTTGGCGATTTCCCAGGCAGAGTCTCTCTACTCCCTTTACACTGTGGCAATAATCTCAGGGCCTTTATTATGAAACTAGAGCTTTAAAAAAATACTCATCTACTCTTCCATTTATAAATGGAAACAATTATTTTCTACGTCTTGTCTTTTCACATTATGTTTTGTAGGAAAGGTAAGAAGTAAAAGTAATTATCCACAGGAACCACTTCTGTTGAAATGAATCTATAAATTGTAATTTTTATCACAGATGCTTTTTATTCTTAACACAGATTAGTTTCTGGTTCCTTCCAGCATCATTCTATTCAAAAGAAGCCCTGAACACAAAATTGTATCAAACATAAAAGTAGATAAGCAACTGGACTGAATAATATATTTGCCACAAATAATGCTTGCCCATTATACCTGTAAGCAGGGGAAAATATTTAAGATAGTTCCCTTATTTAGCAGCTGCATGCTACAGCGGAGTTTGCTATAAGCAACTGGTACCGTTGTGACCAGTATCAACCAAGGAAGCAGAGATTCATGGAGGCAGGAAACAACCCAGGGTATAGGTAGAGAAGGAAATACCTCACTGGTGATCGTGACAAAAACCTGTTGTGAAGGTACATTACCCTCTGTCTTAATTTTCTTAGGATACGTTAACCAATCATCACACTTTAAACAACAGATAGTGTCCTCATAGATTTGGAGGCCCTAAGTTCAAAATCTAGGTGTTAGCAAGGCCAATTTCCACAGAAATTCCAGAAGATTGTTTCTGGCCACTCAACCTCCTGGTGTCTCCTGGCCCATGTACATCACTCCAGTTTCGGTCTGCACCATCAGTACACCTTCTGCCTGTCTCTGTGCTGCTTATTCTTGTAAGAATCCCAACCATTGGTTTCAGGGTCCACTCCAAATCTAGTCATGATGCTATCTGAAGATACTTAATTACATTTTCAGTGGCTCCATTTCCAGGAAGATCAGTCAGATGTTTTAGGTAGAAATAATCTTGAGGGGAAAGTACTCAACAAAGAACACCTTTGCGCCCTTTCAAGATTTTTCAGATGGTATCAAGAGAGGGGGAGGGGGATGCCAAATGATAGGAACAAATCTTCTTGACATGTTTTTTTTTTTCCCCTCCCTTAAGCAGTGTGGTAAAGAAGTATGCATTTTTAATTTTTGTATTAATTAATCTATTTTTAATTACTAAAGAAGAACGCAGTGTGCTGTGACATTCCCTATGGAGGCTTAGAGTTTACATGTATAATTTTCGATACATTTCCTGTAGTAGTTTAATGTGGCTTCGGCCTGTTGGAGGGTCTCAGCAGTCTGGAGAAGGAAGTGGTGCAGAGCGCATTAGGCTGAGCCTTCGGGAAGAGCCGAGTCTGCATTTGTCTGTGTTCTTTCATTGGTAATTGATTGGCCTGGGCTGGGACATCAGTGGCTATTTGCTTTTCTTCTGTAAAGAAATAGCCTGATTTTTACTTTTTTTCTTGCCACAGTACTCAGGGAGACATTTGCCTCCTCTTTCTATATCCATATTCAGGTTTTCATTTATATTTGGGGTTTAAGGATATCCTAGGTTAGACATTATGGCTTTCAGATTTGTCTGGGCTGCATGCTCTTCCTGAAGTTTTTATGTGGTAAAATCGGGCAGGTGTGTGGACCTCCATGGGTCTCACCTTTCTCCTTCTGGGAGAAGATAGTAGGAGAAAATAATTTTTTATTGTTATTGTAAAGTTGATGTACAGAGGGGCTGCAGTTATATGAATCAGGTAATGAGTACAATACATTCTGAACTATGTGTTCTCTTCCCTAGCTCTCTCCCAGATTTTCCCTCCTGTCCCTACCCACAGGTTCATTTTCCATAGAGTGTCTAGTGGGTATCACTGTTATATTTGTTTATCCTTTGTTCCACTTTTTCTATGACCCCTTACCCTCCCGTAGACAAACAAACAAGACAAAAGGTAAATAAAACAAAAACAGCAACCAAAAATATCTCTTGTTTCCTTTTCTTGGAATGCATTTCATAAAATATTATTGTATATGACCGTATGCACATAGTTATTAAGACTATGCAACCACTCCTATGTATATCCTACTTTGGCCTTAGTGTGTGAATATCTAGAGTCCTATATAATTTATCATGTCCCAGTATATGTGTGTGTGCGTATTTTAACCATTCAGTGTGTTTACTTGTAGATTTATAAGTACATCCTAGTTACCACAAAGGAGAGAAACCATGCAACCTATGTTTCTTTGGCTCTGGCTTACTTCATTTAATATAGTTGGGAAAATAATTCAATATATAATGCTTCTAGTTAGGTGCTTAAAAAAAAACAGCACCTTTTTATGATATACATTTGCATTTGCACAGAAGGGAGAGTAAAGCCCTAAAGAATGGCTGGTTTGGGACCTCAGACTTTCTTGGCCTGGGTTTAATTATCAGTAAAATCATGGGGTATCTCTTTTGCCCATGATTTATGGGCAAAGGAAGAGTTGTAAAGCAAAACAAAACAAAACAGATCTCTCTCATTGATTTGAACTTCAAGGGAGCAAATCTATGTGTCCGTATGTACATGTCAGTACTGGGGCTTGAACTCATGGCCTACTGCTCTTTCTTGACTTTTTTGCTGGCTGCTGTACCACTTGAACTACATATACACTTACAGCTTTTTTCTTTTTTCTGTACCTCTTGAACTACATGTCCACTTACAGCTTTTTTCTTTTTTTCTTTCTTTTTTTTTCTGGTTAATTGGCGATAAGAGTCTCACAGACTTTCTGCCTGTGCTGGCTTTGAATTACAATTTTTCAGATCTCAGCTTCCTGAGTGGTTAGGATTACAGGCTATGTCACCACTGCCTAGCTTCATCGTTTTCTAAAGTGGATTAAAATAAAAGGATAAATCAACTTGTAATTCTAATATGAAGATAATAACTTTTCAGGCAAAATAATCAATAAAATTAGTAACAGACTAATCTTAGCCATTGTGCTCAGGTTGCATAATTAAGAATTATACTTTTGTAACATTATGTATTTAATTCAGAGGAAGATCTCAGAATTTTGCCAATTCTGGACATAGTTGGAGCTTCTTTTGGAAAATGGAACAGAAGAGATAGCAATCGAATACCAACCCATAAAATAGAGTTAGTGTGCCAAATTACTTCTTTTCATATAGCCTCTACTCAGAGTTTAATTGGGTCATGGCCACGGACACAAATGGATGTATAATATTAGGGCATGTGAGCAAATCTTATATGTCTTTCTAGAAATGAAGGAGTTACACTCTCCCATCTTGTGTGACCTTTGGCTTAGAGAGTGCAATGAATAGCTCAGGAGCGAGGCGTTTGGCTAAGGTACAGCATCATGTATAGAGGACAGATTAAGTGTGCCAAGTGTTTGCTTGGAGAACAAGCATTTTCCCCTCAAGTTAAATTTCTTTGGTTGGATATGCAAGGTGGGCGTGTGAAATGAAGCACCATGCTTTGTTATATTCCTCAGAAGCCCTATTTCCAAGGAAACCTGGCAGTGTGGAAACGCACAACCATCCTCCATCCTCTCTACCGGTCTCCTATGATACCTTACACATAGAAAATAATTCTTATGGTGGGCGGGGCGAGGTGAGAGACTGTCGTCAACCATTCATTGTATATCACACAAAAAATCACAAAATTAAGGCTGGGAAGGTGGCTCAGTGGTAGAGCGCTTGCCTTACATGCCTGAGGCCCTGGGTTCGATTCCTCAGCACCACATAAGCAAAAAGAAAAAAGCCGGAAGTGGTGCTGTGGCTCAAGTGGTAGAGCGCTAGCCTTGAGCTGAAGAGCTGAGGGACAGCGCCCAGGCCCAGAGTTCAGGCCCCATGACCGGACCCCCCCCCCCCAAAATCACAAAATTAAGGAAAAGTAAGGGAAGGGGTGAGTCAAAGGGGAGGGTGAGAATGTTGAAGAGGGTAACAATGATCAGGACACATTGTCTTTATAAACTACTCTGTACAACTACTTAAAGATAATGAATACTTAAAGATAATAAAAAATAAAGAAAGCACTGCTCTTGTATTTAATTGTGCACAAATGTAGACAGTCATGATGAATCTGGTACAAGGTGTGCAATCTTATTTTATGTAATGCCTGTGACTTATTGGCAAATTTTACCTGGGATCATGTAGAATTGCTGTCCCATTTGGATTTAACACAACTGAACAGGCCAAAAATGTCATGTAGGAGATTATCTTACCATTTGAGCTATATTTTACCGTTCATATTTTGTAGTAAAACAGTATTCTTTCTCATAATTGAGTGACTCAAATAGACTGGTAAAAAAAAATCTGGAATAACAACATTCAGATTTTTTACTCTATATGATGACATCCTTCTAAAAATTTAACCACTCAGAATTGGAACTGCCTGTCTGGTAGGTGGTGAGTCCCTAGCATCAAAAGCACTCAATTATATTAAAAATGCTGAACAGAAATTTCTATGTCGGGTAGGATATTCTCTAGGGCCTCTTCCCAACCTAAGCGTCTTCATTTTGTAATATTGTCCTGATTAAAACTATGGATATGCACCATCTCCTTTCCACTTATTATAGTATGCGTTGTCATTTCACACAATTTTTAAATATGCTTTTACCAAATAGAAGCATTCTTGATGTTTTTCCCCTTTTCTTTTCATATCTGTAGTCACTGAGAAGCCCATGATAAACAGACCTAAGGAATTGGTAAGATACTTACACTCAGTGTCAGAGCCAGACTACCCAGCCTTGCCACTTGCTGATCCATTACACGGGTGAAATTCACAAATCCTCACCCTCAGATTCCTCTTCTGCCAAGTTCCAAGCATGAAAGTATATACTCACCTCATACACCTGTGAGAAAGCTCAAACAATCCATGAGGTAGTGAGCACCAGGCATAACATTTCTGGAGAGTATAATAGTAACGACTCAATATTTGTTAGGTGTGGAGGTTTGTATTATTCACCTGGGTGTCTCTTCTCAATTACTCAGCAAATCTGTTATTTTTCTGTCAAGAACAGATGATGGATTAGATTGTAAGAGCTTTATTAATTACTGACCTGTTTAAAGGATGAATAAACTATGAATAGCATGGTTTCTATTTATGTCTACCTTTCTTTACTAAGGTTTCTATAATCCTATACAGTGAGGTTACTTTAACAAGTGGATTTAAGTAAAGTTGGGAGGGTTAGTTTTTGAAAGTTGCAGTCAAGTTAAAATGCTTCTAATCACTCACAATTATGTTGTACCACTCTTAAATTCCAACCCAAAGTTAAAAGCCTATGCTAATTACAGTCTGTTGCTATTAACATTGTCATCATGTGAGCTTGTGTGTGTGTGTGTGTGTGTGTGTGTGTGTGTGTGTGTGTGTGTACATCTATCTATCTACCTATCTATCTGGCAGAGACTATTGGGGCTTAAAATTGTTTGGATTTTTGTTTTGTTTACAAAGCACTGATCCATACAAAAGTGGTAGTTCCAGTGTAATGTATGAATTATGCTGCTATGTGTGGCTTTCCCTGCCCCATTGAAACCTAAGTGATCCAGTGAGTGAAAAGTAAAGATAAGCTGAGAATAGAAGGGCAATCTCAGTTTGTGCAGGTGCTGTTTTGTTAACATCCTGGTGCATGCACATTGTACTTTTGTACACACAGTAATAGTCCATTTTTTTTTCGCCTTAGAACACACATTACAATATTCAGTTCATTACAAGTCATGACAAAGACCTGTTGGGAAGACTCAAGGCTCTTGCTCTCCTGAGATGCTGTTTCCATTGTAACTCAAAGAATTTTAGTGCAGGAAATACCCACTGGCAAGTTTCTTTGTGGGTTGTTTACAGACCAGCGATTTCTTGCCTTACATTTCTTACATGCTGTCTGATACTTTGAGGGGAATCTGTGCTTTAAAATGATAAAAGAACTAATAATTATCATCACACCAGGTCCCCCTGGATCTTTATGCCACATAATTGTATTCCCCCACACACACCATCCCTTGCCTTTTTGACTTTTTTTCCTTCTATTCTGAGCAAAATCAAACCACTTCATGAGTGATTTTTGCTGTGATTTTGCTGTGTGCACTTTGGTTAAAAGAGCCTCCTGTGCTGTGCGTTCGGCTCTGTGAGGAGACTGTGTCACAGTTGGCTTGTGACTAGATCAAAGTGGAGCAGCCCTAGCTCCCTGAACAATGCCTGCTACATCCCTGTAATGCATCCAGCAGGACTCCTGGGTACACTCGATTTTAAAAGGCTGAGGGGAAAAGATGTTTTATCATCATACATAATGCATTCAAATTTTGAGACAGTTTATAGGATCAAAAATAATTATCCTTTCAACTGATAAAGTGACTTCTCGGCTTCTGTCCCCTTCCATCATAGAAAGTGCCAACCTTTTATTTATTTATGTTTTTGCCTTTGGTTTGGAGTTTCTACTTTTTTCCCCTACTCAGAAGAGTTTTAACTTGATTTATTCATTGTGAATAAAAATTCTTGCTCTTTGAAAATATAATTTATGATGTGGTTATGGTTTGCACTACATGGCCCAGAAATTAAATAATGTACTATGTACATTGTAAGAAACATGAGCATATTGTACATATAGTTTTTCAGGGTCTTTTGCCTTTTTTCTTTTCTCTTCTATTGTATATATGTATGTATGTATGTATGAATGTATGTATGTATATATGAACTTTAGCTTGAGTTTGTTTTCAACTAAAATGTAAGATATACTATAACAGGTTTTGAAGGTGGAAGAAATATTAAAAAATTGTTTGGGTTTAGTGGTGGCTTTCACATTTTATAATGCAGGGATTTAAAATCCCATCCAATATTAAGCATTTGCTAAGTGCCACTTCATATCCAATTTATAGTACCAAAAATTGTAAAGCATGACATTCCTAGATATACTAAAACACATGAAAAGAACACCACCAATTTAAATTATGAACTTGCCTTGACATGGACACATCTTAATTTGAGAGAGGTTCTAAGTATATGACTTATTAATATACAAATGAAATTTATAGCTTGCACACTCTGTTTCATAAATGGAGCAAATGTGACAAAGGCTAGGTGCATAGTTTCTCATCAGGGGAAGTGAGGATAACTGCTTAGAGGAATAAAAGAGAAAGGTACAAAATAGCAAGTGACAGTATACATGGCGTAAGATACTCTTTGGCTAGAGGCAGTTCTAGTATTACAGATTTCTAACTAGGCCCCATACAACAAAAACATATGGAGCAAGAGAACATTGGAGGCCGCTTTTCCTGTCTGCTCAGAAACAAATTTCATTATCTTTATCCAAGCAGAGTCACCTCTAGGGCTTAGAGGGGTGATAGTAGCTTCTTCATGGGGGAAAGTCAAGAAGATCCGAGGTGTAGAAACAATTAGCAGTTACTGCAATTAAAGGAGAATACGAGATTCAAACTATGTATACAGTTTCTGTTTTAAAATGTCTACAGTTTATAGAAAAGTGTGAAATAGTGCCATTGTGAATTTAGACTTTGTCCTTCTATCCTAAAACATGTGTTGCCTGTGGGGTTAGCCTTTGGAAAGAATTGATATTTGTTATGTAGGTTCTAGTTGACTGTTAATGTGTTTTAAAAATGATCTTTGTAAATGCTGACTTTCCAAAGATGATTACAGTCTCCAATAGAAAAGAAAGACACAGCATGTGTACCAACAGAAGTCTCAGAAATCACCTCTGTATAGTTAATATCTTGCTTTTGTTACCCACTATTTTCTATTCTATTCAAAATGCTATGAATAAAAAGAAAAATAATAGCTTTACAATACTAAATTTTTGCTTATTTCCAAACTCATTATAATTCATTACTTTGCCCTGATTTGGTTAATATTGTCATAGTTCAGAGATGGTATGCTATTCCATAAGCAATTTTTATAAGGCTGAATGTATATGATTCTATCACCTTGATATTTGAAATGTCTTTATTTCCTGGAAACTATCAAGCTGACACAAAAAATCATCTTCTAATAAGATTGCATTTTCATAGCAATTTACATTGAATCTGCTTAAATGCTGCACTTGGTTCTCTGATGGCCATTAGATTTCCTTTATTATAATTTCTTTCCTTCATATATTTTGAGTATAGATTGCCCATTATTGATTGTGATATACTATACATATACTTCCCAATGACAATGCTAGCAAATGGAACTAGGCATTTAAAAGCTAGATGTATGAATCACAAAGCAAAATGAAGAGATGGATGTTGTATTATATGATAGACATTCATCGTATACTGTTATCAAAAATTCCTTTCAGTAATGGAACTTATCTGTCAGGACTCCTACAAAACTGTCAGCATTCTACTTAGTGGGTAAGCTGGGTTACCTATCATGACATTGACTTATTTGTGATCTATCAGCAACTTGCCCATGGTGTTTTCTTGATTGAACTCTGAAAATATTGTATTTAGTAAAACCACATAAAGCCTTCTCACTCAGACAAGAAAAGCCCAGATGAGGGACCATGAGGTGTTAAAGCTAATTATTTATACAAGCCTCCATTAACCAGCAAATATGGAAAAATCCACACGCAACACATTTCACAGTGTTGTAATGAATAAGAAGTAACATAAAGAATGCATAATTTGGTTATGTAGGCTGCTATCTTACAATTTATAGAAACTTTCCTTCACACTTTGATTATTTGTCTTTAGTCAGTTTTTACCACTTCAGTGACAAGAAATAAACACCTCTGCTTGTCCTCATAATCATCCATTCATATGAAGCACTCAGCTACTGCCCAATATTGTGTCCTCCTGATGAATTTGTTTATTTTGATCAGTACTGTGTACACTTGGGTTACTCCATTTGATGAGAACAGAGATGTTTAAACTGTTCCTGCTGTGGCCATCCTAACATTGTAGAACAATTCATTGCTCATCTATTTGTGATCTTGCAGGTGGTGACTATCATAGATGAATATAGCCCAGGCATCTCTGCAGAGGAGACGAAACGTGATGATGACAATGAAGAACTATGATCCTGGCTTATGTATTTACTATGCTCTACTTTTAATCATATTTCAGAGTGTCCTTCCCTATATAACATTTCTTAAAGTTTACTATAAAAAACCCAGTCTGCTCTGGCAGACCAATTGTCACATTTACCTTGTCTCATGGAGGCTTCAAGAGGCTGCCTGAAGTGATTGATCTAGACCATCTAAGCTTGTGCAAGTACACTCTATAATGTCTGCACAATGCCACCTAATGCTGCCATTCCTCAGCACATGCCTCAGTCCTAATGTGATGCTTGGCTATATTCCCTCTGTTCCTAGAGTCGTCTACGCTTGTGTTGAGCTTTCATGTTTGAGATTTGAACATGTCATTTTAATTTATTCCTGAATTTCTTATCATGCTTTTAAAAAATGGATGGAGCTGGATGTGTCTGGCATGGAGCTATTCCACTTCAGCAGTTGTCTCTGAAGTACTTCCTGTAAATACTTGTCATCTAATATGGAGCCTCAAAGGTCCCATGGTCCCATTTTCTAGTTGGTTTCTTCTCAGGCACCTAATATTATAGCAGCGTGGGATTCAAGTCCCTTAGTGTTAATTGAGAAAAACAATTACTTCTGGGAATCCTGTGAGCTCCTAGATCTTTTAATTTTCAAATCAAGGTTAAAGAGTCTTATGAAAGTCACCTCAAGTACTGTTTAAAAATAAAATGCTCTGAGCTCTTGTTTGTTAAGGAAGAGGATACTAAACAAAGTATAACTCCTATATTGTTATTAAAAACTGAAAATGTTCCGCCCATTGGCTTTCTATTATCTTCTATGTCCTTGATCACCATTCTTTAGGTTTGATGAAAGTGTGCACATGTATACACACACACACTACACACACACACACACACACACACACACACACACACAGAAAATGTGCACCAAAGTGCCTTTTCATATGCTGTTCACTTTGTGTGTGAGGGCCAGTAGGGACACAGTAGGGACTGCATGGCAGGAAGCTGAGAAAATGAAAGAGAAACTCAATTTTCAACCATTTTATTGCTGCCTTTGTGTCTGTAACGGCTGCAGGCATGGTAGCGCAGAGCTTTAGGGCAAGACTCCCCGCAATACCTTTCTCTCCTAGTGTAAATCCACCTCAGAGTTAATCATTTCCTCCATGAAAGGGATGCTGTAATAAAGATAATTAAATTGAAATTTAATATACAGGGGCATTGCACTATAGCTCGGTATCAGATGAGGGTTCTGAGAGAAGCCATGTACTGTGCGGGTGGAGTGTATGGTTATGTAATTAACAATTATGTTTGTCAGGTTTATGAAACAGAAAATTAATAACACGGAGACTATAAAACAGTGGAAAAAGGCTGCAAGTCTGAATTAAGGTGACTGGGCTATCATTCTTTCCCACAGCAAAGGTGTATTGTGCTATCAGAAACAGAACATTGGATCCTATGGATTTACTTTCTTATTTTTTTTTTCTTTAACTCTTTTCATGTTCAGCCTAGGATTTTTCTCTCTGTGTAACTGTGTAGCTGGGAGTCTTGATCTTTTCTGCATATTAGAACCACTTGGGGAGCTTTTTTAGTTTTTTTGTATTTATTTGTTTGTTTGTTTATTTATTTTTCTGTCAGTCATGGGGCTTGAACTCTGGGCCTGGGCGCTGTCCCTGAGCTCTTCAGCTCCAGGTTAACACTCTACCACTTGAGCCACAGCACCACTTTCCGTTTTCTGGTGCTTTATTGGAGATAAGAGTTTCATGGACTTTTCTGCCAGGGCTGGCTTTGAACCATGATCCTCAGATCTCAGCCTCCTGAGTAGCTAGTATTACAGATGTGAGCCACCAGCACCCACCTTGGGGAGCTTTTGAAAATCTTGCTTTCCAGGCTTGCTCCAGACCAATCAAAGCAAAACCTATGGGATTAGGACCTGATCACTGGGTTGTCACAGTGGGCAACTAAAGTTGAAGACCATGTTAATAAATGTGATGAATTTCCCTTGGGGAACCATTCATTTAAAGGAAAAGGAAACCAAAAACCCAAACCAACAACAGGAAAGAATAATTACACAATAATTATGTATTCAGACTGTCAGCATCTTGACAGCCCACAAGATGAAAACTGGAAGGATCTGTCCACCAGGACTAGGTATTATGAAGTGGCCATTTCCAGTATTTAGACACCTCTGTATCCTGGGAAAACAGCTTTGAGAAATCTTGACCCCTTTTGACTGTTCGTTCCCTTGTCTATTAGAAGCCGTGACTGCTTCTGGGTTTCTTACTAAGGCCACTGAATTCCCCAAATTATTGTGGGCAAGTGCTGGCTGTGACAGACCAATCAGAGCCCTGGGAATGTCCAAAACAGAGAGAGACAAAAGCCTGGGAGAGTGACAATCTCTCAACTGGGGAATGGGAGCATGTAAACTTGGCATCTGCCCCTACCCTATGCTAACCATGGTTCAGCATGAACCAGCATGAACCTGAGCTACAGATTCTTGCACTACTGAGTGCTTCTAAACTCAAACAAGGCAGTTCTTGTTCCAAAGGAAAGATGTTGTGTGTGTGTGTGTGTGTGTGCGTGTGTGTACTTATGCACCCATATACCCATATTACCTATGTCGATACCTACATCTACACATAAATATAATACATAAAACTTCAGAATATCCTTCAACTATTTTTTTGTATTGGTCCCTTTGAGCTTAAGAGGTCACCAAACTAGTTGACAGTTGATGAGTTTATTATTCTTGGATTTACACAATTTACTTTGGTGAAGTAGCTTTTTGAAGCTATTCTCCTGATGACTCTCATATACATTTATTGAGAACTTCTGAATGTGACAATGGTAAGCTGTTGAAATATTCCTTCAAAGAATATTCACAAAGTAATTGGATTTAGCCAGTCCTCTGGAATTTAAGTGTGCTCTGTGCCTCTGATAATGGCCACGGGAGGGGGGGGGGTTGTGGAGGATGTTAGGGGGAAGGGGCGGGGCGGAGATAGAGTTGTAAGAAGCTCAGCCTATGTCCTGGGATTCACATATTATTTTCTATTTCCATTTTGACAGAAACTATTAAGGACTAACTAGATAAATGTTTTCTTATTTTCCATTTTATTTGGGAGAAAACAGTGTATTTTTTTTTCTCTGACCACAATCAATGGGATTCAGAAAGTTTCTTTTTAACTCAGCTGCGTATAATACAACCACAAGACTTTCATAAAATTTTTTCTCACTCTGATCAGTTTTTCCCACTGTATATTTTTCTACAAAGATGATTCAGATTTTTCTGACATTAAGTCAAAAGAATGAGGAAAAGCAATTATGCATGTGACTAAGAACAAAAGACTAAGCCTATTAAAATATTTAAGCATTGAAATTTAAATTGGGTTAATCACATTTATCAACACAACTCATTTTTTAATTTGCTTTCTCTTTTATTAAATGCTATTGCTTAAATGAGTAGACTAAGGTTGTATTTATGTAACTAAATAACTAAAATGTACCCTGCAGTCTTGGGTCTTTCAATTATTTTTAGTGGTGCCTCTGACATGTATCTACACATGACAAGTAGTTGTCTAAAGGTAGCAGCTTTGTCATGCTTGACTTGTTGCCTGAAAATTGTCCTAGTATCATACAATTGCACCTGAAATCCAGCACTTTCAAAGCCATCCTAATTTCAGTGTCTTCAGAACATGTAGATTTTCGGAGCACTTAATGAGTGAGGACTCTTTTAAACATGTAATGCATATTTATTAATGATCATTTTTAAAACACTCAAGAGAAATTTCTGGAATTATTGTTGCAAATGCTCTAATTTTTGTTTAATGCAAACAACACTCTGTGTGTGTGTGTGTGTGTGTGTGTGTGTGTGTGTGTGTGTGTGTGTGTGTGTGTATGAGAGTACTGGTGTTTGAATTCAAAGCTCTATGCTTGTTAGGCAAACACCCTACCATGAAGCCACACAGCCAGCATTTTATTGCAGTATTATTTTTGAGAAAGGCTCTTGTTTCCTCCTATGTACGTATGTATGTATGTATATACGTATGTATGTAGCTCTATCTACCTTCTACCTATGTCTCTGCTTATCTTTCTGCCATCTATGTATCTGTGTTTATGTATGTATGTATGTATGTAAGTAAGTATGTATCAATCTATCTATCTATCTATCTATCTATCTATCTATCTATCTATCTATCTATCTACCATCTATCTATCTATCTGTCCTTTACCTATCATCATCTACCTTGCTGTATTACCCATCTAAATGGTAGAAGTGAAATCATCCAGTTTCTACATGCCATTCCTCTTCTTCCTCTCCTTTATCCTTTCATAGTAGCACATGAACAGATTTTTTTTCTGAAAGGATTGTGTCAATTAGAGTATTTATTACACAGCCAAAAGATATTACTAGTACTGGGGAAAAGATGTCCCATGAATCAGTATGTGTACACCCATAAGCCCCATTGCTAAGACAGATTATTAAGTTTAGCTTTTATATAGCTAAAAGCAAATGATGAAAAAAGACTAACGTTTTGAGTTTGTCTTTATATTATTCCAGGTTAATTTTATAATATACTAATAGGCTGAATCAGAACAAAAGGAAATGAGAGTACACAGGATATTTAACACCTTGCATTCAAAATCTGAAAAACCCCAAGCATCCAAAAAGTCCTTGAAGGTACACACATGAAGCTTGTCCATCCCTTCCTTTCTCCTTTGCCAAATACTATACTTACATATATTTTTTCTGAACTCATCTATCTCTTAGGCAAATAGCTGCTGTTATTTCAGACACTTAGCACTTTGATGTAGATTGCAAATGCCTTACAAGTAACAAGGTTTTTATATTATTTATTATTATTATTGTTATGTTGAACTCTTTCCACTACTGCCTTTGTTTTCCACAGAAGATAAAATGACAAGGTTTTGAAATGCATTTTCATATTTCCTTCAATATGTACTTTTAAAAAAATCACCTTGCTAGTTTTATTACAGGGTATATCAGCAATTGCTAGACTCTCATGAACAACAAAAATCATTCAGAGAAGAGAGGCTTGAGGAGCCAGATTTCAAACTCCTGCTTCAGAGAGGATGTGATAAATTATGGTACCAGAGGAGGGAACCAAATATGAAAATGATGAAATGTACTTGGTGATAGGTAGATGATTTTCATCACTATTTGCAGAGACAGGTGCTATTCCCAAAACTTTCCCTCTGTGGGATTGTACTTCGTGAAGTCTCCAAGCCTTCTTTGCTTAAAGGTTTCCATCCACTCTCCAGGGTAACCATGACCTTGCCCACAGCTCTTACAGGGGGAAAATGCCAAGTCTAGACTCTTCCAGGGGATGCCCAGCCCTTCCAGATGGGGGCTCTTACCAATCTTTCTGCCTTCTGAAGGATTTATGTATAAGTACCTGGAAGCCTGTCGGCAATGAGGCAGCTTCTGAAGTGCTGAGAGCCAGCGACCATTTACCAGCCTCCAAAGTGATATTAAAGCAACATTCATTTTTAAGTGAGTATTAAATTTACTTTTAGGCAAACCCTCTAGCTGACAATAAAGTGTTCATTGGCTTGCTGTTCTCTCTCTCTTTCCTTTTTAGTAATTACTATGCTGCTGGTGATTACTAGCTCTATCTTTCTCTTTGGCTGGAGGAGCTTCATAAGTTTAAGTATTGTGCTTAATTTCAAGAGTAGTATCAGCAGTAAATCTACAGATTTGAAATCTGTGAATAAGGTCTCTTCTTAATTTTGAAACAAATCCATCTGGGTAGTGGAATGACCTGGAGGGGTTGGGGAGTCTATATTTGAATCCTGATCTTACCTTTTATATCAAGGGTCAGTGATCTACCACCTGTAGACCAAATTGAATCCAACACCTCTTTTGGTGCCATCTTAGCACTGAGAATATATTTTATATTTTTAAATGGTTGTGGGGGGGAATCAAAAGGATAGAAGTATTATTTCATGACAGGTAAAAACGACATAAAATTCAAGGTGAAATTTTCCTCAGGTACAGCCACACTCAGGCATTTGTATGGGGCTTATGGTTGTTTTCATGATACAATGACAACACAGAATATCTACATGATCGACCTAATTGTGATAGTGGAAAGCTGACTAAGCCTAAAATATATTTTTTGAGTTTGTCATGACTAACTCAAATAGTTGATTGGTGACAGGTACCTTAATTTATTCTTAGGGCCTCAATGGCTTTGGTAACAGAAAAGGACCAATTACATTATGACATTGCAGAGCTATTGAGAAGGGGAAAATGATACTGTTCATTGCTCCTCACTGACCTGTACAACTAGTGGCGGTGTTGGGGGGAGGGAAAGTGTGAGAAAAATGAGGGAGAGGGTAACAAGTTCAACAAGAAATGTACTCACTACCTTATATATGTAACTGCAAGCCCTCTGTACACCACCTTGACAATAAAATTTTAAAAAATAGGGAAGACAGAACAATTACTCATTTGTTGTTTTGTTCTGAAAATTGTAATTGTCTTTCTACCCATTTAATTGAATTTATTTTTAGGCAGATTGTATGTGATCTGTTAATAAATTTACATTTGATATGGTTTTGAAATAGGCATTTAAAAGGAGCTACACAAATATTCATAGACGATTACAGATCAGGTGTTTGTCTCTGAAAATAGATGATATGAACCTGAAAATTCTCTGTTCTTTCAACATGTCTTTTGGGGGAAAAAGTCTCAACTCCATATTTCCATGTATAATTTTTCCACTTGATTTTATTTTTGACATATCTAGATATAATTTTTAATTGTTCCCAGATCGCCAAAAGGAGACGGTGGAAATTCAGACTCTCCAAACCATTTGGTCTCTATCAACAATTGTGTACAAAAGAAAAAGAAAAACAGGTAAATTATTTGTTGTACTGATGAAACATAAATAATATTTATCATAGTGTTTAATATTTAGGAGAGTTGTTTAAATTTTCCACCTTGATAATTTTTTAACCTTGCAAACCAATTTTTTTGGATAAAATTCCAGTAAGGATTTTTCTTTTGAGAGGAATGAAGGCATTTACCATGCTGCTAATGACAGAAGAAATAGAGGAAATCCATTTGGTTATTTTCTGATTCTTGTCCAAAAGCAATCGCCTCCCCCCTGAGGTTTGTACTTAGTGCTCACACAGTGCTGGTCTGGGTCCAAACCTTCCGTCTATTTTGATCTAGGAGAGCGAACTTCTTTGATGTGTATCAGTAGCTCCTGAAGTGCTGTGCCAGGTTTAATCAAAGGTACATAGCTTCAGCAAATAGAAATGACGAGAAATGATCACAGTGCCACACGCAGGGCTTTTCGGCCGCCTGCAGACTTGGCTGTGCTGAGCCCCCTCCTCTGACGACAAATGCAGGAACCCCGGAGGGTCTCTCTCCGATGAAATAATTGAAGAAACACAGAACAAAGGAAGCAGAGCGATATTCTCAAGCCCTTCAGCTTCTCCATGCAACCGATATTCCTTTAGCTGCAGAGGCTGAGGCTGGCACTGCTCTGCAGGGTACTCCAAATAGGAGTAAGAACCAGGAGGACCCACTGAATCGGGCACCATGGTCCTCTTGACTTCTGGGTGAGAATTCTGGAGGCACACCTGGGTGCTAACAGTACAGTGGCTAGCCTCACTGAGACACGTACTGACACACACACTTCCAAATATTAGGCTTGCCACACATTTCCAGATGATCTGAGACACAAATAAAAGCAAGAAGTCCTTTTTGCCAAGGCTATTAGTGTGTGCCCAGCATTTAAATCCCCCCTCCAAAAAAACTGGTTAGAAATATATACATATACACATACATTATTGTCAATTCATGTAAAGTATATACCATGGTACAGCAAGGTGCAATTTTCTTCTTCCTCCTCCTCTTTTTCTCCTCCTCTTCCTCCTTCTCCTCCTCTGCCCTTTCTTTCTTCTCCTCCTTTTCTCCTCTTCTTCCTCTTTCTTCTCCTCCCATTCCTCTTCCTCTTCTTGCTCCTTGCTCCTACTGAGGTCAAACCTACTGCCTCATGCATGCCAAGCTAGCTAGCACTCTACTATACAGACACAATGCCAAATCTAAAATTCAAATTCTCATAAAATAGGTGCTTGCAGCTTTCTTCCCATTCCCTAATGTGTCAGTTCAAACCTGAACAGAGATTTTACTATGCATTCTATATGGAGATCACAGCAATAAGAACTCATAAGTTAGAGTGGTTTTCTGAAAATTCTGTCCCAGTGGAAAAATCAAGCCACAAAATGTTTTATTCCTTTAGGACAGTGTGTGGTTTAATAGAGTTCTATTTGACTGCTCTACCTGATTTTTAAATTTATCTATTTTTTAAATATATATTTTTAGTGTAAAGATATTGTACTGAGGGGTTACAGTTACATGAGTGAGGTAATGAGTAATTTCCTATTGAGCATTGTTACCCCCTCCTTTGTTTTCCCCTATCATCCCTTCCCTCCCTACCTTCCCAACTCCTCCCTCTCTACCTTATTTTTAGAAGATATTTATGTTTGAATCCAAAGCCTTGCCCCCGTAATACATGTACTCTGTCCCCTTGAACCATGTCCTTACCTTTTTTTGCTTCATTATTTTTTCAATAAGGCCTTTTGTTTTTGCCCGGATTTGGCCTTGAACGGCGATCTTCTGACCTAGCCCTCTGTATAACTTGGTTCACAGGTGCATGCCACTGTGTGTAACTTATTTGTTGAGATAACAGTCTCAAACAATTTTTGCATGTCCTGCCTCCAAACCATATCTTTCCCATTTTCTGAATAGCTGGGATTGTCGGCCTGAGCTATTGTGTCTGGCCTGTTTCACCAGATTTAATGTTGTTCATTATTCTTGCAAAACTCACTTTTCTGTGCCTCAAAGGCAATACTACCCCAGCCCCCTCCCATATGTTACTCTACCACATGGTTCAAGTATGATAAGCAACCTCACAACTGCCAAGGTTTCATCCTGGACTGCTCCCTCCCTTTCTTGCAGAGTCACACATCCCTTTTAATTGGTGTCTAAACCAAATGCTTTGTTTGTTCCAATGAAGTCCCTTCTTCCCCAGCCCTCCTGAAATCAACCAATGCAACTGCAGCCTAAAAGTGGACTCACCTTTAACTTCCCTCCATCTTTCACATCAGTCAGTCCTGTTGTCCGTAGGTTCTAGAGCCATGCAAACCACTATATTACAGTCACCATCACCTCTCACATGGGTGACAGCAGCAACCTTTTCTTGATTCCTTTTAATCCTCTATAGCTGTTCCTTACATGAAGTTTCCCAAAAATGTCAATAACACAATGCTTACCCAACACCTTCCAAAGGCTTCTCATGTCACTAATATAAAAGAAAGGAGCAGGAATTTTTATTCCTCTTGTTGTTTGGATCTCCCAAGGGAGGCTCAGTCCTCTACTCCAGCTGCTGGTTATTCCTGGAATTCACTGGTCTGTATCTTACCTCTGGACCTTTGGTGCCTGTTCTTAGGCTAATCATCTGTCTTCTTACCTTTGTCCCTGGCTTTGCTTCTGTGCATTCATTTCAGGGGCTGCTTCCCTGAGCACCCCGTTTAAAATTGCAAATTACCAGCTGGGTGCTGGTGACTCATGCCTGTAATCCTAGCTACTCAGGAGGCTGAGATCTGAGGATCATGGTTCAAAGCCAGCCCAGGCAAGGAAAGTGAGACTCTTATCTCCAATTAACCACCAGAAAACTGGAAGTGGCGCTGTGGCTCAAGTGGTAGAACACTAGCCTTGAGCTGAAGAGCTGAGGGACAGCACCCAGGCCCAGAGTTCCAGCCCCACAACCGACTCAAAAAAGAAAAGAAAAGAAAAAAAATTCACAGATTACCCTCCTGGGCCCATGTTCTCTCCTTAGTTTCTTTTACTCCATAGTACTTAACCATTTGACAAGCTTTGTAGTTGATGTGTTGATTTTCTCTTACCCTCACAAGATAAACTCCACGAAAGCAGGGATATTGGGTTCATTCACTTCTGCATTCCTGTCACAAATAACAAAACCTATGATATAATAGACCCTCTCAAAATGTGTCAGAACACACAGATGAACAAATGAATGAATGAACCTTCCATGAAAGTACAAATAAAAATGATTCACTGTGAAATGTGGTTATCTTTCCAGGCTTGGGAGTGCATACCTGTGATTGAGCCACTTTGGAAGACAGAAGCAAGAGGATCTTAAGTTCCACATAGCAAGATCTCCAACAACAACAACAAAATCTGTGGTGCTCATATGGTCTTAAAATTTATGATGATTTTCCACAGACCTTTCCCCAATGTGATGGCTCATCCTGGTTGTCATCTTGACTGGATTGAGAGATGCCTAGAAAATTGGTGAAACACACTTGTGGAGGAGGTGTCTATGAGGGCATTTCCCGAAATGCTTGTAATGTGTGTCAGCGATCTGAGGAAAGAGTTCAGTCCTGAGTGTGAGTAGCACAGCCTAATGGGCTGGAGGCCCCTTAATGGGAGGGTGTGGACTCTTCTTGAACAGGTGGATCATTTACTGCTGCCATCTCCTGCAGACATACAACAAATGCCAGCTTTTCAGTCTTCGAATGTGGACTCTCACCATGCAGCGCAGACAGCCATTGTGGGACATCTACTGCTGTTTGTGTGAACTAACCTAGTAAATCCCTCTTACAATCACATACACATCTTACTGGTTCTGTTCACCTGGAAAGCCCTGATTAATGCACAGTAACTATCATTATTATTGTTATTGCTACTATTATTATTTTGTACCAGTCCTAAGGCTTGAACTCAGGGCTGGGTACTGTCCCTGAGCTCAAAGTTAGCTCTCTACTATTTGAACGACAGCTCCTCATCAAGCTTTTTGGTGAGTACACCATTATTTTTTCAAAAGTAAAGAACAACTGTTGCCTTTTATCATCAGTAAAGAAGAAATAGCTTATGGATTGTCTTTGTTAGACTGAGCAATGAGACATAGCTTTTTTCTTATTCTGTGTTGTTTTCTTTTATTAATAACTATGTATTCCCTTACAATTAAAACAAATGAAACCTGAAATTAGGAGTTAAATAACTTGCCCTATAATTGTTCCTGGAGTTTTAGACAGCAGCCCAACTCTGAGAGTCTCAGTAGACTAGACTCGGCCAGTAGTCTCAATACACCAATTAGAGATGAGTAATGGTGAGAGGTGGAAGAAAGGAATGTATTCAACATGGCTGTGCAGGGAAGAGGGGAAGTAGGCATTTCTGCCTCTTTTCAGGGTACTGAGATGAGCTTATACTTAGATAAGGAAGAATTGGGGTAGGGGAAGAGGTACACAAGTTAATTAATCTTGGTCAGGAGCGGGATCTGATTGACCATTATCTTAGTTCTGGTTCTACAAGGTGCTTTAAAGAAGTCCTTATGCTTGGTGTGGACAATTGGGCTCCCATGAGATGATTGCTTGTGCTTGAGTGTGCTTTCATCATGGGCTGATCTGTCTGTGAGGTTCTGCAGTTCCTGAAAATCAAGGTGACTGTAGATTTAGGACAAGGACAAGCTTTCAGACATCCTTTCAAGGGTCCTGAGTATTGTGTTGTAAAGCTGACAATAAAATGTTGTACTCACTCTTATCTCTGAGCTTTCAGCCCGGAAGGGGTTGAGACAGGTTAGGTACCGTCAGTTTTTAGAAAGTCACTCATGGAATGCTGAACACATCTATGTGTAGACTTAAGCAGAAGTCTGACCCACAGTTTTAAGACAAAGGAGACAGATACAGATTGAAGGCAGGAAAGGCAGGCCTTTCTCCGGTGTTCACTTACTTTATGGGTCCAAGTCAACACTTGTTATATTAAGAAAAAAAGCATGCTACCCCCTCCTTTGTTTTTCTCCTACTATCCCTTTCCTCCCCATCTCCCCGACTCCTCTCCCCACAATGTGTTCCCTCTTCCTCCCTCCCCCTGCAAAGTCATTTCCAACACAGTGTCTTGTATCATTGTTGCAATGCAGGGTAACAATGCTCAACGAGAAATGGACTCATCAGCTTACTGATGTAACTGTAACCCTTCTGTACAGCATCTTTACAAGAAAATAAAGTTTAAAAAAGCAGTTTTTAAATACTTGTTAATAATAATAGCAGAAAAACGAAATAAGTTAATGATCTCAGCTATTGATTATTCATAAACAGACCTAACTTGTTAAAAAACCTTTAGCTTCTTCAGTTTGCTGAAGTTTGACTCAATCACATGCTTTGTCCTCCCTGCCCTAAACTTGTTTCTAGTGGTGAAGTTATTGTCATACCAATCTAATGCATTATCCAGTTTGTGTATTTAGTTTTCAGTGGTTATCTCTTCAGTAAACAATATTTCAGAAGTGTATATTTCTTGATAAAAGTTAAAAATTTCAGTGGAATGTGGTAGGAACTCTGTTTTCTAACCAACTGTCAAAACTTGCATGCACTCTACCACTTCAGCCATGCTCGCAATCCTTTATGCTTTGGTTCTTTTTCAGATAGTCTTGAGTTTCTGTCTGGGGCCAACTTTCTGATGCCACATTCTTCATACCCACATAGCTCACATCACAGGCCCACACATCCATGTCTGGCTTGTTGGGGGGCTGGGAAGGTGGCTCAGTGGTAGAGCGCTTGCCTTGCATGCCTGAGGCCCTGGGCCATTCCGCAGCACCACATAAGCAAAAAGAAAAAAGCCGGAAGTGGCGCTGTGGCTCAAGTGGTAGAGCGCTAGCCTTGAGCTGAAGAGCTGAGGGACAGTGCCCAGGCCCAGAGTTCAGGCCCCACGACCGGACACCTCCTCTCCCCCCAAAAAAAGATTAGGACTTGGTAACATTTTGGTGTTTTTGTTGTTGTTAGAGTGAGGCTTGAATTCAGGACCTGAGCTCTGTCCCTGAGCCTCTTTGTGCTCAAGGCTAGTTCTACCACTTGAGCAACAGTGTCACTTCTGATTTGTTTGAGTGGTTTATTGGATATAAGAGTCCCACAGACACTTCCTGGCCAGGCGAGCTTCAAACCAGATTTCAGCCTCCTGAGTAGCTAGGATTACAGGCATGAGCCACCAGTGCCCAACTCTTGGTAACATTTTGCCTGGAACAGCCTCAAGCTGAAATCCTCACAACTGTTACTAGTTGAGATTATAGGCATATGCCACCACACAGGACTGCCACATGTCAAATTCTTTAAGGTACAACATGATGGGATCACCTTATGGTTAAAAAGTATTTCAATTAAAGCTATATTTTCAAGTTATTCTATGCCATTGTAATACAATGTACTAAAATAGTAACTCGTTAACAACTCTTTTAGCTCTTATCAGGACATTTGCTCAAATGAAGGGTTCTTCTTTTATCCTTGACATTAGTGGCAATGAAACAGCAGAACACACCTTTTTCTACTTGCTTGGATTTGTGGTGTTTATTATTGGAATATGAAGTTTGATCTGAGAGCCCTGTGCTTGCTAGGCAAGCACTAGACAACTTAATCCACATTCTCAGTCCATTTTGATTTAATCTGTTTTAGATACTAAACATATCTGAAAGTTAACCTGGGCTGACTTTAGCCCTCCTCTTTTTGTCTCTTGCATAGATGGAATTACAGGTGTGTTACCTCCATGCTCAACTTATTTTTCTGAGATAAATTCTTCTTAACTCTATTCCTGGCTGGTCTGGAGCTGTGGTCCTTCTAAATTCTCCCAAGTAGCTATTACATAAAAGAGGAGCAGTTGTGTTTCTCTCCATGTGTGAGATCAAGCAAAAGGCATCCTCCTGGTTCTGGGGGAACACTTTACCTCCTCAGTGGGCTTTTTAGGGCATAAGCTTTCTCTTCTAAATCCAAGCCTGGGGCAGCCAAGTGCATGCTCATGATAGATATGGCTCAGAGTTGGTCTCACAAATCAAAAGGTGTGGGCACTGAGGGAATGGATTTATCCATAATCTCCTTGCATTACGGAGCCCCCATTCATCGGAGGAAGAAAGCCCTGCTTTTGCCCATCTGGACTTCTCTATGATCCATTGCAGGTTCTTCAACTCTTGCTGTTCTCAAAGTGTTTAATATCCAAATACCAGTTATTCATACTATTTAATATGGAACATATCATTAACTATTAAATATTTCACATGAAATCCTAAGTAATATATGTCCCATTGAAAGAAATCCATCTTTCCTTAAACAGAGGCTAGGAAGGGGCTGCCAGATGAGGTCTGAGTGGCAGATGCCCATTCTTTCTTAATAAAATGAACAAATATAAATAAGACTTAATCTAAGCATTTTTACATTCATCAAAGGAAGAAATGGAAATGTAATGGTTGTGGTGGCTTCCTCTGAGCACTTCATGTTGTTCTTGAGGTGTGGCCCATCTTTGACCTACCTACATTAGCAATGAAAATTTAAACAACCCCTCTATGAACACGGTGGTTCACAGCACCAGGTGTTGGGTTATTTGCTTTTTCAGAATAGATCACATTTTGAGGGAGAAATTTTGATATAAGAAATGGTTGCCTGGCCTCCCTGGCTACACTTGTAATTCTATCTACTCAGGAGGCTGTGATCAGAGGATCAAGGTTTGAAACCAGCCTGGGCAGGAAAGTCTATGAGGTTCTTATCTCTAATAAATTACATAAATAAATAAATAAATATTGAAAGTGGAGATGTGGTTCAAATCGTAGAGCACTAGCCTTGAGCACAAAGTTCAGAGGCAATGCCCAGGCCCTCACTTTAAGACCCAAGACTGCCAAAAAAAAAAAAAAAAAAGAATTATTTTCTCCTAGATTTTAAAAAATGTGCCTCACAAGGTCTATATTTTTGTTTTTTATCATATTTTTTTATCTTACAAAGTGTGAGCTCTGATCTGCATGCGGTTAGTTACAGCAGAGGTGCAGTCAGAAGTAAGAAATAAGTTAAGTCAGCTCTACTAAAAGGAAGAAAAGAAAGCCTCAATTGCAGTCTGCCTAGTGTATCTTCAGAACAGAAAAGACAAACTGCTCACAGGGTGGCACCCAGCCAATCTCTAACTAGAATCAATTGCTTTGCCAACAAGAAACACAAAAGATGTTCATTGTTTGCAAACTGAGTTTCTTGCAAGAGTACCTTTTCTAGCAAAACGGGAGATCCAGACAATTCTGTCTGCTGTTCTTTAGTGCTGTGTCTCTTTCCCCACCCCCTGTTCTGAAACCCTTTCTGGAAGAAGGCAAATCTGCATGGAATCCCAGAGGAGAAGAAGACTTCACTTCCCAGCGTGATCTCTTCATTACTGCTATGTAACCACAGCATGTGATTGTTCTGAAAGACAGTAGCCAATATTATAATTATCTACAGAAAACAAGCCACCACCGGGTAGCCTTTGTTGTTTTTGAAGTTTTTTAAAAAATTTGTATACAGTCTTTTATCTCAACATGATGTAGTGAGAATTGGGGAAAGAGAGGAAAGGGAGAAACAGAATCTGAGCAGAGCTGAAAGGAGCCAACTCTAGGGAAGGATGGGGGAGGAAAGAAAGCTCTTTTTCATTGTCAGCTTCTACACTCCTGTTCTTTATTTCCTCCTTCATTAAATGCCAGAGGGCCGAAATGAAAGAGAAATTGAAAGCAGAAATAACTGTTACATAGCATCTATCTATCTATCTATCTATCTATCTATCTATCTATCTATCTATCTATCTATCTATCTATCTATCCATCTATCTATAGCGTAGCTAGCTAGCTATTAGCTACCTTTCTACCATCTCTTTCTTCCCCTCTTTTCTTTTTTCTCCTCTCTCCCTCTCTCTCCCTCTCCCTCTATGTCTATCACACCTTCAACATTCTAAGTGTTTGTCGAAACCAGAAACGTTTCCAGTGGTCTCAGACCTTATTCTTTATCTTCCCATCTTCTCCATCGTATTTCCTTTCTTCATGTTTACAGTCCTTCTCTCGGCTTTTCACCCCTTCTATGCTTCTCACAGGCTCTTTGATAATAAGGAGGTTGTTTGTGGTCCCACAATGTCATTAATTACATTCTCAAAGCCTATTGGCATCTGAATGTCAGCTGGAAACCTGTTCAACAATTCCAACATCGTTTTATGGCAAATGTACTCTGCAGACCAAACTGCCCACCCAGACAAACTTTTCTGGATGCAACCAAGTTGACATTTGGAAAGCCACAATACAGCTTTAGAGAAATTACCTAAAGGGACTAGATATTCAGTGTGAAAATTACTAAGATGTATACAAATAACTGGGAAAGTATTATCAAGGTCCCAAAGAGACCATTTCATTTTATTATTTGTGGCTATGATTGAAATGTTTTTAAGGGACTAAATTTCTCATAAAGTTTTTTTTTTTGTTTAGATGTGAGATATGAGTCTAGAGCACTAAAATAGTTATTGTGAAGAACTGAAATAATATTTGCTTGTTTATGTTTTTATGCTCTGAGAAGGGCCATGGTTGTTATCTGTAGAAATCTGGAATGATTTATATCAATTTTGACAATGCTTTTTGAGATAATAAAACTGTGTTTTGAAAGCCAGGAAAAAAAGTTTTTAAGAAGAAAAATATTTATTTTATTGGCAAGTGAAAGGACATTTCTATTATTCTCAAATCAAGTCTCTTTAATTTAGAGCATCATCCATTCCTAGTATGTACTTTGGGAGAAAACACCCTTTAATTTAGTATTTGAGAAATTACTAATGTCCAATTGATGCAAAATATAACTAGCTTTGAGTTAAAATTATTTTAATGGTTTTCAATATAGTACACAATGCTAATTGATGTTTAATGTGAAACTTACAGGCACTCTAAGATTCTGATTGCATTGAAAAATGCATTAGATGCATTTAATTAAACTTGAATTCATGGAGGTTGTAAGATGTTAACAAACTGTTAGGAAGTTTCTGCTAATGAATGCAATGACTGAATAAATAATATCTAGGTCTATTTTTGTGTTTATTTTCTAAAGTGCCCACCTAGTGTCCCATTGCACATTTTTTTTTTAATTTTGTGGTCCTATAGTCAACTCAAAATCTCCTCCTTCTTTGTCTTCCTCTTCCTTCAGTATTACTCTGATTGACAGCTTTTTGCTCTCTTTGCCTTAAGCATCCAGTCTCTCTATCCATCCTACAACACAGCTGCCTGAATGATGCTTGGTTCTAAAGAGAAGTGATCACCCTACATGTTACTTGATATTCTTAAACACTCGCTGCTCTTTACCTTCAGGCTGATTTCCAAACTATTTAAGATGGTTTATACAACTCTTCCATAAGTAGACGTTGTATCTGCCTTATGTTTCAGTAGCACATAATCTATAGTTGCACTGCTTGCTAGGATAGACTCTTAACTGTAGCTGGCTACTTTTGAAACAAATTTAAATCGAGTACAATTAAAAGTTCCATTCCTTATTCACATTTTCTAGTTTCAAGTAGATGATCACATGAGTCTGGTGGTAACCATATGGGAGAGAAGAAAACATGGCCGTCCCCACCAAAGTAGAATGTTCTATGGGACATCACAAGCTCCCTGTAGTTCAATGTACAACCAGTTTCCTCTCTTCTATGATGTTGCTCATACTCCCTCCCCCCCTCCCTCCCTCCCCCCATCTCTCTCTCTCTCTCTCCAGCATGATTCGTGTCTTTCTCTTGGCCAATTCTTACTCACTCGCTCCTTGTCACTTCATCATAGCTTGGGTTAGGTGCCCTTCTGAGTGCTGTTAACACTCCCGAGTGTCATTAAACTTTGCATTTTTTTTGTCAGACATGGGACTTGAACTCTGGACCTGGGCACTGTCCCTGAGCTCTTCAGCTCAAGGCTAGCGCTCTACCACTTGAGCCACAGCACCACTTCCAGTTTTCTGGTGGTTAATTGGAGATAAGGATCTCATGGACTTTCCTGCCCAAGCTGGCCTTGCACCATGATCCTCAGATCTCAGCCTCCTGAATAGCTAGGATTACAGGTGTGAGCCATCAGCTCCTGGCACAAACTTTGCATTCTTGACTGAAGTCTCCTCACCCAACTGTGAGCTCCTTGCTAACAGAAAATACTTGTTTAATGTCCAGTACTATTCCTGATTCACAGAAGATTTTTGAGTCCATATTAAAGAATATCAAATATTAAAAACATCAAGTATTAACTGACAATGCTTTCTTTGTGATCAAAACCAATGCTTCTGGTAAATATTTGGTGGATTATATATTTCAACAGTTTTTCTCTCTGTGTGTGTGTGTGTGTGTGTGTGTGTGTGTGTGTGTGTGTGTGTGTGTGTGTGTGTGTGTGTGTGTGTGTGTGTGTGTGTGTGTGTGTGTGCTGGACCTGGGGCTTGAACTCAAGATCTAGGCTCTGACCCTGACATTTTATGCTCTAATGTGTTGCTTGAGTCATAACTCCTCTTCTGGCTTTTGGGAGATAAGAGTCTCATGGGCTTTCCTGCCTGGACTGGCTTTGAACCTCAATCCTTAGAGCTCAAGCACCCTAGGATTATAGGTATGAGCCATTGGCACCAAGTCCAAATTTCAACTTTTGTTTTTGAAATTTTTTTATTTTATCTAATCTACCAGTTTGTCCTATGAATTATCTTTGTAGATATATTGAAATTTCACTATAAAATATAAAGTAATCAGAAGTAAATGACTGGTAAAATTCTAACTGCTTTGAATGATGTAGCTATGTTTAATAGGTCAGTGAGATATAAAATATAAAATCTAATTGTTCAGTAGTGCCTATTGTTTCCGTTTCAGAGTGATATGCTATCATTGTCTTTTCCTTTAAGTATGAGAGTTAAGCAAAATTTTATCTCTTATGTTAAGACTTCTAACTGAGTAGGTAGGTAACTACCTATTTGCTTTCGTTTTAATAAACCAATGGGCAGTCCAAGTAAAAAGTAGGCTAACATATCCATAATATTATAATAATGCACTTGAATTCTTGAAATGTCAAAATCCACTTATTCTCTAAATAGTTAATTTTCACACATTTAACAAATATATGAGCTTTATTTTTTCTGCACATTATTTCTCATATGATTTTTGTGTATGTTTTAAGCTTTTGATTGTTATTATAAAGGTGACATACAATGATGGTACAGTTAAATAAGTCAAGAAAAGAATATATTTCTTTTTGGACAATATTGCCTCTTCCTTCCCTCTCTCCCAGTTGATCACTCCACCCCCACCTACAAGTTGTATATTTCATTTGAGCAATGTCCAGTGTGCTGCATTTGTTCACCCTTGGCCACTCTAGTTCTTTGCCATCTTCTTAAAGACAATGTATTAAATTTATTACTAACATGATTAATTAACATGTATGTGTAGTAGTGGAGGCCACAGAATAGCAAATGAATATGTGTGTTCACTAGAAGAAAGATATACTTGAAATCCTTGTGATAAACACCTTGAGACAAATTAGGTTAGGTTAAAATGTGTTATTCTGAATAAGAAGAGCTGGTACACTATTGAAACAATTATAGGCTCTCCTTATTCTTACACTAAACCTGTACATGTCCTACCTGAAATACAGCATCAATAGAAACTGTAATGTTCACATAAGGGGTTCTAAGTTGCATTGTTAGCCCACATATAATGGATTTGCTCACTATGTAGCCTAAGACTAAGCCCATGTGGCACTTTATGAAATGAGTGTACTATGTTGTAATTTCCTTCTTCTTGCAGAAAAATTCTAGAGAAACAAGGGCCATAATTGTTTCAAGAATACTTTACCATTCAGTATTGGCTAAGTTATATTAGGTTAATAAATGAATTTTGAAATCCTTGTGATAAGCAAACAAATAAATTTCTTACCTATTCTCTATAGTGAAGGTGATTAAATGTATGGAGGGAGAGAGCTGGTATGAGTCTGAAAACTTGGTGATGCCGTTGACTTCCACAAGGCATGCCTAAGACAGCTGTAACCCCTAAAGACAATGACTTCTACACAGCTGTGATGCTGAGAGCTGTGCCATTGGGGGAGACAAAGCATGAGAAGAACTCACATTCTAGCTTTGATTTAAAAGTGATTCATGCTACTTCTGTTCACCGATTGGCTATAAAATGGACCAGCCATATTTAATGAGCACTAGAAATGAATATTGAATGAGCACTCTAGCTCTGTCATCATCAACTAGAGAAAGAATCAAACCTAAATGCCTCAAATCCCACTAGTGTCAATTAAAGTAACTTGGAGATAAATATTCACCCGAAACTATCCTACATTCAAATTAAATGGAAGTTGGATTGACTTTTAGTCAGGCTAGTTTGCCTCTTTAATCATACTGGTTTATTATGACTAGCTTTGGGTTCATATGTATCACTCCAAAGTAGCAGTCAGGTTAAGCAGAGAACTCCTGTAATTCCTATGTAAATAAAAGCTTAGCCAGGCACTAGTGGCTCACTCCTGTAATCCTAGCTATTCAGGAGGCTGAGATTTGAGGATCACGTTCAAAGCCAGCCTGGGTGGGAAAATCCTTGAGACCTTTACCTCCAATTAACCACCAGAAAAGTAGAAGTGGCGCTGTGGCTCAAGTGGTAGAGCACTTGCCTTGATCTGAAGAGCTTAGGGACAGTGCCAGAGCTCAGAGTTCAAGCCCCACAACCAACAACAAAAAGCAATAAATAAGTTTAAAAAATCAGAGGACATATAGTATCACAATGTATTCCAAGTACCACAATGGTAAATAGAACCAGGAAATAAATGATTTGTCCAGCTGCTATTCAGTTGCTACTGGGGCTCATCTGTGTTATAGTCAGAATAGTGCCTGGTACTTACTTGTCTTTTTGTATTTTCTAGATGAAAACAAGTTCAGGTTTATGTAGTTTTGAGTCCCCCCTCCCCCGGTAGGCTGTTCATCTCTGTGCACATAAACCAGTTCTTTCTGAATGCTATCTACTCGATAGATTAGGGCTCCTAGCATATTGTAGGTTGAACGTCTCTAAATCAAAAATACACAACCTACAATACTCCAATATTGAACCTTTCTGAGTATCAACACAATTCTGGAACAAGTGGAAAATCTCACATCTGACCACACGTGAAAGGTTTGTCATCAAAACCCCAGGAGCACTAAAGATACTACATAAGATTTACCTTCAGATTATGTATATAATGTATGTAGAAACACAAATTTTATGTTTACACTTAGATTACACTCTCATGATATCTTATGAATATGTAAGTATTCCCAAGACTGGAAACAAAAACAAAACAAACAAAACCAAATCTGAAATACCTCTGCTTGTGAGTAATTCAGGTAAAGGGTACTCAACCTGCTGTTCTGAGCAATTCAGCTAAGGGTACTCAATCTGCAATCAAATTGTCTCAAAATTCTCTAACTGATACTTACAAAACATAGTTTATATCTGCATCCAGTTCTGATTATTGCTTTCAATAATCCAGATGACTATGATTTTGTTTCTTTTTACTTTTTAGTGGGCCTGATAATTTTTGTGGATGTAGTTAAAAACCAGATATTGTATTTGAGATGTTAGAAACTGAAGTAATTAGATCTTTAGAGTAAAATTTGCAGAAGTATATCCAGGAATTGGTACTTTTGGGTGTGTGATGTCTTCTGTAGCTGTAGGTAGTAGAGATGTCAAATTTGATTTGCATCTACATTTTGAATCCCTTAATATCTTGAATTATTGAATCCAAGATGTCCAAATTTATTGATTTCCTTTAATATCTTCCTCTTGGTGTCTATGTCTAATGGTCTCAATGCCCATGTTCCAATAAAATTTATTACATGTTGAAATCTTAGTTCCCAACATTATGGTATTAGAAGATGGGACCCTTAACATGAGTGGAATTAATGCCCTGAGAAAGGATAACCAGGTTCACATTTCCACTATAAGAAGACACAGAGGGAAATGGCGAACCACGAAGAGTAGGTTCCTCACAAGAGAGGGAATTTGCTGGTGCCCTGATTTTAGACTTCTCACTCTCTAGAGCCTTGAGAAGAGTTTATTGCTTAAGTCATCAAGTTTAACAGCATAGATGAACAAGAATACTGTCTTAGTTCTCTTTCTAGCATCCTGTTGGTATGGTGGTGAGGCAGGGGAAAGCGAAGTGTTCTGTAATCTGATGATTACATTTCAAAGATTGAGTGGCTGGGTTTCAATCCCTGGATTTTGGCCCTCCTGAATGGTTCTTAGCTTTTATATCCTTCACCCTCATACTCATCCTTAGGTAATATACAAAAGCCAAAGATGTCTAAACAGACATCAGTGGGTGTGTTGGGCTCTAGTAAACACCTATTTCTCTTGGAGAGTTGGACAAGAACACCCTCCTCTCTCCATCAGAAAATAGAAAATGTACTGGATGTGATTTGCAATGTTTGTCCTGGTCAGAGCCGTGGGAGATCTTCCTGCCTCTTCACCATCATGACTTGTAAAAGAGTCATTTCTCCAGGACCACAGCTTCTGTGATATTTCTCACTCCAAATATAGGCCACGTTTGGTCTGCAGCAATTCATCAGCATCATCACTGAAGTGTTTCTATTGGTTTATGGCTCCAGTGGTTTCTGTTCAGAAAAGCAGATCTCAGCAGGGAGATTTCTGGGTTGTGGTTCACCTCCTCAGATCTCTCAGAAGTCATTGACTTGCAGTTTGTTCAACTTCCTCTTGATGAAGGGATGGCAGTGAGGACTTTCAAGATTTTTACAACTCAGAGCTAAAGCAGGAGATCTCAGCTGATTTGCTAATATGAGATGGCAGTGTCTTAATGGTTTCTGATTAGTCTGCAAGAGCAATTAGCTAAGGTCAGGAGGAGGGAAATGTTAAACAGAATTTTAAGAGCAAAACATTACATGATTAGTGAACGGACTTGAAAATGATTTTCGTAACTTAATCAGTATGATCAACAAGGCACTTCCACTTATCTTTACATATTAATGTTGACTAACATTTCCAGCTTTATCTGGCCATAAAAATCAAGTATCCAAGGGAACTGAACTTAGGACTTGAATTCCAAATTGCTAGACTACAAGTAGTAAATTAAAAATTTTCAAAAATAGTAAAGCACATTAAGTCCGTTTTTAGCATTAAAAATATCACTCACACACCACTTGTTTGTGCTTTATTTCACTGATAAAAACATGTAATTTAGGCTAGGCGCATATGGCTCATGTCTGTATTCCTAACTACTCAGGAGGCTGAGATTTGAGGAGTGTGGTTCAAATCCAGCCTAAGCAGGAAAGTCCATGAAACTTTATTTTCAACTAATAACTAAAAAGACAGAAGTGGAACCATGGCTCAAATGCTAGAGAACTAGCCTAGGGACTAGGCTAGCACTAGCTCAGGGACAGTGCCTAGGCCCTGATTTCAGACCCTCCCTGCAAAAAAAAAAAAAAAAAAAAGACCAAAACCAAAAAAAGTAATTTAAAGGAAAATTGTTTATTTTTATTTTTATGACCTTTTAAAATTCCATTTTTTAGTCTTAGGACATATTTAGTATATGAATGAATTCTCATGAATCTGAAATTCCTAAATAAGTACACATATGTATATGAGCAAAATAGTCAACTGTTTAGCATTGGTATATAAGATTTAGATGACCAGTTTGCTATTACAAGGAATTTGACCAGGTTATATAATTGTATTGAGTTTCTACTATCAAGGGACAAATAGAGACAGTGATATCTGGTTCTTAGTGGAATCAAATAAGATAATATACCAAAGTAGTTCATAAACTTTCAAATACCAGGCAGATATAACTAGCTATGTCATACCATTTTTTGAGATTTTTTTCCCTGTGACTTTATATAGTTACAAAGTGGAACTAAAGGTCTTTTTAAATTTTTTAATTCAGTTAAATAATTCACAAACTGGGAGCAGGTTAAAATCTACAATGAATTTATCTATAAGGAAATACTGTGAGAGCTAGGAATATGGCTCAGTAGTAGAGCATTGCCTTTCATGGACAAGAACTTGTGCTCAATCCCCTCCTGGAAAACAAAACAAAGGAAAATACACTGAAATTACTCTGAGCACATAAGAAAAATCATACTTCTCATGGAGAAGCACAGCAGTAGTACCATATAGTATCTAACCTTCACATTGCTGCCAGAATAAAATGTGTGAAAGCAGAACTTAAGGCAGAGCACTTGCCACTTGTGGTTCATACACCTCATCTCACACATACACCTCATCTCACTGGTTCTCAACTAGCAGAATTTTTTTTCCTAGAAACTGGCTTTTAACAGACTTGTGAGAGGAAGCTCACAGTACAAGGATGTTTTGGTATATAGAAGACAGTGTACCAGATCAGGAGCTCAAGAGAGTAGGAGAGTTTCAGGTTCTCTTTCTGCTTCGGTATCTAATCAGTGACCTCCTTAGGAAACTTTCTGACTGACTTCATACAAGAACCTGCAAGCCCTCTTAACCCAGCAAGAACATATCTGGGAATAGAGGTCTATAACCATCACATGGGGTAATAGTCTGAGTTTTGAATAGACTTCCCTTGAATTGGATATTTTTTATGATACACGTGTTTCTATGAGCACAGATTGTTCTGTAAATAGTGTGCCTCTATTAATGCTAAATGAGATGTTAGAAGGTAAGAAGAAGGCGAATCCTTGTTCCTACTCTTGGGTTGGTTCAGAGGGAACAGCGTACATGGCTCATGCAGAAAGTGAATTATACCATTAAGGAATGAGTGAATCTGGAAGGGAGGTAAAGGACCATAATTATCTTTTTATTGGTTACAGATTATACAAATGTCAACGAAATATATGTGATTGCCTAACAAAACAACCAGTTAATGAAGATATCATGTTCAAGAAAACATATAAAACCTTTGAGAAAGACTCATAAACAAATGCATTTGGAACACAGGGACAAGAAAGCCATGTTCAAATAAAACATGAGGCACTTTGGGTAAGGAAGACAGAGACATGGTTTGTGAAAAGCTCACGATCTGTTTCCTACTCAGACTGTCATCTCTGGAGAAATGGGACTTTTTTTTTTTTGCAGGATTTTAGCTACATGATAACATATAAATGAGCTCAGCAAAAATGACTCAAATCTCCGTAACAAGATGAATGATACTTTCTCAGAAAATTCTTGTTAATTTTTCTCACAGAGATTTAGCACAAGAAATAGAAAGGAAGGGTGAGAAGTACATAAGGAAAGAAGAATGGAAGGAAGAAGCTTGAGGGAGCTCCATCATGGGAAGGAAAACTTTTCTGAGTATCAATACCACTGGTAAAGCAGACTTTTTGGGACGTCATTTTTTAATATCTTTAAGTAGTGGTCCAAAGGAGTAGCCATTCACCAAAGCAGTTTATGAATATAATGCATCTGATCCATGTTGCCCCTTTCAACATTCTCACGTACCCCTCCTAACTCACCCCTTCCCTTACTTTTCTTAATTTTAGGTTATGTATTGAGTTTTATGCCATTCAACACATCAGTTTATGTGTACAGTGCATCTTGATCTGTATCACCACTTCCACATCTTCACCCTGCCTAGATCCACTGCTTCCCTTATATTTCTCCCTTACATTGTGGTATATACAATGGATTCTTGCCTGCATTCACCCCAATTCTCTCCTCCATTCTTCGACCTCTGTTCTCTTGGTCCCATTCTTTATTCTTCTACCACTCTCTCCTTGACCACACCTTACCATCTTGTAAGTACTCATTTCCTGGTACTTGTGTTGTTGGGCTTTTATTACACTTGCTCACATCTGTAATCCTAGCTACTCAGCAGGCTGAGATTTGAGGATTGTGGTTCAAAGTCAGCCTGGGCAGGAAAGTCTGTGAGACTCTTATCTCCAATTAACCACCACAAACCCAGAAGTAGCACTGTGGCTCAAGTGGTAGAGCACTTGCCTTGAGCTGAAGAACTGAGGGACAGCACCCAGGCCCAGAACTCAAGCCCTACAACCAAAAAAAAAGAAAGAAAGAAAGAAAGAAAGAAAGAAAGAAAGAAAGAAAGAAAGAAAGAAAGAAAGAAAGAAAGAAAGAAAGAAAGAAAGAAAGAAAGAAAGAAAGGAAAGAAAGGAAAGAAAGAAAAGAATTACAGACTCTATTACACTTCAGCTAATTCATTTGTAACCTATTGCTTCCCACCCAGTATGTTTACTTGTAGATTTATAGGCATTGTTTCCCTAACTTTTTCCTCATTTGGGAGGATAGTAATGTGAAATGCCCAAAATTAAAGTAGACATTAGCAGGACCAGATACACTGTGTATTGAAATGCTGTAACACATTCCAGACACCCTTCCTCATAAATATCCATCCAGAAATTTATCAACATAATTGTCTACTATACATGAAAGAAAAGTAGGAGTTATATCACCAATGCATGCCAGACATTATACAGGGTAACTTCCAGGAAATGGGGCCTCATAAGCAATCAGCTTGGTGTGTCGTGCATCTGTAATCCCAGTTACAGAAGGCATAAGTAGAAGATGGTAGTACTTGATTGACTGTACTGGGAAAAATAACTAATAATTACCAAAGGGGGTTGGGCATGGTTCAAGTGGTAGAGTGCCTGCCTAACAAGTATAAGTTCTCAGTTCAAACTCCAATACCACAAAAAACCCTATCAACTTTAGTGAGTTTAAATATAAGAAGAGACATGTAGACACAGAGACTAAAGCTAGTTTGTTCACAGATATGATAATTATCTCTTTCTGAGCAGCAAGAGCTCTCTTCATCACTGCAATAAAGTTTCTAACTCTAGTCAAAAGAACTTTTTAAATATTTCTGGGCAGAAAGTGCATGAGCTTCAAAAGTACATTGTTTTGCTAAAATTAGAATCAACAGTTTGAAAGCTTTGGCCTCATAAGGAATAATCCTATTAGTCCCCTCCTGGCACTACACAGGCATTAATCTTCTTCCATCCTCCTCTCTGACTCTTGCAAAATGTTATAGGATCCCCCACATAGCCCAATTAATAGTTTCTTTTTTCATAACTCATAAATGTACAATTAATAATCAGTGTTCTTAAGAAAATAAAATGTTAGAATTTCTAAATGATTTTGATAGGCAACTGTATTCTGTGGGATACTATCAAAGAATTGCTTTCTACCTATTATATATTTATTATGGAGAGATTAGGTTGAATATTTATTACACAGACTAGATAGTTGTGTTATTATTAAGTTTTGTGGACACACGTGGACTTTTTAAAGATTTCATTTCCAATTTTGAGCTTCTCTCCATTTAGTTTGTACTAAAACTCATTTAATAGCAAAGCTGTCTTTGACTATAGAAAGTATCTAGATACGCACACCACTCCATAGCATTTCAGTCTAGTTTTCTGATATTTTCTTTATTTTCTGGATTTTAAATGAGATTTTCTTTCCTCTAAGTCCAAAAGCTCTACCAATGTAATTGTCATGGTTCCTGTGGAATGTCCACCATTGTAGGCCAATGATAGAGCAAATAGAAGTCTATTGTTTTCTTCATTAATAATAACAATGGACAATGCTAATAATATAATAATAACTATAATGATTAATGTCCACTGGTCTTCATTTGTGGCAAGCCAATCTGGTTGCTAATATTGTATGCAAAATCTCTGTAGTTGAGGATCACATGCTCTGCCATGTTTATGGGTCAGTTCACTTAATGAGGTTACAACACATTTCAAAACTAGATTTTCAATTTGGCCTATTTGTTGAAATCAAAGTGCTCCAAGCTTCACCAACACAATGGTTAAATATTCTTGGGATATCAAAATTTTGGTAAGCAAAACAATATTTTATGTCTTTAGAACTAAACTCGATTTCTCTCTTGAGCTCAGTCTTGCCACAATTATTGTTAAATGTTATTATACTTTCCAGAGGGACTTCGAGTAGGAGATATCACATATGAGAATTTCTAATAGGAAAAACACTTTGTAGAACATGGTAATGTGGACGTGAAGCTCACAGGGACTGGAGTCGGAATGACCTGAGTTCTAATCCCCATCCATCACTATCTAAATACAAGTAATTTAACCTTTACTTATTTATGAAAAAAGTATATTGCATGTTTCCCCCTATTCTTTTACAAGATTAAACCAGATAACCTCTTGAAAAACAGCTTATTATTTGACATGAAGTAGCACTCAATAATTATTATATCACTCATTTTGATATCTTTGATTAGTGGTAAGAAAATGATTACAATTAATGAAATTTTAGTTTTTAGTGGCTTAAGACTGCTTTCATTCAGTTTTCCCCAGTCAAACTGGAATTCCCTTCTGCCTCCTTTCTTGAGATATTCTTGCCCTTACCTTCTGTGGTGATGTTATGAGTCAAAAATAGTTTATAGCAAGCTCTGATCCAGTTTTCTTAATTCCTGCTGGCTATGTGATTAACTCAATGTGCTGCAAACATTCTTCTCCCAGTTTTTATACTTTAGTAGTAAGGGAAGAATTTCTGTCTGAAGTTGAAGGATTTGATATAATCAAGACAATAGTTGAAGGAATATCATCTTCTTTGGCAGAGATCATTGCCTATAGAAACTGAGGAAGTAAGTCTCACTGGATTTAGTAACTCCTTCCCTTACTAATCCCAATATGGCAAAACACCTTGGCTTGAGAGTAGGTGCAGGTCCCCCCATGTAGACATTAGATCAAAGTTGAGTCACTGGCTTTCTTAATGTGGTTCATTCAATCAAATATGGTATGTTTACAATGGATACGCTAGGTTCTGTGCTCTTTGCTCAGACAAATAACAGATCTTGACTGGGTACTTCTGAATAAAGCAATCTGATATCAATGCACATGCAAGAGCTTAAGGAAGTAAAAGTGTGAGTTAAAAATCAAAAGTTAAAGTAGACTCATTTGTTATATACACATACAGAGTACATTATAAGAACTTGAAACAATGTAATATTATGAAATTGATTTTGCTTTAGTACTATTAGCTACAGAACCAATGTAGTCTGTTCTGTCCATGACATAAGTGAGTTACAGATACATGTATATGATGATATATTATCATATGCTTATTACCATCAAGTCAGGGGATTGTAATGTAACACAAATGGAGAACAGAGGAATAATTTCCAAAGAGAGCAAGTAGAATAAAGGTTACTAACACTCCCACTTCACTGCTTTTAAGCGAGCATAGTTTGAAGTTGGAGCCAAGTCATTTTTCATTTAACTGTAGGTTGAAACTGTACCAGTTGTTACTTGTTTCTGCTTAGATTAAATGACTGCAGCAAGTGCTGGAGTACAGCTAGTGCTAACTTTATCACGAAAACATGTGGAGATGGACTTCTTAGAAACTTACAGTTCAAGGTCAGAAGTTGTCCAGATAATTCCAACAGATACAAAAACAATCGGCCAACTACTGTTTGTCTCTTCTCTTAGCCCTTCTCCCTGTTCCACTGCAGACCTGCTCTTGAATAATAATAATGCTTTGATCCTTTTTAAAAAAAATATCAGATAACCAGATCGTCCATTATCCCATGCTTGCAGTTCAATCCAGATTTAGAGCCTCCACTTCTATTTCAGATAAGGCCTAGTCACTGTATATATGGTGTGCTCTTGCTGAACAATGGGGGCAGAATGTGAATTCAGCATGAATCTTCCTTACAATGGTAGGCCAAGTGGGCATGGAATAAAAATACTATGAAGATTCTTTGAGAAAATGTTGAGCAAATTGTGATGAGCACACTACATAGGAAGAAACTGCCAGGGACAGAAACAAATTCACTCAAGTGTTGTTTGATTGGTCTTACTATAACACAAGAAGAGAAGACGTATATTCGAAGGAAGAACATCCTCAGGAAGTTGATGGAAAATGGAAGAATGAGCACTGAATTTAAGAATGGAAGCAAATCCAACTAGGCAGAGCATAAGGTTCATACAGGAGAATTGGCTGATGATGAGAAGCCAAACACTTGCGTTGAAAGCCATGCTGAAGGTTTTAGAAGAACAAAAGTTTTCTTTTTGGAGAGAGACCTGCTCAGACTTTTGTTCTGGGAATGCACCCTCAGGGAAGTGTGAAGGAAAGATCATGACACAAGAAAGAACAGAGAAGTCCATGACAGTGATGGTAGAAAGGGAAGAGGGAATAAAGATGAGTTCCAGAATTGCCTTTGAAAAGACAAGTCAAGAATTTATTCGTGTATTAGTTGCATATCTATCAAGAACCTGCAATAAGCTTGGTTCTTTACTAGACATTGGATATATAAGACAAATGAAACAAAATGCTTGTATTCATCTTGCTTAGATTCTGGTGGAACAAACAGAATGTCAATTTCCTAGTTCAGTTCGAGGACTAAATGCAAACACTGTTAATTGTTTGGGGGAAAGGCAGAAATAAATAGAAGCTAAAGGACAATGGGAGTTTGAGTTTGATTTTAAATTTGGTATTAAAAAGCTACATGGAAGCTGTTCAGAAGAGTAGAAGTAAATCAGAGTGGAAAAAAAAGAATGAGATTGAGGCTTGTATATTTGAGAATCATCACATTAGAAATTAGTCATGAAAGTCTACTAAGTTACCTAAGAGAGAAGAAAAAAGAGAAGATAGAATTCTCACGTATGATTATATCTGGTTAGAAGAAAGTTTAATATATGAAACTCAAAATGTAATCTGAAAATTAAAAAGACAATAATGAAGGACGGGTAAAAAAAAGTAATCCTAGCTACTCAGAAGACTGAGATATGAGGATCTCAATTCAAAACTTGCCTGGGCGAGAAAGTCTGTGAGACTCTTATCTCCAATTAACCACCAAAAACTGGAAGTGCAGCTGTAATTCCAAGTGTTAGAGCACCGGCTTTGAGCAAAAGCCAGTTCAGGGACAGTGCATGGGCCCTGAGTTCAAGCCCCACAACTGACAAAAAAAACTTCAATCACTACAGCAATGTTTATGTATCTTTGACTATGAATGATCCTCAGCTAGAAGGGAAATCCACATATGTTAAAGGAAAGGAAGAAAATATGTCTGGGAATTTCTCAGACAACTTGCCCAGTATAGGTAATTAATTCTTACATCTTACTCTATGGTAAAGCTTAACAGTATAAAATTAGAGATGGAAGCTATTGAATCTGAAATGGCAGCAAAAATAACTGTATTGGAAATGTTGAAGCTGAAATCTTTGCTCCAGAATTATCAAAATTCCCCATCTAATGCATAATCAGGAGAATGATCTATACAGTGGACTCGCAATGCTAACAATCTCTATGTTTCTTTCAGCGGTTATCAGCTGGTCTTCTGCAGAATGTGATCATCGAGCACCAAAACAACAGGATAAAAGAAGACCACATTTATTTAAAATGTGGGGAAAATGTTTAAAAGAAAGCAATGTATTTCTTTCTTCCACTGCCATATATGCCATGACTTGTTTTTGCAGCCAAATAAGAGCATGAGAGCAGATACTGGGGTAATTTTTAAAATTAGTATTGCAAGAGTACTTTAGAAACTTATGATATTTTCTTGGTGTACGGACATAAATGTGACACTGACGAATCTATATATGAAGCTGAGACTGTGTTCGAAGTTTTGGGCTACATCGTGATCAAGACATCATAAATTTTTGGTAATATCATTTTCAGATGAGACAGGAGAGTATTTATCTGACCTCTGAAAACTCCGCCTATTATGCTGGCAAAAGTAGGAATAATCTTGTACAGCTCTCTTTGTGCAGTAGAGACAAATTTGTACACATAAGGTGATCAAAGTACCATGAGTCCCTCCTTTGCACTGTTGGCTCTGTTGCTTGGAGTATAACAACTAATAAGCAAACTTCTTCCCTCTGAAGGCTGAGGTTATTTGCATTGTTCTGATGTGGAGCTTTGGTGATGGCTCACACAGGGTTGCTATTCTGCAGTTCAGGCAGCCACAGACAGTATTGTCTTGCTTCCTATCTATTTATGCTTGGAAAATTGAAAGAAGGCTGGGGTCATCATAGTGTGACAATAGCCAAGTGCTCAGCTGAAGAACTTAAGAAAAACCACCACCAACAGAATTGTGACAAATGTCCTTACTTAAATGCCAATATGAGTTTCATAATAAAAGCAAATTTCCACTCATTTTATAATACGGAAGCTATTTCAGTTGAAATAGAAAGTAGTCTTTTTAAAACAGCCAGCACACTCTTGGTTTTCTTTCTCTTCAGTTAGCTCTCAAGGAAAACTCCTGTCTTTAGAAGAACTTTTTATTACTGCTCAGTTCTTAGTTCTGATGATCCTCTTAACATGCATGATGACTGGACATGGTGATAATGTGATGAGTTCTGGCCTCCTGTGAGCAATGCTGCATCTCTGATGGAAGAAGAGATTGGAGGAATCAGTATGTGAGATTGAACAGATAGATTTCCTCTTCACTAATGCACCAAACAGGATGAGCATGGGGCTGGCTTTTGCATCCTAGATATAGAAGAAAATTAGAACCTTAAAGAAATGCCTAGTCTTTCCAGGGCTTTGGTTATAGACACAGGAAATTGAGAGAACTATAAGAATCTGGCCCCCAAACTTTTCCCTTCTCCACCATGTGAAGATTCCACTGTTAGAATTCGTCTGTATGGCACCAGGTACTTGGAGACAGCACAGAAGACTCGCTTTCAAATTATTCTGTGTAATCAAGAACAAGCTAAATGTCAGAGACTCAGTGTTCTAGATCAACAATTTTCAGGATTGATACATCTTAATCAAGTAATTAGGTGGCTTCTTCAGTAGTGTTTTCCACACCGGAGAGAGGAACAGATTTGCTGCTTTGCTCCGATGGCTGCTGGCAGCAGTGTCGGTTGTTAACAGAGACATTTACACGGAACCACCAGTTGGCAAGGGCTAACACTTTATTACTTGTTATTCCCACATGCTGAGGATTGTGGGAAGGCTGCCAAGCTTTCTGTCTCATGGAGCTCCTCAGTATAAAAACAACAACAGCAACTAAAAGCCTTTAAACAAAAAAAAAGAAAAGAAAAGAAAGAAAAGTGAGTTAAGGAAAGAATGGAACTAAGTCCTGATTTCCCATTAAACAGATGGAATGTAAGATGGTCAGGGACATTCCTCTTTTCTTTCTTCTGACTCTTAGTTTCTCTGTCTCTATCTCTATCTGTCCCTCTAGCTGACAAGCATTCTAAATTAAAGCTCTTGTTTCTCCAACTTTATAATCCTTTCAAGTCACACCAGGAGCCTGATAAAAATGCAGATTCCAGTTTTGATAGGACTCAGGCCCTTTCTGGATTTTTAATTCTCTCCTCCCCACCCATCCTGTCATGTGCAGGTACTGGGCTTGAACTCATGGCCTGGGCACTGTCCTGTAGCTTTTCTTGAGCCACAGTTCTACTTCAGGCTTTTTGCTGGTGAATTGGAGATAACAGATTCGTAGACTTATCTAACAAAACTAGCTGTGAACTGTGATCCTCAGATCTCACCCTTCTGAGTAGCAAAGATTAGAAGTGTGAGCCATCTGCATCTGGTAGACCCTTCCTTTCTAACATATTCCTGCAGAGCTATAATTCCCATAATCCTGTACTATTAATCAGATGGCAAAGGTGAAGGGATAATGGAGGAATGCACCTGACCAGATTTGGCAGTCATTGTAAGCAAGTATTTTATTTATGGTAAGCATGTATTCCAAAAAGCGACAAATATATCCTTTGTTCTACCATCTAGATACTTGGGACTGATCCCTTTTACATTATGACCTCAAACAGATTTCACCTTAATTAGAAATTTATCTATATCTATATATCTTTATCCCAATAGTTTCATAACGAGACAATTCACATATCTGTCTGAGGTTATCTGGTTGTTCATCTCCATCCCCTACATCCTGCATTAGAAAGTTCTTGAAGTGCTGACATGACGAAAAGTTATGATCTGTTGGTTGAAAAAGTGGAGAATCTGGTGGTATACTTGAAACCAGCAATGAATTGGTTACTTGGGTTACTTTATTGTCCATGAACTATAAAATAAAATCAGCTTAAGAATGGTCAGGTCTTTCGCTCACTGTATGTCTGTATAGAACACTGGAGCCCAAGGAGCTGAGAGACAATGGCCACAAAAGCTGGGAGTCCCCCAGTATAGTTGATATACAGAGGGGGTTACAGTTACATGAATCAGGTATAATCAGCACAATTCTTCTTGATTTTTTTTTTCTTTTTTTGCCAGTCCTGGGGCTTGAACTCAGGGCTTGGGCTCTTTCCCTGAGCCTGTCTGTGCTCAAGGCTAGAACTCTACCACTTGAGCCATAGCACCACTTCCAGCTTTTCTGATTACGTGGTACTGAGGAATCGAACTCAGGTCTTCATGCATGGTAGGCAAGCCCTCTACCACTGAGCCACATTCTCAGCCCCAGTACAATTCTTTTTGAACCATGTCTCCCCTTTAATCATTCTCTCCCAGTCTTTCCCTCCTGTGTCCACCCATAAGATATCCAGTTCATTTTCCACACAGTGTTTAATGAGTATCACTGTTGTAATTGTTTCTCACAGACTCATGTTTGGAAGGCTTAATCCCTGATGGTGGCACCTTTGGGGAGTTCTAGAAACTTAGGTGGGGCCTTTTTGAAGGAAGCTGATCACAAGAGATCCTTGGTGGGGGGAGAAAACTGAGAGGGCAATGGGAGTAGAGGTTTTGGTCTTGTTTCTGGGACCTACCTGCCTCTAGTTTCTTTCTGTATGCCAAGACGTAAACAGCCTCTGCCACCATGATGTTCTATGCAAGGGAATGAGAACAAGAAATGAATTGAACTCTGAAATTTAAGTCCAAACAGTCTGAGAGCTAAGCACCATGTTTGGGTTCTGGTTTCTGAGAAGGTTGTTAATACCAAAGAAGGGCTCTTCTTGGATTAATAAGGTTAAAAGAGAGGTGAGATAGGACAGGCTACAGAATTCACAGATCTAATGCAAAAGGAAAACTTAAATTGCTGTAAGAGAGTAGTGTCATCAAAGTACCGAATTTAAAGCTTGTCGCTTCTCTTAATTCATCATAGTCATAATTTTATTTGCTCTTTGATATCACTCTATCACTCTAAGTGAAGAAAAATAAGTGAAATAATAAAGCACAATGTAATAATTAAAAATGATAAAATAAAAATGTAATTATTAGCATAGAAATTTGAATTTTTAAAATTGTGCACCACCAATTTGAATTGCCAATGTGAGTATTTAATTTGGACGCACAATCACCAATTTTGTAGCTCAAAAAGGAATAGGTATTCAGTTCTTGCGTTAAGAATGCAAACATGGCACAAAACTAATTCTGCCTTTTTTGATTTGCTCCCCAAACTCTCTAGCTTTGGTTTCCTGATAAGCAAGAAATTATTTTTTAAAGGAATGAAGGACGGAGGATGAACATAAGAGCTGCTTGATGAAAGCAGCAGATCTTGTCATATCAGAGGAATACACAATCAAAGAGCAAGAATACATTCTCTCTCTTTTTTTCTGGTAATACTAGAGTTTGAACTTAGGACCTTGTACTTTTTAGGCAGTGGCCCTACCACTTGAGCCATGGCTCCAGCCCACTTTACTTTTTGTTAGTTTTTAATAGAAATTACTGATGTCCTCCTGGGCTGGCCTGACCATAATCCTTCTACTTAATGTTTCCCACATCGCTGGGATGATGGGTGTGTTCCAATGCATCCAGCTTTGTATTGCTCTAGATAGGATATCATGAACATTTTGCCAAATTCTTAACCCTCCTGACAGCTGCCTCCTGAGCACCTAAGCCACAACACCTGACTTCAACCTAACATTTGTCGAACCTCTCCAGTCCTCAATTCTAGAGTGCCAACTGCCTCTAAATTACTAAAACTTCATTCTGTGGATGTCTGCTTCTGTGGGGTGCTATTTCTTTCTATTTTCTGAATATGAAGTTGACAGTAAATAAATAAATAAATAAGTGATTTCTTGATTGATTGACAAGGCAAAATAAAATTAACCACAATGCCAGAATACTTCACTGATATTCTATGAATAGATGCTTGGAAGCCTTTTAGTCATTTGTTTTTAATCAATCATTCATCATAGTTTATACATAAAATGTGTTACTAGCTCACAAAAGTAAGCTGAGCAGAATTTGGATTAGGTGGAAGCTGTATACTAAGAGTTGGAATCTGCAGTGCTGAACTGGAAGAACTGCAAAACCTTTAGGAAAACTGTTGTCTGAATTAAAAGGCAATCAGCAGAAGGAAAAGACGCACAAAGATGAGTCAGATTTTTAAAGTTCATTTTCTCTTCTCCAAATGTTAAAAGACAGTATATTCCAATACACGTGGAACTCCTCACTCCTGTTTTCGCCTTCACCTACTGAATCAAGTATGGGATTGAAAATATTTAAAGGAAAACTGCACTTGCACAGAACATGTACAGACTTTTTCTTATCATTCCCTAAACAGTGTACTGTAACAGCTATTAACAAAGTTCTTACATTGTCTTAGGTTTTTATAGTACTTTAGAGGTGATTTAGAGTATGCATGAGGATGTGTGGGAGTTATAGGCAAATATCACTACAGCTTATCTAAAGGTCCTGGATAGCTATGGATGTGGGCACATGCATGGATGCTGGTACCAATGTCCCATGAACAATGTTGGGCAACTGTATTTTCTGCCTGTGTAATTCTTGTGGATGAAAGTCACCTACTATGATGCACTAACTGACCAAGCAGACTACAGCTAACGCCACGCATGAGAACTCACGTTTTGGTCACCTCTTCATGTAGATTTTTGGCAATGTTTTTCTTTGTAGAATTTGGTGAGTGGGGGGATGGGAGGGGATGACAAAATGAGAGGAAGAGCAGGAGAGGTTTGCTAGACTCTGAAATCCCGAGGAGAGAAAATAATGCAACTGTCTTAGAAAATGCTTGTTAACACTAATCGTTCAGAGCGCAGTTTCACAAAGATTAGTTTGGATTTGTGGTAAGCCTATCTTGGTAGCAAAGCCATTTGTACTTCTTGCCTATGGGAACAGCTGCTATTTAGTTATTTGATTGGAGAGAATCAGACCCTTTTGTCCTTTCTCCCCTGGCTCTGAAACCATCTCACCAGAGTACTGGTATCACAGCCAACTTCTTCATCATTTATTACGAGCCAATTTGCTATCTAAACAAGGTCTTTCAGAAATGACACCGACAATCCCAGTACCATTTATCTTTCACCTAGAAATGGCAGGTTCCTTCCTGCAGGCTCTTCCAGTCTTAAAACAGAGGATTCCATCCCCACAATAAGGGGAGTCATTGTACCTCTGGAGTGTCATATCTTGACCTACTTAGCGAAACTCTCCAGATGTTCCTGGTTTTTGGCACATCTGCCCTGTCTTCCCCAGTGTTTTCTGAGAGCCCCAAACAACTTCGAATGAACCAGAAACTCAGTGTTTGAAACTCAGTCTCTTGGGCACTCTTGTCCTCACTGGCACGGCATGCTAGTATGGTGCTGAGGAAAGTCAGAGGTAACCAACAGAACCAAGAAATGACACCGTCCCCCCCAAAAAAGGCATGTGCCATGGAATGAAGCAGCCCTGCTGTGAAATATTCATATTCAGAGTCCTGGAGTTGATGAACTATTATCTAGATTTTCAAATTGCAAATTACTTGGCAGCCCAGTATGAGCTATTACAAAGAAAACCCCAAACTAACATCCTGACCTTCATTCACGTCTCCTCCCCAAAACTTAAAAATTCCAAACTTGTTACATTTAGGATCAATCATGCAGAAACACTCCAGCTGTCCATGACTTTGTGAGAGCTGAATTCATCCTTCCCTTTTTGTGCCTTTGGTTTTCAGAGAGTAATTCTCAAAGGATCTGTTTACATGAGGACTTTATCTCTCTAGAATCCTTCTACGTCGTGGTCTTCTATTCTTCCACAGTTCATATTTGCAACAAACCACCTCTGGTTTCCAACTGTAATATTTTGTACTGCCAAGCTTTCAAAACCTTTAGTAACCATAAAGAAAATTCAAATTGCATTTCCACAAAAGCATTTGGCAGCATTTGCTTCTCTCAGATGGGGATACAGGATATGAGCTGGTAGCGACATTGCAAAACAGTGGAAACTACGGAAGCTTCAAATTTAGACAGGTTTAGTCCATTAGAATCTAGCTTGGTCTAAGCCTTACTCAGCTATCACAAGTGGGGAGAGAGAGATCAATTAATGAAGACTTGTGAAAATAAAAGAATGTTGGTAAGTGTGACCTTGATCAAGATATATTGTTTTCATTAACTGGTTTGTTAAATGAGCAACTTCCTTGTACAACTACTTAATGACAGTGTAAAAAGTTAAAAAAGAAAAAAATGAAAATGAAATAAATACATGTGCTATGCAATACATGAAATTACAACACAATTGGCTTATGGAGAAAGATCAATATATCTTAGCATCATTTCCCATTTGCATGGAAGACCACTGGCTCTAGGTTTAGGGGTCAATCACTGAATTACAGGTTTTAAACTACTCTTTTTTCTTTGTTTATTTCTGGTATTTGTATTGTTGTTCAATGAATATCTTGCTTCCTAATGAAGCAAAATATACCAGAGATGAAGGTGGAACGGCCCTGGATTTGGTGGAGTGCAGCTCTGTCAAACCAGTTCTTCGGAGCCACGTATACTTCTTACTAAGTAATTTATAGGAAATTTGAGGATTGTGTTTGAAGGCCACCAAGATGTGAAAACACTTGCACTAGAGCAGAATCACAAGGAATTAGAACTGAAAGTAACCTTCGTTGTTAGACAGTGACTTTCAGATTTCTCTTTCTTAATCCTTCCTTCCTTCCTTCCTTCCTTCTTTCCTTCCTTCCTTCCTTTCTTTTTCCTTCCTTCCTTCCTTCCTTCCTTCCTTCCTTCCTTCCTTCCTTCCTTCCTTCCTTCTTTGTCCCAGTCTTAGGGCTTGTACTCAAGGCCTGGGTACTATCCTTGAGCTTCCTCAAGGCAAGCACACTACCACTTAAGCCACAGCTTCACTTCCAGCTTTTATGGTAGTTTACTAGAGGTAAGAGTCTCATGGCCTTTCCTGCCTTGAACCTCAGATCTTGGCTTCCTCAGTAGCTAGGATTACAAGTGTGAGCCACAGGTACCTGGCTTCAAATTTTTTTTATATTAGTCATTAATAGTTACAATGTTTTGTGATCCAGTGCTCATAAACACCCATGCCTATGTGCCACTGAAGGAAAAAATAAGTTTTAAAATTTACTTTTATTATACATGATTCATTCTGCTCTTTTCTATTTCATTTTACTTTAAAATCAAGTTTTTCCAGTGCCACTAAATGGACTTATGTTTGGTGATTTGAAAACCAGTCATTCACCCCACATGGAAGATGAAATTGAAAATTAGAACATCTCTCTTTTTGGCTCTTATTTTTTTTTACTGCTTATGTATAAATATAATCCATAAGGGGCTTGGGAGGTTGTTAAATTAACATCTTCCTTATCATGAGCAGATTCTTTCCACAATGTCAGACCAAACACCGCATGTTAAGGGCCTTATGTGAAAGTTTTCCATGTGTTCTGTCCCTCCCCTGGGCACAGATTTAGCAACTGGTACCAGATATGTCACTAAAAGCTATGGGCGTGTCCTGCTTTTGTGAATAACCCAGATAAATGACAAAACTGAATCACAGATTCTCCAGAGAAATGGTTTTCGACATTGTAAAAAATAACTTCATATTCTCATTGTTGCTCTGACCACTTTGTTTGGATTAAATAAAATCACTGCTCTTCAGCTCTTTCTAACACCACCAGGCCAGGCTCGAATCCTTGCTAATTCTGCTTCTATCCAGTGACTTTGTCATTTTGGCCCCAGTGTGGAGTTCCTAACTTCCTTGTAGAAGTTTCCTTATGGCAATATTTTCATTTGTATCCCCATAGAATTGGAAAACACCATTTTGAAAAGTTGTCACAAGCAAGGAATTTCATTGAAATGCCAACTTGGTTTTGAATTCTACTTTGACGAACACTTTGAGATTGGTAGTCAACTGGCTTTTTTCCTCATATTGAGTCATGCTATCCATTTCTGTCACTTTAGTGAATTCTCTTAGTGGAACATATATTTCATAGTGGGAAACTTGGGGATACTTAGATTGATCTGGGTTCAAATTCTACTCTCTATTTAAAAAAATGTTAGCATAAATCAATTGTACAAAGGGTTTCATTGTGATTTTTTTAGGACACATACACAATGAACTTTGATCGCACCAGGTCCATACTGCTTCTTCCTAACTTTACTTCCTCTTCCCACCCTTTTTAATCTTGGCAGGTTTCATTATGCTCTGTTTATATAGATAGATGATAGATAAAGGCACATATCCATATCTATCTATATTTCTCTATATATGTATACAAGTGAAATATATATATATATACATGTAATGTATTAAAATATTCAGCTCCCCTAGCCTGTCCTTCCCCACTTCCCCATTTTCTGTTTTCCCACTTTAAACAGACCTCTTCTGCTCATTTACAGAATTTAGGCCACCTCCATCCGTAACCAGCTCTGTGGACCATGCAAAAGAATTTATTTCTCACATCCTCATAACCCAAGGTACATAATAAAGTGATTATGAGAGCCAAATGGAATAATAAATGTGATGTGAGGAACAATTTCTCTATGGATGATAAATGTGGGTCCTCTCCTTGTCTTCTCCCCTCCGCTTGATGAAGTGGTTATGGTGAGCATCATGAAATACTATCTGGTTGGTTATATTTGTTTTATAATCCAACACCTTGTTAGGTGCTCTGGGCCTAGACAGTAAATTATTTCCCTAGTTCATCATGCACAGAACCTGTTAGAAGCTGAGGTTCAGAGTGACTTTCCTCCTATTAACATTAGAATGTAACACCAAACCGGCTAATGGGATGGAATTGACAGGCTCATCATTGGGGATAAGATGTGGATTTCAAACACACACTTAAGTTTTCTGGGTAATAATTATTGGGTCAAATAATCCCTAAGAATAGATAAGCTTAATTATTCAGATTCAATAATTATTACCCATCAAAAATCCAACTGTGTTTCTGGCACTGATGTCTCTGCGAGGTGATAGCGTGTCAGTTCTACCCTGTTTGAGCAGAGTCATCATCGCCTTGCTTCCTTGCTTTCTATCCCAATGGTCTTTCAGTGACAGAATCATTCTTCTTACAGCCTAATCCAAAACAATGATGTGGAGGGAAGGAAAAAAAATCATACCTGTGTCTCCGTTGAATTAGCCCATCTACAGCCACTTCTTATAAAGTAGCGTTTAAGATAGAAAAACCTTTTGGTTCTTATCATGTCAATCATGTTGATCCCTATTGTGTTTCTGAGAATCATAAATAATTCAAGGTCAAAGACAGGTTGAAAGGAAGAAGGCTTATTTGGAATCCAGTTTTACACATTTTCTCTTACTGTTTCCAATGTCACAAAGGCCAACAAACATAACATGGATGGTAGAGTCCTGTATATATGGGAGATGCTGCACAGGAATTCTACTTCCTTCATTCTTTACATTGCCTTCTTTTCTGGGAAAAATAAAATTTTGTTCTGTGCCTCTTCTAGGGATTGAACTCAGGATGCAGATATTGTCCCTAAGCTAGGCTACCACTCTACCACTGTGAGCCACAGCACCATTTCCAGCTTTATGGTATTAATTGGAGATAACAGTCTCACAGACTTCCCTGCCTCAGCTGGCTTCAAACCTTGATACTCAAATCTCAGCCTCCTGGGTAGCTAGTATTACAGGTGTGAGCCACTGGGGCCTACCTGGTGTTTTTAATTGAAGATAAAAAAATCTCATGGATTTTCCTGTCTGGGCTGGCTTTGAGCCATGATCCTCAGATCTCAACCTTTTGAGTAGCTAGCACTCAGCAACAATTTTAAAAATAGAAACAAAGAAAATTCAAATCATTCCAGGCTTGTCTTCTTCTTTTCTCTCTTTTTCTTATTTTTTTAGTTCTCTCTATATTCCTTTTATGTTCTGTACAGTTGATTGGCTCACTGATTAGCTAGCACCCAGCAACAATTTTAAAAATAGAAATAAAGAAAATTCAAATGATTCCAGGCTTGTCTTCTTTTCTTTTTCTTTTTTTTTAGTTCTCTCTATATTTCTTTTATAGTTCTTTTACAGTTGATTGGCTCACGGATTTGTATCAGGAGATCAAGTAATATGTGTAGCTGAACATGGTATAATATCCCTGCACAGGAGGACTCTCACTCTAAGGCCACTCTGGGTATCTAATGAATTTGAAGTTACATATATAACCACATAGTGAGACCTGGACTATATAGCTCAATCCTATCTCAATTGATAATAACAATGCAACAAAAACAGCCCCAACATCTTCCCCCCCCCCAAAAAAATAATGTGAGTGTAGATGCCATTGATTAGCTAATATTGAGAATTCTTGTCAGAATAGAAAGATAACAAATTAAAATCAATTCTTTCTGGTACACCTATACTGTACAGGAAAGAGCTTTTGTGGCCACAAGATAGGTAATGCCAGCCCGGACAACCCTGGAAGTCCAGTGAGTATATTGAGATCAAGAAGCTGTGAGGCATAGAATTCCATTGTGTATATATACCACATCTTCTTGATCCATTCATCTACTGAGGGGCATCTGGGTTGGTTCTATATCTTAGCTATGGTAAATAATGCTGCAATAAACATAGTTGTGCTGGTAGCTTTAGTGTGGCCTTGTTTGTGATCATTTGGGTAAATGCCCAAAAGTGGGATTGCTGGGTCATAGGGGAGTTCTATGTGAAGTCTTTTGAGGAACCTCCATACTGCTTTCCAAAGTGGTTGAACAAGTTTACATTCCCACCAACAATGAAGTAAGGTTCCTTTCTGTCCACATCCCCTCCAGCATCTGTTGTTGTTAGAGTTCTTGATTTTTGCTGTTCTAACTGGAGTGAGGTGATATCTCAATGTTGTTTTGATTTGCATTTCTTTTATGGCTAGGGATGTTGAACATTTCTTCATGTGTCTATTGGCCATCCTTCTTTCTTCTTCAGAGAAGCTTCTCTTTAAGTCTTTCGCCCACTTACTTATTGGGCAGTTGTTTCTTTGAGGATTTGTTGTTGGGTGGTTTAATGACATTTCCCCATTTGTTAGGAAATGGAAAGGCTTGGAAAAAATTATATTAAGTGAAGTAAGCCAGGCCCAAAGAAACATAGGTCCCATGGTTTCCCTTATTTACAATATCTAGTATAGGTATGAGTCAAGCGGAAAAAGTCAGAGAATGTGATGTTAGGAAAACGAACCCTCAAATATGTATTTTAATGTTTTTTTTTCTTTCATGCATGTGTTTCTAATGCATTTATAAGATTATTTCTTTGTTGCTTTGTATGTCCCTCCCCCACAGTGTAACCCCCGCTTTCACTATATTTGATGTCAGTATAACATGTGGAGGAGACGGGGACAAACAAGTCGTTTAAGGATTCAGGTGGACCTGTTGCAACAATGAGAAGTACAAAATGTCATGTCAAAACCAGCTTTACAATGTCGGTGGGGGGGGGGGGGAGGGGGGGTATGATTGGGTGGGGGGGAGGGGGAGGCTGGGAAGGGAGGTGAAGGGTAAACAAAGGAGGAGGCTGCAATGCTTGGTAAGAAATGTATGCATTATCCTGCCCATGTAATTGTAACCCCTCTGTACACTATGTTCTCAAATAAAATAAAATAAAATTTAAAAAAAAAAAAAAAAAGAAGCTGTGAGGATTGAAATGACCTAAGTGGCTTTTTTCCAAGAACATAAACAATACACCCTTAGTGAAATGGAGGACATTTTAAGTACTTAGAGCTTAAGTATAATGTTCAGACTCTCTGCAAATCTCACCTTTGAGGCTACTGATGTAATGTGGTATTTTAAGTAGAGAAGTTTCTGGAAAGAAAGGGAAAAACAGAAACCATCAAATCTCTATTAAGATGGAGGGAACGTGAGCTGCTCACTCACACACACACACACACACACACACACACACACACACAAGGACATAAAAGGCATGTGTCCTCTTTGGAGAAAGGACTTCCGTGTGTTCTAAAAGACAAAGAAACTGGGACCAGTGGGTAAAACATAGAAGAAGAATGACCAAAGAGGAAAAGCAGGCTGGGCCACTGCTACTGATGGAACCAGAGAGCTGTCCTCAGCATCACACATGGCTGGTAGCTGTGTTATATGCGCACAACGAAAGGGTATAGAACTATAAAGCAAGAATGAACTATACCTAAAGTTATTGGCTTGGCATTGTAAGTGACTTAAGAAAGACAAAAAAAAAACCATGTAGCATCAGCCTTTAAATGAAACCTTAACAATAAGCTCAATGGTTGTGCATCAGTGCATATGTAATTCTAAGAGCACACAGAGAGACATGAAAAAGATGTTTATGAGACTTCATTTTGGCTGCCATTGATGGGGAAAGGTAAGAGGTAGAAAAAAGTGTTTGAAGCATTTATCAAAATAAAAATACACTCATGAATAAAACGTTAACTTAAAATGTAGTCTACCAAAAACTATTTTGCTTTATGTGTCTGCCAACAAATATGCCAAAACTTAATGGCATAAAACATTCATTAAATGTATCCCACAAGTCTATAAAAAGAATAATTGGTTTATCTGAACAGAATTTAACTAAATCAAGTGGGCTCAAGTAAATGAAAGTAAGATTAATTATCTTAGGAAATGATTTCTACATTACTTAATATTTTGCATTTTCCAGATTTCTTTTTTTAATTAATTTTTAAATGATCTGTAAGTAGCTGTATAAAGAAGGTGCTATTTTAAAAAGCAGTATATGAATAACAATGCGTCTTGATCAATGTCAACCCTTTCAACATTCTCACCCAACCTTTGACCCACCCTTTCCCTTATTTTTTTAATTAATTTCTTTTGTTGTTGGTCATGAAGCTTGAACTCAGTGCCTGGGTGCTGTCCCTGAGCTCTTTTGTTCAAGGCTAGCATTCTACCACTTTGAGTCACAGCTCTACTTCCTGTTTTCAGGTAGTTGGAAGTAAGAGTCTCACAGAATTTTCTTGCCAGGGCTGGTTTGAACCATGATCCTCAGATCTCAGCCTCCTGAGTAGCTAGGATTACAGGTTTGAGCCACCAGAGCCTGGCTATTTTTCCTAATTTTGTGGTATATATAATGAAGTCTTGACTGCCTTCTGCCTCTCTTCCCTACTTCATTTGTCTACTCTTCTGCCCTTAGCAACCCTTCCTCCCTTGCATGTACTCAGTTCCTGGTGCTAATTTTGTTAGATTTTGACCTTCTTCTAACAGATTATACTATTTCAGCTCTCCATAGAGTCTATTATACTTCAGTTAATTCATTTGTAACCACATTCGTACCACCCAGTGTATTTACTTATAGATTAATAGATATATTCTATCTACCACAAATGAGGGGAACCATGCAAGCTTTGTTTCTCTGGGTCTGGCTTACTGAAAGACATTTCAGTTCCTGATGCCGCGATGTTGGTTACTACTACAGGGCATAAAGCAATGGCATCACCATCTCCATCACCAGTACTATGAAAAATTTTCACCTACTGTTCACAAACAATAGAAAAGAAACTTTCATCTACATTTTCTCATTGTCTTTACTAACAGCCCTGTTGGGGACTTGTTCCAAGCACTGATTAATAGATAAGCAAATTGAGACAGAGAACGTAAGTAGCTTACACAGCTATTATAAAGTAAGACCAGCTGCTAGTGTTCTTGATGCTGCATGCCCAACATATCTTGAATCGAGATTAATGATAAGATAAAAAGGATAATTAGTCTTATTAGTATATTCAATAGGTGAAATGTGTTATTATAAAACAATTATATTATTTTCTTTGTATATAATATTGTGATATTGCCTGCACCATACCTTGTTCATAAGTATTCACATGGGTTTGAGAATATGGATTATACTGGGAAGTTATAGTTTGTAACTATAGTTAATAACATCTGGTGCACGGAAATTGCTTTCAAGTTCCTAACTTGATGAAGAGTTCCCTGCTTCTTGGTGTGAGCAGACAAAATAATTGCTGCGAGTGGTATATCTTTGCTGTTTGGATGTTCCAAGTTATTCCTTTTCTTATTGTTACTGTCTTATTTTATTGTGTTGTATCCTCTCACTTTCTGCTGTTGGCTTAGACAATAATGTTCTTTGCTGTTGTTGTTGTAAATGCATCAGAGTAGATTCTCATCATATTAAAACATATTTCTGACAGTGGATTAGCACCTTACAAAAATACCTTATACCCTTATCCTATGCATGGTCAGTTATGCACAGAGCTGTGGTTTGCATGTTTTTTTTCCTGTGGCTAGGAATTCTCTTTCCTTGTAGCCTTACTAATACAGATCAGGTTGTATTCATCAACTTCAAAAATACGAAGCCAAGGACCTTTGTAATCAAACCTAGACAGGTTTGGACACTTCAGAGTTTTAAATGTGTCTCAGTGGAAAAGTTGCAACCCGGCCTCAGTTGGTTGTTAACAGACATTCAGTTTTTCCCCCTGCTATCGATAGCTCAGTGTTCTGGTTATCATTCTCTCTGTCACCAGCAGCTTTTCCCAGCTGGATTTTTCTCTGCCTAGGCTAGCTGAGAAACAGAACCATCTCTATCATCCTACTCTGTAAAACGGGCAACTACAACTCCTTTCTATTTTTAGGATATTTTTTACTGCAAGTAAACATACAAAAAAATCAACAGTAAATATATAACAAGCATTAAGATGGTTACAAAGGTCCCAGAAATCTCAAAACAGAAACTGTGAATCAGGGATTAGTCTTCATTGAATTACCCATGGTTCGTATGAGCTAATCTTGGACTCCCTTTCTTGTAATTATTATGTTACTATGAGCCTTCTGGGAAAAGAACATTAAGAATTAGAAGTTTATGAGGTTTACTGAGGTGAATGGCTGGGAAGTATAAAGGATAGAAGGTATAAAAGCAAGCGGGTGAACTTTAAATGATGATGCAGTTCTGTCATGTGTGAAATAAGAGAGGGAAGGAAGAACGATTTTGAGTAGAAAAGGTTTCAGACTGTGGAGTAGCTCTAGAAAAATCTCTACAAGAATGACCATAATAACTATTGGAGCAAAGATTTCAGGAGCCCTGTGCAAGGCAGAAACAGCCTTCCTTCCTTAGTTACTTCTCATTTCAGCCATCATACTGTCATTGTCTGGAAGCTGCCTGGAAAGAGGTTGGCCCTGATGTCAGTTCTAGGATAGTTCTTGAAGGTGTAACAGCTGGAGAATTTACATTGATTACCCCTCACAACAAGTCTAGTGCTTTTCCCGCCAGGATGTTGACTGCATGCTCAGGCCACTAGCCACTGCATGCATAAAAGCCTGTATATGTTTTCACCTTGGGAAGATACCCCACTAACATCTCTGTTAGCTGTGATGAGTTTCCCTTCCCACTGATCTGAGGCATACTTCTGAGGGTGGCTATGATGCACAGCCATCTCATTTCTGGCTTGTACTCATAGAACAGGCTGGCTGTTTGTAAATCAAATGTAGACATCTTCCTTCCTTCAGCTCACACCTAGAGGGTTCCCATACATATACGTAGTTGTGAGTGAAGTGGAGCTTTCCACTGTCCACTCTCGCAGCTATGGTATGACTTCAGGTCCTGCTCTGGCTCTATTCTGAGTATATTTCTTTGTCAACCAATGGGCTGTTTCCATATAGTCCACTTCTAATGACTTAGTAGATTTGATGAAACACAGTCCATAATGCCAAGTTCTGGGTACATGTTCATTTGATGCTCAATGACAAACAGAATTTCTTACACTATATCTTGAAACTCTCTGGTCCAGAACCCATTTCTGCTTTCCATAACAGTCAAATCTGGAAGACTTTCATATTGCTTAGCATTTAGGCTGACTAAAAACATAAGTAAGGAATATGTTACCTCCAGAGTCTAAAGGGGGCTGCCATTCAGGTTTTACGCTTCCATTTTCTTATCAGAGAACACAAAAGCTAGCAAATTTATCTTTCTTTTGGTGCATATATCCCCAAATACCACAACATGACGGCACTTCTGAAATCTTCACTGAAATGATTGTCTCTAGAACCATCATAAAGCTCATGCCCTCAATCTGAGAAGTGCATAACTCCTGTCAAGGCAACTGGCAGGCTAGATCATTGTAACTTACCCAACTTTGTTGCACAAATTGATTAATGTAACAGATTAATAACACATCCCTGCTAGCCATTTACATCATCTAGATGTTCTTGGACTATGTTCTAACTATGCAGAAAAAAGTGAACTGAATGTTGTATATAAAACTACATCAAAGAATATAGGTGTCTGTTCATATGAATAGGAGATACGTCCTAGTGACTCTTGTGGAAAGAATCCATTCTTATGCTCACAAATGTTAAACAACACTCTGGTGGCTGCTTGTCTATTTCACTCCCAGTGGCAGTATGTCCTATTAACTATCTCTACAATGCCACGTGAGTCAAGCCTGAATTACTGTTCTACTGACCTTGCTGATTAGAAGCCACCATCCTAATTACTGGCAAGTAAATGGATTTGGGTCACCCTCCTCCTCTGCCCCTACCTCGGGACCCTTAGCTTTCCTATTGTTCTATTGCTATTGATAACTTAAGATTGTGACCATGGGGAGAGTTCCGGGAAGATGGCGGAGGAGAAGCTGGAATCTGAACAAGCTCTCCCATAGAAAACAGTTTCAGAGTTCCAGTAAACAGTCCCAAGCCAGAGAATCACACCAAGTGTGCCATCACAGAACAGAGAGTTAGTCAAGAGAGGGGAAGCCAAGCAGACACATCTGAGCAGCTGCCGCTGCGGCGGCAGGGTCGCAGCGGCGACCACCGCCGCGGAGGCATACCTGAGACGCAGTCCGGGACAAAGGAGCCAGACGCAGCGGACGAGCGGATTCTACTCAACACCAGCAAGAACCGACAAGGAGCGGACAACTTCATCCTGCACTTTGCAGACCAGAGACGACCCGGGATCCAAGACTCCGCGTGAGTAGAAGCCCCGCTTCCTCACTCCTTCTCTGGGAGCAGAGGAGGGAAGGCCACCCCTCCCCCCCCCAGCACCGGTGATCTCCATCTTGGATACCGACAAAGCTCGGAGGAGCGGCTAGCTCCAGCTCAGGCCTTGGAATAGAGCTAGTCATTTGGCAGTTCACGGGAACAGACTCAGTTCCATCCAGGGAGGGGTCGCCCAGCTCAGGCACCAGCCATTGGAGTGGCTCTCCTCGCTGGGTGGCCAGAGCCAGAGGCTGCCCCTCCCTCTAGCAGCCACCACAATCAATTGAAAAACAGAAACCCTGAGAATGGCTCCAGGCTGGGTGCTGTGAGTTTTTTTTTTCACAAAATAGCCCCAGGGAAAAGCTACTGTTCCTTGAAAGACCTCAACTCTACCCAGAACCTAGCCTCATCACTGCATCCCCCTCTTTTGTGATTCTCAAAGCAGATCACCCTCCCAGTAAACTAACCTGGGAGGGGGATCTCAAAATCTTGGGTAAAGCAGAGCATTTTTCTGCCTGTTCCAACAAACTGACTTAAGAAACCAATCAAGCCACAGGACCTCAAGCTGACCAGAGACTCCAACCAGACTCTGGTTACAGACAAAAGGGAGATACAGGACTCTTCCCACCCCTCCCAAAAAAAAAAAAAAAAAAATCAAAGAACTTTTTTTTTTTTTTCTTCTTCTTCTTTTCTTTTTTTCTTTTTCTTGTTTTGTTTTTTTTTCGTTTTTTGTTACCTTATATATATATAAAAACATTTTTTTTTTGCTTTTCTAAAACTTTTATTAATCTTTAATTTTTGCCTCTTCTGAAAAAATAATTGTTTTCCATTAATTTTTTTTTTCTCCTCTTATAATTTTTATTTTAGGAATACGTGAATGTGTGTTTTCTTTTCTTTTCTTGTCTTCTTTCTCTTTTTCATTCATTCTTAATTATCTTTTTGTTTTTGTTTTTTTTCTAGCTCTACTGAACTTCTGATCTTTTCTTCTCACTTTCCTATCCTTTCCAACTTTTCCTCTTTGTTCACCTTTATGTGACTTAACTCTTGTCCTGCACATCCTCAGATAAACCCGTAGTTAACCAGTAGACCCTATCCCCCATTGTGTACACACTTAATCCACAAACTTATTACTCAATTCAAAACCTCTGAGACTTAAATTCATTAATAACAGTACTACCTCTTTATACCTATATAATATTTTAAGCATTTTTTAAAAGTTTTTCTCATCTCCTCTATGTCCCTCCCTTTCTCTCAACATATTCATATCCCTCTATAAATAGATGGTCTTTTAATCTCTAAAATAACATTAATTTTTACGTCTCTATTTTTTTTCTGGTCTCTTTTCATTCCCTTTTCCCTTTCTTCCCTTTTCTCTCTCTCTCTACTTACATCCTACCCAACCTATTTCCTGCATTGTGGTTAGGACATAGTTAACTCTCCCTGTGCCTTCCCACACCAATCTATTCCTATTTTTTACCCACATCTCTCCCTAACCCTAATAATTTCTGGTTTTCCAAATTCTTCTCTGCGGTTCAAAGTCCTTTAACATATAGTTGTTTGATGTCGAATAGATGTATCTGTTGAACTAGATTGTATCTGTAGACTATTGACTATACAAATGCAAACTTTGGTTGATGGTTGCCTTAAGATAGTGTTCTAGCACAAAACTGGTGCTATCTTCATCTCAAATGGGCAGAGTAAGCCGGAAAAACACAAGAAAAATGGCAAATTCGGGTATCTCAATTCCCAATCCTGATAATCAGGGGTTAGAACAGATAATGAATAATCCAGAGGAGAGTTCCCAAACAGCTCTACAAACACTGCTGGCAAACATGATAAATGAGAAGTTTGACAACGTACAAAGGACTCTGTATGAGCGTGATAGGGAGAGAGAGGAGGCATCCCAGAAGTTTATACAGGAATATCATAAGCGTGAGGAAGCTACTCAAAAACTGATACAGGATTTGCGTGAACAACTTGAGAATACTCAAAGAGAAAGGGAGGAATGGCGTGAGCAGGCTGAGAACACTCAAAGAGATCTGCAGGAATCCCGCGAACGGGAGGAAGCTAATCAAAGAGTAATACAGGAATTGAGAGACCAGGTAGAGAACACACAAAGATCACTAAAGGCATTCATGGAATCCATTAACAAAGAGATGAAGGAAGTCAGGGAGACCACAAAGGGAATGCTGAAGGGAACCCAACAGAAGGAATGGGAGCCCAAAGAAACCATAACCAATCAACTAAGTGATTTGAGGACAAACACTGAACACCAAATTAAGGAAGTAAAGAAATTCATACAAGACCTAAAACAGAGCTTCAACAAAGAACTTGAAGCCATCAAAGCTGACCAACTAGAAGGAAAAGAGATAAAAAACAAAGTAGAGAGTCTTGACAGCAGGTTAGACCATGCAGAAGATCGAATCTCAGGGATTGAAGACAGCCTAGATATTATAGAGAAAGAACATACAACCATCCAAGACAAGTCCAAGAAATATGATAGATCTATCCAACACCTGGAAGACACCATCAGAAGGCCAAATCTAAGGATAATGGGTGTAGAGGAGCACCTAGAAACAGAAGTTAATGGTCTAGGAAATCTGTTTAACAGGATCCTAGCAGAGAACTTCCCAAACATGCAAAAAGATAGGCCTGTCCAGATACAAGAAGCCTTTAGAACCCCAAATAGACCAGACCAGAATAGGACATCCCACCGTCACATAATAATCCACACAGGATCAACTCAGAACAAGGAAAAGATCCTTAAAGCTGTCAGAGAGAAAAGGGTAATCACTTATAAAGGGAAACCAATTAGAATCACCTCAGATTTCTCAGCAGAGACAATCAAAGCAAGAAGAGCCTGGAATGATGTATGCCATGCCCTAAAAACAAACAACTATCAACCAAGAATACTGTACCCAGCTAAACTCTCCTTCATAACTGAAGGCCAAATAAAAACCTTCCATAGCAAAGAAAAATTGAAACAATACATCTCCACCAAACCAGCCCTACAAAAGATTCTTAAAGATGTCCTACACATAGAAAACCAACAAGACCGCAATAAAGGCCAAGAAACTGCACCCAAACTGAGAATCCAAGAACCATAGGAAGAACCCAGTTTTCGGAGCCCCCAAGAAGGTAGATAACATGGCAGGAACTCCCAAATACCTCTCAGTCCTATCTCTTAATGTTAACGGACTGAACTCTCCAATTAAGCGACATAGACTGTCTAGTTGGATTAAAAAACAAGACCCTTCTATCTGCTGCCTGCAGGAGTCACATCTTGCCCGTAAAAACAAACACATTTTCAATGTTAAAGGCTGGAACAAAATCTACCAAGCAAACGGACCCCATAAACAGGCGGGAGTTGCAATCCTAATATCAGATAAAATAGACTTCAAATTAAAATTCGTGAGAAGAGATAAAGAAGGTCGCTACATACTAATTAAAGGATCTCTCCTTCAGGAGGATATTACAATTCTAAATATCTATTCGCCAAACAATGGAGCACCCAAATTTATCAAAGAAACACTACTTTCCCTCAAATCCCATATAGATCCAAAGACATTAATCGTTGGGGATTTTAACACACCACTCTCCCCACTAGATAGATCAACTCGGCAAAAACTCAACAGAGAAACCGCAGATCTAAACAGCTGCATAGATCAACTAGACTTAACAGACATTTACCGAACATTTCACCCAGCAGCATCAGAATACACGTTTTTCTCAGCAGCACATGGAACGTTTTCTAAAATAGACCACATATTAGGCCACAAAGCAAACTTGTCTAAATTCAGAAACATTGAAGTTATACCTTGCATTCTCTCTGACCACAAGGGAATAAAGTTAGAACTCAACACCAAAAGCCACCAAAGAAAGTCCGGTATCACATGGAGGCTGAACAACACACTGCTGAATCATGAGTGGGTCATCGAAGAGATTAGAAAGGAAATTCAAATGTTCATGCTATTCAACAAAAATGAACACACAAAATACCAGCTCCTCTGGGACACAGCAAAGGCAGTACTCAGAGGCAAGTTTATAGCTCTGAGCTCCTACATCAACAAATTGGAAAGATCTGAAACTAACAATTTAATGACACATCTAAACCTCCTTGAAAAAGAGCAGCAAGATAAACCCCAATCCAGTAGACGGAAAGAAATAATCAAAATTAAATCAGAATTAAATGAATTAGAATCCAAAAAAACTATAGAAAGAATCAACAAAACAAAGAGTTGGTTCTTCGAAAAACTCAACAAAATTGACAGACCCTTAGCAAATCTTATCAGAAAAAGAAGAGAACACACCCAAATTAATAAACTCAGAGATGAGAATGGAAACATCACCACGGAAACAAGCAAGATTCAGAACATTATAAGGGAATACTTCTCAAAACTTTATGCTAATAAGTTTGAGAACTTGACAGAAATGGACCTCTTCCTAGCAAATATTGACATGCCAAAACTAAACCAAGATGAGGTAAACTATCTTAACAGGCCCATATCAAGCATTGAAATAGAAACAGCAATAAGAGACCTCCCAGCTAAGAAAAGTCCAGGACCAGATGGTTTTACAGCGGAATTTTACAAGGCCTTCAAAGCAGAGCTCACACCAATTCTCCTCCAACTCTTCAATGAAATTGAAAGAGAAAGCTCACTACCGAACACATTCTATGAAGCCATCATAACCCTCATCCCAAAACCAGGCAGGGACTCATCAAAGAAAGAGAACTATAGACCCATTTCTTTGATGAACATTGATGCAAAACTTCTCAACAAAATTTTGGCCAACCGACTTCAACAATTCAACCAAAAAATCATACACCACGATCAAACAGGATTCATTTCAGGGATGCAAAGCTGGTTCAATATACGCAAATCAATTAATATTATTCATCACATCAACAGGAGCAAGAATAAGAACCACATGGTTATCTCAATAGACGCAGAAAAAGCATTCGACAAGATCCAACACCCCTTTATGATGAAGGTTTTGAAAAAATTAGGAATCCATGGAACATTCCTCAATACAATAAAGGCTGTATATGACAAACCTACAGCCAGCATTATACTCAATGGTGAAAAACTAAAGCCATTTCCTCTTAACTCAGGAACAAGACAAGGATGCCCACTCTCTCCACTTCTCTTCAATCTAGTATTAGAATGCCTAGCTACAGCAATAAGACAAGATGCAGACATAAAGGGGATCCAAATAGGGAAAGAAGAAATAAAACTCTCCCTCTTTGCAGATGACATGATCTTGTATTTAAAGAATCCCATAGACTCCACTCCCAAATTACTCAAGCTGATTCAAAACTTTGGCAAAGTAGCAGGTTATAAAATTAACCCCCAAAAATCAATGGCTTTTCTGTATGCCAACAATGAGAAAAGTGTGGCTGAAATTAGGAAAGCAACTCCATTTGTAATAGCCCCACAAAAAATAAAATACCTAGGAATTAACTTAACTAAAGAAGTGAAGGACCTATATGATGAAAACTTTAAAATCTTGAAAAAGGAAATCAACACAGAACTTAAAAAATGGCAAAACCTCCCATGCTCCTGGATTGGAAAGATTAACATCGTGAAAATGGCAATACTTCCCAAGGCTATCTACAAATTCAACGCAATACCTATCAAAATTCCACCCTCATTCTTCAAGGAAATAGAAGAGGCAATCCAAAAATTCATATGGAACAATAAAAGACCCCGAATAGCAAAAACGCTCCTCAACGGAAAGAACACTGCTGGAGGAATATCAGTACCAAATTTCAAACTCTACTATAAAGCCATAGTAATCAAAACAGCTTGGTATTGGCATAAGAACAGACCTCAGGACCAATGGAATAGAATTGAAAACCCAGAAATGAACCTACAGACCTATAGCCATCTAATCTTCGATAAGGGAGCTAAAACAATAGAATGGAAGACAGACAGCCTCTTCAGTAAATGGTGCTGGCAAAACTGGTTAACTACATGTAGAAAACTAAAGCTAGATCCTTATATATCACCCTGCACCAGAATCAACTCCAAATGGATCAAAGACCTTGAACTCAAAGCAGACACTCTGAAAACATTACAGGATGGAATAGGAGAAACCCTGGGTCTCCTTGGCACAGGCCGAAATTTTCTGAATAAAGACCCGGAAACACAACAAATCAAAGAAAGGCTGGACAAATGGGATTGTATAAGGTTGCAGAGCTTCTGCAGGGCAAATGACATAGCTAGCAAGATCAATAGAAAGCCCACGGACTGGGAGAAGATCTTTACTAGCCATACAACGGACAAGGGTCTCATATCTAAAATATACTTGGAACTCAAAAAATTAAACCACCCAACAACAAATCCTCAAAGAAACAACTGCCCAATAAGTAAGTGGGCGAAAGACTTAAAGAGAAGCTTCTCTGAAGAAGAAAGAAGGATGGCCAATAAACACATGAAGAAATGTTCAACATCCCTAGCCATAAAAGAAATGCAAATCAAAACAACATTGAGATATCACCTCACTCCAGTTAGAACAGCAAAAATCAAGAACTCTAACAACAACAGATGCTGGAGGGGATGTGGACAGAAAGGAACCTTACTTCATTGTTGGTGGGAATGTAAACTTGTTCAACCACTTTGGAAAGCAGTATGGAGGTTCCTCAAAAGACTCCACATAGAGCTCCCCAATGACCCAGCAATCCCACTTTTGGGCATTTACCCAAATGATCACAAACAAGGCCACACTAAAGCTACCAGCACAACTATGTTTATTGCAGCATTATTTACCATAGCTAAGACATGGAACCAACCCAGATGCCCCTCAGTAGATGAATGGATCAAGAAGATGTGGTATATATACACAATGGAATTCTATGCCTCCATCAGAAAGAATGACATTTCCCCATTTGTTAGGAAATGGAAAGGCTTGGAAAAAATTATATTAAGTGAAGTAAGCCAGGCCCAAAGAAACATAGGTCCCATGGTTTCCCTTATTTGCAATATCTAGTATAGGTATGAGTCAAGCGGAAAAAGTCAAATAATGTGATGTTAGGAAAACGAAACCTCAAATATGTATTTTAATGTTTTTGTTTCTTTCATGCATGTGTTTCTAACGCATTTATAAGATTATCTCTTTGTTGCTTTGTATGTCCCTCCCCCACAGTGTAACCCCCGCTTTCACTATATTTGATGTCAGTATAACATGTGGAGGAGATGGGGACAAACAAGTCGTTTAAGGATTCAGGTGGACCTGTTGCAACAATGAGAAGTACAAAATGTCATGTCAAAACCAGCTTTACAATGTCGGGGGGGGGGGGGAGGGGGGGTATGATTGGGTGGGAGGGAGGGGGGAGGCTGGGAAGGGAGGTGAAGGGTAAACAAAGGAGGAGGCTGCAATGCTTGGTAAGAAATGTATGCATTATCCTGCCCATGTAATTGTAACCCCTCTGTACAGTATGTTCTCAAATAAAATAAAATTAAATTAAAAAAAAAAAAAAAAAAAAAAAAAAAGATTGTGACCATGGGTACCATCAGCCCTGATGTGCAGAGAAGACTTACACTGACCTTATGAATGTTGGTATCATTCACCAACACATTCTTGGTGGCCCTGATAGATGATGGTCCCTTCCAGAGAACTTGTAATTCTGGTGAGTCTTCTGGTTTACCCTCTCCAGCATACCCACTGCACTTAGCCATTTTATTCCTATCTGTTCTGCCTGCTATGACAATTGAAGACATTCTGTCTTCTCTCAGCATGGACAAATACCAGTTCCTCTTGGCTTCCAAGAGCCATCTGTCCACGGGATCCTTGCCAGAGTATTGTATCCTTTGTTCCAAGTGCTCCAAGTTGATAATTTCTCCCTTCTCTAATCTTACATTTGGTTTCCTTTCATCAGGCTCCTGCAAAATTTAACCCAGGCTGGTGCTAATTCTTGAAACGTCTTTGAAGGCATGTTTCTTTTTCCTTTACTAATCTAAGTCATCCCCAGGCGGGGTTATGCTTGGATTTATCAGGCTGATGTATGGATAGAAAGGAAGTAGCAGTCCCGAGGGGCCACCTATGGCTTTGCTTGGGAGAGAAGTTTTCAGTGTCTTCCCCATCAGGGAAAGCACTAATTCAACAGAGAGGGAGTAGAACACCTACTGAGTCTCAGAGTACAAGGAAGTGTACTGAGTCAGAATCAAATCATCCACTCAGATAACTATATCCTGTGTTCCAGGAGCCAAAATGTGGCATAAGAGACTCTCTCAAATCTCTCATAAAGCAATTGTAACTCAGCTGTGCTGCTTTCTTCCTGCAGGAGAAAATGATCTCATCACAAGCTACCTGCAAGGTCCTTTACCAGCTACCATTACACTGTACTCATTTAGATCCTTCATATTCTCATGATCTCTCTGCATTGTAAGTTAATGGAATAAGTAACAACCAACAGCTCCACTATCCTTCCAGGAGCAATTTCTTTTGCACCTTTCAAATGCCTGGGTTGTTATATTGGCAACATCATGGCCCTGTGTTGGGACTCTTCCCAAGCTCCACAGGTGTTGTTTTTGTCAATTCAAGTACTACCTTGGGTTATCTGTGCTTCATACAATAAATGAAAACCATGTCCTTCATACCAGATAAACAGTGAATGATCTGCACCTCTCACCTCATCTTTTTGGGTTTCCCAAACCACTCCCAGGGCTGTGCCACTTGGGACTTTCTGAGAAGGAGTTGATAGGAATGAGATAGAAGTTCAAGAGATGTTGATGAGAATGGGGGCCATGTTCTATGAAGGATAAAGGATAATCGATAAAGGAATCTATAGAATGTCAAAGCATGCTGAAGAAGGATGATATTTCTTTGGGGAGAAGAGGGGGGAAAAGATTGAATAGGAAGAGCCTCAGTGTGCCCTGCCACTATGAGAAAGTCCTGGCCAGGCTGTTAGGGATCCTGATAGGCAATGAGTGCTTGTTATGTGTTCTGCACTGTCCACCTTGCTCCAGTACTTCCTACCTGCTCAGATCATTCATCCCTATGAGTCTGTGGGCTCCATGTGAACACTACAGTAGACACTGAGCATGTGATTCTGAAAGTTCTCTGCTGAGTTTTCTTCTAAATGGTAAGTTTTCTTCAAAGGAACTCTGGCTTACCTCCTTGGCTGGAAAAAGGCCTGAAAGTCTCTTAGACTCTTTTGAGATGTCTGCATGCATCTTCTCTTGATTAAATCTACACTTTTCACATACTACTATCAGTTGTAGAGCCCTCCTTGCTGTCACTTCAAGAACAAGCTTCTTAGTCTCTTTTAATGAGGAAGAGGTTTTATTATCATTTAAAAAGACCCATCCAAATCATGTGTCACTAACCTGGCTCAGGTGTGTTTACTGCCTCTGAAGCTCCCTTGAGTCTCAGTTGCTAGAAGTTAAAGCTTGGCTTAAACACAAGCAATGTTGTGTGGCCCTTGGAAAGATCTGTGCTGGTAAATATGAAATAGTATTCTCAGCTGATCCAGTTATCATAAGGATTCAACACTGTAACATTTGTGAAAAGTCTATCCCACTACCTGGTACAGAGCACCTTTGCTCACATTGCAGAAAAAAAAACTATTTCCCTGGACCAAGTTGAATCTGATAATCTCTTTTTATGGGGAAGTTGGGCTTCCTCGTCCATCTTTTCAAAGCAATACTCAGAATTATCTGCTTTATCTAAGCTCCCTTTTAAGAGTACCTAGCTAAGTTATATCATTTCCTATTTTGAAATTGTTTTCTAAACCAGGTATGGTAGTGAGTACCTGTAATCCTAGTCCTGTGGAGTCAGAGACAGGAGCATCAGAAGTTCAAGGCCAGTTTGGGCTATATTAGCAATACCTCATGTCAAAACAAAACAAAACAAAATAAAATAAAAGGTTGAATTTTCAGTTTAAACTATTTCTACATTTGCATTCTACCCATGAGGAGTATTTCTGGTCATCAGCTCTTGCTTATATCAGGGAAACATCCTTTCTCAAATCCCAGAAAAAGAGTGAATCTACATTGTATGTTTGTCAACTCAGCCCAGGTCTCCTCTCCATGATCTCTCAGATCCCATCATCCTGCCTGTCATCTCCCACCTGTTGACTGGAATGAAAGGTGGTAATGTTAAAACACTTGAAACCCACGAAAATTACAACTGTCTTTTTTTATGGTTGTATTTTTTAAGGAAGACCGTTGTTGTTTCTGTAGTACTTCTTCTTCATGCTTACCACTCAAAATACACATGTTCTGGGCATATGCTGGCACAGACACACGGAGTCGGCACAGACACACAGACATACTGACTTTAAATGAGGCATATTTCTGCACTCCTTGACATCTGTTTCTGTTGATCAAACATACAACTCTTCCGTTTGTGCTTCAATGTGGCGAAAACACACAACTCAGTGTGTCAACGCCTGTCATTTGCTCCTTAATAATTTATGGAAATTGTTACAGACACAAACCAGCATTAGTTAGCCTGGTCTTTTAGGGACTATGGCTTAAGTGACTTGGGCCTGGTTTGCAAGTTGAGGCCGCACTTCATTGTCTTGATAATGTAAAGAGAGGCACTCCTTCCCATACACCTACTGCTTTTCTTTCTATTCATTATTTTTATTCTCTCAAAAATTAAATAAGCTTTCCTTTCAAGACCCTAATCAATTATGGAAAATAAGGGCTGATTTCTTACTACGAACAAGTGAAGGATGGAAGTAGAGAGTCTTTTGTTGCCTACTTTGCTTGTGTTTTTCCCCCCAGTCTATTGAATAACATGATTTCTTAAATATACATGTAAATATATATGTGCATACATATATATGTATATATACATATGTATTGAAGACAATATTACTATCAGAGATTTACATCAGTGATTTTGTTTAAATTTTGTATACTCTGATTTAGTAACAACTGAATTTGCAACTGTAATATAACATCACCTCTGGCTCTGATATCCAGTGGTGTGATTTTCTTCCACTTTCTTCAATTGCAGGTTGAAATTCTATTCACAGCCATTCATCATTTACATGCATATATTCAAATGGATGTTGGATTCTTTTCACAGGATTGCATTTTACGAGCAGGCTACCTTCATCCATATTTTATTGTGAGAAGATTACCATTATTATTAGATTTTTTTAATGTGTACAATGGATGGTTCTAAAACAGAGACTATTGAGCAACTAGAAACACACACAAAAATAACGCCTCAAATTTAGATTGTTAAAGGTATATCTGGGAGGTTACAAATACTGTTCAAACTAATCCCTTTTTAGTAATGGTTGCATTGCTTTTAATTCTGTAAATGACAGTCTCCCAGCAGGCTGTACTGTTCTGATCAGCCTCACAGCCTCTCCCTAATTGGCTGCCCATGAACTCCTCCTCACAGCCTTGTTAGCTCATGGTGAAAGAATGGTATAGGCAACACATCCAAAGGTTGAATATAGAAAAAAGAATGAAAGGCCCTAACTAACAGTGCATCCTGGTAATTGAAGAGTAGGAGAATGTGTGTGTACGTGTGTATGCCTGTGCACAGCAGTTCATATGTTGAGAACTGCCAAATGAAGAGAAAATAATCAGATGGGAGAATAGAGATACGGTGGGACCAAAACAGCTGAGTGAATGCATACTGGCAGCAAGCACACATTTCACTGAATAACTTCCCAATCTTCAGATGAGATCTGCCATGGTTGCACTGAACACCTGGGCCATTATTGCCTGATCATAGTTATCAATGGATTTGATCATTATAGTCCAGGGGCTTTAAGGCCTTTCCTTTAAAATGAAATGTGCAATAGAAAATAAAAGCATTTGTCATTAGAACCCCAATTTCCATATGGATGTAAAAGCACAGGATAATATAAAGAAAATCATTCCTGCAGCCAAGGAAAGCTGGGTTTGATCCCAGGTCTGTTGATTCTTGGCTGTGTAACATCAGTAAAACTATCAACCTTCCAATAAGCAGTTGGTGTAACCATTCAATAGACAATAATGCCTACTGCACCAGGTTTTCTGGGAATTAAATAACTCTATGAAGTAAGCACTGTGCATGCTGTAGAAAACATGCCTGTTTCTTAATGGACAGTTTGCTGTCATTGCTACTATTTGTACTTGCTGTGAGAAAACATTTTGTGTGCACTAAAAATAGTCCAGATAGCTTTGAACCTGACCTTGGGCCTGACTTTAGCATGGCTGAACAATTGCCAATATCTTTTCTATCTTCTAGGAAGCATGTGGTCAATTGTCTTCCCTGTGTGGAACAGCAGCACAGAACACTAGGAATAAATGCATCCAGCATACACAAGACACAGTCCCTTGCTCGTGCTGAATGTCTTGGTCCCAGTCATTGCTTACTGGATTTGCTTCTCCTGACACTTTCTCTAATACCAGAAATGGGATCTGCTTACCCATACAGTTTTATTAAAGGTGATATGCTTCTTCTACAAAGGGGCAGAAACGATTTCGACTGTCCTTTAATCATAGCTGTCGTTTTTTGTTTCCTCTTTGAAGTAGATGCTGTGTGTTGCTAGATTCTCCCTCTTGGGGCCAAGCCACTAATTCCCTCAGCTGAAAGGAGTGTTTGCGGCTAATGGCTAACAGCTGGGTCATTCCCTGGGAATTGCCCTCAGCTAAAGGGAGTTGACTCATCCACTGCTGTGTTCCTTCCTTGTAGAAGCCATTATCCAAGGACTCAGGGATGTAGGATAGAAATGGTTGGCTTTCTTGCCTCAATTTGGAACAGTTCTGAAAGATTGTCCCAGATCCCGAACCCCTCATGAAATCAGATAATCCCTTGTTTTGCAACTTCACTGTAGTTTAAATTTGTTGAACTCCTTCTTCCCTGAATGTCTGATAGGACTTGTTCCTGGGAGTATTCTTGTGTCGTTAGGGTTCTCCAGAAAAAAAAAACAACTGTAAACTAGAATTAGCCTGTAAATATGTACTGGAGAAAATAAAATATAGAAGACAGCAATGAAAGAACTCTGATGATTGTCCAGAGTCTGGTAGAACTGTCCTAGTTGTTTTTTGTTTTTTTTTTAAGCTAATCGTTGCTTTGGGGAAGGAATCCCAAGGAGATAGAGCAGGAAGACTACTGAAGGATCTGTGAGGGCTATCAAACAACCTACCTTCCTACATCACATTACTCTGTGGAGAAATCTGTATGCCACATGTTTGGTCACCAAATTTCCTGTTTCATCTTTCTACATTGAAAATCTCTATGTTAGAGTAGCTAAGTTAGTTTGTTCCAGGAGTGATGTGAAGAAAAGGATTCCAAAGTAATATTCTGGGGCAAGATACCATGTGACTAGTTATTAGTAATAGCTTTATTAGAGGCAATCAATAGCCTTTGTATTGAGGTAGCAGTACAGTTGTTAACACTTCACAGTTTTAAACTGACAGGGGATACTTATGGAAGGAAATGCACTAACAGGTACAATATTTCAGGCATGTGAGAGGATGGGATAACAATACTCTAAAGACAAAGAAATCAGATGGCCATGCATTAGGGAGAGACAATGAAAGGTTGCAAGTGATTAATCACCAATGAAAAGTGAAGAGGGGAAATCAGAGGGTCTCTGTGGCAGCACATAAAGAGACTCTTATCTCCTATAGCCAGAGGGCAGAATAAGCCTATGATTAGTCTCAAGACTTAATTATTATAAGGGTAACAGAGTTCTAGAAAAGGTTAATCTTCTCATTGTGAAAAACTGCTTTCTCAAAGTCAGGGCCTTGTTGGGGAAAAGTACATCATGAGATATCTAAATCAAAGCACACAGTATTTAAATCTCAGATATGCATGAAACCTTGGGGTTAGCAGAAATGGCCCACCCTTCCTATTAAATCCTATCACTTCTCTCTTGAAGACAACAAATGCATCTTTTCCTTGAAAGACAACATTGATTGTGTTCTAATATAACCTGATTTTTTCTGGTCACTAGAGAAAACAATTAGAAATATATATGTGTGTGTGTGTGTGTGTGTGTGTGTGTGTGTGTGTGTGTGTGTGTGTGTATGTGTGTGTGTGTGTGTGTGTGTATAAATGCTGAGAAGCTCTGTGCTCAGTAAGAAGGAAGTAACTGAAATGGCCATGGAAACAAGCAAGCTTTTACTAGCAGGAGCTAAGAGCATTCTGTGGAACTGACTCCTGAGGGAACTAGATCATAGAGCTAGAACACAAACCTTTTTTGTTTTGTTTGTCATGGGGCCTGAACTCTGGGCCTGGGCACTGTCCCTCAGCTCTTCAGCTCAAGGCTAGCACATACCACTTGAGCCACAGCACCACTTCCAGCTTTCTTTTTCCTGTTTATGTGGTGCTGAGGAATCGAACCCAGGGCCCCATGCATGCAAGGCAAGCACTCTACCATTGAGCTACCTTCTCAGCCCCAGGGCACAAACTTATATAAGGGAGAGTTTATGAACATACACAAACTCCCCTCTGACACAGGATTTCAAACCATGGCAATGTCTTAAATGATGGAGGGAACAGTATGACTCACATTCAATGGTAAAATTCCATAGTTACCTTGGCAGACAGTAGAACAAAAAGTTAAGAGATTCAGAGAAGAAAGCTTGGAGAAGTGAATATATTACACATGCCCAATGAACCCATTAGCCATCAATGTTGTGCTTAAGTCTGCACAAGAGACACCATTCACCAAAATAGTAAGAAATGTGTGCTCTCAAAAATAATACAGAATTATTAACTAGTTCTTATGTACCTGAATAACTAGAATTATGGGCATGAACTACCAGGGTGTCTGACTGATTTATTTTTAACTATTCTAAATGGTAAACCAAATTCAGAAGTAGAATTGGATGTGGAGACTTAAAACATGAAACTACAATTCTATACACAAATTTGATTTCAAACTTGGGAAATAGTGTTAATATTGCAGGGCCCTCATGCACAGACCTTTGAATATAAACTAGCTTGAATTCATAAGGTAATTTATTGTTATAAAGCATAAGTCGGTTGCAACTCCTTACCACATTGAAGTTTCTTTGTTTTGAAAAAGTATCTCACTGCCCAAACTGGAAATTGAAGCGTGATAGCATAGATAGATAATGGCGTGAATCAATAAGAGATGTTAAGAGCAACATGATGATAGCTTCATCTTTAAAAAAAAATACTGCTGGTGGTGAGTTTAAGAAGAATCAATGGAGAAACAAATCTGGAGTATAATGGCTGCTGTTCGGGGGAAGCAGGCTCTGAGATATTAGAAAATAGAGGTGGTAGTCAGGGAAACGGGTAGAAGGAACTGGTGACAGAGGATGTGGGACATGGGACACACTGCACTCTGGGGGCTGTGTGGATGCAGATAAGGAGAAAGTTACTGGGAATAACAACCTCAGTGGCTGGATATGACCAATGCCTTCTTCATGGCTGACTTTCTGTACAAGAGAGCACAGTAGCTCTTAAAATATGTTCTGTACAAGAGAGCACAGTAGCTCTTAAAATATGTTCAGTAACTCTTGTTTTTTTTGGGTCCGGTCATGGGGCCTGAACTCTGGGCCTGGGCGCTGTCCCTCAGCTCTTCAGCTCAAGGCTAGCGCTCTACCACTTGAGCCACAGCATCACTTCCGGCTTTTTTCTTTTTGCTTATGTGGTGCTGAGGAATCGAACCCAGGGCCTCATGCATGCAAGGCAAGCGCTGTACCACTGAGCCACCTTCCCAGCCCTCCAGTAACTATTTACGTCTCAAATTAATGTCAAATAACAGTGTGTTGGCTCATGATGTTTTGAGAGATCCCTTCCAATAGACTTCCACAGACCACTGTTAAGATCTTACAGTGTGTCCTTTTTTTTTTTTTTTCCTCTTAAAGAGAACCCAAGCCTAACACCTACAGGGTATTTTTCTCATGGTGGCTTTATTTAATGAATGGAAGCCTGCTTTTAAAATCTACTTTAAAAAATATTTTTGGTTGGTTGAGGGGCCTGAACTCTGGGCTTGGGCACTGTCCATCAGCGCTCTACCACTTGAGCCACAGCACCACGTCTGGCCTTTTCTGCTTATGTGGTGCTGAGGAATCAAACCCAAGGCCTCATGCATGCAAGGCAAGTACTCTACCACTGAGCCACCTTCCCAGCCCTAAAATCCACCCTTTTAAGAAATCCTTTTTATTCTATAATTTGGATAGCACCTATAGGAAAAAAAAATATTCCTCCCTGATTCTACTGGGTAGTATTCTAGTACCGCAGTTGAAAAGTAATAGAAATATTTTAATCAGTGATCAAACTCCCTGTTCTCTTTCTATCCATGAGGGACATTTATGGAAATATATTTATTTTTAAAGTAATTATAGATTCATAGGAAGTTACAAAGAAACACACAAAAGAGTTCTATGCCTTCTTGCATTTTCAAAACATCTATGAATTAGTTTCCTACTTCTGGGGACTTGGGGATATGTATGATGCTTGGGAGAAGCAGGGATATTAAGGCAGAAAATAGCAACATTGGCACATTAATGACTCATTAGCTTTTCCCAAGAGCAGCTAAGTGTTGCTGCGTTTCTAAAGGTGTCCTGTTTGAACTAAAGTCAATGACAAAATCTCACAAGTGTGTGGAACTTGAGACAGTAAATGTATTTCTCCAGTATTTAATTAACTCCACAGAACATAAGGCAAGCATAGCATTCATTTCTAAATGAAAAGCAGCAATTGTAGTTATTAGATGGTATCATTTAAGTTTACACACAAAACTTAAATCTAAAGTATGCTCAGTTTCTCTTCTGCACTGAATTTCCAAAGGTCATTGGGCAGAAAGTCAAATATTAGAGGAGATTGATCCAAATTTTTTGGCAAAATTCCACTAAAACACATTCATGTGTGACTGCTGTTTATTTTGAGTCACAGTCTTCCCTTTTAGTACCAAATTTTTATGCTTATAACACTTTTCAATCATTGCTAACCTCCCCCATCAATAATTACTAACATATTTACCACCCCACAAATGTGCAGCCATGAAATGCATTTCACATGCCTTAGATGTCAGTGGTCAGCAAACCTGTATAGTATTATCTCCTTATTTGACTGAATAGAAAGGTGCATTTCAGAGAAATGGAAAGATTATCATTAAACGACTAATTAGTAGACAATTGGATTAAGATACCTTATTTCCTGAATTCTATAATCTCTCTTCTCTACCATGTAGATCAAAGCCAAGTTTAACCTGAAATGCTCCCATTCTCTGCAACCAATATGTACACGAGTATCTATGTGCCAACCTTGGAAGAGGCACCTGTCATTGCCCTCATATTCTACTCATGAACTCATTGCCTATCCGCCCCCTAAAAAGAGGACTTGAGTTAAAGAGACTTGAAGAACAGTGATTCAGCAAACAGCACAATTAGGAAATTGGAGAAAAAGCCAAAAGGGAAATCCTCAATCGATCTGGGATTTATTTGAGAATCCTGACTTTCCCAAAATATGAGATTTGAGACATTCAAGCATTTTATTAAAATATTCGTTGAGGGTGGTCCCAGAGAGTGGGAGAATTTCAGGTTAGGCATGGTTTAGATACACATGGTAGGGTTGTAATGAGTGTATCCACTATGGAAATCAGTATGGGGGTTTCTCAAAAAGAAGCAAAAGTAGAACTTCCATGTGATCCTGCTATATTACTCCTGGATATATCTTAACATATGTTGAGTTACTCACACCCATGCTTACAGCAGCACTATTCCAAATAGCTAGATTATGGAATCAGCCTCAGTGTTCATAAAGTGATAAAAATAGAAAGAAAAACTGATGTATATGGAGGTATTGAACATATAGTATGGAGATATATGTGTATATTTATGGAGATATATCTATGGAATATATATTTATATAGAGCATATATACATATATAGACTATAGAAAGTATAATGTATACACACAATGGAGTATTCTTCAGCCATGGAGAAGGATGAAATTATGTCATTTGCTGGAAAATGGATGTATGTCAAGTGAAATAGTAAGAAAAACATAACATGTTCTCTCTCTCATATGCAGAAATGAATCCCTTGGAACATTCAGAGTTTTGAGTGAGATGTGAAGATGTATGGTATATAGAAGATGAGAGAAAGACTTCATTGGATTACACCTATAGCCTGTGGGTGAAGGCAGGAAAGAAAGGGCATTTGTATTTTCTGCCTGAAATTTATACTTTTTCTCTCTCGCCCCATGAAATATATGAACAATAGTTTGTGGATTCATAATGCTGAATTGGCAACCAAGTATGTAAGCAGGGGTAAGGAAGAAGAAGATGGAAGCCAAAGGATTCCATTAGAAATTACCTCAGCTACTTCATTAATCTCTTATAGCAAATAATACATGCAGAATGCAAGCTACTGTGGTCTCCAAAGAATATAATTTTTGTGAGCTTATAGCAAATTAAAGAAATAAATTAAGTCATCAGCCCAGCAGGGAAGTGTTTAAAATCCTTGGTTTTTAAGTCTTTACTGCTGTTATAAAATTAAAAGAACACTGTAACCTTTACTTGAAAATATCCATTTCACATACAAACATATATTTTATGGAAAGTAAATTACTAATGTATTTTTTATTTTATTATTAGTCTTAGCATACTCGAAAAAGTCCCTTCTGTGGCTCTGATTCCAAAAATGTATGCCACTAATTTATTCCAAACAGAGAAAAACAAGATGTAGAAAGGAATGGAATTTGATTTTTTTTTTTTGAGAGCTGGGCACAGTGGCATATACCTGTAGTCTCACTAATCAGAAGATTTTTGGGAAGTGAATCTGTGAAGACCAGGACTTTGGTATCACATTGAGCAAGTTTCTATATCTTAAAAAAATCAGAAAATCAAATTTTGGAATTTGATTTTTTTATATTGAAGCAAAGACATACATATTCTATCATGAGCTTTGTGGACTTAGACACAAGACCCACAATAAGTTCATGTTGATTCCAACATACAGATAACAGATTGAGAACCAAGACTTTGTGATACTCTAAAGAAAAGTGAGAAGGTGAGACTCAACTTGTCATCTTCTGGGGTATGTGCTACAGTATGGTATCATGTCTGGAGGGGAATGGGGGTTCATGTGATTCACAGAATATCCTGCCACTACCTCTACAGTGAGTGTCACTTTTTATGGATGGAGCTTGAAGGCGTATATGGGCTACTTTCTGAAATTAATAGTGAGAAGAGAATATTGAAACCTTTTTCCCTTTATAAATCCTATTACTGATTGTTTTTATTGGAGCAAATATTTCTGTAATTGAAGCTTTGGTTTTAGATGACGCTGAGGGTTCATAGTCCTTTTCTAGAAGGAAGTAAACTGGGCACAATCCACTGCAGTTCAGAATGCACCTATTTTTATAATATTATTGGATTTGGGGAGCCAAGAACAAATAAGAGAGCAAATCCAGCACGATCATTTCTCACAGAAGAAAGCAGATGCTGGGAGAAGTATACATATACTGTTTTTAATTTGATTCTTACTTGCAAGTGTTTTTTTTTTCTACAAGCAGGCTTACCTTTTCTTACACACACACACACACACACACACACACACACACACACACACACACACAGCAGCAGCAGCAGCAGCATCTCCCATTTTAATGTTTAGAATTATTTATAACATCCCTGCATGCTCTCTACCTTCAGAGAATGTACTGTAGAAACATATGAGTTTGAATTCTGATAGGAAACAGCTTAGTCTTAAAAGGAAAGATTTCTCTTTCTTTCTTTCTTTTTTTCTTTCTTTCTTTCTTTCTCTCTCTCTCTTTCTTTCTTTCTTTTCCCTCCCTCCCTCCCTTCCTTCCTCCTTCCTTCCTTCCTTCCTTCCTTCCTTCCTTCCTTCCTTCCTTCCTTTCTTTTCTTTTCTTTTTTTTGGTTGGTCATGGGGGTTGAACTCTGGGCCTGGGCGCTGTCCCTCCGCTCTTCAGCTCAAGGCTAGCACTCTACCAACTTGAGCCACAGCGCCACTTCTGGTTTTCTGAGTGTTCTATTGGAGACTCACAGACTTTTCCTGTCCGGGACTGGCCCAGCCTCAGATCTCAGCCTCCTGAGTAGCTACGATTATAGGCTTGAGCCACGGCACCCTGCCTTAAGAGGACATTTTTATGTAACAAAAACATCTTAAAAGAAAACATTGACCTGAACACTGCTGGCTCACATTTATAAACCTAGCTACTCAGGAGTTCCAAACTAGCCCAGGCAGATAAACCATAAGATTCTTCTCTCCAATTAATAAGGAAAAAGGGCAAAATAGAGATGTTGCTCAAGTGGCAACACCTTGAGAGTGAAAACTAAGGGACAGTGCTCAGGCCATGAGTTCAAGCCCAACTATTGATAAACACACACACACACACACACACACACACAGAGGAAAGAATGATCTAGGGAAGACTTATCCTTCTTTTCGTAAGTTCCTACAATAGTGGCTGAGCTAAGTAATTTTCCACATCACACAAAAACTAAACCATAGAATCATTTTGAATTTATAGTCATAAAATTTGTGTACTTTCCAGTCACCACAATCTAGAATATATAATGTGGTACAAAAGTTAAAGAAACAAAAGACTTTTCTTTTTTATGTTATAGACTGTCTATAGGCTTTGAACTCTGTAAAATGTTTGAATAAGTGTTTGCTCAAAAATTTTATTAAATTATTACATGTTAGCTAAGACAGACTCTGAGGAAAGGAGACATTTGTTTTCTGATTCTGCTCCAAGAAAGTATTTTTATCACCTACTAAGTTTCTCATTTTTCTTTATCTTTTTAAAATGAAAGCATGGGCATTATGAAGAGTAACCTTAAATAAGCATGTGTACCGACCATGTGTACCAACCCCTCCTGTTTGGACATGAAAAGCTTCTTTTGTGCTATGTGTCCATTTCCTCATGCTGAGACAGCCTCACACTGATATCCCTAAAGACATCAGTGAGCAGTTTGTCAGGAAAGTGTATAGTTGCTCTATGACTTTGTTATTGGAAAGAATGTAGTGTGTCTACTAACCAATGCATGACACTAAACAAAATAAAGCAAATAAATAGAGTTGCAAGAGTATGCATTTTAAACTTTGATGCCTAATCAAATCATTTAACCTATGTGTGTCTCCATTTTCCCAGCTGTCAAAAGGGATAGTGACTCATGTGCATTAAACAGAAGGATATTTGTAAATAGTCTCAGTAAACCTTCAAAAACTGACCAAGAAATCTCAGTACTTTAGACATTTGAGTTCCATGTCTTCCAGGCAATAGTTAATAGTCATGCATGGCTGTATTATGCCCTTCACTGATTATACATCTGGATCCTCTCTTCAGTAACTAGAAATAAATTCCATAAATCTGTGTGAGATTTCTAAACACTTCCACTGTACATCACCAAGCCTATCTTGTTCATGGACTTATTACAGGTGGTTTTGACCAAGTCTGCCTTTTTTAAAAAAGAAAATTGTGTTTCAAAATAAAAAGAAATAAATTAGCCAGGAAGGTGGCTCATGCCTGTAATCCTATTTACTCAAGAAGCTGAGACCTGAGAATTTCAGTTCGAAGCTAGCCAGGGCAGGAAAAGTTCAGGAGACCCTTATTTCCAATTAATCACAGAAAAAAGCTGGAAGTGGCACTGTGACTCAAATAATAGAGCACCATCCTGGAGCAAAAGGAATTTAGGGACAGAACCCAGACACAGATTTTAAGCCCCAGGATTGAAAAAAAGATAAATAAATTAATTAATAAATAAATAAATTAATTCACATGTAGCTCAGTTGATATGGAAAAACTCTCAATACCACATCATCATCTGTTTGACTTGCAACATCATGTGTTCTGCTGAATGGACCCTTGTCCTTAATTTTATGACAATCTGCCTCCCTCCACAAATCATGGGATACCTGAAAAGTAAGGTAAAAGTTAAAGTCATCATTCAAAGTCTGAAAGGGCATGCAATGTGCTGAACTTAAATAAGAACTTCAGATTTTCTGAAAGGCAACATGTCTCTTCAGTGGAAGTTGGGTGAAATTATGAAAAAAGGAATCAAATATTGGCAGGGTATGAGGGAAAAATCATGAAAAAAGATCTAGTTTAGGGTTAGCAGTATGTACAACCAAAACTTTTATGACAATAATGCAGCCTACTCCATAGAGTTTCAATTTACAACAGTGATACTTAGTAGACACTATGTTGGAAATGAACTTTACAACTTGGGAAGGGGGAAGGGGTTTGGAGGAGGGAAGTGGGAGAAAATGTTCAAAAAGAAATGTACTCCGGCTGGGTGCTGGTGGCTCACTCCTGGAATCCTAGCTATTCAGGAGGATGAGATATAAGGATCACGGTTCAAAGCCAGCCCAGCCAGGATTGTCCATGAGACTTACCTCCAATTAACCACCAGAAAATCGGAAGTGGCACTGTGGCTGAAGTGGTAGTGTGTTGGCTTTGAGCTGAAGAGTTCAGGGACAATGCCCAGGCCCAGAGTTCAAGTCTCATGACCGGCAAAAACATGTAAATGTATAAATAAATATACTCATCACCTTACTTATGTAACTGTAACCCCTCTGTACATCACTTTTACAATAAAAAAATTTTAGAAAAGAAAAGGGGATAGCAAAATAATAAAAGCAAGACAATAATTTATTCTTCCATTAAAAAAAATTCTAGGAGGTGGGAGCCAGCATTTATGTTCACCTTTAACACCTGGGAAGAGCTAGGTGACGGTGGAGGACACTGTCTTGGATGTGGCTCTGGTGAAGAGAACTGCAGTCTTGAGGCTGATATTAACAGACTTGTGGTTCTGGTGTGGCACTCTAACTCTGATGATTACTTTCTTTCTATTTTTTTCTAAATATATATATTTTATTGTAAAGATATTGTACAGAGGGGTTACAGTTACATGGGCAAAGTAATGAGTCAATTTCCTATCAAGTATTGTTACCTCCCTCCTTTATTTTTCCCCTACCATCTCTTTCCTCCCCTCCTCCCCAATTCCTCCCTTCCCCTCTGCCCACACCAAGTTGTAAAGTTCATTTTCAAGACAGTGTCTTGAACATCTCACTGTTACAATGGATTATCCTGTATTCTTATTTCAGCATTTTGTTATTTCCCTTCCCCTCCCCAAATTAGAAAAATGTGTATACAAGATGCAGGACACCGGAATCAAATATAGTGACAACAGGGGTTATACCATGGGGGAAGAACATGCAAAGAAACACAAAAAAACCACATAGTACATTATAAGTACATTAACCAGATATGGAACCAACCCAGATGCCACTCAGTAGAAGAATGGATCAAGAAAATGTCACACACACACACACACACACACATACACACACACACACACACACACACACACACACACCTCCATCAGAAAGAATGGCATCATCCCATTTGTTAGGAAATAGAAAGACTTGGAAAGAACTATGTTAAGTGAAGTAAGCCAGAAACTTAGGTCCCATGGTTTCCCTTATCTGCAATAACTAGTATATGTCTGAGACAAGCAGAATAGGTCAAAAGCTATGTACATATGACCATATAACCTGATGCTAAGCAAAATGCACCCCAAGACAGGGACACAAGAGGTTTCATCTTTGTTACTTTCTTTTTCTGTAGTGTGGCCAAAGCTAACTTTCTGAATCCAAAATCTGGTTTTCATCCATTTCTTGAAATCTCTGTCCAAACTATACAAGTAGGTTATTTAATCATCATCAATACATTATTATGACCTAAATTATAATAATGACTTGAGAACCAGTGATGTTTTGTGTTTTCTAAACAAAAAGGAATACACATAAAGACGACATCGCTCTTATTTCAAGATAGGACATTATTTTTTATTTCCAAATGAACATGACACTATTCAGGTCAGTATCATTTATCAATAGTCATGAAGAGATGGAGAATGAATGGTACTTTTGAAAATGAAACTACAACCCTGTGTATTTGAATCAAAAGCTGTGTCTGGAACAATTACCAGGGGACAATTACTTTCTGGTTTTCGTAGTGAGAAGGTTAGGACAAGAATTTTGATTTTGTTGTGTGATTTTTTTTTAATTGTGAAAATACCGTACAGAGGGGTTGCAATTACATGAGCAAAATAATGTGTACATTTCTTATCAAGCATTGTTGCCTCCTCCTTTGTTTCCCCTTCCCATCCCTTCCCATCTCCCCCACACGCCGCGCCTCCCCTCAGCCCCCACCCCCCCACCCCCCGCCCCCGCCAAAGTTGTAAAGTTCGTTTTTTTTTTTCTACATAACAACTTGTACATTACATTGTTGCGATGGGTCCACCTGTATCCCTGTTTAAACAATTTGTTTTTTCCCTTCCCCTCCACAAATTATACCAACATCAAATATAGTAAAACCAGGGATTATACCGTGAGGGAGGGACATACAAAGCAACAAAGAAATATAATAACAAGAAAGAAAAAAACATTTGAGTCCTTATCTTGGGGTTCATTTCGCCTAACATCAACTTATCTGACCATTTCTGCTCTCCATCAGACAGAATGACATTGCTCCAATTTTTAGGAAATGGAAAGACTTGGAAAAAATTATATTAAGTGAAGTAAGCCAGGCCCAAAGAAACATAGGTCCCAATGGTTTCCCTTATTTGCAATAACTAGTATATGTGTAATTTTTTTTATACTGACAGTACATGAACTACTTGTCAAATTCCCAATTTGTTTTGCTTTCATTAGGAAGTCTTCTTGGGGTTGGTATCTTGCAATTGGCCCAAGGAAGCAGGCAAATAGAGTATACTGGTGGGAGCATCCTGTTAAATACATTAATTTGGAGCTTTCTCAGCAAAACACATTATCAAAGGAATAATAAATTAAATACCTGCTTTTGGACTACATTTCAGGTTATATTTAAAGCAACTGATGTTATTCAATTAAGACAGTTAACAAAAATTTCCTATCTAAATAAGAACAGGAAAGTTACCATTTGAGAATGTTAACTATAAACTTCTGAAAAGCAAGTGCAAAAAATGTATAACTAAACTAGTGATGTTGGGAGTCTCTAAGACACCTTTCCTATCAGTCCATAGGGATTTCTGTGTAGAATACTGATGTGAGAAAAAAGTAACTGATTCTGAGGTTCAAATCTTGTGTTGTTTTATTTAGAGAACCAGATCTGGTAAGTTGGGAATGAGCCAGAAGACCAGCTGGAGAAATCACTTATCAGTGACCATTATTATCATTTGGTAAGCAGGTGCTCTACCACTTGAGCCATTTCTCCACCCCTGTTATTATCATTTGGGATGTTTCCATGAAAATATTTCTAGTAACCATGTCCATAAAAGGGATGTTGGAACACTGATAAAATTACATAGCCCTAGTGAATTGTTTTCTTTTCATTAATGCCATTGTGAATTTGTACCAAGCTTAATATTTTGTGATAGTGAGTTGCAAACTTAGGTCATAATAATGTATTGATGATCATTAAATAACCTACTTGTATATTTTGGACAGAGATTTCAAGAAATGAATGAAGACCAGATTTTGGAATCAAAAAGTTTATGAATCATGCAGTCCTATAGTGCCAATTATAAAGAAATCAGTACTAAAGCTTCTTAAAGGATTCAAAAAAAAATAATAAGCTGGTGAGAAATAGTTCTTAAGTGGAACACTTTTTTCTACTCTCATGGACTTTCTCCTCACAACCTTTCTTTTTATCTCTATGCTTTTTTTTAATCCTTTGTACCTTATCTTCCTCCCTCCTCACCCCTCAGATTCAACCACTCCTCTTCTTACTGCTATTTAGGCAAAATCCACTATGCTCTGAGTCAGGCTAATGGGATAGCCAATGGTATCAGAGTTCCCTGGATCTGTTATAAAGCCCTGATCTCTCCTAATTTAATCACCTAAGTAATTTTAATATTCTACTTTGTGTGTGTAGATTGGGCTACAAATAAAAATCAACAAGGACATATTTTTCTTTGTGGAAAGAGAGAAAGAAACATTAAGGAAAAAGCATTACTATTCTTCAGTGTGTAGGTTTTGAGCAGTACAGGGAAAAAAGTATGTAATGTGCCTACCTATGTTCTAATGTTGTAATTGTCATATTTCTAGTGGTAAAAATTATATACTTAATATATATAATATTATATAACATGACATATATAATATATTGTATGACTTGACAATATAAGTATATACTACATTATGAATATTAATATTGTTAGCAACATTAATATTTAATATTTCACATATGAACATATACTATATTGTATTTTAACACATATCATTACATAATATAATAAAATACTATGTGATAATATATTGTAATATATTATATATTATGAATTATACATTTACATATCATTTAATTTTTTAAGTTCTGGAATATGTTCTGTGGGTCAAAGTTGGGATCTGGAAGTAAACCGGCTAATAAGAAAGACAGAAAGAACATTGTAATATTTGGGGAGAAGAACTTGTAAGAGAAGGGGATAGTTACTCTAACTGACACTCTAGAAGTTGAACTGAGAGTATAGTACCCCTAGACAAAAATCAATAATAATAGAACCCACACATTAGCACTCTATTCTAGTAGTTGCTCTCTGCCTCATGTGCTCTGGCATTGGTAAGTGTGTCAGTTCTGTTACACAGATACTTGGTGGAGGAATAGTTCTCCTGTGTGTGCTGCTTCATTTCTTGGGGATTTGTAACAAACTTTGTTAGACTAATTCACATAAAACAGCATTTTTATAACAAGAATTAAACAAAACTAATTTTAGTACACAAGGATATTAGCCATTTATGGTTTGATGTTATAGTTAGCCAAGAAAAAGAGACTGTAAATGACTTCAAGAAAATTGCGAATGTCCCAAAACATTCTTTGTCTACTTGAGGAGCACAAAACTATTACTTATTCATTGCCTGAAAAAGAAGAAGCAATATCTCTCACACATTACTAAGAACTTTTCTTGATGATATTATTTGTTATCTAGCTGAAATTGTCAACTTTTACCTAACATTTGTAGTAACCCCATGCTGTCTACAGTATAAAAGGAAGAAAATGATCTTTGGCATTGGAGTTGAACTATAAACTCAACTGTTCAACTTCTCAATGATTCACCCTACCATTTTTCTTCATCTATTAAGTCAGGAAAATAGTGTCTTATTTGAAGAGCTGGTCAGTAATAGATGATTGAAATCAAATTGTACATTGAATGTTTAGAAGAGTATCTATGACACAGCTATAAATAAGAATAATAATAAATCAATAAGCTGTAAAAAGGATGGAATTTTATTTTGCTTCCTTACACTCAATATACTTCTTAGGTTCTCTCTCTCTCTCTCTCTCTCTCTCTCTCTCTCTCTCTCTCTCTCTCTCTCTCTCTCTTTCTCTCAGTCTCTCCCTCTCTCTATGACTAAGATTGAATCTAGGGTCTCATATAAGCTAGCCAAGCTACACTGTTATGCCCCTCCCAAACCAATAATACCTTGTAATTCTTGGTAATACCATGTATCCTTGTGGAGTGTTGTGAAAATGATAAACTCTCTGGAAGTATTTCTGAATCTTTCTAAGACTGCATTTTATTCTTAGTGAAAGTAATTATATCCAAGTTCTGACTTTATTCACAAAGAAACCCAGACATAAAACATTACCCACATTTTCTATAGTTTTCTAGATGGTAAGATACACAAACCTAAAATAAATGTTTGCCATTTTTCACTATCTCCTTCCTTCTGTTATGAGAAATATTTATATATCAGACATCAAATTAAATCCAAGGTGTGATTGCCAGTGGCTCAATCAAGGAGGGGCTCCAAGTCAACTGTAGACTTTTCCATCAGTCTAGCTTCTGTTACTATAAGAGTATGACTCTGGTTAGGTACTCTATAAAGTGAAGGGGTTCATTTAGCTTATGATGTTGGAGGCTGAAAGTCGAAGTCTCAGCAGACATATCAGTTTTGCTTTTGGCTGCTCCCCTCTTCCACAGTCACCCAAGCTGTGTCACAACACAATGGAGCTGCAACTGAAAAGGAAAAGGCCACAAGCAAGACTGTCAAGTATGTGAACAAAACCAACCCAGATGCCCCTCAGTAGATAAATGGATCAAGAAAATGTGGTATATATACACAATGGAATTCTATGCCCCCATCAGAAAGAATGACATTGCCCATTTGTTAGGAAATGGAAAGACTTGGAAAAAATTATATTATGATTATATAAATTAAAAAATTATATTATGATATTATTCTCCACTAGAACCCACTAGAGAGAAAGCCAGGCCCAAAGAAACACAGGTCCCATGGTTTCCCTTATTTGTAATAACTAGTATATGTCTGAGACAAGCAGAAAAGGTCAGATAAGTTGATGTTAGGTGAAATGAACCCCAAGATAAGGACACAAGTGGTTTTTTCTTTCTTGCTATTGTTTCTAACATATTTATAAGGTGATTTTTTTTGTTGTTTTGTATGTCCCTCCCCCATGGTATAACCCCTGTTTTCACTGTATTTGATGCTGGTATAATTTGGAGATGGGAAGGGAAAAAACAAAGTGTTTAAACAGGGATACAGGTGGACCCATTGCAACAATGAGATGTAGAAGATGCTATGTCGAAAAATGAACTTTACAATTTTGGCAGGGAGGGTAGGGGGAGGGCGTAGTTGTGGAAATGCGAGGAAGGGATGGTAGGGGAAAAACAAAGGAGGAGGCAACAATGCTTGATAAGAAATGTACTCATTACCCCTCTGTACAGTATTTTCACAATAAAAAACTTATTAAGACCTTCCAAAGGCAATCCCCTCAATAACCTCATCACCTCCCCTTAAGACTCATCTCTTAAAAATTCCACCACTTTCTAACATCACCACACCCGAAACTAATCTATCAGAACATGAATACCTTGGGACAACATTCAAACTACACTTAACTATAACAAGACTCCCAAACCGAAGTTGGAATGGGAAAGTTTTAGGAAGGTCTCACTCTCCATTTTGCTACCATTTTCTTTCTTTCTTCTTTCTGGCCTTCTTTTCTTGTTTCCAATCTTCTTGTTATACTTACAATGTTCATGGTAACCCATTTCTTGCTCCAACCTTGTCACCCCAGTAGGAACGGACCAGAAAATGGGCCTGAAAAAAAAATAGTGAGAAAGGTTCACATTCTCCTGTTAACATGTCAATGATTTTTAGCAAGGTGCTCCTATGAGTTTCTCTATTGAGACAGGAAAAATGAAATTCATTAATTTCATGTAATTCCATTACATTTTTGACACCATATGATACATTATCCTGCTAAGGTGTTATGTTGTTTTCTTGGGTAGGAATTTCAACTTAAATTTCTAAAGGCTTTCTCTCTAGTGGGTTCTAGTGGAGAATAATATCATAATGTCCTCATGTCCCAGATCTCTACTTTCAATTTTTCCTTACTTTGTCAGAGATCTATACTAAAAGCAGACTGTGAGTGCAACAGATCTAGTGGAGGAGAAACTATTCAAACTACATGCAAACCATATGTACATACATATACATACGTGTGTGTGTGTGTACAGGCAATGAAGATAAAGATGAGAACAAAAGGTAAGGCAGATACTTCACTTTCTTGCATTGGCTCCTAGATGAGAAGAATCGTTAATTCTGTATACAGTGCAGAAAGTTTACAAACCTTTAACCTACAACAACACGCAGAGAGAAAGAATGGAAAACATTTTTGTTCAGTGTTCTCTATCCATCATTTCTAGCTTTCTAAGTGTTGCCCCATGCCTCCCTGTCCACGATACTCTGTCATCTGGCCTCCATTTCTCTAGAAAGTGATCACTACCTCACAGTGTGACGTCTAATTAAATCCAGTAGTAGAAGAGTCATCCGGCATGCCAGAGGGAATCATCATTGATGAAAAGAGGGTGTAGGCGGAGAGCTGGGTGAGCTGGAAGAGAGAGGCAGGAGGAGACAGAGACAAAGAGAGACAGAGACAAAGCAATAAGGAGAGAAGAGTTGAGGGAACCTGGAAGGGTAAATAAACATGGTTATAACCTCTTTGTGAGATATTGTTTTCACCACCTTTTCTTGCTTTTCTCTCTTTGACACGCTTTTACAGAGATATATTGTAATACTGGGTACTGAAAAATAAGTGAGATCAAACTAAAAGCGAGCTATCTCATTGCCTCTACTTGCCATTCTTTTTCATACTTTCCCAATGTCGAGAAATAATGTTTTCTTTGATGTCCAAAACAAGACATTTGAAGTCTTCCATTTTAAATATGACTCAAATTGGTTGTTTCTTTAAATTTTCACAAAGAAGGGCTCTGTCCATCCCGAGCTCAGTTCTTACCTGGGGAATTGGACACATTCACAAATTTAAATTCAATTTACCATGTTCCCACGAACAGGAACTGGATTTCTCAGCCTGGCGACAGAAGTGACATTGAATACAAGATTGTGTAGCACTTTAAAGAACTTTCCTTTTATTAGCAGCTCCGTAATCACATTAACTTAGGCTGAAAATTTAACCTAATTCTTTCCCCAGATGCCTGAGCAGTCATAATTGTAGAAATCTGTGAAAAAGGATAAATACAATTCAATAATTATATTGATAAATAAAATGAAAATCAACTAATTGTGTCATTCACTCAGATGCTCGCCTCGGCTGTTCCTGCCTTTCTGCTTCACTGCCTGCTAAACTTTCTCTGTCACACTTCAATAAATTTAATTGTGCAGAATAAATGAGCTAATTTTTGAAGTCACAGGCTCTGTTTGCAAGATAAGGGTGGTGATTTATTGACCTCTCTTGGCTTGTAAGAGCATCACCCCTCCCTCTCCTCCCCACGGACATTTCTCTTCTTTCTGTGATTCTTCTCACAGCTCTTGCTAAGTTCCATGCTAGCTTTCCTTCTTTCTTCTTCCATGCAATTGCTGACTGTATGTCTTCACAGCCTGGCAGGCCCTGCTTCCTGTGGGTTGTTTCTGTAGTCACTCTTCATAAAGTGATTGTTCTCCATTTCTGTAGCTGTCTGAACCCATCCTGTAGTTCAGTTGTGAACCTCAACTGAGGCACCCCAAGGCAATGCTCAGATCAAATCACCTGTAGATGTGACAGATAGCAAAGACTTTTGGGACTTCACACAGATTCTTGCCACAGACATATTAGATGAAACAAAATTTTTTAAAAAAAATCAAGACCACTTCCTATAGGCTGATGAACCTCTAACAATTTAAAATATGACCATTCAAACTATGACCATTTCAAATGCCAAAAAATTATATGTGTGTGTATGTGTATGTGTGTGTGTACCAAATAACACCTGCAGTAAACCAAATACCATAGAAGGCCTGAAATAGCTTTTTCATATGACATTTTTTTCCCGCATGGTATCACTGTTGCATTGGTGACTGATTATCTCTGATATTAGCCCCACATTTTTTTTAAAATAAATATTTTATTGTGAAAATACTGTACAGAGGGGTTACAATCATATGGGCAAGCTAATGAGTACATTTCTTATCCAACATTGTTGCCTCCTCCTTTGTTTTTCCCCTACCATCCCTTCCCTCCCATCTCCACAACTACATTCCCCCCCTTTCCCCTTCCCCCACCCCCGCCAAAGTTGTAAAGTTCATTTTTCGACATAGCGTCTTGCACATCTCATTGCTGCAATGGGTCAGCCTGTATCCCTATTTAAACAATCTGTTTTTTCCCTTCTGCTCCCCAAATTATACCAACATCAAATACAGTGAAAACAGGGGTTATACCGTGGGGGAGGGACATACAAAGCAACAAAATTCACGTGGTACCTTATAAATACTTTAGAAACAATAGCAACAAAGAAAAAAACCACTTGTGTCCTTATCTTGGGGTTCATTTTGCTTAACATCATCTTATCCGACCTTTTCTGCTTGTCTCAGCTATATACCTGTTATTGCAAATAAGGGAAACCATGGCACCTATGTTTCTTTGCGCCTTAGCCCCACATTTTTTAAATGCCCAAGAGGTGGGTTTACTTTTGCTGTCTCATAGTATCCAGCTTCAGACCTAAAGCTTAGAATTAGTAGCTGCTCAATAATTGATTGTTGGGTGGACACATTAGTTAATTAGGGAAAGAATTATAAAAATCTATCATATTCACAAGACACTATGTTGGAAATGAACTTTACAACTTTAGAGGGGGTGAGGGATGTGGAGGAGAAAAGAGTTAGTGGGAGAACACCAAAGGAGGGGGTAACAATACTCGACAAGAGAGGTACTCATTATCTTACTAATATACAGCATCTTACAATCAAATTTTAAAAACTATCATATTAAAGAAATACATGCATGGATCTTTTGGCCTGTTGTGGAATTTGTCGATTTGGAAAATGGTCCCTAGAGGAAGGTGGGAAAATAATGATTCTTTATTTACAGACTAGATTTTATACATCACCAGCGGGTTAGTACTGTTCAGGTTTGTAACAAAGAAAGTACGGCTCACCGATCAGCATAGCAATTAATGCCCTGAGAAATTCTGGCAGACCAGATTTCTCCAGCTCAGTATATAGACTTCGGTGTGCCCATCTCCTGTCATCAAGAAAAGTGGTTGGCTCTCTATGCTGAGATTCAAACTTCTTCAGACTAGGGCTTGGATCCTCTTAATCAAGAAACCTAGAGTTACAAATTTGCAACAAAAGAGCCACTAAAATACCCGTGTGTGTGCGTGTGTGTGTGTGTGTGTGTGTGTGTGCGTGCGCACACATGCGTGCATGCGAGCATGCATGAGCATGCATGTGTGCTTGTAAATTAGCTGATGTCCCTGAACATGAAGAGACCAAGTGCTTTATTTCTATTAAATTGACAAACTGGTTAATATTCACTTAATTGCCTTTCTCCTTTCTGTTTTGGGATCTTGTGCTTCACTGTCTTCTGGACAACTGGCAGGATTCCTATGAAATCTGAGAACCTGGTTAGAGAAGGGAGAGCAGGCAGCACGGCTCCTCAGGACTTTTCAGTGTGATGGCATTGTCCTGAAATGCAGCAGTGGCCACCTGGAAGACTCCCCAGGTGTTTGCAGCAAGTTACAGATCAGTGCAGATGAACTAAGAAGACTTAAGAATTTCTACACACTAGATGCTCTTGGTAATCATTGTTACCATGTCTGTGATAACAAGCATTCATTGATAATACCACTTCAAAAGTATCAAGTGAAGCTGGATGCGGAGGTACATGCCTGTAATTCCAGCCCTCTAGTGAGGTAGAAGGCAGGGGGATTGTGAGTTTCAGGCCTGGTCTCAAAAATATATATACAAAGAAACAAGAATACCTAACAAAAACAAAAACAAAACCAGAACCTAGCCAGATGAGCAATCGGGGACGTAGCGCAGTGCTAGAGTATTGCTTTCTCTGGGTTTAATCCTCATTACTATAAGGGGAGGAATGAGTGGGTACTGTTAGGCTTTAGTTACCTGGTATATCAGCAAAGGGCAGAGGTTATATCTCTTAATGCACATTGTGACCCCGTTTTCTTGTGAAAGTACTCACTTGAAGACTTGGAAGAACCACTCACTCTTTACATGGCTTTCCTCATTCCTGCCAAAAGTGCTTATTGAATCCCTCACTAAAAGCACTGTGCTCCTAAACTTCCCTTTCTGAAAAAAAAAAAAAAAAGCAATGCTGTTTCATTCTTTGAGAGACACGAAGAATGACCACAGGAAATCTAGAGAGACTTTAGAAGACGAGCTGAGTTTGCATTGAGAGAGAAAAACCGGAAGCTCCCTCAGCCAACTGCCTCTGTGAGCCCTGGCACCGAAGCTGGCATATGACAGTAAATGCTACAGAGCCCCCTTGTGAAAAGGAGAACTTGGCATTCATTCTTCTAAACCACCCTCAGCTCCTGGAGTGCCTGGGAATTCTTCGAATCATTGCCTATGGCAGTGACACTGATTTGTATCTGGATATGAACTTAAATGAAAACATGAATTGAACTCATTACTCGAGGAAGGAAACACTGCCAACTTTAACAGAATGAAATTCCAGCGGGGTGTAAGGTTTTATGGGGCTGCACTGGAATACCTCATAGAAAGGTTTCCAGTTCATAAAACACTTTCAAAACATGCTTAGCCCTTTTAAGTTGAGGGGACATTATCATTTCTATCTGTGGCATTTTTCTGCAAATGGAACTTGAATATCCTTTGTGCTGATTACACAGAGAGAAGAAAGAAGTGGAAAAAACTTGGACTGAAGATTGCCTCCCTGAAAAGGTTCTCTTCGGGTGGAATTAGGTGAGAACAAATGACACTAGAAAACAGCATGTCTCTGTACTGCTGCCAGTTCTATATGGCTTGGCTTCCTCTCCTGGCCCACCCCGCTACACAGGTATTTAATTCAACATATTTATTGAGTCCCTACAGTGGTCAATTAATAAACCTACTGTCACAGTGCACATATCTCAGAAGAAGATAAACATACCAAATGAACAGGCGGTATATGATAAATAGAGCTCAGGGGGTGATTGCTGCTATTCAGCAACTTAAACCAGGACAAAGTGGGATAGAATCAAGGGGAAATGTTGGGTGACAGTCTGAATCTGGATTGACAATGCCCCTCTGAGGTTGTTAAGAGTTGTACAGAAGGCTGGATGAAATGATCAGTAGGTCAGAAAATCATCTGTAATGCTAATGCGTGTTTTTTTATATTTTAGAAGCAAGTGGGAAATCATGGGACCTATGTTTCGTTGGGCCCAGCTTACTTCACTTAATATAATTTTTTCCAGGTCTTTCCATTTCCTAACAAATGAGGCGATGTCATTCATTCATTCAAGGTTTCCCTTATTTGCAATAACTAGTGTATGTCTGGGACAAGCAGAAAAGGTCAGATAAGATGATGTTAAATGAAATGAACCCCAAGATAGGGACACCAGTGGTTTTTGCTTTCTTGCTATTGTTTCTAACCTATTTATAAGGAACCACATGATTTTTTGTTAGTTTGTATGTCCCTCCCCCACGGTATAACCCCTGTTTTCACTGTATTTGATGTTGGTATAATTTGGGGAGGAGAAGGGGAAAAAAAGAACCAAATTGTTTAAATAGGGACACAGGTTGACCCATTGCAACAATGAGATGTATAAGACACTATGTTGAAAAACGAACTTTACAATTTAGACTCGGGGTGGGGTCTGGCACGGGGGCGGGGGGGGGGGGGGTGTAGTTGTGGAGGTGGGAGAGAAGGGATGGTAGGAGAAAAACAAAGGCGGTAACAATGCTTGATAGGAAATGTACTCATTACTTTGCTCATGTAACTGTAACCCCTCTGCACAGTATTTTCACAATTAAAAACTTGTTGTTTTTTTTTAAAAGAAGCAAGTGGGAAATAATAGACTACTGTAAGACTTGGGAAGTTACTTTGGTTCAAAGATAACCAGGTGGAAAAAGCTACAAACTACAAGCCCTTCCTTTCTCCCAGCATGGAGCTTTTAAAATTGAGCTCTGAACATTTTTTCTTTTTTTTCCCCCCTGATGCAGTGGTGTGATAATCCATGTCTATTTACAGTCTTCTGACTTGACCCTTTTTTATTTCCTAGTAAGAAGCATAAATTGTGGGAAATGTCATATATAATTATATATAATATATGATCTCTATTGTATTATATCTACATAACATTATATATAATATTATATGTTAGCATATAAATATATATGTTTGTACACAAATCTGTTAAAGGATTTTATACCATCTTTACCTGAATTGAAAATTACAGGGAAAAGTAAGTGGGAATAAGACATATGAGAAACGGGAAAGAAAAGCATAATCTAAGAGATCTCTTTTCTTTGTGTGCTTATGGTTCAGTAATTTTCTTATCAGCTCTGTTAAAAGTAAATATCCCTGAACACTTCTTTTTATTTTCTATCAACAGATATAATTAAACTTATTAAAATATGGTTTTTTAACATCCTATCAGGTGTAAATTCTACACTAGCAGGTTTAGAAACTTTCACACATTCACTTAGCAATGAAAGTTTGAACTTGGACAGCACCAAATGTGCAATAAGGACCTTCACATATGCAATATTTTCCCAGAATAAAATTGAGAATAAGAATTTTCCTAACCTAACAACAAATGGTTTATTTAGAATTACAGAATGTGAGAAATACAAGCCAGGTACAGTGGCTCATACTTATAATGCTAGCTACTCAAGAGGCTGATATCTGGAGAATTGAAGTTTGAAGTAAGATGGGGGCAGAATGGGTATCTATAAGACTTCTGTCTTCATATCACTGGAAAAACGTGCTATCTGGAGGCATTGCTCAGTGGTAGGGTGGCAGCCATGAGCAAAAAGACAAAAAGAAGCACAAAACTCTGATGAAAGCACAAAACATAATGAAAAATATAGATTTATTTTTGATAGCCAATATCACAATGAGTATTGGTTTTTTAATAAGCTTTTATTGTAAAAATACTGTACAGAGGGGTTACAGTTACATGAGTGAGGTAATGAGTACATTTCCTATCAAGCTTTGTTACCTCCTAGTTTGTTTTTCACCCACCATCCCTTCTTTCACACCTCCACAACTACACCATCCCCGCACCTAAATTATAAAGTTCGTTTATCAACATAGTGTCTTGACATCTTATTGCTACGATGGGTCACCCTGTATCCCTACTTAAGCATTTTGTTTTTTTCCTTCCCCTCCCCAAATTAGAGAAGTGTATATACAAGACGCAGGGCACCAACATCAAATACAGTGAAAACAGGGGTTATACCGTGGGGGAGGAACATACAAAGAAACAAAAAAAACTCACATGGTACATTATGAATACATTAGAAACAATAGCAAGAAAGAAAAAAGATATGTGTGTGTCTATCTTGGGGTTCATTTCACTTAACTTCATCTTATCTGGTCTTATGTACATAGCTTTTGACTTTTTCTGCTTGTCCCAGACATATACTAGTTATTGCAAATAAGGGAAGCCAGGGGACCTATGTTTCTTTGGGCCTGGCTTACTTCACTTAATATAATTTTTTCCAAGTCTTTCCATTTCCTAACAAATGAGGCAATGTCATTCTTTCTGATGAAGGCATAGAATTCCATTGAGTATATGTATCACATTTTCTTGATCCATTCATCTACTGAGGGGCATCTGGGTTGGTTCCATATCTTAGCTATGGTAAATAATGCTGCAATAAACATAGTTGTGCAGGTAGCCTTAGTATGGTCTTGTTTGTGGTCATTCAGGTAAATGCCCAAAAGTGGGATTGCTGGGTCACAGGGGAGCTCTACATGGAGTCTTTTGAGGAACCTCCATACTACTTTCCAAAGTGGTTGAACAAGTTTACACTCCACCAACAATGCAGTAAGGTTCCCTTCTGGCCATATCCCCTCCAGCATCTGTTGTTATTAGAGTTCTTGAGTATAGCCATTCTCACTGGGATGAGGTGAAATCTCAATGTTGTTTTGATTTGCATTTCTTTTGTGGCTAGAGAGGTTGAACATTTCTTCATGTGTCTATTGGCCATTCTTATTTCCTCTTCAGAGAAGTTTTTTAAGTCTTTAGCCCACTTATTTTTGGGCAGTTGTTTCTTTGAGGATTTGTTGTTGGGGGATTTAATTTTTTGAGTTCCAGATAGATTTTAGATATGAGACTCTTCCATTGTATGGCTAGTGAAGATCTTCTCCCAATCTGTGGGCTTTCTATTGATTTTGCTAGTTATGTCCTTTGGCATGCAGAAGCTCTGCAGCTTCATGCAGTCCCATTTGTCCAACCTTTCTTAGATTTCTTGTGTTGTGTGTATTGGTTTTTATCCTAACATTGTTGATTGAATAGCAAAGTCTTACTACATATACAAAAGATTTCTGAATTCTGGGAGTATTTATTATTTAAATGAAAGCTTACTCTCCCTTCTAAAAAGATAATTAGTAGAAGGTAGAACTTGTATTTGCATATATTTACCATGATTCACTATTCTTTGAGGATGTACTTTGTGTTCATGCTGTGTATATGTATATATGCATATTCACATGAGCAAGCACAGACACACACACTTGATACCCCCCTAGCAATGAAATCATCTGAATATCAAGCTTGAATATCTTATATTTAAGGAGTTCATTTTGGTGGCCTGGGCTGTTGTCTTTTTTAAATAAGCCTAGCAGGCAAACTCACCATCCAACATACTCAGCTCTGGATGAAAATTAGAATAAGATCAAAGTAGGCCAAATGGGAGAAGGAGTAACATTGTGGACAAGACCTCCAACTTTGGTGTCCGCCATACATGGATTTTAAGACCTCCAACTTTGGTGTCCGCCATACATGGATTTTAATCCTGATTCTCCAAGGTCTAAATATTATTTTTGAACAAAGTTTCTTACATTCTCTAAATTCTAATTTTACTTTGCAAAATGGAGCTACTTCACTGAATTTATTTTAAGCTACCTACATAAAGCACTCAGCAAATTCATCTCCATCTAAAGTAATGGATATCCCATTTGTATCCAAGTGAAATACAACCAGATGAAGAGTATTGATACAAGAGGATCAAAAAAAATTAGAAGAGTTTAATTAATGGCCTAAGTGGAAACAGAAACCACCTGACTTTGGAAAACAGACTCATCTGTTAGAGAAGGGAGAAGAAAGCAAGGATTTCCTATTCCCTGTATGAATAGGGCTTCCATTGTGGCCTTCCTAAGTAGATTGTTTTTCTTTGGTTACTTCATCTTCTTACCTCCTTCCTTGTTTTTAGAGATGCAGTGTTCCTGTTTTGAGTACTGTTAGTGTCTAGAACTTGCCTTGAAGGATTTTTACTTACTCCTCTGGACTTTGCAGAGCAAAAACCACGTCTGTCCTGCTCAGTGTCATTTCTCTCCTCCACACACTTGTTCACTACATAATAAGTGTTCAAGAAATACTTAATGTAAGATTATAACACTGAATGATTACAACGTAGGATGTCAGGAAGGTGAAAGGAAAATAGTAAGCATGACAATGGAAAGAAGGTCAGGAATGAGGTAGCAGAGGATTAAGTATGTTCATAAAAGCCTGTAAGGGACCAAGTCAGTAATGCCAAGTTCTTTTCTCTAATCTAGTAATAGCAATGCTTCTCTACATCCAATATCCCACTTGTTTGCTCTTTTTATAAAAAAAAATCAAAGAGAAAATTGGGTCTGTAATAACTAATGTCAAGGTAGAAACTGAGAGGTTCCCTGACTCTGCCAACTGAAATGTTTTTATCCTCCTACTTTTGGATAAAATTCCATCAGTGAAAGTTATATTCTCATGTATATATTCTCTCAACATACAGACTGACTCTCAAACACATACTCTCTCTCTAATTTACACACACACACACACACACACACACACTACCCCTCATCAATAAATCAATTAAAAAGCAAATAAAATGCAACTAGAATTTGGAAAATGATAAAAGAAACATGTCCTTGTTCTGAAGAATCAACCTGGATATTTCAAAAAAGCACAAATTAGTCAACCACGCAGATCTCAAAAAGCCACCAATATATACGGAAAACTGAAGTCGATTTCTTTTTTCTCTTCTCACGTTCAGTCAAATAGACAGTAATCTTAGGGAACTAAAAATATCTGAGGTGTAGCATACCTCCCTTCTTGGCTCTTTCTATAATGTCTACAAATCTGAGTGATAAAAGGCTCAGTTTACTCAGCAGAGAGCTGGCTTGTCTGATGGAATTTCACCATGGAGGTTTTGCAGGGAGAGTTGTCGGAGCCTTTCTATCTCCTAGCGTTCTCTGTGGGAGACAAGGCCTTATGAATCTGAGTGATAGCAATGAGTATTCTGGGCCATGTTGGTTGCTGTGTGTGTAGCCATCTGAGAAGAGGAGGGTGTGATCACAGCAATGTGTTTGGGATATCTGGCTTTCTCCCTCAAAACCCTCTTTTTTCTAAGGTTGCCTTCCATTGCACAAGAGCCAAGCAGACAAATTAAATTCCTTCTATTCAGTCTTGCACAAAGGTGAAAAAAAAAAACAAAACTCATCTCTCAGCTGGCTGTATTTGTTGCTGGCTCTGCTCTTCCTACCATCAGGCTGTTGGACATCCAAATAGCCAGGAAAATCGCAAGTGATGTGCTAAAATTTCACTTGTGTCTGGACTTTGTTTAATCTAGCATTGACAGAATTAATTTTAGGTCTTATGTGTGTGTATTGTCAAGCTAATTTCTCTATAACTTTGTGATTTCTCTCTCCAGAAGGACTTTTTTTGAATAATCATAACATTATATTTTTCACTTCTTTGATAGATATTTGAAGTAATTCAAGACATCTTCTTGGTGCCTTTGAACACACTTGTAATCACTGAACATTTTCTATATGGTCAGTCAACATGGTCAATATCATAGGCTTGTGTTTTCATTTGTTGTTATAATAACTAGGCAGATATTCAAAATTGCCAGATTTCATAAAACAAAGAAAAAATTAGGATTAGTTCATGTAATAGATTGATCTGGAAGGTCTCTGTAAAACTAGTCATAAAAGTTTATAAATTTTGCTAAAAGCTATATTTTCTTAGGTGAGAAAGCTATAAATTGTTGACTATAAATATAAATCTTTATTCCAGGAAATTGGAACCATAGGTTAGGGTGGGGCTTACAGGGTAAGTGCTAAGATCTTTAAGAAATCGTGAAAGGGAGAGATTAACTAGTATTGAGTTAATGTGGTTTAATGTGGGTCTCTTTAGATAGATGAGAAGGAAGGAGGAAAGGAAGGAAGGAAAGGAGGAAGGAAGGAAGGAAGGAAGGAAGGAAGGAAGGAAGGAAGGAAGGAAGGAAGGGAGGAAGGAAGGAAGGAAGGAAGGAAGGAGGGAGAGAGGGAGGGAGGAGGGAGGGAGGGAAGATGAAAAAGGGAAGACTAGAGAGAATGAAATAAGTCACAGGACAAAAACACAAGTTTCACATTGGTCCAGAATAGAATTTTAGATTGGATTAATAAAAAGGATGTTGAGAATGCTTAACACACTTCAACTAGAATAGCATATTAGGGTTTCTGATAGACATGGCATTGTGCTTTCTGTGCACATGTTCTACAGAAGCATGCTAAATAGCCTTTGCGTCACTAAGACAAATAACTGACAGAAACAGCTGAATAGAGGAAGGATTTATTTTAGTTCACAGTTTCAGAGTTTTCCTGACTAACATGGAAGGGAGATCATGGCAAAGCAGAGCTGTTCAACTCAAGGCAGCCAGGAAGCAGACAGAAGGGAATACAGGAAGAGGTAAGATAGAATTCCCTCAATGGCAGCCTCCCAATGACCCATTTCATCCAACTATGCACTTCCTCCTCCCTTTCTCCACCTCTCAGCAATGCGACCACGTTATAAATCCACCCAGGGATTAATCCATTCATTAGGTCGGAGCCCTAATGACCTAATCCTCTCTGGAAACATCCTCACAGATTCACTGCAATGTGCTTGAGCAATTCCCTAGGCATTTCTTAATCCAATCAAGTTGACAGTCATGATTAACCATCACTAGTAAGTAAGTGATGGGAGAAATCATACTGAGTATATCTTCTGTTAATGGTGGGACACTTAGCCTCATGCTATTCCAGGCCCTGGTAATCAGTGAGTTTGCTCACTATAGCCAAGTGGTCATAGATGGTTTAGTTTTTTAGTTTTGTAACCTGACTCTGTGACTGTTTATACATCACATATTCATTCCTCAAAATTTTCTGTCTGTAAAGCAACAATGATCATAATATTGATCTTACCATTTTATTGTAAACATTATCCAATTTGAAAATTCCTACAACAATTAGAATAACTAAGAAGCTCTAAACATTAGCTAATATAAGCACTAATAGTAATAATAATACATAGGTTATGTACTTATTCAATTTATTGAAGAGCAGAAGTTTGGAAAACATAATGCTACTGTTGAGCTAATAGAGTAATATCAACAAAATGATATTTAAGACTGAGAACTGTTTCTTCCTCCAAAGCTGACTGTGTTGTACTTGACTTCTAGCTCAAAATAAGTTTTTTTATCCATTGGTCCATCAGCACCAATTAAGTGCCAGCCATACAACAAAGTGCTGTTTAAAAGGAGAGATACAGTTGAGGTAGCTCAGTAGCACAAATGGAAAGGTGTTCTGCAAACCAAGTAATTTCCTTTCCTGGTTAACCATGTCTTTTCAATTCTAGCAGCTACATCATGTGGCATTGGAAACCTGCCAAGTGACCAGGCAATATTCATCAGCTTGGTGAGAGGATTTGTAAATTTGACTATCAAGAAAGTATGAAGGAATCAGGGATGTGTGGTCTGAATGCAATAAGAGTAGGAAGGCTAACACCAAGTTAGGTGGAGTCTCTGTTTATAGCTGTTGTTCAAGTACAAGAGCAAATTACATTCTAGTTCATTCCCAAAATATCCCAGTTAGGACCAAATCTTATCTTTCTATTGATGGCTTTCAAACACTTAAAGAACTACCCTGGGGAGGACAAATTATATTTTTTTCCATCAAGGTTTGTATTTACATGGGATAGAAATGTCATTTGAAATATGGTAAGCAAACCAGAGGGGCTTATGGCTTTCATCACCAAATCATGAGAAATATAGAGGAATGGTTGACCACGGACAAAGACAGGATCAGGATCTCTCTATCTCTGTCTCTGCCCTTCTCTGTCTCTCCCTCCTTCCCACATACATACTTTTGGAAAATCCTTTATATTCTCATGCTGCTGCGTATTTGGTTCAGCAGCCAGAGAAAAAGGAAAGTTTTTACTGTGAGCCCAGCCCAAAAGATATGCCCTGTCTCTGCTTGTTTCAGGAACAAGGTGAGGGAAAGGGTGGAGAAGTATGTAGGAGAACTAAAATAACAGCATCTATTGCAATCAGCCAGTAACAGGCATAAAGGATTAGGTTCCAGCTTAACGTGCCCCACAGATAGCCTCAAGAAGATGACTTTCTGATCACTGAAGATGTTTAGTTAGTAAGTGGGCAACATGTAGTAGAGAAAGGGCTAATTTTTTTTTTTAAATCCATGCAATACCACGAAGCTTTAATTCCATAAACTTTCCTTATTTTTTGTCTAAATTAATTTCAAAGAATCCAAATTCCAGGCATTATAACCTAAATAATTGCCACATTTAAAATTGCATTGTACCTCCAGGGGCCCCGGGATTGCTGGCAAGGTACCAAAGCTGATCCAATAAAGCCACATAACACATATAAACAGTGTTCTCTAGGGCCGCATTGTGTTCTGAAATTGTGTGATTCCATAAAGCCAATCATGGCGAAGGCAGACCATTTTCATCAGTGGTGGTAAACATAATTCAAATCCTTCAAAAGGCACACTGAGTTCTTACGGGTACTCGGGGAGCTATGTGAGCCAGCAATGAGAAGTGCTGAGAAGTAGTCACAGAATTTTTTTTTTTCAAATGGATGAGATCTCTCTCCAAATTCTGTCAGCAATTAAAAGAGCAGTGACATGTGACGGGGGCATTAGTAATTCCTTAGGGTTGCCATAAAAAAGAATTTAGACATCACAGGTTAACCAGAAGAAGTTCATTTCTTCATTGATGTCTGAGACAGAGATTATAACAATGCCAGTCATTTAGGCCCAGGTTAATGATCCTAGAGCCTTGTGAATGTTAGGCAAATACTTTCCCTTTATGTTGCATCCCTAATGCATATCATTGCTTCCTTAAAGATCCTCTCTCCAGATGGGTGCTGGTTGCTCCTGCCTGTAGCTCTAGTTACTCCAGAGGCTGAGATCTGAGGATCATAGTTCAAAGCCAACCCAGGCAAGAAAGTTCATGAGACTCTTATCTCCAATTAGTCACCAGAAGACCAGAAGTGGCACTGTGGCTCCAAGTGGTAGAGTGCTTACGTTGAGTGTAAAAGCTCAGCAACAGTACCCAGGCCCTGGTTTCAAACTCCATGACCAACCCAGCCACTGCCCGCCCCCCCCCCCCCCACACACACACAAAAGAGCCTCTCTCCAAAGATCCTCTCACATATTTAGGACATATTTAGGACTGGAGTTTAGGAGGACGTAATTCAGCCAATGGCATATATTACCCTTCCTGTGTCAGAATTTCTTCCTCAGAGGCCATTTCTTACATTTTGCTTTGCATCTTTTTTCCCCTTGTCCTACTTTCTGTGGAGATGGAGAATAGATCATCACTATTTTCCAAACAATAACCTTTCATGGGCAGGTCTGAGATGACTCACTGGCTCCTCAGCCCTCCTTTTCCTTTCATATGTGTCCTACTTTTCCATGCAGAGAATTACATCATGGTTCTCAAGTGCCACACCTCTGCTGAATGGACCTGAGTTCAAGCACATTTTCTTGTCAGTTAAAGCTACATCATGCCTTTCATGTTTATCCCAGGGCTCAGAGTGACCTGTGTGTGTGTGTGTGTGTGTGTGTGTGTGTACGTGTATGTGTATGTGTGTGTATGTGTATGTATATGTGTGTACATATATATTTGTATATATACATATGCATATGTATATATATGATTGGATTATATTTATTTGATGCTCTTCTATCCAAAAGGATTTTTACTACAACCTGGATGATTCTTGTGATTCTTCTGCAATCTCTCATGGTCATCTTGAATTCTATGATATAATTCAATTAGGAATTATCCTTCCATCTGTAACGCACAGCCACCAGTGAGGTTGGTTCTGTCACTATATCTCATTAGTGATATAAGAAGAAAGTGATTTCAGCTGCTAAGGTCACATTATGGAAGATGGGAAAAGCTTGGATTTTTTAAAATAGCATGTCTGAACTTAAGTTACAGAGTCTAGAACCTTCCTACCTTGTCTCATGGTGTCAATTCCTCCTTCTACTCATTTCATAATTCACCTCTTTCCCAAGTTTCCCAGCATAACTTGAAGTTGTCTTTTCTCTCTTGTTCTTTCTGATTAGTCATCAAGTTCTACTCATTTTCCCTCAATACTTTAATTTTTCCATCCTGTTCTTCTTGCAGTCCACATCAAGGTTTGATGTTGATTTTTATCCATTGCTTATTGTAAAGTCCTCCTAGTTAGTCTCCTGGTTTGTTTTTCTTTTCACTAATCCATTTGTACTTCTAAATCATCGTTCTATTTTTTCCATTACTTTATTGTTATTGTGAAGGTGATACACAGAGGGATTACGGTGACATAAGTCAGAGAAAAGTGCATTTCTTTTTGAACAATGTCACCCCTTCTCTTGCTCTCTCCCAGTTTTTCTCTGCTGCCCCCACAAATTGTATAGTTCATTTTCAACATATTGTCTAGTGAGTACCATTGCTGAATTTTTCACCCTCTGTCCTACCATCCCTGTGTCCCTTAACTCTTACCCTCCCAAAGACAGATAAACAAACAAAGAAGACAAAAGCAAATGTAAACAAAAAGCAACAAAGGGAAAAAAACACGCTGTTGTTTCTACTTCCTGGAGTTCATTCCGGTAAGTCTTATTTTATATGGTCAGATGAATATAACTATTGCACCTATGTGATGCTCTCCTAAGAATATCCTCCTCTCATCTCACTCTGTATGAATGCCTAGAGCCCTGTATAATTTATCATGACCTGGTGCCTTTTTTAAACTTACCATCCAGTGTGTTTACTTGTAGATTTATAAGCACATTCTAGTTACTACAAATGAAGGCAACCTATGTTTCTTTGCATCTGGCTTACTTTGCTTAGTATAAGATCTCTCTGACCCTTTATTCCTTTGCCCTCATATAGCCTAAGAAAAGATTTAAGACAAATTGTGTCCCCCCCACAAATTCTTATAAAGTGTTTTAACCCCCAATGTAACTAAATTTAGGAATTCATGAGCTTCTAAGGACATAATTGAAGCTAAATTACATTATTAAGTTGGAACTCTAAATCCACATGTCCTAGTAAGAAAGAGCACAGCGAGGTTCCTGCATAAAGAAGGCATGAGAGTATATGGAGAGAGAAAGGAAATGTGCAAACCCAAGACAGAACCCTTAAAAAAAACAAAACCACCAAGCCTGTCTACACTTTGACTTTAGCTTCTGTCCTCTAAAACTCTGAGAAGCAAATTTCTGTTGTTTAGGTCACTCACTATGTTTTGCCATGGTACCAGAGTTATACTAACCTAAGAAATAAATGTAAATTGTCCATCCAATTTTGATTCTTCTTTCAATCTTATTTATAGAAGTATTTCTCCTTCGAATGCAACTCTCAACCCTTAGCTCTTTGTCTTTTTGGAACTTTTGTTATGGAAGGGAGGAGTTTGGGGGTTATCTTACTTTTTCTCCACATTATGTAGAGCCTACCTGGTTTTTCAATCGTAAGGCCTAATTTCAGTTCTATCTTCTCATCCAGACTGTAAACCTCTTGTGATTATGCCTCCAAATTAATATTCCTTGAAGTACCTAGTATGATGTCTGACTCTGATGCCCAACAATTGTGTGCTAATTGAGTCACTCAATAAAAGTTACACTCTTATTACAACCCCTGGCTGTGTTTTGGCATCATAGTTTGAAAGTTGTATGTTCTAGATAATTTGTAGGGAAACATTCCACAATTACATGAAATCACCTAGAGAGAACTCACTCCAATCTCTAAGACTGAAAAACTATGAAATGGTGAAACAAATTACTTCTCAATATGGAGCATTCCTGCTATAACTTCCATTTCCAACTAAAGCTCAGGAACACATCCAAAGCAATTGATGCCAAGAGTGCATGCACATGGGTGTGGGCGCCCCTCCTCCCCTCCCCCCCAGTCTGGCCTCTTGACAATTCAGTCTGCTTGAATGTTAAAGTTAAGAGTCATCTATAGTAGCTAGGCTCACTTTTAGGTCAGCAGAAAGATACAGTTTCTGGGAGAATATTGTTTGGGGAATAAATGGAAGACTCCCCTCCCCCACTTTTCTTCTCAATTTTAAGGTTAAACTGGCAAATCACTATTGTCACTTTTATCTCAAGATTCTTTGATCATCTGCTGGTAAAGGTTAGAAAGAAACCATGCTTTCTTCTCTTCTTTTTCTGGCTGAAACCTGGAAGGTTTAAAGATCTGAGAGATGTAGAGTTAAGGAAGTTGTTTAGAAGCTTGTATAAGTCTTTCCTCAAAGACAGTGAATAAAATACACTTTCTACTTCTAGCTGGAACAAAGAAACCCAGCCATTAACATAGAAAAGCCTCTTGTTTGCATTTTTTAACAGCTGACATTTGTACCTTTCGGAGGAAAGTGAAGGGCATCTCATTGCTTCCTTGTTTAAATCAGCCAGGAAATAATGGGGATGCTAGGGAAACGGGCTAATTTCCTTTGTCTCCTATTCAGCAGATAATGGTGGTCTATGTGGGGTGTTAAAGGCCAAGCAGCCGCGGTGACCCGGAGATGACTTCATTCTTCAGAGGTTTATCAAAGGCTCCTGTCAGTCAAACTCATGCTGGGAGACTGGGGAATGGCCATCTGGCTTACTGTTCAGCTGAGTGAGGAGAGGAGAGAGAGAGCAAGGAGGTGAAAACCCTCCCTGTCAGCTGAGCCAGGTGGAAGGGTGATGCATTTGGAGGTGAGTTTAGCACCTCCTGGACAAATAAATGTGTGAGAGCGACCCGGAGTCACAGAGAAAGAAGAAAAAGGAAAGACAGCTAGAGACAGAGATACTGCAGAAAGGGAAGATGGTATGGAGACTTTCATTTAAGCCAGTGTGATCATCTTGAATCGATTTTAAGTGGGAAGACTGAAGGTCACTCACGCTGCTAACCATGCAGAGAAACCTCTAAATTGTTTCCCTGGCTCTGGTGAAGACAGGGAATAAGTGGATCCCAGCAGGGTGCTGATTTAATTTAAAGCACAACATTTTCTGTTCTGAAGCCAGAATTCTTTCATCCCAGCCATGTTGATTACAGGCATTAACAAGGTATTACAAGAAAGCACAACCAGGCAATCTTCCCCTCTCCCCTTATTCCCAGTCAACTGTTTGGGAACTAAGATATCTCAGGGCCAAATGGCAGGGGCTCCACACAGAGTAGCTATCTTGGTACTTTCCTTCTCCAGTCCTTATACCAGGGTGGGGAGAAATCCTACATAGACACAATTTACATGGCTAAATGGCTTTAACCCTCCACCTAGCAGGTAATGTAGCAAGGAAGCATCAACATTCACAGATCTGTAAAGATAGGCCAGGATCTCCCTCCCTCCCTCCCTTCCTTCCTTCCTTCCTTCCTTCCTTCCTTCCTTCCTTCCTTCCTTCCTTCCTTCCTTCCTTCCTTCTTCCTTCCTTCCTTCTTGCCTACCTGCCTGCCTGACTGCTTTCCCTTCACCTCTTCTCCCATCTTCCCTTCCTTTTCCTTCTTTCCCATCCTCTCTTCTTCCCTTCCTCTTCTTCCTTTTCTCTATTTTTCCTTTCATTTTCTTCCCCCTTTCTCCCTCTTTTCTTCCCCTCCTTTCTTTAACCTTTCCTTCTTTCATTCCTACTTTTCTCCATAATTCTCTCCTTCCTTATCTCTTTTCTGTATCTTCCTGCCTCGTCTTTCTCCTTATTGTTCTAAAGCACACATCACCTAAATGATTCCATTTTAATCATTTTAGGTACAAAGGTTATTGACAGTAAGAACATTCTTATTGCCTGGCAACTTTCACCAACTTCCGTTTCCCAAAAAATTCTCAACTTCTCAAACTACTCACTACTCATGAAGCAACAAATCTCCCTTCAGTCCCTGGAAACTACCTTTCTCTCTCTATAAATTTGACACTTCAATCTAAGAACACATATGAATGAGATCATGCAGTGTTTGTCCTTCCATCACTAATTTTATCCGCTTAGCATCCGTTTCTATGTGTCATTCATGTTGTATCACAGGTAGGATGCATTCCATTGTACCTGTTGCACCAAGTTCTTTTTCTTTCTAAATTGGGTTCTGTGCATGTTTGTTCCTGGTTTTAAGAGAGATTAAGATAAATGATGGTATCTGGGGATTTGAGAAACCAGCCCAAATAGTTAGATCTCTAACCTCTTGGGGCCTTTCTCTCCTGAGGGAATCCTCTCTAAACTAGTGGAAAGGGGGCATTCTTGTCTCTGAAAACCCAGGACATAGAGAAGAATTAAACAAAAATCCTTGCTATGTTGTCCCACCCAGATTATCATACCGTCATTATCCTCTTAGACTTTTTCATTATCCTCCACCTTCTCATCAAACCTAGCATAAAAATACACAAATAAACCTCATTTGGGAGATCTTCGTTTCTAAGGGTTTCCATTTACATGAAATTTATATAAGTTAATTATATGTATTTATACAGAATATATGATATATTCTATATACATATTCTACACATATATTTATTTTTTAGGTCAAACTAGGCAGAAAAAAAATATTAATAGTGTGCTCATCTCAAAGGAATTTAAAAAATTAGGCCAGGTGTGGTGTAGTAATGTACACCTCTAATGCCAGCTATGTGGTGAGAAGAATGGATAGGAAGATGATAGTCCAGTGTCAGCCCAAGCAAAGTAGTGACACTCTATCTAAAAAATACCTAAATAAAGAAGGAGTGCCTCTAGTGGTAGAATGCTTGCCTGGCAAATGCAAGGCCATGAATTTAAATCTTAGTATACTTAGAAAAGAAAGAGAGAGACAGTCAGACACAGAGACAGACAGTCAGAGAGACAGACTAAGAGAAATGTCAGAAACAAGTAAAAAAAATCCATATTCCATATATCACCTTGAATTGCCAGTTGTCACCTTTCCTTCATATTTCTCATTTCCAGCAACAGTGCCATCGACCTGTCTCTTTTCTAATCATTTGCCTTCATAGTTTACTCAAACCATTTAAAAGCTAGTTCCACTCTTGGTGACACTTCTTCTGTTAACACTTCAGCATTCTACTCAAGAATGAAGACATTCTCCTTTCTGGCTACAATTGAATTGTCACATGAGGGCGTTTAAAATTTATACTCCACAATTATCTAATAACCAATCTATACTCAATTTTCCTTACCATTCCAATGTAAGCCATTGCAGATTTTTTTTTCTTTATTAGAGGATCCAACCCATGATTATGCCTGGTATTTAGTTGTCATTTCTTAAAGGTGTCTCTCAGACACCTATGCTTTCTTTTTGTCTCTCATACCTACTGGCTGAATTATGCAAAAGTTCTTACAAATACATTGTTTACTTCTGAAAGGGTCAGGAAGAGGTTTATGCTTCTTTCTCACTCTGATGTCATCTTAAAGTCGCCCATGTTCACATTGTTGTTAACAGAGATAAAGAACTGGAAAGCTGGAATGTCTAAAACTTTCTAACATTTGACTTTCAAAAAGTCTCCTGAGATACTTAGAAAGAGCAAGAATGATGAGATACAAGTCAGTTCACATAAATTAGTCACACGTTTGAGAAGCATGTCACTTTTGCCTTTGAATTATTTCTGAGGGAAGGACAGGAGTGCCTTTTTTATTTTTCTATTGGTTTGTAACTAACTCATCCTAATGTAAAGTTGAATGTACTTCAGAACATCTGTTGGTAAAGTTAGGCCATGAATCAGGAGATCTCTTGTTTATATGTGAGGGAACTGAACACAGTGGTAGGGTGAGTTTCTGATTGGCTGGTACCCCTTTAGCACACATTCTACCTGAGTTAACCCTTAGGATTCATTTAGTGTACCAGCCCCCAAACAATAGTTTCCAAGATGTTGCTGCCTTACGTGTGCTGAATGGATAAGGCTATTGAGCTGTCTCGATGCATTGCAGCCCTGTTATCATCTAAAGAATAATATGTTCTGTATATAATTATACATATTGAAGGCTTGAGTTCAGGGTTTTACAGATGCTAAGCAAATGCTCTGCCACAGGCTATAACCCCAGTCCTTGTACTGTTCATACACTTAAATAAAAAGGATAGTCAAAGATTCACAGCAATTTTTTTTTTCTGGTCCAGGGGCTTGAACTCTGGTCTTGGTCCCTATGCTCCTTTTTGCTCAAGGCTAGTGCTCTATCACTTAAACCAAATGCCACATCTGGAGATAATCACAGTATTGCCCAAATTGGCTTTGAACCACAATCCTCAGATCTCAGCCTCCTGAGTAGCTAGGGTTACAAGTGTGAGACACCGGCACCCAACTCACAGCAAATTTGAGAGACAAGTGCAGTGATTCCCCTTATTTCCCAGCCCAGTACATGTGTAAGCTCTTCCAGAATCAGTATTTTCCATCTAATAACACACTTATTACAAGTGGCGAACTGACAGGAACACTCCAATGTCATCCAAAGCCACGTACAAAACCTTTGCTAGTTATTGTCCTGTGCCTTTGGACAAATGTGTAATGATGTGCACCCACCACAGAATCATACCTAATATTGTCACTGCCCTAGCATTTTTCTCTGAGCTTGATCTACTGAGTATACCACACCTTTTAAGAAGCAGAATTGTCATTCTGTTAAAATATTACTTAGGCTTTTTAAAATTGTATTTTATTGTAAAGTTTTATAAAAGGCAACTACATATTTTTTTCTTAAAATTATATAACAAGAAAATGAAGACTTTAGATTTGGCTTCTTGAAAGAAAAAAAAACATACATACAAGTTGGAGGGCAAACTTGCTTGCTATGATTTCATAAGAAATGCTGTTCTGATCCTTTATCTTCATTGTTTAATAAATAAAATAGAAGTAGGTTTGTAACACTTTTAAGATGAAGTCTGATGCTTTAATCTTTTATCTGTCATGTTTGGGTGCTTTGACTTTTGGGGACCAGTACAGAAGAAAGATTTTGTTCAGTATTAGTTCATTTCACTGATGGGAGAAGTCTCGCTAGAGTTTGTTATCTGGAATGTTAAAAATTTTTCTTTATTTAAAAATTTCCCTTCTATGTCACTGCAGTGTTATGTTAAAGTCTCTACCTGTGGTGGCCAGCATTTTAGATGAGAGGCTATGGATGTACTACCTATAGCTTTCAAAACAAACAAAAACACCATGACCTTATAAGACATTGAAGCAATGAAGTATCATTACAATAGAACAATGGAAGACAAGCAAGGTGGAGATGAGGCACACAATGAGAGGTGACTTGCCATGGGCCATCAGGATGCCTTGTTTATAGAAGAGCAAATGCAGGACAGTGCTGGGAAAACAAGAGGCTGAGGATCAAGAAAGGGAGAGTTGAGTTCCCTAGAGAGATGATGGACTTGGATATTTGCTTTTATCATTGTTGCTGTTTGATTGGTTGGGGGTTTTGTATTTACCAAGACTTGCTTAACTAAACCCTGGACTATCCAGATGATTTTATTTATGGGTACTTTAAGCTTACATTTCTAGTCTTTCTGTCTCCGTTTCTTTTAGAAAACTCATAGACAATAGAGTGGCTAACTTGATTTCATTTACTGTATCATGGGAAACACACATCATTTTTTTATAATTTTCCTTAACTCATTACATTTTATAGACTCATGGGTTTATTTCAACAAGGCATGTAACAAAATATCTTCCTGTTTTACTTGGTTTAGTTAATGCATTTCCCATTAGAAAGAAGCTTAGAACAAGCCTAGTATTTTGTCAAATATGGAAAGTAGTCAGGAAAGTTGTTCCACAGAACTGGGAGTTCAATCTTTATCGTTGGCATAAAGTTTTGGTTCCTTGATGGGCTGGGAAGTTGGCTCAGTGGTAGAGCGCTTGCTTTGCATGCCTGAGGCCCTGGGTTCGATTTCTCAGCACCACATAAGCAAAAAGAAAAAAGCCGGAAGTGGTGCTGTGGCTCAAGTGGTAGAGCGCTAGCCTTGAGCTGAAGAGCTGAGGGACAGCACTCAGGCCCAGGGTTCAGGCTCCACGACCGGACCCCCCCAAAAAAAGTTTTGGTACCTTGCAACCCTCTAGCTAAGTTCCATGGCACATGCAGCCCTAGTCGCTATGTAAATACACATCTTATTTGACCTCTTACAGAAAATTTAAAGAAAAAATATTATTTCTTTATTACTTATTTCTCTTCCATAATATAAATTTATCCGTTCTGAGTCCCATTCTTACTCATCAGGTATTACATTGGGAAAATAATAATAGTTATTAATTATCATCAAATGAATGTCTTCTAATAAAGGCATCTCCTAATAAATAATTTCCAATATTTATTGTTTTGGCCTATAAATGAATCGATAACTTGTATTTTTAAATTTAAAGTTATAACCACAATACAGGAAATCTAATATTTCATATGAAGGCATTGATGGTACTTAGAAATAAAAATGCATAAATAAACATAAGCAACAAAAATGCATAAATAAACATATTGCAAGACAATCCCCAAATAACAATAAATAACTGCCATGAGGGTTCCTTGTTTTTCTGATACCAGATTGGATCTCAATAACCAAGGCTAAGTCCATCAGACAGGGTGATGGGTGTCTAGGTGTAGAAGTTGGAGCCATTAAAGTAGAATGTGATCTGGAGGTGGGGAGTCATTATCATATTTCTCCTGGGCATTAAGAACCATCCAGGTTAGCTTCTGAGCCTCTTATTCTTACACTTATGTGGAGCATCAAAACTCTGCATTGTATTGGTGGGAATTAGCAAGATAATTAGCATAAATGACCCATTCTGATCCTGAGCGTCAAGTTTCAAGGGGGAATCTAGGCCTCAGTAGTCTAGTGTAACAGGTATTTCATTGTCATTCAGATAGATAACATGAGTCTAAGGCAAAAGTTCTAGCTTTCAACATGGAAGCAAGTGATACCAAGGATGGTAAGTAAGAATAGTAACTTGAACATAAATCGAGGTCAAATATGGTAGTAACATCCATGTCATTTTACTAAGTTCAATTCAAGTCTAACATCTAGAGATAACCATAATCAGGCTCTTGGGAAGATCTGGAAGGGTAGATTCCTAAAAGAAGTATCATAGATACTCTTTAAGAAAATGGATAAAATGCCTGTGGTATGCAGAGAAATATTGAGAGCCAGATTTTTGATAGGCCTACCCATCAAGCTTAAGATGTAAGCAACAAAATGTATTTGATATTGGCTAGAAACTGGTCTAGGAGGTCTCACCATCTGCTCACTTGATAGTAAGATTTGTCCTCGAATGTGGAAGAGTGTGTATATGTTCAGTTAAACATAAATGGAAAGGAGAATAGGTAGATATGAATGAAGGAATCTTAAAAAAATATCAAATCCAAAGGAATAGATTTGGAAGGGATGTGGGGATTACAATTCCTATGTATAGTTTCTAGAACACAGTCTAGGTTTTCAGTAGCTTTAAAAAAAATATACCTAATGGGTGAGAAATGGATTCTGTTCCGTAGACCTTCTTAGAGACTGGGTCTCTGACTTCAGGGGCCTTTTCTTCCTGAACTGGAGGTTTAAGGAATATTTTTTTGGGGGGGGGGGGCTTTGGAAGAGCAACTTCATCTGGTGATTTTTTCCTCTATAATTCAGGGAGATTAGACTAACCCATCTTTTTGTGAGTTGGTCCTGCCAGCCTCCTGAGAGGCCAGTCCTTCATGGCAAAAAGGATGGTGGGAACTCAGCAGTTACCTTGGTTTCCAAGAAATGTCTCCACCCTTCAGTTGCTTCTGAAAGTAACAGTCTGTTTCCCTTGAAAAGGGAATGCATGCTGAGTTCTCTTCTCAGCTTATAAATTATGCTGTATTAACACTGGCAACAGTTTCATTTTCACTGTGTAAACATGAAGCTACAGAATGGGAAGCGGGTAGGAAGGGCTGACTGCCAGGCCCAGCAGAGACTTGGGGAGAAGCTCCATTGAGTGTTGGGTGGTGTGCTGCTAGCAATAAGGGTGAGTTTCCCAACACCTGACTTCAGCAGCCAGGCTTTTTTCCTTCTGAGTACCTCTGCCATTAGCATTAGCATTAGGGTTAGGATTCTGTGTAAAGTACCTAGTCAAAGAAATACTGAGATTCAAATGATCCTGAAAAGCCTCTTCCAAAGGGGGGTAAAAGGGTCAATGGCTGGCTCTTATGCCTGAGGTTGTGGAAGTTAAGATGCAAAACTTCAAGAATTCTCTGATCAGTACTTTATCTATGTGTTTGCAAATTTACTTCACTCATCTTCCCGTGACTCTGGAGAAGAGACATTTCTGTTCTGATGTATTCATTTGTAGGCAAACAAGGAAGCCCTTTGAAACAAGAAGAGAAACTTCTAAGAATTCAAATCCATTTTTAAGCCAGACACCAGGGGCTCACATTTGAAATCCTAGCTATCCAGGTTCCAAGCCAGCCAGGACAGAAAAATCCACAAGACGTTCATTTCCAATTAACCACCAAAAAGCCAAAAGCATAGCTGTGGCTCAAGTGGTAGAACATTAATCTTGAGCAAAAAAGCTATGGGACAGCACCCAAGCCCTAGTGTTCAAGCTTTAGTAACTACGTGTGCGCATGCGCGCGCGCGCACACACACACACACACACACACACACACACACACACACACACACACACACACACACTCTTTTTTTTTATTTTTATTTTTTGTGAACATACTGTACAGAGGGGTTACAATTACATGGGCAAGATAATGAGTACATTTCTTAGCAAGCATTGCAGCCTCCTCCTTTGTTTACCCTTCACCTCCCTTCCCAGCCCCCCCCCCCCCCCCCCCCCCCGCTCCCCCACCCAATCCTTAAAAGGTAGTACACATCTGTAATTCTAGCCTTCGGAGACTGACAACTGGAATATCGAGGTCAGCTAAGACTACATAGTGAGAACCTGTCTCAAACAAAATTATTGACTTTTAGATGTTAGCATTCTTCTTTAGAATAAGAAAAATGAAAAGAATTTCAGTCAAAACACCTATTTGAAAATGTGAGGATTTTTTAGGAGTTCCTTTAGAAGAGTACATTTCAGTCTTTTAAAAGTAGAACTCCCCAACAATTAAAATAGTTTCTGTTGCAGTGAAAATACAACCTAAACAGGCCTAAACAACAGAGCTGGTATTACTGGTATTATCTTATGTGCAAATTCCATGTGAACAGTGAGTTTCAGGGTTGTGTGAGCCATCTGCTGAGTAGATCCATCAAGGCCCCTGATCTTTTACTCTGTCCCATCCAAGTACTGATTCGACTCCAACTTCCTTGGCTTTGTTTTCAGATGAAATGCAGTCTGTTCTAGATGGTATAGCTGTAGATGCTCGTGGCCTCTCTGCACATTGACAATGACAGTATTATTGTACCCGGGAATTTTCACAGTAGACATCAGATGACTGCAATTCTTCCTTGTAGGAGAGTTTTTCTATTAACATGAAATTGATCTTACTTTTGGTCGCAGTGGAACAAAAGCTATATAGAAATGACGTTCACTGATCGGCTACTGCCTGGACGCCTCAGGGAATCAGTACATGATCAGCATTAATCACTGCATACTGCAGAATGAGAGATTACTACAGAAGAGGATGGATAGCAAGGTTTAGGAATTCAAACAAAATATCATATCCTAACAAGCAAAGCTACTACTATTGAGGTTCTAGTACTACTATTGAGGTTCTAGTGGGGGGGGGGGGTGGGCATGGAGACCCTTACATAGCCCTCCCAAGAGTCACTTTTCATTCTGTTACTCTTCAACCACCACTTTGTTTGAAAACTACTATCAGATCCAGGATAGAGCATCAACCCAAATTATCATGGGAGTGTGAAAAATAATAACTAAACTCTTCTCCAGGGACTTAGAAATTATGAGCTTATATCTAAGTCTCTTTTGCAAGGTGCTCTTTACTTTTAGGCTGTCATATACACTGGTTCTCAGCTATGCAAGAAAAGTATAATGATTTAGAAACTTCTGGTAAGGCAAATAAAAAGAAAACAAACCCTCTCCCCAAATCCTATGATTAATCATTTCTGGTGGAAAAAGTAACTACAAACACAAAGTAGACTCTGTGTATCCAAAAAGGTTCTACCTTTATCTGAACTATTACGAAGTTTTTTTTTTTTCTTCTGTTGTTCATTTCATTTGAGTTTTAATGATGGATCACATGCATTTACTCCATACCATTGGAGTTGAGCCTGTATTATCATTTCACAGGATTTCTTGTCTGTTTGTAGGTAATTTATAATAAGGCACTCATATTGGAGGGTCATAGGCAAGGAGAATGAGGTCATGTCCTCATTTGGCTCAGCTTAGTATTATGGTCTGAATTTGGAATGTGTCCTTCAGTATCACAAGGTTAAACTTCAATGCAGTGGAATGTAGAGGTGAGGCCTTTGGGAAGATAGGGGGATGGATCAGTGGATTCATGCATTGATGGACTGATAATTTGATGGCATAATTGGAAGGTAGCAGAAACTTGAAGTAGGACATCCTAATACAGCTGGAGTTATTATAGTCAGGGTTATATCTCAGATATGTTCTCCTATTTTTTTCTTTCTCTAAATATTTCTTTATTGAGATTAAGTGACGACATAAATTTTACAAAACTGTGGCATAGTTATACTTAGATAAAGTCACAAACACATTTTAGCCTTCACAATGATAATCATCATTACTTTAACCTACAAAGCTTATTAACTCTATGAACTTGAGCAATAAAACTATTTCTTATAAACTGGGTGATATGTACATTTCTTTCCTTTTGTTTAGTGTAAGCTGTTCCCTCTTTCTCTCTCATTCCCTCCCTCTCATTATTCCCCTAGTTCACTTTCTTTTTTTTTTTTTTTTTTTTAACATACAATCATACAAGACTTTATTTCGACTTTCTTTTCCCTAGTTCACTTTCATCAATGATCTGTGCAGCTGATGGGTCCCTCTACTGTATTTTTTTTCCCCTGCTTCCCACTGATTCTTTGCCTTCCTCCCAGCGTCCCTCAGATGTGCACATGTATACACTATATATGAGGTAAAGGATATAGAATCATCTAAAAGTGATAGGACAAATTAAGAAGAGCTCCTTTGTTTCCTTGTCTTTGGGGTGCTTTTCAGTCCATATATTATTTTATGCACATATGAAGAGGTGCGTGGGTATTTCAATTTGGTGTTATTCTTCCAAGACGGACCTCTTTTGGTTTTATTGTGTGTGGGTATCTTGAGTCCAGTTCACTTTGTCATGTTCTCCTATTTTCTCTTCTAAAGCCTACTTTGCCTGCTGATTTTCATGAGGTAAGTGTTTCTCTCTTCCAAGCCTTTCTGCCATGCTATTGTTGCCTTTCCACAAGCGAGAGCCAACCCACCATGGATTAAAACCTCTGCAGGAGTGAGATAAACAAATCTTCTCTCCTTTATCTGACTCTGATATTTTTGTTCTAACAGCAGAAACATAACTGACACACATAATGAGTTAGCTCTTCTCTGCATCTCGTCAGTGGCTCCAGGTTCCATTAGCAAGTTTTTTTTTTTTTTCCTTCTAGGTCTTAGCTCCAGCCATGGAGACATGTCACATTCCAGCTTCCAGCAACTGAGCTGTTTGTGAGTAAATTATGATTGCTCATTGAATATTAAGTTTGACTTCTTTGAAAATGTGTTTTATGGGCTGCAACAACTCAGTGCAAACACATGCATTCGCAACAGCAATATGCCTCAAAGCCTTATTCATACTGTCTTCTTTGTATTTTCTTCTAGCCCTAGGAGTGCTGGTAACTTTCTGTAATTTCTGCTGACCTTCTTTGATTGCTCCCTCAGCTCTTCTAATTTTATTGGAAACATTTTCTCTCTCTTCCATTCCTCTTGTTGAATTACCTGCCAACAGTTGTAGTTTCTTAGTTGGAACCCAAGTAATACTGTGGGGAAGTATTAGTATAATTTGCTCCAAATTTGACAAATCCTACCAAAGATGACAACATTGAAAATGGAAATTATTTGGCACACCTATGTTGCTAAAAATTTTTGTTTTCTTTGGTCTCTTTTATGAAACAATTAAAAATTTTATGTGCACGTATTTCATATTGATGCTTGTCTACATGCTAGAAGAATTGAAACTCTAAGATATATGTCAAATTAGCACTAGACTATTGATTTGGCAGAAGTAATAGCATAATGGTCTCTTCATATCTCCTTATTTTAAAATCTTTTAAATTTTCTGCTAAATATTTTGTGTGTTTCTAATGTCAATAATGCCACAGGCATCTTTTGAATCTGATTTAAGGTTGATGAACTGAATAAAAGAAACCATTCAAATTGGCAGACAGTCTCTCCACATTTCCTACTCAAACACTGGCATACAATAAAAAGTACATATAACTTGTCATTTTTTGGTCAAAGATCAGTTGAACTAAAGAGGAACTCCGAGTTGAGTGAAACTTTGGTTAAAAATCCCAAGAAAGGTCTCAAATCAAATTACATGGAATCACTAGCAGACATGCCTGGCAGGGCCTGACTCATTCTGGGGTCAGCCTTCTTAAATACAAGGATGGGATTGCTGAGTGCTTGTCTGTGTTCATTACTGCTGAAATGCTGAGGTAGAATTAGCCAAGTCTGCATAACTCAGGAGGGTTATCACAATCATCATACAATGATTTGGTCTCTTCTATTACAAATATGGAAGGAAACTATGAGGGAATGTAATAACACTAATTAGTTCTCTTTGTTTAAGACAGTCAAGAGAATAGTACTTTATGAAAGGGAGTCAGCCTTTTCATTTTGGTTAAGGACTTGGACAGAATTGACATTAGAGAGTTCTGCATAGTGCTGCTGGCAGAAGCCATAAATGCCATAAGTGCAGAATGAATGGCCCATATCTTGTTCAAGAAAACCTTCTCTGAGGAACAAAAGGAGAACAAATGAACAATAGTACTCACTAGATGCTAGGTGGAAAATGAACTATACAACTTGTGGGTAGGCATGGGAGGCAGAAACAGAGAGAGAGAGGAAGAGAGAGAGAGAGAGAGAGAGAGAGAGAGAGAGAGAGAGAGAGAGAGAGAGAGAGAGAGAGAAAGAAAGGGGGGAAGGAATAATACTATCCAAAAAGAAATGTACTCTACCTGACTTATGTAACTGCAACCACTTTGTGTGTCACCTTTATAATAACAATTAAAAATTAAAAATGGAAAACCTCCCCAAACAAACTACCTTCCCCACATAGAGCCACAAAACCAATCAGACTGAAACAGAAGCATTGACTTTCTTCTGAGCTGCCAAGAAATCACAGAGAAAGCCATATTTTGTTTCACAAGGTATAGTAGAGGGAATTTTTTAGTATGCTTTCAAATCCTCAGAGACTTTATAATTTATCAAGAAAGACACATTCTTCCTAATGAAAGGTTACTGACCTTCATGAATGTGACAGTTCAATTACAGCCCATTCATATGCAGAGCAGCGCTGATAAAGGATTTGGAAAATGTGACTAGCATAGCAAAAGAAGAAAAATGTCTAGAAAATTATTATCCTAGGCTTTTAAAAAATATATTAATTGTGAAACAAGAATAATAAATAAGATTTTCTCAGGTAGTAGGATCTTTCCTTCTGTGGCCCAGAGACCCATTAGATTTGCTTCAATGGATATGCCAGCTTTTCCCTCTTTTTCTTCCTACTATCTCTGCCTTTTTTAATCCTCTAAACTGCTAAAGCTAACAAATCAGAAAGCCCTTGGGGTTCTGAGATTCAAGGTTTGAAAAAGAATTCTTTTTCCCTTTTCTTTTGACTGGCAGGCAAGCTGTAACATGTCTTCCTGCTATGTTAAGTGCTTGGCTATTATTTAGATACTCAAATTGATAGAGAATTCTAAGTGGGGTGTACATATACTCAGCTACCCACACACATACCCTTACCCCCAACTCTCCTCAAGGCAGGTTGTGGCTTAGCTTGGTCTTGGCTGGACTCTAACCAGCCCACAGCCTGACGTGAGTGACACCTGCAGGTTCAGTTTGTGGAGCATCTCCAGGTGTGGAAAAGAGGCGCTGATGGCCACTTTGTGAATCAGCAATCACTCAGCTATAGTTCTTTGGAATATCCAAGAGCCAAGTTATTCCTTAGCAAGTGTTGTTACGGATTCCCCTATAACAATAAATTTTCTGTATCAAATTCTACATCTCCTCTTAGGATATAGCCATGATAAACATTTGAAGCAAATTTGAACATAAAAACATTGTTTTCCTTTTTAATACATTTCCATCAGAAATTAATATCAACCATGCATGTGTGTAGTATATGTGAGTCACTGAATGGTGACCTAGACCAAAAGCTCTAAGCAAATCTATACATCTCCAACACCCATCTTATAACCTGGCACATGGTGTCCATTTCACATTTGTTGCCAGATCTCTATCTATCACATGTCTTTTCCACTCCTTCATTTTTTTAAAATAAGTTGTACAACCTATCATTTAATTCATTAAGATATTTACCTCTTCTAAGTCACTCATAAAGGTGGCCTTCTTCCTTCACTATTCTCAGGATTTGCCTTCAAATCCCAGAATCAAAACTCATGGCTAATATATAATGATATTAAAGTTTGGAAATGAAATGTCCCCCTTAAACTCATGTGTTCAAAATGTGGTCTCTAATAGGATGGTCGGAAGGGCTTGGGGAAGTGATGGGATCATGAAACGGGAAACTAATCAGTGGACTCATGAATACATTGGTAGATTCATAGTTTGATGGCATTCTTTGGAAGTGATGGAAACTACAAAGTGGAGTCTAATTGAAGTAGGTAGGTCATTTGAGATGTGGCCTTGAGTTGCTGCCTCCATCTGCTTCCTGGCTTCCATGAGATCAGTAATCTCTCCTCTTCCACATGCTCCTTACCATCTCATTCTATCTCACCACTACCTAGGAACAATGGAGACAAGTGATGAACATAAGAGAAAAATCTTTCAAATCATGAGCCAAAATAAACTTTACCTCCTTAAGCTGATTTGCTCAGGTATTTTTGTTACAACAACAAAAAGTGACCAACATAATTCATAATGAAGGTTTGTGTTAACTTTTTTTTTCTCAAACCTCCCTTGCTTTTATGTGTCATTTATTTTCATACAACCTGTATGGCATTTCAGTATAGTAAAAGATGCTCCATAAAAATTTCTTTTGCCAAGTGCTGATGGCTCACAACTGTAACCCTAGCTACTCAGGAGGCTGGGATCTGAGAATCATAATTTGAAGCCACCCTGGGCAGGAAAGTCCATGAGACTCTTAACTCAAACTAACCACTAGAAAAGCCTAAAGTGGAAGTGTGGCTCAAGTGGTACAGCATTGGCTTTTAGCACAAAAGGTTAAGGATAGCACCTAGGCTCTGAGTTCAAATCCTAGGATTCTCTCTCTCACTCTCTCTCTCTCTCTCTCTCTCTCTCTCTCTCTCTCTCTCTCTCTCTCACACACACACACACACACACACACACACACACACACCAATTTCTTATTTTTATACATTGATATATATTCAGCACTCCAACACAGCTTTTGGAAGCTGTGTTATCAGTTCTGACACAATGCTCTGAAGATGGTAATTCTGGGCCTTAAAACATAAATCTAGGGAAGGGGAAGGTGGCTCAGTGGTAGAGTGCTTGCCTTGCATGCATGAGGCCCTGGGTTGGATTCCTCAGCACCACATAAGCAGAAAAAGCCAGAAGGGGTGCTGTAGCTCAAGTGGTAGAATGCTAGCCTTGAACTGAAGAGCTGAGGGACAGTGCACAGGCCCCACGACTGACAAAAAACAAAAACAAAACACAAAAATCTAGATCAGTGTTCTATGTTTTATACCTTCTAATATTGCTCTTCATGTTTCCTCTAACATCTTTTACCTTGTTAATTTTTTTGTATTATGCCTAACAAATATTTTTGGAAAATAGCAGGTATTACAATTATGTGTTTTATATTTGATCTATTAATAATAGTCACGTGGAAGTCACCTAGAAGGTAAATAATTGAGCAGTCCCTTATGCCTTGATTTGCTAAAATCCAACATATCTTTATATAACCACTATATTACTCTATGATTAAGAGAGCTTGGAAACAAGAGATAGGAAATCTACCTTGAGTGCCTTACATCATAAGTAAAGCTTATTATTTTATAGAACCTGCAATCCAAATTGAGTGGCTCCAGCACAGTAAGTCAGAACTAGCATAGAGTTCTTCAACCCGTTTTATCTGCTGCCTTTTCTGTTGTCCTCACATATGTCAGAGGTGTCCTTCTCATTGTTAGGAAAAGGGTGGGTGAGTTTCTAGAGCTACACTCTTATGTTAACGATCAAAAGATCACAAATCAAAAAATTAAAATTAATTGTTAAAGACCAAAATGTATCAAACAACAAGGAAAAAAACCCTACAAAACCTATTTTCCCTTAGACTGTTGTTTAAGAACAGATATACTTCTTTTATACCTCTCCCAGCCGTTTTACCATCATGTCTCATTAACTTGAGCTGAATCACCTGGCCCTTCCGAAACATGTTACTGATACAGAAACGAAATGATCACAATTGGTGGGCAAATCAAAATTTACTGGGGCTAAAACTCAAGAATATGGTTGTATAGAAAAACAAAAAGGGATAGCCCAGGTGAAGATGCTGCTGGTAGGCAATCAACTATGCTGTTTATAAAACAGAATGATCCTGAGATCACCAGGGCTAAGGAGAAAGACAGAGACATACACAGAGGGGAAAGTTGGAGATCAACCAAAACAAGGAAAGAAAAGATTGTTCTATAGAACAGGTGCTTACTAATTGTTGATGACAGAAATTAATGAAACCCGATTTATAACAAAGTTAATCTGGCATATATTTAATAATATATGTGTTGTTCTATAGCAGCTCATGCCAATAGATTAGTAACTCACCTAAATAACTGTACTTTGTACTGTTTTTGACAGCTCTTTATAGTTTTAATCTGTTGACAATTAATTTGCAAGAAGTATCACTCTTGAGAACAACAATTTCTCACTCTTACATATCACTGAATTTTAGTTACATGTTTCCTGAGAATCTCAACATTTGGAATAGCGCATGGCTCCTGGCCTTTCCCCATTCACCCACCTGTGCTCAGAAACAAGCCTTCCTAATTTCCTGAGAGAAAACACCAAAACATTAGGACACATTACTCTCTGAATATCAGATTTGTAGAGAGAACATCAAAATTCTCAGTATTACTTAGTATCAGGTCTTCTATTTTGTTAAGAAGAAAGGGAGGGAGCAGAAAACATAGTAAGAGTTCAAAAGGTAACTTATACTCTGGGTAACAGAAATAGTATGTGACAATAGCTAGGAAATTTTGCTCTTCCCAGGCTAAACTGTTAAATGATTACAAGTTCCCTTTCTTAAATGTAAAATGAAAAGCTGAGAACAAGTGACATGTGAAAAACCCTTCAGCTCTACTTTCCATGTTTCCACTTCACAATTCTGCCTTAGGCAAGAAGAGTTTAATTCAATTATGAGTAGACATATATAAATTGTATTTCAGGTGACTTCACATATTACAGGGAACATTGATTTTAATTAGTTAAACAGCATTTTAGAGATTTAGTTTGTTGCCTGTGTTTGGATGTTGCTTATAAAGTGTTCTACTGTTGCCTAGGTACCATAGGGCTCACATGTGAAAGAAATAAACTGCTTTATGCTGAATATTAATTTTCTTTTCGGTATCCTGAGCCCAAATCTGAAGTATTCTAGTACAAATAAAACTGAAATCAAATATGACAACATCTCTCTTGATAATTGTTACTCACTATTGGTGGTATAAGAAACTGCCTTAATGCAATAGTGAGGGAGGAAAAAAAAAAACAATTCTGAGCAATGTGCATCTTTCCTTGCTTTTGAGAATGCTCCTGACAGTTGACAAGTTTGCAAGATTAGAGTCTTCTTGTTGATGAGTTGTGAGGTTGTTTTTTTTTAATGCACCTTTTATCAGTCATCTGATTGGAATGGACAATCCTTGTCAAAGAAAATACTAGCACACGCCATCTGAACTAGGTGGCTTCTCAAACTCTGTCCATCCTATCTTCTCCCTCATTCAGTTATTGTGTCCTCACCCTCTGCCACCTGGCCCTTGCAGTGTTTCCATTACAGATTTTAAGTTCTTAACTCTTTGGTATGATTACTTGATGCAAGCCCTGCTAAAGCCAGTGGGCAGCAATGCCAGCTCATCCAGGTAGCAGATACCAAGGTTGGTGCCATGCTGTGTGCTATGAGAGAGGGCTTCTGTTGCCATCACCAAGGCCACTGACAGCACAGAGTCCTTTCTGAAACAAAGAGGAACAGGTTAACAGTCCTGGAAAGAAATAGGAAGACCAGTCATAAGCTATAATCAGACTCTGCCAGTTTTTGCCACCTCTCTTCTGGTCCCATTCTTTATTTTGGGGAGGGGAGAGGAGAGGAGGAAGAGGCAATGATGAGGACTGAGGTAAACAGGAATGTAGAAATCACCCAAACTCCACCAGCCTTTCTCAGTGTCTGGCAAGAAGAGTCTATGAAATGCGCTATTCAAAAAGAACTCAAAAATGCCCAAGAATATAGTTGTCATTGTGTGTGTGTCTGCATCAGTTATTCTTATAATGCAACTACTTTCAATCCTAGAGCATGTGTGCCATGATCATTAGCCATTACAGGTGCACAGAAGTTTTAAGACCAATACGGGCTATGGGACCAATTGATATAGGTCTCCTTACCATAAATATTTCTCCAGTGCTAAATTTTATATTCATTTGTTTTACTGATACAATTTAAGAAAGGTCACATTTATTTCATTGTTGTTTGTATTTTAAGAGAAGATCCTTACTATACAGAGCAGCCCAGTCTCAGATTTGCTAAGGAGAACGGGTTCTCCTCAAAGTCACAATGTTCTGCCCCAGTCTCTCAAGTGCTGGAATTAAAGGCACAAACCTGTTTGGCTAGCTGCATAAACTAGAGAACTATCATGCACATAAGTTTCTTTAGAAAGCATGAATCTAAGAGCGTAATTTCCATTTTTTAAGCTTTATTTATTCTTTAGACTATATGCTATTACCAAACACAGGACATTTCTTCCAAAAGCAGAAAATCTGAAAGGGTGAAATAATCATAACACCTTCATCAAAAATGAGCACAAGAAGGAAAAAGAAGATGTGTTGGTAAACATTAAAATTTCACACATACACTGATTGTTGTTTCAAATGTTTTGCTTGATTTTACTAAAATATTCAGTCTAATTGGAAGACGACGTGTTTCCTGTACTCAACCTCTGCTTTACAAAATTAATTAGAAACTGGCTACTGTGACTTGATGAAACTGGGTTATATTTTCTGAACTTGAGATGGGAAATTTTCTTTTGTTCCGTTTAAGCAAGATTCAGGTGGTTCAATAAATGCTGCTTAACTGGGGCAGACTGGATCAGGGAAGTTACTGAATTGGGAAACCAATTAAGTCTAATGATAATTAGCATGCGCTGCTGCTTAATTGGGATAGGTGGTCCATTGAGTTGGTATCACTGTAGGTAATTAAATGAGGCTCTTGGAGGTTAAGAGAGAACAAGAGAGAGCCTTCTTGATGCTTTCAGGATTGAAGGCAATTTGTTTTTTCTCTTGATCATGCTATTGCTGGTTGTGGGAAAGTCAGTGTCTAAATGATACCTCCAAAAATTCTACTTGTTTTAAAAGAACTTTTGAATTCATATCACACACACACACACACACACACACACACACACAAAGACACACTTACATCTCCCTCAAGTTGTATTTACGCATATAAAAGACTGCAAATGATGAGCTATAGACAGATTCAGTGATTCACTCAAAATTTTTACTATTTATTTCATTAGCTGAAGAACATGGGCTTTGGAATTCTTCCCTCATCACTCTGTACAGGAGCATGCATCCCTTAGAAGCTGAGGTCAGAGAGGCTTAGTGGACCAGTAGAAAGAGCTTGCCTGACAACCTATGGATTTGGCTAAGCAGCTATGTTGCTGCTTGCTACATGGAGTTGAAACTGGTATTTCTAAGACTTAGATGCTACTCTTATTAAACAAATGTGTGGGACTAAGCCATTCCTAAAACACCATCCAGCTATCATGGCCAAAATCTAACTATGAAGACCAAAGTGTCTCATTTCAGTTGTTTTGTTTAAAAATGTGTTACTTGAAAAATAATCTCCCTATAAAACTTACATAATTGGAAGTGGAGCTTTGGCTCAAGTGGTAGAGCACTATCCTTGACCAAAAGAGCTCAGGGACAGCGTCCAGGCCCTGAGTTCAAGCCCATGATTTATCAAACAAATGGAAAAAAAAGAAAAGAAAAACATTATATAAAACCAGATAGGTGCTGGTGGCTCATACATGCAATCCTAGCTAGTCAGGAGACTGAGATCTGAGGATCATGGTTCAAAACCAGCAAGGGCAGTAAGTGCATGAACCTCTTAACTCCAATTAACTACTAAACTTTTATTTTCTGTTATTTTAGAAAGCACTAAAAGCAGTGAATTTTTTAAACGAAAGATACTCCTGTGCCTTTGAAAAACTGAAAAATACATACAGATGATATAGTAGAGGAATATAGAAGAACATGAGACATTTTGAGCTCTATGGAGGAGAAAAGCTGGGGTGAGCTGGTATAGTGTCATGAAGATAGTACAATTGACTCACCTTGGTCATAGCCTTCAGGTAAGACTACAGTACAGAAATCAGGCTGGCAAGTCTATCCTGATGGCTAAGACAAGACAAAGATAGTGGTTGCTAGTGAGAGACCTACTCTAAATGATTTTGATTTGAATATAAATAAAAGGTACTGCATCAAAAACTAGTTTTTCCTTTATTATTTTGTAAAAGTCAGCATAATATCAAACAATTGGACCAAGATACTCCATCATAGTAGAGATCTGATGATTAAATAATAGCATCCATATCATCCTGTCTCTTTTTCTTTTCTTTGTTAATTTGTTTCACCAAATGTATCATTTACATATTCCCTCTAAGTAAATCACCATCAATTCCAAATCAAGGATGAAACCTGTCTATATTGGGAATAATATGCTGATTTGCAGAGACCTTTATTGGCTTTTGGATTTCAAGACTGCTTTAAGTCCTCATTGATCTGCTGACCATATATACTGACTAAATATTTTTCAGTGCAATACGGATAAATATCATAGAAATATATATAAACATATACCATACATGCATATAAATATGCAAATGGGATACGTTTTTAAGCAAAATAGTTCCTGAAATACATTTATTTATTTATTTATTTATGCCAGTACTGGGGCTTGAATTCACATCTGGGATGCTGTCCATTAGCTTTTTTTTCTCAAGGCTGGGGCACTCAACCACTTGAACCACAGCTTGACCTTCAGCATTTTTGTGTGTCTAATTAGAGATAAGATCTCATAGACTTTACTGCCTGAGCGGGCTTTGAAGCATGATTTTTAGCTCTCAGCCTCCTGAGTAGCTAGGATATAGGCATGGGTTAATAGCAACTGGCTTAAAAAATTTTTTTATTGTCAAGGTGATGTACAAAGGGGTTACAGTTACATAAGTAGTGATTACATTTCTTATCTAACTTGTTACCTCTTCCCTCATTTTCTCCCTCTTTCCCTCCCTCCCATCCCCCCAAGTTGTACAGACCATTTCCCAAATATTGACTTGTGAGTGTCACTGTTGCATAGGTTCCCCTTTGCCCTTTGTCTCACCATTTTGTTGTTCCCCTTCCTTTCCCTAGTTCAGATAAACATATATAAATACCCAGGGTACCAAAATCAAATGCAGTGACAACAGAGGATAAACCATGGGGGAGGACATAAAAGAAAAAAGAAATCACATAGTCCACTGAGAACAACAACATCAACCTCTTGTGTCCATTTAGCAACATCTTATATGGTCATATGTACATAGCTATTGAGCTATTCTGCTTATCTGCTAAGATTACCCTAGATGAATACTAATTATTACAAATAAGGGAGACCATGGGACCTATGTTTCTTTGGATTGGGCTTACTTCACTTAATATGATTTCTTCCAAGTCCTTCCATCTCCTTACAAATGGGGTGGTGTCATTCTTTTTGACAGAAACAGAATTCTAATACACACACACACACACACACACACACACACACACACACATTACATTTTCTTGATCCATTCATCTACTGAGGGCCATCTGGGTTGGTTCCATATCTTAGTTATGGTGAATAATGTTGCGATAAACACCGTGCTGGTAGCTTTAGTGTGACCTTGTTTGTGGTCATTTGTGTAAATTCCCAGAAGTGGGATTGCTGGGTCATAGGGGAGCTCCATGTGTAGTCCTTTGAGGAACCTCCATACTGCTTTCCAGAGTTGCTGAACAAGTTTACACTCCCACCAACATTGTAATAGTGTTCTCTTTTGGCCACATTCCCTCCAGCATTGTTGTTATTAGATTTCTTGATTATAGCCATTCTAAATGGGGTGAGGTGGAATCTCAATGTTGTTTTGATTTGCATTGCTTTTATGGCCAGAGATGTTGAGTACTTCTTCACAACTGGCTTTTAAAAATGATTATTTTACTTCAGCTGTTAGTGAGATCACATTATTCCTCTTTGTGTTGTTACTATATGCTGGCTTATATATTCAGTGAAGTATTTACAACTCCAGTTTGAAGGATTGCATGTGATTTATTTAAAATATAAATCAGCAAACAAATAGACATCAAATTGCCAGGGGACTGTTTCAAGCTCAGAAGCCATTGCCCTGGTGACCAATCCTCGTGCATTTAATGGGAGTTTGATGAGAGTAGCCCTGAGCTGAAATGAGACACGCTCAGTCTTCCATTGCATAATTTGCTTACTTTATTTATTTTGTAGATAGAAAATCTACTTCTGGTGTTAGATGAGCTTTATCTTATTATTTTGTTTCTCAAATAGAGATGTACTTGACAGTAAGGTTTTGTCATCTCTTCCTTCATTAAGGAAAAAAAAAACCCTATCCATCTGGAATTAAGAGTACCCATGTATGTAAATCAGCACTGGCTCTTTACTGTGCTTGGGAAGTGCAGTCAGGCGCACAGAACGCACAACTTTGGGGCCACTTCAATGAACTTTCCAAGCAAGCTTTTTCACCAAGGGTGCAGAACAGTTCACTGCAGCTCCAGCTCCAATGAACTTTATACTCTAAATGCTTTACTGCTTGATTAAAAATGTGCTCATGCTTCAAGTCAGATTGCTGGTGGGCTTCACAAATACACAGAGAGATTTATTGGAGGTACGTTATGTCATCATTTTTCAGGAATATGATTTTGTTTGAGAAGTTATTAGAGGCTGGAATGACAACTTCTCTGGTAAGTTTTCCAAGTCAGTTCATGTGGAAATCCAAATTACACCTGAGCAAATATTGATGGGTGGAGCGAAAGGAAAGGAATAGCTTTCATTTGGTGGCCACAAAGATTACAATAGCTTGAGCACATATTTTAGGGAAACAATTCTTCCTTACATGAAAGTCACTTTGCATTAACTTGCATGATCTATGTTGGTGGTGTAGCTAATCTGAGTTCTCTTTCCACAGCCATAACCTCCAGGAGAATTAGAGTGCAAGTGCTCACAAAAAATAAATGTTACCTAAAAATCATTGGGAAGACATAACATAGAAATCAATAAAAAGTGGTCAAAATCTTGTGGTTAAAAAATAGATAATAATCATAAATGAAAGCCAATGATTTTTTTATTATTCTTAACTAGCTGTAAAAAAATGGGTTTCAATCGACATGGCATCTTGTGAGTACATTTCATTGTGATCAATGTCACCCTCTTCATTCTCCTCCCTCGTCTAATATTTTTAAATTGATAACAAAAGTCGCTATGCATATCAGTGGCACCGTGTTCCAGGAACTGTTTTAACACCTGATTAAATACATCACATGCATATATATATATATATATATATATATATGTATATATATATATATATTATGTTGTAAAAATCACTGGTGAATTAGGACAATTATGACCCCATTGTACTACTCTGTACCACTAGAGAAACTGAAGCTCAGAGAGATTCAGCATCATGTCCAAAGTGTTCTAAACATTGGGGGTAAAATCATGATCCCAACTGAGGCTGTCTGACTCATATACCCATGATTTATCTCCTCCTACATACGCTAGTTATAAACAAAAAGACATTAAGTGGCCAGGTACATCAAGCTACTCATGCCAGGAATTCTACCTGGAAACAAATTGCAAAAACTAGAACACAATCCCAGCAGGTTTTCTGGGCATGGTAAAGCCAAAGGAATAAGTTGATATCCCTTTATATTTGTAGAGAACTCTACAGAGGAGGACAGCTGTGGTTTGGGTAAGTGTCTTCCAAAGGCCCATATGCTAAATGTTATCAGCTTAGTTCACACTACCTTCCCACTGGTCATCAGCCGCTGGCACTATTGGAAGGTAGGAAAATCTTGAAGATGTTAGTCCTGGTAGGAGGAAGTTGGGTCAATGGGATATACTTGGGGAGGGTGGGATGTTTGGACCTGACTTCTTCCTCTCACTTTGTTTCCTGGCCTCCATGAGGTTGCTATATTCTTTAGTTAGATGGTTTTACCACGATTCACTGACTTACCAAAGGTCCAAAAGCAGTAGGACCCAACAACCAGGGACTGAAATTATTGAAGCCATGAACCCAAGTAAACCTTTCTCCACTTTGAGTTTCTATAACTTATGTGTTCTTTAGGAAATAGAAATCTAAGTTAAAAGTTATCTAACTTTATCATAGTCTACTAATATAGCCAATTAAACAGCCATCTCAGTTTTGTTTGTTGTTTTATTTTTTTCTGCTGTAGGATTAAAACAAATAATTCTCGTTGGGTGTTTACTTTGTGCTGGCTTTGTCTCCAGTATGCCACTAAACAATAAGGGCTGTCAATACCATTAATTCTAAACAGAAAACATAAACTAGATCTGGGAATTCCAAATTTTGTATAATTTTTTACATTTTCTCTATTTTTTTTTCTCTTTTTAGTCACTGTTCTTTTATGCTTTCACCCTTTTCCTGTGGCTATGACTAAGGGGAAAGTTTTCTTTGCAGAGTATTTTTATAACATGAAGTTTGAACACTTTGGCAAAAAAGAAAGTTGTTTGAGTCTATTTATAAATGGAAACGAGCTAAAAAATAGTGAGACCCCAAACAACCTATGAGTATGGAAAATGGACTCTTTAGGGATGGTGGTGAATTGAATTAATAAGTTAAAACAGTATGTGGAAAAGAGAGGAGAAATTTTTCACTCCAAATCAGGAGTGTGCCTGGAAAGAATTTGACAGAGGGAAGGTAGTGTGAACTAAGCTGATAACAAGTGACATTTCCCTATTTTAGAGACTTAGATTCAAATGGAATGTAAGTAAATATAGATGAGTGATGACATTTGCAAACATTGCTTTAAGCCAAAACTGAATCTGTAGAAGACTTTCTACAGCACAAACTTCAAATAAATTTTAAAAAATTAAACCAAGTTTAATATACCATTAAAGCCTACTAAGGATCTTCCACAAAAATTCGCCATCTAATGATGAACTCACATAGCCTAGCCAATTGGTCTATTTCATTTCATTTATTATCTATGGTTTGAGAATCATATCTAAGAACTCATTACCAAGAACAATGTCATAAAGATTTTCCCCTAGGCTTTTCTTTGTAAGATACATTCAGTAGTAGCTTGTACATTTAATTTTTTTAACCTCTCAAGTTAATTTTTGCATATAGTGTAAAGTAAGAGTCCACCTTCATAAATGATGTTGGGAAGTTATTTATTGCAAAGGCATTTTTCTTTGGAGCACTTTTCCTTTTTGTTTCTTTTTTTCTAGGGGGTTAGTGCTGGTTCTAGGGTTTGAACTCAGGGCTTGGACATTGTCTGTGCCACTCAAGCCACATCATCTTTTCTGGTTTGTGATTAATTGGATTACAGGCATGAGCTACCAGCAGCTAGCACACTTTTTGCAGAAAATTGTGTAAAACCATATGAGGATTTGTTTCTGGGTTGAGGTCTTTTCTACAGTTATACATTGGATTTTATGTCATTACCATACTGTTTTGGTCATTGTTGCTACATGGAGATTTGGAATTAACAAAACAAGTGTAAGTTTCAAAGTTGTTTATTTTGAAAGTTTTTCTTGGTTATTCAGAATCTTAAAATTCTAAGCTCTTTGCAAAATGAAAAATTGGGCATTCTACATTAATTGTTTGCATTGCTTTGGATATTATTCACAGCACAAAATGTCAAGAATTGTAGTCAGGGAACATTGTAGTCATTCTTTAATCTTGTTTAGCAACACATCTTAATTTTTGTACATATTTCACCTGTTCAGTTAGGTTTATCCTTAAGTATTTTATTATTTTTCATACCGGTATAAATGGAACCATTTTTCTTTCTCTCTTTCATTCTTTCTTTATTACTCTTCGATAAAATATAGAGAAATCACTCATTTTTGCCAAGCTCCAGCGACTCACACTTGTAACCCTAACTACTAAGGATATGGAGAGAGTAAGGATCATGGTAGGATCTCTGCCAATAGTTGGACATGGTGACATGCTCCTGTCATCACAGCAAGAATTGGGAGGATAATGGTTCCAAGAATTTTTGCCCAGACAAAAATGTCCATGCAACAGAACAGCTTTGCGCCCGTCATTCCAGCTGCAATGGAAAGTGTAAATAGTAGCATCATAGCCTAGGCTGATACGGGCAAAAAGTGACACCTACCTAAAAATAATCTGTGTTAAATGGCTGGAGGTGAAGCCAGATGCTGTTAGCTCATTCCTTTAATCCTAGCTATTTGGGAAGTGGAGATTCTGAAGATTATGGTTTGAACCCAGCCCAGACAGGACAGTCTGTGAGACTGTTATCTTCCATAAACCACTCAGAAAAGGCCAGACCTAAGTTCAAGCCCCAGGACTAGCACAAGCAAAAAACACAATAAATGTGACTTAAATAGTACCTCTAAACCACGAGTTCAAATCACAGTACCATTGAAAGAAAGTCACTTATTTTTATGTTGATTTTGTATTTTGAAACTGGTTAATTCAAATATTAAAATATTAGGCCATGGGCTGGGAAAGTGGCTCAGTGGTAGACTGCTTGCTTTGCATGCATGAGGCCCTGGGTTCCATTCCTCAGCACCACATAAGCAAAAAGAAAAAAGTCAGAAGTGGCGCTGTGGCTTAAGTGGTAGAACACTAGCCTTGAGCTGAAGAGCTGAGGGACAGCGCCCAGGCCCAGACCAGACCCCCCAAAAAATAAAATAAAATAAAATATTAGGTCTAGCAATGGTGTGTGTGTGTGTGTGTGTGTGTGTGTGTGTGTGTGTGTGTGTGTGTGTGTGTGTGTGTGTGTGTGGTGTGATCATTAGGGATCTCTACATATAAGATTATGTTGAGGGCTGGGAAGGTGGCTCAGTGGTAGATTGCTTACCTTGCATGCATGAGGCCCTGGGTTCGATTCCTTAGCACCACATAAGCAAAAAGAAAAAAAGCCGGAAGTGGCGCTGTGGCTCAAGTGGTAGAGCGCTAGCCTTGAGCTGAAGAGCTGAGGGGCAGCGCCCACGCCCAGAGTTTAGGCCCCACGACTGGACCACCCCCCAAAAAAAAGATTATGTTGCATCTGAACAAGTTGTTTTATTTCTTCCTATCTGATTTGATTATCTATTTTCCTTGCCTAATTATTCCTTCTAGGAATGCCAGTACTATGTTGCCAAAAAGCAGAAAAGGGAATCTTTGCATTCTTCCTATAAGTTTTCAATTGCTTCTGGTTGAGAGCCGTGGTAGCTTTAGCTTTTTTCATACAGACCTTTATTTGATGAGAAGGATCCCTTCTCTTCTAAGTTTATTGAATGTATTATCACAAAAGGTGCCAAATATAGTCATATGTTTATTTCTATATCCAGATGGTCATGCATGTTTTTCTTTTTATTTTGTTGATGTAGTATTTTTTTAAATTATTTGTCAGTGCACATTACTTGTACAAATAGATTTATTTTGAAATTTTCATACATGTATACTTGGACAAAATTTATACTTTTTGTCCTCTCTTTCACCTTTGTAACCAATTTTCGATAGGTTTCATTTTCTTTTCTTTGCTTTTTTAACCAGTCCTGGGGCTTGAACTCTGGGCATGGACACTGTCCCTGAACTTCTTTTGCTCAAGGCTAGTATTCTACCACTTGAGCCACAATGCCACTTCTCGCTTTTTTGAGTACTGTCATTTATTGGAGTTGAGTCACAGACTTTCCTGCCCCGAATGGCTTTGAACCATCCTCAAATCTCAGCCTTCTGAATAGCTAGGAGTGAGCCATTAGAGTCTGGCTCATTATTCTATTTTCATATAAGTGGATGAAATATTTTCTATTCATCCTCCCTTTTCCTTTCTTCACTTCTCCAGTTGTTCCCGTCCTCAAACAATCCTTATGTTATACTTTTTTGTCTATATTCTTCATATTAGAGAGAATATAAAGTACTTATCTTTTATCATCTGGCTTATTTCATAGAACATTATTTCTAGCTCCATACTTTCCCATGAAAACAATATAATGTTATTGTTCTTTATAGATGAATAATACCCCATTGTGTATATATAACTCATCCATTCATCAGTTGATGGACACCTAGCCTGATTCCATAGTTTAGCTATTGTGAATAATGCTTCAGTAAACACAGATACACAAGCATTTCTTTTCTATGCTGATTTGCATACCTTTGGATATACTCCAAAGATTGCTGTAGCAGAATCATATTGTATTTCTATTTTTGTTTTTTGAGGAACTTCCATACTGATTTCTATAATGAATGCAATAATTTAAATTCCCACCTACATCGTTTAAAGGGTTTCCACCATACTCACCAGCATTTGTTTTCTTGTTTACATGCTGACTGGGTTAAGAAAGAATGTCATTTTTTTTTTCTGTCATGAGGCTTGAACTCTGGGCCTGGGTCCTGTCCCTCAGCTCTTCAGCTCAAGGTGATCCCTCTACCACAGCACCACTTCTGGTTTTCTGGTGGTGTATTGGAGATAAGAGTTTGAAGGGGCTTCTTGCTCTGGCTGGCTTTGAATTGTGATCCTCAGATCTCAGCCTCCTAAGCAGCTAGGATTACAGGCGTGACATTGAGCGCCCTGCTCAATGTCATTTTTATTTCCAATTCCTTTAAGCCTAAGGCTGCTAAACATTTATCAATGTATCTGTTAGCTATTTGTACATTTTAGTAACTGTCTGTTCAATTCATTGTCCATTTATTAGTTAGATTATTTGTTCTTTGAGTGTTTAATTTATACATTCCAGATACAAATGATGTAGTATATTATTTTTATCAGTTTTCAAATATTGAACCATTCTTTCATTCCATATATAAATTCCTCTTGATCATAGTGTATAGCACATTAAGAAGTAGTTGAAGTTGGTTTGCTATTGTTTGGTTGATGATACATTTTTGGTCATTCTTCACCAGAAATATTAGTTTCCTATGTGATATATTGCCTGCTGTGGTATCTGATGAATGCTAGCCTCAAAGAAAAAATTCAATTTTGGAAGGATAGAAATATGGGGACAGAGGAGAATTTATCAGGGAACTCATCCTCCTTTGACTTTAGTTTTGTTTGGAAGATTTTGATTACTGCTTCAGTCACCTTTTAACTATCAGTCTATTCTGATGTTCTGTTTCTTCAAGACCCAGTTATAGTAGATTGTGCATTTCTAGGAGTTTATACACTTCATGCCAGCTATCCAGATCTTCACATGCACTTGATGCCAAAGTATCCTCTTATCCTTTTTATTTCTGTTAAGTAGGTATCATGTCCACCATTTATTATTTCATTGTCTTCTCTCTTTTTTTCTCACTAAAGTTTGCCCAATTTTGTTTCAAATGTCAGTTTCTTGGTTTTGCTCATTTTCTCTCTTGTTGGAATTTTTTTAGTTGTCAAAACACTATTCCCAGACACCTTACTTTAATTTCGTATGGGACCGACATGTGTATTTGCTAAAAATCTTCCTAAATGATTTTCATGTTCAGCTGAGTTTGAGAATCACTGGCATAAAGGGTTTTATTTCACATGTAATTAACACCATTTTATTAGTTCAATATTTAGATTTGTATTAGGGAAATTCATGCACAAGGTAATGAAAGATAATGTGATTATAGTATCTGGAGTTGGTCAATAAAAAAACAAACAGTACTTTAGAAATTTAATGGCTTCCTTACTATTCTTTTTGGTAATTTTGTCCCTTCACAATGAATAACTATTTATTAGTATTATAGCAATGTATTAAAATGTATAACTTACAAATATAAAATACATAACATTTAAATAAAATATACTTTTGTTCCCTGCTGACAAAGGACAAAAGAACCAAATGCATACCATCCAAGTTAACTTTTAGAACTTTTATTTTGATACTCTCATTCACTTTCTATGTTTATTTCCTATCCTTGGCATTACCAGGATGAAAAATTTCCAAGAAAGTACAACTCCTATATGTTATCTAAGACACTATCAATTTTATGTCATAATTTTTAATATCTTAGTAGAATCACCCCAAAGCCACTGCTAATAAAATTATGATAACACATCAATTATTTTTTTAAAATGCATCATTTTAATTTGAGAAATATTCCAAAAAGATAAAAGTCATCTTTGGATCAATGAAATGTGTATCTTTGTTATCTAAACAGAGGTACATATGCACTAATGGAGAGAGGAAAACAGAATCCATCGCAAGGGCCAATATATTTAATTCATAAATGATTCATATTTAATTCATAAATGTAGGTCATTTATGTCAAAGATGGTCCAAATTCATATGGCACATTCAAGGATGGCTATGCACCAATTTGTCAGGGAAAACAGAATTTCTCTTTGAAAGCCAAGGGAACATAATAGATAAGTTCTTGCTGTTTCTCCCAGGGCTCTGATTATGGATTCAATATGGCTTTAAGGCTGGAGAGTTTACCATCTAAAGTTAGACATGTGCTTTCAATAGAAGGGGCAGTCAAACGGTATCCATTCCTCCAGATATTTGCTCTTGCCAGGCAGTATCTGTCTTGTCTGGATTGGAAAGAAGCCAGTTCATCTCAGTCCAAGTCTCTACCTCACTTTTGCTGAGACAGGAGAAGAAATATAGCATCTGGCTTAGATGCAATAATAAGACCCCAGATCCAAATCGACCCTCACACTGATGCCCCTGCAGACTTAAATGGACTGGGAATGCCTCTCCTGTGCTCTTTGAGTTTGCCAGGTCACAAGAGAGAAATTGGAGTAGAAGATGTGCACATTTTCGAAATCCCAAGAGGAGTGTTAGAAGATCAGAAGAAAACTCTCCATCCAAATAAATGAAGTGACTGGCTAAGGTTACATGGCAGTGATTCAAAATTAGAACTCAGGCCCAGAGACAAGGCAGAACACACAGAAACATCAACATCCTGGATTTCTCCCCTCATACATTTTATCTGTCAACTTACGTACCTTGTGAAAGTTTTTTAAACAAGTTTCCTCATGCTACCCCCATTCCACTTCTTTCTCCTCCAAAAAAATTATAAAAGGCTCCTTTAAATAGAACCTGCTTTGTCAACTCAAAGATAGATAAAGGAATCAGTATAAGAGAAAAAAAAAAAAACAGCTGCTTTTCAAGTTAGGAGTAGGGAAGAAATGAGCTAGAAAATGATTCCTGCTTTAGCCATGCACAGCTGTTGTGTCCCTCCTGCATTACTGTTTTGGGTTAGGATACTGTGTTACCAGCCCTCTGTCTGTGATCTTCAAACCTGGGGAGAAAAATGCAGTATCAAGCAGAGCACATACTCATATTTCAGTCCCTGAGGCTCATAGCTGGAGAGCATTTGTCTCAGGCTGAATTATGCCTGGACTATCACCCATATCTAATTCAGATGAGACTTCGGATGCTGGAACAACTTAAAACACTGGTGGAGGGGAGCTACAGGGATAGAGTGAATGCATTTTGCATATGAGAAGGACATTTGGAGAGGGGCAGGGAGAGATCACGGTAGAAAGCCATGGTTTAAGTGCCCCCTCCAAAAGCCATGTGGAGATGTATGTACCACTTAGCAGAACTGGGAGTTCTAAAAGCTGTTTAGTTCTGAAGGTCAGCTTTGGGGAACTGAGACATGCTATTATCCTGGGAGTGGGTTGGTGATAAGTTCTCATGAGTTCTAGTCCTTTCTTCCTCTCTTGCTCACTCTCACCTTTCCTCTGCCATGTGTTGCCACACTATCTCCTGCCATCTTATGATGTGGCATAAAGGTACTTGCACAATACCAGGGTCTTTGCAGCCCAGACACTGTGAACGCTCTAAACAATAAACTTGTGTAAATGACCCACTCAATGGTGTTGGGCTAGCCACAGAAAATGGACTAAGAGTTTTCCCCAAATTCATACATTAGAACTGCTCTTCCTGTGGACATGTTGAATTAAAACTGCAGATGCTTTGAGATGAAATAGGGAAGGTGAATGAATTAATTAAAACATTCTCTGTCATGGGATTTCAGTCCACCGGACAGAGTCAAGGGAAACCTGATGGCTGTGAGATGATTTGGGATAAAGAAACCTCTTCTCTGTTATGAAACAAGCTAAGGAAGCAAGAGGAGGAGCTCTTACCTCAGCTTGGAGGTAAGGTTGCTGAATAGAAACGGTGAAGTTTTCCTGCTTTGGAGTTTCAGATTGACAGGAACCCTTCATAAGCTTCCAAGAACATCAAACCTGCTTGTTGACAATCTGTTGATCTACTGGAGCATTTGCTAGAAAGGTGAGAATTGTTGATATGGCAGGGTAAGGTCTGCGTATCAACTCCAAAATATGAAAGTTAAAACAATAATTGAACACAGAAGTATACCTTTAAAGGCTTAACTCTGGATTGTAGAAGTATATTAGAACGTCTGTTCATGTCCTAAACAAGATAGGATACATTATAATTACAGAAAGTAAGTGATGAAATACGACTTCAAAATGATGAGACATTTGTTTTTCTTCTGTTAGGACAGCAGAGAAAGAGAAATGTCGGCAAACACAAAATATGCAAGGCTTAAAGTTTATGCAGAAGCAATACATTGTAGAATATGGTAGAAGATAAAAGCAAGAAAAATACTGGTGAAAGAGTTAATATTCAGTTGATTTGTAATTGTATTTCTTTATTAAATAAAATGTTGGAAAGGGAGATATAGTTGTTAACATATACAATAAACACTTTTTTTTAAAGCCAAAACATATTTGAATGTGGGAGACAAAAGGATCGTACACAAACCTAGATCCACAGCTCCACGTCCAGCTTTTGGGGGGTTAATTGGACAACAGAGTCTCATGGACTTTTCTTCAATGTCTGTCTTTGAACTATGATCCAGAGCTCAGCCTCCTGAGTAGCTAGCACCATAGGCATGAGCCTATAAATTATGGATTTTGAAAAAGTCTTGCAAGACTTTTCAACAATTTTCTAAGTCATATGATTGAAGAATGCCCAAAGAAATGAAGAAACTTCAGGACAATTTTGAAGTGAAAGAGATATTGGGTCTTAAACCTCTTTGTTGTAGTTTGACTTTTTCTAGCATCAGGACCTGTTTTTTTAAGTTAGAGATGGGCAATATTGACTCATGCTCATAATCCTAACTGTTTTATGGGCTGTAATTCCCAAGGTCCTTGTTTGAGGCCAGCTTAAAGAAGAAAAGTTTGTTAGATTCCATCTCAATAGAAGAAGCTGGGTGTGGTAGCATGCACCTGTCATTCCAACTTTGGTGGGAAGTAAAATTTTTTTTTTTTTTAAAGTGAAAACTTGTCTCAAAAATAATCAGTTCAATAAAAGGCCTGAGGCATGGCTGGACAGTAGAAAGTCTGCCTAGCAAGAATGAATGCCTGTGTTCAATAAACAAACAAGATTTTTTTCTATATGAAAGATAGAGAAACTGGGAGGTTCATATCCAATTGCATGTCACCAGGAGCTTCTCACTGGGGCAGTTGAACCTCTAGTAAGTCAAGACTACTGCAGCGGGAGGGAAGCAGTGGTCATGATGGATAGGGCAACAGTTTTTTGCACTGAGAGGTGGACCCAGCCCTGAGGGATACTGGCATACTAGGGAGGTAAATATTACATTTTCACCATTCACGTGTCATTTCAAGCTATTTAAAGATTCTGATTATATACAATGTCAACAATTCATGAAAGACTCAAAATAGATTCTACCTATTGACATAATGAACTACATTAGAATTTATTAAAGACATTGTATCTGAATTCTAGGAAACACAGTGGCAAATTTAATTAAGTGCTTTTAAGCTAATTGATTGCATAGTGTTGTATCTACAGACTAAAATTCACTTCCCTGGTCCCATTTCAGAAAATACCATCACTTAAGTCTCCTAACTTCAATGCTACATGTCCAAATTCCTTTTTTTTTTTACCTTTTCCTTGTTGATTTAAGGAGAAATATGTGCATCAATTTATATTGGCCCCCACACCCCTTTTCCTGACCTACTCATTAGTGAGCAATCAGCAGTATAGTAGATACTTTTTTGAGTGGGATGTGATGGACCATTTCTTGAAGCAAAGAGAGCTAATGATCACAGCCTAGAGTCAGAGATCTCTACTGTAATAAGATATGTTTACCGTACCTCAGTATTGTCTACATATTCTTTCACTGACCAACATGTATCAGATTTCATGCAAGGAATGTTTGACCTTGCTTGATAGTATAGTCAAACCAAACCCAAACCAAAATAAACCTAGTCCATCCTTAGTCAACCTAAACCTGGCTAAGAAACTGTTCCTAGATGTGGAAAATCCTGTTCACAAGGCTTCAAGAATTTAACAACAACCCATGGGGTGGTTCCTATTATTCCACTTTGGTTAGCAACAAAACCTGATTGGTGGCATTAGAAACTCTGGAATAGTGTTATGTTTTAGAAGGTTTACAAATCACATTCCATACAAAACATCTTGACCTCTTTCAGCCCAGAGGAGTGGTTTGTTTAGTACTGGGTAACTAAGATCTCATTACATCTTTAGAAGCAGATGAAGGCCCAGTCCAACCTGGCTGTGCATTCTGATCTCTGTAGAACTTAAACCATGATTTCATTAACCTTTTGGTCTGAGAATGAAGTTGCCCTGATGAAAACAAAACAAGATGGCCATAGTAGGCCATGTTCACCATCACCATACACAGATCTGAGAGGACCTACCATTCCCTTCACTTTACCTGTGGGATTTGTACAGATCACTTCCTTCAGAGGGACATGGCAGAGCCTTATCCAGGCTCTTTAATATCTAGGCTCTATAATAGATGATAAAAAAAAGTCTTTTCTTAGTCATACATGTATGTATATATATATATATATATATATAATTAACATATAGTTTTTTCAAAATAGCTTTTGATTTTAGTATTATATGAAAATTAAATGAAGAAAATTCTTAGCACTTGAATATTCATTAGATTCCCTACTGACCTCGTATTTGTTTGTGTGTCTGTGTGTCTGTATGTCTGTACTTCTCTCTCTCTCTTTCTCTCTCTGTCTGTCTCTCCCTCTCTCTCCATCTATATATCTGTCTTTCTGTCTGTCAGTCTTTCTGTCTTCTATCTAAATTTACTGGTAATTTGCTCACTCTGGAATTATTTTCTTTACTTGGCTTTCTGGACATCGCCCTCTGGGATTTTCTTCTACCCAGCAGGTTATTTATTCTCATTTTTTCTTGTTATACTTCTTTTCTTTACCTCTAGTTATAGATTTTCCCGTCTCAATCCTCATACCTTTTATGATATTTTTACTTGTATGTGGGGGATTCGTGGCTTAAACATCATCCATGTATTGAGTGCTCCCAAAGTCATATTCTTAGCCTTATTTCTTCTTGGAGTTTGCCAAGGAGTCTAGAAGGTATTTCCACCGAGCTCTTTACTACACATATTAGTCCTGGATCCAACACAGAGCTCTCAAGTGCTCTTCACCCATGTTCCACTTCCTTAGTTGAATCTCAGGGTTCATTCCTGATTTATTCTACTCTTCTTCCTGTTCTTCCTCCTTTTCCTTCTTCTTTTCCTTCCTTCTCCTCCTCCTCCTCCTTCTTCTCCTTCCTTTATACCTCCTCCTTCTTTTTCCTCCTGTTCCTCCTCTTCTGTGTATGTGCGTGTGTGCGTGCGTGCGTGTGTGTGTGTGTGTGTGTGTGTGTGTGTGTGTGTGTGTGTGTGGTGTGCGTGCATGCTCACCAATACTGGTGTTTAAACTCAAGACTTCAAACTCTAGTTTGGCTATGTCACTCAGGGCTGGTTCTCTACCACTTGAGCCCTGTCTCTGGCCTTTTTTCTGGTTAATTCAAGATAAAGTCTCATGAACTTTTCCTGCCTAGACTGGCTTCTAACTACAATCCTCAGATCTCAGCTTTTTGAGTAATTAGGATTAATGGCCTGAGCCACTGGGTGTCCTGCTCTCCTTTTCATAGATTCTATTTCCATCACAGGGTTAGCAGCACCGCTGGATAGCTATCCTTTCAAACCAGTTTTCTTCACTTCTCTGGTTCCCACCCACATCCAAACTACCACCATCCCATGTTTGAAATAGTCAACCAGACTCCTGGTTGATATCCCTTATTTTACTTTTTTATATAAGGATTTTTAAGTGTAAATGAAATCATGCTATTCTTCTGCTCAAAACTTGACAATAGCATCCCATAGCTCCTGAGAAGTCTGAACTCATCAGTGTGACAAGGTCCTGCCTGTTTGTTTGTTTGATTTGTCTTTGATAATTCTCCCTGCTGTTGCCTAAATCTCTTCAGCCCCACTGACTTTTCTTGCTTATTCTTAAACACCAGAGTTTTCAGATTTTTCTACCCTACTGATGGCCTTTGGTGATCTAGAAAGAACATAACTGCTCTCTCTTGCACACACACACACACACATACACACACACATACACACTGAATTTCAATGAGATCTTTCATCAAATCCCAATATGAATCTCTTTGATTCATTTAATTTACTATGATAAGTTTTCTTTCCATACCATATACTAGTAGCTTTCTATTTCTCTTGTAAGAATGGAATGCTACAACATAAACCAGGCACTAGTGGCTCATGCGTGTAATCCTAACTACTCAGGAGGCTGAAATCTGATCATCCCAGTTCAAAGCCATCCCAGGCAAGAAAGTCTGTGAAATTTTTATTTCTAATTAACCACCACACAAATCTTGAGCAGAAAAGCTGTGGGACAGTATGTAGGCCCTGAGTTCAAGCCTCCACACACACACACACACACACACACACACACACACACACACACACACACACACAATACAGCTAGAATTGTGTTTCTTTTTCACTGTAAACACAGCAACCCAAATAGTGCCTGGCAGTGGGACTTCAATTATTTATTGACTTTATATTACCTGTATTTGGTCATATCCACAAACAAAGTAGCAAATGTTAGCACTGGTTATCAAGTTAAACATCTGACATATTATCTGAAAATGTTCAAAATGCTCTTTTCTTTGCCTTAAAAATGCTCTGTAATATTTTTGCATTTATACTGCTGCATGGCCATGTAGATATTTGATTCTTTATTATTTATTTTTCCCTTCCTTTCTGTCTTTCTTTGATAACTTTATATAATAATACCCTCTTTATGTGTTAATCTGTTACATCTACCCTACAAACCATTTTCTTTAGTAAACATATGCTACCACTATGACAGAATAGATACAGTTTTGTTATAGTCTTGGCATTCTACAATAGATGGTATCAAATGCTGAAAGACAAATTTTAGGTTTACTTCATTAGCTTGGTATTAGGGTCATGTCCCATTACAGTCAGGTTAAGAGTATGGGTTATGAAATCATATTGCCAGGGTTCTGTTTCCAGTTGTGTTGTTAACCATTTTGTGACTGCACACAAAGCTCCCAGAGGCTCAGTGACCATCTGACTCATGGCTGTAGGTAATAAATGAGTTTGTGTGTGTGGAGCACTTAGCACTTGGGCTTAACGTCCACTCACATGAAGTGTTTGATTGTTATCTGCTGTCATTGTGTTCTGTCAGGACAATTACTTCCAGGAAAATATTTCTTATCACCTTCAAGTCTTCCCTTCCTTAAAGCTGTTGTCATTGCTGTTTTTTAAATTATAGGTGATATCTGTCATCATATTTCTACTTTAACTGTCCTTTTAGCCAGGAATATCCGCTTGACAAACCATCTGTGAAAAACACTCTTTCTGATCATATGTATCTTTTTCTTACTGCCAGTTTATCTTGCCATTTTCAGAATCCAGACAATTACTTCCAATCTTTGATGACTGCTATAGAGTTAGCCAACCTTTTCTGAAAGACTCTGGAATAGGGTCTTGCCATGTATCTTTAGCTGCCCTGGAATTCACTTTAAATCTCAAGTTGATCTTGAATTTGGGGGTCTACCTGCCTCAGCCTTCCATGAAATTCTCTCATTTATATGTAATTATATTTCAAGTAGGAAAGCAGGAAAAAACCAACGTATTTCCTCTACTGTGTCTTCCTACCTTTCTTGTGTCTTCCTGGCTTTCTTGCCTTCCCATTGTTTCCGACTTCATTATCTACTCTTGGCTTTCACTTTTACAATATATGCTTTGTCAATCACCCCTAAGTGCATCTGCAGAGCTAAACTATGGACTCTCTTTTCATCTTACTCATTTCCAGTGAGTCAGCACACCACGATGAGCAAGCCTGAGGCTTTCCAAGGTATAGTTTTGTAAACAATTAAATTTCACAAAGCATCATTTGTTTGGAACTTGACATCTGAACACCTTGAAAGTTTCTTTCAGCTTGAAGAAATGAAACTAGAAAAAAAGAAACGGTATATATATACATATATATATAATGCATATAGGTATATGTATATGTACATATACATATATACATATATATTCTATGATTATGCCACAATAACCTAACTATACTGCTTTCTGAACCCCCAGCCAGGAAATAACCAACATTGCCTAGTCAATTTGTTATACTTGGTAATAACAGTATCAAAATTTGCTATGCCTTGAATCATATTTCTCTTGGAGAGAGTCAGAGTAGCCTGCTACTACAGCTCATTTGTGGGATTGTGTGTATTAAATTTAAAAATATTAATGCTTTAAATATTAATCTTAGTACTACTTCAAGCAAAGTTCCAGTAAATGTTTCTTCCCAGTGAAAACGCATGTGCTGACAAACAAGGAAAATGGAGGTTTGAAAGCATTTCATTCATTTATAGCTAGTGATTTTTTTTCCGGGTGGGCATTTCTAATTGTTGAACTGTCAATTGGTTTAATTGGAATGGAGAAAAAATTCCAAATATTATCCATGTTTGTTTTCGTGGCTCAGTGAGGAAATAAAGTTTTATGAAGAACTTCTTTGCTTAAGTAGCGCTTAAATAAAGAAACTGTCCAGCTAGGCTTTGTAAAGTACATTTCTTCTTTGTCACAAAACTATAATTTGATTGATGTTAAAAAAAAGATTTTTCTCCCCCATAAGAAATTGTGTGGGTTGGGAAACTCTCCATGCTGTCAAGATCTTCATGACTAATAAATGTTACCTGTATCAAGTCTTCTAATTATCTTCAAGATTTTGAATTTTGGAGCCAACAATTTCATTATTTTACCATCTGCCAAAAAGTGTCTTTGGCAGGGCTTTGTAGAAAAATAGGCAATGTGGATGAAACTTGATTAATTAAATAGTAAGCTTGTTTATAAAGATGATACTGACATGTTCCACTTAAGCCCACCCGAGGCTACCTTTGGTACTGCTATTAGGACCAACATAAATTGAAGCCCTGATCATGCCTTGCCTACTGGAAGTGTCTTTCATGCCAGGGAAATTAAAAATGGAAACGAATAACACTCACTGTAGAAGCTAATGTTCAGTTTTTTGCAGAAAGTATTTAGATGTAAATAAATTATAATTTCAGCCAATTCAAATATCAAATTTTCAAAGTAAGCAAAAAAGTGAATAAATATATTTTGAATTTTTGTGCTTTTTAAAAAAGTTACTGCAGAAATGTGTGTTAAAACAACACAATACAGGGTTGGGAAGGTGGCTCAGTGGTAGAGCGCTTGCCTTGCATGCATGAGGCTCTGGGTTCGATTCCTCAGCACCACATAAGCAAAAAGAAAAAAGCCGGAAGTGGCGCTGTGGCTCAAGTGGTAGAGCGCTAGCCTTGAGCTGAAGAGCTGAGGGATAGCGCTTAGGCCCAGAGTTCAGGCCCCACAACCGGACCCCAAAAAAACAAAAAAAAAAACAACACAATACAGGTTGACCCATTGCAACAATGAAATGTACAAGACGCTATGTTGGAAAATGAATTTTACAATTTAGGCGGGGGTGGGAGGATGGGGAGTGGGGGTGGGAATGTAGTTGAGGAGGTGGGAGGGAAGGGGTGATAGGGAAAAACAAAGGAGGAGGCAACAATGTTTGATAAGAAATGTACTCATTACCTTGCTCATGTGATGGTAACCTCTCTGTACAGAATTTTCACAATTAAAAACTTATTTTAAAAAAAGAAAAAAGAAAACAACATGATTTCAATGATTTTAATATTTTCTATGACTAGTCAGAAACTATGAATTTTAAACTTTCAGACTACTTTTAGATACCTTCCATGGACCAGGTGAACTGCTAGGTGTAACTTTTCCTCTAAAGAAAACATTGAAACACTGATGTAGCCCCATTCTAACTGTTCCTTGAAGATGCTACCTTCCCAAAATTAAGGCATAAACTTATCCTGTGCATCACTCTGAGAAAAAACAGAAACCAAAACCAACAACAAAAAAAAATGGCTCTGGTACTCAGCTGCAACTGTACCAGTTCCAAGTTGAACTCCATGTCCTCCCTTTACTGTCTAAAGGGAGAAAAGTATTTAACCTACCTAGATCAGAGATAACAATAGTAGCATTCACTTGGGCAAACCGATGTGAGGATTAAATGAATTAACACAAGGGAGGTCCTAGCACAATGACAGACACAGAGGAAAGGCTTCATACATGTTTTTCCTTTGTTTCATTATTTATATCATTTAACAGAAGAATTTTGTCAAGGAAACCCATCTATAAAAAGCATGAGTATAAGCCAGGTGCCAATGGCTTACACCTGAAATCCTAGATACTCAGGAAGCTGAGATCTGGAGATTGAGATTTGAAACCAGCCCTGCCAGGAAAGTTCATGAGACTTTTATCTGCAATTACCCACTGAAAAGCCAGAAATATAGCTATAGCTCACCACGTATAACTCTTGTTTTGAGCAAAAATACTTAGGGACAGTGCCTAGGCCCAAGCTCAAGCCTGAGGACTCCTCCCAACACACACACACACACAAACACACACACACACACACACACACACTCACACACACACACACCATGAGAACATTAAGACATTCAGACAAATATACCTTGTAGCAATTATAAATGTTTAAACATGAAAGCAATTATAATGATCAAAAAGAGTGGTTATAAGAGAATGAGGAAATAAATACGTTATAGCTATGTAATGAAGTAATAATTGTACCATATAATAATAATTAATTCTATATTAATTAAAGTATTAAAATTCTTCTATGACATATAAATTTTACTTTAAAAATATTAATAAGTAGACCTATGATATAAAATTATTTCAAATTGATTTCCATAATATGAAATCATAAGAAACCTTGTATGGACATAGGAATTAATATTAATAGATAATTTGAATAGATAATACATATGACTAGATTTAAGTTTTTTAACCAACTTTGTTCTAGTCTGATATATGTAAATGTAAAAATATAGAGATAAGAATAATATATGTTAGTTTTTAAATAAACTACTTGTATAAATGAATTAGGGAAAACTTGACATGGAAAGGAAATAAAAAGTATGAAAACTAGAAAGCTCTTGGAGGTCATAGGCCATAACCTCTCTCTATTAATGGGAAATGACTAAAGCTCAGAAAGTTATAATGCTTTATTCATTCAGTTAGAGTGTAGATATAGATGAGTACATTGGATAAGTATTTGTCATGCTGTTGCTTTACACCTGTATGATTAAGAAAGATATGGAATTATGGAATGACCCTTCACGACTTGGAAATTATCTTCATTGACACTGTATATGTATATTTTTCAGGGAAAAATATTGTGGCAGAGGCAGGAGATAATATTGACATATCAGAGACAGATTTTCATTGGCTTTAAGGAGCAGAAGGAAAATATTTTTGATTAGGAAATTACCCTGGGTAAAAAAAAATGTCTGTACATGAAATTATTACTCTAACATTCTCAACGGTTGACAGGAAAGAGTTGAAAATACAGTTACAGAACAATTAAGCAAGATTCTGAGAGGTATCACCTCAGAAGAAAATAGAAATATAACACATTAAGTTATGAACTTGTCATAATAGATGTGTGTATCCATCTTTTTATGTTATTTAATTTGAAGCCAATATTGGGGACATAGAGCTTACCTATGATTATATGTTACTATCACTGCTTTATGTTCTCTTGTGTTCTAAATGTAATCTTGCCATATGTAATATTTTTTTTTTTTGTAAATCACCACAATTCACTGCTAGAGTATAGGATGTATAATGAGCTACATTATATTGGCCCATTCAGACTTATTCCTGACATTTTTCTCTTTATGCTATTTTTGTTCATCATTAACTTTTTAAAAAATATTTTTTGTAAAGATACTGGACAGAGGGGTCACAGTTACATGAGTAAGGCAATGAGCACATTTCCTATCGAGCATTGTTACCCCCTCCTTTTTTCCCCCCTACTATTCCTTCCCTCCCCAACTCCTCCCCCTCCCTGTCAAGTTGTAAAGTTCATTTTCAACATAGTCTTGTATATTTCATTGTTACAATGGGTCAACCTGTATCCTTGTTTCAGCATTTTGTTATTTCCCTTCCCCTCCCCAAATTAGAAAAATGTATATACAAGATGCAGGGCACTGGAATCAAATACGTTGAAAACAGGGGTTATACCATGGGGGAAGAACATACAAAAGAAACAAAAAAATCAGTACATTAAAAACAACAGCGACAAAGATTTTTATACTTTTTAAAAATCATTTCTACTTCTAATATGATTCCTTTGTAATACTCTATTTTCCATTGCTAGATGGAATTTTTCTCTACTTAAGTAGATAATTATAACCCATAATTTATTAAGACAATGCATTTTTATTTATTACTTATCAATACTGAAGCTAATTTATATCTACATAGTATTCTGGATAAGAAATAACCTCCGGTAAATTCCTTCTTTCTTTTAGTGCTCTCACTCCAGTCAAGGTAGTATTTTCTGGAATTTTAATACCAGCACTAAAAGAATACAAGAAAGGAATGGAAGGAAGGAAGGAAGGAAGGAAGGAAGGAAGGAAGGAAGGAAGGAAGGAAGGAAGGAAGGAAGGAAGGAAGGAAGGAAGGAAGGAAGGAAAGAAGGAAGGAAGGAGGAAGAGAGGGAGGGAGGGAGGGGGAAGGAATGTAATATCAATTAAACAATTAAACAGAGGGATTACAATTACATAAGTAAGGTAATGAGTATATTTCTTTTTGAACAGTGTCACCCCCTCCCATTTTTTCCACTTTCTCCCTCCCCACCTCCCTCCCCCTAAAGTTGTAAAGTTCATTTGTAGTGTGTACTGAGTATCACTATTGTATTGGTTCACCCTTTATCCCACCATTTCTGGGATTTACCTTCCTCAAATCAGATAGACTTATATGTAAGACAAAAGGTACAGAAATCAAAAACAGTGACAACAGGGAATAAACCAAAGGGAAAAAAAGAAGAAAAAGAAAGAAAGAACTGCAAACAGTAAAATTAAAAAAAAAAACACTTCTTGTTTTCATTTTTTGGAATTCATTTCGATAAGCATCATTTTATATGATCATGTTCACATCACTATTGAGCCATTGTGGTCCTCTAAGAATATTCTAGACATATTCTAGTTATTACAAATCAGGGAAACCATGCAGCCTGTATTTCCATGGGTCTGGCTTAGTTTGCTTAATATAATTTTTCTAAGTGGTTCCATTTCCTTATGAATGGGGCAATGTCATTCTTTCTGATGGAAGCATGGAATTCCATTGTGGTTTTTTTTTTTTTTTTTTTGCTTTTGAGAGACATCTATTTTTTCTTCTTAGAAACTTACATAATTTCCCCCTGTCTGTGGTATGCATACGCTTCACTGAAATGCATCCAGAGTTCTTATTTCTGCTTAGTACTCAAATCCATTAATCCCAAACAATACATTTATTGTTGGTTAAATTTCTGTTATATTCTCAAATGCTTCCTTCCCTCCATCTCCTTTGTTTCAGGGATTCCTACAGGATAGATGTCAAATGTTTTGTTATCCTATGTTTATTGTTTCTTTGTTGTTATGTTTTATCTTTTTTTTCTCCTCATTTTCTTCATTCAGCTATTCTTCTTATTCACTAATTGAGTCTGTCCGTAGAGCTCATTTCAACAGTTAATACCTAAACACTAATTTTCCTACTTGTTCCTACTTAACTGATCCAATATCCTTGCCTATCAATGAGTATTTTAACTTGTTCTTTCTCTCCCATTAAGTCTGTTGAGATTATTTTTTAGTTTGCTATCTTTATTTTACTTAAACCTAATAATCCCTTAAGAAGCTTTGATTTCCCAGTGGCTAAAATTTTGTCCTTGTCTGTTGTAGAACTAGTTATGTCTATGTAATGTCCTGGCTGGTTCTCATCCTAGTGATATTGGATGGACTCTCTAGGAGAGAAAGTCTCTACCCTTATAAGCCATGCCTCCTTTCCTAGCCAGTGACCCTTGACTACAAGGATACTGTCCAGTGCCTCTGACTCAAGTTATACTTTAACCTTGGAGTAGATATCCTTTGAGGCTATTACCCATGTTGGGGAATGAAGGAGAATAGTTTGGACAATTCTGAGATGTATTGCTGCTCACAGCATCCAAGATACAAGTGAGGAAAAGAAAAGGTCACCATGACAAAATGCTCCAAAGATCACAGCCCCACAGCCTGGAGCTTTCCACTGGAAGCCCACATTGGGGGACTCATTCCTCTCTCCCTCCCTCCCTCCCTTCCTCCCTCCCTCCCTCCCTCTCTCCCTCCTTCCCTCCCTCCCTCTCTCTCTCTGTGTCTCTGTCTTTCTCTGTCTCTCTCTCCCTCTCATCCTCTCTCTCCAGCTCTCCTTCTCTCCCTCCCTCCCTCCCTCCTTCTCTCTCCTCTCTCTGTCTCTGTATCTCTGTGTGTCTCTCTCTCCCTCTCTCATCCTCTCTCTCTCCATCTCTCTCTCCCCCTCCTTATCTCCTCTCTCTCTCTCTCTCTCTCTCTCACTCTCTTTCTCTCTCTCAGACTATGACATTTACAAATCTGGGTTGACGGGTAGAAGCCAGATGCCTGTACTCATTTTTTACTTACAAATATATACTATATCATCTATATAGAAGCTATAAGCAGGATGACATTTTTCCCAGCCAAACTAAGATTTTATAATTTAATGTCAGGGATTTATATTTTTTAAAGTAACAACAGTTGCACATACTACTGGACATTCCCTTTGTAGCATAATTTCTCACTTTAGAATAGTTAATAGATACAAAATACAAATATAGATCATCATAAAACTGTATCAATACTATATTAATATCACACACATTAATATTGGTGTTCTATAGAGAAATTTATTATGGCATATTTTGCCTCCTGAATCCAGAGAAAATATTTCAATACATTTAAAAAAATATATTTTTTTAACCAATCATATTTTTGTAATAAATTGTTAAAAGAAAATTTTGAGACAAAAAAATGGCTATACTACCACAACTGCCAGCATAAGAAAAACCAAGTCTCTTAGAAATTAAAATCTAACTGCTAAATACTAAGGAAATCAAATTATAAATTAAAATGTTGGTTGTTTATCAAGGTCAGCCAGGATGTTGGAAAATATTCATGGATATGTACTATTGTTGTGATTGATACAGCCTTTGTGAAATGCAATTTAAGAATACTTATCAAATTTAAACATGTACATAGCCCTTGACCCAGGAAACCCACTCCCTGGAATCTATCATAGAGAAATATTTGCACATGCAGGCAAGGATATGAACATAAGAAAGGACATTTATAGTCTTTTAAAATGCAATGCATATTTATGTGGCTAAAAATATTGGAGAGGAAAAAGAGACAGCAATTGGCAACATTGCAGAGTAGGTTAGAGGTAAGAGCGAGAAAAGAATTCATTTATAGTTACACATATCTGCATTGCTTGACAACTTACACTAAATAAAAAGCAATGAAATAATAACATAGTAAAATTTAAAGCATCTAAGGAATAATTATAAATTTGGTTTAAAATACCATTCTGATAAAGATCTATACTTGTACCAGTTCAGGTCTTTGAATTTTAACATTATTCCTGAAAATAGATAAAATATTCAGAGGTTGAAACTGAGCAGCTCTATGAAAAATAGAAACAAAGAAATGCTATGAATTTTTTTTAAAAAATTGAAAATAAAACTTTAAGAATGAATGACAAGCGCATAAAAGAGCCAGCTCTTTGAAAATTTCAGTAAGATAGAAAATTCCTTGTGAAATTTAAAGGAAATGGAAATACTAAAAATTGGCAGTGAAAAACAAGAAACAACTTAACTAAAAGGAGAAAAAAATTACCATTACATGATTTTTTATATCTTTGAGCTACTTTATTTGTATGTTTTTGAAATGTTTAAGTTCTTAGAAAAATAAATTCAAAATTATTTCTTTTCTTAAATTGTGAAATATCAAATGAATCAAGAACCATGATTCCGTTCTATTCAAAACCTTATTCTATAAAAGTATATTTCTGTACCCTAAAGACATAGAAAAAAATTATTTTTGTTGACTTTGAGCTTTGAACTTGGGGTCTCATACTTCTAATCAGGTATATAGTCCTGAGCCAAACCTCTAGTTCTTTTTGTGCATGGTCTGTCTATCTATCTATCTATCTATCTATCTATCTATCTATCTATCTATCTATCAATCATCTATCTATCTATCTGTCTATCTATCTAATTTATCTATCTATCATCTCTATCTCTCATCTATCTGTGCTATTATCAATACTTGATCTTAGAGTCCTACACTTGCTCAACTTGATTTGAGCTCTACAACTTGAGACAGACTGGCTTTTTTGCTGGTTATTTTGGAGATGGAATCTTGCTCCAGGTCTCAGCCTCCTGAGTAGCTAAGATTGCAGGTGTGAGCATTTGGCACCCAGCCTGTATTGGTTATTTTTGAGATAGGTTCTTGCATCCTACCTTCCCAGGTGTGTGTCAGGAGTCCAATCTGCCTATTTTAGGTTTCCCATCATAGCTAGGACAATAGGCACAATGTTTCCACACCTCACTTCTTTTGTTCTGACAGATTCTCAGGAACTGTTCTGCCTAGGGCCAGCTTGGAACTGTGATCTTACCGATCTCAGCGTTCCAAAAACTTTGGATGACAGGAAAGCACCACTGCACAGACTTACAGGTTAAGAAGAAATCTCATAAACTTTACTCACCAGTCTGGCCTCCTAAATAATCCTCTCATTTCAGCCTCCCAAGTAGTAGCTAAGATGACAGATATGAGTCACCACTACCCAAACAGAAATAAAAAGTCAAAAATTAAAGAAGCGTAATTTTTCTAATGTTTAAAATTGTCTTCAAGTAGTTAAACAAAGGAATTGTGCTTCAGCAAAACAGTTTATGAATATAATGCCTCATTCTGGTCAATGGTACCCCTTTGAACATTCTCACCCATCCCTCCCAAACCCCCTCCCTCACTTTTCTTGATTTTGTAGGATATGCATTGAATTTTTGGCTGAATTTTCCCCTTTCTTCTCTTCATTTGTCTAACCCTCTTCTTGACTCCAGACCACCCCTTTCATGTACCCATGTCTTGTTGACCTCTGATTTAGCCTTTCTGAGGAATGAAACCATTGAGTTGTCCCCCCTGAATCTATCCTTCTTCAGTTAATACATTTGTGTACACTTGTATACTACCCAAAGTATTTACTTGTATAGTTATAAACTAATCCTACCTTTCATATATGAGAGAAAGCATGTCATCTTTTTTGTTCTGGGCCTGACTTACATGACAAGTAAAATGCTCACAAAATAAATGAAGCATCCAATAGAAAAGGTTTTTGCTATTGCCATTTTTGTTATTTGTTCTGAAGCTTGAACTCAGGGCTGTGTGATGTTCCTGAGCTTTTGGGCTTAAGGTTAGTACTCTACTACTTGAGCCATAGCTCCACTTCTGGCTTTTTGATTTCAAGAGACTCATAGCTAAACTATATATATATATATGTAATATATAAATAATATAAATAATTATATAAATACATAAATATATAAGTATGTATATTTACATATTATATATTTATATATGTATATAACCACATACACAGATGCACATACACACAATGGAGTATTATTCTGTGATAAAGAAGAATGAAAGTCTGCACTTTGTGGCCTCCCATGTAGCTAGGATTACAGGCAGGAACCCCCAGCACCCAGCTTAAATAGATAATGATTGAAATAATACTTTCTATTGAAATTATTATCAGAATGATAACTTTAAACCTTATTGTATAAAATCATATTTCAAAAAGTTAACAGAGAACCAATTTAATCTCAAATCAGGTATGATATAAAAATCCAAATAATCCAGGATCCAAGAAAGATATATTCTAAGAAAAAGAAAGAAGATGTAACAGTAGAAAATTTTTTGGTAAAATAAAGCACATCAATAGCTAAAAGTTTCCCTCTGGAATATGGCTACCAGAGAAAAACAGAAACAAACCAAAGCAAGACATTTGACAGAGTAGTATGTCAAATTCTACTTTAAATTGTCAGTGTATTAGAAATAGAATGGCATTGAGAGTAGAATTAATGGCATTTAGTAGTACTTAAGTAGAATGAGACAATATATTACAATCTAGAATTTTACTTTATACATATGCATCTATATCTTAGACATAGGTTCCATACATAAGAAAACATGTACTATTTATCCTTCTAAGCCTGGTTTACTTTAATTAACATGATAATCATCATTTTTTTACAAACAGCATATTTACATTCTTCTTTATGGTTGAATAATACTCCATTGTGTGTCTGTGTGTCTGTGTGTATATTTATGATATATACATATATTCATATATAATATATACATATATGTCATATATCACATTTTCTTTATCCATCAGATATAGGTCAATCTAGGATGCTTTCATAGTTTAGCTACTATAAAACATGCTTTAATGAACACGATGTGGAGGTATTCCACTATATTCTGTTTTATATTTCTTCAGCTATATACCCACTAAGGTATCACTGGATCACAGGTTAGTTTTATTTTCATTACTTTGGAGGAACTAGCATACTAATTTCCATGTGTTTGTACTAGCTTATATTACCACCCTCAGTGTATAAATAGGTCCTTTTATTGTTGTGTTCTTGAAATGTTTTGCTTGATGAGGAGCATTCTAATTTTTTTTAACCTGGGGAAGTCTGGACTAAGATCCTCCTTTGTATCCTTCTCATTGTACTGGTGTCACAAATGTTTGCCACCACACTCTGGTTGAAATGGGATCTCACCAACTATTTTTGCCTGAGCTGACTTCAAATCAATCCTCCTGATCTCCATCTCCTGAGTAAGTAGAATGACAGTAATGAGCTTTCAAGCACCCAACCTATCCTAAATTTGCAAAGGTTAGTTTTTTGCTTAGTTATGGAGTTCTTGAGCATATGTATGTATGGACATGCATTCGTGTGCGTGTGTGTGTGTGTGTGTGTGTGTGTGTGTGTGTGAGTGTGAGTGTGGTGTGTGTGTGTGTGTATGCTGCTGAGGATGACACCCTAGGGCCTACACATACATTTGAGATGGTTGATACTTTTTTTATTTTTTGTTGGTCATGGGGCTTGAACTCAGGGCCTGGGCATTGTCCCTGAGCTTCTTTTGCTCAAGGCTAGCACTCTGCCACTTGAGCCTCAAAGCCACTTCTGGATTTTTCTGTTTATATGGTATACTCAGGAATCCAACTCAGGGCTTCATGCATGCTAGGCAAACACTCTACTACTAGGCCATATTCCCAGATCCCGTTGATATTTTTTTCTTCTACTTTGTGTATGCCATCAGACTGCTTGTGCTCTCCATCACCTTTGCTTTTTATCAACAATTGTTTTTGAAATGTCCTTTGAGATAGGTACTAGCTGGTCAAAGGGAACCCAGTCCTCTGTATTCTGGTCACACAGAAGGATTGCATTTCTCTGTGCCTTGAATTTAGGATTTTGCTGTAACTTGCTTGGGAAGTAGAATTTGAGAATTTGAGTTTCTGCCTTCTCTCTATTTTGTGCCATGAGAGCAACTAGCTCATCTTGAAGGTAGTGACACAGATCCCAGCCCCCAACCTGAAGCAGAGATGTAAAACACATCCTAATGTCTATTCAACATGGAGCCCTAGCTTGATCAGCAAAGGCCATTGCTATATTTTAATTGTATTTGCTCCTTCAAGGTTACCTGGCTATTCTAATACTACTACATTCATCAGGGAAATTAATTTCTGCTATCATATCTACATCTCAGTTGACATCTGGGCCACCCCTGAATGTGGAAGGGATCAGGACAGGTTATGTAATGTCTTATCAACGACCCCGGATATTTTAGTTGTGCCAGAGATACATTAAATTCACGCAAAGACCTTGAGTTTTATTTAGGGGCTAGAAAAAGCTAGAAGCAGAGCTGGCACCTTCTGTGTGCAAATACTCTATGAAGGATTATTGGATTTCTTTATATACAAGGTCTTTTAGTATGTTAGCATTTTTTTATTCACAAATATATCCAAGTTGATTCTTCTTCCTCCATTTAACAAATAATACTCAGGCCCTTCTTATATTTCTAAGGAATGAACTTTGTATATGATTTTTTTCACTCTTAAAAGTTATATTCTGGATTTGTGTCAGATGGCTGCATTATTCCAAAGAAAAAATTATGGCTCTGTATTGAATGATATGCTGATATGCATAGCATTTAGTCCTTGACAGATGCATCTCTTTCTCTCTCTCTCCCTCTACACATACACACATATGCACATATACACACATATGTGTGTATATATGTATTCTAGATACAGGGCCTAGCATTCTTTAGGCAGCAACAAAGGAGTTTTTATACCCTATTCTGCAAAGCTTACAGAAACAACAGACTGAAAACCTGGGAGGCAGCATACAGACTTGAGGCATAGGTTGACAATGAATACAACTCTCTCTTGAGTGATTAATTTTTAGAGGATCTTATCACCAGCCAGAGCAGGAAGAATGTGATGGTGCCTTATAGGGTAGAAAACTCCGGTTCTGTGTTCTGGCCACCCGGATGTTTGACTATTTCAGGTACTTTGCTCATTTGATGATACCATTTTTGTGAGGGATTTTGTTTAGCTTTTCTATCAGCATTTCCCCTCACACTTCAGTAAAATGTAAAATAAACTTAGGAGCTGCCAAAACCAAGCTTATAAGTAAATACTACTGGAGAAAGCAAAGACAGAGAGCTGAACTTCAGGCCCTGGAGAGGAACGCAAGTCAGGCCTCGCTGAAGCCTTTATAGGCTCCCCTTTGAAAAGACTAACAAAAACAGACTAAAACATTTGAGAAGAAGAAAATAGAAGTTTTTAGCGATTACAAAGCCACGAGGCTAGCAGAAAATACATGACACAAAATTGTCTGAAGCTGCTTGCCCTCTTTGCTCTCAAAGCTACTTTGGCTTATTTTCAAGTTCCAGGATACGGCTAAAAGGGATTTCTGTCTCTTTTGGAAACTTGGTCTGTGCCAAGAACCCTTGGTCCAGAATACCTCTTGGAGCCTGGCGTGGTTCTGGGAGCTGGCTTATACACTGGAGATGACAGAAAGAATGTGTGCGTGTGTGTGTGTATGTGTGTGTGTGTGTGTGTGTGTGTTGTGTGTCCCTCTGTGTGTATTTCTAAATATGTATATTCATCTTTAAAACCTGCTTCTCTCCCTCAGCTGGGTGCAGTGCTTTCCATTTTCTTCACCATCTGAGTTATCTTGAGATAGATGAAAGCAACTGAGAAGACAGAATGGTAGTGGGAAGGAATGTTGCAAAGTTCTCAGGCAGAAATTTATAGGGAGAATGAAAGTTCACGTTGTACAGTGCTGTAATAAGTAATGGAAACCTCTGTCACCATACAACCTTGTCATCATTGCCGCATCAACACTTCATTTTTCTTTTATTCAGTACCCAGGTTCTTAGAATCTCTACATCTGTGCTCAATTTTCACATTTCTGTCTCTTAATACCAGAATTATCATTAGGGATTTCAAATGTTATAACCTTATCATAGACTATTGTACCATCTCCTTAGAGTTTTCCCTCTATTGCAGAAACAAATATAGAACTACATGTTTCACATGCTCTGACTCTGGGAACATTATACACAAGGAAGATCAGGAGAGGTCAGAAAGACATGGTCCTAGGATGCTTCTACTGTGATTGCTCATCAACAAATATATGTAACACACATAATGGAAATATATTCTTTTATTTTATGTGTGTGCATGCGTGGGAGTACTGGGGCTTGAACTCAGGGTCTGAGTATTGTCCCTTAGCTTTTTCACTGATGCTCTACCACTTGAACTACAATTCCACTGTTGACTTTTTGGAGATTAATTGAAAGAGTCTCACAGACTTTCCTGTTCAAACTGGCTTTGAACCATGATCCTCAGGCTTCGAAGCATGATTTTTAGGTCTTAGCCTCCTGAGTAGGTATATAGTTTCAGGCATGAGCTAATAGTGCCTGGTCCAGTTAATTTTTATTTAACACTATACAGGAAAACAACATAAGGATAAGTATTAAAGACAACAGGAAAGGGGTGACACTGATCAAAATGTATTCATAAACTACTTTGTTAAATGGCCACTCCTTTGTACAACTAAAGATAGTAAACAGAAAATAGAAAAACAAATTACATTAAAATCAATAAACACAATAGGTCAAAGGAATCAATGTATCTGAAAACTAAACAGACAAATTTTTATTTTTAGTAATATAAAGGAACAAATGGATAATACATAAAGAAAATAAATATATCAGATTCATTAGAGATCAGAAAAGCAAATCTGATCCAAAGGCTATTTATAAATGGCCTACAAAATTTTTTAAAGTTTCTATATTTTTTAATCTATTGATTTAAAAAATTGCATGGCATGTGAAACCTGAATGAAATTCAATATATAGCATTCATAATGAAGTTGTTCTGGAACACAGCCTTACCCCTCATCTCCCTAGGACTATGGCACTGCTGTGTTGTAGTGAGTTCATTAATTGTGACAGAAATTTAAAGGCCTATGTTTTCTAGATCTAGTTAATTTAATAAATGATAGATTTAATAAATAATACAAAACCTGGCTGTTTGGAGAAACAGAAAATTATTAGCTAACAGAAACAAATCAGAAAATAGATGATGATAAAGATTCAAAGAAAGACTAAATTGAAAAACTTGAACAATAGAGTTTTTTAAGGAAAATATAATCTACAAGTAAACACCACAAAATATAGGAATGTTAAACCAAAGTAGTTCAATAAAAGTATTGGATACAATTATCAAAAGGCTGGTCCAAACCAGTATATTCAGATACATTCCTAGGAAAATTTAGAAAAGTGTCATTAATATTTAAAACCATTCTTGGTATTATAGACTAAAGAAAATCTCCAAATTAATTTTGGAGAGAAGGTATAAAATTGATCATGAAGTCATAGACAGACATTTCATAAACAAAAATACCCACAAAATAAACAAAGCCAAAGCTGCCAAAATAAAATTAAGAGATAAATGTACACTGCATGTGAAACAAATTCCAATTTATATTATAGATACAAGGTGATCTTAATACGTGAAACCCTTCTTCAAGCTAATAATAAAAGTTGAATAGAAATAATAAAAAAAAGAGTTAAATAGACAATACGTAGATGAAAAGATGATAAGAATACAAACATAAAAGGAACAAATTCAATTTTAGTAACAAAAGGAATATAAAACTACATTGATGTGAGGTTAGTTTAGATGTCAGAACTCTGGGAAAAAGCTAAGGGAACTGGATATACTCGTGCATTGCAAATGAAGCCATAGAAAGGATGAGCAGAGCCATCTAGGTCTGTGAGATTCTTTTCCCCATGCCTCTGGCAGCTATAGAGACTACTTAGAGCCCCTAAGCTTATGTCCTACCAGTCTTCTCCAAAAGCTGTCCTAGTTTATTTTCTGATGGTTTTATTTACTATGAGTGTTAAAATGTAAAAAAAAAAAAAAAAAGCTTGGACCACCCTGAAATGGCACCATTGCTACTAGAAGCATTTGATTTACCTATCAATATCACAGATAGGTATGTAGATGTGTGTAGATGTGTGTAGATGTGTGTATATGTCTATACACATAGACCTTGGATTACAGAGGTATGGTGAGAATGGTGAAGTGCTTATGTCCTCGTACCTAGCCCATTAGTCCTAGTACTTGCAGATTAAATAGGTGTTATGTTATTTTTTCCTGGGTTGAAGGTTTTGGCTACTTTTATTCTATTTTATAAAATTGTATTTTCTTGTAAAGATGCTTTACAGAGGGGTTACAGTTACATCAGTAAGGTAATGAATACATTTATTGTTGGCATTGTTACCCGCTCCTTTGTTTTTCTCCTACTATCCCTTCCTGTCCCCACTTCCCCCTTCCCCCCTCCCTCCCCCAAAGTTGTAAAGTTCGTTTCCAACATAGTGTCTGTGAGTATCATTGTTGCAATGGGTCATCCTGTGTCCTTGTTTCAACATTCCACTGACACTCCCCAAATTAGATAAGTGTATATACAAGATGCAAGGTATCAAAATCAAATGCAGAGACAACAGGGATATACCATAGGAGGAAGAGCATGCAAAAGAAACAAAACAAAAAATTCACCTAGTACATTAAAAACAACAACAACCAAGAAAACCTCTTGTGTCCATATCTTGGAGTTCATTTAGCTTAGCATCATCTTACATGGTCAGATGTACATAGCTTTTGAGCTTCAATGTGTCATCATGACCTACCTCAGAGGGGAAAGAAACAATGCACTACCCTGAGAAATTTCTAGAATTAATGAATAATACTGTTGTAGAAGGCAAGGCCGAGGTTAATTTTGGGGGAACACTTTGTCTCATCCATCACCAGATTCCATGAAAAAGTTCTAAAGGTCAGCCCGGGTATCATTTTCTGACTTCAGAGGTTCATTATGCTTTCTCCAAAGTCTCTGAATCATCCATTGTGTTTTATGCCCGAGCTTTTGGCTCTTAGAGGAATACTCTCCTTTGTATAAATAGTCCAGGGTCACACGTTACAAAGCCCTACAAGTCACAGCAGAGATCCTGTGAGGGCTGCAGCTGTCCCAGATGGAACTGATGAAAATATTGCCTCTCCCTCCTGCCCTCATAAAGTGTTTGTTTGGTACATTTTATTTTGCTCTAACAATAATAACACTAACAGTAATAATTCCAATTCTGTTCAGCCATGTAATCATCTTACTTTGCCGCCTCCCTTGGAACCTTGAAACCTCCTGATTATAATGTCTTCATGCAATGTGACAAGAAACAAATATTCTAAAGTTACCTTCCTGCTAAGTTCAGTCCTTTCAAGACAGGTGGCTGTCCTAGCCACATCCCCAGACTTGCATATGAGCTTATAGGCTACAAGGTGTCCCTTTGCTTCAGTTCCAAGTGCTTGGGGGAAGACCATGAAATGCTACGATGTATGAACTTAATATTTAATACTACACTGAACCAAGGCAAGCCTCAGGTTATTTAAATGTAGCATAGTAGAGAGACCATCTGTTCTGAGAGGAACTGTTTTAAGAATATACAGTATGGGTAAATGACCACAAACAAGGCCATACGAAAGCTACCAGCACAACTATGTTTATCGCAACATTATTTACCACAGCTAAGATGTGGAATCAACCCAGATGCCCCTCAGTAGATGAATGGATCTAGAAAATATGGTATAATGGAATTCTATGCTTCCATCAGAAAGAATGACACCACCCCATTTGTAGGAAATGGAAAGACTTGGGAAAAAATCATATTAAGTGAAGTCCCATGGTTTGTCTTACTTGTAAGAATTAGTATGTGTCTAGGATAATCTTAGCAAATGAACAGAATAGCTCAATAGCTGTGTACATATGACTATATAAGATGATGCTAAGTGAAATGAACGCCAAGACATGGACATACAAGTTTTTCTTTGTTATTGTTGTTTGTAATGTAGTATGTGATTTCTTTTTCCTTTTGTGTTTTCCCCCTATGGTTTATCCTTTGTCATTGTATTTGATTTTGGTGCCCTGGGTATTGTATATATGTTTATCTGAATTAGGGAAGGGAAGAGGAACAACAAAATGGTGAGGAAGAGGACAAAGGGGAACCAATACAACAGCGATACTCACAAGACAATATGTTGCAAATGATCTGTACAATTTTGTGGAGGGGGGTGGTTAGAAAGCAAGGAAAGTGGGAGGAAAATGAGGGAGAGAGTAACAAGTTAGACAAAAAATGTACTCACTACCTTACTATGTAACTGTACATCACCTTGACAATATTTTTTAAATGAACATTCAGTATCTCTGAGAGTATATAGCAAATGATACGGCATGGAATAAAGAAAGACTTTGCTTTTTGATAGAGATATTTAATATGCACATTTAATGACAAATATGCATATATATATATATATACACACAGAGAGAGAGAGAGAGAGAGAGAGAGAGAGAGAGAGAGAGAGAAAGGAGGGAAAGAGAGGGAGAAAGAGATGTAAAATATAAATCTCACAATTATACCATAGAGATAATGACATCTCATTGTGTAGGTATTGCCCACTGCCTATAAGTACATGTACAAGATGGAGAAGGTCAGCTAATAGTTTAGTTTCATTCATTCCAGCAAGAATGTAAAAAAAAATATAGCAACTCGTTTTAAAGTGTTTTCAAAGTCTGGGCACACCTCTGGCAGGATTAGCATTTCCATAGTTTGCCTTACTGGATTCAGGGAAAGTAGTTTTCCTCTTTCCCTCCCCTCCCCTCCCCTCCCCTCCCCTCCCCTCCCCTCCCCTCCCCTTCACTCCCTGCCCTCTCTCTCTTTTTCTTTCTTTCTTTCTTTTTTCCTTCCTTCCTTCCTTCCTTTCTTCCTTCCTTCCTTCCTTCATTTTGTTCTTTCTTTTTATTTTGGTACTAGAAATTGAACCCAGGACCTCTTGTATCCTAACAAGACATTCTACCCTTTGAGTCACACACCCCAGTCCTTGTTTGTATTTTGTTTTTGATACAGAGACTCACTACTATCTGAGCTAGGCTCCAACTTGCAATCTTCTTGCTTCTGCCTCTCAAGTAGCTGGGATAATAGATGTGAAGCCACCATACCTGGCCAGTTGTCATCTTTCTGTTGAAATATGCATAAATAGTCAGATTACTTTCATTTTGCTGTTTGCTCTCATTAGATTTCATTAAATCAACTGCAGCATTTGTTGTATCCTTCTTAACAACAAAAGCTCATTGAGTTCTGTTGGTATTTCTCTTAGATGCGTATGAAGTACTGTCTATATATCAGATTCCTAATAAAAACTTGAAAAAGTGCATTTTTAAAGCAAGCCTGGATAGAAGCATCTGTGAGACTCATCTCCAGTTAACCACCAGAAAACTGGAAATGGCACTGTGGCTTAAGTGGGAGAGTGTTAGCCTTGAGCTGAAGAGCTCAAGGACAGCACCCAGGCCCAGAGTTCAAGCCCCATGACCAACAACAATAACAAAAGAAAAACAACACAACCTGGTTATTCAGGAGGCTGAGATCTGAGGATCATAGTAGTTCAAAGACAGCCCAAGAAGGAAAGTCCATCAACTCTTAACTCCAATAAATTTTTTTAAAAAGCCAGAAGTGACACTGTGGCTTAAGTGGTAGACTGCTAGACTTGAGCAAAACAAGTTCAGGGATGGGACCTAGGCCCTGAGTTCAAGCCCCAGGACTGGCACCAAACAAACAAAGACTCTAGATAACTTAGATAATTTTTCTGAGAAGAAAGTGTCTTGAAGTAGATCAGATCTCAAACTCCAGATCCATCATTATCAGGCTCCAAGGTTCTGGGATTCCAAGCATATACCACCATGTTAAGCCTGCAAAGGAGTTGACAGAGCTAGAAATCCAATTCAGTGCCTCCTATGTGCTAGAAAAGCACTCTACCCCGGGATTACACCTCCAGCCTCAATAACTCAGATTTTTTTTAAAAAAAGTAACTTACTTGCTATTATAAATTACCTGAAAATGAGTATTTTCATTTTAAAGAAGCATGATATTCCTAGATTAGCTGGAGTTTAGTATGCTTATATAGTCTTAATGTGGATAATTTTTGGAAGGAATAAATAGATAGAAAGATGGGTTTAATCAATGCCAGGCATTCGTGGCTCATTCTTGTAATCCTAGCATTCGTGGCTCATTCTTGTAATCCTAGCTACTTGGGAGGCTGAAATCTGAGGATCAAGATTTAAAGCCAACCCAGGGAGGAAAGGCCATGAGACACTTATCTTCAATTAACCACTAGAAAACCAGAAATAGAGCTGTGATTTAAAAATGACAAAGCACTAACCTTGAGCAAGAGCTCAGAGACAGCACCTGGGTCCTGAGTTCAAGTCTCATGACTGACTGACAAAAAGATGAATTGAATGGATGTTTCTTTTTAGGTTGAGTTTTTCTGAAGGACTTTGCTGGTGGCTAAACACAAAATATGAAGACTATGTAACTCTTTCCTTCCAATGTTTTTCATATCAATTTTACCTCTACGTGATAAAATTTAAAATTTTAAATGTACTAGCTTACTGACGTTCCTAATGTAATAAACTTTTCATGCTCTGCCTTTCTCTGTGTTAAAATTTTGAAAAAATTGTGACATTTGAAAATTATTGAAAGAAATAACCCAAGAGATGACAACCGTTTCAGAAAGATTTGGTCTCAAATAGACCCTCAATAGATGTCTATACACTTGAAACAACTGTGTTCACTTGATTATAGCCTCGGACTCCCAATACCTATGTCAACAGAGTCACACAAAGGGGGTTGTCCATGGACCATGAGCCATTCCACTTTCCCAAGCTATCAGCTTTGTAGCCTATGTTCTTCCACTACTCCTCAAAGGGTAGCTCCTCATTGCTGCTACCACAGCAACTCAGAATGTAAACTCTATATTTGATGATCATGGTCTATGCCATCACTTTTCTCTCTATACCTACAACAGGGACTATAATAGATATGCAGAATACAGCAAATGGATACAGGAGTTTGTGTGCCATATTCTCCTTTGTTCTGTTGTCTATCTTACATTTATTTATAAAGTGCTACTTTCTAAATCAGAGCGTTCATTCATTATTTGTTTTTGTCTTGGCTTTGGATATTCTTTTTCTTCAGCCCCCGTTTCTCATTCTCTTCACCTGGCTGAGCCCTTGTTGACGAAACTCATAATGAACCATGTTTAAACAACTGCTCTGCACCAGGCCTTTTAAAATGCTATTTCTCCTTGGCTCTCACATTGTTCCCAGGAGATACGTACACTTTTTTCCCCCCCACTTTAAGACACAAGTTAGGGGTTAGAGAAATCTTAAAACTCATCTCCAACAGTTTGTGGTGTACTTCAGTTGCAGTTTTTATTCCATCATAGTTATTCCCCATCTTCCTAATACTGGGATTTTTTGACTGCTATGCCAATGTCTTAAAGGATATATATCTTGAGTATATTCTAGGGGTATAAATATAACTCAATGTCAGCAAATTCTTGTCAAATTAATAAATTATGAATCACAAAATTTAAAGACCAAGGGGAAAAACATATCTAAAATTTGGGGAAAATTCAACTTCATAAAGTGTTATTACTCTGTAAGATATCTGTTCATGTTCTCAATAGGATAGGAAAAGGAGTCTTTATGATACAGACGTAAGCACTTCAGAAAAAGCAGTAAAGGAACCCTTAAGGTAAATTAAATTTAAAAAGGAGCTAATTGTTTTATGAACTATCTTCAAGAAAATTTAAAATAAAATCTGAATTGGAAGGTCTCAAAACTTTAACAAGGGATAACACAGTATTCAAGCTCTGTCAATACGTATATTTAATGAAACTCCAGAGCAGAGCTTTTCAAAATGAAATAACATTGATGAATTCATCAGGCTAGCATATGAGAGCTTTAAGGTGAAAACTGTAATATTTGACAAAGAACTTATATCCAAAATATAGAAAGAATATATATGTAAATAATTTAAAAAATGCTGAATCAGATAATGAAGACATGCATCAAAGAAGGCATATATGTGGAATACAGCATATGAAAAGATGTTGGACTAAAGAATATCAATTTCCAACAATGAAATCCCACCACATACTTGTGAGAAGAGTTAGATTAAAAAAACATGAAATACTCAAGTGCCGATAAGGCTGTGGTACAGCAAGAGCTCTTATTTAAATTATATTTTTATTATCTTTATTATTTGTGACCAGTCAACAAATCCATTTATAAATGCAACGCATCTTGACCCATGTCACCTCTTTCATTGTACTCCCCTCAGGTTTTTTTTTTTTCAATTCACATTAGTGAGGATACAAAATGGCACAGCTGCTTTGGAGGCAGTTCAGCAGATTCCCACAAAGCTCTATAACACAAACAATAATGCTCTTGGTCCTCCAAGATCCTAGACCAATGGTCCTTCCCCATTTTATCTATTTCTTCCAAGCAGGTTGTCATTACTTCCTGAGTATAGGAGGAAGTCAATTGTAAGGATCTTTTCTCAGAATGGATCTCTCCAGTTCTGCGGTATTGATGAGAAGCCGGAGGCTTGTGCTGCATCTTCAGCGCAGGATCCTTGGGTGAAGGTAGTGGACCTTGGAGACAAGCTCCTGAACTTCTTTGTTGGTTTTATTCTTTGATTTTTATGACATCCAACCATCCTTTGATAGGAGCTTGCTGGAACAAGGTATCGCCATCACGCTGAGCCAGCTCTCCAGAACAAGAGTGTTTTCCCTTTCTCAGCACGGAGATTTAAATAGTGACTTGTGTAGTTGTTTCAAGTACAAATTAGAAACTCAATGTAAAATGCCTTTTTCTTGAGCAAGTCTCTGAACCTAATGCTGGGCCAAACCATCATTAACGAGTGACTTCTAATGAATGATAGAGACACTCTGAGAAGTATGCTTCATTGTGCTGCTAACACATAAGCATTTTAGTAATTATTATAGCTAGTATACGGTGCTCTTTTATCTGGAGGAAGCCTAGCTCACTACTCCAGGAGCATACAAGCCAGATGCTTTCTCAGTGAGTTCAATCTTACTGTTCTGACATGGCTTCTGGCAAAAGGCTTCTGAGACTCTCACCTTAGGTCAACTCTAACACAGCCAGCCTCATTTTTACAGCTGTATTTCCCTATCATTATGAAGCAATGTTTACATGCTGGTCTCAAAGCTACAGGTCTCTGGTGGGTCTGCATGAACATCCTACAGAGGGCTGCACCTTGAAGACTGATCTTGCATAAATAAATTAACTAATTAAATAAAATAAAAACATGACAGCCCTGAAGACGGGATGATGCTTTAACATTGCACTGTGCAGATATTCATGTGTCCTTAATAGTTGATAGGTTTTTCTTCTGGGGATTTTCCAAAGCCTGGGGCTTTCCGAGGGGGAGGTGGGAGGAACAAACACACAAGATCGTTTCCCTCAGTCTCACCTAGTATGCGTTCCTGTTAGGTTACAAACCAGCTTCTTATTCCTATACAATAAAGTTCAGGTTTTTGGTTTGCTTCACTGATGTGTCTTGACAAATTTATCATCAACTTTGAACCTAAAATGGATTTAGACGGAAACTGCAAAAAATATATTGTTTGAGGTATTTTCTCAGTTTCAAAGATGGAAACCAGCGTTCATTATGGTCTTGAGAAAGAACTCCTAAAACCAGCTTTAGCTTTGTGCAGCTTCCTTTTAGAGAATATATTTCCAGTTCTGTAGAAAGGGCTACTTTGTGCACAGTTACCAGCAGGCTGTGGGAATTCCAGTGTTAGTGAAGGAAGCCCTTCAGCCTTCTAACCACCTAACTTCCTACTGATGAGTAAAAATAGTGGTGGCTATGGTCAGCAAGATAAAGGAACATCACTTTTTGGCCAGCCTCATACACCATGTTAACTGATAGAAGTGAGAGAAGAGGAGAGGTTTGCTACTTCTTCATGCCAGGTGGTAGCTTACTCCTGTAATCCTAGCTACTCAGACGGTTGAGATCTGAGGATTTTATCTTAAAACGAGCTTGAGCAGAAAAGACTGTGAAACTCTTATCTACAATTAGGCAGCAAATAAAAAAGCCAGAAGTGAAGTTGTGGCTCAAGTGGTAGAGCACTAGCCCGCAGCAAAACAAGCTAAACTAGAGCACCCTGGCCTGGTGTTCAAGCCACACTACCAGCATAAAAGCAAAAACAAACAACAATGAAAATATTACTTCTTCAAGGCCCTGCTATAATACACAGGCATTTGCCTAAGTCACAGATTGTATTCACCTACTTCTCCAGGAAAACAAATCCTGATCTCTTTTCATTGTGTTTTGGTCTGTAAACTTTTAGACAATGGGAATACATCTTCCAATCATAATAGGATTTAAAATGTAGGACATTTCTTCCACTGAATACATAGAGTCTCTCTCCAGACTGCTCTGTGTTCACCAGCACTACCATTTGCACTACCACGAGACATCAACCTGGTGGAGGTAACACAGCCACAAAGAGTTCAGCTGGGTCTGCTGGAGAACCTCACCAAGGAATGAAAGGGTGAGCTGTTATTGCTGTAAAAAGGAAAAAAATGCTTTTTTTCATTCACCTTGGAGCCATATGAAAAAGGGGGAAAAACTTCATAAAGATGACAGGCTGAATACAAAAAAGCAATTATCTTTTATTTGTTCATTCCATTTGGTAAGAAAAAAATTGTATGCTGTCGGGCTTGGTACCCTTTAAAACACTGAAAAATCAATCAATCAAATAAATTAGGTACTTTGGAATTTTACAGTCGATGCCAAGGACATGCCATAGGGATTGCTTATGAATTCAGAACCCTTTTTTTTCTCTAAAATATGCTGCATGAAAAACATTTTGAAATGATTTGAAACAATATAATATAATAAAAATAAGCGTGAAAAGAGAATAATAACAGAGCAAGGGTTGCATTTGGAAAAACCCTCATGAGAAGCATGGTTCTACTAAATTTCAAATGTGGTCTTGGGCTTTAGTTTTCAGAAGAAACATCCCATGTAGTAAAGTTTACTAAACCCTAGAATGGTCTTGTGCACTGTAGGCTATGTTGGCCATGTTTTTCTCAACTGAACCCATTATTCACAGGCATCTTTTCCTCCCTGGTCACTTCATACATTACCCACAGGTGATGGGTCAGGGATAGCTACCAACTTGAACAGGAGGTTCATGCCCCTGCATTCTGTCTACCTACCCCACTAACTGGAGATGCAGCTATTCCATGCACACTAATGCTCACTGGTGGACATTGTTATCTATATTTTATATATACGTAACCCACAGTTACTTTATGAGCTTCTTCTGTGGGAACTTTAGCATCTGAAGATGCTCATTATTGCACACCTCTGTGCTCTTCTACTGGAAAGCCCAACATACATACACCAGAAACATGTTTGATGCTAACATACATGCCAGTTCTTGCAAGAATAAAAAGATTATGTTTAGTGTGATCAGTTAGACATAGTAATTCAATCATTCTCTGAATTTTAAAATCCCTAACCATTACATGTGAGAATTTTCTTTACATAGATGATTATTCTACTGCATAATTTGTTTTTGAAAACGTTTTGTATTGGCTTGTATTAATCAAGCAATGGGGGATTTGCCTGTGGGATTTTAATGTATGTGCATAAGATACTAAGATTATAGTCCCTCCTTGGCTATCCATTGGCATTCTTCCTTCCCCAACCCCATCATCCTTTCCCTTGTTAATTTTCTTGCAAATTTTTAAATGGATCTTATAATGTGTAATTTTGATATTCTCTAGTCCAGCTTTTTTGATGGTTATTGGGGATAGAGTCTCATGAACTTTAGTATGTTGATTTTTTTCTATGTGAACTTTTCTGTTTCCCTCACCTGAAGAACAGAGGAGGTACTGTCAAGGAACAGGGTGTGAAGTGACAGTTCACGAGAGAGGTGTAACTGTCAAAGGTAGGCAGGGATGTAGCATCTCCGAAGAGTCCATAAACATATCCTGGAAAAGACTGGGGTAACTACTATACATCTGCCATAAACAAACCTACCCATGTCCAGACCACAGCTGGAGCTGAAGAGGAGCTTCATTTTGCTGTCATTCTTCTGCCTTGTCTCCAAGTATATACAGATATTTGAAATTAAATTTATATCACCCATTTAGTCATGGTCCCAACAAGAAACAGATGGCACTTTCAGAACTGTATGACTTGAAGAAGGCTTTGTTTACCAAGATGTGGGTGAAGAGTATCCACAAGCCATCACAAAGCAACCCAAGGCTAGGAGCAGCTGGGTGGTTCGCTCCAGACTCATTGATGAGCAGAGGTTGTGGTTACTGAACCCGGGAGAAAGTTATGTAAACAGTGTTGGACATAGTCATCCAGAGATAACCCTTGGCTAGTTGCCACAAGAATAAATCCCCATACATGCTTTTCCTAACTCCATCCCATTCCCTGCTATGGCTGCAGGATGACACCTGAAGCACTGGAAGTCATGTTCATAAATGTATACAAGTCAAGCCGGGCATGGTGGGTCAATCTGTAAGCCTAGCTGATTGGGAGGTGAACACCAGGGGATGAAGGTTTGAGGCCAGCCTGACCAAAAAAAAAAAAAAGAAAGAAAAGAAAAAGAAAAAAAAGAAAAATGAAAAGTTTGCCAGAGTCTTGACCAATGAGGGCACCATAGCACACACCTATCACCCCAACTTCATAGAAAAAATTACACGACAACATCAGAGTTCAGGCCAGCCTAGGTCCTGAGTTCAAATCTCAGTGTATAAAAAGGAAGAATTTGGGAGGCTTTGCCTTCCCACCCATTTATTTATTTCAATGACTAGTAGATTATTAGGACATTTTACCTACTTTACCTCTCAGGAACATAGTTTTGATGTTCTCTTTTGTGATTTGAATTCGTGGCCTTGCAATCTGGAAAACAAATGCTCCACTAATGCCACAGGGCTCCCATCGTTTACTTTGTGTTTTGTTTTGCTCTGGGCTGTGATGTGGTCATCATTTGTGAGATGGGGAATCTTACTTCCTGCAGTCTAATCTCCTAGGTAATTGTGTAGGAAGTGGGTCTCTGGGAGATGATGAGATCCTGTGGGTGCATCCTCATGGATGAAGTGAGTACTCTTAAAAAGAAGCTCCCGTGAGCTGTCTTTGCCCTTCTACCATGTGAGTATTCCAGGGGAAAGCGCTGACGAGCCCTTGCCAGACGCCTCGTCTTCTGCCGCCTTTCCCTTGAGCTGCAGGCCTCCGGAATGGTGAGAAATAAGTTTCTGTCATTTACAAATCACTCCACTTACAGTATTTTGTCACAGTAGCATGGCTCCATGAACTGGGATTAAGGCAACACTTAAAGGTTAGGCTTTTTAAAATAGAGCCATAATAATAAAATAATACCAGATCACAGAAAGGTTAAAAGCCTCACTACCCAGTGTTTTACAAAGGGAGAATTGATTTTCAAAGTATGGGTGATGGATGACTTGATTGATTTTGAACAGGTATTAAAGATAGCTATGACATACACATTCCAGTGTCTAATATAAGCTCTTAGTTTTTAAATTTGTATCTTATTGTAAAGATGCTGTATAGAGGGGTTACAGTTATAAGAGTAGGATAATGAGTACATTTCTTCAGTTTTCTTGTACTATCTTTCCCTCCCCTACTTCCTTCCCTCCCCACCCCCTACCAAGTAAAGTTCATTTCCAAAAAAGTAGAAATGCAGTTGAATGCAGCAGCAATCATTTCAGTGTAAGTATTGTGTGATTAACAGTGGTAGAATGCTGGTCCCAGGTCAGATTTATGGTGGATAAACACTTATTAGTTAAATACCCTTCAGAAAATCTTGACTTTTCACCTTCATCTCCACTTGAGAAGTATGTTGCTGAGCTTGATCTTGCTATTATTTGCCCAACATCTGACAGAGAACTCAAGGGTTAATTGAATGTAGATTATAAACTCAGAAGTTGGGTTCTGGAAATTCTGAGGTCATAGAAAACAGAAGAAAAAGAATGCATAGAGAATGAGAATTGAGCTCCATAAAGTTTGATAGTGAGGAGGAAAGAGATAGGCTGAGATAGTAGAACATCACAAAACAAGGATTTCCATCCTGTCAGTGAGCATGGAGAATTCTCTAAGACTTCATCTTAATTTCCTGCCCAGTTGGCAGCCTTTGCATTTTTCATTAAGTTTTATGTTAAACAAAATTTCTCGTGTGTGTGTGTGTGTGTGTGTGTGTGTGTGTGTGTGTGTGTGTGTGGTATACATATTTGATCTAGGAAATGCTTTGAAAGACATTCACTATTTCATCTGATCTTAATTTGAAATGAAAAATGGAAAAGCAAGGGCAGGCAGATGTACCACACTGATGATGTTTTGTAGTTACTTTGACTCAGAGAGTACGAAGAAATGTCCAAAAAATTTTAGGTATTGATTTCAGCTGATATGTCTGGTTCCTATTAACCAAGCCCCCCTCATCTTTTAGAAAGTGATGAATAGAGAAACAAATCTGCCTGTGCTTAGCTATATGGACTGACCAGCCTAGCCCAATAACTCAATTTCTGTTGATTATCAAGGTTCCACAACTTGTCCAGTGATGCTACGCTCCTTGAGGTCCTGAACCTATTTTAAGTTTCTTAACATTTCCACCTATCCAGAGTTATACACTATGAGTTCTTATCAACAAGCTAATAATTTATTTATTGCCGGATACTGGTCATAGGAACCTAGATCATGGAAAAGAAGTTTTGTAGAAGGACAAAAAGCAATAGTGAAAGGGGAAATGGATAGCATTATCTTTCTATTTTTTAATGACCGTATGTGTGTGGACATCTTCAAATTAGATCTGTTCTTTATCCCATGTGTTCTCTTACTGGACACTCTATCTACTGTTTGCACATTACTCCCAACTCAATACATTCAGAGTTGAATTAGTCTCACTAACACTCCTTCCCCCTTCCCCCTCTGCTTTTTCTTCCTCTGTTCCTTCAGTTAATGAATGTCCACACCATTTAGTCAGTTGCCAAAGATAGACATGTGGGCAACATCTTAATCTCTGTATTGTTTTTTTCTGAATCCTCTATCATAACCCTGTAATCTTTCTCTCATTCATTGAGCCTCTCCTTTATCATAGGCTCTGTGGAAGATATAGATGTATCGCATTTAGTGCTTATAGTTTCACAAGATAAGTGAGGAAGAGTCACATGTGTGATTTCAGATTCATGAACACACTTACTTCAGCATGTGCCTAGTACTTTTCTTCCTCATGTCTTTGCTGCACTAAAATTCTTTCTCATTGTTCTGAATTAACTTAGCTAAAAATGAATCTCCTTCATGAGTTTTGTTCTTCTAAACCTGATCTAAATGTCATTCTTGACTCTTCAGCCTCTAGATCTCATTCCCTGACATCACCTTTATCACAAAGCATCCTATACTTGTTAACTGCCTGTACCCACCCCTGGCACCCTAAGCCTTGGAAGAGGAAGGGGTGAACTATGCCCTTTGCATCCAGTCCTTAGGCCATTGGATGCGACAGAGATGACGTATTGATAGAATAAATGAATGAGCAATAGGAAAACAAGAAATACTAATACCATTATGGAAAGCAATGCGGAGTGTTGTAGGAAACTAAACTTAGAATTACAGTGCCATGAAATTAGCAATTCTTCTTCTGGGTATGAATAGACAGGAGTTGAAATCAGTGTGCTGGAGGCAGACCTGCACTCCATCTTCATTATGGCATTCTTTACAATAGTGAGATAAGGAAGAAGCCTGGCGTTGGTCACCGGTTGAATGGATAAAGAAATGGGCAACACAGGTACACACATATATACATGCAAACATACACATATAGTGGAATACTATTCATCATTGAAAAGGAGAGAGATCCTGTCATGCAACAACATGTACCAAGGGAAATAAACACAACAACACAATACTACATGATCTTACTTACATACAGAAACTAAAAAGCTGAAGTTATAGAAGAAAAAAGAGAATATAATTACTTAGCAGAGAAAGAGGTGTATGGGGACATAAGGAGTGTGAGCCAAGGGCAGAAAATTTTAGAAAGGAAAAACAATTCTACTACCCAGAACAGAATAAGTTGAATGTATAGAATGCAGATTATAGTAGCACTACATTGTATAGTTCAAAATTTCTGAAAGAACAGATTTTTTAAAAGTTCTCACCACAAATACAATAAGCATTCCACAATGTAAACATATGTTCAAGCATCATTGTTGCTTAGAAATGCATATAATCACTATTTCCCAAGTGAAATGAAATATAAATAAAAATAAGCCTACATTATGAATAAGTGAGGACATTTTTTAAATTTAAGAAAGAAACATGATTTGTGTTTTGTTCTGAAGTTTTGAGTGGGCTGGTCTTTTAATACATTTCCCTTTTCTAAAATTATTTTGGACCCTCAAAGTTGTTCCATTTTAGCTCTCAACTCATCGGTAGGTTCTAAAGGCTGCTCACCTGCAGAGAACACACTCAAGAATTTACCAGGTTTATTGTCAAAGCCTATTGTTTTGCTGTTTTATGCTGTACCCTGTAGACATGGAAGGATGCAACTTCTTTTGTCTGTCCCTTCTTTATGGTACTGTCTCATGAGATTATGGAGTACAAAGGATGGGTAGTGGAAGGATGAGTAGGAATGTTGAAGGGTAACATTGATCAAAATATATTGTATTCATACACTGCTTTGCTAAATGGCAAATCCTTTGTACAACTACTGAAAGATAATAAATAGAAGAAAAAGAGCTTATGGAGTATTGGTGTCAAGTGGAACTTGGAGACCAGTTAATAAAATGTCTTCAAGGAAAAACAATCTCAGAAAGAAAAGTCAGATTACTTAAGATCCTATGGCTGGCTATAGTAGCCAGATGCTGTTTCATTTGCTCTGGATCTCTCCATCCCATTGCTTTTGGAGATCTGGTTGATCTTTATTCGCAAAGTTGACTATGTTTACTAACCTGGCCTCTACTAATCTGTTCGGGATCATCAAGAGTGCTTCAGTCCTGTGACTTAACTTTTTCAGGGTCAGCCAAAAAACCTGGCTGCAATAAGAAGACGAGCCTCTCGTTGTCTGGTTGAGTAATCTCAGATCAGCCAGCAGCGAGGTCAGTTACTCACTCACAAGGAAAACACTGAACAGAACAATAGCCAGTTCTGTCATCCATCCAAGGATTCACAGCTCAGCCTTGACATCTGGAGAAAGTTTTCAGAATCCAATGATGAACTCAGTGAGGCCAGGGACTCACATCTGGAGTCTAGACCAAATGGCTCTCTCCTTGTGGCCCACAGCGTCTTCACGCCTCCTGAAAGCCTTCTAATCTCGCCCTTTACCACTCTCTCCTTTTGCCAAAACTTGATTTCCAGCTGCCTCCCTCTCTCTCTTGATTTTTTCTTCAATTTTCCTTTTGATTTTCTATTGCAATACACTTCTGACTTAACTTTTTCCAGAAACTCCTGATAAACATGTTCAAGAAAACGTTTTGCCAACAAGGAGGAATTTGTAGGGGAATAATGTCATGGTAGACAGTCCTAATAAAGACCTGGTAAAACTCTTACCAGCTGTCTGACATTAACAACTACATCACTGGATCTTGAGTTTTCTTATCTATGAAATGAAAAGCATATTTGCAGTATTCTATCTTCTTTTTTACTAACAGAATGCGTTCTTAAAATGCAATGTTTTAAGGAACATCATTTTAGGAAAAAAATATTGAAATGATTCTCTCTGGCTTACATGAGGGTGAGCAGAATAACTCTTTTATTGCTAAGAATTGTTCATGAATGCTGGAAACAACAGAGTCCCTGCCATACACATTTACCAACCTGGAAGTGTTTTGAGGTTCTTCTTCTTTATCAGATGTTGGAAAGGAAAGACCATCTTCACATTTCTCAGCCATTTGTAGGAGGGTACCACAATGTAAATGGTCCTGGCCAGGGTGGGCAGGAATGAATGGTCACTTCTGAATGGAGGTGGTGAAAATGCTTGCATGTTCCTTCATTATTTCTTTCCCTGCTGAGTGGTAAAGAGCTTGTCTCTTACACAGATTGTCAGCCTGCATGCTGGAATGACTACATGGGAATAGAGGATTGTATCGTGCCACCAGGAACATACAGTGTAATTTGAAAGTAACACTTTGTTGTGTTAGCCATTGGGATTTGGGGGTTAATTTGTTTGCTGGAATAAAGCCAGGCTTTGTTGATCAAGGTAACAGATAACAGAACAAATGAGGAAGAACGAAACAATAAGCTCTCTCTTATACCACCACATCTTATTCAACCATGTGTGCATTGTAGACCATGTCTTTCTATTCTGTGTCTATTCTAAAAGTCAGAACATTCCAGAACTTCTTTATTTAAGTGAAATTCAGCAAAAATAAGGTCTTTGATCAACATAGATACTAACACTTTGAGCATGATAAATCTAGGACTTTTCAAACCCAAATGACAGTATTAAAACAAAAGCTGTTCTCAGAGTAAAAGTTCATGTCTGTCTCCAGAGTCCTACACTCTAGAGACGGAGTGCTAACACTCTCATGGAATCTTTGTAACATATGCCATCCTTTTAAAGAGACTGTCTATATTCCCTCCACCAGGGTGACAGCCAGCTGAGGATTATTAGTGGTAGGCATAAATATTCTTGCTTCTTTGTGAGGATTGGAAGAAGTCGTGTTCTGTGCTAAAATCCTTGAATTCTCCAGTAGGATTAAGTGTGCAATGGATTAGCTTCCATAATAATACACTTTTGATTGGCTGCCTTTCTTTCCTGCTACCCTCTTCTTGTCTTGACGTTTTATTGTTCCAAAATAAAACACTTGCATGTACATGTAAATTCTTGCTTCAGTATTTTGAAAAAAAACTAACATGACACCCATTGAACACTACTACTTTCTGAAAAAAAAAAAACATGGGTTCATTAGATACATGACAATATCTAGAAATTGGGTGATCTTATAAAATAGACATCACAAGAAGTTTGAGTTTTCATGAAATGTTAGGTATACCTGTTGTATCTCCCAGTGTGTTTTCCATTAAGAACATTGTTAGAGCTCATCTTTTACTTGTTAAAAACACTTCTAGGCAGAGAAGGCAACATGGTTTTATGTTGACTCTGCTACTTCCATTTGTTCATAAGTGCAGAGGCTCCTAATTGCTGCCCCTCAGAGTTTGCTGAGTTGAAAGTATCAGCAGATACTCAGGAGGAGTATTAGACTATAGAGTGGAGAGGATTCATGAAGAGGGAAAATAAGGGCAGTGCACTGAAGGGCAGAGCATCTGAGCCCTAAGTAGTAGAGGTACTTGACAGAGTGAACTGAGGCAAATGGTGTCAGCCATCACAGAGATGTTCATTCCACTAATCTAACACTGATTTCCCCAAGTGGCAAAGCAACACATAAATTCAAGGAACAACTACAGGAGAGAATGGAGAAAATGATATGGGACAAAGAAGATGGCAAAGCAAGGTTCTATTTCTCATTCTTGTTAGTAATGAACTATATGTTTCTTCTATGCACTTTACTGTCTTTAGTTTAACTGAAGGCTCAGAAGTGTTACCATTATCTACATTGCATCCACACTACTTTTCACTCCATGGCTCTGTAATTTTAGGTCTTTTGTTTCCCCTCTTCAATTTCCATATCCTTTGAAGATACCTCATTATAAAATGCTGATGTTCTGTAGGTTTCAGTTCTGCATTCTTAATAATTCTCAGCTAATACTTCTCTGTGAAGGATTTTATCCACTTCCATAATATTAGTTCCCATATGTAGGCTGTTGAGTCTCAAATCAGTGTCTCTGTCTTGATTTACTTCCTGAGTATCTTTGGTAAATCTACCTGTTTAGATAATGGCATCTCAAACTCAACTTATGAAAAGCACAAAATTATATAATTTCATCTTGTGAATGTGTGTGAGCCCATATAAATGTTATCATTTTTAAAGTATCACTAGCTAGTTAAAATATTTTTGTTGTACACATATGTGTGTGTTCTGTGTATGTATAAAATGTATAAAGAAGTGATCAGAAAAAAGAGCAACATGTTGATATTGACTAGGTCTAGAATATAAAATGATTTGTACTTTATTCTTTATATTTTGGGGCTTTTTCCAAATTGCTTACAAATAAGCTCATTATACTTCTATAATCCTCAAAATATGAAATCTGAAAATTAATGTAATAGAATCAAGGCTAATTATTTGCTTCATGATTTTTATGTTTTTATTGTAAAAATACTGTACAGAGGGGTTACAGTTACATGAGTAAGGTAATGAATACATTTCCCATCAAGCATTGTTACTTCCTCCTTTGTTTTTCCCTTTTCTTTTAAATTTTTCTTTTTTTTGTTAAACTTTTTTATTGAGAAAATACTGTACAGAGGGGTTACAATTACATGGGCAAGATAATGAGTACATTTCTTATAAAGCATTGTAGCCTACTCCTTTGTTTCCCCTTCCCATCCCTTCCCATTCTCCCCCTGACCCCCACCCAAACCTCCTCCCCCCCATCAAAGTTGTAAAGTTCATTTTTCCACATAATGATTTGTACATCTCATTGTTGCAATGGATCCACCTGTATCCCTATTTAAATGATTTGTTTTTTCCCTTCCCCTCCACAAATTATACCAACCTCAAATACAGTAAAAGCAAGGGTTATACCGTGGGGGAGGGACATACAAAGCAACAAAGAAATAACCTTATAAATGTGTTAGAAACAATCACCTGAAAGAAAAAAAAAACATTTGAATACATATCTTAGGGTTCATTTCCCTAACATCACCTTATCTGACCTTTTCTGCTTGACTCAGACATATACTAGTTATTGCAAATAAGGGAAACCATGAGACCTAAGTTTCTTTGGGCCTGGCTTACTTCACTTAATATATTTTTTTCCAAGTCTTTCCATTTCCTAACAAATGCAATGTCATTTGTTGGGTCTTTCTCAGTCCCATGAAAGATGGACAGGGTCCAAGGAAAGGTAAGTGCAGCGCTCGCCTGTTCCCCAGCCTCCTTCAGCCAGGGAGACAATTAGACGCAGCGGGGAGCCAAATCCAGCAGGAAGAAAACTCCTTTATTAACAGAGAGCAGCCCTTTTTAAAGCAAAAAGAGCAGGTGGCATGGCAGGGGAGGAAAAGGAACCAATTACTGTCAAGGTCACACCCTATCAGGCACCTAAGCTTCCAAGGGCTGGTTATGCACTGAACTTAAAGCAAATTGGGCTCTGCCCACTCTACTCTCTCTCAGCGCCATCTTGGCTGCCCATGTGCTCTGCAGTCATTCTTTCTGATGGAGGCATAGAATTCCATTGTGTATATATACCACATTTTCTTGATCCATTCATCTACTGAGGGGCATCTGGGTTGATTCCATATCTTAGCTATGGTAAATAATGCTGCAATAAACATAGTTGTGCTGGTAGCTTTAGTGTGGCCATGTTTGTGATCATTTGGGTAAATGCCCAAAAGTGGGATTGCTGGGTCATAGGGGAACTCTATGTGGAGTCTTTTGAGGAACCTCCATACTGCTTCCAAAGTGGTTGAACAAGTTTACACTCCCACCAACAATGCAGTAAGGTTCCCTTCTGTACACATCCCCTCCAGCATCTATTGTTATTAGAGTTCTTGATTATAGCCATTCTAACTGGAGTGAGGTGGTATCTCAATGTTGTTTTGATTTGCATTTCTTTTATGGCTAAGGAGGTTGAGCATTTCTTCATGTGTCTATTGGCCATCCTTCTTTCTTCTTCAGAGAAGCTTCTCTTTAAGCCTTTAGCCCACTTATTTATTGGGCAGTTGTTTCTTTGAAGATTTGTTGTAGGGGGATTTAATTTTTTGAGTTCCAGGTATATTTTAGATATGAGACCCTTGTCTGTTGTAAGGCTAGTGAAGATCTTCTCCCAATCCATGGCTTTCTATTAATCTTGCTAGCTATGTCCTTTGCCATACAGAAGCTCTGCAATTTCATGCAATCCCATTTGTCCAACTTTTCTTTGATTTGTTGTGTTTCTGGGTCTCTATTAAGAAAATTTCAGCCTATGCCAAAGAGTCCTAGGGTTTCTCCTATTCCATCCTGTAATGTTTTCAGGGTGTCTGCTTTGAGTCCGAGGTCTTTGATCTATTTGGAGTTGGTTCTGGTGCAGGATGATATATAAGGATCTACCTTTAGTTTTCTACAAGTAGCTAACCAATTTTGCCAGCACCATTTACTGAAAAGGCTGTCTTTCTTCCATTCTATTTTTTAGCTCCCTTATTGAAAATTAGATGGCTATAGGTCTGTAGGTTCATTTCTGGGTTTTCAATTCTATTCCATTGGTCCTGAGGTCTGTTCTTGTGCCAGTACCAAGCTGTTTTGATTACTATGGTTTTGTAGTAGAGTTTGAAATTTGGTATTGATATTCCTCCAGCACTGTTCTTTCTGTTGAGGATCGTTTTAGCTATTCAGGGTCTTTTATTGTTCCATATGAATTTTTGGATTGCCTCTTCTATTTCCTTGAAGAATGAGGATGGAATATTAATGGGTATCACATTGAATTTGTAGATAGCCTTGGGAAGTATTGCCATTTTCACGATGTTGATCTTTCCAATCCAGGAGCGTGGGAGTTTTTGCCACTTTCTAAGTTCTGTTTTGATGGCCATTTTCAGGTTTTTAAAGTTTTCATCATAGAGGTCCTTCATTTCTTTGGTTAAGTTAATTCCTAGGTATTTTATTTTTTGTGGGGCTATTATGAATGGAGTTGCTTTCCTAATTTCAGCCACACTTTTCTCATTGTTGGCATACAGAAAAGCCATTGATTTTTGAGGGTTAATTTTATACCCTGCTACTTTATCAAGGTTTTGAATCACTTGAGTAATTTGGGAGTGGATTCTGTGGGATTCTTTAAATACAAGATCATGTCATCTGCAAAGAGGGAGAGTTTTACTTCTTCTTTCCCTATTTGAATCCCCTTTATGTTTGCATCTTGTCTTATTTCTGTAGCTAGGCATTCTAATACTAGATTGAGGAGCAGTGGAGACAGTGGACAACCTTGTCTTGTTCCTGAGTTAAGAGGAAATGGCTTTAGTTTTTCACTATTAAGTTCAATGCTGGCTGTAAGTTTGTCATATACAGACTTTATTGTATTGAGGAATTCCATGGATTCCTAATTTTTCCAGAACCTTCATCATAAAGGGGTATTGGATCTTGTCAAATACTTTTTCTGCATCTATTAAGATAACCATGTTGTTCTTATCATTGCTCCTGTTGATGTGATGAATTATATTAATTGATTTTCGTATATTGAACCAGCTTTGCATCCCTGAAATGAATCCTGTTTGATAGTGGTGTATGATTTTTTGGATGAATTGTTGAAGTCTCTTTTAAATATTTCATGGTTTGATATTGTCATTCAGTGAATTTTATTGGAAACAATTCATTTGCTTTCTAATAATGGAACCAAATCCTTGTTTTAATACAGAATAATAATATTACTTCTTTTGTGCCTTGGATCTCATTGTTTTTAGGTACTAATAGACAATGAAATATGACATTCTTTTGACTATAGATCAGTACTTTCATAAAAAGCACCCTGGACCCTAGATATTTTTGTAAAACACAGAACCAGTCAAAGATCAACCTTGCCTTTTATATTAATGAAGATGCAGATAAAATACCATCATCCTGAATTATTTCTTCCATTCACATACTTGTGGTTCTTCACCAAACTTAGCTATGAACAGATAGATAAATTACAAGGCTATAAATTACAAAGCAGTAGTGCCTGTCACAATGAGAGCCCATTTCTCCAGACTCTGAAATACAATCAAGTATGCCACTATGAATAAAGAGGAAGGGCTTTTTCAAGAGAAAGAAGTAAAATTTTTAAATGTGAGAGTACATTGCATCTCTACATATTGAACATGATTTATACTATGTATAGAAGAAAGAATTTGTATTTTAGTTCAAATTGCCTTGACTTCAGAGCAGAATGGCACCTAAGAATCAAGTCTTTGTGTTTGTTTTCACCAGAGTTCAATATAGAGAAAGATGGATCCACTCAGAGCATATCCATGTATCTCAAGCAAGCAGAGTTGAGTGTAAGCCTCTGTGGCTTTAATCATGTCACCAGCAAATGTTCTAGTCACTCTCCTCCACATTTTGGCATATGTAGGCATGGAATTTTGTTCTATTTTTTTTCTAATAGTGCCTTTGAGATTAATTCTCTCTGTTAAGTGAGCATGGATGAAATAATTAACCTTTCACTTGGCATTAATAACAAAAAGTAGGATTTCGGTAGCACTAACCTATTTTATAGGCCATTACTCCTATTGTCTTCATCCCTTCCCTCCCCACATGTGACCATCTGGTTCGCTGAATGCAGCTGTTCATTTGTGCCATTTTCATGACTACAGGTCCAAAGAGCATAATAACAGGCAAAAGAAGCCATGCACATGCTGGAAAGAGAGAGTTGAGTTATATACCCCAAGAGTTCTCATTTTGGATAATTTCACAAAATGTGTAGTTCATCACTGCAGGGTCTGGTGATGTTTCTGCTGATGTTCTGATGGCTGAAAGGGAGTGGATGTTTAGTAATTGGTGTTTGGGAGAAGACATTTGTTTAGGGCATTGCATGTTTTGATGACAAGCTTTCTCTACTGCGCTTCTACTCTCATCATTCGAAATGAAATCTAAAATATGATACTTGACATTGAGTATCAGATGTTTAATCTTACCTCCTCTGGAATCTTGAATAGCTCCCTCTGACTTATGCTCTACAGGGGAAAAGCTCTGGGGCTCAAATCCAGAGCAAACGGTATTTGAATAGATGGCAGAAGATGGTGATACACACTCAAATTTAAGAGCCACCATGGAAAACTTTTATCTAATTTCTTGTTTTAAATACAGCTACTTTTGTTGTTTGATTGTGTTATTCTTCCTTTGTTTTCTCTTTTCCAGGTATCTAACAACTTCTCCTGGACAACTGGAATTTTTTCTGACAATGTTGGTTTTTTTTTCTGTCCTAAATATTCTCCTTGCCCATCTTTCTCGGATAACTTCCACACATACACTTCTCTATTATTATGCTCATATTGTTATACTATGTATTTATATATATACACATATATGTACATACATATATGCATATATACACACATAAATCTCTCTATATACATATACGTAACGCTATTTGAACTCTTCACCCCCTCCGTATCCCTTCTTGTTCCCTTCTTCTTTCCACTAATCCTTTCCTATAAGTCCTCCCTATAATATTTATGTCCTGTTACCATCATTTCTCTCATCTTCATCGTCATCATCATCATCATCATCATCATCATCATCATTTCAGTTCTATAGTCCACAAATAGAGAAGATATTTGCCATTTGCCTTTCTGAGGTTGATGTATCTCGTTCAACATGATAATCTCCAGATCCATCCATTTTTCTGCAAATGAAATAATTTTTATTTTTTTTTTGAAGAGCCTTTATTTTGCTTTCCATAATGGTTGTACTAGTTTCTATTCCCATCAACACTGTATGAGGGTTCCTTTTTCTTCATATCCTCTACAGCTTTGGTTGTTATTTGTCTACTAGGTGATTTGTTTTTCTTTTCCTTCCTTCTTTTGCTTTCTTTTTATTTTATTTCATTTTATTTTATTTTGGTGCTGGTCTTGAGGCTTAAACTCAGGCTCCGGGTGCTGTCTGTGATCTCTTTGTGCTCAAGGCTAGTATTCTATCACTTAAGGCACAGATACATTTCTGCTTCTTATTTTTTTGGTAACTTATTGGAGATAAGAGTCTCACAGAGTTTCGTGCCTGAGCTGGCCTTGACAAGTGATCCTCAAATCTCAGCCTTCTGAATAGCTAGGATTATAAGTGTGAGTTACTGGTACCCAGAAATTATCATTGTTGTTGTTGTTGTTGTTTTTAATGGTTGTCATTCGGACCAGAGTAAGATGGAATCTTTGTACAGTTTTATTTGCAATTCCTTTATAGCTAAAGATGGCTGTTGAACATTTCTTCTTGTATTTACTAGCTATTTGTATATAACAAATCCAAGCAATGGAATATGTACGTTGAACTTACATTTCAGAACCACCAGCTTAGACTTATTTATCTTACAGAATACTCAACCGTTTGCTTCTCGATGCTTTCATTAGTTGTTTAATGGTCTTGGGACATGAGAAGAGGTACTTATATGGTGACTGGTCAACAATCATACAAGCACAAGAACACTCTTAGTTTAAAGATGTTATGAAGTATAAAACCGAGTTATGTATACATTCTGTGTAGTACTGAAGAAAAATACCCGCACTCTAACTTTGAAAGCTCAGTGACATAACACAATAAAAGCAAAATTCCCCTGCATATCACAAGTCATTTCTTATATGCTTTTGACAGCAGTGTGTGTGTCTGTGTGTCTGTGTGTGTGGTGGGGGATGTCCTGTTCCACATACTCATTCAGAGCCCCAGTTCCAATTTGTAGCTTGTCATCTTTAAGAATCTCAAGAACTTCAGTTATACTCTTTGCTTCTGGTGAAGTGAAATAAAAGCAAGCATAAGCAGAGAATAGCTCAGCACATGTCTAAGGGTCAGAATTGAAAGAGGAATGCATTGCTTTCTCCCACATTCCACTGGCCAAAACCCAGACACATGACTTCATCTACTTGCAATGGAAGCTATAAATATAATTTAATTGCAAGAGGAGAAATCAAAGAAAGCAGGATTTGGAGAAGCCCAACATTATTTGTATGGCAATAGGGGAGAGAGCTGAGATGTCTTCTCCCCCATCAGGACTCTGGGCTGAATGAAAGGAGTGCCCAGCTGAACCATAGTGGTTTCAGGCTGCCACAGAAAGTAAATTTTACCCTGATTTACACTTTTTCCACTCACAAAATACACTAGGAATTTTTTTGACTCTAAGTGAAAAAGTAGTATGTAATAGCTCAAATCATATAAAATTAATGGTTTTGTGAAGACATCTGGTAGGTGTCTATATTTGTACTGGCTGACAAGATCTTACTAGAAAATTATGTTTTATAATCAGTTTATGACATACTTGTTATAGATGACTTAATAGCCATTAACATGACCTACACACAAAGAAACAAGAAAAGCTCTCTGAAATTAGTGTGTATTATTTTCTTCTAAAAGAGTTCCCTGGGGTGAAAACAGAAAGGGGAAATGCTGTAGGCTCAATATGGTGACCAAAAGAAACATTTTTGCCAAACATGATTTCTTCTATTCATTTGAGAGTATATAATGGTGCCAGGTGTGGTGGCTCACATTTGTAATTTTAGCTACTCAGAAAGCTGGATTGGGAAGATCATGTTTTTAGGTTTTGTTTTTTATTTATTTTAATACGTTTTTATTTGTAAAAATACTGTTCAAAGGGGTTACAGTTACATGAGCAAGGTAATGAGTACATTTCCTATTGAGCATTGTTACCTCCTCCTTTGTTTTTCCCCTACCATCCCTTCCCTCCCACCTCCACAACTACACTCCCCACTTCCCCACCCCCACCCTGCCTAAATTGTAAAGTTCATTTTCCAACATAATGTCTTGTACATTTCATTGTTACAATGGGTCAGCCTGTATCACTACTTAAGCGTTTTGTTTTTTCCCTTTCCCTCCCCAAATTAGAGAAGTGTATGTACAAAATGCAGGGCACCAACATCATATACAGTGAAAACCAGGGTTATACCATAGGGGAAGAACATACAAAGAAACAAAAACAATCACATGGTACATTATAAATATGCTAGAAGCAATGTCAAGAAAGAAAAAAAACACTTATGTCCCTATGTTGGGGTTCATTTCATTTAACATCATCTTATCTGGTCACATGTATATAGCTTTTGACCTTTTCTGCTTGTCCCAGACATATACTAGTTATTGCAAATAAGGGAAACCATGGGACCTATGTTGCTTTGGGCCTGGCTTACTTCACTTAATATAATTTTTTCCAAGACTTTCCATTTCCTAACAAATTGGGCAATGTCATTCTTTCTGATGATGACATAGAATTCCATTGTGTGTGTGTGTGTGTGTGTGTGTGTGTGTGTGTGTGTGTGTGTGTGTGTGTATGTGTGTAGCATTTTCTTGATCCATTCATCTACTGAGGGGCATCTGGGTTGGTTCCATATCTTAGCTATGGTAAATAATGCCGCAGTAAACATAGTTGTACTGGTAGCTTTAGTGTAGCCTTGTTTGTGATCATTTGGGTAAATGCCCAAAAGTGGGATTGCTGGGTAACAGGGGAGCTCTATGTGGAGTCTTTTGAGGACCTCAATACTGCTTCCAAAGTGGTTGAACAAGTTTACACTCCCACCAACAATGCAGTAAGCTTCCCTTCTGGCCATATCCTCTCCTCTGTCATTATTAGAGTTCTTGTTTATAGCCATTCTAAATGGGGTAAGGTAGAATCTCAATGTTGTTTTGATTTGCATTTCTTTTATGGCTAGAAAGGTTGAGCATTTCTTCATATGTCTATTGGCCATTCTTATTTCCTCTTCAAAGAAATTTCTCTTTAAGTCTTTAGCCCACTTATTTATTGGGCAGTTGTTTCTTTGAGGATTTGTTATTGGGGGATTTATTTTTTTGAGTTCCAGGTATATTTTAGACATGCAACCCTTGTCCATTGTATGGCTAGTGAAGATCTTCTCCCAATCCATGGGCTTTCTATTGATCTTGCTAGCTATGTCCTTTGCCATGCAGAAGCACTGCTGCTTCATGCAATCTCATTTGTCCAACCTTTCTTTGATTTCTTGTATTTCTGGGTCTCTATTAAGAAAATTTCGGCCTGTGCCAAGGAGAACTAAGGTTTCTCCTATTCTGTCCTGTAATATTTTCAGGGTGTCTGCTTTGACTCTGAGGTCTTTGATCCACTGGAGTTGATTCTGGTGCAGGGTGATAGATAAGGATCTAGCTTTAGTTTTCTACAGGTGATTAATCAATTTTGCCAGCACCATTTTCTGAAGATGCTGTCTTTCTTGGGATGATCATGTTTTGAGGCTGGTGTAAGCAAAATGTTAGCAAGATTCCCATCTCAATAAACAAACCAGGTATAGTGGCATGCATCTATAATTCCAGTTATGTAGGAGGTAAAAAAAGGGAAGACTGTGGTCCAAGTCTGGCCCAGAAGAAAGTGGGAAACCCTATCTGGAAAATAACTAAAGCTAAAAGTGATGGAGGTGTGGCTCAGGTGGTACAGTGCCTAATTAACAAGGGCAAGGTCCTGAGTTCAAGCCCCAGAATCACTCTTTCAAAAACAAAAACCATAATGGAAAATACTCAGCAATTATGGCTCAACATCTTGATAATAGGTAAGTTTGTTATGTAACTCTACCATATTCATCTACATTGTTACTACAAAGAACAAAAATAACCCAAGTGTGATGTTAAAGATATAAAGAACGTTACATACAGAGAGGTTTATAGGTCAGGGTATAATCCTAAAAAGCAAAACCAGTTCCTACATCTGGGAATTGGCTGTATAAATAATTGAGGAGTTGAGAAATCCAGGAGGAGATGGAGTAACATGAGAGATCCCAGCATCAGAAACTATTCCAGCTCCTAGTATGGAGAGATGATGGAGGAGGTGGTGTTCTCTGAACCCAGGGTCCAGGCTTACTCAGAGGAAGGTGTGCTCATCAGACAAGCCAGACAGGAGCTGACAATGCAAAGAATATGGAGGAGCAACTCAGGTAGAGGGTTTGAAACCAAGACTCAGCCATCTTCCTGAGGGAAAGGAACAGGAATACTTTTGTTTCTTCTCTAAACTCAGTCCACACCCTTTCCACAAGATCCTGCCTCTGTCTACCATTCACCAAACACAGTCGAAGAATGGCCAACAGATAAAATGGAAAATACTCAGCCTCACTTTTCCCTTGATCATTAAAAAGAGGACAGAAGAGGGAGGAGGAAGGCATTGGAGAGCAAACATAGCAAAAGAAATACTTGAGTGAGCATCATTTATGCTTCCTAGTCTCCACTGGTTGACCTTACCCAATGTGAGAGACAGCCTCTCTCCATGGAGCTCCTTAGAGTAATTACCAGGTCTAGGGGACTCCAACTGCTTCAAGTCATGTCTTTGATTAATAGTATTCATTTAAAGGAAATTGCTACCTAAGGTTCCATAACACAACTTGGAAGTTTGACTTTTAGATTTCTGTCCTTACTGTGCTAGAGGGGGTAAAATAAGTCTTCCCCAAACTAAGATAGTGAAAAAAACACATTTATATTTGGCACCTTGAAGATCTTCCCCCAAAATATCTGGGCATAGGAAAGAGAATCACAAGGACAAATACTTTAAAGTAAATGTCAAATTGACAGAGCAAGTTGATGAAACCTGGAAAATGACTCCCCTGTCAGCAAGTAAAATACTACACAAACACATTCTCCTACTCTCTCTATATCTCTCACGAGTTATACTGCCCTTCAAGTTTAGTTTGTCGTAATGCAAATAGCTGCAAAAATACATCATTTCAGACAGATAGCTCTTTGAAAGGTGTGACATGTGAAACAAACATAACAGAAATAAAAAGAGTAGGGTCTGAAGAGAATCCCAGGACAATGACAAAAAATGGTACATTTTTTTCAACTGCCTAGAAATATGTAAAATATTTTAACAGCTCATAAAAATAGAATTTTCAACAACTTTAGACAAATGCATTTCAAAGAAACATTGTAAGGATAGTATCTAATTTGTACTTTGTGAAAGTAGTATTCTTTTTGTTTTGTTTTCACTTTTATTGGTGGGTTTTTGTTGTTGTTGTTTTGCTTTGCTTTAAAAAGTTCTGTGTCCTAATGGAAAGAACTTAAGCTATGTGACTAAAACAGTGATTAAATTAGTACCATAACTATCAGCTTTTCTTCAATAAAAAAGGATATCATATCTCTTGTGACCTACGATAAGAATTAACCATCATACCTTACAATGGGTCTGACACATATTAAATCAGTGTCTTATAATTCTTTCTTATAATTATTATTTATACTTTTATTTCAAACCTTTGTGTATTACATAAATTGACAAGATAGCTTCTTTTAATATTACAATTTTCTTCTCCACATCAAGAAAGAAAATATACCTTATTGGAGACCACTTTAAAAAATGCAAACACCTTGAGAAAGAGTTACTCTTAAAATAACATCTGTGAACATTGTGGGTATTTTTAACACTTCTGCAAAGCTCAGTTGACAGCCACCTCAGAGCAAAATAGAAATGGGTAGCTGGATAGAAGGAGGAGGACTTGGAGAAAGCTTTATTTCATGTATTAATTGAAGTGCTTGTCACAAATGCAGGCAGCTAAGTACTATGCTCAGCATATTGGAATCCAGAAATCTGTGCCTCTCATCAATGACACAGTTGGCTGTGGATGCTGAAGTGTGAAATCCCACTTTCAAAGTCATTGCTTTAAAGAAAAGGTGAGGAGTTGCCAGGCAGAAGATATCGAAGGTGGTTAGTGATCCTCCCACACAGACTACAGATCCTTTAAACAGTTTTGCTGGGAGCAAGTTCTGATGAACTTGATTCTGCCACATTGGCTAAGAGTAACCCAAAGGTTTCCATGGCTTGATGTCCTATCTGAGAGTAAAAGAAATCCCTAAAAAGGGCTGGGAAGGTGGCTCAGTGGTAGAGCGCTTGTCTAGCATGCCTGAAGCCCTGAGTTCCATTCCTCAGCACCACATAAACAGAAAAATCCAGAAGTGGCGCTGTGGCTCAAGTGGTAGAGCGCTAGGCTTGAGCTGAAGAGCTGAGAGACGTGCCCAGGCCCAGAGTTGAAGCTCCACAACCAACAAAAAATTAAAAAAAAAAAGAAACCCCTAAATGCAGGCCTAGGGTTAGGGATTGTGGTAAGTATGGTAACTATAATGACATATTTAGAATTTCTGTTTGGGGAATATAAAAATGTAGTGCAAATTCTAGTGAATTTATCAATTCAGAGTGTGGGCTAATATCCCAGATTATCAGCAAAAGAATTGTCTTCATTCTGAGAAGAGAAGGTATGCAAGACATTAAGTCCCAAATTTTCCCCCCAAAATAATAACTATTTTTCCTTTGTTATGACCTTTCCTTTTTTTGTTATGCATTATTTTCTGACTTTCCCCATCTTTTTTATGTTTTACTTTTCCTTCCCCATTTTCCACACATTTCTGTTACTCCTCAATAACTTGGGTTGGCATGTAACTAAAATAGACACATATCTACCCTATACTGTCTAGACCAGATGAAAAACACTCTTTCCTCAAATTTTATCATTATTAACCATCATAACAAGCAATGACAAAATTAAATGCTAATTAAAATTATTAGTATAGCAACCGCTACTAGGGATAAGAACAGTAAATAAATGTATGCTAGAGAAACTAAAAATGATTTTTTTCATGTAAATGGTTGTTTAACTTATTTTAGAAACCTGAAAAAATGTAGAGATCCATTATTTTAGAAACCTGAAAAAATTACATTAATCCACTGTTGTTACAGCATTTTCTTAGGAGTAAGCAGGTAAACCATTGGCAAATATGTGCCCAATTTAAAAGCAGTATCCCATTTGGAGTTTATCCTTTTCCTTATAGTTTATTCTTTTCCTTATGGACCTTTCTTTGACTCAGAATGCAAAACCTTAGAGTAAATAGCCAGCTTCCTTTATTCATATAAGTCTGGAATGTGTTCCTCTGCTTTCCTGATTTCTGTACATAGAATTAAACAAACACCTTGTTCTTAGGTCTAGTTGACAATTGAGAATAGCACAATCTCATATATTAGCTTCAATCGGTCTGATTACTGTATATGTGGGTGATTTATATACTGATAGCAGAACTTCAGAAAAAGGTCAGGGTGTAAGTCCTTATTTAATCCAATTTCATGGAAAGCCTCCTTTTGCTTTCAGTGCAGAGGTTCTGTGAAGTGTGAAACCTGAGCCTTGTATCAATTCCAGTTGAAGCGGCTTAGTAATTTCACATACCATGATAAGTTGTCACAGCTGATTTTCTTCCTTGCTCCAAATTTGGAGAAATAGTAATATGGCTAACTCTAGCTCTCAGGAAATAAGAAGCAAATATTAAAAATGTACACTGAAGCATGACTCCTCATAGTAAATATTTGACATTGTTTCTTCAAAAATCCTTAAACGTGAGTATAAGAGTTGATTTGGCAAAGAAACAGATAGATTTTATTTGGGGGACAAGTTTTGATTTACAGAAAAATTGAGGAAATTGTTCAGAGTAGCAGCCTATCTCCTCAACATGTTTTTATCTCTTATAGCTAAGGAACTGGTATTAACACATCATTATTGATGAACACATATTATTTCCACTGAAGTTCACTCTTTGTGCTCTTCAGTTCTGTGGATTTTGCCAAGTGCCTGATGCTATGTGTCCTCTACTATGATATCACCAAAAATATTCTAATAACCTAGTACATTACCCTTTACCTCCTCACTCCTATTTACTTTTCTCCATGACTTCTTTTGGCAACCACTTTCCTCCATGATTCGTTCTTCTGAATAGTCTTTAGAAACTTTTTAGATGGGATTTGTTTACTTAGTAGTATGCCTTTAAGTTGCCTCTGTAGCTTTTTATGATCCCATAGCTTTTCTCTTTATTCTGTTTTGAATAATATTATGTGTTTGAAATAGCCACAACTCAATTATCCATTCACAAACTGAAGGACATCTTGGTTATGCACAGTGTTGGGAAACTATTAATAAAAGTTCATTCCTAACAAGCATGAAACCCTAGGTTCAATTTACTGTACCACTAGGCAAATAAACAAACACTTCTATACATATTTTTATAATGAATTTTGGGTAAATAGCTGGAACAGCATTTTCTGGGTCATCCAGGATGTCCCTGCATAATTTTGAAACTTCCATACTATGTGCCATAGTGGCTATATTAGTTTGCATTCTCAGCAGCAACAGAAAGACTGCTGCTGGTTTCTCTGCATCTGCACCATCCTTCAGTAGTGATGGGTTTTAGGATTGTAATCGTCCTAACAAGTGTTTGATTGTATCCTGATTTAATTTGTGCTTTCCTGAAGACACTGAACATCTCTTAAGGCATTTATTGATCATATTATCTCTACATATCTTCAGATCTTTCACCTATTATTTTATTAAACCGCTTCTTACCAATGCCTTAAGATCTATTTGTTTATTTTGGATACCAGTTCTTTGTCAAAAGTGTTCTATAAATATTTTTTACTTGATTGTGGACTCTTATTTCAGTTTCCTAACATTGTCTTCTGCAGAGCAAAAGCTTTCATTTTAATATCCACTTATCACTATGCGCATGGTAAGAAACAATGAATTATTCCCATTATTCCCATCTCCTAATACTACTTCCATGATATCACTACAGAAATCCTTCTGAGTCTTTATTCCATTCTTGTTCTTATCTTAGTCAAGAGCCAAAAATATAAGCACATTTTCTCATAAAGGAGGAAATTTTTCCCATAAGGTTATTTTAGGTATTGTATAAAATATACTTGGCAGCTATATCTTGAATATTTTCAATGGTCACTAAACAAGGAAATAAGCTGGCCTCTTATTTCACCTTTACCTGTGGCCATAATGGCTCCTAGTACCCAGAAAGCCTGGCTTTCCTCTCCTTCGGTTTTCCCTTGGCTGACTGCTTTATTTTTCAACAGGTGTCACTGTCATGGAAGATGTTACTGAATCTCTATTTCCCCAGACTGGTTTATACAACACTCCATCTTTCTCCTCAGAACCTTCAATGCATTGGGACTTAAGGAGTCTCTGTCTTCTTCTCTGGCTTGTGAGCTCCAAGTCCTACAGCTTTATCTACTTTGGTACTGTAGCCCAGCTTACTATGATCCCTGGCACCCAAACAAGGCACCCAAAACAATTATTAATTAAATGAACAAATAATTAGATCCTGGACTGGAAAATGAAAACTCTCAGAATTCAACAAGCTAGGTTTCTATGTTTGTTGTATATGCTTGGGAGAGGATATGAGAAGGCAGGCAATGAAATATTTTTAAGACAGCATATAAATATTTTCATTGCCTTATAGGAGTAAAGATTAGTATGTTCTCTCAAACGTGAAAAGCTAACAACATCGCAAAAATGTCCCAGTTTACAGATACAGTCTTATATATGCTCCACATATTATTCATACTAGATCAAACCATATTTCACACATGCAAAAAAACGAAGCAAGAAGGAAAAATGGCACGAGAAATAGCAAAATTACATATAAATTAAGTAAAAGTGCAAGCAAAGCGATGAGTATAAATTTTGTATTTTTTAAATGTTAGTATTGGGGAAAATGTACAGTCATTTGTAGGGACATTTACAGTGAAAAGAGAATGTTATGAAATACAAGGTTTCCTATATTCAGGAATTTGGATTTTCCTGGGTAGAAAATCAAATTTCCTACATGATGTTTCAGCTTTCTATGTAAGTATTTAATCATTCTCTGATTTATATTTGAAGATATCTGGTGAAATAATTATAATAAAACATTTATGTTCAATGTCTATATCAATAAATATAAAATTAAACTTCTTTACAAGCATATATATCAAAAAGGCTAAAGTTTCGTTATATATCATAATTACAATACTATACACCAAGAAATAATAAATGGAAAGCACCTGGTTCAGAAATAGCAGCATGACAGTAAGCTTAACATAATTGTATAGGGTGGTAAGGGATCACCTCTTGTCAGCAAGACAATATGTTTCATCCCTAACATGGAAGCTAGTTCAGTTCAATGATAAAGTTGGAGCCAAGAATCACACACACCCCAGGTGAAGAACAATGTATTTTATAGGTGGAGAATAAGAAAGAAGTTTGCCTGTTACAAATTATGCTTATCACAAACTCTGCTGTTTGTTATAGTAAAATGTCCTCCAAAGGAAACCATTTGCAAAGTCAAGAAATGCAATGAGGACTGAATGAAGAGAAAGACTGTTGCCAGCAGAAAATATGTCTTTTAAAAGCGTGGTTTATGTTTGAACTCTTTTCTACCAACTCTAGACTGACTATTTGCTCCACCAGTTGCAAAAACAAGTGAAAACAACAGAAGGGTCAGCCAAAACCAGGTGTCTTTGAGACTTTGATGGCAAGGTAGAGTCAAGGAAAAGAGTTGCTCCTTCCAGTGATCTGAATTCTTGAACTTAATTTCACAGTCTATCAGTCACCTGAAAGGTATTATTTTCTTCATCCTGGTAGAGATAAATGTGAGATTTCACAGACATTAACAAGGAGAGAGAGTACTTTCTACTTTCGAAGGAATATTAATGCCAGGTGATAGAAGCCCACTTACAGGTTTTTGCCCCAGAGTCTTCTGAAATGGCTTAATCACAAAATATTTTTAAAGCTTTAACTTTTCCATGTAGAAAACCAGGCTTAATATTATCTTAACTATACAAATAAATGACCTGGTGCAAGTGGACAAAATACAAGTCTATAATATCAGTGCTGCTCTTGTTATGAATATTAATGTATTTCACATGTTTCTCTTGGATAATTTGGAAACACAATTAAGTTTCAAATAATATTAGCCTCCCACAGTAGATTTATGGAATCATATAACACAAGATTGTGGTAAAATTCTACATAGATATTTGTTATATATTATATTTTGTAACATAGTATATAATATATATAAAACATACAAATTCATTTATATGGATTTATACCTTCTCAATTCCAAAAATGTTTTAGGATATCTAAAAAAACATAATATAATTTTTTAATGTATTAAAAATAACTCTTTGAGGAAGTAGATGCAGAAAAGAATAAGAAAGATTCAATCTACTGACAATAGAACAGGTAGTAAATAACCATGTGGTTTCAGGTATGTGATTCAGAATTAATTTTTCAGTGGGTCACAATTATCCAGGAAGCAATGATCCAGCCATGATTTTCTTTCCAGAGATGGAGAAGGAAGAGAAAACCATTGATAGCTTCCCCCAGAAAACTCCATGTGGAGCTCCATCAAAATGGTAGACAACCCATTAGGTTAGATTAACTGCATTCAACAGCCTGTGTAGCCTGTGAAGCTTCAATAGAGGGAGAAGGGGAAATCTACAGGAAAATGTTAAATCTCTTCTCTTCATCATGGGCTACATTCTTCATGAGATTATTACAGATATGTCTGCCAGAAAGGCATCGAGAGCTTCCTGAAGCAATGAAAGCAAGAAAGCAAGTTCACCAATAGTGTAAAGAGCAACTTATTTTATAGATAAGACTATTGAATGCACAGCAAGGATTTCCAAGGTTGTGACTATAATTGTTCCTAACCCTCACCCAGGTATCTTTTATGTCAGGAATGACTAATAGATTTCAATACCACTTAACTCAAGTGCCAAGTGGTAAAGCTCAATGTTGAAGAAAATATGCAACTCTATCTGAGCCCAGTGGGAAAAACTAATGTGACCGTTGGTTGATATTGGCCAAAGAGTGAGAAGAGACCTGGCAGGTGTACTGTACCTTTCTGGCTTCAAGTGATTTGGGATTCTTTTATTTCAGACCATATACTACTGTTGTAAGGATGTGTCTCCTTTAAAAAGAATAGGATAATAAAGTATCTAGAATTTTAAAAATTCTATATATCATGGAAAGATGAATATTCCCCCACATGCCATCATGTGTGTGATTCTATGTACATTTGCTGGTCTAAAAAAAGTGACATATGGCATAGAATATGTCCCTTAATATATGAAAAAAGTATTTTCCAACTCACAGAGATCTGATACGGACTGTAGATAAAGACCATGAAAAGTTATCCCAAGGACCCTCATCCAGAGCTATGTTTTCCCCCTCCATTACTTTATTGATCCCTACATAGTAATGATACACCCTTGAGTCAGAATTGGGCAGTTCTGACTCTATTCAGCATCTAGTAGATAGGTGCTTCCCAGTTTTAGATTCTTCCTATTATGGAAGATACAATAATGCCAGGTCCAACATCTTGTGTTTGCAGTCATAGATGTTGAAGGTATGATTTAATCCTTTAGGAATATAAAAAAAGCATTGTGGATGTTATCATGATTGAAAGATAAACACAGATGTGTGTTGCCAGTGAAATTTTGAGCATGCATAGTGTGAGAACATCATCAATGGAATTCTAAGAACTTCAAATGCTGTGGGAAACTAGCTTCTAAGGAACTGAACAAAATCTGACACAAAACTTGCCTTCCCCTAGTCATTACATTTAAAGTAAACAGCATTTGTAAGTATACTTGGTAGCTGAAAAAAAAGAAACAACAATTGCATAGGGAAAGTCTTAAAACCCTAATGAACTTGTAATAATAGATTAAAATTTATGTCATAAATTCTATAATAGGTGACAGTAATCTGAGAATCTCAATAGTTGTTGCCAATTTCCAAGTATAAATGTGTAATACTATTAATCCATACAGGACTTCTCTGTAATGTTATAAAGAAACAAACTTGCTCAGGGAATGACGACTCCCCCACTTTTCAGGCAAATTTCTTTTGCTGATGTTGGGCGTATTTACATTTTTATTATTGGAATAGAAATCTGTTTGGTAGGATGTGAGCAGGTGTCTCTGAAGAGATATCACAGTGGGAAATGTTCATGGAATTTCCATACTTGGTTTCATCCCAACAGTACATATTTCATAACATTTCAGCTAAATTAGCACATTGATTTTTGTGTTGTATGGGGGTGGGAAAAACTAACCCTTTTGAGCTTTTTAAAATGAATCACACTTCTTCAGCTGTAGTTTTTTGAAATGCAAAAAAAAAAAAGAAGTTGCAAATATGAACTTCCACCTTGGTAAAATTTAAAAAACTCATCCAAGCATGAAGAAAATCAATGTCAAGTCAGGAGACAGGGAAAATGAGAAGACTCAATTTAGGAAAGTTTTAAATAGAATTCCAATGTACAATGTATCTCATCTTTTTACTCTCATCTCTGGTAGCTGTTTCTTCCTATAGAGACATGAACTTAGGGGCTGGGGTGCATAATAGAGCATATATAACAAGAGGCCACTACTTGGCCTCTTAATTGTCTTCTGAAGGCTGTGCCTTTGTGGACTACCCTAACCATCACTGACACATACAATATGGACACTTGGAAAATGGAAGTTTAACTCTAATGCTGATGCTTCTGATCTTTCCCAATGGTATTACCAACAAATCACTTCTAGGGGGAGCAATTTAGGTCTATAGTTGTGAAGATGAATGATGGTATATGAACAAGTATGGCATTATTGAAGTCAATGAACTAGTGATTTGTTAGTTTCATCTATTAGCATCATCCTAAATAATATAGATTGTTTTCCTTATTATCAACAAAAATGCATCCAAATCTTTTCAAAATAATCATGGCACTTAAACACAATGATATACATGCCTAGTAAAGCCACTTTTGGACAAGTGATTTTTGAGTGCAAATTCCTCTTGTATAGAAATTATGAAGTAACCTCCAAGTCCCCCCCATATTTCCAGTAATAAGTATACAGTAATTGGTCAATACCAAGATGCACTATAGAACAGATACCTTTTAAAGAGGAGCCTATGATGCTTTTGTAAAATAAGAAATGTATATTTGGTTTCTGCCCTTGATTCCTGGCACACATAATTCTTTAGCCCTCATAGATGGCCATAATGGGAAAGTTTTTGTTCTAATATTTAGCCTTTGACCCTTGGGTCCTGATAGAGGTGCTATCAATATTATGAATGAGCAGAACATCTGACATAGCATCCCTAAATCTTTTGTATTAATGTTTTTACAGTGCCACAGGATGGGTTGGATAACCTTTAATCCCTATCTCCAGTCTTCACGGAGAGGAGATGGACTGAAGGCTGAATTGGTCACCAATGAGCAATGATCTAACCAAGCATGCCTATGCTTTCCAAAAGAATCCAAAGAACTGGATTTGAAGAACTGTTTGGAAAATATATCCACATGCAAGTAAGGTATTATATACCTCAACCAGGAATTTTCCTGAACTTTCCCTATGCAACTCAAAATCTATCCTTTCATCTATATCTTTCATTATATCCTTTATTAATAAACTGTTAAACATAGTGTTTTCCTGAGTTTTCAATGTTGTTCTAGTAAGTTATTTACAACCAAAGAGGAGATCTTAATGTATTATTTGGTGAGAAGCACAGGTCACGGGGACTCATAATTGCCATCAAAGTGGATGAGGTCCAGTCTTAAGGGACTGAGTACTTAACCTATGTAGTTTGACATTATCTATGAGTTAGTGTCAGATGAAATTGAATCAGAAGAGAACTAGCTGGTGCCCATTGGAGAACACACACACACACACACTCACACACAGAGATACACATACACATACATGTTTAGTCCCCTGGTTGTGTTGAATGGTGTGTAAGGGTAGTGAAAACACAAATTCAATTCTACGTGTTGCTTTTAAAAAAAAAAAAGAAAGAGAAAATGGGCAAAACATCTCAATATTGAGTACTTACCTCAGGAAAGTTGAGCTAATTTATGTGCCTACAGAAGTCAAGATTCATGGTCTTAGATGACACACTCTATGATAAAATTCTGATGTTTACTTACTGCTTTTCCTTTTTACATGGAGTGTGGAAGCATTGAAAAGAAGCTAAAGTCATGGTATAACAGAATTCACACAGGTAAAAGCAATGATTTATGCTCCAAATTTAAAAGATAATCATATGAATCCAAACTAGCAGATCTATAAGTCAGACATGCTGTAAGTCATCAGGAAGTCGCCAAATATTCAGATGTGTAACAGTAAGTAAATAAAAGCTTCAGATAAGTCACAACTTATTTAGGGGCAAGTTTGAATTTACAGGAAACAACCAAAATAATGTATTATACAAAGCTTTATAACTTGTACAACATATAGTGTGATTATTCTTTAATAGCATGAATGTAGATCTTTGATAAGAGGTAAAAGGGTTATTCAAAATATACCTTAATGCTGGCTACCAGTGGCTCATGCTTACAATCTTTGCTACTCAGAGGCTGCCATCTGAGGATCACAGTTCAAAACTACCTCAGGCAAAGTCAATTGAGACTCTTAGCTCCAATAAACTACTCAGAAAAGGCTGAAAGTAGCACTCTAGCTCAAGTGGTAGAGTGCTAACTTTGAGCAAAAGAAGCTCAGAGACAGTGCCCAGGCCTGGAGTTTAAGCCCCAGGACCAGAAAAAAATATATACCTTCATAGATAGACAGACAGACAGACAGACAGACAGACAGACAAACAGACAGACAAACAGATAGATAGATAGATAGATAGATAGATAGATAGATAGATAGATAGATAGATAGATAGATAGATAGATAGATAGATAGATAGAGATATAGGTATGTACACACATACACACCTTACTCTCTTTAGAGATAGGACAATGGAGTAGTTTTCCTGGAACATTTCCTCTAAGGTTTTTGTGTATTTCCCAATATATTGTGAATAAGCATATGGAAATGTAAATTTGTTGACTAAGTGCAGGTATTTTCTACAGTCATTGACAGTAAAACAGAGAAGTGTGACTGTATCTAACCTCAGAGATTAAAAAAATTCTCTGTTAGAGTTTACCATTGTGTAGACTGGCCTAGTTGATCCTCTATGATTATTGCCTATGATTTCCCCTAAAATACCCATATTATAAGTCATCTTCACTTGTGGACAGGTTACATTTTACTGGGACCCAAATAACTACTCTAGGTCTGTGTTACCAACCAGGCTGGATCTAGAGAAAAGAAAACTCTCTAAGTCCCAACCATTTTTAATGAAATTCCTATGTCAGTATCTTAGTATTGTCAAGGTAGGGGATGATTGTGGGATTAATTTAGCTTGGCTACGTTCTTTTATTTTTTTTCACAAAAATCATAGTAACAATAAGCATTTAGCAGATCTCAATCACTGGATTTATGCACTGTGGGACTTCTTTCTCTTTTAAAGACTGTAAATGTTTTATTTTATTTTAGTCATGGCTTGAACTCAGGACCTCACATTCTTTCTTGACTTTCTTGACTTGGCCCTCTACCACGTGAGCCAAACTTCCACTTCCGACTTTGGACTAGTTAATTACAGGTTAAGCGTCTTATGTAATTTTCTGCCCAACATGGCTTAGAATCATGATTCTCAGATCTCAGCCTTCTGAGTAGGCGAACCACTGGCCCCCTGAGACTACTCTGGGATCCTTTTGACAGAAGAAAAATTCTGTATTGCTAAAAAAATCTTACAACTTGGTTACAGTTATTGGAAAGCAAACACTGAAAGGATAGAAATCAAAATACTGATAAGTGATGTAAGGAAATGGATGTCTGGCATTAGTTTATGTTCTTATGCCCAAAGAGCTGGGATTATTTTTTCAGGTTGATCTTCAAGAATACAGTGGGTATAAACTGGTTAAAAGACAGGGAGAAAGTGTTCCAGACTACTGCAGAGTGACAATAGAGAAGACCCAGGCTAGCATATTTACACTTGCAGAATTTTCCATTTAGGGGAGGAGTTCAGTCACCTCAAGAATGAGGCATCTAATAGTAATCAAAACAGCTTGGTATTGGCATAAGAACAGACCTCAGGACCAATGGAATAGAATTGAAAACCCAGAAATGAACCTACAGACCTATAGCCATCTATTCTTTGATAAGGGAGCTAAAACAATAGAATGGAAGACAGACAGCCTCTTCAGTAAATGGTGCTGGCAAAACTGGTTAACTACATGTAGAAAACTAAAGCTAGATCCTTATATATCACCCTGCACCAGAATCAACTCCAAATGGATCAAAGACCTTGAACTCAAAGCAGACACTCTGAAAACATTACAGGATGGAATAGGAGAAACCCTGGGTCTCCTTGGCTCAGGCCGAAATTTCCTGAATAGAGACCCGGAAACACAACAAATCAAAGAAAGGTTGGACAAATGTGATTGTATAAGGTTGCAGAGCTTCTGCAGGGCAAATGACATAGCTAGCAAGATCAATAGAAAGCCCACGGACTGGGAGAAGATCTTTACTAGCCATACAACGGACAAGGGTCTCATATCTAAAATATACTTGGAACTCAAAAAATTAAACCACCCAACAACAAATCCTCAAAGAAACAACTGCCCAATAAGTAAGTGGGCGAAAGACTTAAAGAGAAGCTTCTCTGAAGAAGAAAGAAGGATGGCCAATAGACACATGAAGAAACGTTCAACATCCCTAGCCATAAAAGAAATGCAAATAAAAACAACATTGAGATATCACCTCACTCCAGTTAGAACAGCAAAAATCAAGAACTCTAACAACAACAGATGCTGGAGGGGATGTGGACAGAAAGGAACCTTACTTCATTGTTGGTGGGAATGTAAACTTGTTCAACCACTTTGGAAAGCAGTATGGAGGTTCCTCAAAAGACTCCACATAGAGCTCCCCAATGACCCAGCAATCCCACTTTTGGGCATTTACCCAAATGATCACAAACAAGGCCACACTAAAGCTACCAGCACAACTATGTTTATTGCAGCATTATTTACCATAGCTAAGATATGGAACCAACCCAGATGCCCCTCAGTAGATGAATGGATCAAGAAGATGTGGTATATATACACAATGGAATTCTATGCCTCCATCAGAAAGAATGACATTTCCCCATTTGTTAGGAAATGGAAAGGCTTGGAAAAAATTATATTAAGTGAAGTAAGCCAGGCCCAAAGAAACATAGGTCCCATGGTTTCCCTTATTTGCAATATCTAGTATAGGTATGAGTCAAGCGGAAAAAGTCAGAGAATGTGATGTTAGGAAAACGAACCCTCAAATATGTATTTTAATGTTTTTGTTTCTTTCATGCATGTGTTTCTAACGCATTTATAAGATTATTTCTTTGTTGCTTTGTATGTCCCTCCCCCACAGTGTAACCCCCGCTTTCACTATATTTGATGTCAGTATAACATGTGGAGGAGACGGGGACAAACAAGTCGTTTAAGGATTCAGGTGGACCTGTTGCAACAATGAGAAGTACAAAATGTCATGTCAAAACCAGCTTTACAATGTCGGTGGTGGGAGGGAGGGGGGGTATGACTGGGTGGGGGGGAGGGGGAAGGCTGGGAAGGGAGGTGAAGGGTAAACAAAGGAGGAGGCTGCAATGCTTGGTAAGAAATGTATGCATTATCCTGCCCATGTAATTGTAACCCCTCTGTACAGTATGTTCTCAAATAAAATAAAATTAAATTAAAAAAAAAAAAAAAAGAATGAGGCATCTAGGAATTGTGCTTCTTTATGCTACCTTCAGCAGACTTTTTAGTTCATCATTTTCCTCTAGCCATGGTGGTAAGATATTTATGCCTGACTGTGTTCACTGTTTTTTTTCTATGAACTTATAAAAATTGCTTTTTTATTAGTCTATAAAAGCCATGTTTGGAGACAGTCTAAAATAAAAATTAATGCAACTTATCACCCTACAGCACAGAGCAAGTGCCTGTTTCAGTCTCTTATTTAAGCACTGCAGATGCATTGAAACATAATAAAATTTGTTCCCCGGCCCATCAACCCTAACTGGGAAGCAAGAAGCTCAAATCTATGAATTGCCCACAACCAAAGAGAGTCCTTTTGAGAACTTCATTATTAAAACTCTGAAAACGAGGCATACTATGACCAGAGACATAAAACCTGGGCTTTGTGAAGAAGCAAACATTTATCACTTAATAAACATTCTTCCTTCTGGTCCTTTCAACTTTCAAAAACGTTAGTCTTTTTGATTGATATCACACATTTTGAAGACCAACATCATGACCCCCTCCAAAAAAAGAACAATGCAGTCTCGACGGTTTCCATAATAATTGTAAGCAGTAAGATACCTGAAAATTGATAGATTAAAATATGTTTAATAACGATCTCCCATGATCATAAGGGTAAGGGTAATTGGGAAATACATAAATCAGGCTAGTTTGAAATGTCATCGCCCATAAAACAATAACAACTTAAGAACAATTATCTTATTATGATGATGTGCTAAAACAAACATTTGAACACAGTCCTGTAGATGTGATTGCTTCGCATAGAGGCTGGACCTCCTGCTTCACTTTTCAATGGCATCCAGTTATGCCATGCACTTGCCAGTCCTGGTAGTTTGATCCAGGTCACTGGCATACAGAATGCTGAAAGCCAAGAGGGAGGGAACAGAATACAATGAATGTTTCCTACTCTTGCCATCTACTCTCATGCTTCAGGCCAACATCCTTAAAAAGGTGATGTTCCTTCCAGTATCCCCGCCTCCCTGGCCTCCTGCCTTTGACCTAGGTCAGTCATCTTCTTGGAACAGAATGCCCTTGTCTGCACCAGAAGCAGCCTTTGAGGGAAGAGGAGGCTCTAAGGAACTGATAGAAGAAAAATAAAAAAACCATCCCCAATACTTTGTTTGACTCCCTCAGGTGCTCTTCTCATGTCTTCTCAAAGACAGAGAAATCTTTCAATAAGCGTTTGTCTTCCTGTACCCTGCTCTGTTTTAGCTGGCTCTCCACTCCCTTATTTGAACTGTGAAAAACGAATACTCTTGTCTGGTTAGGTTTTGGGGAAAATATGTTGGACCTCTCAAATATGATAAGAAGCCAGTAAAAATGATCTGGGTCCGAAAGCAGCCACAAATGGAAGAAGTCTAGCTAATAGATACCATCTGCACCCCTAAAGTGAGCACATCTTGTCCAGCTTCTGACCTGATTTTCTCTGAGCTATTGCTCTTGCAGCTCTGTTCATGAGTCCAGGTCTGTGGTTCCCAGGACGTAGACCAAGTGGTTGTGCAATGAAGTCTTTATGAGAAACTTTTTTTCCCTCTTTTCATAAGGGCCTGAAATCAACAAGCCAAAAAGTATTTTATCCTAATATAGAAAAGAATCAGACCGCACATGGTTCGTTGGAGCAGCCTGTGTACTGGGGAGAAGGAAAGAAATGATGCAGCCCTCTCTCTGGCAAGAGTTCGCATTTAATCATCAGGGGAGTGTTTGTGGTGAAATTACATTTTTCCTCTTCAATGGTGGAAATATTATCACTGGGTTATGGACAGCTAGTTCAAAATGATTTGGTGAGATATGCTCTTTTGCATCACATAAAGAATATGTCTTTGGCTCCCAGGGAACAAAACATCCAAGAATATGTTATTGTGGGAGGAGACCAGATAAAGGAGACCCTGGGAAAAAAAGTTGGCTGAGAGCAACAAGTAAGGAGAGCCAAGAACATAATGAAGAGAATTTGTTTGCTTTTTTTGAACTAAGGGTAGGGATTATGTCATATCTCCATAATCGTGTGAAAACACAAGGTCACCCACATGAACAATTTTCCCAGTGGCCCCCATGAGGAAAGCTATAAAATCTATGTCACTTAACTACAAGTCACCACTAGGGGCTTGTATACTTCCTATGCTTGAAGGAAACATAATTGTACTGTATCATCTCATGAGTCAGAGGCTTATTTGCATGAAAAAGTGAAAGGAGAAAAAAAGAAGAAAGAATAAATTGGATTTTTCCATTTCTAATGCTCTAAGTATTCATCTAGACCCAGCAACTACAGTAAATGTCAATCTTGCCACTTGCCATGAATATCTTCTTTCATGTAATCATGTCTTCTATTTTGCCTTTCTCTGATTTTTTTCTAAGAGATTGAACTGCTCCTTCTGAGTAATCTAAGCCCTAGTTTTCAATATGTATAAAATCTGAACAGTCTCTGTCTCCGTTCACCTATTTTCCAACATTCTTCTGATCCAATTTGACTTTCTTCTCGCTCTTCCTACCTCCTTCTTTTCGAAGTATTTGCTAACTTGAGTATACCTTCCCCATAGAAAAATGATCATTCTAAACATATACCTACACATATGTCTATCAAATTTGACCATTCCTTCAGCCCCTTCAGGGTCATCCTCCTCCACATCTGAGGTCTTATCTCATCTATCTCCAAATTCCCAGACCTTCAAGCACTTTTTCTTTGTAGTTTTGTTGCTCATTCAGCCTTATTTTGGGTCTTCTCAATATTGTTATGGATTTGTAAAGAATATCTTCCCCATAGTGAATAAAAACTCTTCTCTGATGTAGCTGTATCATAGATATGTTTGTATTCCTCACACTCCCTGAAATGATTCCATATAAATACTCAAAAATTATCCCAATTTAGTCAACATGTATCTGGTAAGACTCATTATTGGGCTTTGGGATGTGAAAGTAAGTCCAAATGAGGAAAATCACTGCAAGTCCAAGGATGAAAGAGATAGAAACTCCTTGAAGTCATGATACCTTTGTCCCTCTCGGTAAGTTAAATGTAAGTTAAATGATCCATAGGAACCTTCAAGCTAACCATCACATTAAGTACCATTAATCCCACGCCCTGTCAGTTCAAAGATGAGCAAGTAGCTACTTGGAGAGGTGATGTAGCTGCTTCTAGGCCACACAATTAAAAAACTGAAAAGTCACATCCCCAGACACAGATCTGTAATCTCTTCTCCTTTCGTTAGATTGCTTCTCATTCCAGCTTTCCCATGGCTGGTGGGCCAACAAACATTGGTTAATTTGATTTCAGGAAGAAAAATTAAGAAAACCCTGGAAGAAATGAAAGCAGTAAGGGAGGGAAAATGAACTTACAATGACTCTAAAGAGTGAATGTAAGCAAGCTGGTAGCTTTCTGGCTAAGTTTTCAGTGCTTCAGAACTCGAGGACTTGCCTGTTAGCTACACTTGTGCTTTGAGTCCACTTTTATTCTTTAGCTTACATTAGCTTAGCTTACATTGCTAAGTATGCTCTATTTTTTTCTTTTTCTTTTTGTTTCTTATTGTGAGAATACCATACAGAGGAGTTACAATTACATGGGCAAGATAACGAGTACATTTCTTAACAAGCATTGTTGCCTCCTCTTTGTTTCCCCTTCCCATCCTTTCCCATCCTTCCCCCTCCCCCCACACGATCCTCCCACCCCCCCCCCAAAGTTGTAAAGTTCATTTTTCGACATAACATCTTGAACATTTCATTGTTGCAATGGGTCCACCTGTGTCCCTAGTTAAACGATTTGTTTTTTTCCCTTCCCCTCCACAAATTATACCAACATCAAATGCAGTGAAAGCAGGGGTTATACCGTGGGAGAGGGACATACAAAGCAACAAAGAAATCATCTTATAACTATGTTAGAAACAATTGCATGAAAGGAAGAAGAAAACAAAAAAACCACATTTGAATGCATAAGCCAGGCCCAAAGAAACATAGGTCCCATGGTTTCCCTTATTTGCAATAACTAGTATATGTCTGAGTCAAGCAGAAAAGGTCAGAGAAGTTGATATTAGGGGAATGAGCCCTATTTTTTTTTCAAAATACGCTATATTGTGTTCTCTACATTATTTGTCACTTTGTTGTTTTGCATAATTATCTCATAGAGAGCTCACAAGTGGTATAATGTTGGAATCAAGGCAGATTGAATTCAGAGAGAAAAATTGAAAATATTGATGAGATACTCAGAAGTAGGCAAAGGTGTACAATGCAGCAGATGATTGTAAATTTGATGCACTTTAGAAATAGTCAAAGGTTCCTCCATTTGTGCTTTAGGGTGTCAAGCAGCATACTGACCAGAACCCAACTAACATAATAATAATAATAATAATATGGGTTTTGGAAAGAACTCTAAAGAAAGATTCAAATCTTGGACTTGAGCTCCCACACAATTAAAAAACATTGATAATTAGGATTCTTCAGAAAGACCTTACACTTGTTCTTTACAACTCTCCTATGTGCTTTTATATTAAATGTGCGTGTAAATATGTGGAAATATTGTTTACTATTCCATTTACCTTTGGTGTACTCAAAAGAAGATTGAATCATACAGACTTTTATATACATTATCCAGGAAAAATGACAACTGGGTTTCTATTATTTAACTACTGGGTTTACCAAACAAGTTACAAGACAGATGAACTCTCAAAAATAGGATGTCCATCTCTCCTCATTCCTCATGCCTGTTTAGCGTCCTTGTGTTTCTCAACACAGTACCTCATTTTAATCACTGTGAATCTGGCTACCATTAATTTTTTCCTTTGCTCTTTACAGGCAAAACTAACTGCAACTACTCTGTAGAGCAACAGCAACTCACAACACACACAAGCTATAAATGAGCCGGACCACCCTATTGGAAGTGAATACTCGTGGATAATGATAGAGCAGTGAACAGCTAACTAGCAGCTTGGCTTATTTACACTGACAGAGTTTTGCATGCTGGGATAGCTAAGTACCCACTTACGGCACTTTCACTGAAGGCAGAGTAAATCTGATTTAGCCCACTTAACCCTTTACCAAGTTCTTGTCTAGACTGCCTTTACAATTACAATATGCTCATGAACAAAAGAGATTCTCAGAATTGAGCAAATAACAAGACCAAAACCTTACTTTCTCTCTCACAATCTTTATAAGGTAAATATAATTAATGTTTTAGCAGGATAACTATTTTCATTTACATGTTAATATAGTAATTACTTATAATCTAAGTTGTTCTCAATTTCAGCTAAATTTCATTTCTAGTACACAGGCTAGTTCAGTGATAAGTCACAATAAAATACATATCAAATTACAGAACTATGAAATTTATAATTAAAGGTATAGATACCATATGCAGTATCTTCCAAAGTATCACACACCTAGGAAAGGTATACAAAACCTTGGCAGTGGAAGTGGTGAAACAGTCTTCAGAGATATTGAGAAGTGTCTAATAAATGAGAATATTCCATATTCTTAGGTTGAAGAGTCTATGTTATATTTTTAATTAGATTTTTTATCAGAGTTTGGAATGAATGGTAGAATATATATTTCATGGATTGTGATCCATTTTTGATCACAGTGTCTCATTAGTTCCATATGCAAATGTCAGATTGCTTACCAGTGAAGGCCACCTCACATTTAGCAGTTGTTTCATTTTACATTTCCACAGCAACCATCCTCTGGTGAGTGGAGTGATCAAAATGTAGTAAGGGTATCTAGGTTCCTAGGGCTTTTGAAGTTGCTTATAATCAGTGATGATTATAATCAGTGTATGATTAATAACACATATAGAATGACTCATCACAGAACAATGTGCTGACCAGTGTTTAACATCAGAGTTTCTAATCTTCCCAAATTGATCAGCATCAGTTCTAATCAAGATTTTAGTAGATTCCATTATTATCATTGTTGTTGTAATGAAAATGGTAGAAGCAGAGATTGTGAAGTTTAGTTTTTATGTATGTTTGTACATATACATATCTGTGCAAATGGTAGACTATCTAGGAGTAAAACAAAATTGTAGGACTAATGCTAGCAAATATCAAGCTTAAAGTTTAGTTAAGGTACATTACCAAGACAGTGTGCTGTTGATTTAATGATAAGCAAGCCTATCATTAGAATAAAATAACACATCCAGAAATATAGCCGCAAATATTAAACAAACTGACAGGTAACAAAGATTTCAGTGAAAATTATGCAGAGAGGAAGAAGACTGCACAATCAAATAATATTTGGACATGTACATACCCACACATGAACATATATATGCTATATAAATACACTCATATATATGTTGTTGGGCATATATTTGAGGAGGAAATTATATTTGAAAGAAAACTCAAAGAGCATGCATTATAAGGGAAAGTTTGGCAAGTTGGACACAATTAAAAATAAAGCTTATGTTTACAAAAACACACCATTAAGAGAGTAGCAAGGTATGCTACAGAGAGGAAGACACATTTGCAAGGCATTTACAACAAATGGATTATTTTGGGAATACATAAAGAACAAGACTTACCAGTAGAAAAATGACTTAAAGGGGCTATTAGAGAGAGGAACAGAGGAAGTAAGTTTGGTTGGGACACAGCATGTATGGAAATGTCCAGTGAAGCCTCCCACCTCATACAATGAATATATGCTAATAAAAATAAAATGCAAACCATGTCTTCAGGATTTTAAAAAGAATTTTTCAAAGAGTGCATCCAAATGACCAATAGGCATATGGAAAGTGTCTACTTCATCTAGCAGCTTAAAAAATTCTAATTAAAATGATTGTATACCCCCAAAATACTACATAAATTGGCTAAAATAATAGAGATCATGAAAATGTAGAGGACCTAGAAACCTTGCTGATGGTGTAAAAATTGGTTTAGCTGTTTATAAAACTGGTTGTGGCCAAGTGCTGGAGGCTCATGCCTGTAATCCTGTATATTCAGGAGGCTAAGATCTGAGGATTGTGATTCAAAGCTAGTCAGAGCAAGAAAGTCTAGGAGACTTATCTCAAATTAACCACCAAAAAAAAAAAAAAAAACAGAAGTGAAGCTGTGGCTCAAAGGAGTAGAGTGCTAGCCTTGAGCAAAAATCAGCTCAGGGATAGTGCCCAGGGCCTGAATTCAAGCTACAGGATGGACAAGAAAAGAAAAAAAGGGAGAGGGAAGGGAAGGGAAGGGAAAGGAGAGAAAAGAAAGGGAAGGGAAGGGAAGAAGAAAAGAAGATTGTATATACTAATGCATCTATAAGCATACCTATGATCCTAAAGTATGTGCCCAACAAAAAGTATGTAAGTATATGTGGGCATACTAAAACAAAGCTGAACACAGACTATTTGCATGAGCCAAATATAAATGGACAATTAATATATTATTGATTCACATAACAGCTTACTATACAGTGATGAGAATTGACAAGCTATTGCAACAGTTTTCTATGACATGCATGAATTTCAAAAAAATATTATTGTGGGAAAAACAGACATAAAAGAATAGGTACTACATCATTCCAATTCATACAAATTTTACACATGAACCAAATTTTACTACAGGGATAGAAGTAAGAATTGCTTTGGATGGTATGGGAATTGTAACTAAGTTTTGAGGATGTTAATTAATGTTCTATCTCTTAATGTGGTTGATCATTAGAAAGACGCGTTTGCTTCATCTACCAAACAAGTGTTTGTATTTTCCTACATGTGTATTATACTTCACCGAGAACCTTCTCAAAAACAGTTCACATCTCCTATTGCTTCTGATTCTACCATTCACTTTCTATCATTGCATGCATTTTTAGTACTGCTCTGTGAAACTGGGACCCATTATCAGTGCAGATTGTTCAACTATGCCTCAAAATAATCAGGAAATTCCAACTTTAAAAGTTTCATGTTGTTGTCCTTTAAAAATCAACACACATACAATCAAGTTGTCAAAGACCTAGTTTGTCTGACAGAGATAGGGAGATTCAGACCGAGAAGGGAATCTTAATACGGTCATGCATTATCTATAACCTGTAGGATGAATAAAGATAAGAATTAGAGTGGACTTAACTGAAAATAGCCTTGCGATAAAAACAAGTCACTTTCTTTCAATGACACTCACTTCCACTGTGATTTTTATCTCATGCTTATTTAGTTGCTAGGCCTAAACCAAACCTTCCTGGGTGTTTTCCACTTAATTCTTCAGCTCTGCAAGGTCAGTGTAACCTATGGAAATGGAATTGCCCTTTTTAGTTGCTTTGAATAATGTCACTGAAGACATAATTGAGAAGGAAAGTAGGTGTAAAGCCAAAAGTATTTGTAGTCTGAACTACTTGTTCTGAACTTGAATTTCAAAAACATTGTTTGAAATGACTCTGAGGTTATTTTGATTTACTGTGGTAGAAACAGCCCTTTCTGGGTTAAGCCCAAACTTATGAGCCAGCACATAAATTAAATCAGAGTCTCATGAGGGAGTTGATGAGCAGGAGAAGAAAGACAATAGATAATATCTTACAGGCTAGCAGTTCTCAAGTAAAACTTTGAACACCCTACATTCTGATTTCTCTGAGTGTTGCCCTTGTTTTAAACGTGGTCCATTCAGACATAAAGATAGAATCATCATAAAGTGATTCCCTAAAATCACATGGGGTATTTTTATTTTATTTATTTATATTTTTATTATCTTCAATAACTTGTACAAATGCTTTTCAATTCAACGTGGCAATTTCTGAATACAATGTATCTTGATCATTCTCCCTACATGAGACATTTTTAAATGTCACTTTGAAATTTCCAGGTTAAGGGAGTTTACAACTGATGAAAATGAGAGGTGAGGAGTGTTAGCATTCGCTCCATCTCAGGTCCTTAGCCCTCCCACTTCACTTCCCAGAGTAGCTAGTATCTGCCCTCAGCTGCACCATCTGAATGCCCTCCACCAAAACCTGCGCTCCACCAAGAACTGTCCGGGGGCTCCTGCCAGTTTCTCTCTCTCCTCCCAGACTAGGCTGAGCATACAGAATACCCCCACCTCTACCCCTGATATTACAAGGATGTCCATGGATAGAGACAACACCTTTTTGCTCCCTGTCTCACGAGGGAGATGGCCCCTCTGATAAACCTCTTTATAAATCTCCTTCTCCTGTAACTGTGTCTGAGTGGTCATCTGGGATGACTTCTTTCAACAAGAACAGCCATTCTTAAGCAGATTCTGAAGGAATAACATGGTGAATCTTGTAGAAATTATTCTTTGAAAAAATAAGACAGGATGAACAAGTGGATTGTTACTGCTCATTCACCTTAAGGTTGTTTGCATGGTTATAATTTAATTTTGAAGACCTTGGTTTCCTGAAAATGGAGGTAGATATTAATCAGGCCAGGTTTACTCATATTGCTTGCTGCAGGTGAATGTGGAATCTGGAAACTTCCTTTCCTAATTTAGAAAGTAATAATCTATATACAAGACAAAGGGTACCAAAAGCAAAACAGTACAACTTGTATATAAGTTCATCTGATGTGGGGATGGGAAGGGGAACCACACAAATGGTGAGACAAAGGACAAAGTGTGAGCCAATGCAACAGTGACACTCACAAGAAGCTGTTGGCGTCAGTGGGGGAGGGAAAGCGGGAGAAAAGGAGGGAGGGGGTAACAATGTTCAACAAGAATTGAACTCATTTCCTTACGTATGTAACTGTAACCCCCTGTACATTACCTTTATAATATAAAAAAGAACGTAATCATCTAAAATTGTTCAGAAAGGACTAAAATGGTATTTAGTTAAAGGATATTCACAGGTCTGTTTAGAAGAAAATGGAAATATGATTTCTAAGAATTTTTGTGGCTAACATTGCATTTTAAAGTGCAATTCGCCTCCGTAGAAAACTGGTACAACAAGCTCAACGCTGATACCAACAAAAGTAATTTTCACCTTTCAAGACAACTGATTTCTTTGATCTGCTTCTTTCTTAGATAGATGTCCACTTTCTCTAAATAAGCCCCATATTTAAAATCATAACAATTTTTCAACTAATCCTCTTGTAGAGAAATTTAGCATGTTACCTTGCTTCATTGCCAATCATTGTACAGATTGAGAGTAAAAAAAGAAAAAAAAAACAAAACAACAACAAAAAACACCTCTCCTCCACTCTCCATCACCAAACATCATGGTACAGAGAAAACAATAACAAAGAAAGATACAGGCATCAAACTGTCCACAGCAAGTAGAATGGTTGCAACAAGGCTCCAACCATATTCTACTTAGGTAGAATATTTCTACTTAGGTAGAAATGTGTGCAGTACTTTTCTCAATAAAACATAGACAGTTTCTCCCAGTACTAGTGATGTGCACATAAATACTGGAAATCTTTGCAGAAATGATTTAGGCAAAACTGAGTAGACATTGAACTAAAAGAAAACATAAATTTTATCAGCCATAAAATTTTAACCAAGTATATGACTTTACATTTATGAATCTATGTTTAAATAATCAGAGATCTTGGGGGAAAACTCATTATTTTTATGAATCAAGTACTACCGAATAGATTTTACTTAGGTATTAAATAGCAATACAAATTATTGCTTTGACTTACTACTTTTGGAAAGTAAATCAAAGCCACATTAATATTCATGTATGTGTTGCATTGGTACATTAGTAAATAGTTTCTAAGCAAAACAAAATTTATTTATTTATCTTTTGTACCAGTCCTGGGACTTGAACTCAGGGCTTGGGCACTGTCCTTGAGCTTTTGTGCTCAAGGCTATTGCTCTACTACTTGAGCCACAGCTTTGCTTCCAGATTTTTGGTGATAAATTAGAGATATGAGTTTCACAGACTTTCCTGCTCAGAGTGATTTTGAACTACAGTCCTCAAAGATTAACCTGCTAAATAGCTAGAATTGCAGGCATGAGCCACCAAGTGCCTGGCAAAATTTCAGTTTAATTTTTTGGAAGCTATGCTTGCAAAAGCCAAAGCTACAAGTGGTTGATGAATAAGACAGTAAAGGATCATACAGATTTAGAAAAGCAGGCCATTTTGAACTAGGAAGCTGAAAGCTGAAGAAATTAAATTGCTCATCCAAGTATACACGTATGTAAGGAGGAAGACCTGACTAAAATAAAGATCTCTTCCATTCCAGTCCATACTTAGACCATTACATTATATTTCCTTTAGACTATGTGACTTTCAGAGCTGTGTAGCTCAATACATTTTGCTCATATTTTATAGAATTTTTTTCTTATCGATTCTTAGGAAAATATGCTTAAGTGTGAAAGTAGCACTATTTGCATATGAGGCAAAGAGCAGCTTTTGATGTAGTTTTTCATTGTCCATTGGTCTGGGCTCCAGCTGAAAGCCAGTTTCCAGCCTCCTTTGTATCTCAAGTTCAGAATGTGATAAAAATTCCCTTGGTGACTATTTTGCCATGGGGGCCTAAAGAATTTAGACAGTCATTAATTAGAGTCCAGAAAAAAAAACATGATTAAATGATAGAACATGAAATCCCTGCAGCATGCCAGGCAGTATGCCTTCTGCCAGCAGCGGGGTTGGCAGTGTTTGGCTCTGCAAGCTCAGCATGAGGTAACCAGGACATGGAGGACATCTTGGATTTAAGTTGATCTGAGTTGCAGAGAAGATTCTGATGGTTTCCTAAGTTGTGCTGTTTGCAATCTCATGTGCGAGAGGTATGAATGTATGCTGTTCTACCCCATACAGTGGTCACAGCCACATACGACTACTCACATGTAAGCTAATTAGAAGGGTATTAAATGTACCTCTCTCAATCACTCATGCTAGGTTTGTTCACGTGACCAATAAACACCATGATGAGTCTGGAAGCTATGATATTAGATACACTTCTACTATCACAGAAAGTTCCATTACATGTTGTTCACGATGGCATATGTAAATATAGCTTTTCAGTCTATAGAACCCTGAATTGAAATTAATTTTTAAGAAAAAGGAATGAATGCTTCTATGGAGATGTACAAAAATAAACTCTCTCTCTCTCTCACACACACACACACACACACACAAACTGGGCTCTGTTATCTTCAACTTCCCTTCTTTTAGATATTTAGAATCTTATCCAGAATCATTACAGCTCAAGAATCAGAGGTAACAAAGCTCATTGTTTTATTTTTATTTTTTGAGTCTGCATACCAGGGGTGCCAGTGTCAGGGTATCTATAAGCAATCAGGTCATCTTAGGTCAGGAATCCTTGGATTCAAGTGGCCCTGTTACCAGTGAGGTTGTTATGCAGAAAGAGGGAGAAAAGGCGGGAAAACTTTCCAGCCTGAATTCAAGTTTACTCCCCTCAACTGAAGTGCTTTAGTGGCCCATTTGTTCTCAAAGACATAGTTAGATTTCTATGGCCAATTCTGCAGTATTTATGATACAGATTTTGGGTGCTAAGTTTGTACCCTAGACTTTGCAAGCTTGCAACAAACTGGGCTAAGAGAATATCACTCAACAGATGCTAGCCACTACTTCCCAATTATTTTCTCTTCTACAGATAACAACTAGCATCATTCCCTTTTTTTTTTAAGAGACAGAAACCCATGCACACAAATGTGTGTGTGTGTGCTGTTATTTGCAAGGTAACGATAGTTGAGTGTTTACTCTCACGCTGGTGTTAATTAGTTCACAGCATATTTAAGTCTGGGAACAACACAAGTCAGCTACCATCTCCATTGGACGTTTCTTACACAGCTCCATTATGCTCTGACAAAAACCAGGCAACAATGCCAAGACACCAATGGTGCCTGGTAAACATGGGTTTGGCAGAGTATGGAGGGATGTTGTTGTTGTTGTTGTTGTTTTTCTCAACTTGCAACCAGGCAGATCCAGGTTTACAAATGTGCCACCCTTGGTTAATTAGTGACAGTGCTGGCTTTTAATTTAATTTGAAGCAGCATCAGAAAGAAAAAAATAAGAAGTGAGTAAACAACCCTGCTTGTCTCACGGCTGGAGAAATGAAGTTACACAAGCATGAATGATCTAGTCCGACAAAGAACTTGATGGATGTGCTTGCGCCTGAAACATGAGAACATCTGGCTACCGCACACAGCTGAGGAGAGGGGGGAAAAAAAGAATGAGTCCAAATTCACTGACACATTTCTGTCACCGACATCCGGCAAGCAGATGGCACTGGTTCCAAATAAAGTCTCATAGATAAGCTGCAAAGTTCTGAAATCCATGTGTCCATAAATGCTCTGTTTTTACCCCCTTTATTTCTGGCCCAATAACTTGTCATCGGCTCCTGCTCTACTTGCTATCCTCGCAGCTGTGGTGTTTATATAGGTAAAAGCAGTGGTTGCAGGAAGATATAGTCTGCAGTATTTTCTCTACTAAGTCTGGCCTGCTGTGCTAGGAACATAATGTAGAGTTCCTAGTCGATACTGCCACCTCACTATTATTAAGAATCCAAACATCTCAGATATTCCCTAGGTTGACATTTTAATGGTCAGTTTTAAATTAACCGTGTGTGCCAGGCCCTGGACAAAATGCTTATCTTGACTCCTGAAATGGTTATGCAGTCTTCCATGATAGCTGCTTTGATATCATTGCAAGCTTTAGATGATGAAAGCACACAACTGTAAGTCTCTACACCCAAGAGATGGAGGCCAGAGGATCACAATTTGAGGCCAGCCAGGGATACATATCACAACCCAATTTAAAAGAAAACAACAACAAAGAAAGAACCTGGTGCCAATGGCTCACACCTCTAATTTTAGCTACTCAGGAGGCTGAGATATGAGGATCAAGGTTCAAAGCCAGCCTCGGCAAAAGAGTCTATGAGATTCTTATATCCAATTAACCAGTAGAAAGCTGAACATGGAAAAGTGGCTCAAGTGATAGAGTGACAGCCTTGGGCCAAAAAAACTAAGCAAGAGTATAAGGACTTGAGTTCAAGTCCTAATACTTGCATAAGAAAAAAAAGTGAGGAAGTCCAGACACATACATGAACTTACCCAACTAGTCAGCAATAAATTGACTAAGTTCCTACTGGTGGAAAAAAGGGCGATCTTTTTTTTTTTCTTTTGTCGGTCATGGGGCTTACACTCGGGACTTGGGTGCTGTCCCTGCGCTCTTCAGCTCAAGGTGAGCTCTCTACCGCTTGAGCCACAACACCACTTCCCTATGTTGTATATTAACATTTGGTGAAAGCATAGATGTTTTGTGAGGTGGACAAGACTCGAGCAATAAGAAGGTAAATTGTGTGATTCCAAGCAGTGAGTTCTTCTAGGATCTTGAGCAGGAAATAATAACATTGACTAACATATGTAGACTGTTAAATTTAAGAGGGGCATTGCTTTTCACTGTGACCTGCTTCTGACCCAGAAGATCTCTTATTCAAGCAAAGGAAGTACTAAGTACAGTCTATGGACTCCCAGGAAAGGCAATGGGAGATTTTATCCATTGGAAGACTCACAACTTTATCCTATATGTATACTAATTATTGCAAATAAGGGAAACCATGGACCCTATGTTTCTGTGGGACTGGCTTACTTCACTTAATATAATTTTTCCAAGTCTTTCCATTTCCTAACAAATGGGGCTGTGTCATTCTTTCTGATGGAAGCATAGAATTCCACTATATATATATGTGTGTGTGTGTGTGTGTGTGTGTGTGTGTGTGTGTGTGTGTGTGTATATATGTATATATATATACACACATATATATACATATATATGTATATGTATATATCACTGTCTTGATCCATTCCTCTGAGGGGCATCTGGGTTGGTTCCATATCTTAGCTATGGTAAATAGTGCTGTGATAAACATAGTTGTGATGGTACTTTTACTAGGGCCTTGTTTGTGATCATTTGGATAAATGCCTAGAAGTGGGATTGCTGGGTCATAGGGGAGCTCTATGTGGAGTCTTTTGAGGAACCTCCATAGTGCTTTCCAAAGTGGTTGAACAAGTGAGGCTTGAGAACCTCAGGGAATGGGTGGAGTTGGGGAGTGGGTAGAGTCTACTAATGCTCCAGATCAAGCCAATCAGGAATAGAGTTAATAAGGAAATAACTATACTCATTTGCTGCCTTTATCTTAGACAATCACAAATTCCCAATAACATTATTCATGAAGATGGAATACAGTAGAAATTAAAGACACAAACTGTGGAGCCTTAAAAAAAAAAAAAACCTGAATTCAGTCATGTATGAAGATACCAGGCAATCCTAGACCAAAGGCTGATCATCAAGTATGTGGAGGCAACACGCCACTTTCAGTATATGGAAGTAAATCTCTATTTCCTTAGACTCTAATGGTCTCACATCTCATCAACGAACAAGAATTTAGTAATATGACTATCTATAAAAAAAGGCTTAAAATGACAAAACTAGTGACGATAATATTATATGTGCATATGTATTATTCTATAACAAGTTTTAAGTACCAGAATCATGGCTCAAACTGAAAGTTGAAGTTAGAGAAAGAAAAGATTTTGTTCATCTTTTCTGAGCTTGCGAATGGTATGAAATATCATACAATATTGGGGTCACTATTTGGATGTCTGGATGGTTGCATCTGCTGGAGAGGTAGCAGACAGAGACAGCAGTTACAGAACAGAATTTTGGAACTAAAAAAGACTTTATAATGTGAGGATTTATAGTGATATACATGTAATAACACATGCGAGGGTAATAAAATGCTTTATAAATTTATATGGTGTGAACTAGAATGTCCATTGTGTGGTTGGCTGAGCATGCTTATCATTGCTGCCTCCTTTTCTACACTCCTTCAGGTTGGGCCTAAGGGTGATACACACAGCCCCTAGTAAGTTCAAGGTTCAGATAAAACCATATGGTGGAAAGATGAAAACAGGAGCTCCTTATGGAAAATACCATCCACAGTGATGTCTGTATACAGAGAAATTGGCATTTTTAATATTTTTATTGTAAAGACACTGTACAGAGGAGTTACAGATATATGAGTAAGGTAAGGAACATATTTGCTATCGAGCATTGTTACCACCTCCTTTGTTTTTTCCCTATAATCCCTTCCCTCCCCACCTCCCCAACTCCTCCCCTCCCCCAAGTTGTAAAGTTCATTTTCAACATAGTGTCTGTACATCTCACTATTTCAATGGGTCAACCTGTATTTTGTTATTTCCCTTCCCCTCCCCAAATTAGAAAACTGTATATATAAGATGCAGGGCACCAGAATCAAATACAGTGAAAACAGAGGTTATGCCATGGAGGAAGAACATACAAAAGAAAAAAATCACATTGTATAAGTACATTGAAAAAAAACAGCAACAAAGATAAAACCTCTTGTGTCCCTATCTTGGGGTTCATTTCACTTAGCATCATCTCATATGACCATATGTACATAGCTTTTGACCTTTTCTGCTTGTCCTAGACATACACTAGTTATTGCAGATAAGGGAAAACATGGGTCCTAAGTTTCTTTGGGCCTGGCTTACTTCACTTAATATAATTTATTCCAAGTCTTTCCATTTCCTAACAAATGGGGCCATGTCACTCTTTCTGATAGAGGCATAGAATTCCTTTGTATAAATATATACCACATTTTCTTGATCCATTCATCTACTAAGGAACATCTGGGTTGGTTCCATCTCTTAGCTATGGTGAATAATGCTGTGATAAACATAGTTGTGCTGGTAGCTTTAGTATGGCCTTGTTGGGTAAATGCCCAAAAGTGGGATTGCTGGGTCATAGGGGAGCTCTATGTGGAGTCTTTTGAGGAACCCTTATACTGTTTCCAAAGTGGTTGAACAAGTTTACATTTGTTCCCTTTGGCCACATCCCCTCCAGCATCTGTTGTTATTAGATTTATTGATAATGGCCACTCTAACAGGGGTGAGGTGAAATCTCAATGTTGTTTTGATTTGCATTTCTTTTATGGCCAGAGATGTAATGTTTTGAGTTCTAGTTATATTAAAGATGAGACCCTTGTCCATTATCCATTGTCTGTTGTATGACTAGTGAAGATCTTCTCCCAATCCGTGGGCTTTCTATTGATCTTGCTAGCTGTGTCCTTTGCCATGCAGAAGCTCTGAAGTTTCATGCAATCCCATTTGTCCAACTTTTCTTTGATTGGTTGTGTTTCTCAATCTTTATTAAGAAAATTTTGGCCAGAGCCAAGGAGACTTAGGGTTTCTCCTATTCCTTCCTGTAATGTTATCAGGGTGTCTGCTTTGACTCCAAGGTCTTTGATTCATTTAGAGTAGATTCTGGTGCAGGGTGATAGATAAGGATCTAGCTTTAATTTTCTACAGGTGATTAACCAATTTTGCCAGCACCATTTACTGAAGAAGCTGTCTTTCTTCCATTCTTTTTTTTTTTTTTTTAGCTTCCTTATGGAAGATTAGGTGGCTGTAGGTATGTGGATTCATTTCTGAGTCTTCAATTCTATTCCACTGGTTCTCAGGTCTGTTCTTGGGCAAATACCAAGTTGTTTGTTTATTGTGCCTTTGTAGTAGTGTTTGAAGTCTGGTATTGATATTCCTCCAGCACTCTTCTTTCTGCTAAGGATTGTTTTGCTAGATGGGGTATTTTATTGTTTCATATAAATTTTTGGGTTGCTTCTTCTATTTCATTGAAGAATGTGGTTTAGATATTGATAGGTATCACATTAAATTTGTAAATAGCCTTTGGCAGCATTAACATTTTCTCTATGTTAATCTTCCTAATCGAGGAGGTTTTTCTACTTCCCTGGTTCTGCTTTAATTTCCTTTTTCAGGTTTTTAAAGTTTTCATAGTAAAGGTCCTTTACTTCTTTAGTTGTTAACTCCTAAGAATTTTTTTGTGGGGCTATTAGAAAATGAGTTGCTTTCCTGATTTAAGCCATGATGTTCTTGTTATTGGCATACAGAAATGCCACTGATTTTTGAGTGTTAATTTTATACCCTGCTACTTTGCTAAAATTTCAAATCAGCTCAAATAATTTGGGAGTGGAGTCCATGGGGTTCTTTAAGCACAAGATCATGTCATCTGCAAAGAGGAAGAGTTTTATTTCATCTTTCCCTATTTGGGTCCCCTTTATGTTTGCATCTTGTCTTATTGCTGTACCTAGGCATTCTAATACTAAATTGAAGAGAAGTGGAGAGAGTGGAAACAAGTGGAGAGAGAGGAAATGGCTTTAGCTTTTCACCAGTAAGTATAGTGCTGCCTGTAGGTTTGTCATACACAGCCTTTATTATATTGAAGAATGTTCCATGGATTTCTAGTTTTCCCAGACGTTTCATCCTAAAGGGGTATTGGATCTTGTATAATGTTTATTCTGCATCTATTGAGATAATCATGTGGTTCCTATGCTTGCTCTTATTGATGTGATGAATTATATTAATTGATTTGCGTATATTGAACCAGATTTACATCCCTGAAAGGAATCTTGTTTGATCATGGTTTGATGAGTTGTTGAAGTCGATTGGCCAAAATTTTGTTGAGAAGTTTTGAATTGATGTTCATCAATGAAATGGGTCTATAGTTCTCTTTCTTCGTTGAGTCCCTGCCTGGTTTTGGGATGAGGGTTATGATGGCTTCATAGAAAGAGTTTGGTAGTAAACTTTCACTTTCAATTTCATTGAAGAGTTGGAGTAGTATTTTTGTGAGTTATGTTTTGAAAGCCTTGTAAAATTCTGCTGTAAATCCATCTGGTCATGGGCTTTTCTTGGGTGGGTGGTCTCTAATTGCTGTTTCTATTTCAGTGCATGATATGGGTCTGTTAAGTTGGTTTAAATCATCTTGGTTTAGTTTGGGTATGTTAATATTTGCTAAAAATTCACCCACTTCTTCCAGATTCTCAAACTTACTAGCATAAAGGTTTGAGAAGTATTCCCTTATAATGTTCTGAATCCTGGCTGCTTCTGTGGTGATGTTTCCATTCTCCTCTCTGAGTTTGTTTATTTATGTGTGTTCTCTTCTTTTTCTTTATAAGATTTGCCAAGGGTCTGTCAATTTTGTTAATTTTTTTCAAAGAAACAATGCTTTGTTTTGTTGATTCTTTTTATGGCATTTTTGGACTCTAATTCATTTAATTCTGATTTAATTTTAATTATTTGTTTCCATCTACTGGATTGGGATTGAGCTTGTTACTCTTTTTCAAGGAGTTTCAGGTGCCTCATTCAATTGTTGGTTTCAGACTTCTCCAATTTGTTGATGTAGGAACTCAGAGCTATAAACTTGCCTCTGAGTACTGCCTTTGCTGTGTCACCGAGGAGTTGGTAATTTGTGTGTTCATTTTTGTTGAATATCATGAACATTTGAATTTCCTTTCTAATCTCTTCCATAATCCACTGGTTGTTCAACAGTGTGTTGTTCAGCCTCCTTGTGTTACTGGATTTTCTTTGGTGCTTTTGGTGTTGAATTCTAATTGTATTCCCTTGTGGTCTAAGAGAGAGCAGGGCATAATTTCAATGTTTCAGAATTTGGACAAATTTGCTTTGTGAACTAAAATGTGGTCTGTTTTGGAGAATGTTCTGTGTGCTACTGAGAAGAATGTGCATTCTGATGTTGCTGGATGAAATATTCAATAGCTATCTTTTAAGTCTAGTTGATCTATACAGTCATTTAGATCTAAGGTTTCTCTGTTGAGTTTTTGCCAGGTTGATCTATCCAGTGGGGATAACCCCCAACAATTAATGTCTTTGCATCTATGTGAAATTTTAGAGAAAGTAGTATTTCTTGGATAAATTTGGGTGCTCTGTTATTTGGTGAATAGATATTTAGAATTGTAATATCCTCCTGAAGAATATTATAGAGGAGTGTAGACAGGGAAAAAGAGAGAGGGAATATAACCAAGACCCAAATTCAAGAGATGAGACAGACAGAAGAAAAAGAGAAGAGAGATAAAGAAAAATGAAAAATAAAAAATTTAAAAATGAAACACTTAAAATTATATAAGTATAAATAAATAATACTACATTAAAGGAGTTAAGGCTGAGAGATTGTGAATTGAGTAATCAATATTTGAACTAAGTATACCCACAATGAAGAATAAGGTCTAATAATTGAAGAAGGGTATATATCTGGGGATGAACAGAATAGCAATTAAGTAAAGCAAAAACAAAAACAAAACACACAAAAAGGACCAAAAGGGGAAAGTGTATAAAGAGAATAAAAACAAACAAAAACCCCTAAAAAAAATGATGAAGAAAAAAATAGAAAACAATTTAATTTTTTTAATTAGGTAGGAAAAAGAGTTCTTTGATTTTGGGGGGGCTCTATGGGAATCTTGTGTCTCCCCTTTGTCCATAACCAGTCTCTTGGTGGAGTCTCTGGTTTACTTGTAGTGTTTGGTTTTCCTGTGGCTTGACTGGTTTCTTAAATCAATTTGTTTGAGCAGGCAGAAGAAGAAGCAGCTTTGCCTTACCAGGGACTTTATGACCCTCTTCCCAGGCTAGTTCAGTGAGAGGGCGATCTGCTCTGAGTATCACAAAAGAGGGATGTGGCTGTTTCCTCTAGCTTGGAGTTGCTGTGAGGGAGATAGGTTGTAGGTAGGGCTGCGGCCTGTCAGCAATCAGTGGCTTTACCCTGATGGACTAGCTCCTGAGAGACTCAAGCAGTCCAGTCTGGAGCCATTCTCAGAGTTTATGTGTAATGGGCTTCCCATTGTTTTTCCTTTACTCTCCGCAACTGCAGAGGGGGTAGGACAGACTCTGGATCTGTTTACCCACTGAGGACAGTTGCCCTACCCTTGCAGAGCTGCCTTCCCCTGTAGATCAGGTTCCTTTGACCTATTAAATGGCTCCTACTGTCTTCTTCCAAGACCTGAGTTAGGTGTTAGCTGCTCTGGCCTGGTCTTTGTCAGTATCAAAGAAGGACTTTTTCTCCAGTGGTAGGGGAGTGGCTACCTTTCCACTGTTGCTCCATGAGAAGGAGTGAGGATGTCTGTGGGGTACTTACACCTTTCCCTTGGTTTCTGGCTGCCCACTGTCTGCGACTGTCTCTGGTCAGCAGGATGAAGTTTTCCACTCCTTGTCAGTTCTTGCTGGCAGAAAGTAGAATCTGCTTGCACACCACCTCTGGTGCCTTTGTCCTGGGCTCTCTCAAACACAAGCAACAATAGCACCAAACCCACTGCAACTCCTCAACCTGTTTTCTTATGTAGCCATATATGCCTGGCTTTTTTATTTGAAAATGTTCTCCATTTATTGATAAATTAAAATTTTGTTTATCATCATTTTAGTATTCTTTTAGCTTTTCTTTTTCTTTCTGCCCCTTCTTCCACTTTTCCTTTTAAATCAGTTAAGTTAAGCCTATATTTTATTCCATTTTTGCTCAATAATGACTTCAATTCTTTACTCTTAGTTACTATTATTCTTACTTTGTTCAGTGATGTTTTTGTCATTGTCAATATGTTTGCCCTTGACTTTTGAAAAGAAGAAGCTTTGGTTTTCTCCTTCATTGTACTATACACATTTTAAGAACTGCAAAATACTTTCTTTTCTCTCACCAATCTTTAAACATCTGCATGACTGATTTAGAATTTCAATTATGCATAAATTTAAACCCCAGAAGACATTAATTACTTTTATTATAGTTTTGCAATTAATTCTAGTTTATATATACCAGTATATTACTTACACTATTGTTGCTTTCCTGTATTTATGCATGATATGTCCTAGGATAAGTTTTCCTTGAGATGTGCTATTAGTTCTCTTATTTAGTTTTTGGTTTTTGCTTTTCAGAAGTTAAACTTTAATTTTACAATATGTAGCCCATAGAATAATAATCCACCTACATTAGATGCTCTCTGAATAATTATTAAATAAGTTATCTGACATTTTTTCTCCAAAGACATAAAAAGTTCTAATTAATCTATTATTTTGCTGAAAGAAAATATAATTTCTCAAGTATTAGCACTTGTAATAAAAATGATTTATTCTTCAGATTTATGCTGTGATCACATATGTAGTATACCAATTATATTTTATTGCAAGCTTAAAACAGTTTTGCTATGTTCTAGATCAGACAGTCTTTACGAGCCTTCCAGGAAGCCTAAACTGTATTTATTATGTTGTTTCTGCATGAAAATATGATGCATCTCCCAAATAAGAAGAAAGTTTTCTTTCCAACAAACTTTGAGTTCAAAAGTAATTTTTATGTTGCTGTAGGCCTTTGTGGGAGTTCTGAGCATCATTAAATCTTTGAGTCAGAAATGAAGTTTACCTGAAAAACATCCCAAGATGCCTTCAGCTACAACATTAAGTCTTGTTTCAGAAGTAGAAGCCATGTAAATGGAAAATAGGCAAATGCATATTGTCTTTTATATGGAATAAGAAAGGTATACAGCTTATGACTTCAGCCTTTATTGCTGTTGTATTCATTAGATTTGAGTGGATCTCTTTGTACTAGATAATTACAAACACCTTTCAGAAGACATGTTTATTAGTGCATGTTTAGCCTACTGTTTAGGAAAAAATATTGAAATAGTTAAGTCCTACTTGGTTTCTTAGCACTTATTGGGGAGAAAATATAGTCCTTTCTTCTACTGTAAAATATTTCCTTGTTTTCATCATGTATTCTCACTTACCTTTGATATTTATTAATGATGTGAGATTTACAAAGATTATGACCTCTAACTACTTTGTTTATCTTTTTTGTCACTACTAAGGTTTGAACTCAGGGCTTTGTAACTTCTACACAGGCTTTCTACCACAATGTCACACCAATGGCCTTTCAAATATTCTATAATTAGCTGCTTTATTTTATTTAAAAAGTTTTTTTAAAAATGAATGGAATTTTAACATACTTTGCAGGCCAGGAATCAATACATAATTTATTAAAATATAGATAACATCCAAATTTTTGTATTTATAGGCACAAGGTCAAGATGTTACTCCAATAGAAAATTATTTAAGTTTAGTGGCTGTCAGGGTAAAATTAAAAATACTTCTTTGCCTATGTATCAGCAGAAGTTTATTCATACATGTTATTCTTAGATGAGTTTTATTTGCAACTTAATTCAACAAAACAGTTTTGTCTTTCAAGTTAAGTAAAATGTGTTAAAATATAATATTTGAATGTGGAAAATTAGGATTCGGGGGGAATATGTATGTATGTTTTTACTGAAATGCAGTTTCCTCCTGCATGACTAACATTAAGCATAAAACTTCCCATAACAGGCTGTGTTGGTCAATGTGTCCCTGAAAGAAGGTGTTTTGTATCTCAGAGGTAGCATAAGCACCATTAGATGTGGAGTTGCTATGGTAACTGCTCCTTTTTTTTTAATTGAACAGCATAGTAAGTAGTCTTATAAAACCCACCAACCCATAACTTGCTGGTGCCCCAAGGCAGCTTTAACTTAAGCACCTTCTCTTTGTCTTTTTTTCCAGTCTAAGGGATTCAAGTGTTTGATTATACCTGTTTTTATGAATAATGTGATTTAGAACTTAGCTCCTTGGTTTGTTGGCCACTGACGATTTATAAAAAGCACAAAACAGTTATAAAATAAAGACAATAATACAAAATTGCTATTGCAAAATAAACAAAAGCAAAATTTTATATAAGGCCACAACTATAAGACATACTAAAAACATACCAATATTTGATCATTGGATTTTAGCAGAACTTCCAGACATGTCACACCATGCAAATATAAGTCATTCTAAAAACCAGTGCGAGTGCTGTGCTGTAATATGTCCAGGGCAACAGAAGCACATATTTTGTTTAAACAGAAATTCTCCTGAGACCTAACAGTCCTATTTCCCTCCTTACACATACCATAAAATATCAGTGTCCCAGTGCAGAGATATTGCTTGGGGCCAATAAAATCTATTGTAATTCCCTCTTTACCCCCTTTGCTTTTTCACACACAATAACTCTTGTGTTTATTTTGCCCATTGATTTTATTTAAACTGTTAGTAAACCTGTTTTAATTAGAATGGGAAATATGATAACTACTAGTACTCTGTCAGAAAGTAAGACTGTTATAACTTGTTCCATTTGTGTATGGGAGACCATTGTAATGTGGATCAAGAGGTCATGTTAATATTATGGACCTAGTGTTAATAAACCCTGTCAACTGAGTAGCACTGGCAACTCTTAAAACCAGGTAAATAAAGACAGTTGAGCTGTGATTATAATTTTATATTGAACTGTAATTTTATATTGGGCTTTGATTCTTAACAATAGCCAAGAAATGCAAAGTTGAAAATTTAGCATTAACTCAGTCCAGCTTTTATTAGAAATTTCCCTCACAGTATTACCAAAAGTGAATATGACAACATACATCTATATGATCTCTCGGTGTTCTTAAATTTTGATGCTACTCAAAGTTAGGTGAGTGCTCTCTTAAACTTGTTAGCATTACTTCATAAGGATGTTATTTAATTTACATTTAGGCAATGGATAAATATCAGAGCAGAGTGGGAAGTCATGACAGTTTACTCTGCAGGACAGTTTCTCTACCTAAGAGAAAACTCAAAGGAAATAAAAGAATTGGAACACAGCATTCAGTATGAGAATAAAATATATCTGTAATAGTTGGGAGGAGTGAGGAAGGTGGGGGAGAAAATGAATAGTGGGAGATCAACAAAGGACGGGGCAACAATGCTGGACAAGAAATGTACTCATTCACTTACTCATGTAACTGTAACCCCTCTGTACAGCATCTGTACAGTATTTCCATTAGAAACCAGAATGATGAAAACTCCAGGTGAGAGATGAGGAAAGACACTTATCCATGGATATCATTTGTTCTTACTGTTTTGCTGAGTTTGCAAATTATTCAAAGACCTAAACACTTCTCCCAGCCATTCTTCAGTATTGTCTTTTCTAGTGAGCAACCGGAGGAAATGAGATAATATGTCCCTTCAGAACCAAGAGACTTGCCTACTGCTTGCTGTAAAACAACAGGATTCCCATCTTATTGTTCCTTGGCTGGAAGGCAAAGCCACTACACATACAGCATCAATCTGAGCTTCCAACATCACCCTAAGGAACATTGGGCCCAAGGGGAAACCTATGCAAATCTAGGGCTTATGATGCTTACTTTGCTCTGAGTAATGAAGCTCTATGTCTCTGACTCACAAATCTTGTGTTTTTCTGCCAGCATCATGAGGCAGTAAGATTATTCACTAGTGTATAAGTAGCATGAAATCTCAAACCAGAGATATGAAAACTACGTGCACTCCAACATTCTGTCTAGACTGGTATTAATAGATCACCAATATTGTCACCTGATTCTTGTTAGAAAAGAAAGATGATTGTGTGTGTGTGTGTGTGTGTGGGTGTGTGTGTGTGTGTGCATGTACTATCTCTGAGGCTTTGTGCTCAAGGCTAGCACTCCACTACATGAGTCACAGCTCCACTTTCCTGTCCAGGCTGACTTTGAACAATGATACTCACAGCTCTCAGAATCTTGAGTAGCTAGGATTACAGACATGTGCCACTGGTTCCTGGCATAAGAGAGATTTCTTTTTTTTTTCTGAATCTAAAGTCATTAGATTCATAAACAAGCAAAAACTTTTTTAAAGCGCATACTAAAGAGGAGAAGGAAGTTAGCATTGCTCAAAGGCCATGTACTCTTTTTCCTTTAAATTAATAAAATGAGAAGTTTTCCTTCCTAAAATGTGAAACTTCTCAACTAACATTAATCCAAGTATTTGAAATAGAATTTTGCAATTTTAAATCTAAAGTAAGCAGAGCCATTCCATGTTCTATAGACCTTGTTGCCTTTTAGAAGAAATGACCTTAGAGTGGCTTTGGCCTTGCTAATAACTTGATCAAGTTATCATGAGAAAATCCATTCATCACACCAGGGGATCTGTCTGAGTATAAGTTTTGTATTCTCATGGTAACAGGCTAACTGTAATTTTGATAGGATCAGAGAAGACAATCTGAAATGTGGCGATATCTGTCTCCAATATATCCACAGGTTAAAGAAACAATGCCCATGAAATAATTGGCAGAGAATGGAATCCAATTTCTCTGTACTATTAGTTCTTAAACTTCTAAAAGTTTATTCCCTTGAAGTATTTAAGACATATTTCTCCTAATCACCCTGAATATGACAGATAATATGTGCTTTGACTCCTTGGAAAGGCACAAACCACTGTACTATATAAAATATTTGCCTCCCACAACCAACTGCTTGTAGATGGTAGATGATATTGCTTAGGTTAAAATTCATGCTCTGAGCACTCTGAAATCCTTTGCTGAACTGAGCTGAAAACCCTTTCTCTGCCTATGTTCCACCTTGACCATGTTTTTCTAACAGATGATAGATAGATAGATAGATAGATAGATAGATAGATAGATAGATAGATAGATAGATAGAAGATTTGGCTTCTAACACATATATTTCCATTTATATTCCCTTTGTACAATTTTTTGAAAAGTAGAAAAATTATAAATTTTCTAAGTATGTAATTTTCACTTATAACCTGCTTGTACCTTTGAAATGAGAAAAACACAAGAAATATACATCATATATAATATTATTTATTGTATAAAATGTATTATATAATACAATATATTACATATAGTTTCCACTTATAACATAAGTTAATGAGAAGTATTTTTCAGTGTTTCTGAGTACCATATATCTTCCTATATGAGCTATATTAGGATAGTACAGGCTGATTTACATTAATAAAAACAGAAGATATTTAAATCTGACTATTTTAAATAGCAATTATTTGTACTAGCTGCATAGTTTTAAGCTGCTAAGATTCTGTCACTAATCCTTTACAAAGGTTATAATATTCTCCCATAAAGACAAATGAAGACACTGCCTATGCACTGTCTATAAACCTGAAGCAATAATGATAAATGTCTTCAAGAGATGAGAGAAAGAATTTATGCTATATTCAAAGGGAACAATTTTCTGTGACTTTCAAGTATGCACAAAGAAATCTTGAGTAACTTGCACATTTCAGTTGTGACTTCTAAGACATAAAGATGTGGGGTTTACTTATGTTTCAAGGAATTCTTTTTCTTTCTTCCTGTCCTCCAAAGGCTACTCTCTCATTTGGTATTATTATGGGAGACATTGGTTTAGAACATAAAAATCAGAATTGATATTTCATCATTGAATAATGCAGAAGATAATATATGCAGGAAAGTTTTCCCCCCAAAAGCATGTCTGAGTATATACCTTTGAATTTTACTGAAAAACATGTCATTCCATTCAGAACTCTGAATTAAGATGCACTATTTTTTGCTGAAGGCTATTTTAAATTAGGCTAATAAATTGCTACTCTCTGCCTTGCGTGATAATGCATTACATTATCTACTGATGTACATGTATTGTTTGACTCTAATGGTGTGGAAATTAAATGTTAGACGTAGGCCAGATGTTCTTATAGATGAATATGAAGTATGACTCTGGCATCATTATGTCTCATTGGAATGGAGAGGAAGAATGCAGGAACAACAATAACAATAACATCAAAAAATATCTTGTGATACGGAGTTCGAAAAACTAGTATTGCATATTCCTAGATTCTCCCTCAGTCCCTGCTTTTCAAGAGGCATTCTAAATGTCAGCAGTATTTGCACCTGCTCCTGAGGAAAGAATCTTATTTCCTAAAATAGAGAATAAAATAAAATCGTGAATGTGAAACTATCTGGAAGAGCATCCAGACACAGTAAATATTTGTCATCTTTATTTGACAGGCAGAGGCAGGTTTGGAATGTTTCTGTGGGTTTTGAACCTCAGTATGGAAGTGAGATTTCCACGGGTCATTCCTCTGCTCTGTGCAGTTCACAGCGGGGAAGGAAAAATATGGGACTTGGGAGAAGAGAAATGGCAAACAAATGGGCTTTAGGGTGAATTTTAATAAAGACTCCCCGCTGGTTTAAACCCCACTGGGGGTAGGGAAGGAGAAAGGGGAAAAAACCCGTAATCTCTTATGCAAGGACAACTTACAAATGGGGTCATAACCCCAATCTTAGAAACACTGTAGGAAAATGATGTGGACAGAAGAGTGCCTGAAATGTGTGTCACTCTGCTGCTTCTATGCTGGTACCAGCTAGATTAGTCATAATGAGTAACTATAACTTTGACAAGCCACAAGGAAGCAATAGAGGGAGAGGAATGTAATTTCATCATCACAGTGAGAACATCTTTAGAAAGTAGACTGGACTTCCGGTGACTTCGGGGTGGGTGAACTTCAGTAGAAGATGAAAAGGGAAGGAAGAAGTTCATGAGCATGTTCAGTAATATCTGAGAAGCACGGTGGATAGAAACCAAAGAAACACAGTGAAAGGGTAAAACCATTTTCTTTCTTCCGATTGTTTTGTGGTGTTACTAGGGATTAAACACAGGGCCTTGTGCCTGCTATTTATGTATACTATACCACTGGAATCCTCACATCACACTTGAGCTGGTCTGAAACTGTGATCCTTCCACATATACTGCCGATATGGTAGGGATTACAGGTAGAAGCCAACAATCTAGCCTAGTTTTTTTTTTTCCATTTTAATCAGTTTTATTATTTAAACTCAACGTTTTATTGTCGAGGTAATGTACAGAGGGGTTACAGTTACATACAGTTACAAGGTAGTGAGTACATTTCCTGTATATCTCCCCCCCCCTGCCCAAGTTGTACAGTTCATTTCCAACATATTGTCTTCTGAGCATCACTGTTGCATTGGTTCACCTTTTGTCCTCTGTTGTTTCTCTTCTCTTCCCTGATTCAGATAAATGCATATACAATATCTAAGGTACCAAAATCAAATACAGTTCAAACAGGGGATAAACCATAGGGAAAAAAACACAAAAGAAAAAAGAAATCACATAGTACATTAGAAACAACAACAACAGAAAAACTTCTTGTTTCCATGTCTTGGACTTCATTTCACTTAGCGTTATCTTCTATGGTCAAGTGTACATAGCCATTGAGCTATTCTGCTCATCTACTAGGACTATCCTAGACATATACTAATTATTACAAATGCGGGAAACCATGGGACCTATGTTTCTTTGGGTCTAGCTTATTTCACTTAATATAATTTTTTTCTGTCTTTTCTATTTCCTTACAAATGGAGCAATGTCATTCTTTGTGATGGAGGCATAGAATTCCATTGTGTGTGTGTGTGTGTGTGTGTGTGTGTGTGTGTGTGTGTGTGTGTGTGTGTGTGTGTGTGTGTGCATTCATCTACTGGGGGAATCTAGGTTGATTCCATAGCTTAGCTATGGTAAGTAATTCTGCAATAAACATAGTTGTGCTGGTAGCTTTACCCATTAATATCCCAACATCATTCTTTTTTTTTTTTAATTTAATTTAATTTTATTTGTGAACATACTGTACAGAGGAGTTACAGTTACATGGGCAGGATAATGCGTACATTTCTTACCAAGCATTGCAGCCTCCTCCTTTGTTTATCCTTCACATCCCTTCCCAGCCTCCCCCCTCCCCCCCTAATCCCAATCCTTCTCCTTCCCCCCACCCCCCGCACCAACGTTGTAAAGCTCGTTTTGGACATGACAACTTGTACTTCTCATTGTTGCAACAGGTCCACCTGTATCCTTAAACAACTGGTTTTTCCCCATCTCCTCCACAAGTTATACTGACATCAAATATAGTGAAAGCAGGGGTTATACTGAGGAGGAGGGACATACAAAGCAACAAAAAGATAATCTTATAAATGTGTTAGAAACACATGCATGAAAGAAAAAAACATTAAAATACACATCTAAGGGTTCATTTTCCTGACATCACATTATCTGACCTTTTCCGCTTGACTCGTACATATACTAGATATTACAAATAAGGGAAACCATGGGACCTACGTTTCTTTGGGCCTGGCTTACTTCACTTAATATAATTTTTTCCAAGTTTTTCCATTTCCTAACAAATGGGGCAATGTCATTCTTTCTGATGGAGGCATAGAATTCCATTGTGTATATATACCACATTTTCTTGATCCATTCATCTACTGAGGGGCATCTGGGTTGGTTCCATATCTTAGCTATGGTAAATAATGCTGCAATAAACATAGTTGTGCTGGTAGCTTTAGTGTGGTCTTGTTTGTAAACATTAGGGTAAATGCCCAAAAGTGGGATTGCTGGGTCATAGGGGAGCTCTATGTGAAGTCTTTTGAGGAACCTCCATACTGCTTTCCAAAGTGGTTGAACAAGTTTACATTCCCACCAACAATGAAGTAAGGTTCCTTTCTGTCCACATCCCCTCCAGCATCTGTTGTTGTTAGAGTTCTTGATTTTTGCCGTTCTAACTGGGGTGAGGTGATATCTCAATGTTGTTTTGATTTGCATTTCTTTTATGGCTAGGGATGTTGAACATTTCTTCATGTGTCTATTGGCCATCCTTCTTTCTTCTTCAGAGAAGCTTCTCTTTAAGTCTTTCGCCCACTTACTTATTGGGCAGTTGTTTCTTTGAGGATTTGTTGTTGGGTGGCTTAATTTTTTGAGTTCCAAGTATATTTTAGATATGAGACCCTTGTCCGTTGTATGGCTAGTAAAGATCTTCTCCCAGTCCGTGGGCTTTCTATTGATCTTGCTAGCTATGTCATTTGCCCTGCAGAAGCTCTGCAACCTTATACAATCACATTTGTCCAGCCTTTCTTTGATTTGTTGTGTTTCCGGGTCTCTATTCAGAAAATTTCGGCCTGAGCCAAGGAGACCCAGGGTTTCTCCTATTCCATCCTGTAATGTTTTCAGAGTGTCTGCTTTGACTTCAAGGTCTTTGATCCATTTGGAGTTGATTCTGGTGCAGGGTGATATATAAGGATCTAGCTTTAGTTTTCTACATGTAGTTAACCAGTTTTGCCAGCACCATTTACTGAAGAGGCTGTCTTTCTTCCATTCTATTTTTTTAGCTCCCTTATCGAAGATTAGATGGCTATAGGTCTGTAGGTTCATTTCTGGGTTTTCAATTCTATTCCATTGGTCCTGAGGTCTGTTCTTATGCCAATACCAAGCTGTTTTGATTACTATGGCTTTATAGTAGAGTTTGAAATTTGGTATTGATATTCCTCCAGCAGTGTTCTTTCTGTTGAGGAGCGTTTTTGCTATTCGGGGTCTTTTATTGTTCCATATGAATTTTTGGATTGCCTCTTCTATTTCCTTGAAGAATGAGGGTGGAATTTTGATAGGTATTGCGTTGAATTTGTAGATAGCCTTGGGAAGTATTGCCATTTTCACGATGTTAATCTTTCCAATCCAGGAGCATGGGAGGTTTTGCCATTTTTTAAGTTCTGTGTTGATTTCCTTTTTCAAGATTTTAAAGTTTTCATCATAGAGGTCCTTCACTTCTTTAGTTAAGTTAATTCCTAGGTATTTTATTTTTTGTGGGGCTATTACAAATGGAGTTGCTTTCCTAATTTCAGCCACACTTTTCTCATTGTTGGCATACAGAAAAGCCATTGATTTTGGGGGGTTAATTTTATAACCTGCTACTTTGCCGAAGTTTTGAATCAGCTTGAGTAATTTGGGAGTGGAGTCTATGGGATTCTTTAAATACAAGATCATGTCATCTGCAAAGAGGGAGAGTTTTATTTCTTCTTTCCCTATTTGGATCCCCTTTATGTCTGCATCTTGTCTTATTGCTGTAGCTAGGCATTCTAATACTAGATTGAAGAGAAGTGGAGAGAGTGGGCATCCTTGTCTTGTTCCTGAGTTAAGAGGAAATGGCTTTAGTTTTTCACCATTGAGTATAATGCTGGCTGTAGGTTTGTCATATACAGCCTTTATTGTATTGAGGAATGTTCCATGGATTCCTAATTTTTCCAAAACCTTCATCATAAAGGGGTGTTGGATCTTGTCGAATGCTTTTTCTGCGTCTATTGAGATAATCATGTGGTTCTTATTCTTGCTCCTGTTGATGTGATGAATAATATTAATTGATTTGCGTATATTGAACCAGCTTTGCATCCCTGAAATGAATCCTGTTTGATCGTGGTGTATGATTTTTTGGATGAATTGTTGAAGTCGATTGGCCAAAATTTTGTTGAGAAGTTTTGCATCAATGTTCATCAAAGAAATGGGTCTATAGTTCTCTTTCTTTGATGAGTCCCTGCCTGGTTTTGGGATGAGGGTTATGATGGCTTCATAGAATGTGTTCGGTAGTGAGCTTTCTCTTTCAATTTCATTGAAGAGTTGGAGGAGTATTGGTGTGAGCTCTGCTTTGAAGGCCTTGTAAAATTCCGCTGTAAAACCATCTGGTCCTGGACTTTTCTTAGCTGGGAGGTCTCTTATTGCTGTTTCTATTTCAATGCTTGATATGGGCCTGTTAAGCTGGTTTAACTCATCCTGGTTTAGTTTTGGCATGTCAATATTTGCTAGGAAAAGGTCCATTTCTGTCAAGTTCTCAAACTTATTAGCATAAAGTTTTGAGAAGTATTCCCTTATAATGTTCTGAATCTTGGTTGTTTCCGTGGTGATGTTTCCATTCTCATCTCTGAGTTTATTAATTTGGGTGTGTTCTCTTCTTTTTCTGATAAGATTTGCTAAGGGTCTGTCAATTTTGTTAAGTTTTTCGAAGAACCAACTCTTTGTTTTGTTGATTCTTTCTATAGTTTTTTTGGATTCTAATTCATTTAATTCTGATTTAATTTTGATTATTTCTTTCCGTCTACTGGATTCGGGTTTATCTTGCTGCTCTTTTTCAAGGAGGTTTAGATGTGTCATTAAATTGCTAGTTTCAGATCTCTCCAATTTGTTGATGTAGGAGCTCAGAGCTATAAACTTGCCTCTGAGTACTGCCTTTGCTGTGTCCCAGAGGAGCTGGTAATTTATGTGTTCATTTTTGTTGAATATCATGAACATTTGAATTTCCTTTCTAATCTCTTCCATGACCCACTCTTGATTCAGCAGTGTGTTGTTCAGCCTCCATGTGATACTGCACTTTCTTTGGTGGCTTTTGGTGTTGAGATCTAATTTTATTCCCTTGTGGTCAGAGAGAATGCAAGGTATAACTTCAATGTTTCTGAATTTAGACAAGTTTGCTTTGTGGCCTAAAATGTGGTCTATTTTAGAAAACGTTCCATGTGCTGCTGAGAAAAACGTGTATTCTGATGCTGCTGGGTGAAATGTTCGGTAGATGTCTGTTAAGTCTAGTTGATCTATGCAGCTGTTTAGATTTGCAGTTTCTCTGTTGAGTTTTTGCCGAGTTGATCTATCTAGTGGGGAGAGTGGTGTGTTAAAATCCCCAACAATTAATGTCTTTGGATCTATATGGGATTTGATGGAAAGTAGTGTTTCTTTGATAAATTTGGGTGCTCCATTGTTTGGCGAATAGATATTTAGAATTGTAATATCCTCCTGAAGGAAAGATCCTTTAATTAGTATGTAGCGACCTTCTTTATCTCTTCTCACGAATTTTAATTTGAAGTCTATTTTATCTGATATTAAGATTGCAACTCCCGCCTGTTTATGGGGGCCGTTTGCTTGGTAGATTTTGTTCCAGCCTTTAACATTGAAAATGTGTTTGTTTTTACGGGCAAGATGTGACTCCTGAAGGCAGCAGATAGAAGGGTCTTGTTTTTTAATCCAACTAGACAGTCTATGTCGCTTAATTGGAGAGTTCAGTCCGTTAATGTTAAGAGATAGGACTGAGAGGTATTTGGGAGTTCCTGCCATGTTTTCCACCTTCTTGGGGGCTGCGAAAACTGGGTTCTTCCTATGGTTCTTGGAGTCTCAGTTTGGTTGCAGTTTCTTGGCCTTTGTTGCGGTCTTGTTGGTTTTCTATGTGTAGGACATCTTTAAGAATCTTTTGTAGGGCTGGTTTGGTGGAGATGTATTGTTTCAGTTTTTCTTTGCTATGGAAGGTTTTTATTTGGCCTTCAGTTATGAAGGAGAGTTTAGCTGGGTACAGTATTCTTGGTTGATAGTTGTTTGTTTTTAGGGCATGGCATACATCATTCCAGGCTCTTCTTGCTTTGATTGTCTCTGCTGAGAAATCTGAGGTGATTCTAATTGGTTTCCCTTTATAGGTGATTACCCTTTTCTCCTTGACAGCTTTAAGGATCTTTTCTTTGGCCTGAGTTGATCCTCTGTGGATTATAATGTGATGGTGGGATGTCCTATTCTGGTCTGGTCTATTTGGGGTTCTAAAAGCTTCTTGTATCTGAATAGGCCTATCTTTTTGTATGTTTGGGAAGTTCTCTGCTAGGATCCTGTTAAACAAATTTCCTAGACCATTAACTTCTGTTTCTAGGTGCTCCTCTACACCCATTATCCTTAGATTAGGCCTTCTGATGGTGTCTTCCAGGTGTTGGATAGATCTATCATACTTCTTGGGCTTGTCTTGGATGGTTGTATGTTCTTTCTCTATAATATCTAGGCTGTCTTCAATCCCTGAGATTCAATCTTCTGCATGGTCTAACCTGCTGTCAAGACTCTCTACTTTGTTTTTTATCTCTTTTCCTTCTAATTGGTCAGCTTTGATGGCTTCAAGTTCTTTGTTGAAGCTCTGTTTTGGGTCTTGTATGAATTTCTTTACTTCCTTAATTTGGTGTTCAGTGTTTGTTCTCAAATCACTTAGTTGATTGGTTATGGTTTCTTTGGACTCCCATTCCTTCTGTTGGGTTCCATTCAGCATTCCCTTTGTGGTCTCCCTGACTTCCTTCAGCTCTTTGTTAATGGATTCCATGAATGCCTTTAGTGATCTTTGTGTGTTCTCTACCTGGTCTCTCAATTCCTGAATTACTCTTTGATTAGCTTCCTCCCGTTTGTGGGATTCCTGCAGTTCTCTTTCCTCCCGTTCGTGGGATTCCTGCAGTTCTCTTTGAGTGTTCTCAGCCTGCTCACGCCATTGCTCCCTTTCTCTTTGAGTATTCTCAAGTTGTTCACGCAAATCCTGTATCAGTTTTTGAGTAGCTTCCTCACGCTTATGATATTCCTGTATAAACTTTTGGGATGCCTCCTCTCTCTCCCTATCACGCTCATACAGAGTCCTTTGTAAGTTGTCAAACTTCTCATTTATCATGTTTGCCACCAGTGTTTGTAGAGCTATTTGGGAACTCTCCTCTGGATTGTTCATTATCTGATCTGACCCCTGATTATCAAGATTGGGAATTGAGATACCCGGATTTGCCATTTTTCTTGTGTTTTTCCGGCTTACTCTGCCCATTTGAGATGAAAATAGCACCAGTTCTGTGCTAGAACACTATCTTAAGGCAACCATCAACCAACGTTTGCATTTATACAGTCAATAGTCTACAGATACAATCTAGTTCAACAGATACATCTATTCAACATCAAACAACTATATGTTAATGGGCTTCGAACCGCAGAGAAGAATTTGGAAAACCAGAAATTTTTAGGGTTAGGGAGAGATGTGGGTAAAAATTAGGAATAGATTGATGTGGGGAGGCACAGGGAGAGTTAACTATGTCCTAATCTCAATGCAGGAAATAGGTTGGGTAGGATGCAAGTAGAGAGGGAGAGAAAAAGAAGAAAGGGAAAGGGAAATGAAAAGAGACCAGAAAAAAAAAATAGAAACGTAAAAATTAATATAGTTATGGAGATTGAAAGACCATCTATTTAGGGAGGAATGTGAATATAATGAGAAAACAGGAGGGAGATAGAGGAGATGTGAAAAACTTAAAAAATGCTTAAAATATTATATAGGTATAAAGAGGTAGTACTGCTATTAAGGAATTTAAGTCTCAGAGGTTTTGGATTGAGTAATAAATTTGTGGATTAAGTGTGTACACAATGGGGGATAGGGTCTACTAGTTAACTATGGGTTTATCTGAGGATGTGCAGGACAAGAGTTAAGTCACATACAGAAGAACAAAAGAAAGGTAAAGGTGAAAAGGATAAGAAAGGGAGAAAAAAAAAGATCAGAAGTTCAGTAGAGCTAGACAAAAAACAAAAAGATAATTAAGAAAGAAAGAAAAAGAGAGAGAAGACAAGAAAAGAAAGGAAAATGTACATTCACGTATTCCTAAAATAAAAATTATAAGAGGGAAAAAAAGTTACTGGAAAACAATTATTTTTTCAAAAAAGGCAAAAATTAAAGATTAATAAAAGTTTTAGAAAAGGAAAAAAAATTTTTATATATATAAGGTACCAAAAAAAAAAAAAGAGAGAGAGAAAAGAAAAGAAGAAAAAAAGCTCTTTGATTTTTTTTTTTTTTGATTTTTTTGGGAGGGGTGGGAAGAATCCTGTATCTCCCTTTTGTCTGTAACCAGCCTCTTGTTGGAGTCTCTGGTCAGCTTGAGGTCCTGTGGCTTGATTGGTTTCTTAAGTCAGTTTGTTCGAACAGGCAGAAAAATGCTCTGCTTTACCCAAGATTTTGAGATCCCCCTCCCAGGTTAGTTTAATGGGAGGGTGATCTGCTTTGAGAATCACAAAAGAGGGGTGATGAGGCTAGGTTCTGGTAGAGTTGAGGCCTTTCGACAAACAGTAGCTTTTCCCTGGGGCTATTTTGTGAAAAATTCACAGAGCCCACCCTGGAGCCATTCTCAGGGTTTCTGTTTTTCAATTGATTGTGGAGGCTGCTAGAGGGAGGGGCAGCCTCTGGCTCTGGTTACCCAGTGAGGAAAGCCACTCCAATGGCTGGTGCCTGAGCTGGGTGACTTTTCCCTGGATGGAACTGAGTCTGGCAGGTCACTTTGCCGTTAAGTTCTTGTGACCTGTTATATGACTCGTTTTATTCCAAGGCCTGAGTTGGAGCTAGCAGCTCCTCTGAGCTTTGTCGGTATCCAAGATGGAGATCACCGGTGCTGGTGGGGAGGGGTGGCCTTCCCTCCTCTGCTCCCGGAGAAGGAGTGAGGATGTCGGGCTTCTACTCACGCAGAGTCTTGGATCCTGGGTCGTCTCTGGTCTGCAAACTGCAGGATGAAGATGTCCGCTCCTTGTCGGTTCTTGCTGGTGTTGAGTAGAATCCTCTCGCCCGCTGCGTCTGGCTCCTTCGTCCCGGACTCTCTGTGTGAGCGCTCAGGTATGGCCGCGGCTGCGGTTGCCGCCGCGACCCTGCCGCCGCCGCCGCGGCTGCTGGCAGGCGCTCAGATGTGTCTCCTTGTCTTGGCTTCCCCTCTCTTGACTAACTCTCTGTCCTGTGATGGCACACTTGGTGTGATTCTCTGGCTTAGGACTGTTCACTGGAACTCTAAACCTGCTTTCTATGCGAGAGCTTGTTCAGATTCCAGCTTCTCCTCCGCCATCTTCCCGGAACCCATCATTCTTTAATGAAGTACAGGAAGCAATCCAAAAATTCATATGGAACATAAAAGACCCCCAAATGGCAAAAACAATCCTTAGCATAAAGAACAGTGCTGGAGTAATATCTATACCAAACTTCAAACTCCGTTACAAAGCTATAGTAATCGAAACAGCTTGGTACTGGTACAAGAATGGGTCTGAGGACCAATGGAATAGAACTAAAGACCCAGAAATGAAGCCATAGATTTATGGCCACCTAGTCTTCAATAAGAGAGCCAAAAAATAGAAGAAAGACAGCTTCTTCAACAAATGGTGCTGGAAAAATTGGTTAAACACCTGTAGAAAACTAAAGTTAGATCCTTATATATCATCCTGAACCAGAATCAAGTCCAAATGGATCAAAGACCTCAAGGTAAAAGCAGATACTCTATAAACATTACAGGAAGCAATAGGAGAAACTCTGGGGCTCCTTGGCACAGGCTGAAATTTTCTTAATAAAGACAGAAACACAACAGATCAAAGAAATGTTGGACAAATGGTATCTCATGAAATTGCAGAGCTTCTGCATGGCAAAGGACATAACTAGCAAGATCAATAGAAAGCCCACGGATTGGGAGAAGATCTTCACTAGCCATACAACAGACAAGGGTCTCATATATAAAATATACTTAGAATTCAAAAAATTAAATACCCCAACAACAAATCCTCAAAGAAACAACCACCCCATTAATAAGTGGGCTAAAGACTTAAAGAGAAACTTCTCTGAAGAGAAAATAAGAATGGCCAATGGACACATGAAGAAATGTTCAACATCTCTGGCCATAAAAGAAATGCAAATCAAAACAACATTGAGATTCTACCTCACCCCAGTTAGAATGGCTATAATCAAGAACTCTAATAACAACAGATGCTGGAGGGGATGTGGCCAAAAGGGAAGCTTACTGCATTGTTGGTGGGAGTGTAAACTTGTTCAACCACTCTGGAGAGCAGTATGGAGGTTCCTCAAAAGACTCTACATAGAGCTCCCCTGTGACCCAGCAATCCCACTTTGAGGCATTTACCCAAATGATCACAAACAAGACCATTCTAAAGCTACCAGCACAACTATGTTGTTGTTGTTGTTTTTCAAATAAGAGTAACTTACTTTTGTTTTAATCCAACTGGCCTGTAGTCATGGTCCTCTCAATATCTACCTCTGGAATTACAAGTATGAGCCACATATCCATCCTAGGCTAACCCTTCGGAAAGAGCTGCTGAATACCAAGAAGAGTATCAAGGGAAAATTCTGGCATAAAACAAAGAAGTATTTATTCCTTGAGGTGATAGTTAGGCTGCCGGTGTGGCTATCAATTTTTTTCCTGTCCATTTCTCTTTGTTTACTGGAATAGCAAGAGATCATTGTCCTGTGCACTAGTTTATGCTTCTCTCCAGAACAGCAGTATTTCTTTCTGATTCATGTGAATTCATTTATTTTTCCTTTACCTACCATCAGTTCAGATATTTAGTCTAATTAGCTTTGATTTCTCAGGAGTAGACTAATTTCTGTCTTTTGCTTTATTATTTTCTTCTTTTTCTCATTGTATCATGTTAAAAATATTTTGAAAATAATTTCCTAGTGATTCATAAATGGTAGAGGTCAATTGTCTCTCGTGTGAAATTTGTACCAAGTAAAGATCATATAGCTACGTGTGATTGGAAACCTGTTGTGTACTTATTTTTAAATATTACTAATTGCATTGTAGGTGTGATTGTTGCTTGCCTGTAATGGGAGTTTGGGAGTTTGGCCTAGGCAGAAAGTAATGTATTTGACATCATGAATCATGAATTTGAGACCTGATGTCCAACCAAACACTAAATAAATATACATATAATAAAAATTATACATTACATAGTGTTACGTTGGAGTTATTGGTTCTAGGTCAATTAAAATTATATATTTTAGCTCCTAGGAACACCAAGGTGGTTTGCAACTTTTGCACCATCCTCATTACTTGAGTGTTTTCTTTCCTCATCATCTAATCAAATCATTTCTGTGATCTTGGAAATAGAGTTTTGTTTTGTTGTTTTTTATTGTGAGAATACCGTACAGAGGAGTTACAATTACATGGGCAAGATAACGAGTACATTTCTTATCAAGCATTGTTGCCTCCTCTTTGTTTCCTCTTCCCATCACTTCCCATACTCCTCACCTCCCTCCACCCAATCCTCCCCCACCCCCCACCAAAGTTGTAAAGTTCGTTTTTCGACATAACGACTTGTACATCTCATTGTTGCAATGGGTCCACCTGTCTCCCTAGTTAAACGATTTGTTTTTTTCCCCTCCCCTCCACAAATTATACCAACCTCAAATACATGAAAGCAGGGGTTATACCATGGGGGAAACAGAGTTTTTGAAGAATATTTTTAATACTTGATGTCTGTATTTTTGTGTTTGGTAAACTTTCTGGTTATTCTTCCAAAATCAAAATTGAAAACCACCAACTTAAGATCAACTGCTGTTTCTACTTTTGAACTGTTAGCTCCAGTTAGATCACACTTCTTAAACATTAGCATAGTAAATGGATGGTACATGCAGGACAAAAAGAGAGAGGAGATAGCTCTGATCCACACTGGCCTCTACAAGTAGACTTAGGCACAAGATCTCCCCTCACTCCTCACTGGTAGTTTTATTGGGTTTCGAGGCTGAGATCTTTCTTCTCTACATGGATTGCGCTTTGAAGCCTTGAAGAAGTTGACTGTGGCAGGTTAAGGTGAGATTTCAAGACTGAGTAATATTCAAATGCTAAATATCAAATATCTAGAATATAGTATGAGTGAAGAACATGAATTTGGGATAAAGGTTGAAATGGAATCAAGTTTTCACATCTCCCAGCTGTGTGGACAGGATCAAGTTATTTATACCTATGATACAGAAGACAATTACAAAAGACTGCTTTCTCATCAAATACTGTGTATAGATTTGCCTAGTAATTGTTAAGTTTGAGGTCTGTTTTTATATCAACACAGATAAAAAAAATCACTTTGAATTCTTTCCTCACTATTGTTTGAAAAAATTAGTTCGGCATCCAGCTCATGCTACCTCTAACCTCCGAGCCTTCAATATTTTTTGTCTGAGTTATCCTTAATTTCACAGTGACAAAAGACATTGCCTACTACAATGCTATGACATTTATTTAACCATGTTTTACAGTTTAGTAAATGATCTCAAATATAATTGGCTCATTTAAACATATGATTAGGCTCTAAGTTATGTGGCATACAAGGAAGGGAGGTTTGGTAGTAGTACAAATAAAAACAAATCAGTAAATGATGTAATGGTCCAAGGATGCCTTCATAAAACTAGATAACATGGTATTTACTTGCTATATCTTCTAAGTTCATTTATTTTTCATTTAATTTTCAAATAGCATATGAACAGAGTCTTCTTATGTAACACTCAAAGAATATATAGCGCATACAGTTGGTCTGCTTTATCCACAGTTTTATAATTCAATCAACTGCCAATCAAAAGTATTTGAAAAAAAATATGTCTATAATAGAGAAAATGTACAGATTTTTCTTGTCCTTTTCTAAAACTTATAATATAATAACTATTGGCAAAGTGGGTATATTATCTGTAAAAATATTACACATCATCTAGAGATGATTTAAAGTATATAGGAGAATGGTGTGGCTATAGGTAAATGTGATATAAATTTATGTAAATAACCTGATCATTTTCAAGTTTCTATGTCCACACAGAATCAATCCCTCAGATGTCTAGGGACAACTGAAGAAAATAAAGAATCCTCTTTTGAAGTCTTACCCCATTTTAAATGTTACTATAATCATTCATGCACAAGTGTTGGCGTGGACATACCTTTTTTATGTTAGTATCCTCTTGCACAGCATGGAAATTACCAAGTCACACAGTAGCACTCAGTTTGAGGTATGGTGATCACAGATTGGACAAACTACCAAACTCTTTTCCAGTCTGACACTCCATTTTTCAATCAGCAATGACAATTTCCAAAACAAAATCTTGTTACTGTTTATGTTCCTTTTCTTTCCTTGTTTTACTTGTAAGGTACTGGGCCCAAACCTAGGCTTTGCATATACTGAGCAAGTGCTCTACCACTGAGCTACATGCCCAGCTCTCAATCTTTCTGATCATGACTTTTCTAGTAGGGTAAAGTGAAACCTCAGTGATTTTGGTTGGCATTTCCCCAGTGACTAGTGGTACTAAATATCTTTTCCTATAGTTGTAGGTATTTGTATATCTTTATTAGAAGCATGTTTATTCATAGCATTTGACTATTTTGTTAAGTTTTTGTTAAGTTTTTAGAGTATCTTATATAATTTCTATAACAGATTTAGACTTTGCAAATAGTTCTTTTTTTTTACTTTCTTGTCAACATGCTTTTATGTAGGACTAATAAAATAAGAAAAACAAAATTCATCATTCCACAGATAAGTATGACATAAGTGTAGATTTATCATAGGCACTCTTCGTTGTAGTTTAAATCTGAAATGTTTCCTGCATGCATATCATGAACACTTGATTCCCTGGATGGTGGAGTTATTGTGGGAGATTGTGGGGACATTAGCATCGAGGCCTAGTAGAAAAAGTAGATCATAGTGGGAATGATTTTCCTCTTTCTCTCTTGTTTCATGTCCATTACTGGGTGAACAGCCTCCTGTGCCACACACTCCTGCCTTCATGATGTTTCTGCCCAAATGCGTATGGCCAAGCAATGTTAGACTATACCTGCTAAAGCCAAATGTGAAAATAAATCTTGGGTCCATTCAGCTATTTCAGTCAAGAATTTTGCCACAGCACTAAGTAAAGTAAGTAACACAACACTTACCAGGTTAGAAAAGTCCTTCTCTATTCCAGTGTGCTGAGTTTTTTGGTCGTGAAATGGCGTTGAATTGTGTCACATGTTCTTCCTCTGTTTGTTTATATGTAAATGTGCTCTGTCCTTTAGTTTATCAGTATATTACATCAATTTCCTTATGTTGAAATTACTTTGCTACTATGAAATAAATCATACTTGATCATGGTACATAATTATCCATATTTGCTATTGGATTTAGCTTGCTAGGTAGGATTTTGTTTAAGATGTAGGTCGTTATTTATTTTAGGGGGTGTTTATCTGATTTTGATAGTAGAATAGTAATGGACTGATTTGGGAAGTATTTTCACCTGTTTAGGTTTTTTTACATTAGTCTCTGTCAGAAGATTAAAAAGATGTTTAATCTTTAAATTCTAGGTAGAATTCAGTGTGTAAACTCATTCCATAGCTTTAGTGAGAAATACTTTTTGTTGATAATTCAGTTGATTTAACCGATATAGGGCTATTTACTTAACCTAATTTTAGATCAGTTTTGGTAATTTATATTTTTGTGGGAATTTGTGCATTTCTACAACACTAACTTGTTGACATCCAGTAATTTGGATATATAGGAATATTTCATTTTCTAAATTTGTAAGTAATATTCTGTGGCATAGTTGTACCTTAATTTGGTTAGCTGTTCACATATTTCTCCTGATCTTCTCTAGTTTAAGCATTGTAAAAAAGCAAAAACAAACTGGTCTCACTTGCTTCAGTATGTTTTTGTCCAACAACTACTCACAAACACTTATCTTGTCTTTCTCCTGTCATGTATGTATAATATTAATTACTCTACATTCTCCAGCTATTATGCTTAGCCCTGTAATTTTACCATTGGAGGGGGGTTATATAATAGAGTCAACCTTAAGTGTTTCTCAAGTTCTGTTTTCTTTTCTTCCTTCTGGACACACTACAAGGGGCACTCCTCAGCCACTCTTGCTATTAGATCAAGGCCATGTAAGTAGTTCTAACCAATAGGTTCCAAGAAAATCTGAGATGTGTCACTTCAAGTCAATGGGATTTAAAAGCCCAACAATGAGTCCTGCCCATTGTTTCCTCCTTTATTGCAATGACAGCTGGAACCATCATTTAAGACAACAGAGTTCTAAGATGATATCAGTTTGGCTCTTGAGTAGATTTGTTGGATTCTGTCACTGAGATTCTGGTTTAATTAGTTATTGCAGCAAGGCATAGATAATCCTGACTAAAACAGATGAGTGCCTGCTTCCTGCTCTAATCCTTAATAGCATGCTTTCATTTTTCCCTAGAAAATTTCTTCCTTCTGCATCCAGAAACTAGATAGTAAACAAATTAAAAGTTGGCCAGAACATAGATAAGATAGTTGAGAGATAAGGGAAGAGGAAATCATAATTTCAATCATATTTCAGATTAGTTTATCAATATAACTGAAGCAATGCCAGGGAAAATTTATATAATGGGTGTTACATAAAAGTCAAATCAACTCACCGGGCGCCAGTGGCTCACATCTATAATCTTCACTACTCAGGAGGCTGAGATCTGAGGATCGCGGTTCAAAGCCAGCCTAGGCAGGAAAGATCGTGAAACTTTTATCTCCAATTGACCACCAGAAAACTGGAAGTGGCGCTGTGGCTCAAGTGGTAGAGCGCTCACCTTGAGCTGAAGAGCTAAGGGAGAGCACCCAGGCCCAGAGTTGAAGCCCTCCCAACCAACAAAAAAGAAAAAAAATCAAATGAAATCAAACTGAAAATGAGAATTTTTTTCGAAATCTTGAGGTCTTATTTAAGTGAAGTATTTGTTTATTCTTATATCTTATCTCTTACCTTATATCTCTCTCCTTTTTATTTTGATCTTTTATTATATCACTATGCTTTCCTTTTTGTTTTACCAAATGTATATCCTTACTGGATTACACAATGGATACAACACTGATAGGACAGCTATACTGGTGTCTCAAATTGCATATTCTCTCAGTTGGAATGGTATTTTAAGATCAATGCTTTTCTCTCGTTGGTATATTTTTATTGTAATTTACAATATGTTTGAATAGGTCTCAAATGATTTATTTTCCTCTTCTGCTCTTGATCAAATTGGATTTGTACTTTGCAAATATATAAATAGTTTCTCCTTGAGTTCATCTCTACCTTGGTTGGGATCATTTGTGTTCCTGATGAAATAGCAGGCAGAGAGCAGGATGCCCTGATAGGGGTGCACAGCTGGAGTTGGTTGTAGTCTTTGTGGAGGTCCTGGATTCACTCATTGCTGAAATCCTACCAGATGTCCTTTATTGGATCCCATTCCACCCAGCTTGGCATAAATTCAATGCTTCTCAGCTTTGGCTCACAACTCTAATTTAGCACTATGTTCTGTAGTAAAAGAATCAGGAACCCTTTCTGTTTCTATCAAGCACCAGATGTAGTTTGCCCAGCATATACTTAATGTTTTATCTTGATTTTCCTAGATGTATCTACACATCCCTTCATTGTTAGAGTCCTTGTTTATCTGTAGTTTCTGTGGGCTCAGTTATCTGCAGCCAAATCAACTGATCATTTTAAATGGAAAATTCTAGACATGATTCTTCAGTTTTAAATTATGCACCATTCTGACTAGTGTGACAGAATCGCACATGCTGTAACTCGTCCCCTTACCCAGCACCTCCTCTCAGTAGCCATTTCAGTTATCAGACTTACAGTCATAGCACTGTGCTGGATTCATCCAAGTAATCATTCTTTTACTTAATAAATAGCCTTAAAGTGAAGCATAATGATACTGGCAATTCAGACATGTGAGTTTCCTTAAGGCAAAAGGTCAAAGTTCTTGACCAAAAGAAAGGAATATATTATATGCCATTGCTAAGATTTACAGTAAGAATTAATCTTGTAGCTGAGAACCAAAGAAAGAAAAAAGAATGTCTTGATAGATTTGCAATTACATCTGACAATGCAATCACTGTGGTCACAGTCTGTGATAGTTGTTGCTTCGTTAAGATGGAGAAAGCACTCAATTTTGAATGGAAGAAATACACAGAAAATGTGTTCTCCTGAACAGACAGTATTGTGTCTACACCATGACTTATAATTATTGTAGTTAATCCCTAATGGTGTCTAATTTATGTTAAACTTTATTATAAGCAAAGTACTGCATTATGTGCCATGGGTCTTGAGGTCTTGGTCCTTTCGCTAAATAAATGAGTCATTTGACCCCTGATGGTTCCCAGTGAGCACTCTTGCAAAATACAGATGACTTTCTGACATTTATTCTAACTTAGACCTTGTTTATAGCATAAGCTTATGTATTGAAATAAGAGGAACTTGGGAACTTCAAAGAATCTTGAGTATATAGTAATAATTTTGGCAGAAATAAATGGAGGAATATATTATAGTGATTCGAGTACTTACAGAAAAATCAATGTGCAAAGTAATTTGAGAAGATGGTTTCAAGAAATGAGTACACATTCCTGGTTTGGAGTTATTAGGAGAATAAAGATGATTTTCAGGAGAAGAGTAGAATTTTAGCCAAGGAGCTATTTTGAAGAAGAGGGTCATTATACCAACACAGGTATTGGAAGGTTAAGACCTACATACAGCAATGAAAAGTTGGCAGCGAGGCATGCAGGTTGTACTACAGAAGGAAAATGTGGGAAATGCTGGTCTTGAGATGATTAAAACAGCAATTTCACTATAGAAGCAAGCTCTGGGCTGAATTCATCCATTAATGTCCTAACCTCCAATTTGATGGTATAGGGAGAGCAGATCTTTGGGATAGGATTGGTTTAGAGTAGGCCTGAGGGTTGGTTCTTCATGATAGGGTTAGCATCCTTATAAGAAGAGGGCAGAGTACTCATTTGTTTGCAAATTTTCTCTCTTTCTCTCTCTCTCTCTCCTACCATTACCATGTGAGACTACTTCATGTTTGCATACCAAGAAGAATGGTTTTATTCTCTTCACTAGGAACAGAACCAGCTGCTGGCACCCAGGTCAGGAGACTGTTTTGTATCCAGTGCTGTGAGATTCCAATGTCTTCTGCTTCAACATCTTGGTCTAAGATATTTTGTTATACCACACCAAGCAGAATAAGACAATATGGAATGAAATGTGTGGGATACAGAAAGGAAAGGAGAAAATGCAGTGCAAAATCAACTCTAAGGAATCTTTATTAGCAGTTCAGAAAAGATAACAATCATCATATCTTGTTCATTTATTTGGCAGATATTTGTGGAGTATTTATTTTTTTTTAAAAAAGAGGCTTTACTAATTTGATGGAAAGTAAACTCATATTCCTCTCTCAACTATGACAAGAGTTATGACATGTTGTATATTCGTGTTGGTATATTATGTACATCCATTAAGAGTGATAGATAAATGACTTGAAGATTCCAGCAGAGGAGATGTTACTTTAAACTGGGAGATGCATAGGAAGCTCATTTAGTACAAGAAGTAGCACTTGGTTAGGGCTCATGAGTCTCCATATTCCACCATGTTTGAGCTCTGCAAAGACTATCGATGGAACTTTAGTGGTGCTGGCAGAGTTAAGGGCAAAGACAAGGGACACAGAGGGTTCCAGGGACAGGGAAGAGTGAGAAGTCACATCTAAGAAAGAGCATTTTAGGAACCAAGACTGAAGTCATGGGTGAGGACCTCTTGAGAGCTTTGTAGCCCAAAGATGGGACACCCAGCTCATTTCCAGGAAGGAACAGAAACAACACACCCCAACTTCTCTTCTTCCATTCTTCAGTCTCCTGCTTTGACTCTCACGAGCCATTCCCAGTCAGAAATAAATGAACCAGGAAACTTAAGTAATACCGTCAGTAAGAATAACTCCAGAGAGCAAGGCATTTGGGTAGGACCCAAATGGAGACTAACCACCCTAGCTACTAAGATGGAGAATAAAGTGTGTGTTTCTTGTGGAAAAGAACAAAGTTTGTGTTTTTAGAACAAATAGTGTGTGTGTGTTCATAAATGAGATTAGAGACCAGAGTCTTGTGCATGCAAAGACATCAGTCCTTTCAGTTAAATTTTGTCATGATAGAATCTTGTTGACTTTACCTAGGTTGGCCTGGAACTGAACAATCTACCTGTCACCACCTCTAGAGGAGCTGAGTTTACAATTATTCACCACAACACCTGGATCCAAATAGCTTGATTTTGCTAAAATAAATGATCCATAGTGAAGAATAAATGATACACTAGAGGATCACATAAGAAGCTAAAAATGTGCTTTTGTTTTTATCTTATTTTTATAATAGACAACTTACTCACAAATGTATTAGTATGTACTGTATTCAGCTTTGCTTAACCCTATTGACAGAAAATAAGTGACTGTGCAAATTCATTAGGATAATAACAAGGGTAGAAGACAGTAAAACCTAGTGAACCTTATATTTAACTCATGAAGGAAGTTTGGTGCCTTTGCTAAAAATTACAAAAAAAGAAAAGCAACAGGAATGAAACAAAAATCAGAATATAATAGTTACTAACAACGTGGTAGTTAACAGTGGCCCATGAAGCAGCAGTAGGAAGGTGGGTGTATAGACATTCCTGTATATATGTGAAGTATTGGTTCCACAACTTCCCACAGAACCCCAAATCCAAGCATGTTCAGTCCCTTATATACAAAATGGCGTAACAGATGCACATTCCCCGTTTACATTAGCTCTCGATGATTTATAGTTTCTATTATAATGCAAGCACAATGCAAAAAGTTGTTATACTATATTGTTTAGGGAATAATGACAGAGTGGGGGAAAGCCTGTACATGTTTAGCACAGACAAAACTTTTTTGAAAAACATTTTTGATCTGTGGTTGATTGAATCCACAGACAGAGAACCCACAGATACAAAGAGCTGACTGTACTCTGATTGCTCCTTCTGGCTTTTTGAGGTGAATGGGAAGAAGTCAATTTTTCTCAAACAAGAGTGGCATTGTCTGCAGCTATACACCATGGCTGGGAGATGAAGGCTACTTCTAGATTGGAGAAATAATGAAGAAACAAAATGAAAAACACCTCACAGTGAAACAGGAGGTCAAGAGAAGGATTTATGGGCCCAATAGAAGAGAAGGCAGAATGTGGGATGGGGAGAGATGACAGAGTTGGAGCAGAGGATGGGGTAGTAGGACTGGGATGGTATGTTTTAGTAAAAGAATCTGAAAGTCAGGTTGTTGGAAGGTTTAGTAGATTTTATATTAGCCCTCTGAGGAAAACAAGCCAAAAGACCCTAGTAGGTATATAGTTTTAGAGAAATGCTGGTATTCAATCTCAGAAGCTAAGGAAAAATGGGTTTGGGGAAGGATGTAGGAGATGGTTAGTCACACATGGAGCTGTTGTGCTGGACCTGGCCAGAACCAACTCCAGAAAGCAGACTGGGCACATCTCTTTCCAACTCTAGGTTTTTTTTGCCTCCCAAGAGTAACATGAAATTGGTCCATGCAAATAAACTCAGTCTCTTGTTAAACATCTACCAACACATCCTACTCTACTGAAGACTGGATTTGAGCACTGATTGTAGCTTTAGGTAATAAGGATAGTATTATTTGAGAACACATTCATGAGAGGAGTGCTATCTTTATGCCAGGGATATCTGGAAGAGCTTGCATTGAGTATATACAAGCATGCTCCTCTTTCCTCTTCAAAAGACCATAGGAAATGTCTGGTCATTGGTCAGAACTCTATGTTTGCCAGGCATGATGACACATAACTATAATCCCAGTGCTTTAGAAGCTGAAGACCAATATGGGCTACATGCTGATACTTGTATCAAAAAAAGAAGAAAAAGAAAAAAAAAGAGAGAGGGAGAAAAAAGAAGGAAGGAAGGAAGGAAGGAAGGAAGGAAGGATGGAAGGAAGGAAGGAAGGAAGGAAGGAAGGAAGGAAGGAAGCAAGCAAGCAAGCAAGCAAGCAAGCAAGCAAGCAACGAAGGAAGGAGGGAGGGAGGGAGGGAGAGGGGGAGGGAAGGAAGGGATGGAAAGAGGGAGAGAGGGAAAACAGAGAAAGAAAATGGAATAAAAAAGAGAATAAAAGACGATGTTGAAATAGTGGCACTGTGGCTCAAAGTGGTAGAGCATTACCCTTGAGCTGAAGAGCTCAGGGACAGCCCAGAGTTCAAGTCCCATGACCAACAACAACAACAAAAAACTATGTTGAAAGAAACTGACATGAGAAAAACCAAGCAAAAGTAAGTAAATCATAAATAATGCTTCAATGACTAGAAAATTAAGCCAGTCTTTTAGCTGAGCAGTGTTTGTGTTTGTTTCAGTGAGCCTTCTTGTACCTATGGCAAGAAAGAAAATTATACACACATGAAGCCTGCCTTTGTCACACATATTTTTGGAATTCTTTCTACTAAAACCCAAATTACTATTAGAATTTACCATCAATGATGATAATTTTCCCATTTTTGATGGAAATCAATAACGTCAATGCTTAACTTGTTTTCTTTAGCTTTTGATACTTTGCACAGGACTTAAAAGGCTCAGATAGATTCTGCTCTTGAATAAAGAAAATTTATTCTAGAAACATCATGCTGAGTGTAATAGAGAGACATTTAACCTCTCTTTTATTTTTTATTGTGAAAATACTGTACAGAGGGGTTACAATTACCTGGGCAAGATAATGAGTACATTTCTTATCAAGCATTGTAGCCTCCTCCTTTGTTTCCCCTTCCCATCCCTTCCCATCCTCCCCCCGCCTCCCTCCTCCCACCAAAGCTGTAAAGTTCGCCTTTCCACATAACTACTTGTACATCTCATTGTTACAATGGATCCACCTGTATCCCTATTTAAATGATTTGTTTGTTCCCTTCCCCTCCACAAATTATACCAACCTCAAGTACAGTGAAAGCAGGGGTTATACCATGGGGGAGGGACATACAAAGCAACAAAGAAATATAAGTGTGTTAGAAACAATCACCTGAAAGAAAAAAATACATTTGAATACATATCTTAGGGTTCATTTCCCTAACAACAACTTATCTGACCTTTTCTGCTTGATTCAGATATATACTTGTTAGGAAATAGAAAGACTTGGAAAAAATTATATTAAGTGAAGTAAGCCAGGCCCAAAGAAACCTAGGTCCCATGTTTTCCCTTATTTGCAATAACTATATATCTGAGTTAGCCTCTCTTTTTAAAATTATCTTTAAGCAGTTGTACAAAGGAGTTGCCATTCCACAAAGCAGTTTGTTAATAGAATGCATCTTTATTAATGCCATCTCTTTCAACGTTCTCACCCATTCCTTCCCTCACTTTTCTTAATTTTGTAGGATATATACTGAATTTTGACTGCATTATCCCCCTCTTCTCTTTATTTACCTACCTCTTTTCCCTTTCAAGTACTAGCTTCCTGGTATGTATGTATTTTGTTGAACTTTGAATTTGCCTTTATAAAGAATTATACTCATTGAATTTTTCCCCTGAAGCCACCAGCACAACCATGTTTACTGCAGCACTATTTACCACAGCCAAGGTACAGAATCAGCCCAAATGCCCCTCAGTGGATGAGTGGATCAAGAAAATGTGGTATATATACACAATGGAATTTTGCTCATTCAATAGAAGCAATAGAATGTATCACATGTAAAGAAATGGAAAGACCTGGAAAAAGCGTAGTAATATTGTTCATCTAGTTTGTTGATCATAGAAGAGTATAATGATGGGGACAGTGAAAAGATTAATGGTTTCCAGTGTGTAGGGATGAAGGTCTGATTCATTAAGATCACAGGATTTTCAGGGCAGTGACACTTTTCTATATGATACAAAGGGGATGGGTACATGTCATGGTATACTTGTCAAAGCCCACAAAATATGCAACATCACTATGGAGCTTGGGTGGCAAAGGTAATTCACTTTGGGTGAGTCAAAGATGACTTAATTGACTTAAAGATGATTCAATGTTGGTTCGCTGGTTGCAACAAATGTACCACTCTGGTTCTGATACTAAAAATTGAAAAGGTGCATAGGAACTCATAGTACTTTCTGTTCACATTTGTGGTGACCCTCAAATGGCTCTAAAAAATAATGAAGTCTATTTACAAGGTCGGCCTGAGATGAGTGTGAAAGGAGATAGAGTTTTCAAGAAACTAAGTATTAATTACCTCGGGATAATTCAAAACTTTTAGCATAAATGTGACTGTTAAATGCACTTGTGAAAATTTTTTGTTATAAAACTCTGATGCTTTGTCTATAATAAATCCTATGGACATAGGTAACATTTTTGTAAAAAAAATACCAAGTAATTTTGAAAATGAAGAAACTTCACACCCTTCTTTCTTTGGGATTAGAGGAATACATACCATATGTTTCAAACCTGAGCTACTAAATAATCATAACCATCTGGATGAGATCTTTGCCCTTAAAGAATACAGGGGAGATTGGCTCTAAAAATTGGAATGTGCTGATTTATGACAGCTACATGGAATTCATTATTGCATTTGTAAACTCTAAAAGAATTTTTAAGCAGACATTATTATTCCCACCTCATTGGTACCATGCATGATGCAGGGACAGATTTTGATCTTGCAAATACAAAGTTGTTTTTAAATTGCATAATTCTTCAGGTGCCCCAAACTACTGGCTGTAGAAAAGATGTCCTTTCTTCTAGGTTTTTTCTGGGTTACCTGAGAAAATTAATGGCTGGGCTGATGATTGGTTATAAAAGAAAACATTGTAGGTATCAACCTATGAACTCACTGTAGAAAAAGACAACGGACTAAAGGGACCTAGGGTTGAGTCATACTCCTGGGGAAAGAAAGCGTACAGCTTTCTTAATACGGACCGGAAGATTAAATAAGAGTGAAGAAAGGATATCTACACATGTTTAAAAATAATTAAGAAAGAAAGAAGAGAGGTGAGAGTGGACCAGAAGTGTGCCAGTGGTAGATGAAGTGGAAGGGATAGAAGCCATAAGTTGGAAGAAGGTGCTAAAAATCATAGGTGATAGATGGTAGATAGGTAGGTAGATAGAGAGGTAGGTAGGTAGGTAGATAGATAGATAGATAGATAGATAGATAGATAGATAGATAGATAGATAGATAGATAGATAGATAGATAGATAGATAGGCTGATAGATCAATAGACATGATAAGTAACTGATAGATGATAGACAGATGAAAGACAGATGCATGATATGTGTGTATTGTCAGCAATATACATATATATGTATTTACCTATGTATACACATATTACCTTTAGATACCTCTGAATCTCAGCCCGAGTTTGAACCCAAACCCACTCTCATGGATAAAAGGCAGTGTAATTAAAACTCTAACCACCTTCCTCACTCTGAATCTGAGGTTTTATTCCAGTTCAGGTGGCCTTGACATAGGAAACCTTTCCATACCAACATCAGAATTTTCCTCTATACCAAGCTACTGCTATGAGTAGGAACATAGAAGGATCCCACCAATCATTGTTGTGAAGCTGCAACAAAACTGATATTTTCTTCTTTTTCTTTCTGTTTCCATCTCTTCTTCCTACTGACCTGTACATGTTCCTGGTTTCTGCCTCAAGGTCCCGTTCCATTGAAGAGAGCTGCCAAATGTTGTGGTGCTTCTCAATCCTGATTGCCAGTGTGACACACTAACTGGACTACTAAAATCTTGGGCTCCTCTGCTAGGACTATCCTATACATATACTAATAATTACAAGTGAGGGAAAACATGGAGGCTATGTTACTTTGAGTCTGGCTTATTTCACTTATGATTTTTTTCCAAGCCTCTCCATTTCCTTGCCAATGGGGTGATGTCCTTCTTTCTGATAGAAACATAGAATTCCATTGCACATATCTATCATGTTTTCTTGATCCATTCATCTACTAAGGGGTATCTGGATTTGTTCTATATCTTATATGGTAAATAATGCTGCAATGAACATAGTTGTACTGGTAGCTTCAGTGTGGCCTTCTTTGTGATTGTTTTGGTAAATGCACAGGAGTGACATTTTTCCCAAACGGAACCATTACCTAAAGGTTGAGGAGAGCCTCAACAATGTTATGTCTAATATTCTCCAGGCAACCTAGTCAAATTTCAGAATCACTGAGGGAAAGGATCTTTTACTCAGAATTGTCCATGGTGAATATGAACAATGGGATATTTATTTAGTTTATTATTTTTTTTGTAGTTATTGGTATCCAAATTTGAACTAAGGGCCTTGTGCACTCTACCATTTGAGCCACATCTCTAGTTGGGCTTTTTGGTGGTTATTTTGGAGATGGATTTTTCTATCTGGCTTGATTTTGAACCATAATCTTCCAGATCTCAGCCTTGAAAGTAGCTACAATTACAGGTATGAGCCACCAGAACTTAGCTTTTCTTTAACTTTCTAATAGGTTTTTTATTCTTATAAATGAACTAAGATATTTGCTACAAGATATTTTTCTATCAATAAAACTACCTTTACCATGTTTTAAACATTGTGGCTTCTTGTTCCTTGCACACAGAACAACATATGTCATTACAAAAATACCAACGGGAGTCTGGATTGAAACAAATCTGGCATTTTTTTCCTTTACACCTTTTTTTTCAAACAAAACTTATTATCATTTTCTCTAAGATAAACAGCAAGAAGTGAACATTTCTTTAGGGGCATTCACTTGGAGTGCCAAAAAATTTATTCTAAAATAACTCAGATACAGAATTAGAACCTTCTGAGAAGAAAAATAGTCTGGGTTCATAAAAACAGTTTCCAAACACTGACCCTTTAAAAATAATTTCAGATTATAAAAGGGCATTGCGGTACTTGGGGTTTAATTAGCAATGTCAAAAAAAAAAAAAACCCAGCAGAGCCTAAAGGTGTTTTAGAACTAGAATATGGCCTATAAAGCATTCCTTCCTCCTAGAAACATGAGGTCTTATAAAGAATTAAAATTATAGGCTCTATGAGGTAGCACATGAATCTAATCCTGGCTACACGGGTAATAGAGATGAACCTAAGACAGTTCATGGCCAGCTTGGGAAAAAAGTTTGTAAGACCTCAATCACAACAGAGAAGCCAAGCCATTATGGTACATTCCTCATAACCCCAGCAAAAAAGAAGGCACTGGTAGGAGGATCATAGCCTAGATTAAAGATGGAAGAGACTAGGTGAAAAATTAACTGAAGTAAAGAGCAAAAGCTGGGGACATGACCGAAGTGGTATAGTGCTTTTCCAGTTCTTGTGTAGGCTTTGAAGCTATAAAAAGGGAAGAAATGTTACCAAATATTTTATGAAGCCAGTGCTCTTAATCAAATGTCAGAATCAGACAAGAATATGAGAAAAAATAGAAAATTATACACCACATTCCTAGATAAACACAGAGGCAAAATTTCTCAATAGAATATTTGCAAGACAAATTCAACACCACACTATAAAGATCATCCACCACGCTTAAGTAGGCTTCATTCCTGGGATGCAAGAATGTTTTCATATGTACTAATCAATAAACATAATTCAGCACATAATCAGAATCAAGTAAAAAAAAGGCCACATATGGTCATCTCAATAGATTCAGAAGGAAAAAAAACCTTTGAAAAAAATTCAAAATCCCTTCATGATAAAAGTCCTGAAGCAACAAATGGAAGAACATATCTCAACACAAGAAAGGCTACTTATGACAAAGCTACAGCCAACATCATACTAAATGGGGAAAATCTGAAACATTCCCCCTAAAGCCAGTTACAAAGCAATAGTGTTTGCTCTCCCCACTCTTATTCAACATACAGCTCGGGTTGTTACCCCCCAAATACCCTAAAGATGGTGAAAGAAAGAAAGAGAAGACAGGACATGAAATGGAAAGAAAGCTCTTCAGTCTAATAAGTACTAATAGCACAGAATAATGATGAAAAGGTAACATAAAATTCAGTTGATAGTCTGTATGCTAATAATGAAGACATTGAGAAAGAAATCAACAAAACCACCCTCTTCGCTGCTGTCTCAAAATATAAACCTAGGAATAAACTAATGAGATAAACTCTCCACAAGGAAAACAATAAAACACTAAAGAAAGAAGACATTACAAGATAGAAGGCTCTCCTATGTTCATGGATTGGCAGAATTGATATTATGACATGGTTATAGAACAGAAAGCAACCTACATATTCAATGTAGTCCTCATCAAAGTTCCAATGTCAGTTTTCACAGAAATGGATACAAAAAGTCAATCTTAAAATTCATAGGGTGAAAAACCTCAAAGCACCACAGAAATCCTGAGCAAGAAGCATTATTTCAAATCATGCTATAGAATAGTAAGGAAAACCACAGGCTAACTTACACAAGAACAGATGCCTAGACCAAATGGATGGAACAGGAAACCTAGAAATACTTACCACAGTCATCTGATTTTCTATGTAGGTGCGAAAAAGATAGACACAAAATGACATTGTCGGTGAGTGTGTAGAACAATGCGGTCACCATAGAAACCAGTATGGAAGTTCCTCAAAAAACTAAAAATAGAACTATCATATGTTCTTTCTTTATTACTCCTCAGCATGCATGTATGCATATATATGTATGTATATACATGTATGCACATATCTGTATAATTCAAGTCAGCGTTCAGTAGAGACACCTGTACACCCATATTTATAGCAGCTCTATTCCCAATAGGCAAACTATGGAATCAGCCAAGGTGCCCTACAATTTATGAATATATACACAATGGAGTATTATTCAATCATAAGGAAGAATGAAATTACATTGTTTGCAGAAAATGGGTGGGACTGGAGATCATCATATTAAATGAAACAAGTCAGACTGAGTAAGACAAATATTGCATTTTCTGTCTCATATATGAAATCTAGACATCATCATCATCATCATCATCATCATCATCATCATCATCATCATCATCATATGAGAGCGAAACTGCTCAGGAAGAGGTGATGACTAAAAGGGAGAGGCAAATTGAAAGGGTGAATGAATGTAATCAAAGTGCATTGTGTACATCCATGAATATAATACAGTAAAGTCTACTAAAACTCTTTAAATGGAGAAGGGGTTTAAGATAGAGAAATATAAATGGGGTGAATTTGATCCAAGTACATGTTTTTGTACTTATACAACATTGCAACAAAACCCCCTTTGTAAGTGATGTTGGTAAAATCTTGAGAAGGCACTCTTCATTGTTCAAAAACACTGTGAAACAAGACATCATTCAAAACTACTCTGAAATCAAGCCCTAGTGTTATCAAACCTGGGTTAAGGGCAAGTCACAAAACAAGTGCATGATAACAGTTCACTTTTTCAATGAAAATGCGTAGATGAGAATGAAAGCATAACATATTTACTTCAAGTTTCTCACTGCCATGTCTTCAATCAAAGAAGAGTATAATCAAAAGTATATCAGTGGCCAAGTCCAGGAGTTGCTCTGCATCATGTACCTTTAGAAAGGCCAAGGTCATATCACCCTGTTCATTTTAGCCTCTGCTACACATAAAGACAATGAGAAGCATGACTTTTGTTAATAGAGTAGACACAAAATCAATACGGAGAAAGGGTTAATGCATAGTTCAAATGTTCCTTGAAACAAATACTTCAATAAAAAGATACTTTCAGAATAATACAGGATTTTAGAAGGATCCTGCACAACTTGTATCATTTTGCTTTTCAGGGAGATGTAAAGGAGACATAGTGGTTAGTTTCACAGCCTAGAATGGAGTTTAGATCCTTGGACACCCAACGATGCTCTTACCTTTACAACCCATTTACTCTAAGAGTATAGGTTGAAAACAGGTACAGCTACAATTTCCATTCTATAACAAGGCCCATGGAAAGATTGGTATTTTTATTGCAATTTAAACCAAGTGTCATAATCTGTAACTCAGTTCCAATTAAAAGAAAAGAATAGGTTAGAAAGAAGTATGGAAGTGTTTTTCACATCCTTAAATGAAGTAGTTTTCTATCAAGCCCTTTTTTTTATTTTCAAGTATGTTCATGAAATTTGGCAATCTTTTTTTATTTTTTTTAATTGTGAAAATACCGTATAGAGGGGTTACAATTACATGGGCAAGATAACGAGTACATTCCTTATCAAGCATTGTTGCCTCCTCCTTTGTTTCCCCTTCCCATCCCTTCCCATCTCCCACCCAACCCCCTCCCCACAAAAGTTGTAAAGTCCTTTTTCAACATATCAACTTGTACATTTCTCTAAAAGAATTGTCTTTTCTACAATCTAGATGTTAAGAACAGTAACATTCTAATGTCTCTTTTCTTCCTTGATCAACTTCTGTTTCAATTTGTCTCATTTGACCTCAAAGATCCCAGCATGGCTTTTTCTAAGCCTGAAAAAGCCTTTTGTAAAGATACAGGGGGAAATAAGGCAAAGAACATAAACAGCAAATCTTGCATGCAACTGAGCTGTCTCCATACATCCCCTGGTTGCATGTGTACAGTAAAAGAGAAAATTATCTGTTAGACTTTCCTAGCCACAGAAGGCATGACCTTGACTTTCAGCATCTTATGCCAGATCCACTTTGCTGAAATGCTCCAAGGCAAAAAGAAAACTAACACTCCAGCCACTGCATCAGTGTGACAAGAGGCTCCCGGGGCCTGGGAATATGCTTGTGTTTGGTAATGTTTTCCTGAGTCACTACACCAATCAGGGGCATCCAGCATAAAAAGACAATAAGAACTGGACAAAAGCCGAGAGGGCAAACAGACGGGTAATAATCCTCTCTTTTATCATTTGGTGTCTAGGGAGAATTACTCAGCAAAATTGAACTCTCTGATGAACAGAGCCCAGAGCCTAGGATAACTTTATGCAGTGAAAATGATGCCATTCTTCTTCTCTATTTGTTTTTGTGCCCTGGGAGAAATGGTTAGGATAAAATGTTACCTACATAAAAAGAGACCCACTGTTGTCTCTTGGAGTCAGAAGTGTGATGCCAGAGAGAGAAGTCCATTCAGCCAGCCCCTGCTTAAGCATGGACAGAGATGCATATGAGATATCTGTACACAGTTCCAGTGGTTCTCAGGGTCTCTGAGCTGGGATGAATAGGGCTTCGAAAAAGAGATATGTCTGTTACACTATATTGTCCCTGGGAATCAGTATCTCCCAGGGAGCCAAATGTATTGTAATTCTCCATTCTATAAGTAAACTCTTACTCGAAAGGATCAGCCATGTATTTGGGGAAAAGTATGATCCCTCTACAGCTCAGAATAAGGAGCTAAAATTGGAGGAGGCTCATTATACCTACTTTTTTTGTTTTTTTGTTTATTGCCAGTCCTGGGGTTTGAACTCAGGACCTAGGCACTGTCCCTGAGCCTCTCTATGCTCAAGGCTAGCACCCTACCACTTGAGCCACAGTTCCACTTCCAGTTTTTTTCTGAGTAGTTTATTGGAGATAAGAGTCTCCTGCCTTTGGCTGGCTTTGAACTGTGATCCTTAAATCTCAGCCGCCTGACTAGCTAAGATTACAGGCTTGAGCCACTGATGCCTGGCTTTCTACTTTCATATTTTATGTGGCCTGATAGCATCTTTACCATGCTGTATTGGTGGTGGAGTTATGTTTAATCAATGTAGACAGTGAAGCCTTCATAGACTACAATGTACATCCTAGTTCCTCTCCCCATAGGTTTGCCTGAAACTGGTACAACCCCCTCCCCCTCCTACTCTACCATGAATATCACTCTGTATTTAATACTAGGAAGTTCTCAGGAAAACACTGTGAGAGTATTAGAGAACTGACCCCCTCTCAGCATTCCTTAAATATTTTCTTTACATTTCCGTTAAACTGCTCCTCCACCCACATCTTCATCTGTTTATCCTGTACCGTTTTATTCACTTGGGCATGCCTACAGCATTTCACCACATAAATATGCACAGGAAATGTCTGACACATGTCAAAGAGTGAGTAAACTAAAACAACCTAAGCCACATCTCCCCTTAAATTATAAACATGGTTGGATACTTCCCGTGAAATACTGGGATAGACCAGCCAGCAGTTAAAATGTTAGCTTTTGCTTCATATATATATATATATATATATATATATATATATATATATATATTTAATTTATTTTTTTGTTGGTCATGGGGCCTGAACTCTGTTAGCTTTTTCTCTGATCATAAATCCTAACTGTATGACTTATTTTTAAGCCCTGATATATGACTAACACATGATTACCCTACCTAATGCTTAATATACTGGATTTCCAACCCAAGCAGTATGATTCCATATGATCATCTTCATTGCTTGAGCACAATACTCATTACCTGCCCAGGTGGAATGTGTAGAACGTTTCTTCCTCTCATCAAGGTGTCCTCTGAAGCATACCTCTTCCCTTTTTGACAATACAGATTCTCCTTGTCTCCCTAAGACTCCTCACCTAGCTCAAGACAGAAAGAGAGAATACAGAAGAATAAACATTCTTTCAGATCCTCCTTCTGTTCTCTCAGCTTTAAGCTAGCTGTCACTTTTCTCTTGGAAATCTCTTCTCCTTGGCCATACTGGATCCATCAAGCAGGAATACAGTTTTCCTAAGCATTGTCCATAGAAGAAGCAAAGAAGGTTACACTCTTTCCATATGGCTTGATGCAGAGGTGCTTTCGTTTATTAGTTATTTATGGGTGTGAGGCCATGGACCACTCTACTTTAACCTGAGAAAAATTATGAACATATTGTCCCAGCAAAATGCACATGCAAAGTGATTCAAGAGCTTCCGAATAAATTTCAAGGGTCCGGGGAATCAATAGGAGCTCACTCTGAAAGCCTTTACTGCAGTTGCTGCTGAGCTCACTGGGGGAGAATAGAGATGGCTAGCTATGTGGCAGTGAGGATCGGAAATGAATAATCTGGGCTGGCAGGTAGGTGTGGCTGTGATATAGCATTTCTGACCACTGTAGAAACATTGTGTCAGGCTTGTCTGTATCCTGTAATTCAGTGCTTCCTCTTTATTCCCACAGTTCTCTGGCGATTTGCAACCTCTTCTTCTCACTAGGAAGCAAAGGCCAAGCACAACATGTACTCGGAAAGAAAGAAATGTTCTGCCTCCCTTCAGAGGGGCACCGGTTTCTGAACCTTGGGAAAGGGGGTGATGTTACTGCATTGCCAGCTCAAGTTTCCAACGGCAACTACAAGCAGAATAGCAAGAAACCAGTTCACCAGCTGACACCAAACTGCTTTTCCATATGTAACGCTGCTGTAAACCCACAAGAGACACTGAGAATAAACTATGCACGTTCTTCTTGCCTCTTACCAAATAGGTCAGGAAGAAGTGCTGGATGCTTTGAAAAATGCACTTAAAAGCTTTGAATCCAAGCTGTGCGAGTACCCATTGGAGACAACTGTTCTCTCATGGCCTGCTTTGAATCCACAATCACCGACTCTGTGTGATATTACTTCTTAACCAGATTCTAGCATTGAACTCTTGGCTCGCCATGGTTACTTGCATTTTAAACCAGTGGCTCCTTTTCCTTCCCCTTGGCCAGGATTCCTGCTTGCTTCGCACTGGCTCCTTCTCATTTGAACTTTTACCCTCTTTTCATCTCCACCAACTTTGTGTCTAAAAGAACTTTTCACGGGCACCTTTTGTTACTCTGAGTTTCTTTTCTTGTGTGAGAACCAGTCCAGGGAACTGGTTACTGGAAAACACTCAAGAGTCTGTCCTCTTCCCCTGGGAAGCCAGCAGTGGCAGACTGTTTTTGTGCATGCATTTGTCTCCTTGTTTTATTTTTATTTTTATTTTTTAATTAAGGAAGCATAAGATACATGCTGTTTGGGGAAAACAAAATATTTTCTTTTCCAAAGCAAATGAATACACATATTTCCCTTGGTCTATGTGGCTTCAGTTTTGTCTGATTCCAGGACTGTACCTCTTTGTTTCTTCATCATCTAAGTTTCTATTGAAACTTATTTCAGCTCAAACGCTAAACCAATAAGAGTTTTATTCCCTCCTGACTTCCCACTTTAGTAAGGCCTTATCTACGACCTCAATATCCAGGGAATCTGTTTAACTTTCAAAAGGATAACTAGTATTTTAATCCCTCCTTCCATTTTATAGCTAGACAATCAGTTTCCTTCTTTAGAGGATCTGGAATTTACTTAGAACCTCGGGAGTCATCCTCTCTTTCTCTGGGTCCTGTCCTCAGCCGGGACATAGGCCTTCCCTTCTGCTCTGTTGTCGCCTTCCCTCTTCTAGCTGGGTCTAAGCACTGAGCATGTCAGTTCCCTTCCAGAATCATGTCCTACATCCGCCATCCCCTACTGCCTTTCTGTCCTAAGCCACAGAGTACCTCGCTGTACTCACAACCAGCCCCATCAACAATATATTCTCCGTCTACAACTGAAACCTGGGGATTTGGTTCTGTAATTCTCCTCTACTTTTTCAACTATTCTAGATCTTCTGTCATGTTTCTTTTTCCTCTGGGACAGGGTGTGGAATTGGACTTTGCTTATACACTGTGGATTTTAGCTCAAGCTTCAACCCCAAGGATATTGGGTAATAAGAAGGCCTATTATTTTAGCAACATAGTTGCTAAAATATAGACATACTTCTCCAAAAGTAGCCATTCCCCTGAGCCCTACCACTGCTTCCTTGGACTCTGCCCTAGAGCCATCTTAATTTCCTAATGGCACTGAAATTAAAGGATGGAATCTTGGATCATCAAGGCCTTGTCAGACTACTGTTTCAATATTATGGTCTGAATTCATGTCAATAGCCTGCCATGGTATCTGGCAAAAAATATTACACAATACTACCTGTGTCGATAAATAACTTTAGGCTTCTAAGAGCAATCTAGAAAGACACTTTCAAGGATTTCCTATGGAGCTACCTATGAACTGGAGCATCTTCTTTCCAGTCCCCAGCTCCATCTCTCCCATAAGCACAAAAGACAAGAGCTCTCAGTGAGAGATGTACTTTGTAGAAGGAGAGAAGTATCTCTTTACAAAGAAGTGCTATTAGTCAGGAAGTGCGCATGAAGGAAGGGGGAGGGAGGGCTTTCTCCACCTAACACAGTTAGGGAGGCTCCAGGAAGCTCTTTGCAGAGATTTTGAATGTACGCAGAAGAGACAGTGGATCATCCTCTCCAAACAGATAGTTTCAAGCTGCAGAAATTTTTTTAGCCTTAGTCAGTACTTTGGCATTTGACAAGAGAAGCCTTGGGAACACTTGACATTTAGGAGGAATTTATTTGTAGCCCCGAAGTTTGACAGTGTACATAAAAATGGATACTGGTGTCTACTGCTGCTCTAAAAAAAATTCAGAAGATGAAAAGCTAAGTGGAGCTGCCTTCTACAACAGGACAGAAAGAGAGAGAGTGTCTGGGAAAGGAGATGACCCTCAGTTTGGCAGAAGTGGGGCAGATCTTTCTTTTAATTGAGTTGGCTTGAGTTGTCCTCATAGGCTCATATTTTTAAAAGTGCTGGGGGTAAGAGGTTTCTACCAGAGTGAATTCCTGTGGACAATCCCCAAAAGGGAACATTCTTGACCCATTGGAAATATATCACTCATGTCATAAAGCAATTATCTAGAACAGTCTCAGTAAATAATGTTTGAGGATACCGGCTGAATAATTCAATAAAGGAAAGAAGAGGAAGGGAGAGAAGGAGAGGAGAGGAGAAAAAAGAGGAGGAAGAGGAGATGGGAGGGAAGAAAGGGAGGAAAGAGGAAAGAGATGGAGAAGTGAGGGAAGAAAATGGGAAAGAAGAGAAGAGGAAAGGTTACTTGCACACTAAAGAAGTATTTAGGAGCTAGTTGTAACAGAGAATACACTGGCCTGGCCATTTATTATTAGCCAAGAGAGAACTATCAACACAGCAACTAAGCCAGGCATCAATGTGCTCATGCCTATCATCCTATCAGGAGTCTGAGATTATGGTTCAAAGCTAGACCAGACAATAAGTTCACAAGATTCTTACCTCCAGTTAACCACCAAAAAAAAAAAAACAGAAATGGAGCTGTGGCTCAAGTGATAGAGCACCAGCTTTGAGCACAAAAGCTCAGGTACAGTTTCCAGGCTCTGACTTCAAGTCTTAAGATCAGTACGTACACACAGACACAGATACAGACACACACACACGCACACGCACACACACACACACACACACACACACACACACACACACACACAGCACACACACACACACACACAGCACATCTATGCCAAGGATTAGAAGTGTTAGGAGAAACTCAGAAAGGTGAAATTATTGTCTGTCCAGGTTCAGAGACATGATTCTGGCCTGAGCTGTGAGCAAAACATTCAAATCAAACTAGATGAGATTGGAAGTTTGAGTTAAATTTGTCTAGGAATTTTTACTTTCTGGAAATGTTATATGTAGCTAAATATTCTTATAATTTAAAAGTACAAGGGAACTATGAAATCATCTAAAAATTCAGATGAAAAAAGTAAAATCAACATGTAAGAAATCAGGAGGGAAAGAAAACATATTTTTTTTCTGTATATTCCTGCTGAACCTCTAGTTTACACATGTTTTCAGATATTCAAATTGCTAGTGAACCTTTGTTACTATTCAAGCTTTTCTTTCAAATTCTTCTAGTTACAAGTGGCAGAGTCTTGATTTAAATAGACTTAAGAACAAGGGCCAGCACAACAAAGAACTCTAGATATACTTTAGATTTGTGAATAATCTAGGACCTCAAATAATGTTATTTACATACTTTCTTTATCATTATTTGAGAACTGTCTGTTGAATGCTGTCTCAGTTGGCTTAATTCTGCATACATATTCTTTTCAGATATAGGCATAATAGATTGTGCCATTCATACTTAATAAATCTTGCAAAAGTTATGGAATATCATAGCAATAAGCATCCATTAGTTTCTCTAGATGACCCAGTTATCTTGGATTCTAACTTAACTCCAAGCCTATATCACACTCATTGGTGCAATATATGATATATACTCATCTCTATGGTTGGAAAAGATGGGCTATCCACATGAACCATGTGAAGTAAGCTCCTACGTTAGAAGGATCTAGGTCAGGCAACAATGGCTTATGTCTGCAATCCTAGCCACTCAGGAGACTGAGATCTGAAGATCATGGTTCAAAGCCATCCCATGCAGGAAAGTCCATGAGACTCTTCAGTTAACTACCAAAAAGTTGGTGGAGCTGTGGCTCAAGTAGTAGAATGCTAGACTTGAGGGAAATGGCTCAGGGAGAGAGTCTAAGCCCTGAGTTCAAGCCCCAGCACCCACCGCTCCCCCCCCTACTTCTAGAATTATCTAAAAAGAAAGGAGAATATTAGGGCTAGTGATCTAGCTCAATAGTAGAGCACTTTCCCAGAACGTGTGAGGCCCTGGGTTCAACTGACAGCACCGAAATAAGCACAGGTATGATAATAAAATGATGGTAAGTCCACAGAGAACCCTCATTTACAACCCCTTTGAGTATTTTCCTGCCCATTTTTTCCTTCAGTTCTCTCGTTTTGCCTTGTTTATTTATGAGTTCTCTTATTGGATATATATATATATATATATATATATATGTCTTATTTTATTATTATGAATGTCCTCTCTCATTAGTAGCAATTTTTTTATAAGTTTAACTAGAAAATGAAGCAAGGAAGTTAAAACTAACTCAATGGAGAATATTATTTAAGATTTGAAATTTGGTTGTCAGAATAGTATTATTCACTAAGCATAAGGAGAAAAACAATAAATATGAGAACTAAGGAGAATAAGTTTCTTTTAGAACATGACAAGGTTTAAGAGAACCAAGGCAATCTTTAATGGCCGCTTTATTGAGTGCACCTTCATTTTGAAATTTCGCTTTACGTGGGCAAAGAAATATTCTACCTATTTATAATTCTATAAGGCCAGAGTTTTAGCTCAGTTTAGATGAAATATTTGTAGACCAAAGGACTGGTTTAGAAAATGTGACGATGATATAAAGGTCTAGACAGTTTAAGCAAAATTTAGTTCCCAGGGTATAACACACTGAGGTTTTTGGTTTTCTCTCTGCATCATTGAGCACTCTGTATCCTTGGAATTGCTTCCTCTTCTTTTTTTTTTTTGTGGGGGGGGGTCCGGTTGTGGGGCCTGAACTCTGGGTCTGGGTGCTGTCCTTCAACTCTTCAGCTCAAGGCTAGCGCTCTACCACTTGAGACACAGCGCCACTTCCAGCTTTTTTCTTTTTGCTTATGTGCTGCTGAGGAATCGAACCCAGGGCCTCAGGCATGCAAGGCAAGCTCTCTACCACTGAGCCACCTTCCCAGCCGCTGTCTTCTCTTCCTATCCCATCACACTCTGGGCTAAGCCTATTTGCCCTTTAATTCTCAGTTCAGATATCAGCTTCTCTAGGAAGCCTTTTCTAATGACTCAGTTTTTGCTGTGCAATTCCTTCCATGTACCTCATGCTAAATCTTGCTGCATTTTGTTGTATGCTACCCTGTTCCATTAGGCCAAGCATTGCTTCTTGTTGTTATTTTGTCCCTGGTATACAACATAATATGTGCAAGTTCAATGTTCTATTAATTAACAAAAAAACTGTCTCTCTTATTGACTAAGTTATATTATTATATCAGAACAGCCAGGCATTTAAATGGATTGACTTTCAATCACAACTAAGGCACAGGACAAATCCCATGTAAAAAGGAATAGATCTTTATAAAGTAGATTTCTATAGGAAAGAATTAGAAGAGTTTCATGGAGCCCTTATCAAATATATTCTTTTCTGGACTTAAAATTTCATTCACTTTCAAAGATCAAAAATATAAATTAAGTTGATTGATAATGATTAAGCGTTGGATGATGTCATTCATTGAATTTGTTATGTTCAAGGCTCATATTTCACCATACAGCATATTTTATTAAATTTAAAGTAATATTCATATGATATGCATCATTGTTATGCTGCATATTCTGATAAAGAAATAATATTGATTGGAAGACACACTTCAATTTCAGAAATACTAAAAAGAGACACGTATCAAAACTCAATTAAAATATCAAAAACTCAACTGAATATGTTAAGACAGAATTAGTAAATCAGTAAATGTCCAAGACTTCATCCATTTTAGTATTTACCAATTTATAAATAACCTGAGAACCAAAGATTTTAAAGTAAACACAGGTAGACAGATATTGAGCAAGTCAATCAACCTTAAAGACCAGATGGGCTGGCTTGTTACAGTGTTAGCATTCCATCATTCTATGCACAAATATTAATGTTAAAGCAGAAACCCAGGGGAATATATGTCACCCTCAAATGACAAACATCTCCTTCTTATGTTAGAGATAGCTAATTTATCTCAGCAAAAATGTCACTCTAATTTTCCTACACTCAAAGTCCTGTATCCTAGCTGTGAATCTAGGGTTTGCTTAAAAGAGAGACTTAAGTCCAGTTTGCATCTGTTAAGGGAATACCAAATTAAATGTATGTATCTTCCATGGCATATGTAATTTGTTTCCTCTGCTACTTGAAGACCTTCCATTTAATCAAAGACTATTTTGATTAGATTAGATATTCTGTATTACCTAGGGAGGAAAAAAATCCCAATTAAAGAAACTTAGGGAAAATTTTATAGTATTTCCAGTGACAACTTCAAATTTGGTTTTCTTCAGTAAATTTTAGATTCCTTGCTGCAGAATGCTATATGTTTTCTTTGAAAAGCCACTACTTATTTCCTTTCTCTTCTCTTCATTTTCTCCTTCCCTTCACACCAGAATTGAATACTCCCCCTCAACTACATCCCCTCTCAAATTCCCCTTTCTACCTGGAAACTCATGCCCTCCTTCCATTACCTTGCTAATAACAAAAGCATCTTCATTTTCTCTGGAACTCATGCAGAAGAAACACTTTAAACTCAACTAACTAATTATCCACCTACTTTATATTGAAAATCCTGATTGACTGAAAAATCACCAGGTTGTTGTCACCAGAATCTTTAATGTGAAACTTTTCTTACAATCTTCTTTCTCTAGCTTTCTGTTTTTGAATGTGAGAAGTGGCAACATGAAGGGAGGTTGTGGGTTGCTTTAGAAAATGCCACTGATAAGTAAAGGTACAATTAATTGAGCCAGTCATCGCAAATGCATTCAGTATGTGAACGACATTCCAAAGAAAACCATAGAACATGAGGGCGTGTGGTTAGCTTTTAGCCTGCCACCAACTCTTAAACAAACAGGCTAGGAGAATGTGCTAGATATAATACTCCCAGTTGTAGCAGCAGTCAGGAAGGTGCTTCAGGCCTGCCAGATAACCAGTAATTCATCAGAGTAAGTAAAGACAAAGTCTTTCTCAGCCTATCCAGTTGCCAGTTGCTTTATTATCCTCATTTTGCAGAAAATACTCTTTGCTTAGAAAGGACATCAAGATCCAGGTACAGTAACACACGCTTGTAATCTCACATACTTGGGAGACAGAAGTTCATGTTCATGGTTTGAGGCTAGTCTTGGCAAAATGTCATAATGATGCATCTCAAGAAATAAGCTAGATGTGATGGTGAGTATCCATATCGCATCTTAAAATGACAGTGCACATTTATTATCTCTCTCAGTTCCCAGGGGTCAGAAATATGAGGACTTGTGTTTGTTAATTAGCTCAGGAATTCTTGTAAACTTGAAAGCCTCTGCAGACTTGACTGGACTGAGAAGATCCACTTTGAAAGTACCCAGTCTCTCACTGTACAGGCACTTTGTTGTGGGTTGTTGGTAGGAGACTTTTGCTCTTCTGTATGGCCTCCTTTCAGGCTGGTTGTGTCCATATGATGTGAAACAGTTAGTTTCTCTAGACTGAACAACCCAGAAAAGAGTAAGCCAGAATGGGATGAAGGCTAACCATGAAAGAAAAGGAAAAGAATGAATTCAGATATATTCAAATTAAGAAATTCTGATCCTCAAAGGCACCATTAAGAAAAATGAAAAATGCAGATGGCAAACTGATAGTTACAAATCTACTTCCAGACAATTATCTACTTACACACATGATTTCTGTAAATCGATAATAGACAGCATAATAGAAAAATAGGCAAAACCCAAAACATAAGCATTTGAGAGAGAAGGGAAAAAATGGCGTAAACATCAGGTAAAGATATCCTCCTCATGGTGAATAATCAAGGGAATAGAAATTATGACTGTTATATCATTTTACTCCTATTTAACTTTATTAAAAGACCCAACAATTCTAGGCATGTAAGAGAAAATGAACTAACAGGAAAGACAGTGTGCACAAATTCTTAAAATCGCTATGGAAAACAATTTGGCATTATTTCTGAAAGTGAATAGGCACACCTCATCTCTACTCAACAGAAGTATCTCTAGGTCAGTAATTTCAACCCACAGAGGACATTTTGCAATGTCTGGAGACATGTTTAGAGTGTTATAAGTTGAGGACTCTACTGGCATCTGGTAAGTTGAGGCCAGGGATGCAGTTGATCACCTCCCAGTATGCAAAATACAGAACTGTGAGTCTCCAGATGTAGTTGAGTTGAGAAAGACAGGTTGAGAAACTGTCTTACCTTTTTTTATATAGGAAATGAAATTTTATTAATGGAAATGACTATGTGATTTCTGTTACATATGGGTTACTTTAGAATTATCATGCAGCCTTTGCTGAAAGTTGTTATATATTCTTTTTATTGTTTTTGTGTAATTGATATACAGAGGGGTTACAACTACACAAATAAAGTACAATCAGTACAATGCTTTTTGAACCATGTCTCTCCTTCCATTGCAACTAAAAGAATGTCTCTTGGGCTGGGAAGGTGGCTCAGTGGTAGAGCGCTTGCCTTGCATGCATGAGGCCCTGGATTCCATTCCTCAGCACCACATAAGCAAAAAGAAAAAAGCCGGAAGTGGCGCTGTGGTTCAAGTGGTAGAGTGCTAGCCTTGAGCTGAAGAGCTGAGGGACAGCGCCCAGGCCCAGAGTTCAGGCCCCACGACCAGACCCCCCCCCCCCAAAAAAAGAATGTCTCTTGTCTCCTTTTCTTGGATTTCACTTCATAGAATACTATTTTATATGATCATCTGTCCATAGCTATTGAGGCTTTGTCCATCACTACTATGAATAACCTCCTTTGGCCTCTGTATGTTAATGACTAAGGTCCTATATAATTTATCATGTCCTAGTTTTATTTATTTGTTTTGGTCATTCAATGTGTTTACTTGTAGATTTATAGGCACATTCTAGTGTCTTACCTTTATATACCAAAGAAATTCTTGCCCATGTGTAGATGGACCCACGAATGTAGAAGAATCTATCCATGACAATAGGAACAAACAAATTATTCACAGAATAAATTTTATCTGTTCTCATTGTGGTATAGCTGTTTAATGGAATGTACTCAAGGATTGGACTATGAGAACCACACGTGGCATGACTTTGGAGGTTTTAAAAATACAATTCAGGCCAGGCACCAGTGGCTCATGCCTGCAATCCTAGCTACTCAGGAGACTGAGATCTGAGGATCGTGGTTCAAAGCCAGCCCAGGCAGGAACGTCCATGAGACGCTTATTTCCAATTAACCACCAGAAAACAGGAAGTGGTGCTGTGGTTCAAGTGGTAGAATGCTCACCTTGAACTGAAGAGCTGAGGGACAGAGCTCAGGCCCAGAGTTTACGCCCCACGACTAACCAAAACAACAACAACACAAACAACAACAATGCAACATGACAAAGTGTAGCTCTCATGAGAAAATGCCCGGTTTGATGTTCTTAATGTGATGCACAAAACAAAATGAAATGAAAAAAAAAAGATCTATTTAAACATATCTGTTCACTGTATCAAAAATTAAGCTAGCAGCTTGCTCGAGTAGCATTGTCCACTTTCACATCCTTAGCTTAGATACCCTTTACCTTTGATCCATGATGGCAGTAAACATAAGACAAGTGCAAAATCACAGAAAAATTGTAAAGACCCCCTTTCTACATAGACAGAAATGATAGATATGATATGATATAAATATAGATATATTAGCAATATTCTTATAGGGCTATAATATTCTTTAAATAGTAGTGAGAAAATAGATAACTGGATTTCTTGTTGTCTTTTTTTAAAGTTATTTTTGGTGGGGGAGGGGGGCAGTCTGAGACCTGCCACTTTTACTCATTAGCCAACACTGTACCAACTGAGCCATGCCACCAACCCTGATAACTAGGTTTCTCTGACTTTCTCTAGTCCTTGCGGAAGACCCTGATTGCTTTTAAAAATTGAATTTTCAAAATCATATACCTTTAAACCACAGATTACATAATTGAAGGTTGCCCAAAATTTCCTGGAGCACCCTGACCACCAGCCAGTTTTAAGTAGAATTGGGAAGGTTTTTTCCCCCCTCATTTCTATTTCCTTTTATTCTACTAAATAGGCTTTCCAAGTGCCAGCCTGCCTTTATTTTATTCTCAGCTGACTTTCCAATAATCCCTGCCAGAGTGTTAATTGAAAAGTAAGGTATTAACTGATTATAGCTTAGTATGATCCCTCCTAGGGTGATTTTTATTTTCATGAGGGACTCATAAAGGTTGATGTGGGTAGCAGGAAGTGAAGCTCAGAGATGACCTTCAGAGGGCTATAGCTAACTTCAACACCCGATGGAACAAATAAAGAATATTTGTTATCCTAGCTCAGAAAGGCTGGCCAAACCTTGCTCCAGGCCCTGTTTAAACATTCAGGTTCTGCTGGACCCCTCTTGAAACCAGGCTGCAATAAAACCTCTTACTTTCCTGACCCAAGAGGAAAGATTTTATAAATAATAGTGTAGAGAATTATTTGGTCAAACTTTAGACCCCAAATACCTTGAAAGCAAGTAAGCCGAGGAAAAGAAACCAGACAAAGACCAAAATCAATCAAGAGAATGCTTAATAAAGAGAAGTAATGTTTCAAGTGTCCAAGCATAAATGTCAAGAGTATTTTAACAAAATGTGAAAGGCTTGCAGTTGAAGCAGGTGTTAAAAGTTTTAAAAAGAAAGAAACCTGAAGAAGGAAGTATAGGATCACAGCAATAAATCCATTTGGAATGTGTGTCTCCATTAATAAAATAATCGTTCTACCACCTTCCTGTTTCCAGGGACTTGATATTGCAATTGCCTCAGCTCATAAGAAACAGTACCCACATTAATAGAAGATGGACTCTTAAATCGGGTGTTTACAATAGCAAAAATGGTCACGGCTAGAGTCAAATCTGAGTACTCAGGAGTGGTTCATAAGCTTTAATTGTGTAGATTCATCTAATGATATTTACTTGAAATAAAGATTTATAGAACCTCACCTTAAGGTCTTGATACAGCCCAGGTAACTACATTGCCTGAGCAATCCAGGTGCCTAAAATGCATGAAAGTGGTAGATGGTCAAACCACCTTTCCTCCAGCCCTTACTGCAGTATACCCCTTCACTCAATTAGCTCCTGAGAGCTCCTCTTTTGCATGGCACCCTGCCTCCCTCCTTTTCTGTCTGGATGGAGCTCCTGGAATGACAGGGACAGGATGCCTGAATGACCCCATGCTTCATATACTCACACAAACGTGGAAGAGTGACTCCAAGCTAACTCTCCAAGTCGGGGCAGGGTCCCTAACCAATGGAGACCGCAGCCAATAGGTTAATTCTTTCACTTCTTAATCCTACAAGAGGAAAAATCTCCCAAGCTCACTGTGTGATTGTTCTAAATTATCCTAGCTGGAACAGACCCCAGTTTCCTATAGCCTTCCTCACCTGCAGATCTTCAAGGATGCAATGTTATTATGCTCAGTGAAGATGGAAGACAGCATTAGATTTGAAGCTAAACCTATTTACGGTGGAGGCATTTCACTAAATCATTAAACCAAACCAAATTACAAGAGTAACCAGGTATCTAATGCATCCTTTAATCTGTTTTCTCTTTCTTCTCTTCTCCTCCTCCCCTATTCTCAACACCCTCCCCATGCATTTTCCAGAGACTTTTCCCAAAAGTAAACTATCTACCTGTGAGCTGTCATCACAGACCTTACCTTCTGGATAAAGCTCAGGCAGAAGGGAAGGTCCTTCAAAGGATTGCCAAGAGAACTGAGCCAAAGAGAATAAAGGAGGTGAGAGGAGGTCTGGATATGTTTCTCAAAGTTGCTTCATTCAGAGTAGGCTCATTTCACTCTATTTCATATAAATTCTTCCCTCTTCTCCTTAAAGTGGGGAAGCTAACAAGATATTTGACAATAATCGATCTAACAGGGAAAACAAATCAAACCTTGAGAGTAGGACCCAACTTTTACTCTTGGCACAACCTGAAATGAAAATGTAGTTTTCTTGTTTACATCATATGGTTGTTGGGAGGATGACACGTGATTATTATCTGCTGACAGTATAACATAAAAAGAATAGCTTTGGAAAGCAGTATGGAGGTTCCTCAAAAGACTGCACATAGAGCTCCCCTATGACCCAGCAACCTCACTTTTGGGCATTTACCCAAATGATCACAAACAAGACCATACTAAAGCTACCAGCACAACTATGTTTATTGCAGCATTACTTACCATAGCTAAGATATGGAACCAACCCAGATGCCCCTCAGTAGATGAATGGATCAAGAAAATGTGGTATATATACACAATGGAATTCTATGCCTCCATCAGAAAGAATGACATTTCCGCATTTGTTAGGAAATGGAAAGACTTGGAAAAAATTATATTATGTGAAGTAAGCCAGGCCCAAAGAAGCATAGGTCCCATGGTTTCCCTTATTTGCAATAACTAGTATATGTCTGAGTCAACCAAAAAAGGTCAGATAAGTTGATGTTAGGGGAATGAACCCCAAGACAAGTATTCAAATGTTTTTTTTTCCTTTCATGCAATTGTTTCTAACATATTTACAAGATGATTTCTATGTTGCTTTGTATGTCCCTCCCCCACAATATAACCCATGCTTTCACTGTATTTGATGTTGGTATAATTTGTGAAGAGGAAGGGAAAAAACAAATCGTTTAACTAGGGATACAGATAGACCCATTGCAACAATGAGATGTACAAGTCGTTATGTGGAAAAACGAACTTTAGAACTTTGGTGGGGAGGGGAGGAACGGGTGGTGGGAGGGAGGGAATATGGGAAGGGATGGGAAGGGGAAACAAACAGGAGGCTACAATGCTTGATAAGGAATGTACTCGTTATCTTGCCATGTAATTGTAACTCCTCTGTACAGTATTCTCACAATAAAATAAATAAATAAAAACAAAAGAAATAAAGACAACATAACTAGAATTTTTATAAAAAGAATAGCAATGAATTCTGTGAGCCAGTCACAATCCCTCTACCTGTACAGTTGTCTTGTTGGACCCCACCAGTTGATCCAAACAGTTGGGCACAATTCACAAAAGCACTCAGTTGTTAATTAGAAAGTTTGTACTATTACTGAACATTTTGACTTTAATAATTATTGCTGCTTTAGATGAAGTCTTTAATTTCAACAAGGTAATGAAAAGTATAGAGGGAAGGGAAGGGAAGGGAAGAGAATTCTTAGTAAAAGAGAAGAAAGATTCCATGACTTCTGTCACCAGGTGAGAAGAATAACAAAGACTTCTTACATATTTTCTTTCATTCTTTCTTTTCTTTTCTTTCTTCTTTCTTTTTTTTTTCTTTTTATTTACCTTTTTATTTTGTTTCTTGATATACAGCAATTACCACAGACATTTCTGTGTATTCTTCTATACGTCTTATTGAAATGAAGCATGACATATAAAAATAAAGGCCTTTACTATCCTACCAGAATCTCTACCTTATTTTTCTCTATTTGCTCTCAAAATTTTCTCTGTAGATAAAGTTCAAGCAAGCTAGGCACTGATGGTTCACACCTATAATCCTAGCTACTCAGGAGGCTGAGATCTGAGGATGGCTGTTCAGGCAGGAAGTCTGTGAGACTCTTATCTCTAATGAGCTACTCATAAAACACCAGAAGTAGCACTATAGTTCAAGTGGTAGAGCAGTACCCTTGAGCAAAAAGAAGCTCAGGAACAGCACCCAGACCCTGAATTCAAGCCCCAGGATCAGAAAAAAATAAAGCAAAACAGAACTAAAATAAATCTGTTATGGCCCTTGTATTAATATAATTTCATAATAATAATTTAATAAAATAATAATAATTTGGTTATATAATCAATAATAATGTAGGACAATGATGTATAAATAAAATGAGGAATGCTGACTAAATAAATTTCTCCATGTAAATAATGCCCAGGCCACAAAACAGAAGCACGTAAATAACTTTTCTCGTAATCCTTTCAGTTATTACAACTGTAAACTTATTTTGCTTGTTTCTAAAGTTTGTATAAATAGAACCACAATCTGTATTCAGATGTGTCTGGTTTCTTTCATTCAATATATGACTCATTTTTACTTATAGCAGAAGTTCATCTCATTGCTGTATATAGCATTGACTTGTATAAATATAAGAACGTTTTTTAAATTCCATTATATATTCATTTGGGATATTTCTGGATTTTGCCTATTTGAAAGGCTGTTGAAATGTACATATATCCTTGTATGTGTTTTATGGTACATTATGCTAATATTATTTGGGGGAATGTACTTAAAGTGAGTCCTGAGGTCTACATTGTTTTCTGTATGCCAAAATATTTTTCCAAAAAGACTAGATGCTTTAAAGTTTGTGTGTTAATATCCAGGGCTTAGAGCACCCAAGACATTTTAGGGATAAACTATATTTCCAACATGGAAAACTAATAGTACCATGTAGTACTTATTCATAAAAAAGACCGTAATTAAAGCAGTGTAGTACAATAGTCAAATAAACATCACATCCATTATGGCATCTAGAAATACATATACATGAATATTTGATTCACAATAAATACCTCACTGTTGACAATTATAGAAAAAGCAGAATCTTTTAAATGTTGAGGTATAAGGTCAATATTATATCCATATTTACAATAATCTGTTTTGATCCCTGCCTCACATTATACACAAACCAATTTCGTGGACTTCCTGAAGCTTGTAATCTTTGTCAGATGTATAATCCATCAAGAATGAATTGAATTGATGGTACTGGGGATGAACTGAGGGCTCACACTTGCTAGACAAGTGTTCTACAACTTGAACTGCTCCCAGTCCTTTTGCTTTAAGTTTTATTGTTTGGAGAGTCTTGCCAACTTTGGATGTGTTGGTTTAGAGCAATGATTCTCCTGTCTGCACCTCCTCATTAGCTGACATTATATGTATGCTGTCATACCCAACCTGAAAATCCATAAACTTCTAAAGCCTAATCAGTAGTAAACTTCATTGTAATTTGTACGGTGATTCACATTAGTACTTCAGCCAATCTTCTTTGAAGTAAGATTAGATTTTAGGAATATTTTGAAAAAATCAATTTCCCCCTTTTCTTTCTTTCTTTTTTTTTTGGGGGGGGGGATCCGGTCATGGTGCCTGAACTCTGGGCCTGGGCACTATCCCTCAGCTCTTCAGCTCAAGGGTAGCACTCTACCACTTGAGCCACAGCGCCACTTCCGGATTTTTTTCTTTTTGCTTATGTGGTGCTGAGGAATCGAACCCAGAACCTCATGCATGCAAGGCAAGCGCTCTACCACTGAGCCACCTTCCCAGCCCCAATTTCCCCCTTTTCTATTGTCTCCTTCCTCTTTCCTTTCTCCCTTTACTTCCCACCCTCTCACCCTTGGTTCTTCCATTTCTGCAACAACACCCTATCATACATTAGAAGTTATATATCAGCTGCCCGCATGCCAGTCTGCAGAACTATTTTTTTTATTTTAATTTAATTTTATTTGTGAACATACTGTACAGAGGAGTTACAGTTACATGGGCAGGATAATGCGTACATTTCTTACCAAGCATTGCAGCCTCCTCCTTTGTTTACCCTTCACATCCCTTCCCAGCCTCCCCCCTCCCCCCCTAATCCCAATCCTTCTCCTCCCCCCCCCCCCCCCCACCAACGTTGTAAAGCTCGTTTTGGACATGACAACTTGTACTTCTCATTGTTGCAACAGGTCCACCTGTATCCTTAAACAACTGGTTTTTCCCCATCTCCTCCACAAGTTATACTGACATCAAATATAGTGAAAGCAGGGGTTATACTGTGGAGGAGGGACATACAAAGCAACAAAGAGATAATCTTATAAATGTGTTAGAAACACATGCATGAAAGAAAAAAACATTAAAATACACATCTAAGGGTTCATTTTCCTGACATCACATTATCTGACCTTTTCCGCTTGACTCATACATATACTAGATATTACAAATAAGGGAAACCATGGGACCTACGTTTCTTTGGGCCTGGCTTACTTCACTTAATATAATTTTTTCCAAGTTTTTCCATTTCCTAACAAATGGGGCAATGTCATTCTTTCTGATGGAGGCATAGAATTCCATTGTGTATATATACCACATTTTCTTGATCCATTCATCTACTGAGGGGCATCTGGGTTGGTTCCATATCTTAGCTATGGTAAATAATGCTGTAATAAACATAGTTGTGCTGGTAGCTTTAGTGTGGTCTTGTTTGTAAACATTAGGGTAAATGCCCAAAAGTGGGATTGCTGGGTCATAGGGGAGCTCTATGTGAAGTCTTTTGAGGAACCTCCATACTGCTTTCCAAAGTGGTTGAACAAGTTTACATTCCCACCAACAATGAAGTAAGGTTCCTTTCTGTCCACATCCCCTCCAGCATCTGTTGTTGTTAGAGTTCTTGATTTTTGCTGTTCTAACTGGAGTGAGGTGATATCTCAATGTTGTTTTGATTTCTGCAGAACTATTTTAAGTCCTATCATGCTTTCACTCCCATTACTAACATCATTGTGAGATGGGGAAACTCTTAGAGATCTTACATGACTGCACCATGGACCAATAGCCTTCCATAGTGACCATCTGTAGCAGTCTGTGAAATATACAGGCCTCCTGCAGTCAGAACAGGATTCTCACACTCTTCTTCAGCTTTACTGGGCTTGTTTCACTGATGTTTATACCCACTGGACCTCTGTGGGAATTTGCACTTAAAATTCTAGTTATTATGAAAGTTCGAACTGAGTAGCTAGGCATAAAAAATACGTTCCTAAATTATAGATGCCTAAATGTCAATATTTTTTCTATTAGTAGCTGAAAGAATTTTTTTCTTCTTCTTTAGTTTTAGGGTATAAATCCCTTCTTGGGTTCACAAGAACATTAGCCCATATTTGCAGATTCCATGTACTGTGGATAAAATCACTGCATTTAAAACTATATGTCACAGGAACTATTCAAGAGGCATGAAGCCTTTCTCACTTGCAGGTCTTAAGGTTATGATTTTATGCTCACTTAAGTCAGAAAAGTGCATTAGATTTGAAGATAAATGTTATTTAGTGTAGAGGCGTTCCACTAAATTATTTCACGAAATTACAAGGTAGGAAGATATTACTATAGCAGTTTAAAAGACAACTTTTTAAACTTAAAGATGTAAGTTAGTCAGTATAAGTCAGCTGGTAGGTGTAATTCTGATAGCAATGGATATTTGAAGACATGACAGGTTTTGGCCTCTGTTTGCTTACACACATATATTCACTTATTTTCAGAAGTGGTAATAAGGATCACAGTTCATAAAGTGACTGTGAATCATTTAACATTTTATGGAAATTTTTGTTCTGTTTCAAGGCATCATTATATAACAACTATAGAAAGGCATAATATTCTATTTACTAGATTTTTCAACTCCAACGTACAAAATAAATAGATAGCAACTGAGCATTCCTTTAGGAGTAATACATAATTCACTATCAGTACTCTTCCCTCCCAAAATTGGATGTTTTCAGACACAGAGCATGTAATGGAAGCATATCCATTGTTTGGAGGAAATGCTATTCTTAGGGCCCTGGTCTCTTCAGAAGTACATCTCAGACAAAACCAAAAGAAATGACAATCAAACTAAGTATAGATCTAAGCCTTAAAAAATTGACTTCCTTCCACTCTCTGGTCTATGCATAGGTGTATATGTGTGCATTTTTTCTGCTTCAAGTGAATATTAAAAGACAGCTAAGAAATAAATAATAACAGGAAGCCACTGTGGAGAATAGTAGTAAACAATTCTCTATCTAAGTGGGACCACAATGCCGATACCACTGAACCAATCTAAGTCTTTAAAACACTAACAATGCAATATTCTGAATAAAATATTTACAATAGGAATAAATGAATAGGAGTAAACTGTCCCATCTCTGTTGCTTCTTTTTTATATGTTTTTATCATTAAAGTACTGTACAGAGGAGTTACAGTTACATGAGCAAGGTAATGAGTACATTTCTTATCAAGCATTGTTACCTCCTCCTTTGTTTTTCCCCTGCCATCCCTCCCCCTCCCCACCTCCCCAAATCCTCCCTCCCCTCCCTAAGTTGTAAAGATCATTTTCATCTTGTACATCCTATTGTTACTATGGGTCAACCAGTATTCTTATTTCAGCATTTTGTTATACCTTTTCCCTCCCCAAATTAGAAAAAAATGTATATACAAGATGCAGGACACACAAGATTTAAATACAAAACTAAATTTAAACTGAGCTCTTCTTCAATAATCAAACTAAATGTAACTTGTGCAATGGAGTAGTTGACAAAGGTTCAATAGCTTTGTGCCTATGATCATACAAAATAGTATTTTATGAGATAAAAGTTTGTTTGTATTTGGAAATAAGGGGGAGACATAGAAAAAGTGGAATAGAGGGTTAACAAATACAACAGTGGTGCTCACTAGACACTATGTGAAAATGAACTATACATCTTGTGGGTGTGAACCAGAGGGAAAATGGGGAGAGAGCAAGAGAAGGGGAGACATGATTCAAAAAGAACTGCACTCAATGACTGATTCATGTAACTGTAAACCCTCTGAATGTCACTTCTACAATAACAATAACAATAAAATAAAAACAGTAAATACCAAAAGAAAAGATGCAGGACACCAGAATCAAGTCCAGTGAAATTAAGGGTTATACCATGGGGGAAGAACATACAAGAGAAAAAAAATCACATAATACATTTTAAATAGCAAGAAAAACAATAGCAAGCAAGAAAAAAAAAACACTGTGGAGTCTTTTTTTTATTGTAAAAATACCATACAGAGGAGTTACAATTACATGGGCAAGGTAATGAGTACATTTCTTATCAAGCATTGTAGCCTCCTCCTTTGTTTCCCCTTCCCATCCCTTCCCATCTCCCTCCCATCTCTCCCCCCCAAACCCGCCTAAATTGTAAAGTTCATTTTTCCATATATCATCTTGTACATTTCATTGTTGCAATGGGTCCACCTGTATCCCTATTTAAACAATTTGTGTTTTCATTTCCCCTCCACAAATTATACCAACATCAAATACAATGAAAACAGGGGTTATACCGTGGGGGAGGGATATACAAAGCAACAAAGAAATCATCTTATAAATATATTAGAAACAATAGCAAGAAAGAAAAAACATTTGAATCCTTATCTTGGGCTTGATTTCACCTAACATCAATTTATCTGACCATTTCTGCTTGTCTCAGACATATACTAGTTATTGCAAAGGGAAACCATGGGACCTATGTTTCTTTGGGCTTGGCTTATTTCAATTAATATAATTTTTTCCATGTCTTTCCATATCCTAACAAATGGGGCAATGTCATTTTTTCTGATGGAGGCATAGAATTCCATTGTGTATATATACCACATTTTCTTGATCCATTTATCTACTGAGGGACATCTGGGTTGGTTCCATATCTTAGCTATGGTAAATGATGCTGCAATAAACATAGTTGTGCTGGTAGCTTTAGTGTGGTCTTGTTTGTAAACATTTTGGTAAATGCCCAAAAGTGGAATTGCTGGGTCATAGGGGAGCTCTATGTGAAGTCTTTTCAGGAACCTCCATACTACTTTCCAAAGTGGCTGAACAGATTTACACTCCCACCAACAATGCAGTAGGGTTCCCTTCTGTCCACATCCCCTCCAGCATCTGTCGTTATTAGAGTTCTTGATTATAGCCATTCTAACTGGGGTGAGTTAGAATCTCAATGTTGTTTTGATTTGCATTTCTTTTATGGCTAGAGAGGTTGAGCATTTCTTCATGTGTCTATTAGCCATTCTTATTTCCTCTTCAGAGAAGTTTCTCTTTACGTCTTTAGCCCACTTATTTATTGGGCAGTTGGTTCTTTGAGGATTTGTTGTTGGGGGATTTAACTTTTTGAGTTCCAAGTATATTTTAGATATGTGACCCTTGTCCATTGTATGGCTAGTGAAGATCTTCCAATCCTTGGGCTTTCTATTGATCTTCCTTGCTATGTCCTTTGCCATGCAGAAGCTCTGCAACTTCATGCAATCCCATTTGTCCAACCTTTCTTTGATTTCTTGTATTTGTGGGTCTCTATTAAGAAAATTTCGGCCTGTGCCACAGACATCTAGGATTTCTCCTATTCCGTCCTGATGTTTTCAGGGTGTCTGCTTTGATTCCAACGTCTTTGAATCCATTTGGAGTTGATTATGGTGCAGGGTGGTGACCCAGCAATCCCACTTTTGGACATTTACCCAAATGATCACAAACAAGACCATACTAAAGCTACCAGCACAACTATGTTTATTGCAGCATTATTTACCATAGCTAAGATATGGAACCAACGCAGATGCCCCTCAGTAGATGAATGGATCAAGAAAATGTGGTATATATACACAATGGAATTCTATGCCTCCGTCAGGTAGAATGACATTTCCCCATTTGTTAGGAAATGGAAAGACTCGGAAAAAATTATATTAAGTGAAGTAAGCCAGGCCCAAAGAAACATAGGTCCCATGGTTTTTCCCTTATTTGCAATAACTAGTATATGTCTGAGACAAGCAGAAAAGGTCGGATAAGATGATGTTAAGTGAAATGAACCCCAAAATAAGGACACAATTGGTTTTTTCTTTCTTGCTCTTGTTTATAACATATTTATAAGGTACTATGTGATATTTTTGTCGCTTTGTATGTTCCTCCCCCACAGTATAACTCCTGTTTTCACTGTATCTGGTGTTGGTATAATTTGGGGAGCGGAAGGGAAAAAACAAACTGTTTAAATAGGGATACAGGTTGACTCATTGCAACAATGAGATGTACAAGGCGCTATGTCGAAAAACAAACTTTACAATTTAGGCGGGAGGAGGGGGGAATGTAGTTGTGGAAATGGGGGGAAAGGGATGGTAGAGGAAAAATAAAGGAGGCGGCAACAAGATAATGTAATGTTAAGAAATGTACTCATTACCTTGCTTGTGTGATTGTAACCCCTCTGTACAGTATTTTCACGATTAAAAAAAGACTTATTAAAAAAGAAAAGAAAAGAAATACCACTTGTTTCCCTATCTTGAGGTTCATTTCATTTAACATCATCTTGTATGGTCATATGTACATAGCTTTTGACCTTTTCTGCTTGTGCTGGACTTATACTAGTTATTGCAAATAAGGGAAACCATGGGACCTATGTTTCTTTGGGCCTGGCTTACTTCACTTAATATAATTTTTTCTAAGTCTTTCCATTAGTTTGACCTCTGGGGGAAGAAAGAAAGTGTGGCATCTACACCACTCTCCAATTTTCCATCCATTTTGTCCCTATGAGGTGAATAGAAAGCATGGAAGTAATTATAATCTGTCTTCCTATTTCATTTCATTACACAACTTCTTAGAAAAGCAAGGCTAAAATAAATATTAGCCACTTTGTTCCTTTCCCTTTTCTTCATATTCAGTTCCTTATCTCTCTCTTTGAGTGATAGTTCTTGAAACTCCTAAGACTTCCATGAGAGCTACAATTTCCATTTCCATCTGCCTACTGGTATTTCCAGACAGATATTTCATAGATACTTCAAAACTAAAATATCTGAAACCAGATTTTTAAAAAAATATTTATTTTCTTGTAAAGATGCTGTGCAAAGAGGTTGCCGTTACATCAGTAATTAGTACATTTCTTATTTCAGTTCTTCTTCTTTTTTTTGGTCTGTCATGGGGCTTGAACTCTGGGCTTGGGTGCTGTCCCTCAGCTCTTGAGCTTAAGGCGAGCACTCTACCTCTTGAGTCACAGCGCCACTTCTGGTTTTCTAGTAGTTTATTGGAAATGAGTCTCACGGACTTTCCTGCCCAGGCTGACTTTGAACTGCAATCCTGAGATCTCAGCCTTCAGAGTAGCTAGGATTATAGGCGTGAGCCACTGGGGCCCGGCTTTAATTAGTACATTTCGTGTTCAGCATTGTTACACCTCCTTTGTTTTTCTCTTACAATCCCTTCCTTCCCCCATCTTCTCCACTCCTCCCCCGCAAAGTTGTAAAATTCATTTCCAACATAGTGCCTTGTGAGTATCATTGTTTCAATGGGTCATCCTATGTCCTTGTTTCAGCATTTTGTTATTCCCCTTCCCCTCCCCAAATTAATAAATGTATATACAAGATGCAAGGTACCAAAATCCAATATAATGACAACAGGGCTATACCATAGGAGGAAGAACATACAAAGAAACCAAAAAAAAAAAGCACATAGTAAATTAAAAACAACAACAACAAAGAAAAACTTCTTGTGCCCATATCTTGGGCATTTCAATTAGCATCATCTTATGTAGTCATATGTACATAGCTTGAAACCAGATTTATTATCTTCCATTTGCCACCTTCTCTGATACCTTGTAACCTTGTTAAAAGCACCACTTAGAATAATGGCCCTTAGTTTCCTGTTCAAATTCAATAAAAATAACAGGAGACACAAATCAGTGGGTTGGTACTTAGCTCTCCACTTCCCTGAGACATCCACTAACCATCATGCTTCATTCATCAGACATTTAGGACACACAGATTATAGGCAGGCAATTCGCACTTGGGCGCTTCATTTGTGTCCCTTGTTGTAGCATCTTAATCAAGAGAAGGAACTTTTAATGGCTGTGAATTTCCCTTTAAGATGAAACTCATTTGTGCTCACATTCCCATTTCAAAAAAGAGGAAAGCAGTACTGATTTTAATTAAAAATCTCAAGACATCAATTCACCTAGCCAGACGTTAATTCCACAGAATGCTCTGCCTTAAAGATCATTATTTCCTAATTAGCACACTAGGTACTCATATAAATGGGGCTGGTATTAGAAACGGGGCAAGACACTAATTTTTAAATCAATTGTATTAGAGTATAGTCTCCTTAGAGTAAACTGTACTATTTCAAATGTACGCTTCAATGAGTTTGACAGTCATACACACCCATGAACGTATCTCCACAATCAAGATAGAGAATTTTTTCCTGAAACAAAAACCTTTCCTTATGTCCCCTTAGAATCCCTTCTCCTTCCTGATTCTAAGAAGTGTTTACCTGTATATTACCACTTGTATTTTATGCATCCTGGTTTCTTTTGTGTACTATGATATTTCTTTAACCAGCCCTTCTTGCTAAGTTCCTTATGACTCATACCTAAACTCTAGTTCTCATGAGGCTGAGATAAGAGGATTGTAATGCAAAGCCAACCTGAGCAGAGAAGTCCATTAAGACTCTTTTTTTCATTAATAAGGTTTTTTTATTGTGAAAATACCATACAGAGGAGTTACAATTACATGAACAAGGTAATGAGTACATGTCTTATCAAGCATTGTTGCCTCCTCCTTTGTTTCCCCTTACCATCCCTGCCCTCCCATGTCTCCCCCGCACCCCACCGAAGTTGTAAAGTTCGTTTTTCAACATAACATCTTGTACATCTCATTGTTGCAATGAGATTAAACAATTTGTTTTTTCCCTTCCCCTCCACAAATTATACCAACATCAAATACAGTGAAAGCAGGGGTTATACCATGGGAGAGGGACATAGAAAGCAACAAAGAAATCATCTTATAAATATGTTAGAAACAATAGCAAGAAAGAAAAAAAACACTTGAGTCCTTATCTTAGGGTTCATTTCGCCTAGCATCAACTTATCTGACCGTTTCTGCTTGTCTCAGACATATATTAGTTATTGCAAATAAGGGAAACCATGGGACCCATGTTTCTTTGGGCCTGGCTTACTTCACTTAATATAATTTTTTCCATGTCGTATCTCCAACAAATCAGCAAAATGCTAAACAGGATGAATGGTTCAAATGTTAGAATGACAACTGGGAGCAAGTAAGTGCAATGAGAACATAGGCTCTGAGTTCAAGCCTTGGTAGGTACAAAAGGAAAATAAAACACCTTTATTCCAAGGATATTGTTTGTTGTTCATTGCTGAATAGTTAGTTGTGTACTGCATGACAGAAAACACCGCAATTCATTTGGCAATTCATTTGATGATGAATCTGTCTCCAGTTTGAGGCTATAATAAATAAACCTTCTAAGAACATTCATAATCTGTCTGTGTAAAAGTAGACCTCCATTTCTCCTAGGTAAGAGTGGAATTATAGTTATATATTAAGTGGTATAGTAAATGTAGGAAACTTTCAAAAATGTTTCCCAAAGCAGTGTATGTGTACATTCTCATCAGTAGTGACAATTTAGTGAAGCTGGTGATTGGATTGTTCAAGTCTCTCATATTCAATTAATTTTTGGATTACTTGTTTTATCAACTAGTGAAAATGGAGTGATGTGTTAGTATAGAAAGCTTCTCTGTTGATCATTTTAGCTTGGTCAGATTTTTCACTATTTTTAAGACTTGTTCTTGCTGTATATATATATTTAAAGTTGATAACACACCACTTAGTGAGTTTACTCCTGTATGTAATAAGTATTCTTTTTATTCCTGCTAATATTGCCTATTCTAATGAATAATTGGATCAGAGTTGGCAGAGCCATTGCAATTTATTCTTGATTTGTTCCTTATATCATATAGCTATCTACCTTTTTACTTTTAACATATGCATCTTTATATTTAAGCTATTTTTCTTGTAAACAGCATACGAAGTGTTCCCAAAAATTCAATCTAATTAAGAGCAATATTCTTTAGCTAGAATATTTGGATTGCTGATATTCAAAACAATTTTCCATATGATTGGGATTAAATCAACCATCTTAGTTGATTCTCTTTGTTTTATTTCATTTTTGCTATTTTGTCTACTTTTGGATTACATAAATAATTTTACTATTCTGCTTTACCTTTATTTTCTCATTACTCCCTTCTTTTAATCATTGGCATCTTCTTTAATCACTGGCATCTACATCAAATAATATTAAACCATTTCATGAATAATGTATAAAGCTTAGAATAACATTTTTTCATTTCCTTGATTTTCAATTACACCAAATTACATATCAACAAGGCTCTTTATTTTTGTTTTGTTGTTGTTGTTATTTTTGTTTCTTTGTTTGTTGCGCCTGAGGTTTAAACTCAAGGCACTGTCCCTGAGCTTTTTCATGCAAGACAAGTGTTCTACCATATGAACCATAGCTCCAGTTTCAGCACTGGAGATGAGTCTCATAGACTTTCCTCCCTAGCCTGGCTTTAAACCACAATCTTCAGATCTCAGCCTCCTGAGTAGGTAAGATTATAGTCAAGAACCATGGACACCCAGCTGTTATAGTTATTATTCTTATTAATTTTGCTTTTATTTTATTTTGGTCAGGTCAGATAGTTTCAGATGCTAGATTTTCAAAGTGTCTAAACTTTTCTTTTGCAGTATGTAATTTTTTAAATTAAATTCTGGGAATTTTTTTAATGTATGTGTTTTTCATGTCTACAGATTGGGTCTTTTCATTATTTTCTCTTTGAGTCAGTGTTGTTAATATTTTAACATGTTTGTAAAAGTTGTTTAAAAATTGTCTTCCAATTTCATAATCTCTGTAATGGGCATTTTTATTTTTGGGTTATTTTTCTGTCTTATTTTCCTGCTCCTGTATTTTTCAGAAGTTTTTTTGTGTAATTATTGTTTTTGTTTTCTTTTTGCTGGTCCTGAGGCTTGAACTCTGCGCCAGGGCACTGTCCCTGAGCTTCTTTTGCTCAAGGTGAGCCACAGAGTCACTTGTGGCTTTTTTTTTTTTTTTTTGAGTACTTTTTATTGGCAATAAAAGTCTCACAAAGTTTCCTTCCTGGGCTGCCTTCAAACCACAGTCATCAGATCACAGCCTCTTGAATAGCTAGATTACAGACCTGAGCCACCAGCATCCGGCTGTCATAAGTTTTTATTAGATGCTAGACACAGTGACTTTTACACTTTTCCCTGCTAGATATTGTTTTCTGCACATATTTTGGACTTCAAATGATGGAGTGCTTGCTTACCAAATTCAAAGCCCTGAATTCAAACCCAACTACTCTTAAAACAAAAGTTTTGGACTCGGTTGTGCTACTTGCAGTTCAATTTCATCCTTTCATGAATTTCTTGTAAGTGTTCCAATGGTGTTTAGAGTTCCTTTTCTCCTGATCTAAGTTAGAGTACCCACCCTGTGCTACATTCTGCAAAATGACCTCAAGCGGGGGTAACTCCAGTACTCAACTGATTCTCCAGAATCATTGTCTTCTTTTATTTTTTGTCTATTATCAGAAATAATTGCTTGATATATTTCGTTCATTTTTCTAGCTGTGTCCTTTGTTGTGTTTTTATGATATAAAAATTGTTAATTTATCACCACTACAGACAGAAGTCTGGTATCTCTATTCAAAAAGACATAATGGGAAGTAACTGCCACAAATTTCTTTGCTTATAAAAAAGAAAATATTATCTTTCCAAAGCAATTTTGATGCCAAAGTTTGGTCTGTTTTTATCAAATAAAAAATTTCCAGTGTTCTGGATGGGCTTGAATCATTAATGTTTTAGATAAGCAGAGGTTATTGTTTATCTTTCATATCATTTATCTAGGAATATATGTAGAATATTACATATGCTTGTTCATTATTACTAGATAACAAGCCATCCTAAAACCTTAGGTGGCTTAAAATAATAACAGTGTCATTTTCTCTTGTGAGTCTCTTGGTTAATTCCTCAATTCTGCTCATGTGAGAGAGCTGGCTAAGACTTGTTCATTGGCCTGTGGTCAGCTATATGTGTGATAGGTGTCTTTGTTGGTCTTAGCAAGACATCTTATGTCTTGGTTGGAACTGGATTGACGTAGCTATAGTCCATGTGTCCTGCACATGGTTTCATGTTGGTGACACTTTTCCAAGAAAGCAGATGAAATTATTTATCCCTTTGGACTAAAACACCTTCTGTTTGCATTTTTTACCAAAGCAAGTCTTTGTATTTAAATTTTATTGTAAAGGTCAGGTACAGAGGGTTTACAGTTACATGTCAGGTAATTAATACAATTAACAGTGTTATGAACATTATTTTTTTAACTAATCATTCTTCATTGTTGTCTACCTAAATTTAATTCAAATTTCAAATTTTCAGCCAGTATGTTCTTACAATCTAGTTAGGTTGAGTTTAGGATTGACTAGGGCTCTGGAGATAGAGATTATATTAAAAATCCCTCACTGTTTCTTTCCAAATATTGTGTATCTTAATATTCTTTATCTATAAAATAAGTTAACCAATATTTAGCACATAATAAAATGAGATATTACTACTCTCAAGACCAAGAAATTTCTTCTCCAAGCTGATAATTTTCAACAAGAACTTTTACTTCTCCATAATGCTGTATTTCTTTGTTTATTCATATTTGAGACTAAAAGTTGAAATCAGAGTGGAACAATAGTAGTATGAATAGATAATATTAGAGATTTCAAATCTCTACCACTATCACTGTTCACAATTTCCAACTTCATCTTGCATAGAAGATGTATTGAAGATGCAGAAATTTGAACATTTGTATTTTGCTCTCAATAAAATATCTAGTTGATGCTTTGACTAGCTTAATTTTTTCTGATCACTGCTTGTAGGGTCAATTAGGAAATGATTTCTTAAAGATAACTTTCCTCTAAGGGTTAGGGGCATGGCTCTGTGTGTAGAGCACTGGCCAGTTAGTGTTCAAGTCCTGGGCTCATACTGAAAAAAAAAAAAAAAACCTTCCTCTATTCTATGCTTTAAAATGCTACTTAATTTCCCCAATAATGGGTAATATGCACTATAAAGCATAAACTTTATCTTATTCCCTAAACTGTGCATACTGAGGTTAAGTGATATACTTTAAGAAGACTCAACCAAAAATGGAAGAAAGTATCAGCACTAGCAGAAGCAGCACAACGTTTTGATCTCTGGTTATTGAAAACTGCCTGGTGCACTCACAAAGAAAGAAAGGGAAGTCTAGGTAGTCATTCACAAAGGTTAGTTAAATAGAAACCAAAATGAGAAATTATTTTTCAAACATCTACAATTACAATGATCATTCTCATTAAAGACAAGGATGAAAACCAGCCTTTGAGGGGACAAATGGCCTGAAATGAGACCAATCTCTGATGCCTTGTTTGCTGTGATTTTGAGAAAACTCCTCAACCTCAATCTTTAAAACATGTGTAATAAGAATCTGAAGCATAGAAACATTAGCAGTACTAGATTAGATATGTGAAAGATTTTACAAGGATTGTTTTTATATTTGGACTATATGATATCAATAAAAGATCATTTGTGCCACCTTTTGCAAGGATAGTGACGCAATACTTGAACAGTATTCCACACACCTAAGAACTGTTGACTTTCAAGTTTTGAGATTCGAAAATGGAGTTGCCAAACCCCTGCCACAGTCTCAAATGCTTCAATAGAGCAATTACAAGTTAAACATCTCTCTCTCTCCCTTTCTCTCTCTCTCTTTTGTTTTAGATGTTATTGTAGATGTTTCATAACCAACTCCTTTGGAACAGAAAAACATTGAGCTCATCACTGCTTTTCAAGCCTGTAAGGATGGGACCAGTTGAATGATAGTATCTCTTTAAACAGAGATTTTTCTACTCACAAACTTGAGGATGGAATTATTTGTCATCCTTTGTTTTGAGCATACAGTCAATAGAAGGGATTCATTTGCAAAAGCAATCTTTGATATAGGGTATTTTTTTTCTATGAGCATCAAATAGTTGTACAAAGGGGTTTCATTTTTGAAATGTCAATCTATACATGTGTGTGCATGTACATAAGGCTAAACACCATATACACACACTGCACCCACAAACAAGCATACATATGGACCATGTAACTGAACGAATGTTTAGAGGTGAGGAGGAAAGGAAAATGTTGGAAGATTGAATCTATAAGGTAAGATGCCAAACCCCAGTGACAGCGGTTGACTAATAAGGGGTAGGAGATTGGGAGAAAGTAGCAGTAGAGGAATAGAGTGCATGCATGTATGACATACCATGGTGAAGCCTCTTTCAACAATTGGCATGCACATAAACAAAAATGGATGTTAAGAAGATGAAAATGCTCCTTTCAGGCTGTTGGTTTTAGTGACAGGGGAGCAAGAATAAGAGGGTGAAGGGGTGAATAAGGTCAAAATATTTTATAGGATTATATGAAAATGAAACAATGAAGCTTGTTAAGACTGTAGGGGGAAAGGATGAAGAAACTGTTTCCATCTATCCATCTGACTTGGGATCAGTAACCACAATCTACTAGGAGCTCTAAAAACCCAACCAATAGGCAAATACACAAATGAATACTCAACAGCTCTGACCATAAAGAACATACAAGTCAAATGACATTGGGACATTATTTCACGCAAGTCAAAATAGCCATCATGAAGAACACAACAACAAATGCTAGTGAGGCTGTGGGGAAAGGAATTCTTACACTATTGGTGGGAATGCAACCTATTGCAACCACTATGCAAATCAATATGGAGTTTCTTCAAAGCACCAAAAATAGAACTACCATAGAATCTAGCAACAACACTCTGTGACATTTACCAAAAAGAATGTCAGTCAGAATACAATAGTCCAGATGATCTAACTCATGAGTTTTAGCATTTTAATTGGGATTTTATAGATAGGAAAACTGATAAGGTTCATTATATACACAATGCACGTATATTTATACTCAAATACATATGTGTGTGTGTATTATTTGTAAATTTCCATATTTTATGTTACATATAATATCTGTACATAATATATAAGCATGATATTTTATACATGTATTTAATGTATATGATATATGTCCATCATACATATACTTACTATGTGCAAAGTATTATGTTATCTATTTATTGGAATATAATATTTTATATATGGTGTATGTAATATATTTTTTCAGGTTTTTCACACACCCCCTTTACTTTCTCATCCAGGAATTAAGTACCCTGGTAGTTGTGTAGAGATAGATAGATAGGTAGATATAGATAGATAGATAGTCTTAGCTATATATGCCAAAATAGCCTTTTAAAATCTTCATAATCCCATACAGGGAAGCTTTCTGATCACATCTTTAAGGACAATCAAAATGTTCCGGGCATGGTGGTTCACACACCTGTAATCCTGAAGCAGGATAATGGAAAGTTTATGTCAGCCTGAAGTTCATAATGAAACCCACTCTCAAAACAAATAAATGGCCAAAATGAAATGAATAATAACTATCAGCATTTTTTGCTGTAGATAGCACATATTTTCAATTTGGAGTCTGGAAAAAAACTAAGCCCATCCTTTGAGCACTAGTACTCCTTTTTCTTTCCAAGATCAGCCACACTGAGCTAGCCGCTGAACAAAATGACAATCGCTGGATATGATTAGACAGGGCAGGGCGAATGCTGGCACAATGCACAGGTCTGGTTTTCAATCATCTTAATAACACCCTACTGAGCCAGAACACAAAGAATCTGATTGGTATTTGTCTGGCACTGATTAGAAGTACTTGTGCAAGACCTTCATTTACATTGTTCTTAAGAAGAAGTAACCTGTCCAGTGTAGAAGTTCTTGTAAACTTTCACGTATTTATTAAGAATGCCTTGATAGGGCTGGGAAGGTGGCTCAGTGGTAGAGTGCTTGCCTTGCATGCCTGAGGCCCTGGGTTCCATTCCTCAGCACCACATAAGCAAAAAGAAAAAAGCCGGAAGTGGCGCTGTGGCTCAAGTGGTAGAGTGCTAGCCTTGAGCTGAAGAGCTGAGGGACAGCGCCCAGGCCCAGAGTTCAAGCCCCATGACCAGACCCCTCCCCACAAAAAAAAAAAAAAAAAGAATGCCTTGATAAATGTCTCTGCTATTCTACTCTTATTCTACTTAGAGCCTTGGCCACAGTAAGACTCTGAAGTGTAAGTCTGCAGTCTTTTCTTGGCATCCTGAGCACTTGATCTGGCTTCTGCCCATATCTTCAGTCTTGTGTTCAAAACCTCCATTTGTGAACTCAGAGCTCCAGCTGAAATGGACGTTCACCATTCTGTTTCCATTCGGTGTTGAGTCTTACTTTCTCTGAACATATTTCCATTGGTTGAGAAACCCGAGAAATTTCCTGGGAAGCCAAAAATAGCAAGTAGGTAGAAAGATGCCGAAACACTGTGTTTAATTATAATACATATCTGAGCTAGGTCAGGAGAAGTTAAGGCAAGTTCAGAGAGCAGCAGGTCAAACAGAATACAGAACATCCCACCAAAATAATTAGGGAAAGGATTCAGAAATAAAAGGAGCACCAGAATTAGGCTGGTACTACAGCAACTGGAAGTTAATGTCCATTTATCCCTCAACTCTCATTCCACATTCGAACCATAGAACTCCTCCAACGAGTCTCAGATAAAAGAGGTATTTCACAGTGAAAGGTGTGTTTCATTATAGATGATGTATTTTCTAAACTTTCAACTTTGATTTATTTCTGTAACCAAAGACTGAAAGTAACTAGACCACGTATGACACTCTAAATTGTGCCCTTTTAATCCTTGCTGTTGTATGTTGTATGCTTTGTTTATTTAATCTGAAAAAAGGAAATTGAAAGGGATTATAGCAAAAGATTCCTGTACCTTGAAAACTCACCAGATATTTGGGGTTTGTTTTGCTTTCTTGCTTCTCTCCCTAAAAGCTACAAATATGATCTTCATACAATTTTGTGACTATTATAGCAATAAACTCAATGTGGAGATTTTGAATAGTCTTAATAAATATAATAACAATCACACATAGAAGAAAAACAAAGATAGGAAGTCGAGCTGTGTCTCAACTATAGAGCACTAGCTTTAAGAAATAAAACAACTAGGGACAGCACCCAGGCAGAAGGAGGAGGAAGAAAAGAAGGAGGATGAGGAGGAGGTGTAGGAGGAAGAAGAAGAGGAGGAGGAAGAAGAGGAAGAAGAGGAAGAAGAGGAAGAAGAAGGAGAAGAAGGAGAAGGAGAAGGAGGAGAAGGAGAAGAAGAAGGAGGAGGAGGAGGAGGAGGAGGAGAAGGAGGAGGAGAAGGAGGAGGAGAAGGAGGAGGAGAAGGAGGAGGAGAAGAAAGAGAAGAAGTAGAAGAAGGAGAAGAAAGAGAAGAAGGAGAAGAAGGAGAAGAAGGAGGAGGAGGAGGAGGAGAAGGAGGAGAAGGAGGAGAAGGAGAAGAAGGAGAAGAAGGAGAAGAAGGAGGAGAAGAAGAAGGAGGAGAAGGAGGAAAAGGAGGAGAAGGAGGAGAAGAAGGAGAAGAAGGAGAAGAAGGAGAAGAAGGAGAAGGAGGAGAAGGAGAAGAAGGAGAAGAAGGAGAAGGAGAAGGAGAAGGAAAAGAGGAGTAGAAGAAGGAGAAGGAGAAGGAGGAGAAAGAGGAGAAGAAGGAGAAGGAGGAGGAGGAGGAAAGATTGCAAATGGAAAAGAGGAGGAAAGCAAGAAAAGCAATTGTTGTGAGGAATTACAATTGATGTTTATTTTGGTCATTACTATATATATGTTCTCAAGTCTGAACATTTTCACAGATAAGAATGAAAATTTGCATTGTTACACAATTCAGTGTAGCACAGGCCAAGTTCAGAATGAGAGACAGAAATTATTTCCATGTACAGGAACAGTATGGTGGGACCATTTGCATATGGAAGGATGTTTCAAGTAACCCTTCTGTACAGTATTTTCACAATAAAAAATCCTTAATAAAAAATGATCTGAGTGACAACATTTTGACCTATGAAGTCTTCTGAAGTAATCTTAATTCATTTTGCAGGCAAAAAAAAATATTCTGTCTGATCTTGCCCTAGGATCAGGACTCTTAGAAAAGGACTTAACCATGAATGGTGTGCTCCACAAGCCACATCCCTTCAGAATCTATGAATGTGACTGTATGTGCAAGCAGACCTTGGAGATGTAATCCAGCTAATGTTCTTGAGATGTAAACTTGAGTTTGTAAGCTTGACTTCGCTAATGCTAAAAAGTTCTGCTCTGAAAAGGAGACTATCAAGAAAATAAAAATGAAAATGATACATAGAGAATATTTACAAAATTATACCTGATAAAGGATCACTCTCTAAAGTATACAGAAAATTCTAAAAAGTCAACAATATTAAGATAAACAGCTTGTATAAGAATTGGACCAAAAGAGACTTTAGGAGAAACACCCTAAATTGACAGATGGCAAGGAAGCATATAAAAAGATGTTTCACATCATATGTCAACAGGGGAATGCAAATGAGAAACTGAGTCATAGGGGAGCTCTACTCCTGGGCATTTGTTTAAATGACCACAAACAAGGCCACACTAAAGCTATCAGCACAACAATGTTCATTGCAGCATTATTTACCATAGCTAAGATACGGAACCAATCCAGATGCCCCTCAGGAGATGAATGGATCAAGAAAACATGATATATATGTACAATGGATTCTATGCTTCCATCAGAAAGAAGGAAATCGCCCCATTAGTATGGAAATGGAAAGACTTGGAAAAAATCATATTAAGTGAAGTAAGCCAGACCCAAAGACATAGGCTCCATGGTCTCTCTCATATGTAATGATTAGTATATGTCTAAGATAGTCCTAGCAGAGGATCACAATAGCTTAATATCTATATACATATGATCATCTAAAATGATGCTAATTGAAATGAACTCCAAGATATGGAAAGAAGAGAGTTTTTTTAATTCTTTTGGGTTTTTTGTTTGTTTTTTAATGTACTGTGTGAAGCTATTTCTTTTTTCTTTCTTTTCTTATCCTTTGGTTTATCCCCCGTTATTACTGTTTTTGACTTTGGTACCCTGTATCATGTATACACATTTATCTCATTTGGAGAAGGGAAGGGGAATAACAAAATGGTGAAACAAAGGACAAAGTTGAATCAATGCAACAGTGACACTACAAGACACTATGTTAGAAATAAACTTTACAACTTGGGGGGGAGGAAATCAGAGGGGGAGAGAAAGTGGGAAGGGGTAACACTGTTCAACAAGAAATGTACTCATTACCTTATTTATGTAACTGTAACCCCTCTGTACATCACCTTTAGAATAAAATAAAATAAAATAATTTTTAAAAGCATGAGAAACTACCATAGATTGTTAGAATGCCCCAAGTTCACAATATTCATAAGTCTAAATGCTGGTAGAGCAACAGTAACTCTCATTCATTGCTAGAGAAAATATAGAATGTTAAAGACACTTTGGCTATTCCTTAAAAATTGAAACTTATTCTTACTATATGATCTAAAATTGTATTGTTTGGTATTTACCCAAAGAAATTGAAAACTTACATCTAAACAACAAACCTACACATCGATATTTATAAAAGCTTAATTCATCATCTCCAAACCTTGAAAGCAATCAAGATGTCTTGCAATCATTGAATGGATAAACCATAGCACATCCAAGTAATAGAATTTTACTCAGTACTCAAACAACAGGTTATTAAGCCATTTCCCTCTCATGAGAGAGACTGAAATGTCCTTATTAAGTGAAAGAAGCCAATATAAAAATAAATGTACTCTGTGCCATTGCAACTATATGACAAGCTAGAAAAGGGAGGAAAACTGAGAAGGCAAACCACAGAGGAATTGATAGAGCAATGAAAGGACTCCAGTCAGGCTGGAAGCAGGACTCAAGAAGTAGAATACCAGCCTAACAAGTTAAGCAAGCAAAAGACCCTGTGTTCAAATCCCAGTATGGACAAAAAATAAACCAACTCTATTATAAGGAGATATGGATAAGGCCAGGACACACAACCAAGTTCACTAGAAAAGAATACCATCTCAACACACTGCAGTGAAAATAAAACCAAATTTTCATTACAATCTCTAAAGCCCAAGGAAAGACTTACAATCATTTATGAAAAAATCTTTAGCTTAAGAAAATGGTATTATTCTTATGTAACTATGACTCCTCTGTACATCACCTTTACAATAAAAAAGAAATTGGTATTATTTTTGTCCTTTATCCCCTTATTAAAATATTTTAAATGCTTAGTCAAGTTCTGATTTATTCAGTCTTTATATATTTATTGAATATCTCTGTGAATTCTGAGGATTCCATGAACAAAACAGAAGCAATATTTCCTTGTAGATTTTTTTTCCATACTACATAATTAGGGTGAGTCAAAGATGACAACAAATCATTAAATAAGGAAATACACAGAATATGGCAGACTGTGATTCTTTGTTGATGGATAGGTTTTTCCATCTGTTATAACAGCTACAAATTGGATGTTATGAAGTTTATTTCAATATCAAATAACAGCATCATAACATCTATGACATCTTTCCTCTCAGCATTGGTGTTGTGGAAGAACCCCTTAATATCTGTCGTTAGAATATTGCATTCTGGCTGGCTTCTGAGTGCTATAATCACGGGGCAGGGGGGTGTGGGGGGGAAGATATGTACTTTTGATTCCACAAAGCAGCCCTAACAGATCCTGTTTGGAATGGTTGCTAAGGGAGCTTTCTATATAAATTAATTAGTAAACTTCAACTCTCCTTTCAAAGGTCAAAAGAGGTCTCTCAATTGAGAAGGGAGGATTACTCGTTAAAATTCACCACTGGAGTTTTCATGCAACTTGCAATAGTATACTGTCGCTGAACATCTTGTTTGCCTTATTCTTTTCATGTTTCATTTTCCCCCATATTTGTTTCCATTATTTGATTTACTCTTTTAAGAATCCTTCTCTTTTCTCAAGGGTAACAAGGAAAAGATTAGAGTAATAAGGTGAAGCAACCTCCTACCATTTAAAAAAATGAGTAGCAAAAGCTGGATCCTGGTGTTTCACACCTATAATTCTAACTAACCAGGAGGCTGAGATCTGAGGATCTAGCTAGCTCTGGGAGGAAACTCCATGAATTCATCTCCAATTAACCACCAGAGAACCTAAGTGGAGCTGTGGTTAGGAACATTGACATGAACTTGGCTGCCCACCAGGCACTATTGTGAGATTCTTCCTTTCAAAACTTTTGAGTCTGCTTCAGTAAATGGTGCTGGCAAAATTGGTTAAACACCTGTAAAAAACTAAAGCTAGAGCTAGATCCTTATAGATCACCCTGCACCAGAATCAACTCCAAATGGATCAAAGACCTTGAAGTCAAAGCAGACACTCTGATAACATTATAGGAAGGAATAGGAGAAACTCTAGGCCTCCTTGGCACAGGACGAAATTTTCTTAATAAAGACCCAGAAACACAACCAATCAAAGAAAGGTTAGACAAATGGGATTGTATGAAACTGTGGAGCTTCTGCATGGCAAAGGACATAGTTAGCAAGATCAGTAAAAAGCCTATAGATTGGGAGAAGATCTTCACCAGCCATACAACAGACAAGGGTCGCATATCTAAAATATACTTAGAACACAAAAAATTAAATCCCCCTTGGGGGGGAGGGGGGAGGCTGGGAAGGGATGTGAAGGGTAAACAAAGGAGGAGGCTGCAATGCTTGGTAAGAAATGTACGCATTATCCTGCCCATGTAATTGTAACCCCTCTGTACAGTATGTTCACAAATAAAATTAAATTAAATTAAAAAAAAATTAAATCCCCCAACAACAAATCCTCAAAGAAACAACTACCTGATAACTAAGTGAGCTAAAGACTTAAAGAGAAACTTCTCTGAAGAGGAAATAAGAATGGCCAATAGACACATGAAGAAATGCTCAACTTCTCTAGCTATAAAAGAAATGCAAATCAAAACAACATTGAGATTCTACCTCATCCCAGTTAGAATGGCCATAATCAAGAACTCTAATAACAACAGATGCTGGAGGGGATGTGGCCAAGAGGGAACCCTACCTACTGCATTGTTGGTGGGAGTGTAAACTTGTTCAACCATTTTGGAAAGCAGAATGGAGGGTCCTCAAAAAACTCCACATAGAACTCCCCTATGACCCAGCAATCCCACTTTGGGGCATTTGCCCAAACAATCACAAACAAGACCATACTAAAGCTACCAGCACAACTATGTTTACTGCAGCATTATTCATCATAGCTAAGATATGGAATCAACCCAGATGCCCCTTAGTAGATGAATGGATCAAGAAAATGTGGTATATATATATATATATATATACATATGTATATATATATATATCACATTTATATATATATACCACATATATATATACCACATATATATATACATACATATACATATATGGTGGAATTCTATGCCTCCATCAGAAAGAATGACATCACCCCATTTGTTAGGAATTGGAAAGACTTGGAAAAAATTATATTAAGTGAAGTAAGCCAGGCCCAAAGAAACATAGGTCCCATGGTTTCCCTTATTTGCAAAAACTAGTATATGTGTAGAACAAGCAGAAAAGGTCAAAAGCTATGTACATATGACCATATAAGATGATGTTAAGCGAAATGAACCCCAAGATAGGGACACAAGTGGTTTTATTTCTTTCTTGCTATTGTTTTTAATGTACTTATAATGTTCTATGTGAATTTTTTGTTTCTTTGTATGTTCTTCCCCCACGGTATAATTCCTGTTTTCACTGTATTTGATGTTGGTGCCCTGCATCTTGTATATACACTTCTCTCATTTGGGGAGGGAAAGGGAAAAAACAAAAATGCTTAAATAGGGATACCGGTTGACCCATTGTAACAATGAGATGTACAAGACACCATGTTGAAAATGAACTTTACAACTTCGGGGAGCAGGGAGGGAGCAGTTGAGGTAATGGGGAGGAAAGGGATAGTAGGAGAAAAACAATGGAGGAGGTAACAATGCTAGATAGGAAATGTACTCATTACCTTACTCATGTAACTGTAACCCCTCTGTACACTATTTTTACAATAAAAAATATATTTAAAAAACCTTTTGAGTCTAGTCAGGCATCAGTGGCTCATGTCTATAATCCTAACTAGTCAGGGGGCTGAGATCTGACAAAGGCAGCTTAAAGTGAAACTCTTATCTTCCAGTAACCACCAATAAGCTAGAAGTAGAAAGACATGGTTCAAATGGTTAAAGTGCCAGCCTTGAGTGCTCAGGCCATGAATTTGAGCCCCAGGGGAAAAAAAAATTTTTTTGAGACACTAGAAGAGTTCTCATGTGATAAGGGCAATTTCCTACTGCAACTTTCAAGTCTTCTCTCTGACTTGATTTCAGCTTTGTTCAAGGTATGCAGGGAGGGCTAGCTTCCAAACTTGTATGAGTAGATCAAAATGACAAACTGGAGAATGTAGTACCTCCATCTCACCCGTAGAAAGACACATTTCCTGCCTTCCTTGTGCACAGAAACTCATGTTCTGATTTCACATTTAAAAATGGAAACTCTTGTTCTCTGTCTGCCTACATGCAGCCAATGTCCGTCAGTTTTCTGACTTGGCTGAATTACTTTCCCACAGAAACTTTAGAGGTAGGGAAATAGGTATGCAACATGCCATTATGTTTTGTAGTGCTAAAAAGAAAAACATCAAATCATTATGCATTCATTTCAAGTAAGGAATAATCACATTTCCAAAAGCCAAGCCAGAAATGAGATGAGCACTTTTCCATGACAGACTAGAACAGAAACAAATGTGATGGTCAGAGAGCTAACATTTCTATTGGTCCCTATCTAAAGAGAGCTGTTCTTTAGCTTTCCATTTGAGTCTAAAGAAACTCTAACTTTCCATTTGATTCTAAAGAAACTCTAAAGTTGTCCATTAGCAGCTGACTATGCCTTAGCAGAAGAGACCCATGACACTAATTTATCAAATGCATACCTGCTTTCAAATAATCTTTGTTTGGCAGATGCTTTAATTGTGCTGTGAGAGAACTGGCCTGCCATCCCATGAGGAGCAGGTCCTGGGAGGCTGACAGTGGATGGGCTCCCCCTAGGGGCAGATGATGCTCCGCCCACGGGAACACCAATGGCAGGTTGCCAGAAAAGAAACTCCTTGGTGCTGCTGACAGCCACACAGAGGCACAGAGGGTCTCCTTTCTGCACATTGTTTGGTTAGATGCTTTCATCTCTCTCTAGCACATCAGCTGAGTGCAGATCCTGCCTTCACGCTCTGAAGCCAAGAAGTTCAACCCTGCAAATCCCAATGGAGAAACTTTCTTCTATTACTCTCTCCTTCCCAGGAATCCTCGCTCTGCTCTGCTTTCTCTTACACTGTTTGCATTTATTTTTCATCGTTCTCTTGCAAATGGGAGGCAAAGCTGGAAGGAGTGTATTCAGGGGGAAATAGATGGCTCCGCGCCAGCAGTCAGCAGAGTTATGTGACTTAACGAGGCTATTTTATTCTTATGGCTTCATACCTACAGAGCTCTTTTCCTTTCTAAAAGCTGAAAGAACAATTCTGGCCTTGATTTTTTTTTTTTGCCTCAGCAAGATGCCATGAGGTTTTAGAAAATGCAACTTCAAAAGAAGGCTCTAAAGAAAATCATACAGTATTTTTGTGATTACTGTATTTAGGCGGCATTATAAGCTATATAGTTGTAAGGGTTGCTGGGCCAAATCTTTTATTATTTTGATTTTCCTTTGAATAGTCTTCATATGCTTTAGGAAGGATTTGACAATTATTTTCTTTACCACTGCAGATCTATGCTCCAGCATCTCCTTGGTGAGGACCTCCCTGGGTGTATTATTGAAAACTGAAACTTATGCCCTACCAGCACTTCTTATTCCCTACCCTGCAGACCACTACCATCAATATGGGGAATGGGTTAGAATATAAATAAGACCTTACACAGAGAGGCCCCAAGAAAAGTCTAAGGAGGGAACTGAAAGACCAGAGTAAAACTCTACAACAGCCCTCTGGGAGCAGTAGTGAGTAGACAACTAGGAACTTGTAAGAGAATACTGGAGGTTTGGTGAGATACACCTTGCTGGAGGTGAGTGGTATAGTGGGAAAGCTGGCAGAGTAGGTGAAAAGCTCTAGCCTTTGCTCTGTTGATCTAGCTAGGATTATGTAGGTCAGAGAAGTGAGAAGAACTGGACACTGAGCGAGAGGAAGGAAGAAGGCAAAAGTCCTTTGCCTTCTTCATCCTCTGAGGGCAGGGGATTCCCTCAGATGCATCTCAGGACATCTCTGATGAATTAATAAGATTATAGCAGCTGTGTTACTTCTAACTACCAAACATTGTGCAAATCCTTGGCTAACTTTTGTCAGGAATTATACAAGGAAAGAGATTCTGAAAGAAATTAGAAAAAAAAAAATGTTCCAGCTTTAGCCAGCTGGACACTATACAAAATAACAGTGTTTAACTTCCATTTTACATTGTTCAGACTTAATGTATTTTTATCTCTATTGCAACCCATGCACGCACACACACACGCACACACACACAAGCTCAGTATGAAATGTGAACTGAATTTGTTGCTAAGAATTTTAGAGATGAAAATTCACACATACAATAGTTGGGGCATTAATACCCTGTCCTAGAGCTTTTTTGTTTGCTGTTGTTGTTGGGCTTGGAGCTTGATTTGTTACTGTCTCCATGTAACCTGTGCATCAGATGGGAAGGTTTTCATTACTAATAAAAGGAAGCAATATACTACAGCTTAAATGTAGTGTAGGAGGCTTATTAAGTCCATATAATTGAAAACCTGAGCCTTAAGGCAAAGATGGATCACAGCTCTAAATGCATTTCATTTCTGCTTTTTTGTCTGTCTTTTCCTTCCTTGGACTAGCTGCACAAGATGGCTGAGCTCAGGCACTGAAGCAACATGATCCTCAGTCATCTGCATCAGGAACAAAAGGGCATGCTATACATCTTTACACAAAATCCCCTAGGTCTGTGTTAACTGCAGACCCCTGAACCAGTTGTTATTCAGGAAAATATCATGAGACTAACTGGATTTAGCTAGAATTATCTGAATGCAAGTATGGTAGGGCAATGGGATAGATTCTATTATAAGGCTAGTGGATGATGTATTAGTTTAACAGAGCTGTCGTAACAAAATACCAAAGACTAGGTGCCTTAAACATCAGAAAGATACATATATCTCTGGAGCACCTGACTTGTCCTGAGCCCATTTTTTTTAGGAGGTCCGGTCGTGGAGCCTGAACTCTGGGCCTGGGCACTGGCCCTCAGCTCTTCACTTCAAAGCTAGTGCTCTACCACATGAGACACAGTGCCACTTCCGGCTTTTTTTTTTCTGCTTATGTGGTGCTGAGGAATTGAACCCAGGGCCTCATGCATTCAAGGCAAGCGCTCTACCACTGAGCCATCTTCCTAGCCCCTGAGGCCATTTTTTTAAATTCAAAGATGGCTACTATCGGGCTGGGAAGGTGGATCAGTGGTAGAGTGCTTGCCTTGCATGCATGAGGCCCTGGGTTCAATTCCTCAGCACCACATAAGCAGAAAAAGCCGGAAGTTGTGCTGTGGCTCAGGTGGTAGAGTGCTAGCCTTGAGCTGAAGGGCTGAGGGACAGCGCCCAGGCCCAGAGTTCAGACCCTGTGACACACACACACACACACACACACACACACACACACACAAAAGATGGCTACTATCTTGCTATGAAGTCACCTGGCCTCTTTTCTGGGCTCAGGCATCCCTGATGGCTCTGTCCTACCAGTTATATCTTCATCCATGTGACCTTATTTGCCCTTAAGTATCTATTGAAGGACTTTTGTCCATATATAGTCACTTTGGAGAGCTAGAGAATCATTATATGTATTTTAGAGAGACAGCATTCAGTCCAGTATCGGTGCTGAGAATGCAAGAGAATGAGAAAGAGAAGTCTAAACAAACTAATCAGAATGTATACTATAGCCCACAAAATCTTCTAAAGTGAGTTCCCTTTACACACACAGATAAACACACACACACACACACACACACACACACACACCATTAATTATATGTTTATGTTGAGCTTCCCCAGGGTAAACTGCTACTAGATGTGAGTCTCTTGGGCCCGACTGTTGTGTCTAAGCAAATGTTTCCAATCATATATTCCACAGAGCACTTGTCTTGTGACATACCCCCACAAAACAAATCCTCTCTTGTTTTAAGTATGTAAGGGACAATCCTAAATAATGACCTTATTGAGATCTCAAATTACAAATTGAAATGTCCCCCCAAGAAATCCCAGAGTTGAAAACCTTGTCTACCTTCATATAACAATGGACTTGCCATATTTTAACGTTACTAAATTTCCTTACAAATACCACAGAATACATTTTAGGAAATACACTTCTCAGAAAATCTTACCTTTTATTTAAAATGGGAAGAGATATGTTTCAAGGGAACAAATCAGGTTCAATGATGCAATAGCCGTAAGTTATAGAGTAGACGGTGGTGGTAGTCTACATTGGTCAAACTTGGTTTTGCTCTGCTTTGTTTACCAAGAATCAAAGTTTCTTGCTCTGGGAAAGAAAGCTAATATATCTTCTTATTTGTCCTTGGCTGGCAGAGAAGGACAACTGCACTGCCCACTTCTCAGAAACCACTGGAACAGAACACCTGAAAGCATGTGCTCATCACTTTTTTGCACCTGTTGCAGCCACAGGCTGCTAGAGAACAAAATAGAAACAGGGGACTTGTATGGTTAGCAACTATGAAGTATCTGTGCCAAAATGATTGTATGCTAAGAACTCTGCAAAGCAACAAAGTAAAGCACCAGTGACCAGAAGAGGGGAAAAAAAAAAAAAAACAATCTCAGCGGCAGCAGCCCAGAGACCAGCCAGTCACAGAGCCTCAATTTGCAATGACTGCATGGGCTTGCTTGCCAAAGCTCAGCTCCGCCCCTTTGCTCTTGGGACCCTCTTTCCAATTTTAAACACTTGGACACCATAAGGAGTGGATGCTTCCAACATATAACCCAAGACATCTGTTAAAAGTGAAGTACAAACAGAAAAACCTGAAGGAGCCTTCCAAACACCTGTGAGAAAGACCAGGCACAAACCTCCCCTTCCTTAAAAGCACAGATGAGCTTGAACCTTCTGGGCATTTCAGCAATTTACCATCTGTAGCAGTAACCCTGTTCTGCAGTACAGAGAGTCTTCCAGGAGGATGTAAAAATCCAGGAACCAAGGTACGGAGACATGTTTACACCTGCTGCATCTGTTCCATCATTTCCAGGCTCTGCATGGCACTGGACTTTCTGCATGGGCAGCCCTTCGGAGCCCCTTTTGTGTCCTTCTTATGTTTTGCACATGCTCCATGAACACAGAGCGAAGGAAAGAGTTTCAGACTCTGTGGTTGAGCGTCAAGGAAACGCTACCTCTGTTTCCTTTTATCTTAAGCAATCATGGAATTTAAGTCATAGCTAATAAGGTTAACTACAGCTCCAGAGGTAGCAATGAAATCACAAAGGAGTGTATTAAATCAGTTCTGTTGGAAAGTAAAACCTTTAGACAAGCTAATTGCAGGAAAGCAGTTGATAAAATAATAGGTTAAAAAGAACAATAATAATCAGCTACCTAGACAAAGAATACACTCATCCTTCCTTTTCTCTAAGAAGAACAACCCTGGGCTGGGAAGGTGGCTCAGTGGTAGAATGCTTGCTTTGCATGCATGAGGCCCTGGGTTCGATTCCTCAGCACCACATAAGCAGAAAAAGCTGGAAGTGGTGCTGTGGCTCAAGTGGTAGAGCACTAGCCTTGAGCTTAGGAGCTGAGGGACAGCGCCCAGGCCCAGAGTTCAGGCACCATAACTGGCAAAAAAAAAAAAAAAAAAAAGAAGAAGAAGAAGAACCCTGTTGCTGGATCCTTATACCAGAATGTGCTCCAAGAGACAATCTAACTTACAAATAAACAGCATGACCGAGACAATCCATTCTCTAACACAGAGAGTCCTTTAATATAATTCAAATAGGAAGGAAAGAACATGAGATGCAAGAAGCTCAAAGGCCTCTCCTATAAAACCAATGTGAATATAGGTAACACAGAGGATGAGTGAAATGTTGGAAGAGGTGACTTTGGTCAAGATGCATTGTATTCATAAATTGCTTTGTTGAATGGTAATTCCTTTGTACAACTACTTAAATATAATATTGTTTTAAAAATAGAAAACCCTATATACCCATTCACTTAGAAAACTTTAGAGAGAGTTGGATAATAACAAAAACATTTTACAACAACATTGATTATGAGTGATTTGTTTGGAGAATTTAAGTTACTATTGAAAGAAAATTATCAACCTTTAAACTATATAGATCTGTTTTCTATTTCCTAAAAGTAATGGCATTCATATCAACAAAATTAGAGAGAACTAGAATCAACATTTGACACATAAATTGATAACGGGTCTTGTTTTAAAAGCAAGCATGATTCTGCTGAAGGTTTACATCAAGCTCTATTAAAATTTTACCCCTGTAAAAACAGAATTAATTTTGAAGCAGAAAATGTTAATGCTAAAATCATCTATCCCAGTGTTCCCTAAATAAAATGAATCAACTATAAAAGGAAAACTTAAATGATAATCACTGGTGGATCATGACTGTAACCCTAGCTACTCAGTAGGCTGGGAACTAGAGGGCAATTTGAGGTCAGCTTGGGAAGAAATGTTTTCTAGACTCTGTCTCCAAAATAGCCAGCAAAAATCTGTGCTGGAGGGTGGTTCAAGTGTCATCATGCCAGACTAGCAAGTGTAAGGCCCTGAGTCCAAATCCCAGTATCATCATTACCATCATCATCATCATTATCATCATCATCATCATCATCATCAGAAGAGGAAGAAGAGAAGAGGAAGTAGTAGTAAAGTAGTAGTAGTAATAGTAGTAGTAGTAGTTATTGTTGTTGTCATTGTCATAGTAGCTTCTTCTCCTTTCTGACAGGAAGAACACCAAATGTTTACCCCTATTCAGCCCTCACTGCATGGATAGTGTATGTCTTATTGCTGCCTCTAAGGAGCAATTTATGGAGAAACCAATGTCCAGTGGCAACATTTTGTATTTATATTTTTTCTAATGTTCTAGGGTTTCAAAGCTGTTGTTGTTGCAGTGGGAATGTCTTCCATCACAGCCTACAATAGAAAGCTAAGACATGAACCAAACATCTTTCCTGAGATAACAAAACTAAAAACTCTAATATTTAACTCAACTCAACTCAACTCAGTGCAGCTCTATTCTTCATTAGTGACCCTGCAATAGACCATGGAAAGAGGTAAGATTTGACCACCAGACTACCTCACACCAAAGTTAGCATTCGTTTGACCACATCAAATTTTCAATCAGGATGATCTAGAGGGCCAAGGAAGTCCCAGTATTAGATTCTGAAAGTTGATCAGAAACTGAATTTGTTTGTGGTCATATTGTCTTAAAACTAATTTCTAAAAACTGAGAACCACCAATCTTGGTTACCTGGGGAAAGCCAAGTTGAAGACTCCTGTCATGCAAACAGAACTCTTGTGACTTTAGGGGCTGTTGGCAATGTCTCTGGTAGTAATACCAAAATCCTCCCCTCCCCCTCCATTCTACCTGTGATAAGTGCCTGTAGGGCACTTTGTAAACCAATGTAAGAATTCTTAAAGCAGGTTGTGTAGACTTTCAGGTAGACATTTCCTACCATGATAGGATTCGTAAGAACTCCAAGAGGCTCAAATATTTACAAATATCTCTATTCTTCCAGAATTTCATCTTGACTTTAGAATGACACATTGTCTCCTCAAAAGCCACGGCTAAGGTAGAAGTATGTAGTCTGGTGGATTGTGACTCACTCCAACGAAAGGACAGTAAGGGTTCCATGATTTGAAGGTTCTAAATTGCATCTGCAGCATCTCTAATGAGTATTTTCCACTCTAGACTGCATTCTCCTCCCCCTTTCTCTCACTACCATGCTGTTCTTTCTTCCTACACAATTTGTTCCTACTGTCTGTACCTTTAGGTTGCCATTAACCTCTTCTGGCAACCTGAATTCTGATAACGCCTCTCTTGCCTAAGTCTTTGCTATTTCTGGCTCGCACATTGGGTAAAAAAAAAAATAAACACAATCTGTTTTCTATACTTCTTTAATATTTTGCTTTCCAAACAGACATACTTGGTAATTCAATTCTACTTTTTTTTAACCTACCATCATAGTACAAGACCAAAAGTGTCGAGGAGGCAGGGAGAAGTAGTTATTCCTTCAACAGCAGTCACTAGGCACCTACCATGCATAAAGCACTAAATAACTGCCAACTATTGAAGGTAAAGTAGATTCTCTATGATACTTATCCACAAGGAATTTACAATCAGGAGAGGAGACAGAACAAGTTAAGATGTTGGCTTGAGGTAAGTGTGGCTATGGCCCTGTTTAATTGTGTAGTCATCCTAATGTCAGCATCATATATGATTTTAGTCACCAAATTCTCCAACATATCCACATTGATGTGTATTGCCATTGCTGTTAGAGATAGTAATGTTTCCTCAACAGGAACAGTGTTTACTCTCAAGCTCTGTTTTTGCTGATCCATTGTGCAAATCAAGATCTTACTATGTGAATTGAGTGCCTACTATATCAGGTATAGTGTTAATTCTCTTGTCATATAGTTGCTGAACCACAAATGGTGATTTATGATAGAATGGCTCTATCATTTTAGAAATTCCTACACGTGAAATAACTCAATTGAAGCTAAGTATCACCTTTCCCTCCTCCTCTATCCACATTCAGTATTTAGTTTCAAAGACAAGAGTCATAGGGAGACTTTCCCAGTAGTTTCCTTCTTGGTCCTCAGTAACTGGAGATTCAGATTGCTGCTCCTTTCAGTGTGAAATGAACAGCAGATACCTTGAGACCCTCGCTCTGATTGCATCTTTTTAGCACAGTTGAAAGAGCCTTGTCTTGTCCCAGGTGTAAAATGGTTCTAAGTTTATTATACAGTTTTATAAGATTGTTCTCTGTTTGGTAAAATAAAGAAAGGCACCTGTTTTCTCTAGAATAATATAACCTTACAGCAGAGTACACACCTAGCCCAAAAATCACAAAACGTAGTTCTGCATTTCTCCGTCACCTCATGTATACTACAATCCACAGCAACACACACTCTTGTGTAGGGGCAGCCTTACCATACTCTCCTTGGTCATAACTTAGCTTTTTGCTTTAGTTTTTTAAATATGTAAGATAGGGATACTAATAGTTTCCTCCAAAACTATGGGAGTGCAGCGGTGACTTACTGCAGGTGACTGATGAGTGTTTACCATTCAATACTTATTTATTATCCTCTCTCCCTGATTCAACGGTGACAACTTTTCAGTAAGTTAGGTCATAGCTATGTCTGATTTTTTTCTTTTTTGGTTGTTCACTTTGCTTCTTTCTTCAAATTTCAGCCTTTTGTCCATGGAATTACAATTGTCTTTTTTTTTTTTTTTTTGCTTTCAAATTTTTGAGAATTGACTGTGAATACTATGGATAGGTATAGAATATATACACATACCATGTGCACACATCTATATAATTATATATGCCCTTTACATCAATCAAGCTGATATTAGCTAACATTAATTGTCTCATTAGGATTTCTGTTAGCCAGCCCTGGAGTCAGGAATCTTTGAGAAATTTAATTGACTCAACTTAATTGTAATTCTTCCTATGAGTTGTATTATGATAACTCCTAAGCTGATTGTAATAGTCTATATTATACACAGTACTGAGATTCTTCAAATGTATTCTACATACAGGGTGATCAAAGTCCTGATAGTAATGACACTATTGTGTTTTATTTAGATATCCATCACCAATGCTGTCTGGGTCTGGGTCTGGGTCTGGGTTTGTTTGCTGTTCACTATTTCATTGTTAAGCAGATTCCTGTTATAAGGTTCTTTTCCCTCTAGAGCATCTTGAGAGGTAACATAGTCCCATAGGAAGGATACATGTTCTAGAATCAAAAGGACCTAAATACAAAAATTTCTTCACTCACTCTATGAGAAGGACACATTAAAAAACTGATTGGCTTCTATTTCCCTCAGATATAATGGTGCAGTAACTTAAGTGAAATACTCAACATACACATAATAGTATTTAATATGACAAAGCTAAATATGATTAAGCATCTAGTAAGTTATTTCAGGATATACCTATTTCTTTTTTTGGGGGGGGGGAGAGGGTCCAGTCGTGGGGCCTGAACTCGGGCCTGGGCTCTGTCCCTCAGCTCTTCAGCTCAAGGCTAGCGCTCTACCACTTGAGCCACAGCACCACTTCTGGCTTTTTTCTTTTTGCTTATGTGGTGCTGAGGGGTCGAACTCAGGGTCTCATGCATGCAAGGTAAGCACTCTACCACTGAGCCACCTTCCCAGCCTGGATGTGCCTATTTCTATAGAATACAGTATGACACTCAAAGACTACTTAATGGCTTTGGGATTTGACTTAATTAATTATTTATTTTGCAGTGCTGGAGATTGAACCCCAGGGCCTCACATGTGCTACACAAGTGCTCTACCACTGAGCTGTATCCCAAGCCCCTTTAAATCTATGTCTTATAAAATGTTGCTTTTGGAAGTGGCGCTGTAGCTCAAGTGGTAGAGCACTAGCCTTGAGCTGAAGAGCTGAGGGACAGCATTCAGGCCCAGAGTTCAAGCCCCACGACCAACAAAAAACAACAAAAAAATAATAATAAAATAAAATGTTGCTTTTAACTATTATTACTTGAACTTACTGTCTTAGTGGAAGATGTGAACTCTGAAAGTGTTCTCTTCAAGGAAAATCCTTTAAGTGCTATCTCTTCTAACTATGATCCAGGCAATATTAGGTGAACCATCTAACTTACTGAGTCTGTTTTCTTGTTAAATCAAAGAGTTGAAAAAAAAAAAGATAAATAATCTTGAAGGTGCTGCTCTGAAAACATTAATTCTAATTTCACTTGTCTAGGTTAAAACATGAAGTATTCCTTAGTGATAGCATGTTTATTTCAAACTATAAAACAGCTTATCCACCAATTCAACTTGATAATGCGTACTTTGAAACAATTGCTCAAATCACAACTGTGAAAATATTTCAATAGTAATACTTACTTTGTATTTTGATTGACTGTCGTATGTATGTTTGCATATATTTGTATGTTTTATAAGAAGAAGACATATAAAGGACTCTCTACTATACTGGGTGTGGTGGTACAACCTGCAGTCCCAGCCATTTCAGACACAAGGATCTGAGGGATCAAAATCTAAGGCAAAAAAGCTTAAGATCCTACCCCAAAAAATGACTAAAGCACAACAGGGCTGAAAGTGTGGCTCAGCCTAGCATAAGCCCTGAGTTCAAAGTCTAGTGCTACTCCCCCCCTGAAAAGACTACCTTTTAAATAACTCCCCAAGGATGTATAATATTCCACAGCCAAATCTCAAAGAAAATCCAGTTACTAGTATCCATCAAAGCTAAGAAACCTGTGCCTGTGTAGATTATTCCTTTCCCTTCTCCCAGTATTCTGCCAGATTTAAATTCCTATGTTCTCATTTTATTCTATCTTTGATTTAGAACCAAAAGCAAAGTAGGAAAGACATTATATAATTTGTAACTGTTCTTTCCTCAATTATCAAAACTCACAGCACAAAAGAAGCTTATGTTCCTCTCTGTATCTTTCCAGAGCATCTGAAAATGGTTTTACATTTTGATTCCATTTGGATAATTGTTGACTCGTAATGACATGTCATATGTGTAATGTACTTTTTAGATTGAATGTCATTTAAATATCTACATTTTAGGGCCAACAATTTCCAAAGGTGATCCTCCTAGCCTAGTTTCCTACTTGCAGAAAGATGGGGACTTTGGTTTCCAAAGTGATCATGAAAGGTATAGGAACAATTTTACATGTGTCACTGCTATTTTTCTAAAGGAAAATACATGTAGTTGTATAGATATACATTACAGCCCGCTGTACCTACATGGTCTATAGATTTTTGTGACTCGCTAATTGAATCAAAGCTAATTTCTATTAGACTCTATGCAGATTCTAAAGCAGCATGAAAATAGAGCTATGAGTTGGGAAATGAGATTAATCATGAACATTTTGAAAGAGTGACTTTTCCAAAAATGCCATAATGCCCTATAAAGACTATGAGCTGGACCAACATGCATCTATCAATAAGAATTCCAATTTGGGAAAAATGAGTAAGTGTGGGTAAATTTGAAAATATATTTAAACAAGCACAACTATACATCCACACTTAAAAATGTGGATGATAAGGTCTTCTCTGTAAGATTATTGCCCAATAAATGAAATGTAAGGCAAGGTGATACAAGGATTTCTCAACATGCACAACTTTGTTAAAATCTTAGCGCCATTAGGACAGAATTCAAAATGATGTCTTAGGAATTGAGAGCCATCCTAGTTAATTTGTCATATAACTGTTTCCCAATATAACTGTCTAGTCACTTAATAAGAGTGTGAGGTCTCAGGCACCACTAGTTGCTAGGCAACAAAGAAAAGCAAATAAGAATTCCGTTGGACTGAGCTTGGGGACTGTAAATCAGCTGTAGAGGCAGAGCCTGAAGAAGTGATCTGCAAAGACTTGTTAGTCCCATTTGGTCTTTATAATCACACTGACATAAAGGAGGACTGATTTATAATTATTTTAATTAGTTTTGTCATCATCATCATCATCATTCTCACATACCTCACCCTCATGTTTTACAGGTAAAAATACCAAGGTTCAGAAAGCTTACTCAATTGCCTGAACACAGGCATCCCATGATAGTACTGAGAATTTCTCATTACAAAATGGAATCATTCAATCACAAATGGAACATCTTACATGTTGAAATGTCCACAACATATTTAGAAGACAACTAATCTGTGTGTTCACCAAAAGTTATTTATTTACTTATTTTAACGCCAGTACTGGGGCTTGAGCTCAGGGTCTTGAACTTTCACATGGGTGCTTTACCATTTGAGTCACAGCTCAACTTCTGGCTTTTTCACTGAGGTAAGACTCTCATGGACTTCTCTGTCCCAGCTGGCTTCAAACCACAATTCTCAGATCTCAGCCTTCTGAGTAATTAGGATTACAAGCATAAGCCACCATACGAGCAATTTATTTTTTACCTTTATTCTTATCATAGGTTCTAGAATCTACCCGATGCTAACTAAGTATTTCCTGTCTGATAGATACAAGACTTAGCTGTCTTTATTCACCAAAATGAGCAGAAAATAGGCTTCTTTTCCTCAGCAGAGCAGAAACAATCAAAGAAATACTGTTTGGGTAAAATGCTGATCTCTTTTCATTCCTCTTTCTCCCTGGAAGTTCTCTGAATCCTCTCTGTCATTGGAGTTTGTTTACTCAAAATTCACATCTTTGTTGCCTTCTAGTATAGACATGCTTGAATGTTTATCACTCAAATCTCGTATAAAAGTGTTTTCTTTTTTAGGTAAGATCAGGCAAAGAGGTACTGAATGAATAACACTTGATTGGGAATGGTAAATAACCATGTAATTAAAACTGTAAACACTGTGTGTGGTGATTTTAATGTAATTTGAGGACTTGTAAATTACATGGTCATAAAATGGCACTTGGGCTTAGGCTTTACAAAAATATCCATGTTTGTATGAGATTAATTAGTGCAGTTTGCATAAAGACATTGAGTAAAGCACTTTCAGAACGTTCTCATTTGTAAGGTTTTCTTATTTATAGGCCTGAAATTTTGTTTCTCATGAACACTTTCTCTCTGTCTTCATGAAATTATCATCATTGTCCTCAGATTTTTTTTTGGTAGTTGAAAATTAACCTGGATTCTATAAACAGTTGATGGGAGGAAGTTATACTTATAAATAGATTTTATTTTCACTCTTGAAATGGATGGTCATTTTACAAGCTGGTCACATGATTGCATCTTTGATTTAATTCATGAGTGATTACATGCCTAAATAGGCCTTTTCACTGTTAGTAGGATTTGTGTGTATAATCTTAGGAATCATAGACATGAAAACTCCAGAAAAATAACCATAGCAGAGGTGGCCATTGAGTAATTTTATTACTGTCTTCCTTTCATGAAAGAAACTGCCTAGCAGGTACCTTCTTTGGTCTGTGTGGTCATAAGGGTATTTAGACCCAAGATAACCCTCTCATCTGTTTTTCCATTTTCAGGAAATTTTACCCTTGCAAAAGCAGACACAGAAATTGTTAGAAGCTCTTATAGGTTTATGTGATGTTAAAATAATTCATAATAATAATAATATGTGATTGTGATGATGATGTGCAATTTTTAATAATAATTATTCCCTTTATGCTGGGCTAAGCATTTGATAAGCATTACCTCATTTAATCCTTGCAATGCCATTGATCTATTTATGCATATAAGAAAGCTGAAATGTAAATGTTTAATGTTAAAAGGGACTTCTTTAACCTTTCATGGTTGTATAAAAATAGGGTTGAAAAATAATCGTGGTTTTTGTCTGACTCCAAAGTCTTTTGTCTTAATTTCTTTATTGCACAGTTTCAGTTGATTAGAGCCAAGCATCCACTGAGATGTTCTGGGCAGCCCAGTTTTGTGACATTTTGTTTTAGGTGCCTCATGTCTTAGACAGACATGTTTCTTAGGTAAGAACTGAGTAATGAAGGAAGGGAAAGGCCTGGGTGCTGAACAGAGTATCTCACACATGGAGGAGGTAATATTCGCACTTTCTGGGCCCATCGTGAAACTGATCTCTTCACACCTCATATCGATCATGGCTGTGTCAGAAATATTGCAGGTTTTTATAAGTCTAGTTACTCACTTTTGGCAGCACTGAGATCGGAGTGTTCATTTCACTAGGAGACAAGGTGGTATGCCATCACAAACCAGCCCTGAGGTCCAAGACATAGGGAAGATTTTTGACAGGAGAACCGGGGGATGCAATGGAGTTGCGGCCAGGAAGCCTTCTACTACCATTCAGAAACGTGATCTTAAATGATCACAAAGGAGATGAAGAGAAAGAATGCTGGCCATGATCGCCTGGTTTTTGGCAGATTGGAAATCTTGTCATTTTACCCAGACATCCATTTTTCATCATAATGACTGCCATAAACTTGAGCTAAAGCAGACATTAGTCTCTAAATATTTGATTATTTATTTGTAACAAAAACATGATATACAGTGCCAGATTTCCATGAATCCCATTAAAGCAAATGATTAATTAAAAGTAGATATCTCTCTCTTTTCTTTCTTTTTTTTCTTTTGTTTTTTGTGCCTGTCTTAGGGTTTGAACTCAGTGCCTGGGTGCTATCCATAAGCTTTTTTTTGCTTAAGGCTAGCACTCTCCCCTTGAGCCACAGCTCCACTTTCAGCTTTTTCTTCTCTCTCTCTTTTCTTTTCCTTTTTTTAGTGGTTAATTGGAAATGAGAATCTTATGGACTTTTCTGTCCAGGCTGGCGTGGAACTGTCATCCTCAGATCTCAGCCTCCAGAGTAGTTAGGATTACAGGCATAAGCCACCAGCACCCAGCTTCGTCAGATGTACCTTAAAGGAAAACAAGCAAGTTAAAAAGGGCCATAAACTTGGATTTCATTCATTCATTCATTATGCATTTTGACCTTCTATTATATGATAGATATTGAAGTGAGCACCTATTAGGCACCAGTTGTTAAGAAGAAAAAGAGAAGTAAAATGTCAATAAATCCAGGGCTTCTCAATGGAAAGCTGCATATTGATTTGAGTTCAGAAGTGACTGTTACTCACATAATCTGTTACATGGCCATAGACATCAATGGATTTGGAACTGTCTGTGAGTATAATTTTTTTCAGCACAGGTGGAGCTAATTATAGATGGCTATTTTGACACGGGCAGCAACATGACACTCCCTCTCTCTGATCATCAAACCTCTGTACAAGATTCCACATGCTTTTACCTCCCACATATTATGAGCTATTAAGTCCAGCTGCTTCTTTCTCTGTAAGAAACTTAAAAATACCCTCGGTTTGTTAGGCTTTCCAGTTGTATCCTTTTTCTCTAGACCTAGCTGACCTCACTCTATTAAACAGCAGCTGATACAATTAATACTCTAATGTGCTAAATTCCAAAGCTTTCTCCAACTTTGCGATTTTGACTAGGCCAAAGCAGAGCTCTGTGTTTTCCCTTTGGTTTTCCGTCAGTGAATCTGTCACCCTTTTTACCCCCTTTAACTTCTGAAGAATAGTATCACCTTTCAATACGGTACAAACATTTAGGTTGTGCTCACTGAAGCAAAATTTTCGAGTATTTGATTCTTTCTCCGATTATTGGACTCCCAGGTAAATTAAATGTCAACGTGAGGGATAGCTTCACCCACTCTAGTAGCTGGCTTTATTCAATCCAAAGAACCATAAAGGAACAGCTAGCACAGATCACAGCTAGCACAATTCAGAAGACTTTTAAAAATCACATTCAAAAACGCTTTCCCCCCAGTGAACATGACCTGTCCAACCAGAAATTCTAGAGAGAAGACAGGAACCCCCAAATATTCATCAGATTGCACACCTCAGATTAAGTAAAATTCTATTGCAGGTGTTAAATAAAACAACCCCCTCCCCCCATTCTATGTGGCACCAAAAAAAGTAATCAGTTCATTTTTCAAATTGTGTATTACATAACAACCATGTGTCATATGATCTTGGGACAGGGACCTCATGGAACTAGATAATATGTAAAAAAGAAAAAAAATAGGAAAGAAAAAGAGGTAAGCTCTTTTAAATTCTCCCATAGTTTCCTTTTCAGAATTACCATCTCCTTTCTACTCTCCTCTCCATCCATCCAAGGATGAGTTGTGAGTCACAATAGACCCCAGTTTTCCCTGAGAATCCAAGTGGTACATGGCCACATTCCAGCCCAAATAGACTAGAGGCAATGGCAGACCTTTGTGTTTGGTAGGAGCCTCAGATCACCTCCAGGTAATTGTGAGAGGTTAATCTCATCCCTGGAGCATGAATGGAGCTACACATCAGCCCTTTCTGCCTCCTTCCTTCAGCCTTGTCTCCTGGGTTAGCAAGTACAGGGAAAGGATGCATCATCTGCAACAATTTCCAGGTTCATTTAGAAGAAAGTCAGCTTTTCAGTGGAATACAGTCTGTCTGAACAAGATTCCTTGATTTATCACAGCCAGAGAGGCAGCTGGATGGAGAAGCCGTGCTGGAGAGAACCAGCAGGCCCGAGCCCCAAGTCCCTGGGAAGCCTCAAGTCTTTCCCATGTCATTCCCTAACCTGGTCTCCTTCATGGCTCATTACGTAGGACCAAAGAACTTGAAACTAAGTGAATTAGAAATAGGAAATAAACCCTCAAGGAGAAAAAAAAAATGGTCCTTTTACATAGAACTACTTCCAGAAGAAATATGACCAAATAGAAGAAAATATCAAAGTTCTCTGAGAGTCATATACCAAACCTGAACTTTTTATTGACACAAGGAGTTTAATATTTTTATCCATCCCTGTGCACAAATTTCATAATTTTAGAGCAGCTAGGACTCACTATAAAATCCTGGAATGTCAGTATGAGAGCCAAGGGATTGACCTGTTCACAGCTGAAGGAGCTGATGACATGAACCGAAGTGGTTTGTATTTGCAGGATATTTTCATCCGGCAAACATGGGCTCTTGGAACTTTGGTGTAAAGAGAAATTCCAAGGTTTAGGAGGAAAACAGTATGTTTTGAAACTGACTTTGTTCAACACTTGGTGTAATTCAATGATCCATGAAGGAGAGCCATATCTGGGAACGAGACCAAGTTCTCCCAATCAAACAAACAGGAGATGCAATCTGGTCTGTTGACACTAAAGGAATATTCCACTTTTTCCACTGTGAGCAAAATTAGACTATTTCTGAAGCAAAATTAGACTCTTAGGCAGCATGATCTAGTCAGAATAGACTCAGATTCTTACCAGCTGCTGCTCGCATTATTGCCATCCCTGGGCCAATAAGAGAGCATACTGCTGAATTTGAAATGCTCCTTGTCCGTCTCCGGACTGCTATTTTGGCCACTCTGAGGATAGATAGCTGATTTTAAAAATGCTCCCCATCAAAACGAATTTCACATTAGTATGCACTTCATGTTCATAACTATGTTACCCTAAGTAGCTTTTTAATATTTTATTATAATTAGTATATGTAGCTGTGTGCCCCTCTCAAAACTAAACTTTTATTAACCCCAGCTGTTGTCTGATTCTGGAACAAAACTGAACAATCATGAATAAACTAATCAGCCAAATAATATTTGTTGAATATGTATTGATATCAGTACTTGATAATTGATCATCAGATAGTGCTTCGTCTGATTAGGAATTTCAGAAAGAAGGAGTATTTTGTGTTTGTTGTTTTGTGTTACACTGTTGCTTCAATGAATTACGAAAGAAAATAAGTAAGTGCTATGAGACCAGGTACTAGGTTGTCCTGAGTGATAGGCACTTTGCAGCCATTTGGCTACAATTCATCATTTGATAAATGCTGGAAAACTTGAAATTTGGCCTCAATTTTTACTGTAAACTGCCTTGACGATGGGCTAGCTAAAATAATGCATGAAATTCAAGGGCCACTTTCCTCCCTGCTAGCTCAAAAAAAAAAAAAAAAAAAAGAATAGAAGCAATCCTGAATTTCCAAGTAATATATTTCCCCTCATTCTAGTACTTTTTTGCCCTATCTCTTACCACTTCATCAGTAAAGAAAAATAAAATGAATTTTTTATTATTTATTTATTTATTTTTGTTCGTCAAGGTGTTTGAACTCATGGCCTAGGTACTGTCTGAGCTCTTTATCTCAAGGCTAGTACTCTACCACTTTGAGCCATAGTTCCACTTCCTGTTTTCTGGTGGTTAATTGGAGATAATAGTTTCATGGACTTTCCTGCCTAGGCTGGCTTTGAACTGTGGTCCTCATATCTCAGTCTAATGAATCTTTAAAAAAATTTTTTTACTAGACTATATCGCTTCTTTTGAAGTCCAATATTGTTCCCTGATGATTGTTTTGGAGTAAAAGATTTTCTACCTTCTACTGGGATTTTGTGAAAGTTTCTTAAGTGTAAAAGTTTTGAGCTATCACTAGAAATTTTTGTCTTAAAATCCATAAATGGGGGAATAAGAATGTCACAAAGTTTTAAATTCACTATTTTTTCTCTGGGATATGTTTATTGCAGCATTATTTACCATAGCTAACATACGGAACCAACCCAGATGTCCCTCAGTAGATGAATGGATCAAGAAAATGTAGTATACATACACAATGGAATTCTATGCCTCCACCAGAAAGAATGACATTGCCCCATTTGTTAGGAAATGGAAAGACTTGGAAAAAATTATATTAAGTGAAGTAAGCCAGGCCCAAAGAAACAGAGGTCCCATGGTTTCCCTTATTTGCAATAACTAGTATATGTCTGAGACAAGCAAAAAAGTTCAGATAAGTTGATGTTAGGCTAAATGAACTCCAAGATAAGGAGTCAAATGGTTTTTCTTTCTTGCTATTGTTTCTAAGGTTTATAAGGTACCACGTGATTTTTTTCATTGCTTTGTATGTCCCTCCTCCACGGTATAACCCCTGTTTTCACAGTATTTGATGTTGTTCTAATTTGGGGAGGGGAAGGGAAAAAACAAATTGTTTAAATAGGGATACAGCTGGACCCATTGCAACAATGAGATGTACAAGATACTATATTGAAAAACAAACTTTACAACTTTGGCGGGAGGGGAGGGGGGACAGTTGGGGAGGGGGATGGGAGGGCAGGGATGGGAAGGGGAAACAAAGGAGGCAACAATGCTTGATAAGAAATGTACTCATTACCTTGCTCGTGTAATTGTAACTCCTCTGTACGGTATTTTCACAATTAAAAACACTTACTAATAAAAAAAGAATCTGTACATTCGGCCAGATTTCCATACATGGTATTTAAAGTCATTGCTCCACAAATTACAAATACACTGCATGGAATTGAGATAAACTATGGGACCAGGAGAGAGCATATTGAGCAAGTTCCTTTTCTAAAACCTCTGAGAAAAAAAAAGAATGGGTATTCTCTCATCTGCTCCCTCATCTTAATGGGTCTTTTAATAAAAAAAACAACAACAACAAATGACAAATGAAGAGCAGAAGTCGAAGGGAGAATGTAGTAAAACTGCAATGTATATAACCTACCAAATTAAGAAAAGTGAAGGGAAAGGTGAGTTTGGATGGGGAGGAATGGGTAAGAATGTTAAAAAGGGTGACTTTGATCAAAACACTTTGTATCCACATACAGATTTGTTGAATGGCATATCATTTGTACAACCATTTAAAGATTTTTTTTTTAATTTAAGCAAATAAGGAAGCAAACAGTCTTCAGTTGATGGATAACTTCCCTTCTTGAGCTCACTACCTATATTCCTTTACAACAAAAGTAGTTGAAAGGATTTAGTACAAAAACAAACTGCTGGCCATTCCAAGAGAAATCCTGCATATATTTGGCGGCAAAAACCTGATACCTTCTTCCTGAAATGGAAGGCAAACAGCTTATCGGGTTTTCTCTGTGTATCATCATTGCATTTCCAAGATTAGAAGCTCACTGTAGCAAAATGAAATTCAGCCAGTGATGAGTCTATACTATGTGTCTCTGTATGTGGCCAAAAAAGAAAAAAAATATGCATCTAATGCCACTCTTCATTTTTTGATCATCTCTTCCATTTGGTTTTTGAAATGCAGTGATTTCTGAATAAAGGGCCAAACACTTGAGAAAATGCTTTCTAACAATTTTGTGAAAAGACAAGTTAATTGTAGCTAAAACTATTTGAAAAGCTAACGCACCTCATATACTTTGATCCCTTAAGGACTTGCTTTTACAAGCAGTCTTTTTTTTAAATAAAGTGTAAGCACAGTTACTATTAGTTATGTATTTTCTTCCTTTTTAAAATTTTAAGCCAGATGAGAATTTCACAGAATTTAGAATTGAGAGAATTGTTAGAGAAATATTTATCACCATTCACCATTAAATTCTCAGTGAGGGATTTATTGAGAAATTGAGTAGAAAACACAAAGTTCCTACACAGCCTTCTGTTATAATCTTCTGTTTTATGGTAAGTTTATTACATTTAATCAATCAATATTGATGTACTATTGCTACCAAAAGTCTACAGTTTACCCTCAGGGTCATGCTTGGTGCTGTAGCTTTGAATACAGGGAAATGAATTCAAATATGAATCTACTCTTCCAGAATCATACAGAACACTTTCCTGGCTAAAAATTTCTGTGTGCTACTTATTCAAAACTTCTTCTTTAATTGTGCTGGTACATACCCTTCACTTTATTTCCTTCATTTATAGCAATAAATGCATGTATCATAAAGACACACCCTCATTCACTGTCTCCATTGGGGGAAGTACTAGATGTGCAATGTATCACAACAGAACAATGAAACCAGTTAAAATTGTTTTAAGAAAGGGAGAGAGGAGAACAAAGGAGACTGTTACAGGAAGTAAGGTTGACAGAGTACATTATATGAATGTGTGGCAAGGTCACAATGACATTCCTTCCCTTTCATAGGTAACTATGCAAATTTGAAAAACCTTTTTCAAAAGAAAGTATATGTCAGGGATAGTGGCTCATGACTGCAATCCCAGAACTCAGGAGAATGAGACAGAAGGATCACAAGATTGATTCCAGTCTGGGCTACAAGTATGGCTGTGTGCACACATCATGCCTATTTACCGGGCAGGTACCTGGGTAATTGCAAACCTTTTATTTCTCCTGCTCTTTGAGCAAGGGATTCTTCACTTTCCTTTTGCATAGGTGAACAGTGATCTAGCTGGCCCTGGCCCCAATCTCCTCAATTACTTCACATTCTAATCACCCTCATTCATATTAGACCCAAAGTCACCTTGATGGGCACATTGGGTCATAACATAAAATTTTCTCTCAAACCTCTACATCTTTGGATGTTTCTTCAGTTGAAAAAGTATCAGCCACTGTTATTTCCCTGGTTTATATTTGAACAATAGTTTTGTTTCCGGGCCACTTGGAAAATCCTGTCATTCCAGATTTTCACGCATGTACCATTGAATCTCCTGATCACCTGCTCAGGTTCTTTATAGAGTGGAAACACAATAAATGTGGTGAAATATTTAATGCATGCATGAATCCATTCGGAAGGAATGAAAGGTCTAGGGTTTTCTGTTGTTGTTTTGGAGGGATTTCTTTTAGCCTTGTTGAAGTGGGAATCAATTTTAGAAGTATCTTTCTGCAGTTCACCACAGTAATACCAGAATTTGATGGACCAACCCTAGTGAGTGTCATTCTGTGGTCAACGTGGTTGCTTTGTCATGGTCAAGGTTATATACCCTCCCATCTCTCAACAGCTTCAAATCAATGGGCATCACGCAGGAATATGCACCAAGCCTACAGAAACCGGGCGCTGTCTCTGTTTGATAAAGAGACTTCTTGTTTATTCATCCCAGCACTTTCATTTTGCATTCAAAAGACAAAGCAGCAACAGGAGCTGGTTGGGAGAAGAATAAGAGCTGCCAGAAGGAACAGAGTGGGGGTTCATTCAGTTGTCACTTGCAGCCCATTCCTTGTCTGAAGCATCTTTAGCCTTCTAATTGTCTCCCTCCCCTTTCCTGTGTCTGCCTCTCACACACTGAACACTCGCTGAACACTCCCAGACAGCTTTACAATTTGGCTCCGAAATTGTCAGGCAGTAAAAATTCCATGAAAAATACTCACTGCTCCCGCCCATGTGTATTAATCAGTGGAGACTTTGTGTCTCTTTGTCCACCCTTATTATACTCGAGGCTGCCCAAGGCAATACTGAGAAAAGCAGGCAAAGTTGTTCATTGTCTTTTGCTTCCTACATCCCTGGTTCAGGAGTCCTTCTCTTGTTCCTTTTCAGCCGTTCTCAGGCAGTGATGAAATTTATATCCTTACATCTGGTTATTATGACTGACAGAATAGATCACTCTACCTGGGAAAATTTGCATTTTAAAATACCTGGCCTAGATAGACAGGGAAATCTTCAACCTAAAGGAATCAGATTCTCAGTTGTGTAATTTGGGGTGCCACAGAGGATACATGGATATGGGATATCAGAGTAAGGGGTTCCTAGGGACCCTCAAATCATAACTCAGAAAGAAGCAGTTACTACAGATATTGGAATTATTAACCCCTAAGATTCTCCTTCTCTTGTCATGGAAGTCAGTTTTATTTCTGTGGTGAATAAACTCACCATCCACCACCTATGCAAGCAGCCCGGAAGCACAAATGGAAAGTGAACAGAAAGAATATTCTCATTATCCTTTCTGGTTTTCTAAATCCATGAACTTTTGCTTTGTGTTTGACAGCTTCTCAAGGGAAAAGGCAAAGGGTCCCATCATCAAAGTTGGTGGATTTCATCTCTCTGGTTTTTTCCAGTGCATAAGCAAGTAAAGATTCACCATGCTAGAAATCGTTTAGTGTCTCACCATATCCTACAAATTAAAGCCTTCAGGATGTATACTTGGGCTGCAGGGGCAAATAATTACAGGCCCTAGAACAGGAATATTTCATTGGCCTCTCCATGTTTTCTTGGGCTGTTTGACCACTTCCTTCATTGTTTAAGTTTCAGCAATATTCCATCTCTTTAATCCATGGTTTTATACATCCATGTACCCACTATAGCACCAAGTCTCCCACACCATGGTGGCTTGCCTATCTGTGCAATTACTCAGAGGTTTTATGTTTTCATAATCTCACTACTTAACACAGAGCCTGGCACACAGATGATATCAAAAACTTATCTGATAAATTTATTCACTGAACTTTTTGAGACTAGTACATGCAATTTCCTTTTAGATGACTAGAACAGAAGTAAGAAAAGCTATAAGATACAGGTTAAATTTAGATGACTGCCTGTTTTTTGTAAATAAATTTTTATTGGAAAAGAGCTGCCTAGACTCATTTAGGGATTGGTCAATGGAGTCTTTTGAGCTACAACAGCAGAACTGAGACAGAAATCCTGCAGGCCAGACATCTTCAAATCATTACTATCTGGATTGCCTGATTTTTTAAAACAAAAATGTGCCCTCTATCCCCCCACCCCCACCCCTGCCTTAGGAAAGAGTGCCAGAGAGGAAAAGAGAACTAGAGGGTTGGGTGTGAGATGGGGTGAGGTAACAGGGGCTTAGAGAGTGGCTAGGGACAAAAGCATGGTGATGACCTTCATTGCCTCTCAAGGGCGGTCCTGTTTTCAAGAGCCTTCTCAGCCCTGAAGCACAGAACTCCCGAGTAAAAGTGGGAAAAATGAAGATGAACTTGCTATAGGAGCCTGGAACACAAGGGTTGTTGTCAACTGTTTACTAAGGCAAAGAGAAGGACAAAGCTGGAGTTAGTAAAAGCACTAATGCCTAATAATAACGGTACCAGAGAGCTTTTTAGATGCCCCATTAAAAAGACTCCTTTGTCCTACTAAATGCCAGGATAACAGTCTGATCTCAGAAACCCCATTCCTGCACGTTATTCTTAATGAGCCTTCTAATGAGGGAACAGTATTTATTTCCTTAGGAGACTCATCACTCCCCATCTCAGCCTATTATTGAAATATATGGTGCGGTGTGAAAAGCTTGAAAAAAGCGCACTGAACTGTCGCTGTTCCTTTTCCAATGGCCTCTGTCACCACTTAAGGACAGAGGAAGACATGAAAACTGAAAAGTAACAAGTTCCACGAGTGCCTCTACTTCTAACAGGAAAAAGAATCATAAAAACTGAGAAATCTACTGTCAATCTCCGCAGATATATTTCTCTAGTTGCACTGTTTTCCAAAAACTTTATTTAGAGAATATGTTGTCTAAATGAAAGAGAACCTTGCTCTGTTATTTAAACCTTTGGAAATACTTCATCTCTTGGCTCATCAAAATAGTAGGAATAGCTGGATGGAAGTGGCTCATACCTGTAATCCTAGCTATTCAGGAGGCTGAGATCTGAGGTTGTAGTCAAAGCCAGCCCAGGAAAGAAAGTCCGTGACATTCTTATCTTCAATTAGCCACCAACCAGTCCGAAGTGATGGAGCTGTGACAGCCTTGAGTGAAAAATAACTAATAATGACTAAAAGCTAAAGGACAGCACCCAAGCCTTGAGCTCAAGCATTAGTATCAACACATTGCACACACACACACACACACACACACACACACACACAGGAACTAGGAATCTATAGGCATGATGGCTTGATTTAGAACTCAGTCCTCATATATTGTGGCAAAGTATTGAAAACTATTCAAGTCCTCTCCATAAAACCATTGCTTCAGCTGCCTTTAAAAAAAAGAACCCAAAAGAACAAAATTATTCCTTAATACTAAATAATAACATCAAATATCCAATCTGTTCAAATTTCTCCAGTTGTTTCATAATTTAAGGGTAGCAAAACCCTTAGCCTTTTAATTTATAGGCTTTTCCACAATCCTACATTACCCATTTCAATGAATTCTTGAAGAACTCAAGGCTTTATACTATAGAATTCCAGCATTCTCAATGTGGCAGGTTTATCCTTCTTGGCATCCTTCCATAAGCTACTGTGTGTTTTCTATGGCTAAAACTAGAAGTTTGCAATGTTTTTTTTTTTTTTAAATGTCATCGTGTTTCAGAAATACATCCTGATAAAAAAGACTTAGCTTCAAAGATTTTCATCAAACCTATATAATAAGAAATCAGGGGAAGTGGTGCTGTGGCTCAAGTGGTAGAGTGCTCACCTTGAGCTGAAGAGCGCAGGGACAGCGCCCAGGTCCAGAGTTCAAGTCCCACGACTGACCAAAAAAAGAAAGAAAGAAAGAAAGAAAGAAAGAAAGAAAGAAAGAAAGAAAGAAAGAAAGAAAGAAAGAAAGAAAGAAAGAAAGAAAGAAAGAAAGAAAGAAAGAAAGAAAGAAAGAGAAGAAGAAAGAAAGAAAGAGAAAGAAAGAAATCAGGATACAGGGAAGCAAGGCCAAAACTGTTGATAATTGTTGAAGCTGAGTGATGGGTATTTTGTTATTTATCCCATTTAAGTGGAATAAATGGTTAAGTGTCTAAATTTTGTTAGGATTACATAGACACTGGACTCAGGTGTCGATCATTAGTGGATCATGTGCTTAGCATGCAAGAAGAAGCCCTGGGTTCGATTCTCAGTACCAAAATTGTGTGTGTGTGTGTGTGTGTGTGTGTGTGTGTGTGTGTGTGTGTGTGTGTGTGTGTGTGTGTGTGTATTTGTAGTACCATAGATGTTTCTCAGATAGGAACCACTAAGACCTGCATGAGATTTATCTGATAATCCAATAGAAGCAGAATTATTTCCTGTGGTTTCAAACCCTATCCTGAATATTAAGTAGACTGCTTATTACTATTGGGCTTTGAGAAGTAGCCTGGAAAATTCAGGGTCAGCTAAAGGTGGTGAGGAAAACCTGAGTGTTACTGATCCACAAACTTTGAGCTAGAGTTGAAATGACTTCCTTCCTTCTTTCTGTTTTTCCTTCTTTCCTTCTTTCCTCCCTTTCTTCCATCCTTCTTCCTTTCTTCTTTCCTTCCTTCCTCTCACCCTCCTATTCTCTCTCTTTCTCTTTCTCTCTGCAAAATCTTTTGCTCTGCCAAAACAATCTATAGAGATTTTGTTTATGAGTGTAAAAGCCTCTGGAAATATTTAAACAACAGAGTTGTCAGAGAGCCCCTGGGGTTCAACACCCTTAATTTTGTTAATATAGAAAAATAAGACCCAAGAAGCAAAGTGATGTGCTCACTCAGGTGGTAATCTTGTGAAAGATTGCTACCAGAAGTAGTACTCTGAGCCCAGACGAGAGGTACTGGCTACCCCATCATTCAATATATGGTGGATAAACCTTTGCCATTTTTTGAGCCACTGAACACCCTTCATTGTCGAGTTTGTCTTAGAAATGGTCTGGGATCTGCCATCTTCTTCCCCCTTGCCAGTTTGAATGTAGATACATTACTAGGGCTGTGCCAACTGAGGCTCAAAGAGAAAGGAAGACCATGGAGACTGTGATGCTTCAGTGAGGTGTCAAGGGCCTGGAGGAACACTTAGACAGTGCAACACCATTAGGAGCCCAGAACGACCGTCTTTCTATGGTATGACCTCAGATGAATTGGTTTCTGCCAATCACCCATTTTCCTGTTTCATCCTCTGGGATGCTCATGGAGTCTCTAAATTCCCAGATATAAGACCCCAAGATTTTGTTTCTGTTGCTTGTGGCCAAAAAAGGAAGATGAAACTGAAACTCATTTCTTTGGATGCTTGTAGATGTGGCCACATGGCTTGAAACAGGCTTCCTTTACCATTCAAATGTGAAAAAGATGTTTTTTTTTATTCAATGAGGTACTAATTTTAAAAAAATGGGTTCACTTCAGAATTCTGATCCCTGGCTTACCTTGAAGAGACAGGACATCTGATAATACCAAGGCTCCAATCTCACAGGGCGACAACCCCGGTAGAAATGAGTAGCCATTCTGCCCTCTGTGGCAAAGACAACAGTTTGCAGGTCATTGGTCTCCATACAGCCCAATTATTTCATTTACGTGATTTACCTGGGCCGGTAGGCATTTGAGTTTGTGGTCTCATTTGCTAGCTATGTAAGACCCCTTTTATATCTTTGTATGTAGTATTTATTTTCCTATCTTCATGGCTTTCTACATGGTGTGCTTTCTGTCTCATTCACCTTTGATCTATGCTTTGAACACTTCAACATCCTTCCTGATGTGACTACGTATCTTCTTCTCTTTGAAGCCTGTGCTAATTTCACTCAGAAAAGTGAGATGGCTATGTGGCATTCCCCAGGTCCTGGTTTCAGTTTTTGGTTTCTTTCTAGTTTTTCACGATGACTTTGCCTTAGAGAAATAATTTCCTTTCCTTTCCTATCTTGTGGCCTCTCTCTTTCCTCTTCCTTTTCCCTCCCCTTCCCCCTTCTCCTCTTTTTCTGTCATCTCCCCTTCCCCTTTTTCTCTCTGCATATTTTTTTTTATTTCAGAATCACAGACACCAAGAAATGAATGGCTCTGCGAATGTGTTAAGTCTCTCATCTATTACTTTCTCGATAAAATATTAGGACTAGTTTTCACCTGCCTCACAAGAGTGTCTTAAGAATTGATTCACATTTACAAAGCACTGAGAAATGCTTGGATTTGAGATGCTGTAGAAATGAACACATTATTATTATTATCAACTTGAGGCAAATAAATTGTAAAGAGAACACAGAGGGAAGTAGGATTGCTTCAGATTTGTAATAATACAGATCACTTTTCTGGGAAATCCTACACACTCCAGAAAGATATATTGCAAACTATATTCCCTTTACCTAGAAGATCGTTTTTAAAAATCACACCTAACCTCTGTGCTAGTTGGATTTTGCTTCATCTTGGCATTTATCTACCTCAAGGTAACATATTATATACACTGTAGGCCCTCAAGATAGATTATATATAAGTCTAGGCAGAAAGGAATGGTAATTTTCTATTTTTATGAAGCTGAATGAAATGTCATCTTTTTATACTAAATCATATAAAGCAAGCTTTTGGAATGTGTAAGGTTGGAAATGAGAATTTGTTGCAGAGGTTCTGTTTTGGTATCACAGCCATGTACAAGGGGAATGTGTCTCCTCTGTACTCTCTCCATTGTCTTTCCAGCTGCATGAACAGAGTAGTGAGAGCCGCATGTCCCTTTCTCTGTCAAGGCTCTGAATTTCCCCCCAAGTCTGGCTGCTTTCTGATTGATGCCTGATCACTGTTTCTCACTCTGTGTCACTGTCAGAGACAACTGCACTCTGATAAATCCACTTGTGCTCCCTGGAAAAATCCACACTCATCTTTATAGTGACGCCCGTCACAACTTATCTTCTAGCTTGGCCAAATGCTCCTTGGGTCTCTCTTGTATGCTACAAATCATTCCAGGAGAAAAATTTATTATTCCTATATTTTACACTTTAGTCTGCTTCTTTGCATGGTAAGTCCCTTTCAGTAAAATACCACTTGAACTCTCTATATACAGCATTAACATAGTTGCCTCTCAGCAGAGGATTTGTTTCCAAGATTCCCCCCAACCGTTCCCCCATAATACTAAACCTGAGTATGCCCACATCCCTGATATAACATGCTGTAATATGTGCCTCGAACCTATACCTATCTGTAGATGACTCCTTATTCCTAATAAAATCAGATGCTATATAAACAACCATCAAACTTATCTTCAATACTCAGAAAAAGATCTCTTTTTTGTACATTTTTTATTGTAAAAATACTGTACAGAGGGGTTACAGTTACATGAGCAAGGTAATGAGTATATTTCCTATCAAGCATTGTAGCCTCCTTTTGCTTTTCCCTCACCATCCCTTCCCTCCCACCTCCACAACTACCCTCCCCCCACTCAACCCCCCACTCCCCGCCAAAGTTGTAAAGTTCATTTTCAACATGGTGTCTTGTACATCTCATTGTTACAGTCAACCTGTATCCCTATTTAAGCATTTTGTTTTTTCCCTTCCCCTCCCCGAATTAGAAAAGTATAGATATAAAAGATGCAGGGCACCGACATCAAATACAGTGAAAACAGGGGTTATACTGTGGGGGAGGAACATACAAAGAAACAAAAAAAAATACATGACATTTTATAAATATGTTAGAAACAACATCAAGAAAGAAAAAAATTGTGTCTCTATCTTGGGGTTCATTTCAGATCTTGACCAACATTGCTTCAAAGTATCTATTTTGAATGCTAAGTACTAAAAATATCAGAACACATGGGCTTTAAAGCTTGATTTTTTTTCCCAATGTTGGCCTATGAGTGTTTTGTTTTCTTAGACTCCATCTTTAGGATCTTTAGGATGAAACTTCTGCTTTCTACACCAGCTGTTAGCTTCCCTTCCTTGGGTATAATTCAGAAGGATTCAGAGGGCAGAGTCCAGGTGAAACTAATTTAGGTATTAGCTAGAGGGAAGCACTTGTAGATCAATTTTACTCTGACAGATAAATTTGCCTTTGAGATCCAATTATATACAATATTAAGACTAGCATGAATCACCTATCACACTTGGAAACAGCTGCTAATTAAAGTACAGAGATACTAGAAGATTCAGGTGATGTGCTGAACTCCCGTGTTTAAGGATTCGGAATAAAAGGAAAAGGAAAAATTATTAGTTATTTCTTAAAGATAAATTCCAATACTCACACTTGTAGAAAAGCATTTCTAGATTCAATGATCCACAGTGAAATCTACTTCTAGAATTTTTGTTTTTCATTTGAATACCTGATTTCCAACCACAGCCTAGCCAAGAACCCACAAAAATATTCTCTTCCAAAATCAAAGAGAATATATATGCAGGAGCTAGAAGCAAAGTTCCTTTAAAAGAAATCACTGTTCGTTATTAAAACTCAGCTCTCCTCCAGGCCAGTTAAATGATCTAAGTATTTATTTTCTATTTTTATTTTAAAAATCTAAAATGAAAATAAAAATAACTTCCTTGTATATGGTGGCAAGAATTAAATGAGCCAATGTCTGTTTTGTTATTGCTTAGAGTGTTTGGAAGAGAGTAGAAAGGTGACGTTTTGTTTCTCCTTCTTCACTTGGCTACTTAATCAGAAAGTACTACTTTGCACTGCATTGAGTGTTGCTTTTTGATCTGTTAATAGTTACTCATCTCTGTTTGCTTAAACACATCTGAAAATAACTGATCTAGAGGCTTCAAGTGTCATGAAGAAGAGGGACAATGATATTTTCTTTGTGAGGGAGAACATCAAATGTATAAGAATGTAGAATAATGTGCAGTTATCTGCAATGAGTGCCCACTCCCTTGCATATGAATCTCAGGGGTATATACTAACCCACATGCTCAGTAGACCAGCAGTGAAGGCTTTCTATGTGTTTACCATTTATCTGTGCACTGGCATTTCAAAATTAATTAACCAAAGATATCTTCAAGGATAATCTATTATCCTAGCTTTTCAAATTTTATTTTCTTGTAAAGATGCTCTACAGAGAGGTTACAGTTACATCAGTAAGGTAATGAGTACATTTCTTGTCAAGCATTGTTACTTCCTCCCCTAGCTTTTTTTTTATCCCACTTTTATATTATATTAGTGGCTTTTGTGACTTCTCAAGTTAAAGCAATGAAAGTCTGTTCTCAACTAAAAGTCTGTTCATCTCTACATTCTAATAGACATGTAATTTATTGAACAGATCCGTTTTTTTTCAATTTCCTAAGAGCAGACACACTTCATGGTTTCTGCCAGGCATCTTCTTAGACTAGAAGTTTCATGGAAATGTAAAACATAGGAAGATGGGGATACCCAGGTGTTTTCCCATAGAAACATACAAGATTCCAAATAGATCAATTAAAGTAAGTACTCTTGACACATTTCATGGTAGTTCTAGGATTAGAGGAAAATAAAAGGGAGATAAGACACTTTCTTTCTTGGAAAAACCATCCAAAGAAATGTTGTCCATAGTCTTAGATATCACATGGTAAATAAATTTAAATTAAAATATGTATGTATGTGACTTTAAAAAGGACTATATTCACTTGTGACAATGTTAAGATTTATTTGTCTCTCTTGTAACTGGAATCACCAGCATTGTTGAGCTCAAAAGAGTCATGGATCATAGCTTTCATTTTAGCTACCAAACAAGAAATCCTTAGCTGTCTTGAGGTTTTTGTTTCCATAGTTAAACCATCATTCCAAGTGGAATCATAATTGGAAATGATATTTGCACTGCTTTTCATTAAAAGCAATGAACCTTATTTAAGGGTCAGGATATTGTAAAGTCTGGACCTTAAGCCTTAGGGAGGTTATTCATGGATGCTTTCTTTCCTTTATGGATGTTTTGACTTTACTAAAAAAAAAATGCGTGTTTACAAAGATTTTTTTCTGGAAACCTTTTTGTAATCCTTTAAGAAACTATACCCAGAGAATCAAAAGGAACTTACAGATACAGAAAACAAACAGAAACTCTTCTGGCTTTTCATTTGTATGTGGTTTCCATCAGTTCACTTACAGCCCATTCTTAGGTTGTACAATTCAATTTTGATGTGTATATTAACATTATGGTTTATTTAAAACACTAAGAGGAGTCTCCCAACTCTCTTACCACATCCTTGTTCTGATGAAAACTGTTCCACCTTACATCTTCCTAAAATCAAAGCATGCAAATGTAGTTTTATATGTCCATAGGATCTAGAAGAGCCAACTTCTGCTGGGCTTCTCAACAAGCCATACAGACATGAAGGTTTCTCTTTTAGTCAACTATGGGGCTTAAGGGCCTAGGTGCCGTTTCTGTGTTTTTGGTTTGACACTAGCTCAAGGCTAGTGTCCTATCATTTGTAGCCACAGTACCACTTCTAGTTTTCTGGTAGTTAATTGGAAATAAGAGTCTCACAGACGTTTCCTGCCCCAGCTTTCTTTGAATCATGAGCCTCAGATCTCAGTCTCCCAGGTAGCTAAGATTGCAGGTGTGAACTACTAGCATCCAGCTCGTGAACACGGGTTTATGTAGAGTTGGGCTTGGGGACCATGAAAAAAGGGAGAACAGAACTTGTGCTGTCCTGCACTAGAATCACTATGAAGTTGGCTTTTTAGACTCCAGAGATACCAAAATGAGGAGAGGTCCCAGAGGAGCTGAGTACCCATTGCTCAAGCTTATAATCTTAGCTACTCATGAGGCTGAGGATCATGGTTTGAAGCCAGTCAGTTCAGGCAGAGACATTTTCTCTACTCCATCTCTAAAGTAAACAGAAAAAAAAAAGGAATAAAGATGTGGTTCAAATTGTAGAGGTGCCAGCCTAGCAAGCATAAGACCCTGAGTTTAAACCCCAGTACTGCCAAAAAAAGGGGGAGCCCAAGAAGGAAGAGAAAAGGTTGCTACCCATTATCTGGCTACATTCACTACTTAGGACACAACATGAATTTTTTTCCTCCAAGATAAATGCTTGGCAATGAGTTGGGTTGGGGCTCAGAGAGCATAATGGGTATACAGTAAATGCCAGTAGAAAGTGGCTGGGTTCTTTTATACTTTTAAATTACCTTATTAGTGAGTGATTCATGCCTTCATAATAATTATTTCAGTATGCATAATAGTCCATATAATGCATCACTAATCATTTGTTTTTAATATTTATTAATATTTAAGGGAATGTTTCAATTTCCTTTGACATAAGACTGAAATAAATCTGTAATACTTTTAGGCAAATTGGCTTTTCCTGTTTAAGTTATGAAATAGTAATTTCTTATAAATTACAGTTCAAAGATAAGGAAGAATTTTAAAAGTGAGACTCTTTCTACAAATAACCCACTCAAATGAGCTTCCTAAAACAAACCAACTGAAACAGACTGAAACGGGATAATTTCTACTCCTTGTGAAATACTTATGGATTATAGCATGAAATCTAATGGTCATGCATAATCTTCATTTGCAATGAATGGGATCTTGTATCTAGAAAAAAATGTGCTGGTAAGAAACATGAATTTTTTTTGTTATTGGTTCATTTTTGTGGTGTTGGAGATCAAGCACACTACCATTGTGTTATGTCCCACCAAAGCTAATAGTATCACAAAAAGAAATTTATAGTTCCATAGTTATAGTAGTTCTGGTACCAATGCCTCAACTTTTTATAGATAAAATAGTAAAGAAATTAGTGAATGACTATTATCGAGAAAACTAACAATAACAGATGCTGGCAAAGATGCTGGCTACTGCACTGTTGGTGGGGAGGTAAACTTGTTCAGCCACTCTGGAAAGTAGTATGGAGATTCCTCAAAAACTACATACAGAGTTTCCCTATGACCCAGCAATTCTATTCCTGGGCATCTATCCAATTGACCACAAACCAGGCCACTTTAAAGCTACCAACACAGCTATATTCATTGCAGCATTGATTACCATAGCCAAGATATGGAAGCAACCCAGGAACCCATCAGTGGACAAATGGATCAAGAAAATGTGGTATGATTACATAATGGAATTTTACGCTTCCAACAAAAAGAATGGTATTGCACCATTCTAAGGAAATGGAAAGACTTGGAAAAAGTATATTAAGCAAAAACAGACCCAAAAAAATATAGATTTCATGGTTTCCCTCATTTGTAGTAAATAGAATGTGCCTGTCATTATACAAGTAAACACAATGGATGATAAAAGACAAAAAAATTGCACTTGGACATGATAAATTGTACAGGACTCTAAACAGTCACACAGTGAGACCAAAAGAAGATATTCTTAGGAGAGGATCACAAAGGTTCGATAGATATGTGAATATAGTCATATAAAATGTTTATCAAAATGAACTCCAAGAAATGGAAACAAGAGACTTTTAGTTATTTTATTTGTTTGTGTGGGGGTGGGGGTGGTGTTTTCCCTTTGTCACTGCTTTTGACTTCTGTACTTTTTGTCTTATATATAAGTTTATCTGTTTGGGAGAAGATAAAAGGGAACAGAGAAATTGTGGGACAAAGAGTCAACTAATACAGTAGTGATACTCACTAGACACTGCTGAAAATGAACTATACAATTGGTAGGGGAAGGGGTCAGCAGGGCAAAAACTGCAAGAAAACAAAAGAAGTGACACTGTTCAAAAAGAAATGTACTCACTAGCTGACATAAATATAACACCCAGTACCTTACCTTTACATTAAAAACTTTTAAAATATTTTTAACAGATACAGAAGATTTGAAGCACATAACAAATTAATTTAATGAATACTTACAGGTATCTGCATCTTCAAATTAAAAAATTATATTTTTACGTCCACGATACACATATATTTTCATATACTCTCATAGCCTCAGTAAACACAACAGTAAGGATTAGACAAACCATGAAATGTGAATAGTTTAATACCACCTGGATACTTAAGCTTTCTGCTAAAACTTGCAACATAAAAACCACAAAAATTCAATTTAAAAAGTCAATAGCTTTCCAACCAGTGAGTGGGATTGAATGCCTGGTTCTTTTAGGTTAATGGAAATTTCCTGGGATATTTGTCTACTTAATTGCAGGGCAATCTACATTGTGTCATATTTTCTCTATCTCAAATCTATTAACCTTAAACAAATCATAACTTTATCAAAGTTGCCTTTCATGATAGCCACCAGACATAATGATAAGGGACTACTGTATTTCTCTGAATTTGGTTCCCAGAGGTGGGATTAGTGAGGGAATAAGCATGCTTCTGAATCTTGATGTATGAGTAGCAATACTACACTTGCAAAGCTTTTGATATGCTTTGCTGGATTGTTTTTCCAAAGGATTGTATAATGCTAACATAAATACACTGAATGGATTATTTATCTTCACCTTCATTCTTTTTTTATCTTCATTGTTTTCTCTACTTAAAAATAGGCAGAAATATACACCTAACAGCAAAGAAATATGAGACATCCCAATTTCAAATTTCATCACATTAAATTGTTGAATGCACTGAGCGCCGGTGGCTCACACCTGCAATCCTAGCTACTCAGGAGGGTGAGATCTGAGGATCATGGTTCAAAGCCAGCCTAGGTAATAAAGTCTATGACACTCTTATCTCCAATAAACCACTAGAAAACTGGAAGTAGTGCCGTGGCTCAAGTGGTAGAGCACTAGCCTTGAGCTGAAGAGCTGAGGGACAGTGCCCAGGCCCAGAGTTCAAGCCCCATGACTGACAAAATAATAATAATAATAATAATAAACGTTGAATGCTAAGATCCCTAGTATCAAAGATCTGTTTAATTTCTGTTTAATTTGTGCCAGCTTCACCAGTTCTGGGCACTCAGGAAATGTTGGGGTCCTTTATGGCTCAATAATCAATACATACTTAGAGAATGCAAGGCTTCTTTATCTAAGAAAATGACCATCCAAAGGTGACTGTCATGTAGAAATATTAAAATTGTATTTAATCATATTAAAGTAGTGCTTAAGTTTTGTGACTGTTCTTATCACATGCATTTCTGTTCTCTTTGAATAAGGGATGAGATTTCAATATGTGTACCACAACAAAATCTCCAAGAATAGTGAACTTGTTATCTCTGCAAGTGTCAAATAAAGCTGAAAAAGGAACTGTGTCTATTCAATTCCAGAACATCCTTCTACCTAGCTTAGAGAACAGGATGCTTCCCAGTCCTGCTGTATATGGCTGTGGCCAATGAAATGTGCACAGGAATAACACATGAGCTATCACAGTCGAAATTCCCTTTGTAATCTGGCTCTTTCTTTTCTTCCTCTGGTAAACTTCTGTGATAGTGCTATATCTTCTACTAGGGAAATCCCTTGAATAATCACACAAGGAGAACGGATCATTCCCCATTCTTGTATCCCTGCAATCTAGGTTCAAATACATGAGCAAGAAAATAATCTCCAGACGTATTGTGAGACCTGCTGGCTAGTTTGTTTTCACACCATGACCTTCCCTAAATGATGTCTCAGGTGTGGTCACAGATTTTACTGCCAAATCTGTTCCCACATCCAAACAGTGTGAGCACATAGAGCAAGCATATCTGGAGAGAGAGGCTGACAGAAGATTACATTACCCTGAAATGCCCATTTCCATGGGGGGAGGAGGGAGTGGCAGGAAGGACTGTCTTTGCATTTTATAAGCACCAAATGCAAGTAGAGATATTAAAATGGATATCAAAGAAAAGAATCCTCAGAACAACAGTTTAGATTTATAATAACCAACTTCAGAAAACTCATAAAAGCCCATCTGTTCTGTGAAGCATTCCAACAAAAATGACCACTTGGCGCTCACTGTTCTGTGCTGCTGCTTACACTGTGTTTGTGTGTACGACTCTCATATCCCCAAGTGTGCCTCAAATTCAGAGCCCTGGAGGGCAGGGTATTTTATGGTGTTTTCTACATGGCAGTCCACCTAAGACAAATGAATTGAGGATGAAGAAAGCGAATGGAATAGAGCACTATTTCCTTTCTATGGATGTGCACAGTAGAATTTCAAGTTTATAAACAAATCAAAAGAAGAGTGTGAGTTTTCTCCATGCTACCAAAGGGCCTGACTATTTCACTACCCATTCTTCATATCTACAAGAGAAATGTTCTCTGACAGTGGACCAGAGAAATGGAGGAGCAGCCTCTATGGACTTCCCCTTTTGTTCTATTCCAGGAATGTATGGTTCAACCACCTGTCATGTCTTAGAAATTGGAAAAAGATCTTGTTCTCTGTTGCAAGAAGTCTCTACTATTGACTAAGATTGGATTTGCTACTTAAGAGGGGTAAAAGAATGAAGGGGGAAGGGAGGAGAATGTAGGCAAGGATTCATTATATATACCACAGAATTGAGAAATATAAGGGAAGGAATGGGGGGGAGACATTGAAGATATATTATACTATATTATACACATAAACTGCTTTGTTCAATTGCCAAAAATTCAATGCATAACCTAAAATTAAGATAAGCATGGGAAGGGTGGGTTGGGAATGACAGGTAAGAATGTTGAAAGGGATGACATTGATCAAGGTGCTCTGCCATTCATAAACTGCTTCAGTGAATGGCAATTCCTTTGCCATTCAGGATAATAGAAAAAAATAAAGAATGTTTCTTTAAGTCATTAAAAAAATGCCTATGAGCTAGGTGCTTAACTGTAGCTCACGCCTGTAATCCTAGCTACTCAGGAGGCTGAGATCTGAGGATCACAGTTCAAAGCCAGCTGGGTCAGGAAAGTCTGTGAGACTCTTATCTCCAATAAACCACTAGAAAACCGGAAGTGGTGCTTTGGCTCAAGTGGTAGAGTGCTAGCCTTGAGCTAAAGAGCCCAGGGACAGCGCCCAGGCCCAGAGTTCAAGACCCATGACCAACAAAAAAAAAAAAAAGCCTATCACAAGGAAGTGACAAAATGACACTAGAGATGACAAAATGCTCAGTGCCTTCCTGTCAGGCAGCACTGAGGAGAGCACCAGACAGATCGGGGAAATGAGAGCCAATTAAATTGTGGGCACCAAAAGAAATTTCTTCTTCCCACAGCACAGAAGCCTTGTGGGAGGGGTGGAGTGTGTGAATGCAGTTGCAGGAGGCAGGAGCCCAGTGTCGGGGGACCCACCACCAAAAGCATTGAAGACGTTTTCTGTCCACTGAAGGTACCATTAGAGCACTCTAGATCCTTCTTTTCACTCCAGCCTCCACTCCTGAAGCAACCAATGCAGCACTATCCAAATTCTTCTCGATATTGAATAAAAGCTTAACAGAAAAGATTCTCTTGGCCAATAAGTTTAGAAAACCATGCCTGATTTGGAACCAAACCATATGCCCCTCAGTAGATGAATGGATCAAGAAAATGTGATATATACACGCGCGCTCGCGCGCGCGCGCGCGCACACACACACACACACACACACACACAATGGAATTCTATGCCTCCATCAGAAAGAATAACATTGCCCCATTTGTTAGGAAATGGAAAGACTTGGAAAAAATTATATTAAGTGAAGTAAGCCAGGCCCAAAGAAACATAGGTTCTATGGTTTCCCTTATTTGCAATAACTAATATATGTGTAGGACAAGCAGAAAAGGTCAAAAACTATGTACATATGACCATATAAGATGATGTTAAGTGAAATTAACCCCAAGATAGGGACACAACTTGTTTTTTCTTTCTTGCTATTGTTTTTAATGTATCTAAAATGTATAATGTGATTTTTTTGTTTCTCTTGTATGTTCCTCCCCCACGGTATAACTCCTGTTTTCACTGTATTTGATGTCGGTGCCCTTCATCTTGTATCTACATTTTTCTAATTTGGGGAGGGGAAAGGAAATAGCAAAATGCTGAAATAAGGTCACAGGATGACCCATTGTTACAATGATACTATGTAGAAAATGAACTTTACAACTTGGGGAGGAGGGAGGATACGGGGAAATGGGAAGGTAAGGGATGGTAGGGGAAAAACAAAGGAGGACGCAACAATGCTCAATAGAAAAAGTACTCATTACCTTGCTCATGTAACTGTAACCCCTCTGTACACTATTTTTACAATAAATTAAAACATAAAAATGAAAAGAAAACCATGCCTGCAATAGCCCTCCAAATACACATTGGCAGATTAATGACTATAAGATCTAACAGTTATGCCATCTAGTTACTTTGTACTTTTTTTTCTACCCACAGCTTTTTGGTTATTTTATATATTTTCTTAAATGTCATCTTCCCCCCACACATACCTCAAGTAGTTTGGGCAATGTAATTATTGTTGAGCAGAAAGAGGTTGGAAGTGCTCCTTCCTTTCATTGCTGCAAAGATATTGAGACCACTCCACATCACTGCCCTTTGCAAGCAGGCTTGCTCATGGATCTTTGCAAGAGTCATGAATGCTTATATTCTCAGTAGAACAAATTTCCCTGGGTACCCCAGCATTTGTATAAATGGAAGTTTATCTTAGTTTTCCCTGAAACACCATTTTAAAAGGGTGCTTCTTTCACCTGAGTGTTAGTCTCTCCTGGTCGCACTTTTATATGAAGGAAGATAAAAGATAAAGATATGAATGCATTGCTATTGGTTTAATAAAATGGTATTTAAGGGTTTTTCTTAAGCCAACAGCAAAAGACTGCATATAAATCTGCTTCTCTTATCCTGTAGAAAAATGTATCTGCAGAAAAGCAGTTAGGAGGTCGCAAGATAGTGTGACTTCCAGAAATCATGACCTATAAACAGATACTTTCCTGAACCTAGAGAAAGCTAACAGAATTTCAGATATTGCTACCTCAAAGCCCAAATTATTTGACATAGAAATCATCTCAAATGTACTGAGAGACACTTTTCATCACATTTACAAATTTTAGATAATATTCTTTTTATCTCTTATAATAAGAATGAAATATCAGGAATTACTTTCGTAGTTTTAAACTTAATTGAAGTAGTATAAGAATTAAAGAATCAAAAGACCTTGTAACCACAGTTACATCATCCAAGCTGCTTAGGAATCATGTCCCTCACTGTCATACGAAAAAGAGTTTTCATCTCCTGTAATCAATCTTGGATGATTCCAATAGGAAGCTTCATTTACTAGGAGAGACATTATACTTCAGACTTCTCATCTTTGTCCACATTCTAAGCCATAATTGAAAAATCATTTTAAAAAATGCTAGTGCTCACATGCTTTTGACTGGAAATTGGACAAGAACAACTTAGAGGCTATAGGGTGAAAGTATCTTACATTACAAGGAATCATGCAAGCCAAATAATCAAAGCTCCTTAAAATGTGAAATGTTGTATTATACTTTGTCCTACCTATTTCAACTTGGAGGAGAATTAAATTAGCTATTTATTGCCAAATTGAAAAAAAAACATTCTAACATAATGTGTGTGTTGTGGGTCACATAAGAGTCTAGTCCTTAGGCCTCAGCTAGATGAGATTTCTCAGCAAAACTTGCCATTGTTTATTGCATAACAACATCATTTATGAACAAAAAACACATAGGATTTTCTTAATATTTTAACTATGGCCATAGTATAATTATCACACTTTTTTAAGTTATTCAGTATTAATTATTAAATGCCTACCGTCTACTAAATCCTCACTAGATTTTCTTTGCTTTTGTTTTCTCATTTTAGAATCAAAGGGCCATTCTCTGGGTCTGAAAAAGAATCTACACAATCTAAGCATATAAAACAATGTATAAAACAATGCTTTGCAGAAGGTAGTAGGTAACCAAAGCCATAGAATGAAAACAGTTATTGACAGGACTGGCCAAATAGATATAGATATAAAACTGAGCACATGAAGAGCTATGTCCTAAGTGGGCTGCTAATGTCATATAGTCTTCTCAATGGAGAATCCATTCTTTATGAGATAGAGAAGAATACTTCATTTGTTACATAGAAGAAAAGTACAGCAATTCCTTCAGCTACTGAAGTAAATCTTTCCAGATTTACTAAAAGATTCATTTAATTAAACACTTCTTGGAAATAATCTAATTTGAAATGAACACAAAATTGTTAGGTCATTTACAGGAAAGGGGTTGAAATAGAAATCATTAGGTTCAACTAGATCCAGGCCAAAACACCATATATCACAGGTTCTCACTCATTTGTGAAATACTGACCTATATCGATGATGATGATGATGATGATGATGATACATAGTAATTGTATTTGCACATATGTGTAAAAGGGGGGGCTGTCTAGGAGGGGATCATAAGAGGGGAAGTGAAGAAGGAGAGAATACTGAGGGTTGAAGAGAATTAAAGACCATCATGTACATACATACGAAGACATCATAATGAAACCCATTTGTTGTCTGAAAAAAAATGAGAAGAAAGGGGAGGAACAGGAATTATGAGAAGAGGTTGAGGAGCTAGAAACTGCATGTGTAAAAATACCACATTACCACTTCATGATACCAATGTATGGTAATTTAAAAACAAAATAATTAAAAATCAGAAATTATTCAAAAATGGAAATCAAGATGTTTTTCCCTCCTAAATTAATATCTGAAGGAAATAGTCAGGGTTCACCTTTTTCCACAGTGCCATGATGTGCTGCTAACTATAACTTTACCTCTTGCTGTTTTATAGAGAGCTATATTGCAATGGAAAACAAGCTGGTTCTTTATTCTTTGCAAGTGTGTTACTATTTTTTAATGTCTAAAACAGCAAGCAAATGGCAATTACAAGTCTGATTTGGGCTGACTAATTAGCTCAGTATTCGTCGTCTCCATAAACATCTAAAAGGTAATAACTTCTTGCTACCTCAAACATTTTTGATCTCCCAAAATTACATACCTAAAGCCAGACTAAGCAATGCTAGCACAGTTCAGACTTAAGACTTCTGCCTTTAAACTATGCAATACGACTCAAGGCTTACTTTGGTATTTCCCTTTTGTCATCTTTTCATACTCCAAATGGAAGTGGTTTCCCCTTCTCTTAATCTTAATAAGAATTAAGTAGATGTTTGGTTTTTCTCATTTTTATTTCTTACCATACTGTCATACAATTTTGTGATTTTCCTCCAACATTTTTATGATTTCCCTCTCCTTGGAAGCCTTTATGACCTCAACAAGAGAACTCACTCACTCCTGAAATTCCCCCGTAAATAGTACTAATTTGTCTCCCAGCTTGTAAAATACTATTCTTTGTCTTTAAGCTGATCTCTTCTCTCTTCTCTTCTCCTCTCTTCTCCTGTCCTCTCCTCTCCTTTCTCTTCTTTTCTCCTTTCCTCTCCTCTTCTCCTCCTCTCTTCTCTTCTCTCTTTTTATGTCTTCTCCCTCTCATTTCCTTTCTCTCTCCCCCGTCTCTTTCTTTCTCCCTCTCTCCCTTCCTCCTTTTCTACTTCTTTTCTCCCTCTATCAGTGTCCCTGGAAGATATAGATAACATCTTACCATCTTTGGGTCTTTAAATCTTATAATAATCCTTAGCACATATTCATTTAGTTAATTCATATGATCAAATTTATACCTAGATAGCCCTTACTAACTACAGACCCTTTGCTATTTGTTCCTATTATCCTTACCCTTGTGATTACTATCCTAGCTCTACCCCCTTGCCTGGCTGGTATCCCCCCAAACAGCTGTCTTCCTGAAAGAGAAAAGTCTCCCTTCATTTTATTGGCCTGAGTATCAATATTGTTGGACCTGAATTTAAAGACACAAGCCTTACACAGAAGAGCAGTCCTGCTCAGCTAATTTGTGGAGTGGTCAGTTTAGTAATCTAAGAATGGGGGGTGGGGGAAGCTCATCTTCCCTCCTCACACCAGGAACAGAGCTTGTACCCTTAGGCTGGCCCTGTACCCAGAGTACAATGGGAAAGCAGTGACTTTTCACCAGTGTGAATTATAGAATATTTGAAACCCCCAATGATCATGCATTTGAGAAGTCAGAGATATTTCGATAACTCTTTCATTTCATTTTCTAATTTCTAGGGACACTGGCACATTCAAGAGGAAATTGATGGAGATTCAGTTCCTGAAACAGCTTGTTTTGTTTTGCTTTGCTCTTTGGTATGTAGGCAGATTGTCTTAAGCTGCCAAAGTAGGAAATAAATGGCATTAAAAAAAATGTATCCCTGTGAAGAAACAAATGATCTCGTTTACCCTAATAGTCATTTGGGATTTTGAAAAACATCACAAAGCTACCCATGACTTTACTGTGCCTCATCCTTTGGACTGTGTCGCATTTCAGCTTCCTTCTGCTCTTTGAAAGTGCTAATGTCTGCAACAATATGCATTATCACACCAGCTTTATTCAGGTGAAGCTAAAACTGGAGGCAAACTTGACGGTTCAGAGGTCTCCAGCCTACATATCACACTGAAGTTTGAAGTAGACACTTAGGGCTATGTTTTCTAAAGGGCTCTCCAAATTTGCATGAACAAAACCCTCATTGGTATGCATGAGCAGCTGTCTAGTTGCCCACCCCGCCCAACAACAAGCTGGTGGCTCCTTTATCAAAGGCTATACAAATCCTAGGCTAAGAGGGGAATTGATAAAGCATTGAAACCACAAAACTGCAAGAAGCAGACAGAGCCTTATCCCCTGGGGTAGCATGACCTCATCAATATCAACTACCACCTGATAGCTGAACTTTCCTGTAAGGCCTGTCTTTAACTGTGGTGATGAGTGCACTCTCTCATCTGATCAGATAGTACCTACCATATAACTGAAGTATCTCCTCGGACTCAGAGCACAATGGCTGAGTAGGAAGGCACAAGCAATCTCAATCTCCACAAACTGATTTATGAACAGTTCAATCTAACAAAGTATATTCAATTCTACTTACTCCTAACATGAAGATTATTATGGACTCAATATTTGCCTCTTCCAAAAATTAATATATGGGAACCCCATGCCCCATTGAAATTGCATTTGGAGATAGAGCTTTGGGGAGGTAAACAGAGTTAGAAGAGGTCGTAGTGGTGGGGTATTTATGATGGGATTAGTGGCCTTGCTAGAAAAAGTACCAACTCTGTGTCTGACTTTCTGTGTGTGTGTGTGTGTGTGTCTTCTCTCTCTTTCTCCTTCTACCCCCTCTTTTACCCCTCTCTCTCTTTCTTTCTCCCCCCTCCTCTGTCCCACATTTCCCCTTTCCTTTCTCTCAGCCATATGAGGACACAGCATGAGCTCCCCCACTCCAAAAAAGCCCTTAATAGCATCTAAATTAATATCTATTTGATCTCAAACTTCAGGCCTGAAGATGTATAAGTTTCCTGTCATTTAATCCACCTGGTCTATGGTATTTTTGTGATGGCAGATCAAGTTGACTGGGACAACAATTCATTACAGAAAATGATCTTCTGCACAAAAAAACAATAAATATTAATCATCATAGCTGCTATGAACTAGGTATCACTGGATGGCTACAAGGAAATTTAGGTACCAATCTCCATCATTAAGCACAGTTGCAGTCTAAGTCTTCAGGTGGTAAAAGTTTATCTCTTTGTTTAGCCCATTTGGAAAAGGTATTCCCTTTGGGAGACTGTTTAATAAGTCAAAGACATAACAGAAACAGTGTTGACCTCATTAACATAAGCTCCCTTCTCCTGTTTATCACTTGGTCATAAACCTTCATAACTGCTCAGTAAGAAAACCGTCTGGATGGTAATTGTACTCAGAGGGGGTGTTGTTTGCAGATCAGTGGAGCCAGGCCACATGTCCCTCCACCAAAGAGCTTTAAAAGTGCTACTCTCAGTGAAAACACAACTCCTTAAATTTTATTAACACATCAGCACCACTATGTAGGAAAGAATGTGAGCATATACATTTATAGATGAAGAAAGCATTTTCTTAATACATTTGGTCAACAGAATGGGGGCTTTCTCATTCTTTTACCTTGACTCCGATGCCATCAGTGACAAGGCACACCTTAGATTCAAATTTGCTTTCAGAAATATAGACATAGACATATACACGCACACATAAGTGTATGCATATGTGTTCATATAGATAGAGGTACAGGTACAAGTACATGCATAGATAGATATATGTATATTTATAGACATGTAGGCATATACACATAATTATAGACACATGTGTGCACACACAGAGATGTGTACATATGGAACTTATCTTGGTTATCCGTCATTAGTACTGGATAAAAAATAAAATTGAATTAATCTGAAACTATTTGTTTTTCTATTCTCTCTCTTGGTGGGGAGGGTAGAAAGGGTGGAAGCTAGGGGTGTGGGGGTAGGGATGTGAGTAAAGAAGTTCAGGGAAACTTTTAATCTTTAAATGTGATTTTACAAACTTTACAGTGTTTGTAAGACAGATTCCCTCAAGCAACTGCTCAGGGAATATGCCCACAAAATATGTTATAAAATGCTGAAATAAGGATACAGAATGACCCATTGTTACAATGAGATGTGCAAGACACTATATTGAAAACGAACTTTACAACTTTGTGGGGGGAGAGGGAGGAGTTGGGGAGGTGGGGAGGAAAAGGATGGTAGAAGAAAACAAAGGAGGGGATAACAATGCTCCATAGGAAATGGACTCATTACCTTGCTCGTGTAACTGTAACCCCTCTGTACAGTATCTTTACAATAAAATATATAAATATGTTAAATATATATATCAGTAAATGGGAAAGATGTGATTAAAGAAAGATGTTTCTTATTTAATAAACTATGAATGTTAAGAAAAACTTATAGGCCAGGCTCAGTGGTTCATGTCTATAACCCTAGATATTAGGGAAACAAATATCCAGAAGATCTTGGTTCAAAGCCAGCCCAGGCAAAAAATGTCCATAAGACCTCATGTCAACCAATAAAAGCTGGGGACAGTGGTGTTATCCCAGTCAAACAGGAGGATCTTGCTTTGAATACATCAGCATCACGGGCTATTTTAGGATTGATGGAGGAAATTGGAATGCATATGGAATATACATTAATATTAAGGATGGTGACTAGGAAAATGTATTTATTTTGTGACAACAGGGATAAACGATCATGAACATGTAAGTCATTTAAAATAATGTAAAATATGTGGAAGCTTCACAATTACTAATGTTATCTAGTGAATGAATAAATGAATGTTTATTACACTATTCTATTTGCTTTCATGCATAGTTGAATTTTTCTTAATAAAAAGATAAAGTGAACGGATCTGAGTTAACTAAGTTGTCTTATAGAGATGATGTCATCCCAGTGCCTTAAAAATATTGGACAAAAGCAATATTCATAAACATACCCAAAGATCTATTATAATGAATCAATTAGCAAGATAATTATTATAAAATGCAAATCCTTTCTTTATTTGCTAATTGTGTTACCTTGTAAAAGTAACTTAACAGCTGGGTTTGCTAGTAAAGTAAGGAAAATGTAACTCCACCCTCAAAATGTTCTTGTGAAGATTAACTGAAGCAATGTTCAATAAAATATATGTTTTGAGACAAGTGCTACTTACGTCATTCAACCTTGAGTTCTAAGTTGGCTCTGGCCTTCTAGTTTTCTAATCAAACCCTTTCACTTAAAAGTAGAGTGTACAAAAAAAAAAGAGTAGGAGTGTACTCATAGGTTCAAAATGATAAACATTAATGTCTTTAGACACAGTTCTCATTTCTCTACCATATGCCAAAGAAAGAATAATACCTTATTTCCAATCAGTTAGCATATACTGCCCACACAGAAGCATTAATGCTCACTGAAGATTGTATTCGCAGAATATATTTTTAATTTCTATCTTACATTCTTCCTGAACACTGTTAAAATCAGAGACAGACATGATCAAATCAAGGATAAGGTTGCTTCTGAAGGTTTACTGGAATATCTGACACAAGGGATGTTAATGTCTATTTATGAAACTCTACACTTTGTAGGTTTTGAAAACACCAAGCAGATGTTCAATTTCTAAAAAATTTGAATCTCTTAGGCTATCCTCTGTTTTAGTTAGTTAAACCATGTCTCCTTGTGTTACATCACTGAGATGAATTATTTTATATAACTAAACATATGAGAACTGATATCACACAGTGATCAAGTTAGACATTAATTTTTCTTGTAGATCTATAGATAAAAAGTTGAAGTATTCCTTCTATTCTTTTGGAACCAAATTGACACTTAAAATATGAGAAGAGGATATTAAATATTTAGTTATAATGATCCAACAAGGGTTATTGGAGACATTTTAAATACATGATATCAGTCTTAAAATTCAGAAACTATGACAATAGCAGTATATATACAAGTACTGAAATTTGCTTTGGACCAAAGGTTTTTTTTTTAATTTGCTTCTTGTTAGAGCCATAAAAGATTATATATTCATTCAAAATGCCCATTTCCAAACTCCTATGGAGCCAAACAGAACAGACGGAAGAAATCTTGTGGATGTGTGGTGTCCACTGTCTTTACTTCCATCAGTCTCCAGTGTCCACTGTGGGGTTGCAACAGCAGCATAAATGCTGGTGAGCAGAATGTGTGAGCAATGAGGAGCTGAAAAACCACCTACAAACCAGTCCCATATCATGCAGATACCAACACAACATGAAGATTTGTAAGCATGCTTATCACCTACTCTTCCCACTTGTCCAATATGGAACAGAGGTCACTAAGAATTTAGAATAGAATTTTCTGCCAGAGATTTGTCCCAGTGAAGGAGAGACAGATAGACAGACACAGAGACACAGAAAAAGAGATCTCATAACAGAGAATGCAGAATCCTCAGTTGAAACCCAGAAATCAGGTAGATATATCACTGAGCTTCAAAGAGAACTGTGACTGGACTCTGGACATAGCAATAGGGAACAATCATGGAGAACTCACAATGAGCTGTGAAGTGCAGTATCCTGGGATGCAGAAGTGACAGAGCCTGATACCCATGGTATTAGATGATGTGCATCGGGATGTGCCTTAAGCTAGGGACACAAGGAACAGATCTTTTTTTCTGTGGGGGAGGGGTTGTGGGGCTTGAGCTCTGTTCCGGAGCTCTTTTGCTTAAGGACGGCGCTCTACCACTTTGACCCACAGCACCACGTCTGGTTTTTGAGTGGTTAATTGGAGATGAGAGTCTCATGGGAAGTTTTCTGCCCAGATGGGCTTCAAACTGTGATATTCATATCTCAGCCTCCTGAGTAGCTAGGATTCCAGGTGTGAGGCACCAGCACTTGGCTGCTTAAGAACAGAACTCATTTTACACCAGGAAAGCCTACTCCTGGTAGTCTTGGACCTTCTTTCTCCCCATTGAATACTGGAGAGAGGCCTCCACTAGGATTTTAAACTGACAGCAAGCATAGTTATGCAGAATAACTCTATAAACAGTTGAATTGTGTCCATAGATTTTCAATCCCGCTACCAGCTAGTTATTCAAAATCTATCACCCAATACTCCGTTTCAGAGACTCAGAGATTGCTTTCTCAGCTCCTCAAGTCAGAACTCAAAATTGCTAACAAAAGGCTGAGTTCTTTCCTTTTTCATCAGCATACTTCTGCCGGATCCAGCTCCCCTGGCTTTAGGGATGGTGTAAAATTATCAGCGCCTGCCATTTTAATGTGTTTTTTGCACAGCAGGCTCATGAAATGTGGCAGCTGGAGGCATGTGTGACATGGGAACAGGGTTAGCCAGCTTCTGAAAAGAAGCCACAGTTTTCCTAGGGCAGAATTTAAAGGTGCATGCACATCACCATCTCCAGACTAGCACAAACCCAGGAAACCATCTGCCCTTAGCACTGAAGAAAAGGTGGGGTCAAAGATGACCACGAATCCAAGTGGCCACATGGATTGCATCAGTCACTTGAATGGAACTTGACACTAGGTAAAGGCTCAGAGACAAACAACATGAGGGGTATCCTGGGCTATAATGACACTGGATAATGAAGAAGAGTCATGAAAGACAGAGTGGACTTTATTTCATATGCACTGGGAGGAAACTAGGCCAAGCATTCTTTTATTTGGCAAAACATTTTAATTTCTCTTTCCTTTGGCCCTTACTAAGTTGTAGTTCAATGGTCTTACAAAGCTTTTACTTTGGGTTTCCACATGTAATGACACATCACACTAGACTTATCTTTATGGACACCTGTATGTTCATGTTTGTATCTCTGTGTGTGTGTGTGTGTGTGTGTGTGTGTGTGTGTTAAGCAGTGAGATTAACAGTCTACATATCCTTAGTGGTTAAGGAGTATTTTAAAAGCTGTTGCTTATCCATTCACTAGCCCTAACAAAGTACCCAGATCAAGATGCCAGAATTAAGGTGTGATTCTAACAAGCAGAATCAGATACTAGGTTATTTTTTTCCCTAACATCTGGTACAGACCACCTACACACAAATTGAATTTTTAGGAGAAAAATACATTAAGAACTCTTCTTTTTTTCTAAATTTAAATGCAGTTTGCAGAGCAAATTATCATGGCTTGCAATAAACTCACCAAGATATCTGATCTGACATAGCAATTAAACCAAGTGACCTGTCCTCACGCCGTTTTATGGAGTACCCTTATTCAGGTGGGGAATGTAGCTCTGCACCTTTTCCCCTCATATCAGCTTATATTTTGTTGACTGACAGGGGTATGAACTTTTCTGTTCCCGTGTTCTTGCTTTTCACTCAAGCTGATGAAATTTTCCTGTGAACTTCCCTTCTAGGTATGATTTGTACTAATTGTTCTAATCACAGCTTTTTTTTTCCTGGTCATTCTGGTTTAGAGACCCACTTGAGACCACGACAAGACTCAGCAAGACCATCTGAGTCCTTGCAAAAGTCAATGAGACATGAGGTTTCTACTAAAGCTACACCACTAATACTAACCTGACTTTGTAAATTATCTCTGAGGTCAACAAAAGCTTTAGAAGTCTGCACATTCAAACTGAAATCTTTCAACAGCTTCTTTGGTATCAGTTTTTATGAGTATTTTCAGTACAATTTACAAATGTTATTCTTTTCTTCTTTTACTTGTTAGTCACTTTTTAACTAATAAAATGACAAGCAAACAAAATAACAACAAATAAACTACACTACATACTTCCTACATACTGACATTTGTCTGTATAATAGTAATTGGAAACATTCTCTCTCCCCATAGACGTTTACATATACAACTCTGCTTTTGAAGTGATCTGCTTTTCAACCCCAAAGTAAACAGTTTATCTGCAAAGGAGATTTCTTGTTAGCAAAACCAGAACTAAATAATAATAAAACAATCCTGAAAGTAAAATAGATACAAAATTTTATCACGTGTGAACCAAAGACCGATTCTATCTGATAGAACTATTAGGAGAGACAGCTAGCCTGAAGAAATTTGAACCCTAAAAGATAACAAAGCAAGCACTGAAATTTATCAAATGTCAGTACTTTAATTAGTTATTGATTGAAAACAATGACTAATATTCTGAATTAAAAATTAACACGAAATTCCTAGTAAAACAAAGAGATTTGAAAGAGTATTTGAGGAAAGGCAAACAAAGCATATTGGGTAATATTCCAGAAGTTAAAAATGACTCTAAAACTAGATTCTGAAGGATATGTACTTTGGAATAAGGCATTTTATAGGCATAAAGTTAAATGTTTTCCAAAAGGTAGCTACATATAAAAATTAAAAGATAATTCTTTTCAAACACTTCAAAATGTCTTCTTAACTATTCACTCACTTGTGTTTTTTTTTTCTTTTAGAATGTATTGGGGTGAAATCTACAGAATCACAAATTCTTCAATCACTGATAGTACTCTGTTAAAGGTTGTGTGGCAAATTGCTGTTGCCCTTTCCTTTTCCCTACAGTTTTGTTGTCAAAAAGTAGGCTTCAGGCCACTGGCACTTGCTTAAAAAAAAATTATCCAGATCCTAAAGAATTTTGTTTATATGGGTTTTTTGTTCAGGTGAGTTTTATAAGCGAGAGTGAGACAGAGATGGCAGTCAGAGACATTATTTGAATTAGCAACGTACATAAACAATAAGATATTTTCTTTGTATTTCCTTTTTTAAAATTATTTTTATAATCTTTAAGTACTTATACAAAGTAGTTGTCATTTAAGAAAACAATTTATGAATGCATCTTTATCAATGTCACCCTTTCCAACATTTCCACCCATTCCTCCTAGTCCACCTCTTCCTTCTCCTTTCTTACTTTTTAGGATATGGATTGAAGTTGTTACTTCATGTTCCTCCTTTCTTCTCTTCATTTGTATACTTCTCCCCCTTCCCTTTGACTCCACTCCACCCCTTTCAAGTACCAAATGTTTCGGTGTTTATTTTGTTGAGGTTTGATTTAGGCTTTCTAAGAAATCACTGTTTAAGAGTTCTCCTCCTGAATCCACTGTATTTCAGTAGGTCCATTTGTGTGGCTACCACCCAAAGTATTTACTTATATATTTTCAATTAGAGGAATAATATAGCTTGACAGCAAGAGATAGTTTTGGCTCCTAGGAGGTCATCTCTAAGCCCTTGGAGACGTGCACAGATGTGTGGGTTTGTTGGGAGTGCCCTTGGGTCATGCTAAAAACTCGATTGATGCTGTGGAGGCTTTGTGTCATTCAATATCATCTCAGACTTTGAAGAAGCTAGGGTCAAAACTCAGAAATATCGATAGCTGGTCATGCCTAAATGACTGAACATCATAGAACCCCAAACACAAGGAATGGATGTGTGTTTCTGGTAGTCATTACTCCACACGTATTATTAGCACACATTGGTACTGAAGCAAGTAAGCACTGTCCACCCCAATACAAAAAAAGAAAAAAGGAAGAAAGCAGAAGCTCCACTGTTCACAATTAACTCCCTTGGATCTTACCCATCCCTTCCTCCTTTGCCTAGATTTCATCTGTCCTTTTGTTATCATCAAAGCTGGGCACTTGTGGGTCATACCTGTAATCCTAGCTACTCAGGAAGCTAAATTCTGACCCTTTTATCTCCGATGAACCACCAGAAAGCCAGAAGTGGAGCTGTGGCTCAAGTGGAAGAGTGTTAGCTAGACTGGAGCAAAAATGCTCAGGAACAGTGCTCAGGCCCTGAAATCAAAACCCAGGACCAGCACACGTGCACGCGCACACACACACACACACACACACACACACACACACACACACACACACACACACACACACACACACACAGAGCCATGACAGCCTATGGTGAATTCTGAATCATTGTAACAGTAAACCTGAGGAACCTGTACACTTGAAGCCGTATTATAAGTATAGATGTCTTATGCTGGCAGTTCTTGGTAGAAGGGAGGGTGACATTGAGGACTTGGAGCTGTGTCGAACCCAAATAAGAAGTCATTTTATTCTTGCAGAAACCTAGATGTGATGAAAAGTGTTTAAAAGTGAGAAAACCATAGACTAAACAGATATGATCTCCCTCTGGAGCACATGGAATCTGGCAGCAGGTAATAAACCCCGGCAAGACTGAAAACCTCCACTCATAGTACCAAGTGCCATGCAAATGGCATGTTTGGTGTGTCTCAGTCCTCTATTAATGGGAGTCCCATATTTCCTTCACATGCAGAAACTGAAATTTCTTCTGGGAGCAAGAGTATAAAGCATGGCCAGAGTGGACAGAGCTACCAGATTACAAAGCAAGGGGGTCTGTGATATTGACCACCTCCCTCTCACACCCAGGAGATGACAGCTAAGCTCAGAGGCATCGTGGAGAAGAGAAGGAGCTCGCTTTCAGCCAGCAATGACTCAAAAGCTGCCTTTGTCACCATGCTTCAGTTCATCACAGCTCCATATGATGCCAAAATAGAAGGACCAAGTCAAAGAGGAAAGCCAGAGCCCAAAGGGCCTCTGCAGGTGCCAAAGCACACCTTTCAATGTGAGAAGTGCTTGGAAAATATGGTATTTCTAACATCCTGCAGGCTACAAGTTATATAAAATCCCAGAGAACAAAAGCACCGATCTATTTTCCCTTCAGGACATTCTGTTTTCCTCTGAACAGCTTATGTGTTCTGTATACATGGGCTAAGGAAGGACAGGTAGGTGGGTGTTAGTAACCTGTTTGCTTGAAAGTTGAGAAGGCAGCCATATGCAGAGCAGCATCTGTTGCAGGCTTAGGCAGCCGGCTCCCACAATGAAGCTCCACCTGTTACAGTCGCATCTCCTTTGAAATGGGATGGTGCTCGGCCAAGCTCTGAATTTCTTCCATTTTAGAACCCACATCTCCGTTCACAGGACCAGTGCCCCAACCCACTGAATATTTAACAACTTTGTGTTCCAAGGCCCAATAAAATTCTGGAGGAAATATCACTGTTTTGGCCAATCCTGCTGTTTTATTTCTCAATTTTTTTCTGCTTTTATCAGCGTGTTAGTGCATTTAATAAGCCTTTTCCAAGTTATCAGTAAGCTTCTCATGGTGACCTTTCGGTCTGCAAAGTCACAAATTACAAATCAGAGAAAGTACACTTTTGTTGCATTAAAGAAACAAGGCGTCTGCAAATCAGGGCTCTGTAATTCATGTTCATTTAATTTAGTAATGATTCATGTTTTACCAAGCATATTCGTGAAAAATTGTTTACTGCTACATATATAAACTTTTTTCTTGCAGTCTTTATACCTAGTCCTCTCTCTCATTCTTTGTTTCTCCCTTTCTGTGTGTGTCTCCAAAAACTGGAGTAAATCAGATATAATTCCTCATTCTAAATAACAGCTGAATTGTATATTATCTCAGGGATCCAAAATATCTAAGTAAGAAAGATTTTGATAGCTATCCAGCCTTTCATCTAGCCATCAATTCTTAATAATGATAAAATAATGAAGAGGACTCATGTGGTCTCTACTTCCATGAAACTTCATCTAATGATGGAAATCAAATTCAATAAAGTATTCAGAACCAGTGAAATGCTATGCTTTTATTAGGCAGGAATGTAGGACCTGGGGAATATATGACAGGAATGTTGCCTGAGTAATTCTCAGGGGACACTTAAAAAATCAGGTAGGAATTTGAGGAAGAGGAGAGTTCAAGTTGTCTCAAATTGGAGGTACCAGAGAAGGAACATGGACACTCCTAGAAGAAATGGGAACCACCAGAGAGAGTGTCGAGAAAAGAGAAGGGAGAATTTAGCCTTGTTCATCTGGGATACCTTAGGTGTCCTGCTGAAGCTCTAGGCAACCATCCAAACTCAGTAGGCCTTGACTGAAAGATTTATCTGTTTAGACCCTTTAAGGCTTACCAATGACTTTAACATCAAACCCAAATCCTAACTAGGTTAACCTAATGCTAGGAAAACATAGAATCAGGAACCAGAGATCTAGTCAAAAGGGACCTGAAGATCAGAGATAGGACATACAATTTAAAGCACTGGACACAAAGGTCATAGTGAAGTTCAGAGCATGATTGATTGGACTGTCTTGATGATGAGCTTATGATGTCCTAACACATTTCCTTTTACTCTCTTCCCTAAGGAATAAAGTCTGGATTGCACAGCTCAAGATTCAGTATAAGATTCAGCTTGAATAGTTAGAGGGACTAGAGTGATACCACACCAGCTATGAATGATTCATTCAGTTTTTCTTATGTCCTCATCAGCATTCATTCACTCAAAATGCATTCATAGAACAGGCCATCCATCTTAGGAAAGCATCTACCCTTGTTTGTTCAGTAATTCAATATATTTGTAGAGATACATCCGACTAAAGAACACCTAGAAAAGTTAACACCTCTACCTTATGTTTCAGGTGTCTAAGATCAGACACCTGTCACAGTATCAAGAATAGGCAAATAAAAATCTGGGCAATAGTAATGAGCAAAATGAGTTGGCCTTCCCAAATTAAAATAGCCCAGAATACAATTTCAATATTAGAGTTAACCTAACAAAAAATGTACTTATTGTGTATTGACAGGCTGGCAAAATAATTGCACAATTACTGTTTATTGTCAAACAGACTCAAAGCTTGAGCTTCTTAAAGAATTCAAGAAGGATTGAGAAATTCTGCTCCTCCTTGTTTTATGAAATTATGTAATCTAATTTTAAATGAACTAACTAGGCAATATAGGAAAATAAGCGTTGAAGGAGAATTTATGAAATGTGTGTAGAGGCTGTGCAAACAAAAGACTTGGTTCAGGACTGCTGAGATGGGATTTTACGAGATTTAGATAAAGTGGAATAAGATGGTAGCTGTTTGCTTCCTATTTCCTTTCTGAAGTCAGCCTATCTGAGTGAGTGCTGATTCAGATATACCAATAATAGCATTGCCATCCACATAACCAATTGTTGTGACCAATCCAGTAAACCAATGTTCATCCTTTTATATTCTACAAGAATATAAGCTAATCCTCATAGATCCACCGACATTTTCCTAGATCAAGAGGCAGATGGACAAATGTTTCCTGTCCTCCCTCAAAGAGTGATCCAAAGGCTGTGAGGTAAAGAATATTTCCTACAATCTCAAGTCTTAATAACTTTTGAGGATTAAGTCACTTACAAGTAATCTGAGCTTCCTTTCTGTTCTCATGAGGACATCACTTTCATCAATGAATGAAAGGAGAGACACTTTTTGAATCACATAACAGGCTAGGAATCATGTAAAGAACAATGTGACTCCAACGTACTTCTCAATGAGACTCTTCATATATTATTTGTCTTCTTGTCTATCAGAGGTCCATTCTAATGTATACTAACTAATTGCTAGTATTGAAGTCAGAATTACTCACATGCTTTACTGATAGGTCTTCATCTATTATTCTCCCATTCATTACCTACAGAAGGCTAAACTGGACACTATGTAATTCCATTCCTACTAGGATCAAGTCTCAATGCTATTGTTGATTGTTACTGGACAGTTAAGGAATATATGAGCGATGTTTTATCAACACCATTTACCTGCTCATGAATATTTCCTAAGGAAGTCCTCTCTCTTTACAAGCAGATGAAAAGATATAAGCCTTTCTATCCATCATGTCTGAGTACTCAATGTCTATTATTCCATATTTATGGATTTCAAGACCAATCTACCTCTTCCCCAAAAAAGCAACCAGATGTTTTGTGAAAAATCTGTAGTTAAGAGCCTCATTTCTATATTTCAGAACACTGTCAGTTGATCTCCTAAAAGAGTACATTTTGGACCATTAAGAACTCCAGGAGAAGAAAATTTATAATACTATTTTGGGGATAGAATACAAGGAAGATAAAATTTAATGAACCTTCATTTTATGTAAATACAACAGAATGTTGGATTTATAGAACTGATAACATCAGGGAACTCATTTAATTTTATATAACCCATGGTTCCAAACTTAAGGAATTAATCTGTTAAAGTTATTACCCTGTTAGATCAAGGGCCAGTAACTTTGTAAAATATGCATGCTGAGAAATCAACCATAGAAAGCAGATTGAAGTTTCAGCAGATGCAGTATAGGAAGGCGTTTGTTTTCCTACAAATGGAAGAAGTGGAACTCACCCACAAATTTTTTCACTTTGTAAATAAGGAAAAGGGCACATGTGTTGCTTTCTCAATACAGTCATAACCTGCAAAAAGCTATATTTAGGGGCTGGCTCCATGAAAGAAGTAAGCCTGGGTATTCTTCAAAGTGTCCCCTACCTCAGGGCCCAGGAGAAGGACAGTGAGGCGATTTCCAATATGGTGGAACCTTTGCACCAGACCTTGGAGTTGAGGATCACATGTGAAAAATGGAAAAACCAACATAAAAAGGCTAAAAGACAGGGTTAAAATGAGAGTGGATTAGAAGATCGCATTGAAACATTATTTGGAGAAGGCAACTCAGTTGGGGAAAACTGCCGGGCAAGAATTCCAGCTGTTTTAGCCTGGTACTAGTCAGGCATTAGATCCAAGACGAGACAGATGGCAGAGTAACTATTTATAAAATGTAGGTGGGATGGAGGGAAACTATTTTTAAAAACCACAGTAACTTGCTAGAAAGAATAGCAGACCCCTCATCACATAAACTCTGTGGAGGAAGATAGGGAGAAGCCACTGGTCCTTAGAAATAGAGAGAAATTACTTAAAGGCCATATGTGGCCCCCATGTGTGGAAGAACACAACCTTAAAGTGACCTTGCAGACAGAAGGCCAGAGAAAAAAGAAAGCTAGATCACAGTCTCTGACCCCACCTCTTACTTGCCAGGGCTCCCATTGACTGCACCCAACCAGAAGCCAGAAAGAAGAGGAGTTGGTTTGTGCCATTGGTATAGATCAGCCTCCTGGGGCACACAGTAGCCTGGAAAGCAGTGGAAAACCAGTAGAAAAGCCAGTGGAAGCTATCTCCCTTTAAGAATCCAAATAACCTCCTTGCAGCACATCAAGGAAAACCAGTCCCAAAGACATCCATGCAGGTAAGAAGGTTTGTCTCTAATAATTTCCATTCAATATTAGCTTCAGTTAATCTAATGTATTTGCCCAGTTAATAAAATCTATTTGAAACTCAGTGCTGAAATCTGAAGAAGACTGAACAAAAATATCTGTCATACTCCTTTCCCCCTGCATGCCTCCCACATAGAACTTACAGTATTTTTTATTCATATGACTACAGAATAGTTGCTAAGTTTCTGATATATGTTAAAGACAAAGAGATATTGCATCTCTATCTTCAAAGATAATATACAATAGAAGATGTATTTGAAAATCACAAAGACTAAAAAGAGAGAAATGTTAATTATTAAATGACAGGATGTCATCTCTTAAGAAAACTGGGCGAATAGAAAAGGAATCACATGTCGGGGCTGGGAAGATGGCTCAGTGGTAGAGCATTTGCTTTGCATGCATGAGGCCCTGGGTTCAATTCCTCACCACCACATAAGCAAAAAGAAAAAAGCCGGAAGTGGCACTGTGGCTCAAGTGGTAGAGCGCTAGCCTTGAGCTGAAGAGCTGAGGGACAGTGCCCAGACCCAGAGTTCAGACCCCACAACTGGACCCCCCCCCAAAAAAAATAAAAGAAGAGGAATCATATGTCATATGTCCACAAGAAGAAAATTTTTTAAAAATCCCAGACTCTTGTTTGGATTCCTTATCAGTTGTAGATACCCTGATCAGCGCTGCAGTACTTTGAAAGGCTACTTTGCCTTGGCAGACTTATAAGTTCAAAGTCATTCTCTGTCCACTCTATTACGTTCCTTCTAGTTTGCAGCTAATAGGAACCGTACCTTTGTGCACATTAGAAAAAAAGGGGAGGGGCTCATCTTTGGGTAGATCAAATAGGAAATACCGCCCCCTTCCAGAGTGATGAGCCCAATAACATTCAGTTAGACAGGAGACCACCACAAGCTTGTTTTCATCTATCTATCTTGCTGCTGTAAATACGGAGGCAAGATTGCTCTGTGCCTCATTGTCCTTCATTTGTATAATGAGCTTTAATTAGATCGGTAAGATTTTCTTTTCATTCTAACTTTCTCTAGTATGATTAATATAAAAAGGAGGAAATTTGTTGTCTTTTGCATAGAGGGTGGCAGTCTTTCTTTTTGAGCATTCTCTGGGGATATCTTACAGTACCATCATTACTTCATTAAGCTCTGTCCCCAGTCTCCAGAATCAAGCATCCCAATGTCATTTCCTCCGTTTCTTCCCTATAACTGAGCTTCTCCTTCCGTGACTTCTACAACCTCCTAGAGGAAGAGTTTTCCCTCTAGCCCTCTAAGCCACCTGCTAATTGGCATGTGATGAAGCATCCCACCTGCACAACCCCTCTCTCCTGCTAATAAATGACACAAATTAAAATGATCACGCTTATCGTATATTCCACTTGAGATCAAATAAGGGAATGTTTCATTCTGTGTAAGTATCTTCCAGCTGTAGGAGGAAAATGTTAATCAGACATTAAAGATGCCAAGAAAAATAAATTCAATGTGTAAATAGCTACTGTGAGTAATTAGCTATTTACTATTTAATAAGTGCCAAATAAGATCTTCCTGTTTACAACACTGCAAAAAAAAAAAAATTCTTCAAAGGAGGCTACAACCAGATAGTACTGAGAAGGGCCCCCCAATGAAACCTTAAAAGTTTCATCAAGATATATTTTAGGCCTCTTGTGGAGGTAACAGAGCTCAGCAACTCGACTGAGCGTAAAGTGAGTGGAACTAGTCTGAGTGTGAACAGAGAAAGGCAATTGGATATTTGTTTCCTAACCGGCAGAGTGAAGTATCAAATATAAGTTGATTGTGTTCATCAACTTCTGCTGCTGTGATAAAAATATTTTGACATACATAATTTAAAGAGAAGGGGTTTCTTTTAGCCACCTGGTTGTGTTGGGTCTGGTCCCATGCAAGGTGAGGCAAACCCTATTTAAGGAGAATTCATTGTCACAAGGCATCTCACCTCATAGAGAACAGGAAGCAATAGGGAGAAGCAGAGCCCTGGAACAAAACACACCCCTCAAAGGCATATCCCCAGTGACCCATCTCCAACTTGATTGCACCTCCCAGTTTCCATCACCTTTCAATAATGTCATTAATCTAAGCCATTGACTAGAATCCTCATAATCCAATCATTTTCCCCAAATCCCCCACCTCTGAACGTTACTTTGAGGATTAAACTTTCAACAGCCATGCCTTTAGGAGACCTTTCATATCAGAACGACACCAGCCTTTTTAGTTGTAACTATCTGCTGCTAGAGTTATGAATGAATTTTAACCACAACAGTGGACCTGTTCCTTGGGTATTAGTGCCTAAATTAATTACTTCATCTAGTAAGGTACTCTTGGTTCCTGAAATTTATTGATATAGTATTTTCCCTCAAGAAACTGCTAGGAAAAGAAGCAAAATAATGAGAGCTATGCATGTGGTGGTCTGGAATGTGAGAAGATACAGTCACAGTAATCCATTTCTGTGCCACAGTTTCCATCTGTCTGTTGATCACACCAAGGTAAAGAGACTTGCATTCAATGTGTAAATATCTACTTTTCCAAACAATATTCCACCAAGTACTCCCTTTTACAAGAACCTATCTCAGGGTCTAGTAAGACATGTAACATGTGACTAACCATGAAGCAAAGATGGTATATGGGTTTTTCTGTTTCGTTTTGCTTTGTTTTTTTTACACTTTCTTCAAAGTAAATACACAAAACAAAGCTAACCTATTTTTTTCCCTTTAAACAACCACACATTTGTAACCTGACTCCAGAATGGATGGTGGTAGTTTTAAAGAGTCTTTTCTGTATTTCAAGCTCATTCTTTCCTTTTACTTCTCTTCTTCTCTTACTTAACAAAACTAGATCTAGCCCAGAATCAAAGCCATTCCTGTACCAATAAACCACTATCTTGGATCGTACAATGTCTTATCTTCAAGTCTGAAATGAGGAAACTGGGGAGAGAGTATGTATTATAATTAGATTTCAGAGCAAGGAACCACTGAGGCTTTTGCACAACTTTTGACTCAGGGACCTCTAGCTACAAGATAAATGTGTACAATTATATAACTTACTTCACAGATCTGCTGGGAGGATAAAAAGAGTATATGCACATAATGTTCTTGAACAGTGAATGGCTAGAGCAAAGCAATTAGTAGTAGGTGCTATTTTTTAATTGTATTATTTATTAAATCAACTCTATCCATTAAAAAAAACTGAAACAGGGAAAGGTTAAGAAGACAAGTAAAGCCAGGTTTGTTCTTTACACTGAAGTGTACCCACTGTCATTTTGACATATTTATCTTTATCACATATATTTACATAATATAATGTACATAATTTTTAGTCAAGAATGGTACCCTACTATATATTTTGTTTTCTGAATCATTACATAATATTGGCAATAATTTCTTATGTTCTTAGGAATGCCTCAAAAAACATGATTTTTAATGAGCATATCATAGGCCACCATATGGCTATGATATAATTTATTTACCATTTTCCAAGTGATTACTAAGATTTTTAGATAATTATCAGTTTTCTACTCTTAGAAATAATGCAGCAGCTCATAGACTTCCTAGACCATTTTGTGGTACAATTTTTAATAGCTTTCACTATAGGAAGCTGAATTTGAAATGACTTTCTAGGCCACTCCGTCATCTGGCCCTTCATGATGAATGTTTCTGATTGATCCATGTCCTGATTATTCATACAGAAGCCAGAAGTAGAGGGCAGGGATTGAGAACCAGCATAAAACAACGCCTTCATCTGTGTGCAGGTGTCATGAAGACAAACCTGGACAGGCCTTAATATAAGCATATTTCACCTTCTTCAACATAAGACTAGAAACTCATTCTAGATTCTGACAAGAGGCTTATTTCATACTGCTTTTGTCTTTATCTTTGGCTGAATCTTATTTGAGTGAGAAATTAAGATATACCATGTCAGGAGCAACTGGCTTGTATCTATTTTATTTACTTATTTTTATATTTAGGAGATGCAATTATGAAGTAGTGATCCACAGATGCACAGAATTACAACAGATATCTCTTCATTCTAGTCATACCAGCCTGTCTTTCTCCCTTTCTCTCTCTCTGTCTCTCCTTTTTCCCTCCCTCATATCCAATTCCATTTTCCTCTTCTCAGACACTTATTCTTAAATATAGAAGTTGAATCTATTCATCTAGTCAGTTATGTTTATATTCAGTATATTTCAGACTCTTTTTTCCTACATGTTTATCTGTGACAAACATGGCATGTTCTATAGATTTAAAATGTTATATTTCTCTTTCTTTTATCAGTGTTTGAACATACATCTCTTTATGTGTTTCTCAGGTTACTCTTTGAAAATTGATCCATTGTTTTCCTTGTTATATATCTCTAAGTCAGATATCCTATCTTTCTGTTGGCTATTTTAGAATTACTTTTTAAATGTTTCTAATTAGTCCTTCACCAGTTAGAGATATTGCATACATCTTCATGAAAGAAAACTCCCTTCCGAATTGACTTTAAATAATTCATAGCTGCGTGCTTGGAGGGAATTCTAGTCAGTAGAGAAGATAGTGTTTGAAGGAGCAAGTTCACTGCATCCTTTCCAGATCATGAAAGCATTCTACTCTCCCACCTCTTGCTTTTATCTTTCTCACAAGAAAGAACCACTTCACTGCTAGCTTCTGTAGAAACCATTAGCAGTGATAGCAATTATTATTACCACTATAAGTCTTACTTGCAAACAGTCGGCATAAGAAAAATTCCACAATTAGAAAGTTGTAATAAGTATATCCAGAATGCTATGACTCTCATATGATAGAGGGTCAAATGGATATCTGGGTATTTTCATACAATTTGCTTTCCTTTTTTAAACAATACTTGTTTCTCTTCATATCTATGATTTTGTGTATGTATTGAGTTGTCTTTTGTTCGTATTTTCCTCAATTTTGAGGGACTTGGTGTTTGGAAAGATGGTGAACTAACAAGGACATGTCAAGCCCTCATTAGCCACAGCCTCATAGTATATCAGGTGTCCCAGAGAATGGCACGAGACAAAGGCATCATTGCATTGGATGCATCTTGATTGTACAATCAAGTTCTACAAAAAGCATAGGCACCAGTGTCATGTACTTTCTGTAAGCTTACCTTATAACTGGGATGTACCCATTACTGAACAGAAATATAGGATCTCAAGACTAGTAGATCTTAAAAAGTAAGAGTATAACAATTGCTCAGGACATAAGTAAGGGATATTGGCACTAATGAAGGTTCTTTTGTGTATAAGAAAAGATGAAAGAGAGGGAACTCTCCTGGCCTACCTCCAAACCCTTTGCTTATCTGCAAGAAGCAACATGATTGGCTTGTGATGTTGAAGGGAACAGTACAACACATTCACTGAAGTGCCACTTCCTTGTGAGATGGATGGCTTTGGACAGCTTACATTCTCCTGTCCTCCATCCCAAATGTCTGCATCCCAGTGTGAGACCCTCTTGTTTTAACACTGTCTGTGACCAATAAGCCACTTTCATAAAACTGGCCTATCCCACAAATGTCAACATTCTCTCTTCCAGTCTCAATCATTAAATGTTGAAAGGGGTGCATAAACTGCTTTGTCAAATGGCAACTTCTTTGTAACAGCTAATTAAAAATAATTTTTAAAATACAAAAAAAAATATCAATGTAGCCAGGTGCTGGTGGCTCACGCCTGTAATCCTAGCTACTCAGGAGGCTGAGATCTGAGGATCATGGTTCAAAGTCAACCCAGGCAGGAAAGACCGTAAAACTCTTATCTCCAATAAACCACCAGAAAACTGGAAGTGCTGCTGTAACTCAAGTGGTTAGAGCGCTAGCCTTGAGCTGAAGAGCTGAGGGACAGCGCCCAGGCCCAGAGTTCAAGCCCATTGACCAACCAAAAGAAAAAAATTAATGTCATGTATTAACTCCTTTTTCATATTTCTCAAATGATTTAAAACTCAGGACTTAATGAGAGCTGTTGGGGCTCCTACAAGAGTAGAATCTGATAAACCATGCATATAAGTAGGATTCACAGTTTAATTTAGTAGAGCCTGAGTGAAACAACTCAGAAATCTCTACATTTTAAAATGAATCTTTATTTTTAGTATGACTCTCAGGTAAGGCTCCAATTAACCTCAATAATGACTTTGGAATCGTTCTAAATGCTTTTGAATACCTGTAGGAGCACCAGGAAGATTTTAAACATAGCTCTGGACATAAATGGAATTCTTTTTTATTTAATAGTATGTAACATCTTCTAGTAAAGGTTAATACTTATGGAGTGGCTACTTTTTTTTCTCCGGCTTACACTAGCACCATCCTGAATTATACTACAGGGTTAGCCCTAGGATAATTATAAAAGACACAAATTTTACCCAATTTTTTCAAGCTGGAAAAACCCAAGGTCCAAAGAAATTTAGACTTTCCTAAGGCTTTATAACCATCTAAACAACTTTCAAAACATTTGAACTCAGTTGGGCACTGATGGCTCACGCCTGTAATCTTAGCTACTCAGGAGGCTGAGATCTGAGGATCATGGTTCAAAGCCAGCCCAGGCAGGAAAGTCTGTGAGACTCTTATCTCCAATATACCACTCAGAAAACCAGAAGCGGTGCTGTGGCTCAAGTGGTAGAGCACTCACCTTGAGCTGAAAAGCTCAGGGACAGCATCCAGGCCCAGAGTTCACACCCCACAACTGACCAAAAAAAAAAATTCAAATCTCCTGGGTAGAACGTTTTTTCCACTACATTATTCTGCTTTGCTCTCACATTTGTACTTCTATAACCTGTGAAACAAGCCATTAACCAGTGGCTTTAGGAAGCTACAGTTCCCTCCCAGCTTCCAAAGTGTTACCAAAATATTCTGGCTGATTCCAGTGTCAAATCATTATATCATGATCGTTTTGGTACTTATAATACTCCACAAATAATATTGAATATCTTCATTGAGAAAGGAAGGTAAGTAGGTGTAAGCTGACCTCATATTCTCTCTCTAGCAATGTATGAGAGTGAACAAATCATGGCAAGTTTTTGTTACTCTATATGCTGTGTAAAATCCATGATTTTGATGGTTTGATGGAAAGAGCCAAGATATTGAAGTAAGGAAGCTTAGGTTCTAATTTGATTTCCTTTCCTTTCTGGCAATTCATTTGTACTGTTTAATGTTTCCTCAGAGTTAGTGAAGATCAAGGTTGTGTAATATCATCTCTTTTACTTCCTTCCTTGGAAAAACATGGATATAATTGATCATGATCTTGCTTTTTCAATTGCCTTGCGTGTCATAGCCCCCAAAGTGTCTGGGTCCAGAGCTCTGAAAGGCATCAATCAAATGATACATTTGTCAAGGTGTCTGAAGCACATGCAAGCTAAAGCTAACCCCTGTCCACCACTAAGCCTGAGATCTTTGTCAGTAGGGATTAAAGAAACAGCAGCAATTAGGTGGAAAACCTTCACCCTGAGCTTAACAATACTTTCAAGGGCAGATGGGTCATAATGGCTTGTGTTAAACATACTCACTTTTATATAAAAAACTTTCAAAAAAATAACCAGTGACTTTTATTCCTCTCCTGTAGTTTGATCTCAGGGCAAGAAAAAGAGTAGAGATAGTCTTCCCTGACATCTCTCACTCTGGTGATAATAATTATAAACAATTCCAGCAGAGCATTTGTTAACAAAATCTAGAAGAAAGGCCCTACATGAAGTATGATCTCATATAGGATTCAAAGCCTCTGGGTAAGGAAGGACCAAACAGCTAAGGCAGCTGGAGCAACCACCAGCAGGGCCGCCAGGGCCTTGTTAGCGAGAGAATGTCAGGCAGTCCCCAGCCATAAAAGTCTCTCTCTTCCTCTGTCCCAGTAGCCCTTCCTGTAAATCATACCCAATTCATCTTAGTCAGCATCTTTCGAGATAACCTCAAAAATCCCACACCATTTTTAGGTAAATGAGCTGTCTGGCTAATAATGTCTGTCCAATAAAGCAGACACCACCAATACACAATTATATCCCCTAGGAATCAAGAATCCCTGTAGGAAGGCCTTCCCCTTCATTCCCAATCCATTTTGTAACATTAAGTGATCCATGTTTCCTAATGAGGTTCCTTGTGTTCAAACCCATAGGGACTTTTGTAAGTCCAAGCAAGCTTTGGAGTTAACATGCCCATCATCCATGCATCTAAATAATGTACAGTTTTTGTTTGTTTGATTTTTCAATTCTCTCTAGTCCTCTCCCTGTTGCACCAATATCAAACTAACAAGACACTCTCAGCACCCCTGACAAAACAGCCTGCTGATGACTCACTCCTGCAGGTCTGAGTGCTTCCCTTGTGATGTCTGTTTTCCCTTTGCTGATAATATAAACTTCCTGCCACCTGTGACCCGATAGGTTTAGGTTGTTTGTTTGCTCATCGACTTGAAGCAGTCTCCTACTTAGCCCTGGACTTGACCCTCAACTGACTCCTGTGCCAGAGCCTAATAATTTCCCCAGAGTTCTAGTTACAGTGTGCACCTGGCCTTTCCTCTATTACCAGAAGCCTTCCTCAAAGCACAGGCCTGTGCTTGAGACCCAAGGTGCTTTAAGGATGAAAGCCAGATTTTCACCAAACGTGGAATTCAAGAACTCTCTGTCCTTCCCTGCCACACATATCCATGTGGAGCATGTTGTGTGAGCTTTCCCTGACAGTTTGAAAAGGCCTTTGAGGTTTAATCAGTAGATAGTGGCAACAGGATCACACAGCGTTCATAGTGGGAATTCTTATCTCAATGCTCCTGCCGGCAGAACACCAAAGACTGCAAGCATTGAGGTTTATTTAGCTGTAAGGAAGAAGGGTCACGGTGATCCTTGGGTGACTGGATGTAAAAATACCATTTTCTCAACTCAGAAGGGATCTCTAGGCAATAGGTAACTGCAACTTAGAAGGAAAAGGTCAGAGTAAAATTACTTCCTTGCCTTTAAAGTAGATTTCTATCCTTTGTGATTCCTACTATAATTCTTTAAAACACTAATGTTGCTCTGTTTTTTTATTCTTTTTTACTTTTACCTCAGCAAATGACCCTGCCTAATCAAGTTACTGATGAAAAATAATCCCTATGGATGCATCGGAAGAAAAAGATTATTCACAATTTGCAGTTTCTGAGCACATACTTATAGCGAGCAGTTCCTAAAGGCCCAAAGATCATTCAGAACTTACATGAGAACACATAAGCTTTCTATGTAAAAATTGCCTGACTTTCATATGTTTTCCTTACATGTGTTGTGCCATTATTTGAGGGGTTCAAAGGGGAGAAGGATGAAGGAGGTGATGCTGATCAAGATGCATTAACCTCCTTGTATAACTACTTAAAGATACTAAATAAAATGAAATGCTGCTTGTCATTCTCATTATTTTTACTCATTTAAATATCCTGCCTGCAATCCCTCCAAAATTGTCTTGTTGATCCAATGTGGTCCTTAGACTTGTAGTGTTGGCATTACCCGTGGGACTGTTGAAAAAGCAGTGTTTTATTCTCCATCTTTGGAGTGCAGGATTAACACCAACATGTAAGAAGTTTGGGGTTAAAGAAAAAGGCCTAAGCCAGGTACCAGTTGCTCATGCCAGTAATCCTAACTATTCAGGAGGTTGAGATCTTGAGGATTGGGATCCAAGACAGTCTGGAAAGTCCATGAGACTCTTATCTCCAATTAAAAAATAAAGCCAGAAGTGGCAATGTGGCTCATGTGGTAGAGTGCTACCCTTGAGCAAAACGAAGCTCAGAATCAGTGCCCAGACTGAGTTCAAGCCCCAGAACCAGGGGGGAAAAAAAAGCCTAAACCTTTAATTTAGTCCCATATTCAAGATCTCAGATTTAAGATTTAAGGTTTATGATTTTTGACTTAAGATAGATTTTTCAGCTTTTTTTAAATGCTATGTTCCTTTTGTTTGTTTGCTTGCTTGTTTAGGCATTCGTACTCAGGCTTGAATTCAGGGCCTGGGAACTGTCCCTTAACTTTTTCCCTGGCTGGGTGGTTAATTCCAGATAAGAATCTCATGGAGTTTCCTGCTCCATCTTCTTCTCAGCTCTCAACCTGGAGAGTAGCTAGGATTATAGGCATAAACCACCAATATTCTACTTCATGGAACTTTTTTTATAAAGAGTATGTAATATGTGTTTAGGGGTTGAGAGTTAAAGACAGCTGATTTGTAAAGCAGGTAATGGACACAGGATGTGAAATTCACAAGTTTGATATAATCCTTCCCAAGGATTGCTGTCTGCTGACATAGAATATGATTCACCTTTTCCCCTTCTTCCTTTATTAACCATAATTTCTTTTGTAATATTTTAATGATCTTCTAAACTAGACCAACTCAATCTTGAAGAGGAAGTTAATATGGAAGTCCAATCTTCTAAGTAATAGTGAAACTAACAAAAAAGAACATCTATAAGAATTAAAAAGGAGTGTGCTAAAGCAATTTCTGTTTTTAAGCCATTAAGTATTTTTGCTCCCCATTCACTCATTCCCTTTTAATAGATTTATCACTGAAAACTTTCTCTTTTACCTCACTGTACATTGAAAAGTATGCATGTGTACAAGTCTTTGACTTGTCATAGGAAATAATTAAATAACAATTTAATAATAAATTAATCTTGTCTATGAATTTCATGGAACAAAATATTCTTAAAGATGAGGAAATAGAATCCTGGAATCCCTCTCTCTCTCTCACACTCTCTCTCTCTCTTTTTCTGGTCGTGGGGCTTGAACTCTGGGCCTGGGCGCTGTCCCTCAGCTCTTCAGCTCAAGGCTAGCACTCTACCAGTTGAGCCACAGCGCCACTTCCTAGAATCCCATGGAATTCAAAGAAAAATAATTCAATGAAGACACAGGACATGAGTTAGCCTTGAAAAGATGAGCAGAATGAAAAGCTCACTAAGAGATATAGCTAAGGATTAAAATAAATAAAGTGATACTAAGTGAAATGGTCTCCATGACATGAAGAGGGGTTTTTTGTGATTTTTGTTTTTAGTGCACTGTTTGCAGGTATTTCTTTTGTCTTTCTTTTTTTCTTTTTCTCTCTCTCCTCCAGTTTATTCCCTGTGGTCACTGTTTCTGACTTCTGTACCCTTTGTCTTCTATATAAGTTTATCTGATTCAGGTAAGGGAATAAATGGTGGGACAAAGGGTGAACCAATGTAACAGCAATACTCACTAGATGCTATGTTGGAAATGAACATTACAACTTAGGGGGAGGGGGGCATGAGAAGGGAAATTGGGAGAAAACGAGGGAGGCTAACACTGTTTGAAAAGAAATGTATTCATTACCTTACTTATGTAACTGTAACTCCTCTGAACATCACCTTTACAACAAAATAAAATTTTTTTTAATGACGTTGGCATGCAAACTTTCTTCTAATATTTAATTTGAGCAACATGGTGAATTGGTGAAAAACAAAGACTGCTTCCCCAACATGCAAAATTTCATCCCAAAGTCATGGCCAACTTTAATCTTTTTAGATTTTTCTTTCTGAGCATCCAATTATACTAGTTTTGTACATATGTGTCCTACATTCTCATATTCTTTTGAAGATATACACATCTTTAGCTCATATTTTATACTTGAGTTTTTCAGCTATCAATTTTTACTTTTTGATATTTCCTTTTGATTTATTACTTTGTTAGCACTTCAAGTTCTCCACTAAATAAATCCATCTTGTGCTCTATTTTTTGAGTATCTGAATCTCAGTTGTTTTTAAATCCATGATTCATCATTACAATACCTCATATCCTGTATACCTATTTCTGCTGCCTATATTTTCTCTTGATAACGTTTTAGTTTCTCTGCTGGTAGAGTATCCTCATCAATTATACCCACACTGATCTATAGATTAGATGCAATCACAATCCAATTTCCGCCCCATCTGTAAGGAACTTAAGAAAAAAGATCAGATACCACAGTCTCATTTCCTAATCCTCTTCTTTTTAACTTAGTGTCCACAACTACTTGCTCTTCCTTGGATCCTGAAAATATTTTTAAATATTCAACTTTTTCTTCTTATTTAGACTCATGACAGTTTTTGCCACTCTCTTTTTATTGGCTCATTGTAATTTAAACTCCAGCATGGCAAAGTTTTGGTGTTCACCAAAGGTAGAAAGGTAGCTTCCCGATGTCTTCCCATCCTGAATCTGTATCTCACTTAGACATACACATGACAAGCCTCCACAGCTACCAATTCCATCTTCTTGCAATGATCCATCATTTATCTTTTAGAATAATTGATACTTTAACCAACAGTGAGGATTTCTTAGTGTTGTTTCAGACAATATGAAAATCTATATTACAATGTATTTAGGATTTGCCTTTTGACTTCCTTTGACAAACTGTATGTATATGCATAGCTACATTTAAAATATGTGGAAATGTTGATAAGAGGAATCAAAAGTGAACTCTGTTTCCTTTGTGATAACATTATCTGACAGAGATCTTTGGGGGGACTCTAATAATGTGATAAATAAACCCAATATAGCTCATTTCATTTATATAGAATCAATTCGGGTGATTCATTTGATGGTCCTCAAAGGACTACTGAATATTTTAATTTTTATTCCATTCATTATAGGAAAGACACATTGCATAATGTAGACAATCACATTTACTAGAAAATGCCCTCATTATGCATGGACATAGAGTGAGGAAGGAAAATATAACCTGGTCAGTTATTTTCTTTAAATTTAACCTTGCACAGAAAAATGAGAATTTGTTGCTAGGAACTTTTTCTTAATAGATTTCCATGTGAAAAATTCAGTGTAGGAAGGACGAGTTTGGCCACACAGGAGTATGAGAAACATATCCTCAGATATGTTTTTTGGTAGGAAGGACGAGTTTGGCCATACAGGAGTATGGGAAACATATCCTCAGATTTGTCAAGTGAAGATCTCAGGAGCTGTGTCTATTCCAAATTTCGAATATGCTTATTGTTAAATCCCATGTGCTATGGGGTAAGCTAATTCCCCCAAAAAGTCATTCTTCTGGCAGATTAAGAGAACAGTTTGCTTTTGCCTCAGGCCATTAACATCTTAATAAAATGGTCATCAACTGTGATAATGAGTCATCTTTAGAGGACTTTATCTATTATAAACCTTATTAAATAACAAATTTATTATTGCTGACATGTATTTTTCCAGCCCTCATCAAAGATGCTTCTCACTCTAGTTCTCTTTCCCTTTCTCTAAAATTTTAGTTCAATGTGACTAAATTTCTGTGCCAAGAACATGTTTACAAGTTTGTTGGTTTGTTTTACTTTAAGCAATTGGAAAATGATTCTCATTTTCAATAATAGTTGATTAAGCTAAACACATTTTATGGGCTTTGTTGAGGACCACAGTCTGTTTAGCAGTGATAATTTACTACGATTGACTGATCTGGGTGAAACAGACAAGTTGCCAGGCTTAAGGAAAAATGTGTACTAGGAATAATCAGAAGATCAAAAATATATACAATTTAGATTTTATTTCCTCATGAAAATAAAATAGTATAAAGAGCAATTATATTTCTCACCAGCAGTGGGGGCCTATTAATTTTTTTATTGGAATAACCATCAACACCCTATTGAGTCTACAACTGGTAAAGGAAAATATATGCAGAACTAAGCATACAAAAACCCAATCCACAATGATGAGAGCAAGAACTACATCGAAAGCAAGAGTACTTTAGAGTATAGGATAGAAAATATTTTTAATCCATTTCCATCATCTTTACAAAGCTAAAAAGATCTCACCTGAAATAAAAAGAAATCAGGAAACCTGGGCTGGTTCATTTACATTAAACAGGGCCATCTGTGGTTAGACTGGGGGTTTTTGAACATCTCTGCAGCAATGTACAAAATTACTCTGGGTTATAAAACTACAGGCAGATAATCATTTTGGAAATAAAGATGTCAAGATTCTAAACTTTGCAAAGAGGGCAGCAAAGAGATAAATGAGACACAGATGCATTATTTTTATTTTTTATATTTTAGTTGCTGGGTATAAGCTCAGTTCTCAGGTATGCTAGGTGTGCATTCTACCACTTGAGTCACACATCCAGCCTTTCTTGCTTTAGTTATCCTTTGAGTAGGGTCTTCTACTTAGATTTCCAAGAGGCTGGGCCTCACAGCATAATCTGATTCCCCTTCATGTATAGTTGGAGTCATAGGCATTCCCTCCCATACTCCTCTGTTTGATTGAGAAAGGGCCTCACTAACTTTTAGCCCAAGTTGGCCTTGAACTATGTTTTGAGTCTTCACCTCTAAACTATTCTTCAGTTGGGATTGCTAACCTGACCCACCATGTCTGTCCCACATTGGACATTTCTAAATTATAAACCAGCCGCACTTGGTAAAAGTGTGAAAAACCAACAGCTGACTTTCAGTCTGAAAAAACAGATAGCGCTTGATGACATCAACAGTTAATTCTTTTAGAAACATAAAAGAATAGTAATTGTAACCCCTCTGTACAGTATTTTCACAATAAAAAAAGAAACATGCAAGAATAACCTGTTTTTTTAAAAAAAAAAAAAAGAAAGAAATGCATTCATTACCTGACTTATATAACTATAACCTCTCTGTGTCGCCTTTAAAATAAAAATTAAAAAAATAAATTAACTTTTAAAAAGTGCTTTGTGTCAAGTGAGAATAAGGTGGCAGGTTGAAGGTTTTCTCGCCAGCAAGAACACTGAATTTGGGAACGGGATGTCATATTCTACGTCAAGATGAGGTTTCCTTCAACATTTCCATCTAAAAAACAAGATAGTTTTCATCCACAAATCAATGAAGGTTAGCATTCTAAGACGCTTATGGCTTTGTCCATATTTCACTAAAAAGTATCTAAATAAAACATCAACCTCCTAGCATAGAACATGGCTTCCACCTGCCATTAGAAAGACAATCTTAGCGACTCAGGAGACTTGAGATCTGAGAACTGTGGCCTGAAGTCAACCTGGGCAGACAAATCCATGAGTTAACTTTTTAAAAATGCATTTCTAGTGTTATGATAAAGGTGCTATACAGAGTTTGCAGTTATATAAGTTAGATAAAGAATACATTACTTTTTTTTTTTTTAATGATGAGGGTATTTAAACTTTATTTTTCCAAAAAAATTCCAACATATTATACTGTTACTCATTAGAGTTACCACTCTGCACAAAAGAGCTCTTTCGTTTATCCAGCTTAGCTGACACTTTGTACCTCCTCATTCCATTCTCCCAAGACCTTCCCTCCCCCCCCCACTAGCTATTCTACCTTGTGCTTGGCACTTTTAGAAAGAATACATTACTTTTTGAAAAATATCACCCCTTCCCTCACTCTCTCCAGTTTTCCTCCCATTCCTACCCACAAGTTCCATAGCTTATTTTCAACATAGTGTCTAGTGAGAATTACTGCTGCATTATTTTACCCTTTGTTTCCCTATTTTTGTGCCCCTTGCCCTCCCAAAGACAGCTAAATGAACAAATGAGACAAAAGGAAAAGAAAACACAAACAGCAACAAAGAAAAAAAATCTCGTTTGCATTTCCTAGAGTTCATTTGATAAATATTATTTTATGTGATCAGGTACATGTCGCCCCTTTGGTCTCACTTTATGTGGATGCCTAAAGACCTGTATAAATAAGGATGTTCCAGTGAATTTTTTTCCTATCTGGTGTGTTTACTTGTAGATTTATAGGTACATTCTAGTTACGACAAATGAGGGAGACCATTCAGCTTATATTTCTTTGCGTCTGGCTTACTTAATATATTTTTTCCAGATCTTTAGGTTTTCTTTATGAATGGTACAATATCATTTTTTCTGATGGCTGAGTAGAATTCCATTTTGTATAAATACCACATTTTCTTGATCCATTCATCCCCTGAGGGGCATAGGAATTGATTCCATATCTTAGCTATGGTAAACAATGTTACAATTAATGTGGTTGTGTTAGTAACTTTAGTGTGGCCTCATTTTAGTAGTCACATGAAGAAATGCGCAACATCTCTGACCTTAAAAGAAACACTAATCAAAATAGCATTGAGATTCCACCTCACCCCAGTTACAATGGCCATTATCAAGAAAACTAACAATAACAGATGCTGGCAGGGATGTGGTCAAAAGGGAATGCTACTATACTGTTGACAGGAGTGTAAACTTGTTCAACCACTCTGGAAAGCAGTATAGAGGTTCTTCAAAAGAATAAACATAGAGCTTTCCTATAACCCGGAAACCTGAGTTTCTTAACGCCAACTATCTAGAAAAGGGCTGGAACTGGAAGTGTGGCTCAGGAGGTAGAAGCAGAGTTGTGAGCAGACAAATCCAAGTGAGAGTGCAAAGTCCAAATTCAAAACCCAATACTGACGCAACAACAAACATCAACAAAAAATTGTCCAGCAAAGAATTTGGGAGCAATCATGATTCCTTTTTCCAGTCCATATTATTGTCTCATACATCAATGCTCAGCAAGCAAATCTATGGTAGCAGGAAAATGAAAAAGAGCAAATGCTTGTAAATACAGCAAACTTTCAATCTCCAAAGTCTTGGAGATAAGACATTCCTATCGCTTAATGACTCACATAGTGGGCTTATCAAACTTGGCAAGAGAGAGGTAGAGTAGCAGATATATCTTTTTAATTTCTTTTAAATTTTATTTTCTTGTAAAGATGCTATACAGAGGGGTTACAGTTACATGAGTAAGGTAATGAGTACATTTCTTGTCAAATATTGTTACCACCTCCTTTGTTTTTTTCCCTAATATCCCTTCCCTCCCCTAGCCCCCCAGCCTCCCCAACCCCGGAATTTGTAACATTCGTTTCCAACATAGTGTCTTGTGAGTATCATTGTTGCAGTGGGTCATCCTGTGTCCTTGTTTCAGCATTTTGTTATTCCCCTTCCCCTCCCCAAATTAGATGAATGTATATACAAGATGCAGGGTACCAAAATCAAATACAGTGACAACAGGGGTATACCATAGGGGAAAGAACATACAAAAGAAACAAAAAAAAATCACATAGTACATTAAAAAACAACAACAACAAAGAAAAATCTTTTGTGTCCATATCTTTGGGTTCATTTTGCTTAGCATCACCTTATATGGTCATATGTACATATCTTTTGAGCTTTTTCTGCTCATCTGATAGGATTATCCTAGACATATACTAATTATTGCAAATAAAGGAAACTGTGGGACCTATATTTCTTTGGATCTGGCTTACTTCACATAATATGCTGTCGGTGGGAGTGTAAACTTGTTCAACCATTCTGGAAAGTAGTATGGAAGTTCCTCAAAAGACTACACATGAGATAGCAATCTCACTTCTGGGCACTTACCCAAATGATCACAAATAAGGCCATACTAAAGCTACCAGCACAACTATGTTTATTGCAGCATTATTCACCATCGCTAAGATATGAAACCCACCTAGATGGCCCTCAGTAGATGAATGGATCAAGAAAATGTTGTGTGTGTATATAAATTTTGTGTGTGTACATAGATGCTTCCATCAGAAAGAATGACACCACCCCATTTGTTAGCAGACACATCTTAAGATAGGTGATTCCCAATCTCTCTACCCTGATAGGTGATTCTCAATCTCTCTACCCTGATATAAGATTGTATATTTAAAGTAGATCTATATTTCTAGGAAAAAAGTGGGAAACAGGTCACCATATTTACCAAGGAATTCCATAACACAGCATATTAGACAATCCAAACAGAAAACCATGGTTTAAGATAAATGAAATTTATACTTGCTGTCAAAAGACAATGCCCTAGACTGTTTTTGTTTCCTGAACTTCTCTTCCTGAGGTGATCAACACAGAGTCTATGTTTTCAATTATATTCATCTATGGAATCATGTCTCTTTATGTTTCCTCTTTAAGACCTATAATAAAACACCTCCCAGATAAGAATCCTATTAATAAACTAGAGAGAAAAATCACACCCAAAGTCTTCTATGAATACTGGGGCCAAATTGTAGTGGCTCTTTGTGAAGCAGTAATACCTCATCCATTTCATCTCTAGCTAGTTATTCCAGTAGCTGCCTCTTAAAAAATCATTTAAATCAAACTACACTTCCACCTCCAGACAGACGAAATCACTTGCAGCTAATCCATCTCCTACTTTATTGCCCATAGAAATGAAGAACAGGTTGCATAAGCATAGCGTACAACAGGAGGCTCAGAGACAGCAGTCATCCATTTCCTTATAGTGTACAAGTTTGATCGTGTTTGCCTAATTATCCCATTAACCTGTACCTAAAGATCCAATTACTCCAGCTGTGGGTGATTGAATAAAGGGCAATTGCAACAGATACCAGGCAGGGGACATGTGTATTCCTCATCTGTAAAGTTTGTAATTGCTGGTTTAGTCTTTCACCAAGAAATTCCTATGGCAGCAAAGATAACAGAAGCATTTCCAAAGTGCAGCTTCTAACCTAGTGCTCATTTACATTTTAAATGTTTATTATGAATCAAAGAACTTCTTTTGAGTTTAGCATTGTGCCATTCCCATTGGCTTTAAAATTGAAAGATCAGGAGAAGAGGTAGGAGGATTGTGAGCATGAGCTATGCAGGGAATTCCAAGGCCATCGGGGCTAGAGTGTAATCCTGTTTCAAAAAATACAAGATAAAAAAACAAAACAGCTAGGTGATGGTGGCTCATGCCTGTAATCCTAGCTACTCAGGAGGCTGAGATCTGAAGATTGCAGTTCAAAGCCATCCTGGACATGAAAATCTGTGAGACTCTTATCTCCAATAAATCGAAAACTGGAAGTGGCACTGTGGCTCAAGTGATAGAGTGCTAGCTTTGAGCTGAAGAGCTGGGGACAGCCCCTAGGCCCAGAGTTCAAGCCCCACGACCAACCCCCCCCCAAAAAAAAATCAAAAAACAGATACACACACACAAAAATTCTAAAAGATCAAGCCTACAGAATGGGTTTCTTTCCTCACAACCATTATTTCTCCCATTCAGGTAACTGTCATTAGATGACAGAGGCATAGTCAACTATCTAGGATTTTTCCAACTGTCATTAAGTATATGTATGTGTGGAAATATAATTTTCCTGCAAAACATTGCTCAGTATTAGATAGCTATCATAAGCATTTAATGATGGTGTTCTGATCTCAAAAGCACTCTTCATATTATCCATAAGGCCCTTCATGTTTAGTCAGCTCACGTACTTTTTGGCTCCTTAGCGTCAACATCCAACCCCTCCTCTTGCTGTCCATGGGCAGAGGAGCACAGCTATCTTACAGTGAAATGCATACAACCATCTGAAAGTTGGAAAGTGAATATGTAGTTCTCTCCATCCACACTAAGGGTCTTCTCCTTCTACCTGCCATCAAAGCTTGTTCATTGCCTGGATCTACATCTTCCCAGAGATCTCTTCGTTGCATTGAATATCTTCTCTGTCCTGGGTCCTCTATCCTACCACTTCCGCTCCCTTTCTACTGGCCTTTTCCCATTCAAATTGTATTTGTGCTTAACATATTCCTGCCTTAGGGAGTGTAAATTAGTACAATCACTCAGGACAACAGTCTGGAGATTCCTCAAAAACCTAAACATAAATATTCCCTACAACCCACCCATACCACTGCTGGGCATCTACCCAGAACATCATAAGCCAGGATACACTTGGACATCGGTATTCATTGCTGTACTATTTACAATAGCAAAGTTATGGAAACAGCCCAGATGCCCTACAATAGAGGAATGGACCCCAAAAAATGTGATACCTATACACAATGGAATTTCACCCAGCCATTAGAAAGAATAATATTATGTCATTTACAGGGAAATGGATGTATCTAGAACAAATCATGTTAAGTGAGGGAACCCAAGCTCAGAGACATAAATGGCATAGAGTTTCTTTCCTTTGTGGAAGATAGATATTCACACAGAGTAAGGCCAAAGGAAGACATTCTTAGGAGAGAAACACAAAGGTGCAATGCCTATGTACCTCTGGCCATATAAAATAATATTTACTGAAATGAACTCCAGAAAATGGAACCAAGATGATTATTTTCTTCATTGCTGCTTTTATTTCCTTTTTGTCTTAGTCATTTGTCTTTGGGAAGGTAAGTGGGTCATAGAAATGGAAAGACAAAAGGTGGAAAAATGTAGCAGTGGTATTCACTAGACACTATGTTGAAAATGAATTATATAACTTGTAGGTGGGGACAGGAGGGGAAAACTTGGAGAAAGTGAGAAAAGGGGCGGCATTGTTCTAAAAGAAATGTAATTTGTTCTTGACGTACATAACTTATTCCCTCTGTAAATCACCTTAATAATAACAATTTAATTTTTAAGATATTCCTACCTTTAAAAATTAAAAATGCTTTCAACAGCCTGAATTCTCTCTCAACAGCCTCACTACCAATGACTTCTTTTTTTTTGGCAATGCAAGAATTTATTGAAAGTATGCAAAGATGTTATAGTAACAATGAACAAATAGAATATTGATGCAAAATCACTTCCCTTTTGCAATCATACTCCTTGAAAAACTGTCAACCTACCTGCGGTTAATACATTGTAACAGTTTACACTTACGATTCTCCATCAAAAAGAATTTTTTCAAAGCTAGCAACGGTCTTAATGTTGAAAAATCAATAAAGAATTTTTACTATTGACTTTTTTCTCTATTGACCTTTATGTTTTCCTCCTTTCTTGGTTTACATTATGAGCCTTCTCTTTATTACTTCTTAAACTCTCTCTTATTATTTACTTATTCTTTCCCAAAAGGCTTTGGAACATTCCCTCAATTTCCTAAGGTCATTACTCAAATTCCTTTTATCTATTTGATAGGCTTGCACAGGAATTTGAACGCTGGTGTGAACAGAATGACTCGCCATAATGAAACAATAGAAGCAATCCAGCTACTCATAAACCAATAAATAAATAATAAGTAAAATGGATTATGTACTTACGATGCAAAATTATTTGCCACTTCAAAGGAAATATGAAATCACACAAAATTAGAATAAGTCCATAACAAAGAACAAATGCTATATAATTTCACTTGTATGAAATAACTAAAGTATCCAGACTCATAGAGACACAAGCATCAATGTGATTATCAGGTGCTCAAGAAATATGCTGGAAGCTGGTGAATGGGTACAGAGTCTTCCATTTTTCAAAATGAAAATAGTTCTGAAGATTAAATGCACATAAGTATAAGTGCATTTAAGATCATTACACTATGAAAAAGATTGTTACATAGGTGGACCCATGGCAACAATGAGATGTACAAGTCGTTATGTCGAAAAATGAACTTTACAACTTTGGTGGGGGGGGGGGCGAGGTGGGAGATGGGAAGGGATAGGAAGGGGAAACAAAGGAGGAGGCAACAATGCTTGATAAGAAATGTACTCATTACCTTGTTCATGTAATTGTAACCCCTCTTTACGCTATTTTCACACACACACAAAAAAAAAAAAAAAAAAACAGAAAAAAAAAGATTGTTACACTACGGAACAGGATATTTTAACATGGTTACAAGGTAAGTTCTGCCATAAACTGTCAAAATTTAAATAAAATCTTTTTGCTTTTTTGTTTGTTTTTGTTGGTCATGGAGCTTGAACTGTCCCTCAGCTCTTCAACTCAAGGCTAGCACTCTACCACTTGAGCCACAGCGCCACTTCTTTTTTTCAAGTGGTTTATTGGAGATAAGAGTCTCATGGCCTTTCCTGCCCAGCTGGCTTTGAATTGCGATCCTCAGATCTCAGCCTCCTAAGTAACTAGGATTACAGGTGTGAGCCACTGGTACCGGCTTAAACAAAAACTTTTAAAATGACAGATACCACTACCAACATCTCTGTTTTCTTTTCGTTATTCTCCATAGCATTTATCACTAATATAGCATGTTTTAGTTACATAATTTTACTAATTATTCATTTCTCTTTGATTACAGGACCAGGACATGGATATCTATGTTTGGTATTAGTATGTATGTGGTGGGATATTTCTCTATTACATAATCAACAGAGTATATATTAAGTGACTTACTTATTGATTTTAAAAGATGTGATTAAATTTGCAGACTATTTTTATATCAGTTGAATTCTCTCACATACCCTTTCAATATCTCTATCTGAAATATCTCTGTGGGTGGTTTTATTCATTTAAACTGCAAATTATAAGTTCATGTCTCAAAAAATGTATCTGTGATCCAGATTCTTGTGGGATCCGCACATTTATATCTACCTAATATCCCCATTTGTCAGGATGTCCGATCCATCTTCGAGTCAACAAGTCTAAAAAGAAATGCATCCCTACCCCCACACCAGGGAAAGATTTCTGTATACCACATTTAAAGTCAATTGCCAAGGCAGGAACCTGAAACTCATCATGGAACCTTTGTTCTTCCATATTCCTCACATAAATAACACTAATATCTGACCTTTCTAACCACAAACTATTTGTTGAAATTGTTCATTTGACTAGTGTATAACAATAATGTTGCTATAAATATTTTATGCTTTCATTGGATAAATAAATGCATTTCTAAGAGTGCATACACAGCTACTCATATTACTGATCTCAGAAGAGCCATGTATTTAGCTTTCCTAGATATTGAATGTTGTGAGATACAGACTGTCCAGTAGTACATGGTGACTCCAGTTGTTCTGGAAGTTTTCCAACGTTTGGTAACATCAGTCTTTTCCATTTTTGCAATTTTGGTATATATGTATAACATAACTCTATGCTTAAGTAACCAACAAGAAAAGGCTTCTGTGGAGATGTGGCTCAAGTGGTAGAACTCCAGCCTTGAACAAAAAGCTAAGGGACAGTGCCCAGGCCCTGAATTCAAGGACCAAACACACACACACACACACACACACACACACACACACACACACACACACACACACACAACCCAAATTCTATACATTTCTTCTGTATTTATAGCAGTGAAATATATATTTCACATTTATCATCACTCATATTAATATATGTATTCTCTCTTGGATTAGGTATGCCAAGTTGAAAATAAAGTTAGCTAGCCTACAGTAATTTTGTTTTTGGGGGGTTTTTTTTGGTGGGGGGGGTCCAGTCGTGGGGCCTGAACTCTGGGCCTGGGCGCTGTCCCTCAGCTCTTCAGCTCAAGGCTAGCACTCTACCACTTGAGCCACAGCGCCACTTCTAGCTTTTTTCTTTTTGCTTATGTGGTGCTGAGGAATTGAACCTAGGGCCTCAGGCATGCAAGGCAAGCGCTCTACCACTGAACCACCTTCCCAGCCCAGCCTACAATAATTTTAAGATCATAAAAGGGAAGAAAAAAAACCTCCCAAACCAAGCCTGGATTCATTGCTATAGCAAAGTACCAGCTCTATGGTGTTTACACATCACTCACCCTTTAAAAGATCTGAAAAAAAATCTGAAAGACTGTGGAACAGAAGTATTTAATTATTTTCCAGGAAATTCCTAAAAGGAGTAATAGAAAGGCAACTTCTCTAGCCATAGTGTTACTAAATTTTATAAGTTTGCTACTCGATAGAGTCCTGGTATCAGCATAAACTATCTATACATATTGTATCCAGCCCAATAATCTATTTAGTCATAGCATGGAAGAAATAAGGTATTGTATCATACAAATGATTTAAAATTGAGCGATATTCATATAGCACTCTTCAGTTTCAAAGCAACTTGATACATTTTAATTGAATTGTTGCTGAACCTGTAAGTACAAGTGATAATGATGTAATGATAAAATTCTTTTCAGAAAAGCTGCCATTCACTGAAGACAGGTTTCTTCTACTATAGCACAATATAACTATTGTTCCTAGGCAATTGATATGTTTATAATATGATATCATTTTCTGTATAATATACTAGTTTTCTGTGCCATATGATAATGATCTGTATAGTATGAAAATAGTTTTCTTAGTTTGTATAACATTTCTGTATAGTATAATAAGGATTTTTTAATTTGTGCAGCTTTTCTTATAGTTCAGATTCCCAGGCCAGAATAAAATATGTAGAGTAGCAGAACTAGAATGAGATGTATAAGACACTATGTTGAAAATGAATTTTACAACTTCAGGGGAGGGGGAAGGGAAAAGTTGGGGAGATGGGTGAAAAGGGATGGCAGGGGAAAAACAAAGGAGGAGTAACAATGCTCAATAGGAAATATAGTCATTGCCTTACTCATGTAACTGTAACCCCTCTATACAGTATTTTTACAATAAAAACATATATTAAAAAATAAATGGCACTAGAAAGAAAGGAAAGCAAACTAGAACATGCAAAACAATTCTTATTTTTTAAAAAGGACTCACTTTACTCCATTTCAAAACTTAGTATAAAGCTATGATTTTAAAAAGTACTATTTTATTCTGTGTATTTTTCTCATCAGTTACTAAATAGAGCACAGTTATTAAAGAAAGCAATATGTACAAATGCATCTTATCAGATAATTTCCTTAACAGTGATATCTGAATCATTTAAATAGTATTAATAGCATTATTAGTAGTGGTTATCATTTGGAAAATAGAAGCAGTTCAAACGCACCTGTTCTCCAAAAACACCATTGCCTACTTAAAGACTGAAGCTGCATTTCCCATTCAATGAATCTAAGTCAAAACACGTTCTTTCCAAAATTTAGTATCATCCATATTTTGCAGTACAAATTTGGCTCCAATAAGACCTTGGACCATATGTCCATGTTTGCTAGTATATACAAGTCATTAATGGAATATTGGGGAGAGGCTTGAGTAGGTAAGAGGAGCTTCTCTTGGAGACAGTGATAACTGGGGGTAAGGAAATGTTTTTTCCCCTTCCCCATGGACATTAAATAATACCTAGAAATATTTTAGTTGTCATAACTTGAAAAAGATTGTTACTAGTGTCTTGTGAGTAGAGACCAGAAGCTGCAAAACACCCTATAACACACAGGACAGTCCCAAAATGTCAGTAGCATTGAGGCTGAGAAACGCTGCTCTAGAGTCTGACATTACAGGGAGCTATGACAGTACAGAGTTCCTATTCTGCTGGTGGAGAAAATGCCAAGGAAAAGCTAGATGCTATAATTAATGCTACTATAACTACAGTGACAACTATACCTATAAATCACAACCACCTGTTGAAAATATCTAGCAACAGTTAGCATATCTGAAGTTGCAGACACAGGACATTTGCACATCTTGAGATGTGTCCTGCACATAAGTATGTCATATTTAACCAAAGCCCAAGTATCTACAGAAGACACAGAAGTCATGTTCGCAGAGCTTTATAATTGTCTGTTTGATGACCTTATGTTGCTCTCTGAGATTACTTGGGGAGCAATTCATTGGTATCATGAGACAAATCTATAGACAAAAATCTTGGGATACTCTGATGGTACAATTGTATTAAGGAAAACACACAATAATAGGATTGTGTAATTAATGGAAATTTTTTTGAATAAAAGCTTTTATTTCACTAATATAGACATCTAACCTGTGCTCCAATTCTTCTTCACATTTATATAGAAACTGACAGAGAATTATGAGGTATTATACCGTGAAGCACTTCAGGTATTTTGTTGGCTGTTTCCCAGCTTTTTAACAGGCTGTAGCATTGAGTAGAGTCGTGTGACAAGCCAGTCCAGGCATGTTTTTATTTGTATTCATGTTATTTGAATAAGATTCAACTACTGTCACCTTCATTAATTAACATGAAACTCATTAGTCTTAGTTTTATTATTGGTACTGCTCCCTTTCTGAAGCATTCAGACAATGGGCTGTCTCATTGCAGCCTCTTACTTCAAATCAGAAGAGATGACATGGGGATAAAAAAATAAAAATCTGTAATAGCCAGCTTCTAGAGCAGTTATGTCTCTCTTCAAAACATATCTTAAAATTTGTTATCACTCAGGATTTCTTATGTTTTTTGTCAGTGACCTATGAGGAGGCCCTGATACATGAATCTCAGTCCAAAGTAGGAAACACAGAAAAAAGTACTAGCTCTACAGAAATAGTAATATTGATGCTGATGTTTAATTAATGATACAGGAAAGCAGACACCCAAATGGCAACATATGTCTAACTGTGAGAGCTCATGATTTTACAATGAACATAGAATGCAAGATGCAACTCTACCTTGGGTCTCAAAGCAAAATAAGAGATAGGCTATATTACTTACAAGTAGATTAAGAAAATAAGTCACCTCTTACTTTTAACACTGAAAAATCATTTCAGCCAGTCATCATGACTTCTGTTAATAATCCTAGCTACTTAGGAGGCTGAGATCAGGAGGATGGCAATTAGAGGTCAGCCTTGGCAGAAAGGCCTGCTTCATTCTATCTCTAAAATCACCAGCAAAATGCAGGGCTGGAGGTATGTTTCAAGTGGTAGAGCTCCAGCCAAGCAAGCATAGCAAAGATGATTCCCTGAGTTCAAACACCAGTTCTGCAAGAAAAATAAAAAAATTAAGGAATTTTTTAAAAAATCTGAAGTACTTTAATCTTTGCCTTACCCCATATAGTAATCAAAAGAGTCCAGTATAGAACTGCTCCTCTGATTTAGCTCAAACTTCCTTTAGGTGAAGAAACAAAGTTGGAGGTATGTTCAGCTTTTCTTATTCCACTATAAGCCTAGTCCTAAATCTTACCCATCTCCTTTTCCATTTAATAAGTCTTGTTTTTAATCCTTCCATGGGATTAAATGTCAAGAAACATATGAGCTGAGGTGGAAGGTATTTGTATTCAGTTGACAGGGAAAGATTGGCTAAAGACAGGAATAGGTTGTCATAAACCCTAGTAGTGGGTTTCCTGAATAACCCCAACATGGAGTCACTTACCTGTCATAGTCAGGCACCAGTGGCAGATCATAGCAATACCTAGCAGATGAGAGCCTGTCCCTCCCTTATTAATTCCTTCACCCAATGCCCCAATGGTCAAAATCACAAATAGAAAGGATTAAAAAAAAAGTCAACCTTGATCTATCTCTGGACTTCAGGATTCCATGACTTAATCCAGCCCAAAGTAGATTAAAGAACATTTTACCGGATACACAAAGTCTTGGTTAATATTCTGGACTGCATAAGAGTAGTGTGATTATTGTATCAGACTGAAGTTTTAATCCCCAAACAAGAGACCATTTGTTTATGGGAGAAGTAAGACCTGCCTAAAGGTTCATCCAAGGACAGAAAAAGAATTAAATCCACAGAGGGTGTTCCAAGGAATTGAAGATGCACTGTGATGGGGAAATCACACTGCCTTTCTTTACGCAGGAACTCTGTAAAGTCCAATTTTTTTCCAATGAACCAGTTACACCTTGATTTCATTTTTGGTGGGGTGCCCGCAAACCCAAAATGAATGCACATTCCTTCCTTCATTTGCACTCAACCATCAATAGCTCCCCAAACACCTTTTCAAAGAAAAGCTTTTTATCTGTCTTTGTAATAACTTGGGCACACTTAAAACGGAGAAATAGAACTGAAAGGACTAAATGGGTAAACAACACAGAATCATAATATTAAAGATTGCATATACAGTCTAGCTGGTTTAACCACTATTATTATGGAAATTCAGCTGAGATCATGGATCCATACTCAACCAGGTTACAAGAAGACACTGGAGACTCAGCTAAAGACAGGGTTTGCAGGGCCACTACAATAAGGGGCCTGCCACTAAGATTTGAGCCTCTCATACAAATAAGTTTGCTCTTTATTTGCACCTACTAGCATGTATTTTTAGATTCTTTTAAGGAAGATTTGACCTAGGCTATACTGGGAACTAAAGAAAATTACATATAATAGAAAATTTCAAATAGCCTTCAAATACATACATGTATAAATGTGTGTGTGATTCTCCTACTTTCGGCAGCTGATATTTTCAACACATCCCAACGTAAGTTGTGTTAAAAAATATATTGCCAAAGGATACCTCTCCCTGCAAACCTCACAGAGGGATTCTGTGCAGTACACCATAGTTAGTGTAGCAGCATGCATTAGGCTGCCATTTTAGCCACAGCATATAATATGCACATCGGATCCTTTCTGCAGTTAGGTACATCACACATCTTGCCAAATTAGACTTATCCAGTGCCAAGCTGATAGGTATTGCCAATTTCTTGCTCACCCTGGAAAATTATAGGAATTTTTCCTTTCTGATGAAAGAAAGGAATCGTAAGCAGAATTGTAAGCACCTGCATCCCATTCTTGGCCTGCCTCTTACCTTGAGAACTGCTTTGGTTGGCCCACAATACCCACGGGCACTTCAAGAGCCAAGGGCTCAATGGACATTAAAACATCCATCCTACCTGCTGTTTTTAGAAAAATTAAAAATACATCCTACTTAGAGGAGAAATAATTTTCCTTCAAATAATTGAACATCTGGGGATTTTAGTGGGGCATTTGGTACCCTTAACATCTTCAGATAGAAAGCTTTTCTCCCAGTTCATTACTGAAATAATATACACAGCAATTTATAAAGCAATAACAGAGCAGCTATTATGCTGGAAGACACAATTCTTGACTGGATAAATAAATAGACCAGAGTTAAGTGCAGTGTCAGTCTTCCTACTCTTTAATACTGTAAACCATTGATCTCTTGGACGTCTTTAAATTTTCATGTATTTGGACCGGGGCCATTTGTTCCAGGTAGCCTTGTTAAAAAGGGATTTGCAGGTCTTCACAGTGTTACAGCCCTGCCAAGTTAGAATAACTTAAGACAAGGTCAATGTCTAGGACTCTCTTGTATTAAATCAGCAAGTAAGCTTATATGCATTGCAGATTCCTCGCCCATGAGATCTCTTGTCTAAAGCAATCTGCTGAAAGGTGATAGGGTTGAAACATGGGCTAGACAACATGCATATGGCAAAGAGTTTGTAATATTCTAAGTGGCATCAACTGCATCCCCGTGGGCCAACATGGGAGCAGTATTGGTAAATCAATAGTTGAAGCCATCTGAGACAAAACAATTTATCAAAATTCTTTCTTATTAAACAGAATTTTGCTAAACAAAATTCTTCGCTGACTTAGTTGGCAGGAGCCATCTTGTATCATATGGTTCAGCCTACTCCTACTAAAACAGTAAGCAACAGCTACAATCTTCTTGCATTTCTGCTCTGACAGAAGGTTTGCTAAACAGACCAAGTGTTTCCCTTATGTTTAGGCACATGGCTATTAAGAAAATTCTGACAAATTGAAATGTAATTATGTGAGATGTGGAGTGTAGTGACATTACTCAAATATTAAGTCATAATAAAATGACTAAATCACAAGCAACATGCAAAAATTTGCTGAAATATAATGCAACTTATCTGTAATTTTACAAAGAAATATCTTCAGATAATAGGCGTTTGACTACAGAGAGAGAATATTTTGAATACTGAAACCTGCTTTGTTTTACATAGGAGTGGAAAACAAAGGGATGAGGTCATCTAGAGGTTCTTGTCTGGTTCTAGAGTATTCCATGGTCTGTCTACTGAAAGTATGAAAAATTACAGGAAGGGGTAGGGGAAACACGGGCTCTTAAGCATGAGTCAAAACTAAGTAAAGATCCAGAATCACAACACATCAAAGAAAGACTAGATAAATGGATTGTAGCAAACTGACAAGCTTCTGCATTACAAAGGACATAGTTAGCAAGATAAATAGAAACCTCACAGAATTGGGAAAAGATCTTTATTTGCTATGTATTAGACAAAGGCTTCATATCTAAAATATACTTAGAGCTCAAGAAATAAGCCCTTAAAGGAACAACTACCCAATTAATAATTGGACTAAAGACTTAAAGAGAGACTTCTCCAAAGAAGAATTAAGAATGGCTAATAGACACATGAAGAGATGTTCGACATCTCTGGCCACAAAAGAAATGCAAATCAAAATAACATTGAGATTCTACCTCACTCCAATTAGAATGGCTATACTCAAGAAATCTAATAACAATAGATGCTTGGGGGATGTGGCCAAAAGGGAACTCTATTAGACTGTTGTTCAACCACTCTGGAAAACAGTATGGAGGTTCCTTAAGAGACTAAACATAGAGCTCCCCTATGACCCAGCTATTCCACTTCTAGGCATTTATCCAATTGACCGAGGCCACACTAAAGCAACCAGCACAATGAGGTTCATTGCAGTATTGTATACCATATCCATACCATAGGGAATCAGCCCAGATGACTCTCAGTGGACAAATGGATCAAGAAAATATGGTATATATACACAATGAAATGCTATGCTTCTATCAGAAACAAAAGCATTGCCCCATTTGTAAGGAAATGGGAAAACTCAGAAAAAATTATATTAAGTGAAGTAAGCCAGATCCAAAGAAACACAGATTGATTATTTCCCTCATTTGTTGTGACTAAAATGTGCCCATAAGTCTACAAGTAAATCCAATGGATAGTAAAAGACAAAAAAATTATACTTTGACATAAGAAAATATACAGGACTCTGATAATTCACCCAAAGTGAAACCAAAGGAGGATATTCTCAGGAGAGGATCACAAAGGCTCAATAGCTATGAGCATGTAATCATATGAAATGATTTTTGTCAAAATAAATTCCAATAAAGGGAAGGAAGAGTTTTTTGGTTATTTTGCTTTGTTCCCCTTTCCTCTGTAACTGTTTTTTTGTACATTTTGTCTTGTCTATAAGTTTATCTCTTTGGAGGAGGAGCACAGAAATGTTGGGACAAAGAATGAACAAATGTAGCCGTGATACTTACTGGACAATGTGTTGAAAATGAACTATACAACTTGTGGGGGGAAGAGGGTCAGGAGGGAAAAACTGGGAAATAATGAGAGAAGAGATAATATTGTTCAAAAGGAAATATACTCAATACCCGACTTACATAATTGTAACCCCTTCACCTTTACAATAAAAGTTAAAAAATTTAAAAAAAAAATGTGAAAAGACAAAAAGAGTATTTTAAATGTATTAGAAACCTTCTCTGAATTTGTGTTCCCTAAAGAATCAAAGAGAACTCGAGAGATAACAAAGAAAATCTTCCTTGATGCCTTGTAAACCAAGAGAAGTGTCACCTGCAGACTTCTCAGCAGAATGATTTCCTCATAGCTCCAAGAGTCTTCCAGCCCCTTGATGAAGATACATTCTGCTCATGGATGTGGTTGCTGAGACTTCTCTAGGATGTCATTCTGTAGGAAGCAGAATAACTCTTGTTACCTCCATTATTCTACTTATAAACAAATTATGTTTCCCATCTTGCCCTTACAATTTCTACCAATGAGTATTTTCAACAGATGTGACAAAGGTAAGATTTTGAAGGACTCTGGGAAGGTGAAGGAGTTACATGTTTGTTTAAGGAACTTGACTTTGCTCTTGCTCCTTGGATAAGGATGTAGATTTGCTGACAATCATTTGGTTCAGCTTTCAGAAAGGCATGAGTCTGTAAATTGTTCAGAAGGTCAAGGCATAGATGATAAAAATAAGACCTTAAAAAGATTTGACATGTAAAGCTGAATACAGAGTAGGGTTAAAATTGTTTCTTTCTTACTCATGGTCAGATCTTACTTATTTGAAAAGGATGGGCAGTAAGAAATGTGGAGATAAAGGAAAAAAATTGCTAAAAAAATTTGCTGCATCCAATCACCCTGCATAAAGAAGAGCTCTTGCCTATGGGAAGTTCTATGTCTTCGGCTAAATAAACCATGCTCAGTTATATATGATCATGGTGGTGGCTGTGTCTCTTCTAACCAATCCATAAACTATCTGCTTTTTTGCAATGAATTAAACTAAAGAGCACTTTAGGGAGAAAAAAAAGGCAAAGGATTTTGTGTGTCCTTGGGTGACAGGTGTGATAGATGGAAGAGATTTCTGTTTGTGATGTTTGTTGTGAAGTTGGTTGAACAATGTCATTCTGAGAATATGTTTTTGCAATAGCTGGAAATACATGTTGCCTCCAGAAAGCATTGCCAAGGCCTACGAGGGCTTTTCATAGAGCTGTCCATTGCCATGATTTGATCCATTGTGCCCCAGGGAAAGTTCTGTACACAACCTGAGAGTCATATTGAATTTTTCAGGCAAGTGTGATTGGCATTATGACCTTCAACTACACGTATCCTGAGGCAGACCTACACTCAGAGTTTAGAAACCATCCAGAGGAGTGATCCATTAGTAAGAAATCTTTGAAATGCTAAGACTTTGATCCTCTCAGACATATATTTAGAACAGGGCTCTGATATTAAAGAAAGAGAGCTGCTATTCATTCAGACCCTACTATTCGCATCAGATAACACCTGCCCATGGCTAATTTATTCTAGATTCTTCCTCTGTATCCTGAGTTCAAACTGGAGCCATCCAGGACAGTTACTAACCATCAAAGTCTGAGGAAGCTCTAGGACATTAAATGTCCATCAATGTTTAGCACACCATCAACAGCTTCCAAGTCTCAAAGAAGACTAAATGGCCAACTTCCTCCATGTGTAGGTCCTGGATGTGAGAGCCAATAGAGGAATTAATAGTTACTCTCCAATTTAGTAATCAAACTCAAAACTACATATTTTTCATTTGTTTACTACCCTACTATTTTTTTGTGTTTGTGAACATTTTCTTATAATTCTTCAAAAAGTATTCTGTGAGATGTAGATTTGTCATCTCTTGTTTTCTCTGCATTTTGAATAAGGATGCTAAAGGACCTAGAAAATTTGACAATGATTCTGGAGCTCTTTCAACTCCTCTGGACTATCTCTCATACTTTAGATATCTTTAGTCTATTTACCAGTAATTTGCATACATTGTCACTTACATGCAGCAGACAGAATCTACACTGAAATTTCTCTGATATAATTGCAGTTGTTCTGGATTATGCAGCATCTTAGTCAGTATGTGCTCAGATTTAATACATACTAATTCATTTTGCTAGTACCACAAGCAAACACAATTATGAGAGTAAGACATCATTAGGGGAAAGAGTGACCTATAAAATGTATGAGAGCTAATCCAACCTCTTCATTGGTAGTCACTTCCGAAAAGGTGGGATTCTTTGGTAACAAAATAAACTTGTCCCTGATCCAGCTCTCTTTGGTCTTTGGGAACAACATAATTCACTCACAATTCACTCAAGAGGCAACTCCAGTTTTTTCAAGTATTGTACTAAGTGCTAAGGTATAATGGTGAATATAAACAATTCTTTCAATCAAGAATCTACAGTCCTACAAAACCCCAGTGGCTCACTCCTGTAATCCTCCCTACTCAGAAGGCTAAGATCTGAGGATTGGGGTTTGACACCAGTCCAGGCAAGAAAGACCATGAGATTCTTATCTTCAATTAATCACCAGAAAACCAGAAGTGGTTCTATAGCTCAAAGTGGTAGAGCCCTAGCCTTGAGCAAAAGATCTCCAGCACAGTGACCCGCCTGAGTTCAAGACCCACAATTTACAAAAAAAGGAAAAAGAAAAGAAAAAGAAAGAAAGAGGGAAAGGAAGAAAGAAAGAAAGAAAGAAAGAAAGAAAGAAAGAAAGAAAGAAAGAAAGAAAGAAAGAAAGAAAGAAAGAAAGAAAGAAAGAAAGAAAGAAAGAAAGGAAGGAAGGAAGGAAGGAAGGAAGGAAGGAAGGAAACAAACAAACAAACAAAGAAAGGAATCTACAGTCCAATGACCATGAAACTGGCATAGCATAAGATAAATACATATTCTACTGGCCAACCCTCGATAGTACAGATGCAGAAATACAGATAGTAGGAAGAACCCTGAGGATCATTAAGAAAAACTCCAGAAAAATGTGACTGAGCTGAGACAGGAATAGTCATCATTATGGTGGTGTGAGTGTGCAGAGTAGGTGTGCATATTTCTGTTTTGGGTGCACACCAATCTTTACCAGCTTGCTTTGCTCATTTCATTTGATAAATAAGAAAAAGAATGCTCTGAGAATTTGGCTGACACCTGCAAGGTCACCTAGCTAGCAAGTATGAGAGTCAAGAATGAATACCAAGTTTGTATAACCATTCTGCTTTCAGAGAAGAAAGCACTGAACTGAAATCAGGCAAACGGAATTCTAGTCTGTCATCAAATCCCTGCACAACCTTCAACAGGTCACTGAACAGTTATGCTCTGCTTCCCTTATCTGGAAAATGAAGGGTTTTAAGCCAGATGACCTCCAAAGTTTCTTCAGTTTTCAGTCTGCTACATTTAACTCTCTCCTTCTCAGGTACAAGAAAGTCCTGAGAATTGGGAACTACTACTAATAGTTACTTATTATATGTGCAGTAGTAATTTCTCTTGTAGTTAATGTAAAAGAATCATATTTTACTAAAATGCACTGAGTATAATTTTGAAATGATGCATGTATTATTTTAGACTAATAACTACTTCGGACTAAGGGAGATAATTGGGTATGGATTTTATTTTGAAACTATCTCACTGTGTTTTATTTTATTTGGGAGTAATAAATGGAGATGCAGAATTACTAAGGAAATTGTTATGGTTCAAGCTTACATTTTTTAATGTATACATATATTTTTTATTTTGGGGTGATTGAGTAGTCTGTTGTATAGTCAGTGTTCTTGAGCATAATTCAAATTTCCTTGAAAATAAAACCTCATACACTCAAGGAAAGAAATGACTTAAGTACGTATCAATGAATAAGGGATGTCACAGGCTAAGTATGAACTGCTAATTCTTCGTGGTTCTACTAGAGATCCTTTTTGAGGCTAAAGAATTGTTAGCAAAGTATGTTTTTAATAACAAAAAGAAACATCCATGACAGTTTTAAATGTAGATTCCCCTCAACATTGTCTGCTTTATAGTTTATGTGAAATATTTCTTAAATTAAAAAAAAGCCAGAGTGGAATTGGGAATGTGGCTTAGTGGTAGCATGCTTGTCTAGCTAGTATGAGGCCCTAGGATTGATTCCTCAGTGCCACATATACAAAATAAATGGATGAAATTTAAAAAGAAAAAAAATAACAGGATTAATTAACAGCATATAGATATTAAAAAAGACAAAGTAACCAACAAATATCTACAGCAGTTTATCCTAATAGATGTGAGCATCTTTCTATATCACATTATATGATATATAATAGAATATACTCATTTGTATATTGAGCATACTCAATATACTCATGAGTATATCATGAGTGTATTGTATTATATATCATATAATATGTAATTCATTTCCTAGGGAAGCCTTCACAAAATACAAACAAGGTAGCTTAAAACAATACAAATATATACTCTGACATATCTAGAGATTAGATATCCAAAAGTATGAGCTAGATTTCCTCTGAGACTCTGGTTCTACATGCTGCTGATGGCCTTTCATCCCTGTTGTTTCTTAGTGTGAAGCTTCACTCCAGTGTCCATATCAGGTGTCTGATGCTATTTCTCCCTGTATGTCTCCACACCCAAACCCCCTTCTTAAATAGTCAAATCCAATTTCTTCATCTCTATTACATCTGAAAAGGTTGTATTTCCAAATAAAGTTACATTCAGGGTTCTGAAGGAGTAAAGTTTCCTTTGTTTTCCTGAGGGGCATAATTCAGCCCACAATAGATAGCCTTGGTGTGGTTCTTTCCATTTTATAACTAAGTGAATGAAGCCACTAAGTGGTCTTGCCAAACTATTACTACCACAACAGAGAGAGAAGGTACTGTCTCTGAGTTCTTGTATTGCCCTTAGTCTATCCAAGGAGCATTGAAGGTTACCAAACCAATTGGTGATTTGCCTGAATCGGAATTCATATCACTCAATTATCCAGTCATCTGTCTTACCTCTAGTCCAATCTACTTGAGCATGCATACATAGATTCAAGGTTACCATTCATAAAATTTCAATCCAGTTGTCTTTGTGTACACTTGTGCTGTATTAAACATCTCTGATAGAGAAAACCTATATTTTCTTTTCTAAACCACGTTATTATGTCTACTTTGCACTAACTCAGGTGTACAAATAGCAGGTGATTTTTAACTGACTCCATTCGTTCCTCTAAACATTGTTTGGCTGTTGTGAGTGATACCCGAAATAAAGCTGCAATATTCTGTGGTACATGACACATGCTGCAACTTTCCTCTCCTGTTCATATGCCAAGAAATATTTCATTTCAGGTAATAAGATAAAAGGAAAAAAATTTAAAAAAATACAGACCCTTCAAGTTCCAGCATAGGTGTCCTAAGGAAACTGAGCTGTCTCTCTTTTCTCAGATCTCTGCTTCATTTGTCAATTGTGTCCTCTAGCTAGGTAACAATCTTCTTTATACAAGTAACCTTCTCTGCTCTGGCCTTTCATGTACTTACTAATATGTTGGTCTAGCTGTGAAAATAGCTGCGGGCCAAGCCTAAATTAAACCATCCCATAGACTCTCCTTTATAACCCATGTGATTGCTTAAAAAAAAAATCTATGAGGAATTTCCCTGGAACTGTCTGTATGTCCAGCTGTCTGCTGATTGACTGAATGGTTTTTACAGGCAGCAGAAAGACACCCATGCAACTAATAAGGCACTCATGGTAAAGACCAAGAAAGCCTGTGAAAATTTCAAATTCTATGAGCACATTGATTTTGAATGCTATTCACAAAGCTGGATCTATTGATTTTACAGGATATTTGGTACACTGTATTTAATTGTGATAGTCTTTATTTTTATTGTAATAAATAGTGTTTATTTATTATTTATGTGGTCCTTTACCAATAGTCATTGAGCATGCCAAGCATTAAGGTAGCATTGGGAATGCAGAGATAAATGAGCTAGAGTGTCACCCTTTATCTTGGTAGGCATTTTCTATTGAAAAATATTATCACAGTGACCATCTACAAAGAAGACAAGATAGGAAGATGATTCAACAGGGAACTGGACATTCTGGTTCCATCACTTAACATGTGCCTACTGCTCTCTGGAGTCTAGGAACCTTGTTTACAGTTGAGAGGACTAAATAAATCAACTCTCAGACTTCCTTCTCAAGAGAAACTAGTTTTTAAGCTTAAAAATTGTGGTTAAGACATAATAGCCCAGTGGCCATAGTGGTCCTCTAGATCATATTCATTAAGAATGGAGAATTCAATTCTGACTCAGTGCCCTTAGGAGTATCTGCCTTGGTGTAAATCTAACATAACAGAAATGCTTGAGTACTTAAATTGAGGTGGCCACAAGGACAAATAAAAATGAACATGTTTCCATTGGCCAATCTACCAACCAGATTTTATGTTTTTTTCCAGCCATAAAGCAACAAAAAGAAAGTGAAAATGGAACCTGAATTGTATATAAAGAAAAAATGTGAACAAAAATAATTTCACTAGCAGAGAACACAGTGGGATTGGCTGTACCTTCTCAGTGCTCCATTCTTTATACTTGGTCCCATTAGAAGAGTCCTCAATGGTTTACTTTGCATTGTACCTAGTAGGTTGTGAGATCATTCGTGAAGAATCTAATTTCACACTCAAAATATTGTTTGGAGAAGCTGGCACAGAATATTGCAATAAGAAATATTCAATCAGTATGGTTAGTTGGTAGCATCAGATACTATTTATCTGCTGAAAGATAGCATTTTCTTATATTATGTAGGCCTTTCAACTATTTTTTAAATGTAGATCATAGTTAAAGAGATAGTGTTACCCTACAGAAATCACTCAGACTTAGGAATCATATAGACCAAGATTCAAATATCTGTCTTTCAGTTATCTCTGATGTATAAATTCAACTTTCAATTCTTACTTGTTAAACATCAAGGTTACATCTACTTTTCTGTAAAGATTAATCATAAGTAAGTAATAATATAATGTACTTACTCCATAAATACTTGGCTGATAGATGGTAATAAACAAAGGTTATCTACAGTTTTCAGCATTTGGTTTTAAACAACATAACTAGTGATAGTAATAGTGGTTTATGTCAGCTGAGTAAAGACATTTCCAAGAGTTGGAATTGCCCAAAGATCAAATCTGCTAGATTGCTTATTATGAGATGGAGACATTCCATGAAGAACCCTCAAGCAAAACTAAATGACCTTTTACCAGGCATAATAGGAGGGAATTCAGTACAAGGCTTAAATTCTAGTACTTAAATGTTGCGTACCAATGATAGCTTGGGATGACTAATAAATTCTGAAACAATGAACACAAGTTTTCTGATTATTCTTGAAAAGCGACGATAATTATATTAGACAGAAGGCAGGAAATATGTCACAAGACATTGAGTTGTTTAAGTGGTAACTTTTCATGTCCAAAAAATTAGCATTCAGATTTATGATTTTCTTTTCTAGCAGCAGACTTTAGAAGAATCGACAGGCCTAAATGTTCCCCAGCCTCTGGCTTCTAGTTGTCTGTTTAAATAGCTCTTCCTGCTCCACTTCATCTTTTGCTCTCCAGTTGAGAAGCGGGCATGACAAAGTTACTTAAGCCAGTGCTGTTGATCAGCCATGGGAAAACATGCATTTATTTCCAATCCATCAGGGTATGCCGTGGGAATCCTCATCTCCATCCTTACCTCAGTTTCTCAGTTACATGGAGTTATTTTTCTTCTCTCCATGTTATCCAGAAAGAGTGGAGAAAATATTCTTGTCACATGCACTGTTCTCTTCTCTGGAGATTCAAGAGAGTCAGCTGTATAGAAGGTTGCCAAGACTCTCAAGAGAATGTCCAGCAAGACTATTCTGCCAGCTGAGGAATTCTCATGCAACCAACGCTCCCCCACCCTCCCCCCAAATAGTTTTCTTCATTGAAAGCCAATGTACTTCCTTTGGCCAGACTCTATCAGTGTGACACTAGAGAAAAGTAAAAACTTGAAAGAGGGAAAGATGCATAGCTTCACTGAATTTCCAAAATATGCCTCAGAATCCGTGTGAATGAGAATCCTTGAATAAGTTTGGAAAATCTCACAGCAGTATGTACCTAGCTAGATGAAAGTCCATGACTTCATCAAATACTTGAACGCTAGCTGTGAGGCAAAAGTAGGCTGAAAATCAGTGTCTTATAGTTTGTTCTCAGTTACTTTTTCATTGCTGTGACACAAATGGCTGAGAGAACACGGCATTTGGTTCATGACTTTCAGAGGGTTCAGTTTATGGTGGCTTGGCCCAGATGCTTCAGCAAAACATTATGATGGCTAAAGCTAATGGCAGAGGAGGGACTGGGGATCAGAAAATCATCATTGGTGCTCTCCCAGTGACTCACTTCCTCCAGCTGCTAAGCTCCACCTCTTGAAGTGTCCACCATTGCTCAAACCAGTACCTCTACCTGGCGACCAGGCAGTCAACGTAGGAGCCCACAGGAGGTATTTCATCTTCAAACTTACAACACAGGAAAAAAGACATGTAAATACATTTTCTACCTAGTAAATAGCTTTATGAAGAACATTTGCCATCTAAAAAAAATAAAAATTAAAAAGGTAAATGACCATTTTAAAATGGGAAAAGTATTTCAACATATACTCTTTCAAATAAGAAAAACTCATGGTTAAATGAATGAAAAGATAATCAGCACAAATCATTCAAAAAGGAAGATTGAAACTAGAAGATACCACTTTATATCCACTAATATGTGAAGACAAACACAAACAAAAGTTGATGCTGATACAGAAAAATTGGAAGTTTATTCTCTCTGGTGAGTAAGATGTTGGCCATAAAGTTATGTGTATATAGACTCTCATAAATCTTTGTTACTTTTGTGAAAGGGTCATTAAAGAACACTACCATTCTGTGTAAGCATCTCCATCTATTGACAGTGAATATCTGTCTGTGACAGAAACATAAATTTGGCATCATTGATGCATCCTTGAATCTTGAGACTTCTTCGTATGCAAGCACACAATGAAGCAATGATACTTCCCTCCATGTCATCACAAAGATGAATAAAATTTCACCTTGCAAACAAATTCAGTCTTTGACTAAAATATTGCCTGTGACTTCAAAGTGGCATTCCATGTTTTTACATTCCCATATTTTTCAATTTACTGAATATAATGTTAGTTTTAAAAGGTGACTGGACATATTGCTAAAATATCATTTCATTCCAGTAAAACTGAGACATTCTGTACAGAAAAGCCAGGTGACATAGTTCTGATCCAGTATTTCAATTATCCATTGCTGCATCACAAGCTAACCCACGGCTCAGAGGTTTATAGTAATTGGTCCATTTTCCTTCTGATTTTTGTAAGTCAGGAATTAGGAAAGGGCTTGGTAGAGAGCTTCATCTCTAATCCATGAGCCGTGTGTCAGAGATTAAGGTGATTAAGGCTAAAAGGATACACTTCCAAGATGGCTAATCATTAGTGAGACTGATAACTCAGTCTCCCTTTCCCTTCCTCTCTCCCCTTCTCTCTCCCCCTCTCCCTGATCTTCCCTCCTTTCCTCTCTCCTCCACCCCTCTTCTCTCCATGTGATATCTATCCCATCATCCAGGAGCTATCAATCAGTGTGGCTTGCAGTTTTTGTAGCATGGAGATATTAAGGAATTCGTTCTTATTTCATGATGATCGTGGCTTCTGAGAGGACATAGGACCTGAGAGATTATTTAAACAATGCTCTGAACTACCACAATGTCACTTGCATTGTTTGGTCAAAGCATTTAGATAAACTACCCAAAGTCAAGGATGAGAAGAAACAGATTCCATCTTCTGGTGAAGAAGTAACAAGTTGAAGTAGCAAGAATCAGGTGAGCATGTTGAGTAGGAGAACTTATTGCAGATGTCTTTGGAAACTACAATCTGCCACATCCAGGCTCTCACCCTGGCCGGCTTGCACCAACTTCGTGTGATGCTCCCAAGAACTGTTCTTTTCCCTTGAACAGTGTAGAAATTGGACCCTAGGCCTATGTAGAATTTGTCATGCAAGTTATCTTAAGAAACATAGAATACTTATAGGAAAACACAACGGACTGCCAATAGGATTTGAAGAACCCACCCTGCTCACTGTCTGGCAAACTTAATGTGTAGTCTTTCCTTCCTTAGGAGGGTGTTTTCTTATAAGTCTAATTTGATCATTGTGCTAGCCTTTCCTCCTAGATACATTCCCTGGATAAAGTTCTATCCCTTTTAACCACTGGACTATTCACGCCCTCATTCCACAGAAAATCAACTCCTCTCCATCCTTTCCCTCCCCCACATCTGCAGACCAATTAGATAAGCCTCTTGTTACTTCCAAAGTTCAGTCCTTTTTTTTTGTCAGTTCTATCCTTTACCTAATCAGTTGTGACCATTAGAGGATGGCGAGGTTGTTGAAGGCCAAGATGACATCAGTAGGTACCAAAATAAAAAGGGTGACTTAGATGGTATGATACTCATGAGTAACACAACTAAATAATCTCCAAAATCATTCCAGCTCCAAGTATGTGTGGATCTTATAAAGGTCATCGCCATTAGCTAGTGCAGTAGCACAATAGCCTACTCAATCCACAATGCCTCGTCGAATATTAAAAAAAAAAAAGGTTACCAAGTAGTTTCCATTCCCCTAGGGAGAAGAAAGAGGTCTTGTGGATCCTAGTCTAATTTCCTATAGCCATTCTATTATCACAGCTGTATCAGTGGTTTCTATTAACCCTTCTGTGCTATTGATCAGCCTGGTCACAATGAAAGAGCTTTATTGAATTCCAAGTAATGGAAACTCATTACATGGCCTAGGTAATTAATTACCAATTCTTTCCTTTTAGTGAAATTGAAACTGGCTGTGGAGATCAAGCTGAGTGAGCCCAGTAATGCAGTGTGATTGAACCTTTATTTAATACCCATGAGAAGCTCTCTACACTGGCCTTGGAGATGTGTTTGATGTAGTGCAGACCCTTGATACAACCCAAGCACTTTCCTTTAAAATAAACCATCTTTCCAAATGGATTCAATTGAAAAGAGGAGGCACTTAAGCCATACAAAGCAAAAAAACAGAATAGCAAAAATATAAATCATAGAAAGATATAAAAGTAAGGGATCACTTCACTGGTACTTTTAAACCAGGTCATCAAAATGGTTTTTTTTTTTCTAAACCACTGAATTCATCCGGAGAATGAGATGGTTTATGTGTCTTCAATCTTGTTTTTTTAACTCTCATCCCATATGACTGCTAGCATCTTGCTGATGTGATTTTCAAAGTGTTATTGAGTTATTACGTAGATAGCAACAACTCACGTATACAGAGAGCTAACAATATCAATGCTGGGACGGAAGATGAAGAAGATGGCCTAATAAAAGTTGACAATAACTGAATACTTACTCTGTAGTAAGCACTAAGTCAGCTCTTTTACTTTACAGCCAGCCGGTCTTATCCAGGAATCCAGAACCTACAATTCAACCCACCACAAATGAAAAAATATCTGAAGAAAAATATACCACTACTAAACAGGTACAGATTTTTTTTCTTGTCATTATTTCCTAAACAATACAGCATAGCAGCTATTTCTATAGCATTTACCTTATATTAAACATTATAAGTAATCTAGAGATTACTTAAAGAATACAGAAGGATCCTGTATAGGTAACATGCAAATACTATGCTTCTTTTACATGTAAGAGACAAGCACCTGTGGATTTGGGTACACAGTAGGGATCATGAATCCATTTTCTTCTGAATACTAAAGGACAATTATAGTTTTAAGTAATTAGTTATCTGTCTTTCTTATCTGAGCTAAAAGAATGTCTAATATATCACACATGTTGACTTCCAGCACCTTGATTGGATACATTTTCCCATTTCTAAGACTTCATTCCCTCTCACAGTTGTCTTTTATGTATATAAAATTTTAACATTTCTCAATCCTTAGCTACTGGCTCTCACTGGCTTTCATCTCCTATTGTCTGTTCTTCACCCCTTCTTAGAGAGATCAATTGTTCTGTATCCACACTCATTATCTACCTAGCATGAGAAGAAAGAAAGAAAGAGAGAGACAGAGAGAGAGAGAGAGAGAGAGCAAAAACTATGGCCATGTGATAAAAAAAGAATTAACTTTAAAGAAAATAAATTGTTAGGTATTTGAGAGTATTTGGATCTTGTATCAAAGCACTAGTTATAAATTAGCTCAAAACATGTGAGTTAGAACTCTGACCTCATGAATATTTCTTCCAAAACTCTCAATATAATGTCTCCTCATCCCATTTGCATAGCTTTAATCTCATAAATGATGATAACACATAACTCATATCTTGACTGAGTTCAGCTAGTCCTCCATGTCCTACCATATGATGTACTGAAAAGACATTTTTAAAAATGCAGCTGTTCATTGGAAAATTCATTTGAAGAAAGCATTATTTTAAAAGGGGGAGGGGATTTTAAGTTTGTTATACAGAGGCAGTCATATATCACGTGATAAAATTACCACATTCCAGCAATCTACAGTAGAGAAAGTTAACTTACACATAGCTAATGTGTTTATTGCTATGTGGTTGAGAACATTGCTCTTCGCCTCCCAAAGAGCATACTCTAATAGCAAACAGGGACAATTTTTTAGATGAAATCCGGGGTCATTCCAGAACCATTCACTTGCTCTCATAGACATTGGAGATATTCTGACTGCAGTCTCCTTGTTATTTTAACCTCTCACTAATAAAAAGTATATTTAAATTTGTACTCATTCTTCAATACTAACTCATTCCCAATTTTATCCCTGACTTCACTCTTTTTCCAACTTTCTTTTTTATTATTATCCTACCCCTTTTCCCTGTAAATATCATTTTGCAATAAATATATTGAACAAGTATTAGAATAACAAATAATAAAATAAAGACTATTATTATTAAATTTTGCATTGTAGACTGGTTTCTGTCACTAAATCAGTTTGAAGCTCCTAAGGTTTCATTTTGATTTCAGGTTTCAGATAAATGTCTTCAAAAACATGAAGAAAACACAATAAGACATTCAAGTTCTTTAAAGGTAGCTTGAAGTTACTGGATAAAGAAAAAGGAAATAAAAACTGGAAAAGCCCAAGATTCACAGATTTGCCCACATGTGTTCCAGCCCCTGAAATCACTCAGTGAGGGTAGCAGACAGATAAAGAGGGAGGGGGAGAGCAAAGTTAGTCATAATAATACTCAATGTTCATATGTGAAAATGGAACCAGGTCACTTGAGGGGATGATAGTCTTTGGGCTAGATGAATAGGAAGGGGCGAAGGATGAAAATGGTGACTCTGATCAAGATGGATTGAATTCATGAATTGGTATAGTGAATGGAAACCCCTTTGTACAACTACTTAAAGGTAAACCAATAAATAAATAAGCTGAACAAAATAAATTGCTGTCAAAATAAAAGCCTCATCCAATATCTTGGTAATACCCAATTCTAAGGCACAAAAATGCACTTATTTCAACATTTTTCTACATAAATGTTCTATTCCTGTATTTTTACACAAGCAATTGCTTTATTATTCTTGTTCCATTTTTATATTTTTTACTTAAAAAGACATTATATCATCAAAATCTTAGGCCACGGGCATTTATTGCAGCATTTTCAAAGCTAGAATATCCTTTTAAAGGTTATTTGATATTTCCAATATTTCCACTTCTCCAGTGCCATAATATTCATTGCTCTAGTTTTGCTGCATGTTCAGTAACCAGGTGTTAGATGTGAAATATTAAGTCTGATAGGATCTCAAAAATGGACATACAACAAGGCTGACTGGTTTGCATTTCAAACACTTCCATTTTGTGGTGTCTTATCTAGCTACTTTCCACATGTGACAATTGTAGGCTATAGGAATTAAGCTTGATATTGTCCAGCCACCACCTCTACTGTCTCAATTGATACTATATGAATGTAACCACAAAAGTATGAATTAGCCTGTCAAACTTTAATCCCAATGAAGAATAGAAAATGCTTTCCTTTTTGGTGAAAAAAAAAAAACCATTATCACTGTCTACTCACACAATACAAAATTCTCACAGAATCTGTTCACAGCAGCATTCACGCTGGACTTCCCTGGATATAGAAAAAAGGAAGAAGCACAGTAGCATTTTTCCATTTTGCTAATGTGCAGGGTACTAGTACAGTCAGTTTTAAATCCCTACAATAAGTTCCCTGAGTCTTGAGCTTGCTTTGTTCTTTAATTTTACTAAAATACCCTCAGGAAAATTAAACTTTGCTTGGAAGAATTCCAATTATCATAAAACTTCAACAAGCTAACTTATGAATATTTAGTCTTCTCCTAATTTCAAAAACATCCAAACACAGATGAGAACTTACAGAAAGGGTCCCTAATAGGTAAGATTATCACCTCCAAAGAAATGTTAGCATCTATGGATTTGAGATATGAAATGTATTTAATATTTAAAAGGCTCCTTAACAACGTATGAACTTTCCTCCTCAGTTAATTATTGATCCAGGTACTTGTCTCCCTTTCATTTTAAACTTTTAAACAAAATGTCTCAAGCATTTGGTTTTGCAATGGAGCTGAAGGCAGACACTGGCTTAAGTCATTTGGAGGTGTGAACAGGAAAGAATTTTAACAATATAAGAACAAAATGCACAACCAGTTTCCATTAGCCTACATTTGACGTCGTTGGTGCCATCAAGCAAACACCAAATAACAACAAGCAAATTTTGTTGAAATGTTTAGCTAAATGGAACCAAAACAGTCACAGTTGACAATTTCATAAATACATTAATTAGAAGTATCTCTAAATAGCATGTGATTTTGAATTATTAACATAAAACACTGCATTATAAATGACTGCAAATTGCATTCCTGGTTCCTCCATGCTTAATTTATCATGCTGTAGGAAAATCTGAAAATTAGCTCACTGTGTTATACTTAATGGCTAGTTTTATATGTGGGTTATTCCTTTAAGATAAAATTAAACTGCATTACAGATAGCTGTCCTGTGGCATGTTATACCAAGTATTCCAAGCTGGGTCAAAGGATGCCCAATTTCCTTTCCATATAGATTCTCTGCATTTATGGTGATTTGGGATGATTCCATTTATGTTTTGGCTAGTCTCCTCTGTCCCAAGGCTAGTTTTTCATTCTCAGGGATAAAGTTAATCTGTAATAGATGAGACACCTTACTAGACTGTCCAAATCATGAGCTTTCAGCAGTGAGTGCTTCTTAGTACCACATTTGTAAAAAGAGATTAAACTTTATTACATATGCAAAAGGCAAGAATTTGAACACGTTTAATACATGTTGCCATTCACACTTTGAGACTCAATTTTGAATGTACACCTTCACTTGAAAAGAATGATTTCTATAAAAAACTTCTTTGCCAGGTGCCAGTGACTCAAGATTGTTATCCTAGCTACTCAGGAGGCTGAGATCTGAGGATTGCAGTTCAAAGCCAGCCCAGACAGGAAAATAAATGAGATTCTTTTTTTTTTGGTCAGTCATGGGGCTTGAACTCTGGGTTTGGGTGCTGTCCCTGCACTGTTCAGCTCAAGGCAAGCACTCTACCACTTGAGTCACAACATCACTTCCGGTTTTCTAGTGGTTTATTGGAGATTAGAGTCTCACGAACTTTCCTGCCGGGGCTGGCTTTGAACCGGGATCCTCAGATCTCTGCCTCCTGAGTAGCTAGGGTTACAGCCGGCACCCGGTATGAATGAGATTCTTATCTCCAATTAACTCCCAGAAAACTGGAAGTGGTGCTGTGGCTCAAAGTAGTAGAGCCACTATTCTTGAGCACAAAATGCTCAGGGACAGCACCTACGCCCTGAGTTCAAGCCCCAGAACTGACAAAAAAAAAAAAACCTTCAAACTTTATAATTTTACCTATGTGTGTATTTTCATTTCAGCTCTTCCTATGTCTTTTTTTCAGTTCTTCCTATTTCTTGTATTTTTATGTTTTCTTTCATATTTGTATGGCTATTTGGTCAAAGCTACTTAAGGTCTTACATTGCTGTTATATTGTGTTCTCTTTTCCCTATAGAATATCCGACATTAGCCAGAATCTGAACAGGGTAAGTATTACGTGGATATTTGAAGAGTTCATATAGTACATACTTTAAAACTACTTACCAACATGCTTTACTCTTCAGTAGGCATCTGTTTAAGGTGTCAAGCATAGGCCTTATGCTCCAGCTTAATAATCTCATGTTCTGCAGTAGGGAATTGTGTACAAATCCACCTAACAAGGAATGCTTTCCTTTGCATTGAGTTCCAGGCAATGCATTAATAATTACCATGACATCGTAACTATTAGATGGGAATCTAAAATAATTATGATTATGATATTATGATATTAAATAATTATGATATTAAAGGAATTGATGGGAAAATGAGTAAGGTGCATAAGCAGATCAGATATTTAAGAGGAAAATGGAAATGCTTAACATCAAGACCCAACCATATATTGTCTATATGCAAAGATATGCAAAGAAAAGGGATGAAAACATTCAGCAAAGAAAAGCTAAACTATATCAAATGAGCTAACGCATACTTGACAGTAGAGAATATTGTCAATAATAGACATTATAATGATAAAGAGGCCAATTCAAAACAAGTTATCATTTTGAAGTCGATGTACCTAACAATAAATCTCCAAAATACATAAGGCAAAGTTGATAGATAAAAATGAAATTTACAATTAAGTTGAAAAGTCAAACACTTCATATTCAGTAATACTCAGTAATTGATAGAATAAGTAGATAGAAAATACAGGCATAGGACATATGGGAAACACTCCCAAACAACCACTAAGATATAAGCATGAACATTTAGAAAAGTCCCTGCCCAATCCCCAGGAACACAGTCCCTGTGCAAGACCAGAACTTCATCTGAAAGTAGAGAACCTGATTTTCCATTAGAATAGCTTCAGTATACATCTGAGAGAGTTGCACACAACAGATTCTCAAATGAATGAGCCAAAGCCAAAGAATCAACAGATAATCCCAAAGCAAACATGTATCCCCCAAATATGCCCCACCCCACTTTGCACTCTAACCTTAAGGGATCATTGAGGAATTGAGAACTGGCATTCACTGAGGACTCCTCATGACTGGGATCAATACAAAGTTCCAAACTGAAGACCCAGGTAAAGTGAAGTCATGTTTATCATCAAGCAAAAACACATTTTGGTAAATAGTATCTAACTTTCAGCTAAATGTATATATACATATATATACACACATATGTATATGTATATGTATATATGTATATATATACATATATACATATACATATATACATATACATACATATGTATATATACATATATATACATATACATACACATATGTGTATACATATATACATATATATGTGTATACATATATACATATGTATATATACATATACACATATGTATATGTATATATACATATATATACATATGTATATATGTACATATACGTATGTGTATATATATGTATGTATATAAAACACACGCAAATATATCTATATATAAATGCTGTATTAAAAGCATATATAAAAAGCATGCAATCGCCAATCACCAATGGCTGATTCCTGTTGTCCTAGCTACGCACGAAATTGAAATCTGAGGATTGCCAGTTGGAACCAGTTTAGTCCAAGAGACTCTTATCTTCAATTAAACACCAAGGAAGTTGGAAGTTGGAGCTGTGGCTCAAGTGGTAGAACACGCATTGAGCAAAAAAGCTCGAACGGCACTCAGGAACTGAGTTCAAGTGCCAAGACCTGCAAAATAGAAAAAAGAAGAAAGGAAAAAAGAAAAACAATCACCACAGATCATCTTCTAATGTTTGAATAAAATTCTGGTTTTACATTAAAATTAACAGGCTGAAATTGGTGCAGTTTGTAAGGCTCTTATTCTTCTAGTCCCCTGAAGAAATCCAAAGTTAACAGAGCCTTCAACAGCTCAAATTTCCAATGTAGTCTAATTCTTAAAGGAGAATAAAGGAAGGGTGCTTTTTTTTATTTGTTAAGAAAAAAATACTGAAAAAAATTCTAGCAAATAGATTTTGCCCATAAACATTTTGATGAGTCTTGAAAACATTTTGATGAGTCTAATGGAAACAAACCAAAAATAGCCTCCCCACGACCACAAAAAAAAAATAAATGTGATTTGCAGGGTAAAGTGCTAGAAAAACGCATCTTGTTTTTCCTTATCACAAAAATATTTGAAAATAAATTTGTGACTTTGTTGAATGTGTAGAGCAGATAGGTTCTGTACTTCCAGGTTCTGTCTTGTTCCCCTAATGCCAGAATTTGGAGAAGAACATAAGGATTACTGGCATATGGACTACAAGGCTGTATTCATGCCATAAGTTCACCAGATTTTTCTGAACAAAATTCTGATTGACTTTTTAATTTTTTTTATTTTTAAAGTTCCATATACGTGCAAAACTGAGAGACGTATGTGATAGATTCCATGAATACATTCCCATCCTCAGCAATGACTGACACCTGGCTAGCATTCTTTCATCTGTACCACCACCTGTTTATCATCACTTCTATTACTTCAAAATAAACTTGAGACACTAAATTAAAATACATATTTATATTATTGTGTTATTTGTAATATAACATGAAACACTATGTTAAAATACATGTTGTTTATAAATATGGTATAAATAATGCAGCATGCATCACTAACGCCTAGAAAAATTGACGTTTAATCTAAGCACATTGTATTATATCACCTAAAATTTTATAATAACTGCTTAATGTCTTCAAATATTCAGTTAGTGCTGGGTTTCAGTGGCTCACATCTGTAATCCTAACTACCCAGGGGGTCGAGATCTGAGGATCAGGGTTCAAAACCAGCCCAGGCAGAAAAGTCCCTGTGAGACTCTTATCTCCAATTGACCACTCAAAATATAAAAACAAAAATAGAAAACGAAAGTGATGGTGTGGCTCAAGTGGTAGAGCACAAGTCTTAAGCACAAAGAGGCTCGGAGACAATGCCCAAGCCTTGAGTTCCATTCCCACAATCAACAACAACAACAACAACAAAATTGTTAGTAAGTACATTACTTTAACTCTCATTCCTAAATGATGAGGGAGAATGGTGGAAGGGATGGCACCAATCAAGGTACATTGTACTCATAAACACATTGAACTGTAACCCCTTCATACAACTACTTAAGTATAATTAAAATGAAAAATAATCAAATGCAAATGAATTGATTAAAAAATGACTTCAATCCCAGTTACATGCACTTTTGAATAACTCTAGTCTGAATCTGTGTATAATAACATTACAATAGAAACTGTGTATGTTGAGAGATTTTAGCCTATTTTAATTAGAGTAATATTTTAATAAGTGTATTAAAATTTTTTAATTAAGAAATATGTTTAAACTTGAACCCAAAAGAAGTAGTATGTTGGTATGTTTCTTAAGACTATTATGGTTATAGAAGCTATACCTAAATAATTTTTTCCTAACTTTACCTAATTTTTCCCTAACTTTTCCCTAATTTTTCTTGTTGTTGAAGCAATCAATTGTTTATATGAGTAGCATTTTCTTGCAGGTTTTTTAGCCACAGTGGTGTCATTTAAAAATGTTATTTTCCTTTAAATTGATACAAGATTAATCTAGATACATAAAATTCACAATCAAAATTCCTAACACTTGTTCATAGTAGGGAGCTATGTTTCCATCAAGAGAAAGCATGATTGATTGGCTTTCTGTCATGTTAGCAGCTGTTGATAATTATTGCTGGGACCCATTAGTCCATAGGGATAGTCTAACCTTAACATTCTTCTTCATTTATTACCTGAGATATGTCAATAAGTAGACATTTTCCTTACCACTGGGAGCTCTGTGATCCAATATGTAAGAATGCCAAAATAAATTCTTTTGAGGTTTTTTTCCATACTCAACATCAGTTTTCACAACTATAAATGGTCCCCAGCATCCTCCAAAGGTGATTGGCTTACTTTTCTCCTCAGCATCATTATGAACTCGTAAACTCAAGTCAACTCTGTAACTGTCCTCTTTACAGAAGTTTCTATTGTCTTTATCCTTGGTCAGTGGGAGCGCTTTCAAGTTGACTTCAAAGTCTTCTGACTAAATACAGCTACTCGTTTCTACCTTTGCTCTCTGGAATGAGATGTCTGCACTCATTTCACATATGTTCTTACTCAAATGGAATGCCTGGTATCAGAAATTTCACTGTGGAAAGATGTTACTGATGCTGGATGGGCTCACAGCTACTGGTCATTATTGCCAGACCACTCAATGACAACTCCAGATTTTATCATGTAGCAAAAATAGTTTACAAAGACCTTTCTGTTTCCCCTAACATTAACATAGCTACTAAAATCATTGAAAAGAAGAATTTAGGTCTGGGAAGTTGGCTCAGTGGAAGAGTGCTTGCCTCTCATGCAGAAGCCTTGGGTTCAATTCCTCAACACCACATAAGCAGAAAAAAAGAAAGTAGCACTTTGACGCAAGTGGTAGGGCACTAGCCTTGAGCTGAAAAGCTGAGGGACAGCGCCCAGGCCCAAAGTTCAGCCCCCACAACTGACAAAAAGAAAAAAGAATGAAAAGAAAAGAAAAGAAGTTAATATTGACACCGCATTATTGCATAATCTTTAGAACTTATTACAATCCTCTAGTGTTTCCAGTAAGGCCAATCCAGGACTTCAGATTAAATTAGTTTCATGTCTCTACATTTACTCAAAATTGTGACACTTCCATTTTTTTTAAGACTACTTGTTTTTTTTTTCTATGACCTTGAATTCATTTGAAGAGGACTGACCATTCTGTAGACAGTCTGTCAATGATTTCCCAGGATTAGGTCTGCAAGACAGCACAGTTCCTAGGCTGTGACCCTTTTGACATACCATGTCACAATTTAAGTGATGGCAATGGCAATATGTCCCTTTCGGTGGCACTCCCTTTCATCATTTGATTATGGTACTTGGCAGATTCTGCACTAAAATTTTTCCTTTGTAATTGATAAGATCTTATAGGCAATACTTAGAAATTATGCAAGTATTCTTTTTAAATTTAATTTTTCTACTACTTACAGCATTTATCAAAGAGTCTTCCAATGCTTATCACTTTTATTGTTATGGCCTTTGTCTGATATTAACTTTCACATTTCTATTATTCTTTCTACAATTATTAATGAGAAATCTACAGTAAGGCAACAATTTCCTTTATCCATCATTTGCTTATATAATGAATTATTTATTTATGTGAGTATGGCTCTTGGATACTTATTAACTCCTTGAACCATACCTGCCTGTTCAAATGGTTTCAGATTTGCAGTGTATTTATTAGCAATGTGTTCTTTGAACATGCCTCTAAATTTTCTTCATGTTCTTAAATTTTGAGGGACCACAAGCTATTCCAGATTACTTTGGGTTTTCTCTGCCCTGCTCTGGGCTGGTTATTGTATGTCAAGCACTGGTCTAAAAGTTTCACTATTATTAATTTATTCATTGAAACAAACATTAAAAATGCATACCTTTATTGAACCTACTTTTAAAATGAAACAACTGAGGCCAGCGAATTAAACGAATTAATCACTTACACCTCTAGTGATTATCACATTTTTAGTCATCTGTCTTTGTATTTATTTAAGTTTTTAAACTATCTTTAAATAGTGTCCAAAGGGGTCATTTTTTGAATTCTAAGGCATCTGCATCAATATCACCCCATTCAGAATTCTCTCCTATCCCCTTAACTTGGTTCCATTTTCACATATGTATATTGACTATAATGACTACATTCACCCACCCTTCCTCTCTCCATTCATCTGTCCTACCTCCTCTGACTCCCCTGTTCACACCCCTGCCCCCCCACACACAGGTAGACACATTCTAGTTTCCTGGTGCTCATTTTGTTAAACTATAACCATTCTAAGCCAGCAGACATGTTGCAGAATTCAGATACTTAGCCACTGACTAACCTGAAGTTTGATTAACAAAACAAAAATGCTTGATATGTAAACAATATGCGTACATCCTTGCACAGAAAGGAATAGAGAGTCTATAGTATATTCATATTAATATCAGGTCACAAAAGGAGTCTTTGAAGAGTGTTCATCTCTCATGGGGCTCTCAAGAATGCCATTTTGTCTCCTACAAGTGCTGGAACATTTGCTCTGCTCCTTCCTCTTCAGCCCTCTTCTGTTTCCTAGACTCCAACTTTGATTTCCACGCCATCAGGACTACACCTTCTCCTCCCATTGCCTTTATTGCCTGACTCCCAGGTCACTCTCCATGGTCCTGTAGCTCACCTCAACTTCACTCCAGCACTGTTTCCGCCCACAGCCCCTCCCCATTCTTTACATTCCTCTACACCGACCACCTGATCTAGCACTCTATCTCAGTCACACATCATTATTTTTATTTCAGTGGGTCTCAATCTACTGAGAACAATTCAAAATAGAGAGTGCTCCTCTCTTGCACATGGAGTAAACTGAGCTTTCTTGACAGAAGATATTTTTATAAAGCCAAAGAGGGTCTGCATGTTCCTTCTCCATACCAAGTCTCCCCCTCAAGGTCCAAGAACAGCAGGAGCTCATAGTCCAAGCAGCCATTGCAGATGAGTCCTTACCAAAGCTCCTGTGGCAAGGATAGAAAGATGTGGGGCCCAAAGCAATAGATGCTTTTGCATTAGGCAAATGTCATCTCTATTGCTACGATTTCACAAGCCCTCCCCTATAGTTCTTCTCATAGCAAAAAATAAAAATAAAAATGCAATATCTGCTCATCATTGTTTCATCTTCCAAGATGGTTATGTCCAAAGAGTGTATTTCCAAAACTCCTTGATTCCTAAGAACATTGATTGATTGACATTGCTAAGCAATAAGAAACCCTGAACTGAGAAGAAAATGTTCTTATAACCAAATCTTGCATAGCAGTCAAAAGCTATGTCCCTTATAGACATGGCCTGACTGAGCAAATGGGTCTCATATTGTCTTGTCCCATAATCATAATGACCTTTAAGAATATCCCAAATCCACATTTCTTCTTCCTTAATTTCTCCCATGACTTTCTTTCAGAAACCAATAATAAACTGAGATGGTTTTTCCCCCAATGCAACGCCAGTATGCTTGTGCAGCTGTTTATTTATATAGGTCATTCCTTAATCATTAGAATATTACAATGTGGAACTTCTTCCCATGTACAAAGATTTTGGTTGAAAACATTTAAAACTATAAATAGACCATAAATAGATTGTTAAATAGAATGAAAAATTCACATCATTAAGATAAAATATTAGACTCTAAAAATATCGCTGTTGCAGCTGGATCTAATGACAACCCACACACATACCCATTCCTTGTTCCTTTCTCATTGCAATTAAGGATGAATTTAAACTTATCTCAGTAGAAAAGTTTGAGAAGCATTGTGTATGGTAACATCTTAGAATAACATAGTTCAACCTGGTAGCCTAAGACTTGTGAAAGACGTCTAAAATTCTGAGACCAACTGAGTGATTTCCTTTTGGCTTTTGGCTGGTTCTGAAAATGGGATTGGGAATTTTCGTTTTAATTTCTAAACATTTTATCTTGGTTTAAGGTTTTTTAACTCTTCTATGTATTCCTATGTCGACATATGCCCAAATTTAAACCGCCCAAAGACAGAAAAGAGGGGAGAGAGAGAAAGAGAGAGAGGGAGAGGGGGAGAGAGAGAGGTAGGGGGGAGAGAGAGAGAGGGAGGGAGGGAGGGAGGGAGGGAGGGATAGGGAGGGAGGGAGGGAAAGAGGGAGGGAGAGAGAGAGTTTCTTATCTCAGGATAAGAAGCCCAAGAAAGCAAATACAGCTATCAGAAATCAGGTCCCCATAATCCATTCTATTAAGACAAGGGATAGCATGCAGCAAAACTACAAAGCCTGTTTGATTTGAACCTTCAAGTGTCTTCCTGCCTGCTTTAGTTTTTCTCCCTAGCTTCAGTGCATCAGTGCTGCCCTGGGCTTCACAGAGCCCCTGACACAGCATTTGTTTCATCAGGACACGAATAGTCTTTCATTTCCTATTCCTCATTTCCATTTAAAACTGGCTTGCTGGGTGATCCATTCAAGCAGGACTTTGTTCTCCCCATACTGAGTATCTTATTTTTGTATTGTTTATTTGCTTTAAAAAAAAATCTCAAAATCTTATCCTTAGGAGAGGATCACCTAGGAGCAATAGCTATGTGCATCTGACTATATAAAATAATAATTCTGGAAATCAACTCCAGGAAATGAAAACAAGGGATTCTTTTTGTTTCTGTTGTTTTCATTTCTTTTTGTCTTGTTTATTTATCTGTCTTTGGGAGGGTAAGGGGGCATAGAAATGGCAGGACAAAGGGTGAAAAAATTCATTAGTGTTACTTACTGTACACTATGTTGAAAATGAACTGTACAACTCGCCAGTGGGAACTTGAGGGAAAAACTGGGAGTGAACAAGGGAAGGGGTAACATTGTTCAAAAAGAAATGTACTCTTCATCTGACTTATGCAAAAAATAACTTCTCTGTACATCACATTAACAAGGACAAGAAATACTTTTTAAAAAATAAAAATTAAAAAAATACCAAAATGCCAATATCATTGATATACATAGGATTTGTCCATTCTAAACTGCCTTGATTATTAAGCAAATGACTGGCTATATGGCTCTTCCTATTATTTCAGTTCTACTAGTACCCTGTATTTAAAAATAAGTGACTCAGAATATTTCATGGTTGTGCTTATATCCAATATGAGTTGAGAGGACCAAGGCGTAAAGAGTACTTTACATTTTGTTTAGTTTTTATTTGCTATCAGATCTGTCAGCCATTTGCCATCTCTTAGATTCTAACCCCCTTATGTAATATTAGCCAATCTTGCTTCAGATCTCAATTCAGCTATCCTCCACTGCTTGTGATGCTAGAGCTTTCAAACATAGGTTAACTAAGACTATCAGCCTTTCAAAGGAAAAAAATTAGGCTTGTGTATACATGATTCTCCACATACCTTGGGTAACATGGGTTCCCCACATTTTTTTTCCTCCTCCAAGTTTTTGGGTTTTTGGTTTGTTGGTCTTTTGTCAGTCTTGGGGTTTGAACTCAGGGCCTGGGTGCTGTCCCTGAGTTCTTTTGCTCAAGGCTAGCACGCTACCACTTTGGACCACACTCCAGTTCCAGTTTTTTGGTGGTTAATTGGAGATCAGCGTCTCATGAACTTTCCTGCCAGACTCCCTTCAAACCATGATCCTCAGATCTCAGCCTTCTGAGTAGCTAGGATTTCAGGCAAGAGCCACCAGCACCCAGCTTAGAGTTCTTGTTTATTCATCTATGACTATCCTCCTGATTCCACTACTGAACCATCTTTTATTTAAGTTTAAGAGAGTGGTTTATATGAAACAAAATCCTTAGCCAGGCACCAGTGGATCATGCCTGTAATCCTAGCTACTCAGAAAGCTGAGATCTGAGGAGATCTAGCAGTTCAAAGCTAGGCCAGGCAGGAGTCTGTGAGACTTCTATCTCCAATTAACCACCAGAAAACCAGAAGTGGTGCTGTGGCTCAATGATAGAGTGCTCGCCTTGGGCTGAAGAGCTCAAGCGCCACAACCAACCAACTAAATAACTAAATAAATAAATAAATAAAATCTCAGTAAGGAGTATGCTTCAAAATGTTTTGGCCGATTTAATTTGATTGACTTTTAAGACCTAAAGAGAAGACTTAGATCAATCGGAAAAGAGAAATGAGATATCCATTACTAATGAAGACCTAACAGAGAGGACAGTAGTCGGAGATGAAAACATATCTCCTGTGTCCCATCAGAATGAAAATGTAGACATCTAAGAGGGATGCTACAACCAAACTAGTAAGGATATTTCTCATTTGCATAAATACCTAGGAAATATTCTCTGGAGATCAAGTCATCAATACCATTTGAGGTTTTACTTCACTTTTTAAATCATTGTTCATCATATTTTAGATCCTTTAAAACTGAAGATTTTAATAATGACTGTGTTAAAGGCATTTTTAAATGACTCATGCAAAGAATATCTCACAGTTTTGCTTTGATCCAATGTGAGCTATTAAGCTAGTAAGTTATCGATACACCCTGGGAAGTATCATAAATTCTTACAGACCACAAGAGCTCCAGTAAATTGATCACTAACTCAATACATTGAATGGTACCCATAGCTTTACAAAATTCCTAACTACTCACATGGAGCAGCTTATGTCCTAGGAGAATCTGTCTTATTGATTATATATTTATTGTCATACATTTTATCAAAACTGGCATTGTAGCATTTTATATACCTACATTACATTAAGTTCAAGTTAACCAATTAAAATATAAAAGGCATGCACCCACACATAGTTACACCCACAGAGGACATATTTCAGGCCCTTTAATATCCCTTCACGTACCATCTTCATATATAAACAAGCAGGGACCTGTATTATTCTAATTTGTATATACATTTCAACCAATTTTTATTTTCTCAATGTAACAATCTCATCTTCTCCCATTCAAGTACATCGTTAACTCAAATCTTTTCATCCCTGCATCTCAGCACACTGGATACTGTGTTTTCACGGAAGTAACTTGGGCCCGTCTTTTCTTTGCAGTTCTTATGAAAACTCTCTCATCCTTCCCTGGCAGTATTCCTTGCTAAGGTAGTCAAGAAGGGAGCACATTCACAGAGACAGAAGCATACAATGGAGACAGTCCCTCCCCATGTATACTTTTGTCTTCTTGGATGTCAGACTTGCCACGGATACTCTTTGACTCCCATAGCCCTGCCCACAGAGTCACTGTTGTTTACTTGTTCTGCTACCCCTGACCCCTTCTCTAAAGCATGTTTGTTCCTCATTTCTTTGATCCATTTTCCACTCTCAGGTGAGCTTATTTTTATGGAATCTTCTTCCGTCTTTCTACTCTCTCCTTATTGACAATGTGGTCCCATTTTGCCATGAAATATAATTACCAAATAGCATACAAATACATGGCTCTGCGCATTCTAAAAAAACAGCTGCACCCAAATGATCACAAACAAGGCCACACTAAAGCTACCAGCACAACTATGTTTATGGCAACATTATTCACCATAGCTAAGATATGGAACCAACCCAGATGCTCCTCAGTAGATGAATGGATCAAGAAATTGTGATTGATATATATATATATGGAATTCTATGCTTCCATCAGAAAGAATGACATTGCCCCATTTGTTAGGAGATGGAAAGACTTGGAAAAAGTCATATTAAATGAAGTAAACCAGACCCAAAGAAATATAGGTCCCATGGTTTCCCTTATTTGCAATAATTAGTATATGTCTATGATTATCTTGTCAGATGAGCAGAAAAGCTCAAAAGCTATATACATATGACCATATAAGATGATGCTAAGCAAAATGAACCCCAAGATATGGACACAAGAGGTTTTTCTTTGTTGTTATTTTTAATGTACCATATGATTTTTTTTCTTTTGTATGTTCTTCCTCATATGTTATATCCCCTGTTGTCACTATATTTTATTTTGGTACCTTGCATCTTCTATATACATTTATCTAATTTAGGGAGGGGAAGGGGAATAACAAAATGCTGAAACAAGGACACAGGATGACCCATTGCAACGATGATACTTACAAGACACTATGTTGGAAATGAACTTTACAACTTTGTGGGGGGAGAAGTGGGGAAGGTGGGAAGAGAAGGGATAGTAGGAGAAAAACAAAAGAGGGAGTAACAATGTTTGACAAGAAATGTACTCATTACCTTACTGATGTAACCATAACCTCTCTGTACAGCATCTTTACAAGAAAATAAAATTTAAAAAAAATAAATAAAAGAACAGCTGCAAAATTGCTAATATTAGGTCTAATTTAGCTACAATAAATTAGCAAATGTGTAGAAGCCCAATGATGACAGGGTAATTACAACAAAAGTCGATGTGTTGAAGTATACAGATGACAATACATACTAATTTGAGAGAGAAATGTAGGCAATGAACAGACGGGACTAATAGCTCAGACACATAGACTTAATGTGGCCAGTCACTGTAAAAAACAAAAAGATAGATGAAGCCGCTCAAAAAAAAATCTAGTGCTAAGAAGTAGTGCAGGCTGAAGCCATTAACTGTCAGGGGTAATAACACTCCAAGTGCTGAAGTGCAGTAACCCAGCAGCACTCTTCTAGGATGGCGGCTGTGGAACCGGTGCACACCTGTGAAGAGGGCGCTAACTCTATCCTTGCATTCATTAGAACAGAGAGAGGAAAAACAACACTAATAACGTAAAGTATAAACGGAAATAGCAGACAGCACAGAGTGACATTTGCATGGTCCCAGTCAGCTTGTTAGCTGAAGTGGGTTTTAATTAGCTATTTTCCAGCAAGCAAACGAGCAAATTAGTGGCAGCTATAAACAAGAAGAGACAATCAGGCCCAAAGAAAAAGAGAAATGATCAGGGTGCCTTTGCAGAGGGTGGGAAGGGGCGGGCAAGGAAATACAAAGCTTTTATTTAAAACTTTTCTCAATGATACAGTGAAAGAAACAGTTTTCTCTCCCCTTCTCTGGACAGCACCTAACAGATGATCCAATTTTCTTCCTTCTGCCAGTGAATGAACAGAGATCAACAGTCAGCTAACCTGTCTAAGGTTACACCTCCAAACATAGATACTTTTAGAAGTCATCTTCCAAGAGTACATTTTCCAGATGAAAGTCTGTTTTGAAATATTGTAGTGATTTTACAAAACCATATGTAAAATATGCAGTTATTTGAGGTTAGGGTTGATTATTATTTAAGACTCAACCTTGCTGAGATTAAATGCAATTTGAGAAGGAATGCTAGGAACAACAAAATGGCATCTTCCAGAATGCCACAATGCCAGAAATACCTTGTTGCTCTGAATAAGCTATTCATCATGTAGTCAAGGCCAGCATGAAATGCTGAGGTTGCACCTTAAAAGCTGTTAAAGAGGCTCCTGACTGTAATCCTAGCTATTTCAGGAAGCTGAGATCTTAGGATTATGGTTCAAAGCCAGCCTAGGCCAAAAATAATAGTAAAAAGTCCAAGAGACTCTTATCTCTAATTAATTACCAAAAAGTCAGAAGTTGAGCTGTGACACTAGTGGTAGTGAGCCACTAATGAGATGCAAGTTTTACTGCCCAAAAAGACAGAGCTAGGAGCTGGACAGATAGCTTGCTAGACCTAGTTCATCAAGAAGGTAGCATCATCAAATAGGTAAGCCATTGTCCAGGGCCTGAATGATGCACTAGAGATGTCAGCCTCATCAACCCCATGATAAAAAAAAACTCTGCACAGAGAAAACTCCATGGACCATTCCTCCCACAGCCTCAGGTAAAAGAATGGTCTCAACGTCCATTTAAAAAAAAATCACAAAAGTAACATAGTTTTCATCATCAACTTTAATCTGACCTTCAGTCTGATATACGTTCTTTTAAGCAATAAAATGATTAGAAAATAGAAATAGATTCGGACCAGGAAATAACAAAAGTCAGTTGACTTATTTCTTTTTTTCCTTTTTCTTTTTTTCTTATATTTTTGTTAGTCATGGGGCTTGAACTCAGGGCCTGAGTGCAGTTCCTGAGCTCTTCAGCTCAAGGGGAACGTTCTAGCACTTGAGCCACAGCACCACTTCCGGTTTTCTGGTGATTAATTGGAGGTAAGAGTCTGAAGGATTTTCCTGCCCTAGCTGGCTTTGAACCACAATCCTCAGATATCAGACTTCTGAGTGACTTATTTCTTTATATCATGAATTTCATCATCACAAGAGAAGATTTAAATGTATTGAAGCATGAGATGACCCAATGCACAGGGAAAGTAATACACACCAGGACATAAGACAATAATATTGCAAAGGTTTGCCTCGTGAATGAGAGGACAATTCATATCAGAAGGATTACGAAACATGAAGAACTGAAAGTTAGTTTTTGAGAGATACTGCATAGAACAGAAAATTAGCCCCGCATCCTGACTTCACCATCCAAATGATGGCCTCAATTATGAGATAGACCAAAAACTGAATATACACAGGCAGTGGCTCCTGTCCTGTCTCAGCTGTACTGTTCAGTGACATGATAACCGTGTGAATTGATTTTTCACTCATTCAGCAAACATTCATTAAGCTTCTACTATAGGCAAGGCATTGGATTAGACAGAGTCATACATCTATATAGATTCATAAATGATTGTGAAGAGCCTGGCACTGGTGGCTCATACCTGTAATCCTAGCAACTACCATCTGAGGATGGTAGTTCAAAGCCATCCCAGGCAGGAAAGTCCATAAGACTCTTATTTCCAATAAACTACTCAGAAAAAGCAGGAAGTAGCACTGTGCATTGATGTATATGGATGCATTGAACGGATGACAATGCATACTAATTTGAGAGAGTGGTAGAATGCTAGCCTTGAGTACAAAGAGATTAAGCAACAGCACCAGGCTCTGAGTTCAAGCCCCAAGACCAGCAGGGGGGGCGGGGGAGAGAGAGAAAGAAAGAAAGAGAGAGAGAGAGAGATTGTAAAGGTCAATCTAGCAGGTCAGTTCCCCATCCACAGGTAAGATCGTTAAAAGCAGAAGTTAATTGTTCTCACTGATTCTTCCTTTCTTGATGCTAAACAACCACATTTAGCTTATTCGTTCTTATCTAATATTTCCAAGTGCTTCCAACTCCTTTCTTTTGTATTCAAGAGACTGCTTTTATCCTATCAAAATCAAGATAGTCTAATTACCACCTCCTTCAATCTAAGTATCACTTCAGTGATATGATCCCAAATCACATTCTTTTCAGCAGCCACAAATGTTAACAAACATATATGTTTCTGTTTAATTACATAATGCCTACAATTACTTTATATATTTTGTCTGGATTTCTAATTGATCAAAATAATAGACTAATTCTTGCCCTTTCTGGCCCCTTTCATGCCGTATTCAGAAGTCTCTTACCTTGCAACCTGAAAACAAATGAGTTCGAACAGTATAGAGCATATTTCCCTGTGCTGTGGTTGTTGAGCTGTATTTGAGGAGGTAGATGGAGGAGAATAGCACTAAAGTATTATCTCACCGTGTGGGGCTAACATATAAAATACAGTTCAGAGCTGATGTTTATCTTTAAAAACAAAGTGATACTCAAATGAGGAAATATTCTCAGACCTCAAAAACCAAGAAACTGTATTTACTGAGAGGTGCACATTCCCTATGAACATTCCCAAGGCAGAACTCATTCCAATCTTTTGAATTTTTTCAAACATCATTAGGGAAGAAAAGCTCTGTCAAGACAGGGAGTTTATTCATCTCAATCAAAATTTGACTTTTTTTGAATAAGATAAAATACAGAGCCTGTGAATGTTTTAGCAGTATGATCATATCTGTCCCAAGAGGAATTTTTAAAAAATGTATTGCTTAAATGTACATTGTTGAAATATTTGTTATGACTAAAACTTGCATAAGCCTTGAAAAAAAACCATTCCCAAATTGTTGGTTCTTTATCTGTGTAAGAGCTGAAACATTTATTTACAGATGCCAATTGTTTCTCTGCATTCCAGTGGGCTCTGAGAATACATGCTTCTAGGCCTAGGGCAAAAAGGATTTGAAGTTAGTCAGCATATACAACTTCACATATAAACTAATAAAAAATAATAGAAAGCAAAGAAGGAGTAGACGGAATATGAATTGTTGACACCTATATCCTTTTTTTTAGTTTGGTTGATCCATTGGTTTATCACTAGACACGAACTTTGCTTTGAAATTTTTAATGGGTAATAATTACCATGTACTACTTTTGCAGGTCCAATAAACTACTAGAAAATCAGAAGTGGTGCTGTGGCTCAAGTGGTAGATCACTCGCCTTGAGCTGAAGAGCGCAGGGACAGTGCCCAAGACCAGAGTTCAAGCCCCACAACTGACCAAAAAAACAAAAACAACAAAAAACCCCACAAAACTCTAGTCTAAGTTTCTATATTTGCCAGTCAATATTAAAGAACAATATTGCTAACCCCAAGGTATTTTTTAAACATGGACTTGATTCAAATTTACTTTTATTAATGAATTATCCATATTTCCATAAGTTGTTTTTTCATGTTTTGGTGCCAATTCTGAGGCTTAAACTCAAGGTGATGAAGCTAAGCTTTTTCACTTAAAGCTGGACGTCTATCTATTGATCTACATCTCCACTTCCTGCTTTGGTGATTGAGGAATCTTATGGACTTTTCCTGCTCGGGCTGGCTTTGAACCACAGTTGTCAGCTCCTCAAGCCTCAACCTCTTGAGTTGCTAGGATTTCAGGTTTGAGTCACCGGAGCCTGGCAACACAAAAATCTTTTTCACCCAGCATATTGACACCATAACCATAGTACCTCAAAGCTTTAGCATATTTGACTTTCATTCTTGATTTCCTTTCATTATTTCTCCGGAAACATGGATCCAAATGAATGAATATGATACTATGAATTTTCTATTTTTGAAATTTTACATGCATCTTTATGGTTTTGATATTAATATGCATGCTATGGTTAGTAACAAGATATGCTTCACAATTCTTTCCTTCATTTTTCTTTCAAAAGTCACATTCTGTATCTAATATGCCCTCACATGTTTCTGTCTTCCAGAATAAATATATTTATTCCCAATTGCTTCTACATAGGTTTTGAAGATTGAGGAAAGTCATTTGTGACAATACAGCAGGATCATGTATTTATTATTGCTTATAGCTGGCATTAATACCTCCTTTGACAGTACACATTATTACATAATGATATGATGGTGGGATATTTTCATCACTAATATAATATACCCCCAAGGCCACAAGGCTTCTCTTCTGGTTCCAGATATATTTCTGCTACCTGTTGTTCTGGTCTATTAGGCATTGTAATTATGCAATTAGATGTTCTTTAAAGACCATCTTAGGTACCTCATAGATTAGAATGGCTCCTTTGAAGCAGTTACCAGATCTATTATGTAATTATATAATTAAGTCCATGTAGTTAAAAAAAATCTTAATAAAAATTCTTTAAAAAAAATAAACAGCCTGCACTGGGACAACAGATTGCAAATTAGAAGTGGCAAAAAATGGCAAATATATCCACAGTCAAGAGTAAAAAGATTCTCAATGATAATTTTTAACATTAGAATTGCATTCCTCAAAAACATGCTCAAAGAGAATTGACCTAATTGCTCATAACATGAGCCTAGTCATGATTTATTCATACTACTTCAAGGGGTATTCCCCTCCATGAATTTCTTATTCCCTCTTCTTCAGAGATAGTCACAAAACCAATATGGTTTTAGAACCACCAAGAAAGAGAAAAGGTAACCAAGATTGCTGTTTTCCATATTTTTAAGTCCATCAAATGCCTCCACATTCTATGTGGCCAAAACATAGAACCTTAACTATCACTTACACAGAGTGCACTTGTAAAATGGAAATCAAGCAAATTAAATAGCAAAATAACATTTGGAGTTAGTACCCACTCCAAAACTAACAAAAATACTTTTAAAATGATTTATTTTTATTTTCAATTACCACATACTAATTGCACATAGGAATGAATACAGTGTGATACTTCAGTATATTTATATATGCTAGCTATTTAAAGTAAAAATAAAATGAATAACAACCATAGTTATCTTGCTACATTATAGGACATTGGGAGTTATCGCTTCTAGGCTATAATGCTTTTTAAAACAGTGTTCTAAAAACATAAAGCCAATCATGTAAGGTCTTATTTTCCTTATAATTACCTCTCACTTCTTTACTTCCTTCATCGACTAATCTGGAATGTTATTTTGTATATCTCTGTTTTGGAAAAAGTTGTTAATGGTGCCAAAATTTACTTCCCACTAATTTTTACTAAAGATTTTGTGTCTCCTCTATATTAATTCACTATGCTGGTTTTTCTATTTCTACATGAAAAACTATCCTAAAACTTTAGGGCTTAAAACAATGTTTTATTATGATCTCAGTGGTTCTATAAGTTACTGGGTTCTTTGTGTAGTGTGGTCTTTCACATAGTTACAGTGGGTGGGTCTGGAGGATGTGAAGAGTTGGTGGGTCTGGAAAGTCTAAGGTGGCCTTGCACTCAAGGTAAGGGCATCAGCTACACGGTTAATGGGATTCCTTAGAGTTTGGCTGTTTCACAGTGATAATTGCCTTCTCGCACAGAATACTGCTGAGTTCCGAAAGAACAAGGTAAAAGCTCCTATTCTTCTTATGTCTAGCTTTTAGGCAGCACATTTTCCCCACATTCTGAGGGTTACGAGGGAGAGCTTATAGAAGAACATAAATATCAGAAATGATTCCTTGGAAGATGATATTTGATAAATAGGTCATTCATCAGACATATTATGAGGTAAAACATATGAGTTGTGACTGGAATAAAGCAGGGTAAAAGGTAGTGACAATATCCCTAAAGTTGCCTTGGTAGCTACTAAAAAAAAAACTTTTTAAATGTGCCAAAGCAGCTTTAACTTTGGTTGAGCATATGTTTTATTCCAGCTTTAGAGTTGATCACGTTAGATGCCCATTTCCTCACATCCTTATTATCTCCTCTCTATGATTTAATGACTGGAGAGTGCACATACTATTTTTCAGTCCTGTAAGAGTGAAGAGAATTTCTCTCCAGTTCTAAGCAGATATTCCTTTTCATGTAGATAAGGAAGCCAGTGACATGCATATCTATTACAAATAGCTTGGGGGATTGTAGAATCTGAACACAAGCTCCTAAAGTTAAGAAAAGAATCTGGGAAAGTACTGAAAAGTTAGAAAGGCAAGTATCATCTTTCTCTTGACCTATAAGCAGGAAAGACATTCTTTTTCGTGTTAATTCTATTGTCAAGGTGATGTACAGAGGGGTTGCAATTACATAAGTAAGGTAGTGAGTACATTTCTTGTCAACCTTGTCACTCCCTCTCTCATTTTTCTCCCCCAACTTTCCCTCCCCCAACCCCCACCTTCTGCAAGGTGTACAAATCATTTCCAACATATTGCCCAACATATCGCTGTTGTATTTTCTCACCATTTTATTGTTCCTATTCCCTTCCCTCATTCAGTTAAATATATATACAATAGCCAGGCTACCCAAATCGATACAATGACAACAGAAGATAAACCATAGCGGGGGGGGGGGGGGGGGGGGAACACAAGAAAAAAGGAAATCATATAGTACATTAAAAATAGCAACAACCAAGAAAAACCTCTTGTGCCTCTCTTGGAGTTCATTCCGGTTAGCATTATCTTATATGGTCATATGTACATTCTTTGCAAGAGGAAGATGGCGAAAATCCTCGTGGTGGAAGCACATGGTAGAATAAGCTGCTCACCTTTCGTCAGCCAGTGAGCAGAAAAAAAGCAAATGAAAGGAAGAAATGGAGTTTCAATCAAGGTCTCCCACTCATTAGACAGGCATTCGAGCTCTGGAGCCATTCTTTTTTTTTTTTTTTCTTTTCAAGTTGGGTTTCCACACTTTTGTCCAGGGCCAGCCTTAGACTGCATTCCTGCTACCTCTCATGTAGCTACTCACAGTTAGCTGGGATCACAGGTGTGAACCATCACAGAAGCTGATTTGTTGAGATAAGGTCTCATTAACTCATTTCCTGGCCTGATGTTGAACTGTGGTCTTCCAAATTCCTACCTTCTGAAATAACTGGATGAACCAAAACAACAAATGTATTCTGAAAGATGATCATTGCAAAGATGTTGTTTTTGGAAACATGCCCTTTAAATTCCAGTGTCTCATCTGGGAGCCACTTGTCCCTTGTGGCCTTTGAACCCTGGAAACAACAAAGGTCTGTTGGATCAATGAAATGTACAGTCTGGATTTTTTTTTAACTGATCAGGAATGTCACTCTGCCTCATTGGAGAGCCACTTTGCCTTTCCATGCAAAGATTTGTTTAGGGGCTAATTTTGAAATTAGCCCCTAAATGGATATTTCTGTCTCTTTAATGCATCCAGATATTACCAAAAAATGTTTTACCTTCTCCTTGCACTTTCAGATGGCACACTTAGATTTACTCATCTCTGAGGGCACTTATGCCCCTACTGTTTATTTATTTTGGAATTATTTTATGATCGGTTTTGCATGGTTCTAAAGCACCACCAAGATGGAAAAAGCCCCAGAGGACTATTATTACCCAGCCTCTAGATGATCTGACCTGACCTTGAGAAGGAAATGCAGTTCCTTGCAGAAGGCAGACAACTAAAAGTCCTCCTCACTTCTTCTGGGCTATAGAAATATTTTCCTAGAAGCAAGAACAAGCTGCTTTTGGCCACAGAGTGCTACACTGCTCAAGAATCACTCCTGTGGGCCCTATAACACAAATACATGCTTCTTTATATTAGGAAGGCCACTGGAACTAGCCATAGTCAAGTGTCTTTAAAGGTTTGATTCATATGTTTATCCCTCTGTTCTAACAAGAAACAAATAATCAAGCTATCAACTTATCATTTTATATTTTTATTGTAAAGATACTGTAAAGATAATGTACAGAGGGATACATGAGTAAGGTAAGGAGTACATTTCCTATAGAGCATTGTTACCCCCTCCTTTGTTTTTTCCCTACCATCCCTTCCCTCCCCACTCCCCAACTCCTCCCTTATCTTATGTTGCTATACGTGAATGCTGCAGCACTGGATAATGTATAAAGAAAAGAAGTTCACTTGGTCCATGATTCTAATGCCCAGAAAGGCCAAACAGCATGGGACTGTCTCTAATGAGCTTCCTCTAGCTTCCTCCCAACATGGTGAAATGGAAAGGAAATTGGCTGCACCTCAAAATGTAGACAGAGGTCATATGATGAGTCAGGAAGCTAGGGAGTGGGGAGAGCCAGTCTCTGTCTTTTCCACACTTCCTTTGCAGGAGTTAATCCTCTTCCCTAGGAGCCAGTCTGGTTTGTGATACCAACATTAAGGCATTGGTGATAGTGGAGCCCAGCCTCCACACCCTTATCCCCCACCTCGGAAAGATTTCACCACCATTCTGAGGACCAAGCTTGCAAACATAATCTTTGGAAACATGCTATCTCTCCAAACCAGAGCAGGAGACAAAATAGCTCATAATTCCTCCTTTCACTCCCTAGTTAAAAAAGAAAAAAAAAAATCCACCAAATTCGATGAAATTATTCTATGGCAAGAAAATTTCAAAATAAGATAAATATCCACGATCACATCTTCCACTTTAGGTATCATCTTATTGTATTTTAGGTGTGGGGGAAGTGTAAGGTTCACCGAGAGGAGACTGCCACGTGGTTCAGGCAGAAAAGTGTTTTTTGAAGGGAGAGCAAACCAATGGCCCCCGCGAGATGGAGGGTGCAAGAGACTGCACCAGATGGAGGTGTGCAGAAGGTACAAGGGGTGCAGGGGTGCAAAGGGGGAACTAATGATGGAGATTGATTATATAGGGAGAGGGTGGGAAGTAGGTGCTGCCACAGCAATTACCTCAGAGCAGGGGAGCAGGGGACCATCCACTGCCCCAGGTGCGCCAGTTACCTGGTTACAAGTGCTGGGTGGGGACTTGGGGGGGGTTCCTGTGCACAGAGGGAAAACAAAGGGGAAGGAGCCATTTTTCCCAGGTACATCTAACAGTATTGGAGATTGCGCTCAGGGCTTCATGTTTATGAGGTTGAACTCCTAGTCCTTTTTGTAAGAGGCATGTGTTGTGTTGTTTTTAACAGAATCTCTCATTTTTGCCCAGATTAGCCTGGACCATGATCTTCCTAAATGCTTCCTGTGAGGCTAGGATATGAGATACATCCCACCACACCCAGCTTATTGGTTGAGATAGTCTGACAAACATTTTGCCTACACTGGCTTCAAATGATGATCCTCCTGATCTTGGCTGCTGGAATTACAGGGATAAGCCATTGCTTTTTCCTCTCTGAATTTGTTACATAGATGAAAGCTTAATGTCCATGAAATTGCATACCTTAGTGTTGTAATAATAATTTATCAGTTGGTTAGCAAAACTTTGGTGAGCATACACCATGAGGCTTAGACTCTTTTAGACATTAACTTACATATAACACCCAGGAATTAAACCTTGTCAAAAGGACTCAGAATCTCAACCAGCATTGGTCTTTTCTTTTTTTAGAGAGAGAAATGTTTAAGTAATTTTATATCATGTTTATTATGTTTCAATAGCCATAAAAAAGGGTTTAAATTTAATATGTCAGTTTATATGTCCAGTGTATCTTGGTCAATATCATCTAGCATTCTCCAATAGAAATATAATGCATTTCACATATGCAATTTCAAATTTTAAATGAAATAAGTAAAAATAAATTTGCTACATTTTACTTAACCCAATATACCGTAAGTATTCTTATTGCAAATATGTGCCTGACATAAAATGGTTAATAAAATACTTTATCATTTTTCCATGAGAAGATATCTGACTTTCACTGAATATCTCAATTTCGGATGACCCTATTTCCAGGGTTCAAAGGCCACAAGGGACAAGTGGCTCGAGGAGAGATAATGGAGTGTGAGAGGGTACATTTTCATGTTTCCAAAAGTTACGCCTTTGCAATTATCATCGTTTAGAATACATTTTTGTTTAATTAATCATTCTTCTTTTATTAAGCCTTGAAGTTAATGCCACCTTTTACAGTTAAAATTCAGCCATGAATTAAGCTTTCTGTATTTTGAGTTGATACTTAATTAGACCCTACTCATAGATGTGGAATGGTGGAGGTAAAAGGTTCAAACACAATAATGGATTTTGGTACACATTTGCAAGTTGCTTTCCAAAAAAAGCTGGGCGATTTTACTCTGCCTCCAGCAATGTGTGCAATTTCATTGATCCTGCTCCAACATTGGACATACCCATCCACCTCCTTCCTGACTTCCTTCCAAGTTTCTTGGGCATGAGGTTTTCAGAGTTCTTTTTTACTTTTTTAAAAAGATCCTTTCTTCCTATATTATTTGGCTTAATGAATAAAATGATTGTATTGTGGTCATAATTTTATGTTAAAAATAAAATTCCAATTTTCTCTCACTCACATTCATAGAATTTCCATTCATGTTGAGCCAATCCATACCCAGCATGGAAACTCAGATTAGTAGAAGGACCAAATTTTCTATTACCTTCTCCTTTTTCTCTCCTTTAATTCTCACTTCCAGGAAAAGATTGTGTAGAATGAGAGCATGTTTAAAAGTGACATAACACTAGATTTAAAAAAAATAATTAACATAGGTCCCATGGTTTCCCTTATTTGCAATAACTAGTATATGTCTGAGTCAAGCAGAAAAGGTCAGATAAGTTGATGTTAGGGAAATGAACCCTAAGATATTTATTCAAATGTTTTTTTTTCTTTCATGTGATTGTTTCTAACACATTTATAAGATGATTTCTTTGTTGCTTTGTATGTCCCTCCCCCATGGTATAATCCATGCTTTCACTGCATTTGATGTCAGTATAATTTGTGGAGGGGAAGGGGAAAAACAAATCGTTTAAATAGGGATACAGGTGGACCCATTGCAACAATGAGATGTACAAGTGGTTAAGTTGAAACCGAACTTTACAACTTTGGTGTGGGGGGGGGCGGAGGGGAGGATTGGGGGGGTGGAGGGAGGATGGGAAGGGATGGGAAGGGGAAATAAAGGAGGAGGCTACAATGCTTGATAAGAAATGTACTCATTATCTTGCCCATGTAATTTTAACCCCTCTGTTCAATATTTTCACAATAAAAAATAAAATAAAAAAAATAATTAGTAAAAGATATATTTTGGTGGTTTCTGGGTGTATGAATCTAAACAATGCATTAATCCAGAACAGCTGAGCCTGCTTTCTTGGATGCGAGGGGTAAAGCTGGATGATGCTGGACCCAGAGGAAGACTAATAGAGAAAAAGTGACAGGAGAAATTCAGACAATCCACCTAGGGAGGCTCCACCACCAAAGGAACACCAGTTTGCAATCAGTGTAAAAGATGTATTTGTGCTGTCACCGGAACACATAACTCTATCCTAATTATGAGGAAATTTTAGAAAACACAAATGATAGGACAATCAATGGAACACCTGAGCAGAACGCTCTTGGGAAAGTCATGTCAGATCAAGAATGAAAGACTGTCACAGAGTAGAGGAGCTGAAGAAGAAAGACTGCCACAGGTGGTTGGCATTCTAGGGAATGCCCTGCATCAGAACAAGGGCCTTTGTGGAAAAATTGGCGTCATCTGAATAAAATCTGTAATTTCAAACATTATATTGTGCCAATAATGCATTTTCATAGATGTGACTATGGTTTATGTGAATGCTAGAGATACCAGAAGAAATGCAAGTATCCTTGCAAATCTCCTGTAAATCTGATTTGACATTCCATCACTTTCTTCATGATGGTACAGGGTATGCCGTTGGGCAGGCAGAGGAGGGGAGAAAAGAATGGCACAGAAATGATGCCTGATGCCCTCGCTTGGCCTTCACATGTGGCATTTGCTGTTGCTAGGTGACATTAAAAGGGATGCTCAGCTCTTATCACTTGGTTCAAATATTGTCTGCTGGATTTCCCACTTATAAGTAAAACAAGCTGGGCACCGGTGACTTATACCTATAGTCCTTGCTACTTGCAGTTCCAAGCCAAGCTTGGTAGGAAAGTCCATGAGACTCTTATCTCCAATAAACTACCAAAAAGTCAGAAGCTGAGCAGTGTCCCAAGTGGCAGAGCATTATCCTTAAGCAAAAGAAGCTCAAGGACAGCACCTAAGCCTTGAGTTCAAGCCCCAGAACTTCCCCCAGAAAACAATGGTATGCAGTGGATACGCGAGGTCTAGGAATAGTTGTCCAGTTTCTCATCAAACTTGCAGGCATTAGTTTCACCATCCGTTGGTGAACGTTTTTCCAACTCCATCATTCTTTTTCTTCATTTGTTGATTGGTAATCTACAGCAAGAAAAAGAAATCCCTCTTCTCTCCACTTTTTTCATTTATTTATGACACCATAGACTTGTGGCTTTTGATTTTATTCAATTGGTTGTAACCTGTTACTACTGCTATTTATGTTGTGACTCAGAGTATCTCTGCCTTGACCAGTGGAGCCTCTTAAACCTGGCTTCCAGGGTATTTTGGTGCATCTCTATTATTCTTTGAACACATCTTTACTTTCTAGTTCATCAACATACTCCAGGCTTGCCTTACACTTTCCCAACTTCTGCTGAGAATCAGAGAACTCTTGTTTCTTTGGAGTATAGAGAGGGTGCCACGATGTGAGCCACTGATGGTGCTTTGCTGCCTTTAGAGTTCACACTTTCCAGACCCTCATAGCCCACAGAGTTTCAGGGGTACATATTCATTCATGTTTGGGTTTCCAACACCAATCATATATATTGAAAACTTGAAAAGCCATTACAATCCAGCCTCCCAGGGTTCATTGTTTTCTCCTATTCTAAGTTTGTAACTCCTTTCTCTGACAGTGAACATTGACTCCCATCATCCTTAATGTATTTACTTCTTGAACCAAGACCCTATAAGTGTGGCCAGTATCCATTGTCACTATCATTGCCAGCTCACATGGCTGTCCACACTCCTGACTGCCCTCGGATATTCCATTACAATCATGTCAGCTCTACATCGGCCTACACTGAGCCCCACCCTATACCAGACTCCCAGCACAGTGCCCTCTTTGTCATGCTCAGACACCAGGCCTTACTTTCTCCACCCACTCCATACAGGAAGGTCAAAGAAAGGAAGCACGATTTAAAGTAGGTTTAGTTCTTGCCAAAGAATAAATATTCCGTTTGGGCTCCTCTAACAAGGGGAGCTCACAAATTAGGTAGTGTTTATGAACCACAGAGATGTATTTTTTGTAGTTCCAAAGGCAAGGGCAACTCAAATCTGGCACCATTGGTGTCTGATGAGCATCTGCTTCTTCCATGACTCCTTCTAGCCCAGATGGTGGCAGGAGCAAATGAGTTCCCTCAGCCTTCTCGAGGAAGGGTATTCAGCCTGCTCCTTTCTCCTTTTACCATCAATTTGAGGCTGAGGATCTCAAAACATGGGTTTAGAAAGGTACAACAAACATTCAGACTATAGAAAGCTGTATGTATATTTTTTAACATTCTCATTATTCATAGTCATGTTTTGTCCTGATAATATTCAAATAACCATCAGCCTTTGCAATAATCAAATCTATTCTTGTACAACTCTGTGAACACCCAGTAGGCTAGCTACTAACAATAAAAGCAAAACAAAATAATGCACTACCTAGAGATAAGTGGAAAAAATTGGGATACTGAGGCACTGCTGATAGAAAGACAACACAGGCAACTGTGGAAAACAACGAGGAGTTTCCCTAATAAAAACACCACTACCACATGATTCAAAAATTCCACTTCCAACTATATACCCCAAAGAAGTGAAAGCAGGACACAAAGAGATATTTGTACACCATGCTTACCAAAAGGTTGGAAGACTTACCCTGTTCTTCAATAGGTAAATAAACAAAAGGTACATACAATGGGACGTTATTATTCAGAGCTAAAGAGAAAGGATATTTGCCAGAATGAATGAGTGTGTTGAAAACATGCCCAACAACCTTGAGGATATTATGCTAACTGAAGTCAGTCAGTCATAAAAGGACAAATACTGCATGATCCCACTTATAAATGGTGCCTACATGAGTTAAATCCACAGAGATGGAAAGTAGATGAGAGTTTGCCAGGGACTGGGGAGAAAGAGGAGTAGTTAAGGAGTTATTGTTTGATGAGCATCAATGGGCTTTGTGAGATGGAAAAATCTGGGTGTGGATTTTCCAATGTATTAGAATATAGTATGAATGTAGTTATGTCTACTAACTTGCATGCTCAAAAATGGTTAAGCATTAAATTATATGTTAGCTATCTTTTAGCAAATAAAAATATTAGGGTAAGAAACATATCAAAAATGAAGTTTTAGAAATTTTCCATATAACAAAGCTATTGTCTTTGTGTTTTATGTTCATAGAACATTTCATTTCTCTATCGATAGAAATATTTATAATAATAATTTGCTATCTTTAAATTAGATCATAGAAATTATGGAGTAAGTATTCTATTTGGGCCAAAGGGAAATTAGTATCAATTCATTTGACTCATATTTTATGCAGAAGCAAATGGTCTGGGAATAATTTTGAGTAAATTCAAGTCTGAAATATCAAAACTTTCCCTCAACTATCCATAGGAAGGAGGAAGGAAGAAGGAGAAGAAGAAAGAACAGATTCTAAAGAGAACAAAAGCTCCCAAACCTATGAAATAAATTGGAGCCAATTTAAAGAATGGGATGAGTTTACATGAATATTTCAGGCAACTGTATTTAATTCAACAAACTTACATTACACACATATAATATACAACACCATATTAAGTAATGAGGCTGCAGAGATGAGAATGACACCATCTCTATTTATTTTTTAGTACTGTAAATATTTTAATTGGGAAAAGATGGAAACTGAGAACTGTACTGGCATTTGCTAAGAAACTGAAGCTCAGGTAATCTCCACAACCTCTTTATACAGCACATGTTATTATCCATAATTTTTCAAATGGTGAAATTGAGGCTTAAAGAGATTAAGTAAATAACCTCAAGGTAGAGGTGATTAGGCCACCACAAAAAGGCAGAGGCCTAACTTCCACACAAATTCATCTAATTCCAAAGTCCATGCTCTGTCTCCAGCCTTACAATCCTGCTTCGAATTATACCAAGCTACATTGCATAGCAGAAACAAACAAGGGAATAAAATATCACCATGGCAAGGAAACAATGCTAAAAGCTCCCACAACCTTGGGAAATGTCAGAAGTGAGCAACTCCATTACTAGGTATGAGGTTAGTAAAATTTGGGGGAAAAAAAGGCTAATTCTGCAGTGAAACTCAAGAGTAAATAGGAATTTTACAAGTGAAGGAAATTTCACTGGAAATGTGAAACATTTAAAATACTGTTTTTCCTTCAGTATCTGGATTTTGTCTTTGTTAGAAATTTTCCTCCTTTCCCATGGATGTAATATTCCCCTCCTTGAGAAAAAAAATATGGATTAAAACCTCAGGGGTAAACCATTCTCTGTTCAAGATATCTTTCTTTAGTCATTCAATTTTGTAATCCATTGCTCAGATCTACAGTACACCCACAATAAGGTATTCCAGAGCTGGGCACCAGTGGCTCACACCTGTAATCCTAGCTACTCAGGAGGCTGAGATCTGAGGATTATAGCTTGAAGCCAGACTAGGCAAGAAAGTCCATGAGACTCTTATCTCCAGTTAGACACCAAAAACCCAGAAGTGGTTCATGTGGTAGAGCACTAGCCTTGGCTCATGTGGTAGAGCACTAACTTTGAACATAAAAGCACAGGGATAGCCCTCAGCCCTGAGTTCAAGCCCCAGAACCTGCAAAAACAAAAATGTATTCCATCCATGAAGGCACTACAAGTATGTACCTTTGTGCTTACATGTGTCTCAGGCTTTGCAAGCAAGGACACTATTTCACTATTTGCTCTACAGAAACAGATCCTAACACATGTTTTCATGAATGCACTCTTTTTTGGGGTACATTAATACCTGGTATACTGTGATGTATATTGTACACACTGTGGTGAAACACACTTTTGTCTCTTTGGCAACCTCCTTAAAATATGGAGAATCATCTTCAAGTCCTAAGGGGATGCTCAGGAGCTATGACTAATTGATTTTAAGTTTCTACAAAGAACATTCATTATCATTATCCTTATGCCCACACCAGAAGAGTCAGGTGTCAGTGTCTATTTGGTGGAAAGAAATTGACTTGTGAATGTGAAAACCTGGGTGTACTATTTTCCATAGATAAGAGTTTTCTAAGAAAAATACTCCTTTGATGTAAAAACTGCATGTAGACTCATTCTTTCTCTGGGAGAGAACAAAAAGGCACCTTTACAATCCTCACTTTTAGTCTGTGTGAGTGATGGGGGCTAATGCAGGTGCTCAGAGCTACATCCCCTATCCAGAGCTGACACATTCCTTTTATCCATCATACCACAAGCATCAGATTGCTAATTCATACACAGGATAAGACAACTGCCAAATTATTCAACTACAGAGAGAAGCTCCTTAGACACCTGTCACATTGATGAAAGTAGCACTGTCCTCTGACCTTTGCCAGTTCAAGGTCGATAATGAGACAAGTCAGGTAGGAAGAGCAGCGTGTGCTGACTCCATTAACGTGGGCTGTGCATGCACTCAGGAGCCCGGCATCTCCTGTCAATTAGTGTGGGGGAACCAGGGATTGCTGATTACCAGAGACATGGCATAGAAAGCTGCGGTTACCTCTGCTCCTGTACCCTGCTGCATTTTAATTAGCCCCAATCCCTTGACTATTCCTTCAGAGCTTCATTATTGCCATCTTCAAGAAACTCGAGGAAGGCTTTTTTACATTTCACATCACTAATAGGAAAAGATGTTGAATCCTCTAGTAATGGAGTTTGATGCCACCTGCCTCTGGCTAAAGGCTTCATAGGAATTGTGAGAACAATGCAGTCTTGACTTTGCTGAGAGCTGTGTAAAGTGGAACCAGAGAACCACAAGGCGAAGGCAGTTTCCTGCTGGGGAAAGTCAGGGCCACACTACCAGGAGAAGAGCTGGATCTGTGTAGGAGTCTGTAAATTCACACCAAAAACAAAAACACAAAGCAACAAGCAAGCAATCTAATACTGAAACCCACAAACAAGGAAATAAAAGAAAGGAATTTTTAAAATCAGACAAGAGATTCACATTTTCATATGTAGCTCTTACCCAGAAATACAGTGTAAACCTTTGCACAATCATTCTTTCCAGATAAAGTTAGCAGAAAAAGAGTCTAAATGAATAAATTAGACAACTTGAGTTCTTGCACAGCATGATTCTTCCAGTATTGGAACTTGGGTGAACACCACCCTCAGGTGGAGGGCTATTAGAACACCTCCTGCCTCCTCCCCACACCCCAAGTTTCTGGCTTATTAGGTTGAGTTGGAGCTAAAGAATTTGCATTTCCAACAAGTTACCAGGTGCTACTGCTGATAGTAGAGATGAGAACACTTTGACAGTCACCTAGAGGCAGAGATCCTGGAGGCAGAGATCCAAGTTGCAGGCAGAGTATCTGAAAGGAATGATTATGGCTTGTATTTAAGTCATGTAAATAAGTCATTGATACATACATGAGTGAAACTTTAGTCACATGAATCATTTATTTAGCCTCATGAACTGAAATAGGTGTTTTGTCTTGGTGAAATTCATCAATGCAGAACAGATCATGGATTCATTGTAAAGCAAAATGGGATGTTTTCATTTAGGACATACATCTTTAATGAGTACCCAGTTATCTTAAAAGATTTTATCTTTAGGCCAGGTACTAATGGCTGGTCCCTGAAAACCTGGCTACTCTGGAGGCTAAGAGCAGGAGGATTATGGATCAAGGTCATCTGGGAAACAAGTTAAATAGACTCTATCTCAGTAAAAAAAAAAAAAAAAAAAGGTGGGCAGGATAGTCTATTTTCATCATTCTAGATTCAGTGGGAAGGAAAAAGTAGAAGGCTAACAGTCCAGGTACAGTTCCCAACAGGAAGTAAGACTCTATCTCAAAAATATTCAGTGCAAGAAAAGGTTGAAGTCATGGCTCAATAGTAGAGTGCCTGTCTAGTAAATGGAGGGCCCTGACTTCAAACTCTAACACTACAAAGATGAAGAAGAAAGAAGGAAGAAGGAAGAAGGAAGAAATAATTACATCTTTATTTTATATAAATTAGATAACTAGTCACGGACTGATCTATAAAACAGTGACCAGATTAATGTTGAAAGCAGTCTAGCACATGTGTTTGCTTATGTTGCTGATTAGTTGGGAATCTTAGCTCTTGATGTATCTAAAAAGTTTTCAGGACCAAATGTTATACACGATCACTACGACTATCAAGCAACTTGCTTTAATCTCTATAGACTTCAGTTCTTATCTGTGAAATGTGGAAATGCACTTGAAAAATCTTGGTTCCTTCAAGCTTTAAAATTTCATGACATGGATTCTTATTTTCTACTTGAGTCAACATGTTTAGCACCTGGTGTGATGACACTCAGATTAGAAGTAAACTTTTAAAATTCTGAGCTCGGTCCCTTTAGCAAGTTTTAAAATCTGAATCAGCATCAAATTGAAAATACCTCTTAACTTGCATCTACTCAGGATTTCTTCAGGCATTAGTTCAGAACCATAATTCACATTCCAAAATTCCTACCAAGCCAGTCAGTTCCAAGATAACTCAGACATTTAAATAGGTAACATTCTATTCTACAGAAAGATAAAGTCTACTAAAGAATTATTCCTATGGTTAAAAAAAAATGCCCAGTGATAACAAAGGAGGAGGCTGCAATGCTTGGTAAGAAATGTATGCATTATCCTGCCCATGTAATTGTAACCCCTCTGTACAGTATGTTCTCAAATAAAATAAAATAAAATTTTAAAAAAAATGCCCAGTGAAATCCTTGGGAAGAGTATTCTGAGGTCATTACATAGAAATGCAACTAAAAATTATTCTAATTGATTATTTTCTCTGTTTTGTTTTGATATAAAATTAAAATGCCAAGTTTGCTTCTAGTCTTCTGAAACTAGTGAATTCTATGTCCTCTCCATAACACCGATTTCAAAGTTCAGCATGAGCTTTGTGCATGCTGCTTATGCTAAGTCCAAATCAACTTTTGGAAACCTGGGGCACAAAATACTTCTTGTAGATGATAGCTTGAGTCAAAAATGACAACGGAGAGAATGGAAGGAAATAGCTCTGTTCAATTGACTTGGATCCAATACAATTTCAAAAAAAAAATATTTGAAGATATCTCCAGTCACATTTTTTTCTCTTTTAGAATTAACTGTTCATCCATTGGCAATCAGACAACGAGTTTTGCAATCATTCATGATGATTGTTCCATATTTTTTATAATAAAGGCAAGCTTCTTTTTCTTCTGATACAACAGAGGTGCCTATGATACCAATAGATGGGAAGGTGACCCTTTGGTGAGGATTGATAGGCTGATAAACGTTGAAGCTTGCTCACCTACACAACCAGGTATAAATGCATAAAGTACTGCACACATTTTAGAAATTGAAAACAAAATCTAGCACCAAAATTTCTTCTCCTTTCTAATCCCCAAGCAGTTCAGCATTTGAACAGGTCTTCCAGGTACTGGTCTTTTTTTTTTTTTTTTTCAGAACATTCCTGTAGTCATTGGTTTTGCTGCCCTGTATTTTGAGGACAATGGTGCACAGTGTCATCTTACATGCCAAATATAGCCATTGAAGTCACTTGCACATGACAAGACACACACATGTTCTTGTCCTCAGCTACCTATGGCTGTCTGCCTATGTTGATAATTCTGTGTGGCCCAAATGATGATGTAAATATCCAAATGACACTTGGTAGAAAAAGGGTTCCCCATCCCTCAAAGTTAAAACAGACTTTCTGAGCCAGGGTGCTGGTGGCTCATGCCTGTAATACTAGCTACTTGGGATGCTGAGATCTGAGGATTGTGGTTCAAAGCCAGCATGGGCAGGAAAGTCCATGAGACTCTTATCTCCAATTAATCATAGAAAAAGCCAGAAGTGGTGCTATGGCTCAAATGGTAGAGTGCTAGCCTTGAGCAAAAGATTTCAAAACAGCATCCAGGCCCAGAGTTCAAGCCTCAGGACTGGCAAACAAACAAGCAACAACAACAACAACAAAAAGACAGACTATCCCTTACATTTTAGAGAAGAAAAGTAATCACCAAACTACTCTAGAAAATTTATTTTCTTTACCCAAACCATTGAAGGATCCAGAGTGGCACTTTCAGATGAGAAAGATAGATGAGGTAGATGATAATAAAAAAAGGGCTCAAGCCTTTTCCTTCTGACATTGACTTACCACTACACCCAGAGATATGCAGAGGGCTTACAAACACAAGAAGGAAGAAAAGGAGAGGGAAAGGCTGTTTATTTGTGTGCACATGTGTGTGCGTGCATGCATGTATATGCATGTGTGTATGTATGCATGTGTGGACATGCATGTGTGTGTGACCAGATTGCCCTCTGGTGGACAAAATTTATTTCTTTACTCTTTTAAGATACAACAAAGGAGAATGAAAAGTGACAAAAAACAGGGGAAAGGAACTTTGAAATGAACAAAAGAAGCCAGGTATCAGTGGCTCACCCTTATAATTCTAGCTACTTGGGAGGTTGAGATTTGAGGATCACAGTTTGAAGCCAGCCTCAGCAAGAAAATCTCTGAGACTCTTATCTCCAATTTTAACACCCAAAAACCAGAAGTGGAGCTGTGGCTCAAGTAATAGAGCTCTAGCCTTGAGAAAAAAAAAAAAAAAAAAAAAGCTCAGGGACAAGCCCCTGTGATCAAGCACCAGGACTGCCCCTACCTCAAAACGAAAAGAAAGAGAAGAAAGAAGGAAAGAGAGAGAGAAAGGGAAGAAGGGGGAAAGGAGGTAGAGAGGGAGGGAAGGAGGGAGGGAGGGAGAAAGGAAGGAAGGAAGGAAGGAAGGAAGGAAGGAAGGAAGGAAGGAAGGAAGGAAGGAAGGAAGGAAGGAAGGAAGGATGGGAGGAAGGATGGGAGGGAGTGAAGAAGGGAGGGAGGGAGGGAGGGAGAGAAGGGAGGGAGAGAAGGGAGGGAGAGAAGGGAGGGAGAGAAGGGAAGGAGAGAAGGGAGGGAGAGAAGGGAAGGAAGGAAGGAAGGAAGGGAAGAAGAAAAGATTGCAAGCCAGAAAGAAAGGCAAAATAAAAAGGAAAGAGTCAAAAGAAGAAACAAAACATTGGAGGAAAATTATGACTAAACCTTAGGCTAAGTAAAGGAATGATGAGTATGTAAGAAAAAGGAACAAAGACCAAACAGTAGCTAATCTTTCTTTACTGATTGATCACTGTTGGAATCATTTATAAAGAAAAAAAGACAACTACAAATGCTAAGTATACGTAGCCTGTTACAATTGCCCCTCTTCATAATTTTCTTTTCTTATCTGTGTTTGTACAGAGTTACCATTCAACAATCCGTTTATAAGTACAATGCATCTTGATCAATATCACCCTTCTATCATTCTCCCCATCCCACCCTATTTAACCCCCCAGTTCCCTTAGTTTCCTAGGTCATGCACTGAATAGTATGACTGCATCCTCCCCCTTTCCTTTGTTCATGTCAGCCCCTTTCTTAATCTCCCCTCACACATCTTTCAAGTGTCTGTTTCTTGTTACTCAATTATACCATCTGAGTTCTCCTATGAAGATATTTGAGTTAATACATTTAGTCAATACTTTAGATAATACATTTGTATACACTTGCATCCAACCCATAGGTACCTATGTGTTCACTTGTACATTTATAAATTAGTTCTAGCTTCCATCTATGAGAGAAAACATGAGCCCTTTGTATCTCAGGGCCTAAATTCACTTAACATAATTTTTCCAGGTCCTTCCATTTCTTTGCAAATGATATAATATTCTTTCTAATGGATGAGTAAAATTCCATTATGTATGTGTGTGCATGTGTGCGTGTGTGTGTGTGTGTGTGTGTGTGTGTGTGTGTGTCCATCTTTCTTGATCCTTTTGTCCACTGAGTGCCCTCTGGACTATTTCCATACCTTGACTATGGTGCAGTAATAAACTTGGTTACACAAGTGACTTTACTGTTTCATCATTTGTAATCTTTTGGATAAATGCCCAACAGTGCATTGCTGGCTCACTGTCCCTCTTTTTCAATGTATCATTTAACTATGTACATCTTAACTCTTTTAATAGCAGCCACTAGACTTATCAAAGTTAGAGAAACATTTGTAGGGATTAAATGAGAAGAAAGTTTCAAAATGAAATAACTTGTCCTTTTATTTGCAAATATTAATTGTACACAAGGGTTTATTATATTTTCATATATGCATATAACATACTTTGATCAAATTCTCTATCTCGATCACTCTTTCTTTACCCAACCTCCTTAAAAAAAAGTTGTTAATGGCTTCAATATTTTATGTTCATACATGAGTATGAGTATTATTTCAATCATATTCCCCCTTTCATCATATTTGCACATAAATCCAAATTCTACATACAAATCACCTATAATCAGAGCTGGAGCCATTACATAGTTAATACAAAGTGATATTTTGTGAAAGTGTGGAGCTTGACGTTATTTGGCTTTTTGACTGATTAAATTACTCTCTCACAGATTTCCCAGCCAGATGTTTGGAAGGCAAAACAGGTTTAAATAGTATAAAAGTTAGGAGAAATAGAGATTTTTTTTTTTGGGGGGGGGGTCCAGTTGTGGGGCCTGAACTCTGGGCCTGGGCGCTGTCCCTCAGCTCTTCAGCTCAAGGCTAGCGCTCTACCACTTGAGCCACAGCACCACTTCCGGCTTTTTTCTTTTTGCCTATGTGGTGCTGAGGAATCGAACCCAGGGCCTCAGGCAATCAAGGCAAGCACTCTACCACTGAGCCACCTTCCCAGCCCAGGGATTTTTTTTAAGCTTCTATTAGTTATAGAGGGAGCTTCATTTTGACGTGTTCATGCTAGACTCATCCCTTCCGTCACTCTCCCACCTTTTCCCTCTCTGTTCCCCAACCAAACCCCACAAGCTTTATTGTTTCATCTTCACATATGCACTGAAAGTATTTTGACCCTATTCAACCCTTCTTCGTCCTCTTGTCTCTCTCTCTCTCTCCCCCCAACTAGTGCCCACAACCCTAACAAGAAGCACTGTAGCTTCCGAATATTCGCTTTCACTAGAATGTATATTGCCCAGCACTGGTGGCTCACACTTGTACTCCTAGAAACTCAGGAGGCTGAGATTTAAAGATTGAAGTTTTAAGCTAGCCCAGGCAGAAAAGCCTGTGAGACTCTTATCTCCTCCATTTAACTATCAAACAGCTGGAAGTGGAACTATGGCTCAAGGAACAGAGTGTCAGTCTTGAAAAACGAAAAAGCTAGGGGAGAGTGTCCAGGTCCTGATCTCAAACCCCAGGACCAGCACACACACACACACACACACACACACACACACACAGAGAGAGAGAGAGAGAGAGAGAGAGAGAGAGAGAGAGAGAGAGGAGAGAGAGAGGAATGTTAATCATTCAAAAGGGCTTCATCATGGCATTTACATATGAATATCCATATTTTAATCAGATTGACCCTTTTGTCTTTCTCATTTTCCCACCCCACTACCCCCAATTATTGAGTACTCCCTTTGTGAGTTTGTTTTACCATTGTCATTCACAGATGCCATGTATTTCTATATTGTCCATCCTGTAACCATCATTTTTCCTCTCAAGCATCCTCACAATTGAAAACCACACACACACACACACACACACACACACACACACACACATTCCTTAATAAATAGGTGTTCTGTTTTGTTTTGTTTTGTTTTTCAAATTTGGTTGAAGAACAGCCAGGCACTGCTGGTCTATGCCTCTAATTCTAGTTACTCAGCAAGCTGAGATCTGGAGGATCAACGTTTGAAGCCAGATTCAAGGCAGAAGCATTCATTAGAACCTATCTTCAAAAATAACTAGTAAAATGTCAGCCAGCCAGGCTGGCTCCGGTGGTACAGTGCCAGCCTAGCAGAGCACGAGGTCTTGAGTGCAAAGCCCAGCTCTGACACCATAAAAATAATAATAGTTAAAAAATAATTAAGTAAAGACTTAAAAATGTTAGAAAGGCAAAAGCTGGGCTCTTTGTGGAGTTTGTAGGAAGAAGAAGAGCAAAGGGAGAACACAATGGGAGTTAATGAGAAACTTTATGTGCATGTTTGAACTTGGGGGGATAATGAAGGGCAGCAAAGGGGATGAGTTTGATCAAAAACCATTATGTACATGTATAGTAATATCATCATAAAAGTTCTTCGTAAAATTAATATATACTTAGTTAGAAATCTGGTTGATTATATGAGGTAGAGCAGACACTAATCCCTTACTGACAATTGTCACTTTTCACTTTCATCCTATTACAAAATTTTGAAATGGGTATTATTAATGTCAAATTGAAAGAAAGAAACAAAGAAACAAAGAAAGATAGGTTGTAGAAGAAGTTCAAAGAAGCATTATCTTCCCTTAATTCTAATCTGAATTTATCAGGAACATCTCCAGTCAGAACCATGGTATCCTTGTCCAAGAAAGGACATGCTACTTCACTGCCATCACCCGGACAGAACTCAAGAGCCCAGAAGAGCAGCTCCAAAGCCCAGCTCCAAACCTCTCCCTCTCTACCTGCACCAGTGAGGAATCACTGTTCCCCACACTGCCACCCCTGTTTTCCTAACCTCGTTGAATTCACAAGCCGTGGCTGTCTTCTGTGAAACACTCATTGCCGTTAAACACTTAGATGAAGGGATCGCCTAGAAAGCAGGCAAGGCAAATTAGATTCACTGACAACCTGTAAGATATCTTGGATCACAGAAGTAAACTGAAGCCAAAAATGCAGGAAGAAAACGCAGGCATGAGCGGAACAGAAGGAAACAGAAGGCAAACATCAAACTTCTTTTTTTCAAAGACAGAACCCTTCCTTCTCCATCCAAAAGAGTCATCAATGAAGAGACTCCCTATGTCCCTCTTTGCCTATTGGGGGGATGAGGCTGTGATCATCTCTGCCTCCCCTCACCTATGAACCTGAATAAAGTGGCATCTCATGGGCTCATTCTTGGCTTTCCTTTATATATATTTAACATTATCATGTCTTTCTATCATGAAAACTTTTTTTAAAAAAATATCACTACTTCTCTCCCTGAAGAACTTGTATTAACCAGAAGCACAATAAATTAAGGCTTCTCTTACTGAGTATAAATATCACATAACAGGCAGGTTTACTCTGAGAGACATTTTTTTTTGGGGGGGGGGGGGTCCGGTCGTGGGGCCTGAACTCTGGGCCTGGGCGCTGTCCCTCAGCTCTTCAGCTCAAGGCTAGCGCTCTACCACTTGAGCCACAGCAGCACTTCTGGCTTTTTTCTTTTTGCTTATGTGGTGCTGAGGAATGGAACCCAGGGCCTCAGGCATGCAAGGCAAGCGCTCTACCACTGAGCCACCTTCCCAGCCCCAGGCAGGTTTACTCTGATTCCTATATAATACCATTTATTTAAAATTCGACAATGGATGAGTGGATCAAGAAATAAGGTGCATATATACACAATGAAATATAACTCAGCTACAACAAAGAATGAAATTACGTCAATTATAGAACTAGAGATGGTCCTATTAAGCAAAGAAAGCCAGGCTCAGTCACATATTTTCTCTCATGCTTAAAAAACAAACATACACATAAACATATAGTAAGACCTGGTATCTCACACCTGTAATCTTAGCTACTTAAAAAGCTGAAATCTGAAGGATCATAGTTCAAATCTAGCCCAAGCAAAAAAAAGTCCACAAAACCCCATTTCTAATGAGCCAGCAAAAAAGCAGAGTGGGAGTCACGGCTAAAGTGGTAGAGTGTTCAGACTTGAGCAAACAAGCCAAGAGAGAGTTTGAAACGCTGTGTTTGTGTCCCCTTACGGGGTGAGGAGGGGAATTAACTAAAGCAAAAAGATCTTGGGGGCATATCTGTAGTGGTAGAATGCTTCCCTCACAAAGTTCAAATCCCAAGACATCAAAAAAAAAAGAAAGAAGTCAATCATGATGATGATTTAGAGATGAGGAATAATAAAAAATAAATTCACTTGCTTCACAATTCTACCTTGGGTCATTGTTCTTAACATTTCAAAAGAAAAGCTATACTGGCATAGTGGTAGACCCAAAACCTAGTGTGAGAATTTGGTAGGGTCAGTGATGCCCCAACTGTGAAAGGCCAGCATCAGATAGGACAGCTTTGTTGGCGGTGGTAGTGGTGATTGTGGGGCCTGAACTCTGGGCCTGGGCACTGTCCCTCAGCTTTTCAGCTTAAAGCTAGCACTCTACCACTTTGAGCCACAGCACCACTTCCAGCTTTTTCTGCACATGTGGTGCTGAGGAATCGAACCCAGGGCTTCATGCACGCAAAGCAAGCACTCTACCACTGAGCCACCTTCCCAGCCCAACAGCTTTTTATTTCCCACATCTGGGAGTGTCAGAGAGAGGCACTGTCTCCAGGGAACGCCTCTTCCTGAGACCAAGTTCCTCAGGGTACTAGTCTAGTTCACACCCTGTAGCCAGACAGGCTCTGAAAGTGAGGCTCCCAGTGGTCTGCAAGCTTAGAAAGAAAGAAACAATCAGGGATCAGTGCAATCTGCAGCATCTATCTAGGGGTCAAGTGGTCAACAGCCACTTTGTGGACTCAAAGCAGGAGGTGGACTCAGAGCAGGAGAATGTAGTCTAGCCTGGAGTTAATCAATCCAAACAACACAAGACCTAGCCTCTACTGCTAGAGAGCTGGATCATTCAAAGATCATTCAAAGAGTACACTGCTGGCCAGTCTACTCCAGGCAGGCTTTCAGACTGAGCCACAACCTGGGAGGGCCTGGAAATTATGGAACATTGGGTGATTGGAGAAGACTGAGACAGCTAACCAGGACAGGGCCCTGGAGGTACCAGCAGTAGCCTTCATAGGGAGAGAGCTAACCTTTCTATCATTTGCTTTTTGTTGGCCCCTCTGTTCTTCCCCATCCCCTTCATTCCTTTTTCTACTGTCTTTCCCCACATCCATTCATAAAATTATCGCTATTACTGGCAATGATCAATTCACATGATCAACTTGCATAAGTTTACATGCATATCTATTCATATAAGTGTATGTGGCTGTGTAGGCATAGACATATATATCATTCAGAGAAAGACCAGGCAGGCAGAAGGAAATAAAGAGAACAAATGTGATCCAAAAAAAAAAAGCAAACACAGTAACATAGTAACATTCAGACTATTTCTCAATGAAAAGATTAAAGAATTCTTGGCATGGGTTTTGTGAATTTCTGTAGATCTAAAGTCACTTCAAAATGAAAGGTAAAAACCCCAAAGAACAAATGTGTGCAAAATTACTTTGAAGGTATTCCTAGGAACATGTCCTTGAGACCAGAAAAGAAACGCTGCCTTTTATCCTCAGTGTTATTAACAAGATTCACCATCAGATATCATTACAGAAATCATTTAGGACCCAAGAGAAACTCCATCTGTGTCCTTCACTAAGAAGGAAGGAAGTAAAAATGACAAACACAAATCATTACACTGAGGTGGTTTTAGGAAAATGGATCGTAATAGTTTCAGAAAGACTTACATGGAAAGGGAAATATTTTTTTTGCTCTGCCTCTCATATTGCATCTGTATCAGACAAGTTGATCTTATTAAAGATAATTGAAATGGAATGATAAAGCATCTTGTTAAAAACACTTCACGAATCCTAAATAAACTGAAATAAAACCAATTCCCCAAATACATACTAAGAGGCATTTCTGAACTAAGTCAGAGTTTGTTGTAGGTCACCTTTTTCTAGTACTTTATTTTTCTTCAAGGACAGTCACTGATTACTACACTAAACTTAATAATGGACACCAGTGAGCTCAACTCTGTTTATCAATCATACAGGCTGGAAAATGAACCTTTATATTGAAAAGTTTAGGTAGCCTCCTGAAGGCACATTTTCTTGTTGTTATACCTGACCTCTTTGAGTATTGTTTTACTGTTATTAGAGATAAATATTATATAGAAGAACTGAAATCATATAGCTGGGTAATTCAGGTTAATCTGTTTCCTGAACTTCACTTTTCCTTCCCATTATTAAAAGAAGAAGAGTTGGGCGCGGGGGGGGGGGGGGGGGGGGGGGAGAAGCATGGGATGTGAAGTTGCAAAGTTTCTTTCCTGCTCCAACAGTACTTGTATTAGTAAGGAACTGATGCAGGACCATCCATTACTACCAAAGATCCCCATAGCTGCTCAAATCCCTTGTATACAATGAAATAGCATATTTTCATATAACCTATACACTACTTCTTGTATACTTAAGCCACAATGTAAGCTTTATTTTCATATTATTCGGAGAATGATAGCAAGAAAATAGTCTGTGTCTATTCAGCACAGATGCATTTTTCTCAGGTACAATGAATGTTTGATTTGCTGAATCTAATCAAACCCAGTGGACATAAAATTCACCACCACAGTATTTTTTGTGATAGAGTGATAAAGTTGAAAAATGAAAAACAGTGAAAGAAGCATTTTTGTCCTCTCATGACAGGAAAACAAAAACAACTAATCAAATCCATCCACAGTTTCTAAGATAACATGCTAATTTTTAAATATGCTAACTTTATGTATGAGCAGATGCATATTCGGACCATGGCATGGGGTTAAATTAGATCTGAAAGAGAAAGTTCAATTACCATCAGGATGCCTATACAATGTTGTATAAAGAAATAATTTGACTCTTTATTCAACCCATTCCTTCCTTACTAAAGATGGTCTAGCCTGGGCCTCAGACTTCTTTCTAGAAAAGATGTAGGGGTCTGTTGTTCCTGTCCTTTCCTTACAAAATCATATCAACCTCCCTATTAATATCCCTGACTCATTAATGTTTTGATATCATAATTGGAGCAAAAACTCCTAGCAGAAACCTCATGAAATTATAAGCAACTATCTCAGCAATAGAAGTACATTAACTAGTACTTGTGTTATCATTGATGTAAAAGCACATCATTTTAAGAAGTAAAAGCAATAGAAACACATGTTAATAATGTTCCACTAAAGTACAATTTATTTTTGTCGGTTGTGGGGCCTGAACTCTGGGCCTGGGTGCTGTCCCTCAGCTCTTCAGCTCAAGGTTAGCACTCTACCACTTGAGCCACAGTGCCACTTACGGCTTTTTCTGCTTATGTGTTGCTGAGGAATTGAACCCAGGGCCTCATGCATGCAAGGCAAGCACTCTACCACTGAGCCACCTTCCTAGCCCTAAAGTACAAATTTTTATTTGTCTTTTTGCAAGTGTGTGTGTGTGTGTGTGTCTGCGTGTGTGCATGCACATATGCATACGTGCTGCTACTGAGGCTTGAACTCAGAACCTAATGAATATCCTTTAGATCTTTCACTCGAGGCTGATGTTCTACCACATGAATCACAGCTCCACTTAAGGCTTTTGGAAGTTAGCTGGAGATAATAGTCTCACAGGCTTTCCTATGCAGGCTGACTCAGAACCTTGAGCTTCTAATCCCAGCCTCCAGAGTAGCTAGAATTACAGGGGTGAACCATTACTGTTTAGCTTTGTTCCCCCCTACTTTTTTTTGCCAGTTCTGGGGCTTGAACTCAGGGGCTGGGCACTGTCCCTGAGCTTCTTTTGCTCAAAGCTAGCAGTCCACCACTTGAGCCACAGAACCACTTCTGGCTTTTCCTGTATATGTGGTACTGAGGATTCAAACCCAGGGCTTCATGCATGCTAAGCAAGCACTCTACCACAAAGACACATTCTCAGCCCTCAGCTTTGTCTTTTGACTATCCTTCTTCCAAAGAGTCTAAGACCTTCGGATGTAAAAACAACTATAATACAATCAACAATCAGGCCTCATCACTGCAAAGTAACTGAAAACATCCCCTTTTAGTCACTTTTACTTTCCTGCCAATAACTGCAAGCAAAATTAGAAAATTACAGTTGGAGAATATGGCACCTCTGGCTAGTTTATCTTTCATGTCCTCTCTCACATAAACTTGAAACCTTGAGAAATAAAGGCAAGAAAGAAGCCAAGTGACAGACTAGTTCTGCAATTCCCTACAACATTAAATTTCCTGTAGTTAAAATGAGTGAATTAGCAGTTTCAGAATGTCTTTATTTTTTTAATTTGCCTGTTCATTCTCTGTATGCTTGAAGGGAGACAATGAACATGAGTCTTCACTGAGTCTCCATGTGATATTTGGCAGGGTTGACTCTAGATATTGAACACACAATGGCATTTTAAGAAGGAAAAACTACAGAGGAGGCTTATGAATGAATGCCACCCTGCCCCGCATTAGTCACCCCCACCTCCTCAGAAAGAGTGAAGACAAGTCACTGCGATAAACTCAAAGTACTTCACTGAGCATTTTAGTAAGTCATGGAGAGCTTCTAGCCATCTTTTCCAAGAAGATTTTGTATGAAGTAGCAGTGACTAACTGCTCTAAACTGTATTTGTATTCACTATGCCTCAGCTCTCCACAAGTCAGGTCTGATGACAAATTGTCACGTTCAACAACGTGACACCCATGCTTACACACAAAAACATTATTTGCCTTCAGCATCAAAGGCAAATGAGATGATCTGGGAAATAAAAGGGGGATGGTGTAAAAGGCACAAAAATATTCTTCAAATCCACAAAAGTATGCAACGAATCCCATTGTGAACAACCTCTGGGGCATATAGGAAGAAGACTGGAGCCATCAAAATCTACCTATGAGGTGTTAAAGTGGAAGAAGCAAACAGAAAACTAGTCATCACCTCCATGTCCATGCAAGGAAAAGGAAACAGCCCAGTGAGTAACTGGTTTGGGGACCTTCATCAAAAAACTCCCTTAGACAAGACTTTAAATCACTTCTGCTTCAAGCATGAGGTTATGAGAAGTTACCAGACTAGATACCAAGCCTTTAACATGAGTTCCTTTGAGGGGCACTTAAGATGATGGCAGTGAAACTTGTGTTTATCAATAAAAAATGGAGACTCTTTGTACATTTAATAGAACTATTGTGAAGAAATAGAAAATCATACATGCTGTCACACAGGGAGTTGGGTTAGCCATTGAAAAGAAAAGTTCTTAGTATGTAGTGGCACAGGGGACACTGTCTTGTTTCTACAATACTTTCAAACTTTCCTTTTTGTATCCTGTACTCCCTTTCTATTCATATCTTCCCTTCCTCTCCTCTACAGGAGAAATCTTTACTTTCCACATCTATGTTTACTTTATTATCTAATATATTTATACAAAGAGTAGAAGAGCGTTCTAGAGCATTCACCAAGCAAGAGAGGAAGAAGAGAGGAGGAGAAGGAAGAAGAGGAGGAGAAGGAAGAGGAGGAGGAGGAAGAAGATGAAAAGGAAGAGGAGAGGGAGGGGAAGAGAAAGAAGATGAGAAAAGGGAAGGGAGGGAAGGGGAGAAGGAGGATGAAGAAGAAAAAAGAAAGAGAAGAGGAGGGAAGAGGAAGGAAGGAAGGAAGGAAGGAAGGAAGGAAGGAAGGAAGGAAGGAAGGAAGGAAGGGAGGGAGGGAGGGAGGGAGGGAGGGAGGGAGGGAGGGAGGGAGGGAGGGAGGGAGGGAGGGAGAGAAGAGTTTCAAAAGTGAAGAGTTGGCATATTATTTAATTATTTGGGTAATAATTATAAATGTTGTTGATCTTTGGATCCTCCCTCCTTTGCCCCTTGAGTCAGGACCCTGTTGTAATCATTTATACAGGTTGATCACCCTCTGTTGAGCTCTAAAGGTCTTAGAGATTCTAGAAAGTTCCAGAAATTTATTCTATGAATATTCACAAGTATTTTAAAACTTGGAGACCCCAAGGACAGAAATGATCTATCTGTCAGAATAAGAAAAGTCCAGTCTGGAGAAATAATTAAGTAAGTAAGTGTGGTGAGGGAAAAATACAGTTTCATTAGAAAAGTCTCTCTGAGTAATAAGGAACTGAAGAACCACTATGAGAAATCAACTGCAAGAAAATTAGGAGCCACAAAACTCAATATAAAGTGGAATTAGAAGTAGAAGAACCAAAGGCAGGATACAATCTGGAAGGTCAATTGATAAAATGTATAGCAAGCACTGAACCAACACCAATCAATACAGCTCAGTATGAACCGAATCACAGTCTAATAACTACATCACATCCATTTTATGGCACTATCTATCACTGGAGCAGCAGGAAGCTGTGGTAATTCAAGAGACTGCACACTCCAGCAGCCTGGCTTCCAAGCGTATTAACTGAAGAATGTGGGCATGGTTTCTGAGATAAAGGCAAAAAGCTGCAGAGAAACCACTTGCAGAACAGCCTGTGAGCTCCTGTAAGCACAAATACGAATCTGGAGGGTACCAAGGAGAACCAGGATGGGAGACAAGTACCAGACTACAAGGACTACAGTTAGCAACTCCTTCAATGCCCTGTGGGAAAAGGAAATAATAGCAATCAGAAGAAAGAGATGAGATGGGGAAAGAGTGGGGAACACTCCTTAATAGAACTATGAAGAAATAGGCATAGGAACTTATGAAGGTTCTAAAACCAAGACAATTAGGCAACAATCACCTCTACAATTCAGGTTTTATTCAGCTATTTTCTGTGTTGTTTGGAGATTTTTTTCCCCTACCTTTGTATCACAGGGGTAGTTACACTTTTTTTAAATCTTTACTGAAAAGGTGATGAGCAGGGTGGTTACAGTTACATAACAGTACATAACTGTACTCATGTACTCATCCCCCATTTTCTTTCGCTTACCTCTTTCTCCTCCCCTCCCCACCACCAAGTTGTAAGGTTTTGTCCTGGAAAATTATCTGAAAGAAAAACTACTGGTTTTCTGGTGGCTCACATCTGTAATCTTAGCTACTCAGGAGGCTGAGATCTGAGAATCATGATTTGAAGCCAGCCCAAGCAGGAATGTCCATGGGACTCTTACCCCTAATTAATCACCAAGAAAAGCTGGAGGTGGTGCTGTGGCTCAAATGGTAGAGCACTAGCCTTGAGGAAAAAGAAAAGCTCAAAGAAATGCCTACACCCTGGGTTCCAGACGCAGGACCAGTAAAGCAAAAACACATAGTTCTTATGTTTTTCTAGAAAAGCTCAAAGTGCATGATATTCACCTGTTCATAAAGACTATCTGCACCACTGTCCTTGCCTCTTTTCTTAGGAAAAGAAGCTGGATCCTTCATCCTAAGCATTTGAGTTGGTTAATTGAACAACAACTACCTTGTAAAATGCACGTGTGTGTGTTCTTTAAAGAGAACAATTTTCACTTACATAGATTTGCATTTTAACACCTTAATTTTATTTTTCAGGCACGTTAAACAAAATACTAGTCAGAAATCATTCTGGCTAATATAAAAGAAATATAATACTTTACATGAGAAGTTAGTTAATATGTCCTTTTTTGAGTATTGGTGTGAAGGCACTTATCAATGTAGTTTGATGTCAGTGATTTTTGGTAAGGACATTTGCAAAATACTCTTCTTTAACTTAAAAACATCTCTGAAGAATTTATATTTGTCTCCAAATTATTTGGCAGCCCAGGTTAGAGATTCAAATTCTCCACTGCTCTCATTACAATGGATTTCAATTAAAGCATCAATTTTGAAAAACTGAATAGTCCTGGAGCTGAAGCCATATCTACTTTAAAACCTTCCACTTTGTATCAAATTTTAAACCTACAGTTTATGCCCAAAGACTTGAAACAACATACTTTTGTTCTCTAAGATCTAGCAAAAAGATACATTTCTCACAAATGACCTCTAAAACATGTCATTTATCTTCCCAGTGCAAGTTTTGTCTTCATCTTATTTCCAATTACATCAAGCAAATTATTTTTAAAATGGGCCATCAACTTCTCCAGTGTTTCATCTGATGTTAGGAATTTGCAATCCTAAAATAATTACCCTAAGCTCATTAAAGCTGTGACTTTTTCATGGGAGCATATTTTTATCCCAGTGTGCCTTGCGTATATTGCCACATTTGAATACAGGTAAGCATACGCCTTATGAAAAGATGGGAGCATGAATGAAAAGCCTTGAAGATGGTGGTGGACACATGGTAACAAAGATGGGAATGAGAGGAAAGAAGAGAAATGGTGTGGTGTACAAGTCACAACTGAGGCTTTCTAATTTTAGATTATAAACTCTGAAAGGCAGAACCTGGGGAAGAAGAAATGAATACCCAAGAGGAGTAAGAATACTGAGGTTAGAAGTGCAAGAAACAGAAAAGCTGATCATCTTAAGAAACCCCTGACACCAGTTCTCTTTGGGAAAGGCATACCCTAGGGATACAAATACAATCACGTTCAGCCCTACACAGGATCCCCTTCCATCCACTGAGAAATGGATGAATTGTTCGTGGGTATGGGTAGAGAGAGTCAAGGGTTACAGAGTATATCTTTTAAATGGCCATCCAACAGCCTGGGAAGAACATTGGATTACCTCCCCTAATCTGAAAGAAAACATTTTTCAGAGTAGACCCTTCCCACTTCTTAACCTTTCCCTCTTCTATGAAAATTGGAGGGTGTGAAATGGTTTGAATGAAAGAGCATCCATCTCTCACCTATACAACTACCTCAGCTTGGAAAATACAGTGATGATTTCCTCACATTTAACCTCTGTATTTATTAAAAGACTAATATCTTTCCACAGTCAATTTTGAAATTGCTTTAAGGAGGTTTTACGGAGAGTATTTAAAATTGAGAAAACAGACATATACAGATACTTTACCCTCGCCTCCTCCCCCCCCCCACCCCCAAAAAAGACATCCTTGCAGTCTGGTTGAGGATTTTTTTTTAAGACCATGGAAAGATTCTGCCAGAAATAGAAAACATTCCCCATCCAGAACCCACTCCAAGCTCTTCTCAGTTCTGAACTAAAGTTCTGAGTAAAGGGCTGCAAAGCAGTGGAAGCCATGGTAAAGACTGTGTGCACTCTGCTATCTTGTCCAGCAGCCAAGTATGACCAGGAAGGGTGCCAAGAGGGCATTCCTCCCTGTGTTTCCAGCCTGGGAGCCCCTGCCAGGGCTGTTCCAACTGCCGACTCTGTCTCTCCAGGGGTTGTTAAGAAATCCTTGCAAACTCACAAGTGCTGGTTCACATATGGAGTTAGTCTTGAAGAATTCTATCCATACTTAGAGGAAAAAAAAGTCAAAAGTATTAATCATATGGAAATATCACATGAAACTCCTTTGTACAATTAACGTAGGCTAATAAAAAAATCTATAAGCTGGACTGGGAAGGTGGCTCAGTGGTAGAGCGCTTGCCTTGCATGCCTGAGGCCCTGGGTTTGATTCCCCAGCACCACATAAGCAAAAAGAAAAAAAGCCAGAAGTGGCACTGTGGCTCAAGTGGTAGAGCATTAGCCTTGAGCTGAAGAGCTGAGGGACAGCGCCCAGGCCCAGAGTTCAGGCCCCAGGACTGGATCCAAAAAAAAAAAAATCTATAAGCTGAAAATGAGCCTTCAGTTGACATTACTTGAATTCTTAGAGTTTTTCCTTAGTATTTCCTTAGTATTCTTAGGTGTGCCCATGGCTCAAGCCTGTCATTCCAGCTACTCAGGAGGCTGAGATGTGTGGATTGCAGTCTGAAGCCAGCCTAGGCAGGAAAATCCATGAGACTCTTATCTCTTATTAACCACTAAGAAGCCAAAAGTGAAGCTGTGGCTCAAGTGGTAAAATGCCAACTTTGAGCAAAAAAAAAAAAAAAAAACCTAAGGGATATGCGCAGCTCCTGAGTTCAAGCCCCACTATGGGCATACATCAACAAAAGCATATTAGAATAGGTAAATCCATAGTATTTCTAAGACATAGATGGTAGGAATAGGGATCAAATGCTTTCAGGGTCTGGAGTTTTATTTTTTGAGTGATGAAAACATTTAGAACCAGAGGAAGGTACTAGCTGCACAAAATTGAGAACATATTAAATGATGCTATGTTACACCCTTTAAAATGATTAATTTTATTTTATGTGATTCTACTTTAAAAAAAAAAAAACAGAATTCAATGGATGATTCTGAGAGAGGGGGACCTATGTTCATTAGAAAACTCAATCTCTCAGCCCATAAGAAAAGAAAACAACATGTCCTTTTCTGTAGTTCTCACAGGGAAACTCAGACATTGCCATATTCTGAAATCATCTTTCCCAACCCCAGGAAGCGGTGGCCCTGCGGTCACTTAGTCAACAGTGACTGTTCCTTAGGGGCCTGACAGTTGGCACTTAACATCTTTCTTCCTTTTGAAGTTCAGGAAACAATGGAAATACTGTCTTCCACTTTCAGACTTGTCACAACTCTCACAGGACCATCCCTATGAAGAGGTTTTTGTCTGATATACTGATTGAAGTATGTCCAGTTGTTATTGATAGTCTACTTTTCCCCAGAATGATTTATTACATGATTTATATCTACACAACTCAAGAAGCAAAAACCATTTGAAATTCATGTCTATATTGGATAAGATAGCTTTCAAACACAGAGGTTTCCCATAGAAAGAAATATATTTGAAGGTTGTTTTTGGAATTCTCTGATAATGCCAAAATTTCTGTCCTGGAAAAATAGAATCAATAGACATAGAACCAACCCACTATGTATTTCAGAGTTTTCCAGAAAGATAAAACCAGTAATATATACATATGTACATATGTATGCATGTATATGGAGATGTACTGTGGTCATTTGGGGGGGGGTCATACAATTATAGAGGCCAAATCATCTTGTCATATTTTATCGGCAGGTTGGAGTCCCAAGAAAACCATTGGTGTGATTCATCTGCATCTAAAGACCTGAGAAGCCAGGAAGCCAATGGTATAAGTCTCAATTTGAAACCAAAGGTCTAACAATCAAGATCTAATGGCTGAGGGCAGAATATGAGTGTCCCAGTTCTAGGAGAGAAAGAATTCATTCTTCCTCAGTATTTTTGTTGCTGTTGTTGTTCTATTTGGCATTGTCAGTGTATTGGAATGCAACCTCTCATCTTAATGAGAAAGATCTTTTTTACTTGGTTTATTGATTCAAATTCTAATCTCTTCCAGAAAACTCTACACTGAAATAATGTTTAACCAGCTTTATGGACAACTCTTAGACCTGATTAACACATAAAATTACCCATGTGTGTGTGTGTGTATACACACATCTCTATATATATATATCCATCTGTATCTCTTTATAGATATATATAGATATAGATATAGATATATACAGGTATGCATGTATGTAGATATGTATCTATATCCTTCTATTTGCATATCTATGCTGATATATAGATATATATTCATATTGTGCGCATGGTGGGGAAGGGAAAGAACAAAAGAGAATTATTAACAAGAAATTGGCTCATGCAATTATAGAAACTGGGAAGTCCAAAGACTGGCAGTCAGTCAATAAGTATAGTTCCTTTCAGAAAATCCACAGGCTGTAAAAAAAAAAGAGTGAATATCTCAGTTCTAGTCCATAGATAGGAGGGGAAAAAAATTGTCCTAGCACAAAGTAGTCAGCCATTCATAGTTCTTACATCCTTGGCTATTTGTTTCTGTCTTCAATTGTTCTATTCAGAGCCTCCTGAGGCCCACTCATGTTATAGAAAACAATCTGCTTTTCTCATTCTTCCAGTTCAGTTGTTCACATGCAAGAATATCTACATATGCATATCAAATAAAGTTTGACTCAATGCCTGTCCTTTCTGCAGCCTAGTCAAGTTGATACCAAAAGTTTCCCATCATCTGGTCACAGAACTTTGGACTAAACATTGCATATCCCATATCCCCCAACTCAGGATCTTATCAAAAGCTGCAAATACAAATATTTGTTTTTTGTTTTTTTTTGGGGGGGGGTGGTCCAGTCGTGGGGCCTGAACTCTGGGCCTGGGCACTGTCCGTCCCTCAGCTCTTCAGCCCAAGGCTAGCGCTCTACCACTTGAGCCACAGCACCATCTGGCTTTTTTCTTTTTGCTTGTGTGGTGCTGAGGAATCGAACCCAGGGCCTTAGGCATGCAAGGCAAGCACTCTACCACTGAGGCACCTTCCCAGCCCAATACAAATATTTGTTAAAGGAGACTCTAGTTCCTTTTTTCCCTTCCTGTGTTTCTTAAGAAACACAGTCAAGGAAACTATTTAAGTGGTTTCTAGGCCAAATGAAGTATTTAAAAGTTAATTGCATTGATATTATTAGCCTTGGATATTGGATGTAGCACTTACAAAAGTGAAAATAAGAAAGAGAAGACTTGGTCACCTTTACAGACCTGTAGAAGTGCTCAGAGACTGGCATGTAAAGAACCAAGTAAGAACATACAAAAGAATCACATAGTACATTAAAAACAACAGGAACAAAGAAAAAACCTCTTATGTCCTTATCTTAGGGTTCATTTTGCTTAGCATCGTCTTATATGGTCATATGTACTATGTGATTCTTTTGTTTCTTTTGTATGTTCTTCCCCCTTGTCGCTGTATTTGATTCTGGTGGCCTGTATCTTGTATATACATTTTTCTAATTTGGGAAAGGCAAGGGAAAAAACAATGAGAGTACAGACACTATGTTGAAAAGGAACTTTACAACTGTGCAGGGGAGGTGGGAGGGGAAGGCATGGTAGGGGAAAAACAAAGGAGGGGTAACAATGCTCAAGAGGAAACGTACTCATTACCTTACTCATGTATCCCTCTGTACAGTATCTTTACAATTAAAAATAAATAAATAAAAAGAATGAAATAAGAGCTAAGCCTGGGATGAACTGAAGTAACATGACCTAGGACTTCTTGTTGCAATGGGTTAACATGATCAATTGGTCTCATTGGCAGAGGTAAGTTTATACCAAAGCATACTCTTACTTGGGTGGCATAGAACTTGAAGACATGAACCTTGAAATGAAACAAGCTGGCCGAGTAAAACATGTTTCATATGCCCAATGATTCCAAGAATAAGTTTATGTTTTTATCAGTTTCTTCAGTTGTAAAAGAGTCAAATGAGATAGTACTGGCCTCAGTGGCTCTGTAAACTAAACACCTGATTCAACCTACGATTCAACAGGTATATGCTCAGTACAAATACTAATATGTCTTTCAACTGTGTGAGCATTTTTGGAAATATATCATATATATGACTAAATCTTCTACTCCAAGACTGAAGATTTCAGCATTTCATACTGCCAGGGGATGGTAAATGGAAGCCAGAAATATGGCCCCAGTTTACAGATAAAGATCCCAATTTATCCACCCATGTCAAGCTTACTAGGTCAACAATGCCTAAGAGAACAGGAGCAGGTGCAGTCTGTGTCCATGGACCCCAAAGGCCCTATCAGGGAACTGCATGTGCCAATATACCACACACACACGCAAAGAGATATGTGGCAGATTTCAGTAACTCTTTGGAGAAATAGGAAAATGTACATGAGCAATTACAACCAAATCTAGATCATTAATGGACTGCCATTGTTGGACAAATGGCTCCATACAAGTGGCCTTTTCTGGAATGTTCCGGTTTTAAAGAATTCCTTGCATAATCCTCATCCTAGGCTTCCATGTGTGAGGGTTCTCTTCCATAGCCATCAGGCTCCATTTTGCTAAGGTTTGACATTGGTGACTCCATCTTGATACTGGCAACTTTCACAAATACAAATGTAATCTTCTGGGCTGGGAAGGTGGCTCAGTGGTAGAGCACTTGCCTTGCATGCATGAAGCCCTGGGTCCGATTCCTAAGCACCACATAAGCAAAAAGAAAAAAGCAGGAAGTGGCGCTATGGCTTAAGTGGTAGAGCGCTAGCCTTGAGCTGAAGAGCTGAGGGACAGCGCCCAGGCCCAGAGTTCAAGCCCCATGACCAGACCCCCCCCAAAAAAAATGTTATCTTCTGTATACTCCTGAGACTTCACAGTTTCACTTCTAGGAGACAAACTTCCCACCCCCTCTGCAGCTAAATCAACCTCTGGGCCAAGCAACAACAGCAAAGAAAAGGTTTAAGAGGCATGGGGTTCAGGCTGCTACCTCTTGTCCCTCCTCCACTCACCTAAAAGCCATAACCCACCTTTAGGGATTGATGTCTGAATGAGCCAGCAAGCCAATCTCTTGGAGGAAGGCAAGACTTTTTGGTATTGTTTGTTTCCTGAAAATTGATGTTCCAAGGAAAAAGACATTCTCTCACATATTGACGACTTATGGCAAAAGAGGAGCAAAATAGGAACAAGTTGTAGGACTAGAGAGAGAAAGAAGAATGAAAGAGAAAAAAGCAGCTTGATTAGTAAGTTCATGGCTTAGGAGCAACCATAAAGCCTGCATAGCTGACAAAATAGTAACATATACATATACGTATATACATGTATGTACATATGCATGTACGTATGTACGTATGTATGTATGTAAAAAGAACCTAGTGTGCTAACGAGTACCTTTCCCATCATCCTTTCTCCTATAGCAGAGGAATTAGCACATCCCTTGTATGCTACTGAGTAATTTTCCCACCATCCTCTTTTCCTCTGCCAGAAAAATCAGAACACACCCTGTATGTTAATGAGTAGCTCCCCATCATCCTCTGCTCCTCTAGCAGAGGAGTCAGAACACACCCTATGGATCACAAAAGAGAACACTATTTTTGTAAAAAGCCAGAGCTACAAAAATCAAGGCAGTGGAATAAGGTTCTACAAGTTTAGTTGATAAACCATCAAATGTTTTATGTCGTGGGGGAAGGGTGATAGTGGCTTTTAATTGCTACATCGGTTTTGACTGGCTCTTCAATCCAGGTCTTAGCTGCAAAGCCTTGGGCTGTGTTATGATGTAGCCCCCAATGCACACAGCTTGCCTCCACAATCCCACCTTGCTGAGTGTGCCTCTCAGTGGATTCGTAGATTAAGTTAGAATTAAATAGATTAAGTTAGAATGCATCAAAACCAAAGTTTTCCTGTGGGCTTGTGCCAGCTGGAGAACCCAGCATCCTGTTAGATGTTCAAGAGAATGCTAGGGTTTTTCCTCTGCCCAAATGCTCCTTCTGTTTTAGTGATGGTAGGGGGTGGGGTGGAGGGTCTGAGTATCTAGTATACCGATACTCCTAGATTCAAGTAACACCACATTAAACAGAGCACTGAGCTTTTAAGAGAGGGGAACTTTCAGCAGCCTCAGTGATTTAGAGCAGTATCTCTCACACATTCGTGTGCTACGAATCGCCTAGGGAGCTTGTTAAAATTCGGTTTCTGAATCAGTAGTTCTGTATGTCTCCCAGAATCCCAGGTGAGGCAGGCGGCCGCTGTTGGTCTAAGATCTTGCATTCTGAGGAGCAAGGATGGGGAGAACAATTGTGAGCAAGCACAGTGCCAGTGTGTGCAAGAAGAGCCAGAGTCATATTAATAATGCATCAAAGTTAGAGTTAGAGAGGAAAAAAAGAAAACCTCTTTATGGTCATCCATAAGCACGTGTGCCCCTGAGATTACCCCCCCAAATTAGCCAACACAGGGGGGAATCTTTGAATAATTGCTCATTCCCAGCTCAATTCATGATTCTTAAGTGGAAAGGCCAAAATACAAATTTGCACCTGTGAAACAAATCCACATCTACTGTACCAAGCATGTGTGTCCCTCTGCAAGGCCTTTGTTGTGCACTTATCAAAGGTGCAGATACAGAGTACACTTTCTAGGACTCCAAGGTAATTGATGGAGAGTGGTGGTGATCAGGATATAGAGAAGCAGGAACTCCTTACAGAGCCTAAATTAACAGAAGAGAATTGCAAGCATGTTATCTAGTCTCATCCTCTAGTCTGATTAATGGGGAAACTCTTCCCATTTCACTCTGGCTGGAGGTAGGATGGAGAGAGGTGGAGAGTATGGCACAGACTCTAATCTGGAGAAGAATCTAGAGCTAAAATCATAGACACTGTTGTTCCATTTTATGGCTTTGTCTCTCTTCTACAGTGTGAAGACTTTCAATTTTTTGTTTAACCTTGACTATTGGGTAAAACATTTTCCAATCTTAAAACTACCAAAGAACGTGAAAGGTATGGATTCTAGGAGATGTTTAGCAACTCGAATGGCTTTGCAGAGAAGAGCAAGGCCTCGTGTCCTGTTGACATTCAACATCATCTTCAAACATCACAAAATCAAATCGAGGGTGTTTGGGGGAAGCCCCTGCTTGCGCACTTGGTCATGTGTACACACCAACTGCAGCAAGTCTATGCAGCGTATTTGCAACAAGCCTACTCAGTGTATTCGCAACCACTGAAAACAGGCTGGGTCCAGTGTGTTTCATCTGTTACCAGAAACCTTGGCAAGGACTTCATGCTCAGAGCAGGGTTGATTTACAGTTGGAGGGGGAAAAAATGGAAGGGAGAAATATTAAAATAAAGTGCAATCATGTTTCTATTTAAAAATGGTTACTGCCAGCAGTATTGCAAAATAATGTTGGCCTCCAACCAGAAAGCTGCACCTGCACTGACTCCAGCTGTAGCATGCTGGAGCCCTCACTGCGATTGCTCAATAACTCTCCTATTTAGCACCACTGGCGAAAATTTGGCAACTCATATATAGACACAAACACACACATATATGCACACACACACACACACACACAACACACACACACACAACGACAATTTGCTTAACCCCGTGTCTTTAAACTCAAAGTGATTTTTGTTTAAAATTGTCTAGATTGTAACTACTTTCAGAAGATTTTTTTCCTCTCACCCTCAAGATGAAATTATATGTGGATTTATATCCCCAAACAAGTGCCACCTATACTGTGAATGCACCTCTAGCTCTTCAGTTTAACATCTGCACAACTCTGAGGAAATCGCCTACTTTTAGAGATAGCCATTATAAAGCTATCACCACTTGGGTGATGGTGACTCGGAAGGCTGATATCTGAGGGTCTCCGTTCGAAGCTAGCCCACTAGAGAGTAAAAAAAAAAAAAAAAAAGCCAGAAATAGAGCTGTGTTTCAGGTGGTAGTTCACTAGCCTTGAATGAAAGAATTAAGAGACAGTGGCCTAGTCCCTGAGTTCAAGCCCTCTTCCAAAAAACCAAAAAAAAAACAAATAGTAAGGTCATGGTCTTTTTAAGGAACTCTTGGTACAAAGTATGGCAATAATCTTGATGTTATAACATGTAAGAAATACCTCACCAATAGAAGAGCTCATTTCAGTGTCTGGAAAAGACTTGACAGAGTACTAGAATAAGAAGACAAGATGCTGAGCATCAAGTCCACAATAGCTGCCTTTCTGTTCATCTGTGGACTAAACTCTTCACATGGTTTCTCCACTGCACAACAGGAGTTACAGGGCCTATCCTGCCTAGTTCATAGTGTTGAAGTGAAAAATCTGTTGGAAAGGAGAAGGGAGACGTGAATTACACAACCCCATGTCTATGCAACCCAAGTTGCTCAGCTGAAACAAGAGCTTATTTTAAACCCCATGAAGCAACTCAGAAAAGAAGTAGAATGTGGGTCGTCATGTTTCCTTCCTTGTATTACTTATCTCAGTCACTTGTGAAATAATTATTTTTCTCTTCCTCACAAACATTCCCCAAATAATTCTGTAGCACAAATGTGAGTAGAAGATAGTAATAAAGATCAAGTGTTGTTCTTGCAAAGTCCCCTTCTCCTTGGTATCTTTAGATGCCACTTGAAGGTCAATGACTTGTGGATTGGGTATTCTGTGAAGAACAGACAGAAATTGAAGAAAGGAGTTTTAAGGGATAAATGAGGAGAAAAAAATATATGAAGAAAGATTGATATTGACTTGGATTTCTCTAAATTCTTGGTTTTCTTTCTTTTTTCAATATTAGGCTTTGAGCTCAGGGCTTGTACTTGCTAGGAAAGCACCCTACCATTTAACCCACACACTCAACCCTTTTTGCCTTAGCTATTTTTTCAGTTAGGATCTTGCATTATTTTGTTCAAGCTAGCCTAGACTGCAATCCTACCTATACCTCCTAAGAAGTTGGGATGACAGTCACACCACCACTCTCAGCTTGTTTATTGAAATTAGGTCTCATATATATATATATATATATATATATATATATGTATATATATATGTGTATATATATATATATATATATATAATTATTTTATTTTTTGCTCAGGCTGGACTTAAACTAAGATCCTCCTAATCTCATCTTTTGCATAGTAAGGATTACAGACATTATCTACCTCCCTTGGCCCTAAATCATTATTACTTCTTTTAAAGCTGTCCTAAAAAATAAGAACAGCCAAATTTAATATCTACATTTCCTTTCTTATTGTGTCCTCAGATGGAAGAGCAGAGACATGTAAACAAATAATTATAAGAAAACATTCCAAGTGCAATAGCAGAAAAGCACAGAAGAGAGATGTTTAATATGGCTCCTAGGAATCAGAAAAGGCTTCTAAAACAGGAAATTCCTCAACTAAGGAATAATAATGATGCCATAATACTCAGTGAGCATTCAGGGAACCTGTGCTCCCCAAGAAAATCCCATTTTCAGCTGGAACCAGTTCTCATTTCCTCCAATAAAGTCTGTGAAAATATCCTTTTTGTTTCATATAGAACTTTATGCCAAGCCTCAGTAAACACATACAGTTTAATTGCAGGTGCTAATTCTGTTATGTTATTCAAAAGCATTTAAGTATTTTCAAATCTCTGTTAGCCATGGGGAGTGGAGGACACTTGCTATTTTTCTTGCAAGTCAGAGATCAAGCATTTTACTACCAAGTGAATAATATTGACTTTTCAGATGTGTGGATCTTGAGAGCAACATATGTTAAGAATGATGCTGGTTAGAGCCTGGTGAGGAGTTAGAGAGGCTCTCTTTCATAAACAAAATACCAAACAAAATGATTGGGAACATGCCTTGAGTGGTATATAGCAAGCCTTGAGTGATACTTAGCAAGCATGGGGCTCTGAGTTTAATCCCTAGTCTGGAAGGCAAGAAGGAAGGTAGGAAGGAAGGAAGGAAGGAAGGAAGGAAGGAAGGAAGGAAGGAAGGAAGGAAGGAAGGAAGGAAGGAAGGAAGGCAGGAAGGCAGGCAGGCAGGAAGGAAGGAAGGAAGGAAGGAAGGAAGGAAGGAAGGAAGGAAGGAAGGAAGGAAGGAAGGCAGGCAGGAAGGCAGGAAGGAAGGAAGGAGGGAAGGAAGGAAGGGAGGAGGGAAGGAAGGAAGGAAGGGAGGGAGGGAGGGAGGGAGAGAAGGAGAGAGGGAGGAGGAAGGAAGAAAGGAAGGAAAGGAGGGAAAAAGAGAAAGGAGGGAAAGAGAGAAAGGTGGGAAAAGAGGGAGAGAGAAAACCATATACAGTCTTGAGGAGAAATCAGAGAAGTTCTGGAATGTATTTCCATTCTTCTCCTCTTAGTTAAATAATGACTACAACTTTGTCTAAGTTTAATTAAAATGTCTCCACATACTCCAAGAAAAATTATTTACTAATTTCTAACATTGGTCTGAGAATTAATTATTGTTCACTGTTGTTCAGAAACAACATTGGATGAGATTTTTTAAATAGAAATATCTTTTGTAAACCACATCCTACTTCGTGATCTTTTTCAGGAAGTTATTTTATGTCTGCTTATCGTATGCCTACAGGTAGAAGGAAGGTATGTGGCAAGTTCACCTAGAAGCACACTGTAAGTTGTTTGCATAAGTGGATGCCAAACTTCAGAAGGAGCATGAAAGGCTTCATATTCCATATGCACCTTCTTTGCTTTACATTGGGTTATGGACTTTCAAATTAGCAAGCTAGGTGGCTTATTTCCCCCCCAAAAAAGAAAGAATTCATCAGAAATTCATTAATAAGGCTGTTGGTTTGACCTTGGTTACCTCATGAGCACTTCATTTCTAGGTATTGTAATCAGAATTGAATGTCTCAAGGACGACAAGAAAATCATCTAAAACAGAATTGAAATTTGGTTCTGATTTTCCCACCAGCATTGAATTCTTCTGAAAAATATGTGAGTCTTCTCTATGTGCTTGGCCTACTAACACATAACTAAGAGCCCGGGGAGTAAAATCCTGACAGTTCCTATTAAGGTAAAAATGAGGTTACAGAATTCATTTTTAAAGTTTCTCCTAACTTTATTTTTTATTTTGGAAAAAAAAAAATTAAACTGGCACTACCAAATTTAATGACAAGGCTACCCTGCTGAGTTTGGAGCCCAGAAAGCTATTGTCTCCCTGGTCTATAGATCCTACTCTGCTGTAATGTTTTTTATAATGCGACTAATAACCAGCCATCAGCCATAAATGGCTTGTCATCTCTTTGGTGCACACAGCAATCGCTGGAGCAGTGATACTGACAAATGAACCTGCATAATCACTTTGGATTTCTTTGTTACATCTCACAGTGTGAAGATGGCTTCCTCTCAGCACGTCACCAAAAAACAAACAAGCGCTATTGCTCGTCCTCTCCATCAATCTCTCCTTATTGTTGTCATCCAAACCCCTGGGCTGTGCCCACATCCACCCATCCTCCTCTTAGGAAAGTAACACGCCCCAGACCTTTGAGTTTAGACCTATGTTATCCTTCTTGCTCTGTTCCTTTGCCAACTGTACCTCAAAAAGAAACCGAAATCCACAGAGCAAAGGATAGAAAGAATGCAAACTTTCTCTGCTTTACCAGTGCTATTTGCCCTGGAAAAATAATAATAATAATAATAAGCTCATTAAAATCCAGTTGAGTCTGACATTTTTCCCTTTTACCTTTTCAATCTTTTTATAGTTTGAAATCATTAACTAGCAGCATGAAGCTCAAAGGTAGCTCACGCCATCTAGGAAACAGTGACACATTTGACAATAATACTTTTGAAGAGCCTGTCACATTCTCTTCCCCAAACAAGTCTCATTAATGCTCAAACTGTCTTTCTTTTCTCTCTGCTTCTTTTCTCCTGATTTCTCTCTAATTAGCTTGGGTTTTTTATGCTCCCTTGTTCCACAGTTTGAGCTTAAAAAAAAGAGAGAGAGAGGTGGATGTCATTTCCATGAACCCCAAGGCCAAGTTAATCAGCAGAATTAATGACTCTATTACCCATTAGACTGGGGGCGGTAACGCTTAACTCTAAGCACCCAGTGTTCACTCTCTACCATACTTCTTCATTTTTGCCATGACAATTGTAAACTTTTGTTCTCTCAGAACAAACTCAGAGGTTAACCCATTTGTACAGCATTTCTTTCTTTTTTTTTTCCTCCAGGGGTGTGTGTATCAGGAAGAAAGGCTGAAAGTGTAGCCACCTCTGGCTGTAGTGTTCATGGGGCTGGGAGTGGAGGGAGCATCATGACATTAAATGAGAATAGATGAAAGGAACTTGCAGGGAAAACAGACATTGAGTCCTAACCTAGTGGTCCCTGCATGACACACTGCAATCAATAATTCCTTCCTATGGAACATTTCAGAGTTGTGACCATCACAAAAGACAATCCTCCCTACTTTTTGAAAAATCATGCTGTGGAGATGAAAAATGCATGGAGATTGAAACCAGTGGGCAAGTTGATTTGATACATTTTTTAACAAACGAGCATGATTGAGGGTTGACTAATACTAGAAAGTTTATATTCAATGGATGGAAGTGCAAAAACTCTTCTAGTAGTATGATTGTTTTATCTGTGACAAGGTTTCAGGGATTTTCCCCCTGTATTCTAAACATAAACCCTAATGCAAAGCCAAGGAATTATTTAGTAGGTGTTTCAAAACACATTATTGTAGGAGTATCTACTGGAACTTACCAGCAAATTAGGAAAGTTTTGCCTTCATAACTCAAGAAAAGCACCCTCAACATGGGTTTCCCACTTAATTTTGTTTGTTTATTTATTTATTGTGCTAGTCATTCATGGGGCTTGAACTCAGAGCCTGAGCACTATCTCTGATCAGTTTTACTCAAAGCTGGCGCTCTATCACCTGCCACAGCTCCACTCCCAGCTTTAACTCAGGATGTGGTTGTTGTCCCTGAGCATTTTTGTTCATGACTAGTACTCTACCACTTGAGACACAGTTCCACTTCCAGCATTTTTTTGGTAGTTTATTGAGGATAAGGGTCTCACAGACTTTGTGGCCATGCTGACTTCAGATGTCAATTCTTAGATCTCAGCCTCCTGAGTAGGCAGGATTGCAGACATGAGCCACCAGTGCACAGCTTCAATTTAATTGTTAATGCACTATTAAGAAAAGGGTACAGAAATTAATTCATATGTATCTTGACAATCAAAGAACATAAATATCAAGACTACTTCAAAGAAAATGCTTTCTTCCATTGTTCTTCAGTCCTAACTCTACTTTCATTTAATATAGAAAGCTTTTTTTGTTATTTGGTAGATTCCTCTTGCCCACAAAGATGAGTAGAAAGACTTCTGATTAGAAGAAAAACCTTGCCCTTGTTGGATTTAAAGTATCCTGAGCCAAAAACAGAATGTGTTCATTGCTTATGCCTCCCAGCCTTTCCTGGTCTTCGCCTGTACTTCAGACTACAAAATATACCTGAAAGGATATTGGTAACAATGCTCCTCTTAATATGGACTTTATTCTTTGGCTACAGATATTCACCAAGACAAGGGTATTTTTGTTAAGTGGTCTTCTTGTCAAGGGAAATCCTCAGGGCATTAAAAAATATTTGAAGTCAAGAAAGACATCTCAGCTAGTTATTAATGGGTGTTTTGCGTTATAAAGGGGCATTGGTGATAGTTGGTCAGAAAAGGATGTATATTTGCTATGTTCAATGTTAAATGCTATGTTAAATGTCACTTTAAGCCACAGAGATTTTTTTTCATTTTGTTTCCTTTTTTTTTTCTTCTGGAAACTGTCTTACTATGTAGCCCACGCTGACTAAAACATCATAATCTTCTTTCCTCAACCTCCTAAGAGCTGGGATTACAGATGTACAACATTGCACTCAGCCTTCAAGTTATCAAATGTGAAATAAAAGAACATATCACAAAAATGACCGATCAAGGTTTACATACCAAGAAGGGACCTCAAGCACCTTATTTTGAGAGACAATGATAGATATTTGTCCCAAATCTGAAACTTAGGGAATAAAAATTTCAGTCCCAACTTTCCAACCCCTCAATGACCAACCACAGAATAAGGATGGGGAAAAGTATACATTTTAGTGTTGCATTTGCTTTATTTGTATACAAGGAATAATAACAACAGTGATATCATGTTAAAGTGTGTCACTGTATGTATTAGCTTTCTGTTACTACACCAAATGCCTGAGCTAATTGGATAATAGTGTGAAAATAATTATTTTAGCTCCCTGTTTTGGAGACTTCAATCCATAATCAGTCGGCCTGATTGCTTTTGAGTTTTGGACAAGTTCAAACCCCAATATGGCCAAAGAAAAAGTAATGACTAATAAGTAAAGACAATATTTTTGTCTCAGCAGATGCTAAGAAAGTATTTGATGGAAATGTTCTCCCATACATGATAAAAATTTAACATCAATGTAAAGGCCAGCTTCCGGGCTAGTGGTAAGTCCCCAGTACTGTTCAGATGAGTCAAGACTAATAGTAATTTCTGATAACATTCCACTTTTTACTCTTATGCACATATAAAATGAACTTCTTTAAAAAACATAACAATGAGTTTCAAATTGTTTTAAAATGTTATCTTTGTATACTTTAATAAATCCAAAGACTCAAATAAAGCTGGGAGCCAGTAGTTCACACCTGTAATCTTAGCTACTCAGGAGGCTGAGATCTGAGGATTGAAGTTCAAAGCCAGACTGAGCAGGAAAGTCCTTGAGACTCTTATCTCCAATTAACCACCAGAAAACTGGAAGTGGTGTGTCGAGAGCCCTGCAGGGAGTCTATCTGCCTGATAGGCTTGACTATCTCACTGGAACATCAGGAGGCTGTTCACAGAATCCGGTCTTTTCATCCTGCCCCATACAATTACCCGTAGCTGCTAACAACCACCTTTTCACCCCCCAGTAGCTGCTAAAGACCACCTTTTCACCCCCCATACAAACACCCGGTAGCTGCTAACAACCACCTTTTCACTGCCCTAAGCAAGCATCCTGCAGCTGCTACGCCCAATGAAAAAGCTTCCTTATTCTAAGCATATAAATATCCCTATGTGAAAAATAAAATTTGGCAGCTTGATCAGAATCCTTGTCTTGCTGTCCTTCTTTGTGTCTCTTGTCCCTTCATTCCTTCTCGCTTAGGTTCATTGCCCTGGTTGTAGTCCTGCGGGTCGGGACAGTGGTGCTGTGGCTCAGTGCTAGCCTTGAACATAAAAGCACAGGGACAGCACCCAGACCCGGAGTTCAACAACTATGACTGACAACAACAAAAATGAAACACTCAAATTAAAAAAATAATAGAAAATTTGGAATTTGTGTAAATGGCCTTTTAGATCTTGGTGGAGTCTTTGATAAGGGAACTTGATTCTACATTGAGTAGGGTCATAGTTGAACAGAGGCAAAGGACATTCCATTGGTGTCAGGATGAAGGTTTTGATTTATGAGATTTAAAAGCAGAGCTGAAAATCCTAAGTTACTAATATAGGTTCCTATGTCCTCATACTTTCTCAAATCACTATGAAGAATTATTTGCTATATATTGTTTCCTTAAAAACTCAAAAAAATAAACCTATTTTTAGTTTTTAAAAAGATCAAATTATTTTCATATAAATTAGATGAATCCCAGAACCCCCAAATATTTAAGGAAATATGAAAAGCTAAAAGTAAAAGTAGCCAGGTTGCAAGTGGCTCACATATGCATTCTTAGCTACTAAGGAGGTTGAGATACAGAGGAGCACAGTTCAAAGCCAGCCTGAGCAGAAAAGGTTACTAGACTCCATTTCCAAAAAACAACCAACAAAAACCTGTGCTGTAAAGGGCAGGTGGAAGGGTCAACAAATACAATCATGCTAGTCAGTATACACTATGTGGAAAATGACCTATGTAACATATGGGCAGGAATGGGAGGGGGAAAACTAAGCAAAGGAAGGCTTGACAGTGTCAAAAAAAAAAAAAAAGAAATGTCCATATTACCTGACTTATGAAATGCTACCTCTTCTTTATAATATCTTAATAATAATTATAAAAATTGAAGTTAAAGGAAAACGGGCTAAAAGAATGACACAAGCTTAGCAGACAAGCCAAGCAAGCATTAGGTTTTTTAGTTCAAGATCCAGTACTGGGGGCAGAGGGGCAGATGGAGAGGAGAGGAGGGAAGGAGAGGGAGGAAGAGAGGGAGAAAGAGAAAGAAAGAGGAATATAGGGGCTGGGAAGGTGGCTCAGTGGTAGAGTGCTTGCCTTGCATGCCTGAGGCCCTGGGTTCGATTCCCCAGCACCACATAAGCAGTAAGAAAAAAGCCGGAAGTGGCGCTATGGCTCAAGTGGTAGAGTGCTAGCCTTGAGCTGAAGAGCTGAGGGACAGTGCCTAGGCCCAGAGTTCAGTCCCCATGACCGGACCCAAAAAAAAAAAAAAAAAAGAAAGAGAAATATAAAATCATAAAACAATATTTACACTGTTCAACAAGAAGTGTACACATTGCCTTACACATGTAATTGTAACTCCTCTGTAAATCACCTTGACAATAAAATTGGATTTTAAAAAAGATTTACACTATCGGCAGTTAGCCAAAACTTAGTCGACATTCAAAGAAGAGGGGGAGGGGAACAACACATAATAATGAGGAAAAATACACAATAAATGCACACCCAGAAATGGCACAGATAATAGAATGAGTAGAAAAGATGATAAAACAGCAATTGTAATCCGTACATTCTAAAAGATAAAGGAAAGAAAATGTGCTCTAAGGAAAAATGCTAAATGTATACAAATGAATCAAGACAAATTTCAATAGACAAAGAAATAGCATATCTATGATGGGAAGTGTAGTCAGTGGGATAGTATAAGGTTAGATATTACAGAAGAAATTGAACTTGAATAAATAACAATAGAAACTATCCAAGATGGAAAATGTAATAAGAACATGAAGGAATTGTGAGGCTGCCTCAACTACCCTAACATGTTTCCATTCAGTCCTAGTACTATCAGAAAGGAGGAGAAATTTTTCAACAGATGATACCTACATTTGATTTCAAAAACAACAACTACAAATGTACAACTTGAAGAATCTCAACAAATCCCAAGCACAAAGAAGATGAAGAAAATGATTGACACTTGTTACAATCAATTTATTTCAAAACAGTAAAAAAGAGGAACATTTAAAAGTGTGCCAAGAAAAATGAGCATTACCTATGAAGGATAAGATGAAGAGTGACAACAGACTTGTTAGAAACAATGCCAGAAAGAATACAATGGAACAACTTTATTTATTTATCTATTTATTTATTTATTTGAAATTGCAAGTTTCAAGAGAATAAAATCTCAACATAATTATCAATGGAGGGAAAAAGAAAGTCACAATTCTGGACATGTCTATTTCAAAAGGATTAACTTTAAGATGGTCTAACAAAACAGATGATCAACCTGGAGCCCTAAATCTAGAGAGAATATTTTTCAAAATAAAGACCTTTTGAACAAAAGCTTAAAAAAACAACTGCTGAAAGCTCACTATAAGAAATGATAACATAAGTCCTTCAAGCACAGGAAAATTATACCATGAAGGAATTTGCATACCAACAAAGGAGTAGAGGACAGTAGAAAAAGTAAACATTTAGCTACAAAAGGGGCTAGGAAGGTGGCTCAGTGGTAGAGTGCTTGCCTTGCATGCATGAGGCCCTGGGTTTGATTCCTCAATACCACATAAGCAGAAAAAGCCAGAAGTGGTGCTGTGGCTCAAGTGGTAGAGCATAAGCCTTGTGCTGAAGAGCTCAGGAACAGCGCCCAGGCCCAGAGTTCAGGCCCCATGACTGACAAAAATAAAAATTAAAAAGATACAGTTATTTCAGTTATTTTCACTTATTTCAAAAGATAATTTTTAATGTAATAATAGCAAAATGTGCTCTCATTACATCTGCATCAGTAACTCTATAATAAAAATAACACACAGGCCAGGAGAAATGAATAAAAGTACATGAATTCATCTGTGAACAGATACATTCTTGCAGGATTTGTGTACACATTGACATGCTGGCTCTAAATTCATTATGGAAACGCAAGATCTTGAGGAAAGAATTCTTTTAAGAAAGAATGAAGTTATGGATTTTCACTGCCTAATCTTCAGATTGTATGGTGTTCTCAAATGAAAGACAGATCAATGGTGCTAAAGACAACCCAGAAATAAGCTCATACAAGTATAGTCAAATGACTTTTGACACAGTGCCAAGGTTGCCCACTGGGGAAAGACTTATCCTCTCAGTAAAACGCGCTACATCAATTCATTAGATAAACAGAAAATTTTGTGCAAAGAAAAGAAACAAAATTTTAGAAACTTTATTCTTAATGAATTATACAAAACTAGTCCAACAGAAGGGAACCTTACTTCATTGTTGGTGGGAATGCAAACTTGTTCAACCACTTTGGAAAGTAGTATGGAGGGTCCTGAAAAGACTTCACATAGAGCTCCCCTATGACCCAGCAATTCCACTTTTGGGCATTTACCCAAATGTTTACAAACAAGACCATACTAAAGCTACCAGCACAACTATGTTTATTGCAGCATTATTTACCATAGCTAAGATATGGAACCAACCCAGATGCCCCTCAGTAGATGAATGGATCAAGAAAATGTGGTATATATACACAATGGAATTCTATGCCTCCATCAGAAACAATGACATTTCCCCATTTGTTAGGAAATGGAAAAACTTGGAAAAAATTATATTAAGTGAAGTAAGCCAGGCCCAAAGAAACATAGGTCCCCTAGTTTCCCTTATTTGTAATATCTAGTATATGTCTGAGTCAAGCGGAAAAGGTCAGATAATGTGATGTTAGGAAAATGAACCCTTAGATATGTATTTAAATGTTTTTTTTCTTTCATGCATTTGTTTCTAACGCATTTATAAGATTATTTCTTTGTTGCTTTGTATGTCCCTCCCCCAAAGTATAACCCCTGCTTTCACTATATTTGATGTCAGTATAACTTGTGGAGGAGATGGGGAAAAACAAGTCATTTAAGGATACAGGTGGACCTGTTGGAACAATGAGAAGTACAAGTTGTCATGTAGAAAATGAGCTTTACAATGTTGGTGCCCAGGGGGGGGGGGGGGGGGGCGGATTGGGTTGGGGTGGGGGGGAGGCTGGGAAGGGATGTGAAGGGTAAACAAAGGAGGAGGCTGCAATGCTTGATAAGAAATGTACGCATTATCCTGCCTATGTAATTGTAACCCCTCTGTACAGTATGTTCACAAAAAATTAAATTAAATTAATTTTTAAAAAAACTAGTCCAAATAAGAACATAGGAATACACACAAAGAATAAAACTGTAACAGTTACAGCATAAAACAATGTTAGAGACTGCTTGGCAAAGGGTTTTTTGTTTTGTTTTGTTTTAACTAGGACAGCAAAAATCACAACCCAAGACAGAAAGAGCTTGATATGTGGGTCTTAACATTAAAATCATTTGTTCTTAACAAAACAGTGTAAAGTGAAAAAGCACAGAGAAATTATCTGCAAAAACTGAGAGAGAATGGCTGGGAATGTGGCTTAGTGGTAGAGTGCTTGCCTAGCATGCATGAAGTCCTAGGTTTGATTCCTCAGCATAACATAAACAGAAAAAGCTAGAAGTGATGCTGTGGCTCAGTTGGTGGAGTGCTAGCCTTGAGCAAAAGAAGCTCAGGGACAGTGCCCAGGCCCTAAGTTCTAGCCCCCAGGACTGGCAAAAAAAAAAAAAAAATACAGAGAGAATATTTGAGAAATACACCTTACAAAGAACTTCACATGGAATATGGACTACTATTATACAACTTGACAGTAAGTAGATAAACAACCTAATAAAAACTGAGAAAATATTCCAATCAACTTCCCACTTTAAAAAAAAAAACTATACAAATGACAAACACAAAAAAAATTTAACATCATTTTCATTAGAAATGTGAAAATTAAAACCACTTGAAATATTGATATGCACCCAATGGATGGAATTTGTAGGGGTGGTCAAGCTAGGATAAACTATGTTCTGATACAATAATAAGAAAAACTGATGAATTGAGCACATACATAAAACATTATCTTACAATAGAAAAATGAAAACAACATAAACACACTTGAAAAACAAAAGCAGGACTAGAAAATAGTATTTGTAAAATGTGTCGCAATGGATTGCCAGCCTTAATATGCAAGGAATTCTCAAAAATAATATTTTTCAAACTCAAAACTTATTTAAACTAGCCACTCCACAGAGAAAGCAGTTCAACAATAATATGAGAAAGTGTTCTTTCTCAGTCATTATCAAAGAACTAAACACAACTACACAGCTATAAATGGAGATGCACACCTGCATGCCCAGCTACTTGAAAGCAGAAATAGAAAGGTCTCAGTTTGTGGTCTTTCTGGGCAAAAGTTAGCAAAACCATATCTCAAAAACAAGTCAGGTATGGTAATACAAGCCTGTAATCCCAACTCATAGGACAGGGAGATAAGAAGTTCCTGTCTTAGGCCAAACCATATAAAAGCACAAAGACACTACCTAAAAAATAAGTCAAAGAGCAAAAGTGGGAGGCATGGATCAAAAGATATAGTGCCTACTGAGCAAGCATGAGGGCCTGAGTTCAATTCCCAGTACCAAAAAATTAAAGCAGCTAGACATCATATTAATAAGTTGGCAAAATTACTAGTAAGCCTACAATACTCCACTAAAGAACATGCCAAATAAAATGTAAGCAAATAAGTGTTTTGAGTAGACCTTATGTGATAAAATAAAAACTCCTCAGAATTAATTCCTATTCTAAATGCTAGTAAAACATTGCAGACATTTATTCAAATGCCCATTCAAAATTCCTACTGAATAAATGAAAGTTGGCAAGATAGACATAGAAAGTATTTCCAATTATTGTTCAAAGTCATTAGGACAATAAGCTAGTCATTTGGTGGGAAAATATTGCCAATTGTTTGGAAAAATAAGCTATTCATTTGGAGGAAAAAATGGTAATGCTGGGTTACCACCTCATTTATTTAAAATGTAAAATTAGGCCATAAAATCACTAGCTAAATTTTGGGTGGAGTTTTTTTTTTAAATAACCATGCACTGGGGAAAATCCTGTGTCATATAAAAACTCAGAAACATAAAACCAAAGCACTGAAAAATTGCATAAAACTAAAAACTTCAATATAAGAGGAATTTAAGGCATATTGAACCTATCCTCAACAAAAAAAAACAAGCTTGGAAATGACATTTACAAGGTCTATAACAAAGAATTATTAAACTTAATATTCAAAAGCTCCAACAAATTATTTAGGATTAAAAAGTGCAATATAACTAGAACAGGCAATTACCCAGAAGTAAAATTTTTTAATGGTTGGCCATCATTAAAGGATGTTCTTTCTTGCTTATAATCAATGATATATAAATAAAAGCAACCATATATCATACTAGCATATTGCCAAAGCCAAAAAGATATCAAAAATCTGTATTGACAAAACAGTAGAGAATCAGACATGCATGATCGGTTGATCGTTTTAGTTCATAAGCCATTTCTATAGCAGAAAGAGAGACAAGAAGAAAATTAAGAATGCAAGAGAGGAAGGAGGGAAAGAAGGAAAGAAAAAGTATGAGAACATAAAAATTAGTGTTCTTCCTCTCAAATGTTTGAGTAAATGATGGCTTAATCAAGGTAATACCCTATTGTCACCAAAATATTCCCATGGACTCTCTTTTCACATAACTAAATGCTGAAAATTGGTATAAATATATACCTTGTTATCATTCCTAAGTATTTGTGTAATGTTAAAGTATGGTCCCAACATATATATATATATATAGAGAGAGAGAGAGAGAGAGACAGACAGACAGACAGACAGACAGACAGAGAGAAACAGAGACAGAGAGAGACAGAAAGAGAGAGAGTGAGCTATATGCTGTCTTTGATGGAGAGATTCATGAAGTACTTTTAGTTTGGGTTGGGTTTGGAGTTTGAACATTGGGTGTTGTTGTTGTTGTTGTTGTTGCTGCTGCTGCTGCTGCAGTCCAGCTAGGATGGAACTCATTATAGACACTTGTCTGGCCTTGCACTCCTGAATCCCAAATGCTGGGATTCATGGTATATGACACTCATGTGATTATTTTGACATAACTCTTTATACTTCTCTAATAGTCTGAATTTTTAAAAAATCATAATCATGTTTCACACTTAAAGTAATAATGCTACTTTTAAGTATGAATTATCCAATAAGATGAGATTAACCAAAATGTGATAATTGATTCAACTCAAGATCACACATATAAAAGTTAAAAACATGTTTTCTCTGAACAATCTAATAAGTGATTTCCTTCTTTCTCTCCTTCTTCACTTTGGAAAAGAAAAGAAGCAAAAGCATTTAATAGCTTTCCAAATACATAGCCCACTAACTCCTTTTATGTGGCTGAAATCCATTTTAGATCAGCATCCTATTGGGTATTTGAAAAGATACCACTCTGTAAGTAGCAAGGATAAGATGATACGTATGTCATCGAAATGTTTTTAAATATCCACTAGTATCCAAACAAAGCATTAGTTGAGCCATTCAGAAGAAAGAGAGAGATAGAAGAAAGCAAAGCAACTCACCATCATCAATCCTGACTACATAAGATCAAAACCCATAAGGGATCCTCAGGGTAGGAATAAAAAGAGTAAATGATTGAAAATTCAAAACCAAAAAACAGTATAAGATGGAGCTGGAGAAACCACCCAAAAAAATGGCTTCAATAAATCGATATTCATAACCAGTGTTCATTCATTCATCCTTCTGGTCCAAGTCCAGTCAGATATTATCTCCAGGTGCAATATTTGGCACTGAGATAAGCATTCAAATTAAATGTTTATTGGTGCCTTAATACTATCAGAGCCTTGTTCCAACTCTAACTAGGTTTGTTTCCATCAGAAAGTGTGATAGGATGCTCTTACTTAATTCTGATCTCTCTACCATCAGAGAAAAAGCCATCGTAGAGATCTCATTTGTATACCTAGTGTCAGTTCTAGCAAGCCAGTTATCTGTAACATATAATGATAGTCTAGATTATTTTAACATTCAGGTAAATGCCAGGTAATGACTAAGCTATGCAGTACCATGCATTTCATAAATAGAAACTACATCGCAACACATTTCAAATGCTTAACATTCCATATATATATATATATATATATAATTGTAAAAATACTGTATAGAGGTGTTACAGTTACATGAGTAAAGTAATGAGTACATTTCCTATTGAGCATTGTTACCTCCTCCTTTGTTTTTCCCCAACTCTTCCTTCCCCTCACCCCCAAAGTTGTAAAGTTCATTTTCAACATAGTGTCTTGTACTTCTCATTGTTACAATGGGTCATGGCTGTTCTAATTCTAGAAATTTCTGTTAGAGAAATCTTGTGTAGGTATAAAGATGTGTCTGCACATTTGAATATTATTTTATTAGGAAATGAGAAAATATGAAACTGTTAGCATCTGAACATAGGGAATCAGATGTGGATTCAGAACGTCTATGCAAAACCAATGAAGTTTCTTTAAGAAGAACTTTTTGGAGCTAAATTGTGTGGTCATAATGACATTATGAGAATGAAAATGCTTCCCAGATCCCTCTGATTACATGTCTTTAAAATATTTGACTTACATGATCATGCATGCTACAAAAGAGAAGCATTGCATTCCAAATGCCTGGCACAGACAAAAGCTAGACCCTATCCAAAATAGCTAAAAGCCAAATAAAAGAGCTGGGGATGTGGCTCAAGGGATTGAGCACTTGCCTAATGAGTCTAAGACTCTGAATTCAAACCCAGTGCCCCAATATGTGTGTGTGTGTGTGTATATATATGTATATATATATATATATTTGCTACTATAAGCCAACACTTATTTGTTACATGCAGAAGGAGCTGGATTGTATGGCTCAGATTGACACCTGCTGCCTTTCTATCTACTGCACAACATAACTAGAGTTACTTTCTCTCCTCTTTCTTCTCAAGCCCTGCTGCCTCTGTGTACCCTCTCCACTTAGGACTTTGATCTAAGAGTACTTCCCTGGCCCGTCTTTCAGGTTGACCAATTAATCAGTCAAAGCCAGGGAACTCAGTTTGGTCTGTTTTACAGTGAGCTTGGGAGATGTCAGCATATAGGAAAGATGGTGTGAACAGTTCAAGCTGCTGCTTGGCGGTGCTTGCTCATACAGGGCATGTATATGGGGTAGTCTTCATGTTGTTCCAGAGGCCTGTCATCACATTATCTCAGTGATTCTGCACAAAATGTACTTAGAAACCATCCATTCCAAGGTTTGGATATGGAGTTCCAGTTACATCTGAAACTGAGCATAATGCTAAATAATAACGTATAATTGTATATGCCACATTATTGGGCATGACACATTGTTTGCCAAGTGCTGGTGGCTCACACCTACAATCTTGGCGACTCAGGAGACTGAGATCTGAGGATCATGGTTCCAAGCAGCCTGGACAGAAAAGTCCATAAGACTCATCAAGCTATGCAAAACATTAAAAGGCCAGAACTCTAGCTCACATGGTAGAGCACGAACCTTGAGCAAAAATTAAGGGAAAGCACCCAGGACCTAAGTACAAGCCCTAGAACCAGCATGAAAAAAATGATATATTGTTCAGTAAGGAATTCATAATTCACATCATGAAATGATCTGGCTGATTATGTCTGAGATAATCTTGCAGATCAGATTTCATCATAACACTATAGTAAAATGTTTTAAACCAATTATCTGGCACAAAAGTTTTCAGAAAATCTAAATTCCAGCAAATAGTTCTGCATTTACTTACAGTGTGGCTCAAGGATTACACTTGACTTTTCTCGCTTCCATTCAAACAATCGGTCAGATTATGACAGCACTCAGGAATTAGATATGCTGTAGTGAAAGGCTGAGACCTAGTTCCTGTGACTTCCTATGGAACATCTGGGTTTTGTTGTTGTTGTTGTTGTTGTTGTTTTGTTTTGTTTTTATTGTGAAAATATCGTACAGAAGGGTTACAATTACATGGGCAAGGTAATGAGTACATTTCTTATCAAGCATTTTGCCTCCTCCTTTGTTTCCCCTTCCCATCTCCCCCACCCCCCCCTTCTGTCCCCCTTTCTCCACCCCCTCCCCCACCCCCTGCACTGGCCCCTGGCCAAAGTTGTAAAGTTCGTTTTTAGACATAACGTCTTGTACATCTCATTGTTGCAATGGGTCCACGTGTATCCCTATTTAAACAATTTGTTTTTCCCCTTCCCCTCCACAAATTATACCAACATCAAATACAGTGAAAACAGGGGTTATACCGTGGGGGAGGGACATACAAAGCAACAAAGGAATAATCTTATAAATATGTTAGAAACAATCACAAGAAAGAAAAACCATTTGAATCCTTATCTTGGGGTTCATTTCACCTAACATAACTTATCTCACCGTTTCTGCTTGTCTCAGATATATACTAGTAATTGCAAATGAGGGAAACCATGGGGCCCTATGTTTCTTTGGGTCTGGCTTACTTCACTTAATATAATTTTTTCCAAGTCTTTCCATTTCCTAACAAATGGGGCAATGTTGAATTACTATTCAGGAGCTACTTCAAGAGTTGCCTTGACCAGTTCCAGACTTTTTAAGATCAATACCGAAACAGAATGGCTAGATTGGAATATAGTTTCTCTCTCTGGAGATCTCAAGACTGAGTTTCTCCATCTGTGAAACTGAACTATAGTCTACTTCAGAGAATAGTTATAAGAATTGGGATTGTAATAAAAGAAATAAAACCTTTATCAACATTTATTTTTATTTCTACACAGTCCCATCACTCCTTAATATAATAGTTTTAATAATAAGTTTTAACTTGTTGTGTTGCTGTTATACAGCAAAAGTTTGATTCCTAGCCACCCCCACTAGGGTAGCACATTTGTTACAATTGATGAACATTAATAGGTCTACATCATTCAAGATTTATAGTTCACATCAGAGTTCCCTCCTGGTAATGTGCCTGGAGGCCCAATTAGCCCCCAGATCTGAATGAATGAACTTTCCATTCAATTCAATATCTATTGTTCTCACAAAAATTCTTTGATTTTTATGGGCTCCATCCTTTTGGCCTCCTCTTTTCTGTCTCATCTTGGATATGAATCTTAACTTCCACACACACAAACACATGTATGCACACACACATTCACAGACACACATGCTTTTCTAGTTACATCTTGTACAAATTCTGCAACGGAGATGAGTTTCCTATGTGGAAATTAGACCTAAAATATAACATATGGAAACAAATACAGGACTATGTGCATATATACGATCAAATTGACTAAAATGTAGGTTTCCATGGTGTAACCCTTCTGAACAATTGGCTTTAACAAGATGAATTCCATCTGTGCAAGGAGGATTGTAGCATCAAACTCCAAGTAAAGACCACTGTCCTGCTCAGATTTCATATCATTGCAGGCCCTTCCTTCCAACTTGGAGGGCCCTGGAAATTCAACCTCTAAAGGAAGATATCTCAAGAGCAATTGTAGGTGGGCTCACAATTGTTGGAAGTCTCATAAAAGGACAAAGGCTGTTAAAAAGAAACGCTCAACAAGACATTCTCCTGCCAAGTTCAGAGGTGTGGCTCTACGTTCCAGACGCTGTCTTCTCTTCCTCTTAAACACACTCCCATGAGGCTGTCACTAGCACTCAGGTACAGTCATTGCAGGCTGAGCAAGGTGGGGAGGGGAAGCGTTTTATTTGGCATCATATAACAGGAAGAAAATTCACCAGCCTCTTAGGGGTGTGCTGCTTAGAAGGTGATCTTAATTAAACTGTAAAATGTCAAGCATCAGAATGGAGGAAGGTCAGCCTGCGAAGGAATGAGTCAGGATTTTTAGTCAAAGAACCAGTGGGTAACCTTTCTCCTCGGTAAGACTGCAAGAAAGAAAGCCAAAATTCATAGTATACATAAAATCGGCATCATACCTCCACACAAGCCAAATATGCCCCGCTGTGCCTGCCTTCAAAGCACACTGTGTTACTTTTGAGCCTAACATGGCATTTGTGAAGAGGAAAACTGAAGGCAATACATCAAGCTTGTATTTAGAATCTCACAAGTCAAAAGTGACATTTTCTTCAAGATTATTTATCAGGCTTCCAAACCTATTTGTTTTATAAATGAAGCAGGAAATGAATAATTAAAAAGAATATTTAAATAATGGAACTCACACTGGTAGGCCCTTCCTTTTAAGATCAATGGAGAAGGAAAAGCAAAACAAAATGATTTCCAAAACTTAGTTCCAGAAGTTACTATTCTCCAGAAGCCAGTGGCTCTTGCCTGTAATCCTAGCTGCTCAGGAATCTGAGATCTGAGGATTGCCATTTGAGACCAGCCCAGGGCAGTAAAAATCCATGAGACTCTGATCTCCAATTGACCAGCAAAAAGCCGGAAGTGGAGCTGGGGCTCAAGTAGTAGAGCACTAGCCTTGAGTGAAAAAGCCAAGGGACCCAGGTTCTGAATTCAAGCCCTAAGACTGGCATGAAGAAGAAAAGGGAGAAGAAGAAGGAAGAAGAGGAGGAAAAGCTGCTTCTAGTCACATCATTTATTCTTCTTCTCTACCTGTACTTTACCTTCGATTACATTTACTTCCTTAGGTTAAATCTACTTGTTCCTGGAAGTCTGCTGTACCCCGAGTAAGAAAGCTGCCCTCCTATATACTGTTACATTCCCATTACATCCCTATAACACATGGCTCATAGCTTCTCTCTCTCCCCCATTACATACCATGTTATCTGCCACTGAATCCACAGTATTTGGTACACATGCAGGACAAACAAGTTGTGCAGTGTGTGTTGGACCAATTATCCTATTTCAGTAGCATGGTCTAATGAGCTCTTGACGATAGCCCCATGTAGGAGCTGAATAAGGTGACACAGGACTCCTCCACGACATGCTTTGTGGCTACACCACCACCACATCTTCTGCATTGATCTTTTCTCTAGGCTACATCAATACCAGCAGCTTGCAGGGCAATCTAGTTTTCATCTTGCCTGCTGCTTACTTTGCCTTCTGTGATACTGAATTATAAAGCTCGGGGTGTTCAGAATCACAGCGGTTTTGCACTAGAAAGAGCCCAACAGACCCTACTGCTCCCCATAGAAAACTAATCCAGAGAAAACTGACTTACAGCAAATCTGGAACGTGATGGTCCTCATGCCTTTCTCTTTCCTTACTTTGGAAGGAAAGTTACAAGAGTATGGTACAGTATTGATAAGTACATATTCTTGCCAATGGGAGCCTTCATCTCAGGCCTATTAATGGTATGCAAACAAGTGAATTTGGAAGAAAAAAAAAAAGAACATAATTCCCCATTCATCTTTCCATTCTGGTGTTGCACATGCCACAAATGGAGACCATTTGGTGGGGGCTGAAGAGGTGAGAAAAGGCCCACGACGTGCCGTTCTGCACTGCCGCTCAGCAGGGCTGTCAGTAATATCTTATTTAACATACTGTCACAGAATTTTCCTTCAGTGTCACCTCGGTCGCTACTGTAACACTCCATAAGAAATAATGCCATCTGTTAAAATACACAAGGCAGGAAAACGCAGCTGCTGCCACCACACAGAGATGGAATTAGCCACCACTAAGCAATTACTTTCCTTTTAAATTTCACAATTAAAATTTTAGTCTTGCTTTATTTGTAGCACAAAAGTCACCACAACACTGGGCCTGTTGAAGTAACAACACCGCTCTCTTGATGAAAACATAGAGAAGGAGGAGGAGGAGTTTAGTTGGGGATAATGGTAATTGTTAACTCTTGTTTTCTCACAAATATTTTTTAAACTCCATTGGGCAGTGTTAATTATAGGTAACTGTACTATGAATAATGGATTTACAAATAGCATTCGTGTTTAGGATGCCCTAGTATTCAAAGAGAAATAAATACACTCACAAAATGAAGATTATAACTGATGAAATGATCATTATTCTACACATCTAAGATCTTTCCCCCGCCCCCTCCTCAATAGTAGAAGATTTAATGGAAAAGGAAGGGACCCAGTTTATAAAGAGACAGGTTTCTAATTTAAACAGAGATGAAATTCTGCCTCTCAGCTTTTATTCCATTCACTGGAAGGGAGCAGATTGCTGGCTAAATAACAGAAGGGTGGACCTATTCAGGGCTTAACTGCTGAGCTAACTCTTCAAAAAGCTGTAAGAGATCAACAATTGCCTTGGCCATACTCCATTATGAGGGTGTCAGCAAGCTGGTGCTTCTCCTTTTGATGCATTTTTAGAATGAGAGTTATATACTATATTTTCAGGGGATGGGAGCAAAGAATAGGCAAACTTCATTTAACTGATAGGGAATGTTCTCTCAAAAAAAATTAAAAAAAAACAGTGACTGTAATAAAGGGTTGATGTTCTAGCTTTCCTTCAACTTTTAACCTATGAATGAATCACCCAATGAGACCACACACCAATGAAACAAGCTACAGTCACAGTGCAAATACACTGAAAATATATAAAACATACCTCAAATAGCTTCAGACTATGAGTGTAGGTATATATATATATATATATATATATATATATATATATATATATATATATATATAATATATAATTGTTAGATTTGAAAAAGAATCTTTAGACCCAAAATGCTTATTGTATTTGTGTATATTATAATATCCAAAAATATCCAAAATCCAAAATACTTGGGTTCCCAAGAAAACCCTCAATTACACCTTAAAATAAGTTCATTCTAAATTCTGTGGTCAAGACCTAAGCCTTTATAGAAAAACTATTTAATTAAATATCATGCACTTGACATTCCATCAAAAACTAGCTACTTGCTAAAATCTATATTAAACCTGACTTTCCAAGCATTAAAATTCCTTCAGGACTAATACTGTGTTCTATTTCTGAATGCCCCCTCATATATAACAAAGTGCCATTAGAAAGCTGGGCTCAAATTTTATGGACTAATAACTTCAGACCTTAAGGTGTGAGATGTTTCCATTTTTAAATTATTTGTTTTAGCCATTAGATATTCTAGTTACATTATGTTGGGGTGGGGGAGCTAAGAGTAGCTAACAAAATTATTGTCACAAACAAAATCTTGGTCAAATTTAATTCTCACACATGTGAATTTTTTTTGGCTCTCTTGAACAAAATCTTGATGCATACAGTGATGTCTGAAGTATTATCATAGGGGAAAACACAATTATATCACAGATTGAATGACTCCTTAGGTCCTTGAATACAAAGGGTTCTATTTATCCATACATATAATTCACAATCAAGGCTCTTAGATTCACAAATAGCAATGACAACATCTCTGATTACTAATTGAATCAGGCAAAACTAACACTCCATTGAAGATCAATCAGACAGAGGAAGACCCTAAGCCATGCTTGTCTGCATATTACACACAGAATACATGTCCAGATAGATGCCCAACATCTCTAAAAGATGCTGTTCTTCTTTAAGTGTCCATTTGCTTAATAAAGGAAGAAAAGATGGAAAGAGGAAGGAAGGAAGGAAGGTGATTTACTAGGCATTATACCAACCTTTTTCATTGTAGTAATATGCATGGTTTCCCAGGAATACCATATTCTAATAATGATCTTCATTATGTTGTACCTAGATACTTTTTAAATTTTTTATTGTATAGATACTGTACAGAGGGATTAAAGTTACATGAGCAAGGTATTGAGTCCATTTCCTATTGAACTTTGTTACCCCTTCCTTTGCTTTTCCCCTACCATCCCTTTCCTCCCCACCTCCCCTACTCATGGATACTTGAGAGAGCTGGAGCCAGTTTTTCAATCATCACATTCAGCTGCCCTCTATTATTAGGGCCTTTGTTTCCTGTGACAAGCTTAAAAGAATTTACAGCAATTAAAGAAGTAGCTAAGAAGTTGGAGATTATCTTTCCTCATAAAGTGTAAGAAGGAATCCAATGGGTCTCACAGAGTAAAACATACACACAATCTGTTCAGATCACTCAATTTTCTATTTATTTTCCCCACTTACCCATCCCTTACCGGCTCTTTGTCTTTAGAATCCCCAGCCTTTCCGACTTTCACCCTAGAGCTCTCTGTTGGGCCTTATCAACTCACTATATATCTACACTAAGAATCAAGTTCTCCCAGACATTTAGCATAATCATTTCACATAACATATGAACATCGCTTAAAGTAGCGTACTGGGAGAAACATACACAAACCTTTTCCCCTTTAGTCAAAAGCAATATAGGAGAAAAGTCTGTGGGCATGAATGAAATGCAATGAAATCTTGCCAATTTGAGAGTTTAGATTTCCCTAATTATAATTGCTATTTTTTTTTTCCATTCTAGCTATTTTCCCTGAGATGGAGACCTATATGCATGTTTGAAAATTTAAAAGAAAAAGAATAAGGGTAAAGATGGATGGAAGAAACTTAAAACTAATTTTAAATCTGCCTCTGCACCCAGGTGTGATATAAAGTAATAAATAAAAATAAAAAATAATGTCTGCTAGTTGAAGACCTCAGCCTTAAGCAAAGTCCCGCCTATTTTTCCACATGAGCCTGGGCCAGATGGCTCCATGACAGTCGAGAGGTTTGAAACAAGGCAATCATTTAGTCCACAGCTGGAATGCACAGTGTTGCCCAATTAAATACCACTCTCATTTATTCCAATGGATCCCAAATAGATGGGTTTGATCTCATAAGACAGACAGGTTTTCTTTCTTCAAGTTGATAGAACATCAAGAGATGTTTGATAAAATGTCCTATGGAAATATACAATTATGTTACTGTGTATTGAGGTCACACCCAACTTGAAACTTGTGTGAGGATCAGAAAGAGCAAAAGTGTCTCTGGATATTGGTGTATTAAGAAAGGGAGTCACTAGCAAAGGTTCCTGGAGGTAGAAAGGGCCATGCTGTATATAATACATATGCATATATATACAGATATACACATGTATATACATATATGTATATGTATATATGCATGCACATGTGTATACATATATGTATATAGATATATGTATATGTATATGTGTACCTATATGTATGCACATGTGTGCATATGTATAGGTACATATATGCACATGTAATGTGTGTATACATAGATATATAAATATATTCATAATAGCATATATAAATATATGCTATTAAATATAGATTATTTTAATTGTGAAAATACTGTGCAGATGGGTTACAATTACATGGGCAAGATAATGAGTACATTTCTTATCAAGCATTGTAGCCTCCTCCTTTGTTTCCCCTTCCCATCCTTTCCCATCCTCCCCCCAACCCCCTCACCCAATCCTCCCCGCCCCCACCCCTACACCAAAGTTGTAAAGTTCGTTTTCGACATAACGACTTGTACATCTCATTGTTGCAATGGGTCCACCTGTATCCCTATTTAAACCATTTGTTTTTTCCCTTCCCCTCCACAAATTATGCAGACATCAAATACAGTGAAAGCAGGGGTTATACTGTGGGGGAGGGACATACAAAGCAACAAAGAAATAATCTTATAAATGTGTTAGAAACAATCACATGAAAGAAAAACAACATTTGAATACACATCTTAGGGTTCATTTCCCTAACATCACCTTATCTGACCTTTTCTTCTTGACTCAGACATATACTAGATATTGCAAGTAAGGGAAACCATGGGACCTATGTTTCTTTGGGCCTGGCTTACTTCACTTAATATAATTTCTTCCAAGTCTTTCCATTTCCTAACAAATGGAGCAATGTCATTGTTTCTGATGGAGGCATAGAATTCCATTGTGTATATATACCACATTTTCTTGATCCAATCATCTACTGAGGGGCATCTGGGTTGGTTCCATATCTTAGCTATAGTAAATAACGCTGCAAAAAACATAGTTGTGCTGGTAGCTTTAGTGTGGTCTTGTTTGTAAACATTTGGGTAAGTGCCCAAAAATGGGATTGCTGGGTCATAGGGGAGCTCTATGTGGAGTCTTTTGAGGAACCTCCATACTACTTTCCAAAGTGGTTGAACAAGTTTACACTCCCACCAACAATGCAGTAAAGTTCCCTTCTGCCCACATCCCCTCCAGCATCTGTTGTTATTAGAGCTCTTGATTTTAGCCATTCTAACTGGAGTGAGGTGGTATCTCAATGTTGTTTTGATTTGCATTTCAGATGTTTTATATATAAAATACAATATATTATATAATATAATGTGATGTAATAAATACTTATATAGTACTGGGAGCTACTGGAAAGTTTAAAAATAGAGAAAGTGAGCCCAACATTAATGACTCACACCTGTAATTCTAGCTATTCAGGAAGCTGAGACCTGAGAATTGTGGTTTAAATCCAGCCCTGACAGGAAAGTCCATGAGACTCCTATCTCAATTTAACCACCAAAAGGTTACAAGTAGAGCTGGAGCTCAAGTGGTTGTACACTAGCCTTCAGGAAAAAAGCTAAGAGACAACATCCAAGCTCTGAGTTCAAGCCCCAGTACCAGCATGAGAGAGAGAGAGACAGACAGAGACAGAGACAGACAGACAGAGACAGAGAGAGACAGACAGAGAGAGACAAAGAGACAGAGACAGACAGAGCAAGAGAGAGAGCAAGAGAAAGAGAATGTGCTTCATATATTTAAGCTTCACTTTAGCTAATAAAAATGAATATTATATATCTGAGACAAGCAGAAAAGGTCAGATAAGCTGATGTTAAGCGAAATGAGCCCCAAGATAAGGACACAAGTGGTTTTTTTGTTCTTGCTATTGTTTCCAATGCATTTATAAGGTACCACATGATTTTTTTTGTTGTTTTGTATGTCCCTCCCCCATGTTATAACCCCTGTTTTCACTGTATTTGATGTTGGTATAATTTGGGGAGCTGAAGGGAAAGAACAAAGTGTTTAAATAGGGATACAGATTAACCCATTGCAACAATGAAATTTATAAGAAGCTAAGTCGAAAAATGAACTTTACAATTTAGGCGGGGAGATGGGAGGGGGGGAATGTAGTTGTGGAGATGGGAGAGAAGGAATGATAGGGGAAAAACAAAGGAGGAGGCAAACAATGCTTGATAAGAAATCTACTCATCACCTTGCTCATGAGATTGTAACCCCTCTGTACAGTATTTTCACAATAAAAACCTTATTAAAAATAAATTTTAAAAAAATGAATGTTAGGAAGGCAATAACATGCTAGAAGACCAGTTAAGGTGGCAACTGTAATAATTAAGTTGCAGTAATGGTGGCTTAGTTCCAGTGTGGGTGAGTGTAGCAATTGATGATGGTAATAGATCCAGGTATATCTTTTAGAAGGAAACTCAATAAGCATTCTTTTTTATTCACATTATTTACCAAAGTCATTTTGATTGTTGTATACTTTACAAGATTTTGTTGGGTTCCAAGTTTAAGGGTATAAACAGATTAAAATTTACTCGTGTATTATATAGTTGTTTCTCTGCAGCACTATGCCTGTCTCAGAAAAGCCATTAGTGTTTGTAAAGATAGGGAGTGAGCATAGAAAAAGAAGAGTTAGAAAGGGTAAAAGAGAAGTGATGGAGGGGAAGGAAAAAGGAGAGAAAGACAAGGAAAGAAGAGAAGGAGGGAGAGGAGAGAGGGAAGGAGGAAAGGAATGAAGAAGGGAGAGAAGGAGGGAGAAGAAAAGAAATGCTCTTTCTGTAAGTACCAAAAGAAAACATCACTGCCTTTTGTTAATGCACAGAACAATACTTGAGATTTTTCAATATACATTCCATACACATTCTGTATAATTTAATAGAGTAATTAACTATGCATTCTCTAATTTCTATGCATTGCAAAACTTCTTAGAACCTTTCTAAATAAAAGCAAGTTTAATGTTTTTCAATATAGACTTAGAATTAAATCTATAATTTTCTTCTGCACAAAATACCATTCATGTTCTTTTTCATAGCCAAATTTGTTTAAGCAAAATATCAGTTCTCTGACTAGGTCTTTGAATAGCTGGTTTATTTGTATGACTACTTGTATGACAGATTATTTTTTGAAGTCTCAAATATGTCACTTTAAAGCTCAGGTGGTATCTAGAGAATTAGACTTTAAAATGAACCTTTTTTCAGCCTATAATTTAAATAGCCATAGCCATTATTTTTCTTACTATGAGTCACTGAAGTAACTATTTTAGCTCAAAATGTTGCCGTGCTTTTCTTTTAATTGTGCAGAACTATCTACAGAAGATGTAATCGGAGGTTTGTAAAAGAAACCTTTCAATACCTTAGCTGCAGCAATTCTCATGAGCTCCTTATCTTATGGGACAGAAAACCAGAATATGGCATCATGGCAAGCTCCAATAGGACACAAGACAAGTTCATGCTGTGTCAGAGAGTCCCATTCTTTGCTTCCACCTTGAACTGTGGACAATTCACAACTCTGAAAAAAAAAAAAAAGTTCAGGTTCTGTGTTGCACTGATCAGCTAAAGCAACCTCTTTGCAGCAATCCTAGTATGAAAATGCAAGCTTAGGCCAGACCAGAAAACATACTTCAGTCTCTCAAAAAAAGACATACAGAGTTAAACTTGTAAACCTCCTTGACACTGGAGAAAGGGGGAAAATTAGTCCTGGAGTAGCCTATGTTTTGACTCTGTTTCTTACTTCTACTTGCTATCAAACTTGTTTTGCTTTTTTGGTTTGGGGTCTCTGTCTCTCTGTCCTCTCTGTCTCTGTCTCTGTCTCTCTCTGTCTCCCTTTGTCTCTCTCTGACTCTCTCTCTCTCCCTCGTGTGTGTGTGTGTGTGTGTGTGTGTGTGTGTGTGTGTGTGTGTGTGTGTGTGTGTGCCATCCCTGGGGCTTGAACCTGGGGGTATGGATGTTGTCTCTAAGCTTGTATTGCTCAATGTTAGTGCTCTACCACTTGAGCCACAACTCTACTTCTAGGCTTTGGGGGGGCCTTTTAATTGGGCATGAGTCCCCCAGACTTTTCTGCCTGAGCTGGCTTCAAATTTCATTCCTCAGATCTCAGCTTCCTGAGTAGCTAGGATTATAGGCATGAGCCACCGGTACCTTGTCAAGGTACCTACCTGTGTTACCTTCACCCTGTGGAGAGTTGATTTTTATCATTGATTTTATATAAATTAACTACTGAATTTCTCTGAATTGAATGAAGCAGTGCTTCACAGATTCCTGTCTAATAGATACCCGGAACCACATGAAAAATACAGCCAAGAAATTGTACCCTATACAATTACTGCCCTTCATATCATAAAGACTATGTTTCACCAAAATGTTCCCATTTTAAGTACTTACTTTTCTAATTAGTATACACAGAAATACTGAAAAGTCCATAACCTTGACAAATACATAGCTGGTTCACAGTTCATTTATGACAGGGGATGGAGTCTGTTGAGAGTAGTGGGTATATTTACTCTTCTGAAGTACAGGACTGAGGACAGCAAAAAAAGAAAGAGAAAATCACAGCAAAAAAAAAAAAAAAAATCCTCAAGAATGTGACTTTCTTTTACAACATGGCCAAAATTAACCTGTCTCTCTTAACATTGGCTGTCAGGCTGGGGAGAAGAACATGATTTTGGCTTGTTCCTAAAAAAGAATAACATGAAAAATATGACATAAAATGGAGCAGTCTGGAAATGTGGTGCTATTTACTAGAACAAGCATTTCATAGTCCTCACAGAGCAAGAAAAGCAACCTGAGTTACAATCCAGGCTTTCGTTTTCAGGATGCAAAAGCAACGAGAAATAGGAGAAGAAAGTGTAAGAAAAGCAACTGTAATAAAAATGAGAAAGAGAGCGAATTGAGAAGGGGCAGCCTCCTCTCACCCTCAGCTTCTGCCACTCTCCAGAGACAGAGAAAGTCAATTATATACCACAGCATCACCTCACGCAATTCGATTCCCTGGCTGACCTCTGAACCTCCTTCCTGGCAGGATATCTTGACAAGTTGCCCTGCGCATCAGCAGAGAAAACTTTCACTACCTGTAGATCCAGGGAAGCTCATTAAAAACACTCCGAGCATGGCACAGGGCTGTAAATGACTTGAAAACCCTCACATTTTTCTCTTCTCTCTCAAGTTGTACAGATCAGTTGTAAAGCTTTACCACAGAAAGGGGAAGCATAATATCCATTAAAATATCACAGCTTTAGCAAGCTGACAGGTATTGTCCACCACACACACACACACACACACACACACACACACACACCACATTTTCTGATCATTTCTATCACAAAAGACACAAGACAGAAGAAAGGAAAGAAAGGAGGAGAGGCAAAGAAGACAGAAGAGTGAAAGAAAAGAAAATCCTACCTATTGGGTAAATAAAATTGTGACAGTAATTAACCAACTAACATTTACTGCACTAATTAGTATGCCCTAGAGGGCTGGATGTATGCTCACATCAGTTAAAGGCACCTGATATGACAGAAAAATGTCTACATATCTCATATCAAAAGCATCTCTTTCTCATTCCTCTTCCTGAGTTGCTGCACTGAGCACAAGAGTACATGAAGGAAGGTAGAATAATTCATTACTTTGTCTCCTACTGCTCTGTATGTTCAACATTCTCTGAATAAATACAAAATCATAAATTAGCTTGTAGCAAAACAGAATTAATTGAATGTCTTAAGTAGGATCATCAAACCAAGGTTTGAGTTAATTTATCTGCCTAAGATTTTTGTTAATGTGGTTTCAGCTCATTAAGGTGAATGTAGATGCTGGAGATGGGACATTATTAGACAGAGAAGGGGAAAATATAAGACCAGAAAAACCTGATCTCCTCTGTTTTTGGAAGAGAATTTCTTGAAGGCTACCTAATGTGTGTTATAATCATGGAACAATTCTCCTCTGTATAATAATCTATGATTGAAAAAGGAGGATCTTTATATAAAGATATTTACACATACAAAAATTACCTTTTATTCTCTGAAGAAAACATTGCCAGGACAGCAGGATATACAATGGAAGGAGTGTCTGCAACAGCATAATACTTACTCACATAAAACTCTCTCTCTTTCTCTCCCTCTCTCCCTCTCCCTCTCTCCCTCTCTCCCTCTCTCCCTCTTCCTCTCTCCCTCTCTCCCTCCCTCCATCTCTCTCTACATATATACATATACACCTATATACGGGAAATGTAATACATTCTATGTATGTGTGCATGCATAGAGAAGGAGATATTATTCTGCTTGTTTCACTGCATGGAATATTTCAGGTACTAAACAAAACAAAACAAAAATGTTTCCTTGCAAGAAATAACTGCAAGGGTGTGGGAGATGATTTTCCCTTCATTTCCAGGAAAGGAATCAATCATAATCGGTGTTCTTCCAGCACAAAGGCTTTCCCACAGGAGAATTTACAAGTTGTCTGCTGGACCCTGATCAGCCAAAAGGTGTACAAATGCTTAATTTTGCTCTAACCTCCATTTTCTTGATGATGACGATGATGGTGATGATGATGATTAGCATCAATTAGTTGTACAAAGGTTCAGTTTTGTTTTGTTCTGTTGTACCAGCCCTGGGGCTTGAACTCAGGACCTAAGGACTGTCCCTGACTTTTTGTGCTCACAGCACAAAGAGGAGCCACAGCTCCACTTCTAGCTTCTTAGTAGTTGAAGATAAAAAATCTCAAGGACTTTCCTGCCCAACCTGGCCCTGAACCTCAGACCCCAGGCTCCTGAGTAGCTAGGATTACAGATGTGAGCCACCAGCGCCTGGCCAAAGGGTTACTTTCAACATTTCATCATGATCATAATCACCCCGTCATTTTTCCTCCTCCCACTTCCCCTCCCAAATGAATCTTTTGCAGTTTCCTTTTCACATAAAGTATTCCAACTATAATCACCCTCCACCCTGTCTTCACCCACCCCTCCCACTATACCTACACCCCACATGTTTCAACTTTCTATTCCGTTTGGCTAAATAGCATGTTAGTTGTTCAAAGGTTTATCATAGTATCTCACACATGCATATGCCATCCTTTAGTCATGATAGATAGATAGATAGATAGATGGATAGATAGATAGATGGATGGATGGATGGATGGATGGATGGATGGATGGATGGATAGATAGATAGATAGATAGATGGATGGATGGATGGATGGATGGATGGATGGATGGATGGATGGATGGATGGATGGATGGATGGATGGATGGATAGATGGATAGATAGATAGATAGATAGATAGATAGATAGATAGATAGATAGATAGATAGATAGATAGATAGATAGATAATGGATACATAGATAATAGATAGATGAGATATGAGCATGAGGCCCTAATTTCAAACCCCAGTACCAAAATTACAGGTGACTCACACCTGTTATCCTAATCCTAGCTACTCAGGAGGCTCAAATCTGAGGATCGAGGTTCACGGCCAGCCAAAGCAGGACTGGACAAGAAAATCCATGAGACTCATCTCCAATGAACCCCAAAAAGCCAGAAGTGGAGCTATAGCCCAAGTGGTAGAGTGCTAGACTTGAATACAAAAGTTTACGTACAGTGCCCAACCCCAGAGTTCAAGTCCCAAGACTGGCGAAAACAAACAAACAAAAATATTAAAGGAAGGAAACAAAACATTATCGAGACTAGGTAGCTAGAATAAAATATAACCAGTTAAAAATCTGGTAGGTATAACCAAAGTCAAGTTATCAAATTTCCATGTTCTCTAAACTATAGAGGAGAGGTGCATCTGCAGGATAGACTTGCTGTAAGCATTAGAGGATGTATTTCATGCTAACAACATAACACCTTCCATGTTGTAAGTAGCCCATAGATGTCAACCACACTATTTTCACTATTGACTAGGTAATTTATCAGGTCTCACTTCATTCAGCTTTTTAGTACACTCCAAGAGCCTACAAAGGAATGGATGTTCAGTACTTCCAGGAACTTTGAACAAACATATTGATATTTTTAAAAGTTCTACAAAACTTTAAGGCAAAAAAAACTAAAGACTTAAACTAAAATATCTCATAACTGGACACTTTTCATTTCTCTTCAGTGACAGAAGCAGCTTCATAGGCCAGAGACCTGTAACTCATCTGCCTCATGATGCGTGCATTATGCACAACTTCAGAGAGTCACGGCTACCATATTTAGTTCCAAAGCAGCCTTCATTGGAAAACCATGTACAAATTCCTACCATTTGAAAGGCATGATACCAACCCTAAGTGTGGAATATTATGCCAACCTATTCCTTTATAATTTACCACATTGCCTTTTCAAAACAGCACTTTCAAAATTATCTTATTTCCATGGAATGGGAATCAGAGTTAATAGGAATTTCTAAAGTTGACTCTCTTGAAAAGGAAAGAATGAATGTTGTTATTTGCCAGTGTTAGAGATGACCTTGCCCAAATGATGGAAACAAAAGATGGTATATTTGGGGTGAATTTACATTTATGACTGGCTAAATCTTCCTCTGGTGCCTCTGTTCTCCTCTCTGGTGCTATGAGAAGGCCACTTTGGTTTTGCTGCTTCCACTCACATCCGAACAGAGCTGCAATAACAGCAAATGGTCCTTGGAAATCACAATCACATTAGGCTGCTGTTCAAATAGCTTTTAGGGTTGTGATAATAGGAGACATTCCTAATAACTGGTGACTCTATGAGACCCTGCCCAGAAGGCTTCCAAATGGCAGCACACAATTTAAATTTTAATCTGGAAACAGTGGAAATGATGAGATTCCAGCTGGGGACCTTCTGGTCTGAGGGCCGGTGTTCAGCCTCCCCATTCAATGAACCCCAAAGCTTTGCTGAGTTGATGAATAAATGCCCCCGGTCTTCCCATTCTTTTCCCCTGCATGCTCATCTCCCACCTGACTCCCAGGAATTCAGAGACTGTCATGGAGCCCACTCAAGCATCCTCTTTTGTGCTTGATGGAAGTGAAATGATGCTTCTATCTTTCTGACAAGTGACAACTTCCTGAACTCTTTTCCTTCCATGTGCTGAGTGGGGTTTGAGGCCCAAGTGGACCTTCCAATGAAAGTTGGCAGATGCCTGTGATGAGACAGGAGGAAAACACTTCATTTTTTTTCCTACAATAAGCAATAGCCCATAGGATAATAATACAACACAAGTTAAACAGCTAACAGGGACATTAGTGGGATCCTTTCAGCCTGGAAAGGAACAGCTGGCCATGTGAGTGATCATTGCATGTCATTACTTGGGGAGTCCTCTCCCCAACTTACATTTCCTGTGTGTTTGGGCAGTGACCAGGAGGCTGATGAGAGTACGGTCATAGCATATCAGAGGCAGAACCCAGTGTTGTCAAGTTTGATGATACCAGCTTCGATTGCCAATGCGCAGGGAGAAGGAAAAAAGTTTCCACCTGAAATAAAGTTGGGAAGAAAAAAAAATCAAAGACTTTTCTAAGACTTCTTTTTTAATCTCTAACTAAATTAATTTTAATAGGAAACTTTTTGCTCCCAATTCACATCAGTGACTGCCAACAATGGTGATTTGTCTCTCTGACTGGGAGTATAAATCCAAGGAAAAGATGAGCACTTCTACCTGGATGTCTGAAATTCTCACAGTGCAAACTTAGCTGTCTCCACTGGGCTCCATTAGGAAGCCTATTTCAGTACCCCAAGACCCCCAGCAGCAGAATTAGAAAGTTGTTTTGATTTTTTTTAACACACACATACACACAGGAGCAAATTTCTGCAAGGTGGAAATGGGAATAAAAAACAGTCTTTTGGAATTTCTTTTTCTTTGCAGATAGTCATCAAATGAGGTACAATATTTGCTAACAGAGGGTAATTTGAATTATCCACGGATAGTTCAAAAACACAAAGAGTTCATTACCCAGATATCTCTATTTAAAATAGATTTGCTTTTGTTCATCAGTGCAGTGCACATGGCTGGGAAATGGCAAAATGCCAGAATGAAACTGCTCCTAATTTTCAGAGGAGGCCACCAGCTAATTACACAGACTGCAGGTGTGAAGAGAGAAGCTCAAAGTAATCAATAGCAGTAATTAATCTGCTAGACTGGAGCTAAAGAGCTAACAGCTGGACATCAGAAATGGACACATGCAACAAGATCAGCAATAATTACCTCTTTAAATATTGAATTTCCATAGCAACAATTAGGCATATAAATAAAGGCTGGAAACCAAGGCTTTGAGGCATGACACTGCATGGCAAACACAACATTCCCCAAATCAACCCTTTTAGTAAAACACCAACAATATGCTTGGGCTGGGTCGACCCAATTTCTAGGATTGGAAGAAGCTGAACGTAAAACTCTTCCAGTTAGGCTCTTTGGTCAGTCTGTCACTGACCACTGGATGTTCAAGTCACAAAGATGGCCCTAGAAGATTGCTTTGGGCACACCAGCAATACTTTGAGCAAGACAGTAGAGCTCCCAGCTTCCAGACACATTTTTTTTTTCCTTTCATGAAACACAGTCATAATATTCAATGTGCAGATGTGAAAAGTCAAGTAACTTGAAGGGTTAGATAGGGTTTGGAGAGATGGAAGAGAAAGATGGAAGTGGGGATGCCAATCAAGAAGCACTGTACTCATAAGCTGATGGTTGAATTGAAACCCTTTTATACAATGACTAAAAGTTACTAAAAGCAACCAAAAGAAAATAATAAAACATAAAACAATTATATAAGGAAGATTCCTAACAAGAGTTCTGAAATCATCTGTTTGAAGAAAGCAGTGAGGCAATATTTTGAGTCTTTTTTATTTTTATTTTTTTACCAGTCCTGATGCTCCATCTTTGGGCATGGGTGCTGTCTTTTTCCCCCAGGCTAGCACTCTACCACATGAGCCACAGTGTCATTGCTTCAAACTGCAATCCTCCAATCTTAACCTCCTGAGTAGGTAGGGATGACAGGTGTGAGCCTGTAATAAAATGCACCTCGTGATTTTTTGAGTTTTTAAAGAACATGATGATAAAGGAGAGACCCAGGTACAGAGGCTCCTGAAAACATCCTTTTGTAGAAAGAACAAAGGAAACTTTGCTGTTAGATTCTATGTTACTTTTTGGTGATGGGAAAATGGATGATAGTGATTGTTGAATGTGAAATAAGTGCCCCGGCACCATGCTTCATGCTCTATATTCTCCGTCATCTGATTCTCATAATGTTAGCTTTTCTGAAGATTCAAAAGAAGTGCACTAATTTGAAGAGTAGCCAATGTCTTACCACCAAATGATGGGAAACAGGAGAACCGGAACTTGAAAGCTTTAAGATATTTGAGCAATATAGAAGTCTTTGGAAACAAATCATTCTCAAAATCACTGAAAATTATCATTATGATTGGAAAAGAAATTTAAGTTGTGCTATTTTTGTACTCTTGCTGTTATAAAATGTCAAGGGTGGGTTAGATTAGTCCACAGATGTTTATAGAATTCTCTTTCCTTTTAAGTTTATTGGTTTTGATTTTAGTTCATGACTTCCATGGCACTAATTCAATCAAATAATCACTTCATAGGAAAAAATGATAAACAATTATTATCAGTTATCCATGCAAAATCAAATGGCAACATGACTCTGGAAAATAGAGTTAGCCAGGCAGATTTCATTTTAATTATCAAAACAGACTCATTTGTATTGAGTTCCTATGCTCTCTGCCAAGCACTAAACAAGGTGCTTTTCATCAATTATCTCACTTAATACAACAATATTGCAAGTGATACAATTATATCAATTCATACTTGAGAAAAAATAATACAAAGTATATAATTATATAATGTATACAATACAATATGAATATTATATACAATACAATATGTATACAATACAATATGAATATACAATACAATATGAATTATATATACTATAGATAATAACGTATGAATGAATAGATATATCCATTTATACTTGAGAAAGATGAGGTTAAGTAATAAGCAGATGAGAGATAACCAATATTCTCATATGTCAGTTAAAGCTTTCTTGATTAGAACTTATATCTAATCTGCACTGTCTTCTACCTCCCATATATTGTTATCTTCTTAGGCACTATCTCCTAAAATAACACTATTAGCATTTTTCCATCTATCCAAAGATTGGCACCATTGACTTTATAGTGCCTTTAGCTCAATTCTTGCTGTTGCACTCATGTGTGAATGAAGTACATAAATTTGTATAGATCACAGCTCACTCAGCTGGTCCAACAACCATCAGAGATGTGTCCCTCAGGAAAATGGGTCTCAAAACAATGCCCTCTCTGGGAGGATTATCTGAGAACTGTATGATGATACATTTCAGAGCTCTTCGTTCATTTTCTGGACTAACACAGGAACAAGATTAGGCTAGGAACACATCTCCCATGTATTCAGGCAGCTATAACGAAATTCTGTAAACTAAATAGCTTATAAACAACAAACACTAATTCTTCACAGTTGTGGAAGCTGAAAGTCCCAAATCAAGACACCAGCAAATATGGCACATGGTAAAGCTGGCTCTCTGCTGAGGCCTTCTCAGTGTGTTCTCTCTGATTTCTTTGTCTTACATAAGGACATCAGGCCCAATCATTAGGGCTCTGTCTCTTAAGACCTAATTTTTCCCACAAGCCCTACCTCCTAAAACCACCACAATAAAGGATTAGGTTTCCGCATGTGGATTTGAGGCGACACATTCAAACCACACACTTCCTTATCTGATACGTAGGAATATGTGTGAACCCTCACCAAGCTCCCACTGAGATCCCCACCCCACCCCTCCAGCTCACACAGCTACTCTACTTTACTTCTTGCTCCTACCATGCATTGTGCTTTTACATTTTGCTAGGCAAGTCTGGCAAACTATGAGGAGAAATTACAACCCGACAAAGAACCACACGGTAGCATAAGTACTTATCAGTGCAATCAGTATAACTATTTTGAGTGCTTTCAGGTTTACTGTAAGGTTGTGTTGTGAACTTAAAGAATATGTATCCTTTTCAAGTATTCACCTATTCATTATGGTCCAGTCTGCTAGAGATGCTATTTTGTGATTTCTCTGAGATTGTCTGATCAGAAAACCAGTGGACAAAGGATATTGGTCTGCATAAGAAAATGCAAAATCATGTTTACATCTACTTATATTTCAAATTTTGGGGAGTGGATGGTTTGCTCATTTAGTTAGAGTACAATGTTAAAATACAATTTTTCTGGATTTAAAAACATCTACAGATAAAATGCTTATGAGCATCATACCTTGTTTTATAGATACAAATAATTCCATTCCTTTAAAAGTAATTAAGCTTCACCAATCTGTACTAATTCAGTAACTGAACAGGTATTTGCCAAAGGCTGATCTTAAAACTATCACTAGGACCAGATCAGTAAATCAATAGCATTTAAAGAGACAACATTTATCACCAAAATCTTCATGTCTCAAAAAATAGGAGAGTACTGCTACTCCACCACCAGAGCAAATTGTTGGAAACTCTTAGTCTTTCTGTCTTCTCTTGTTTTCCTCTGGAAAAGAAGCAACTTAGTGACACAAAAATTGAGAAAGAAGCTAGGCAATGCTGGCTCATACCTGTAATCCCAGCTTCTCAGGAGGCTGAGATCTGAGGATTGCAGTTTAAAGCCAGACCAGGCAGAAAAGACTGTGGGATTCCAATATCCAATTAACCACTAAACACCTAAAGGTAGAGTTATGGCTCAAGTCACAGAGACTACTTTTGAACAGAAAAAGCTCAGGGACAGCCCAGGTCCTGAGTTCAAGCCCCAGGACAGACAAAAAAAATGGGAGAGAGAAAGAAAGAGAGAGGAAGAAAGAGAGGGAGAAAGAAAGAATTATGTATATGGGTTTCCTCCTGATAAAAAGCCCTATATAAAACTTTACAACAAACTTTGGAAGACTAGAGTAGACCATGATTATACAAGATACCCTTTGATCTGAAAATAACAATAAAACAACCTTTTCGCTATAGAAGCTGGCCAAGATTGCAGCTTATGAACTTTGAGGGATTTCTATTTCTGAAGATAATGTATAACCAAAGGAAAGCAAAGGTGGCTTTGGATAATATTCTCACTCAAGAAGGAAATGATCCATTGCTAGTGACTCTATCTATACATGGACTAAACGTTAAACCAGAGGTTAGTAAAGTACAATCAGTGAAATCTATGGGTTTTGCTCGCACTCTTCTCCCCCCCCCCACTTAATTCTCTTCCTTAATGACATTTTGCGCAACTTGTTTTGTATTGAGGTAAAATATACACAGCAAAAAGTTCACCCTTGAAGCTTCCTCAGGAGTACTGTGTAGTGGCATTTTCACTTCCTCATTGCAACAACCATCATTATCCATCTTCAGAACATTGCCAGTGTCTGAGCGTCAGACAGCAACTCTCATTCTTCCTTTCCCTTCATTTTCTGATAGCTACCTTCTCTCTATGAATTTGAATGTTCTAGGTACCTGTAAAAGTGGAATCATGTGTTTTGTCCTTTTCTGTCTGGCTTATTTCACTTAGTACAATGTTCTTAAGGTTCATGCATGTTATAGCAGGTATTAGAATTCCCTTCCTTTTGGGTTCATAATATGCTATTGCATGTTCTTATTACATATTTTTTTATCCAGGCATGTATTGACAGACTCCTGTGTTGTTTCTACCTTCAGGCTGTTGTCAATTATGTTGCTACAAACTTGCCTGTGATTTCCACTACTTGGGGGATGATTTTTAGATCACATGACAATTCTACTTTTGATGTCCTGAGGCATTTGCTGCCTATATTTGTAAATAAAGTTATATTGGAACACAGCCATCCTAATTTGTGTTTTGTCTGTGGATGCTTTTATACTTCAGTGGCAGAGCATAGTGGTTTTAACAAACAGGAATATGGCCAGCAAAGTCTGAAATAGTGCCTTCCTGTATGAAAAAAAAATTGCCAATATTTGCATTAGAATTCTCGGAAGTACTTTATAAAAAACACGAATATTTGGGTACCTTAGATACCCTGTATCAACAGCTCCATAGGTAAAAATTACCAATCTACAATTTCTAAATTCTTTCAAGATGATTCTGACACAGCCAGTTAGCCTAGGAGGCAGCATTTGGAGCCACTAAACTGAGAGATTTCTCAGAGTTATGTATGACCGTGTTTGATGCCCATAACTATAGTATTACGGTCATCTCAGCATTTAGCAAACTGCTAGTGCATACTCAAACCCTAAAGCATGTAAACTGAAAATGTAACAACAGAAGCAAAGCATAGCAGTAAGAATTACAGCTGAAAGATGAAGATGAACAGTCTGGGGATTGAAAAGAATCCTGTTTTGCACAGACATGTGATAATACTGCACAAGACAAGGTATTTCAGCTGATTCCTTCATATTGATCTGTGCAACCAGTGAAGAGAATTTCTCCATCTCAGTAGCCTATCATTTCTCTTTACCTCAGCATCCCTAACCCTCTGACCTGTTAAAGGCAATGCTACTTTTCAGTCTGCATTGTTTTGTTTGGCTGTGCACTTTCACAGTCCGCTCATCGATCCCATTCTCTTTCTATCATCCTGGAGATCTCCCATCTCCAAATCAATCCTAACATTAGTGTGTTCGATATTGAGAACACAGTGGTTACATTATATCAGCCCTTTTCTCCTCTTTCAGATGTTTCTTTTTAACTCTTTCTAGGTGGTCTCATTATCTAAACCGCACTCAACCCAGATACCATAGTAATAATGCATATCTTTTCCTCTGAAAGCAAACATAATTTAGTCAAACTCTCTTTGGATTTTAAACAAAAATATTCTAGCCTCACTTACTCAAGCAGTATTTCTGAATTAATGGCACAACTTAAGATTTGGGATTTTCCTTAGATGCCATTAATAAATAAAGTGTAACCATAGTTGGTTATGACTGAAATGTAGGTAGCATCATACAATTAGTTAGTAATAATCATAAGAAAAATGTACTATGATGTTGGGTCCCCACCCATCCCACGAAAGAGGGACAGGGTCCAAGGAAAGGTAAGTGCGCAGCTGGCCCTTTCCCCAGCCTCCCTTAGCCCAAGAGACAATCAGACACAGCAAGGAGTCAAGTCAAGCAAGAACTCATTTATTACCACACAGCAAGCACTTTTTAAAGCATGGGGAGGAAAAGGAACCAACCAATCACTGCAAAGGTCACACCCTATCATGCACCTAAGCTTCCAGGAGCTGTTTAAGCACTGAACTTAAACAAATCAGGCTCTGCCCACTCAACTCCCTCTCAGCGCCATCTTTGCTGCCCATGTGCCCTACACTATGACATGCTCATTTAATCCCAACAACAAATCTTCAGTCATGTTGACTACATGGCTGTGAAGAGACAGAGAACCAAAACATATCATACTTCAGGAATATTTGGGCTTTTTGAGTTTGCTGAGCACTTGTGAAATTAAATATTTTAATGACACACTAAGGAAGCTGAAGTTCATCCTTTGTACCTTTATTCATTAACCTTTAAAGGTTCCAGGAGTCATGTAGACTGTTTGGTGTTTTTTTGTTTTTTTTTCGGTCGTGGGGCTTGAACTCCCAGCTTGGGCACTGTCCCTCAGCTCTTCAGCTCAAGGTAAGCACTCTAACACTTGAGCCACAGAGCCACTTCTGGTTTTCTAGTGGTTTATTGGAGATAAGAGTCTCACAGACTTTCCTGCTTGGGCTGGCTTTGAACCTCAGTCCTCATATCTCAGCCTCCTGAGTAGCTAGGATTACAGGCGTGAGCCACCAGCATCCGGCTAATGTAGACTGTTTCTAAAGACCTAGCATCCTGCATTTTTTAAGGTCTTCTTATTTATTCCCAGATAAGCTATGGTCTTTCTTTACAGACCCAGGGATTTAGTGGAAAGAATATGAACTTTGAGCTCAACAAACCTGGCTAATTAGCTATGTAATGTTGAGCAACTTTATTAACTTCTCCAAACTTGTCTCCTCACCTATGAAGTGCATTAACTCTCCCCTTTCAGACTTTTAACAATTAAAGATTGAAATTAAAATATAAAATATCTTAAATGATTATCTAGATGCTACCTTAGAAGTGAAGCACTTGCCCAGCATCTGAAAATCCCCTTGGTTCAATTTCCTAGCTGTGAATATAAGTCTTGCTCAAATTACTGTTAGTCCCCTGTCTTATTCCTCCTACTCATATTCTTCTCTCTCTGCTAAACAATTGTCAATGCTTTCAAACCATTATCAACATTCTACTAGTGAGGCTTTTCTTTACATATCCTCACTTGCTTCCCATCTCTACTAAAATAAATCAAAAGAAGATTCATGCCCTTAGAAAAACACAGATTTGCTATCTAGCAGTTGAATGATTGGAAGTCTGAACCAAGGTATCAGCAAGACTACATTTTTCACAAGGCTCTTGAAAAGATGCCATTGCCTTGCTTTTTCTAGCTTTTCTTGAAGCCAACAGCACTCTTGGCTTCTGGCCCTTTCCTCATCCTTGAACCCAGGAGAGCAACCTTCCCTCTCTCCCTGACTGTGACCTCTATCTACATTCCAGGGGTTTGGATTTAGGACCTGGGTGCTGTCCTTGAGTTTTTGTGCTCAAAGCTAGAACTTGATCCCTGGAGCTATAGCTTCTTTTCTTACTTTTTTTGGTGCCTAATTTGTGATAAGAGTCTCATGGACTTTCCTGCCTAGGCTGGCTTCAAACCCAATACTCAGCTCTCAGCCTCTTCAGTAGTGAGAATTACAGGTATGAGCACTTGACACCAACTTACATTTTAAAGAGCACTTGTATTTATACATTGGCAGACCCATTTGAATAACCTAGAGCAACCTTATTTTAAAGTAAGCTAATAAGTAAACTTACTTCCATCTACAACTTTAAATCACCTTGCCACTTAACCTAACCCCAAATCCCAGGGATTAAGACATGGACATTTTTGTGTGAGAGACAGGACTCTGCCTCCCACAGAGGCTCATGTTCCTTCTTGTCCTGCATCTTCATGCAGTTCTCCTCCAAGCATCTTTATCAGAGTCCCATCTCCTTTTTAGACTCACATCAAGAATTAACATTTTGGTGGTATAGGGGGTTTGAAGTTACTAGACAAGAGCTCTACCTGAGCCATGACCCCAGCCCTTTTGGCTTTCATTATTCTTTTTTTTAATAGAGTTTAACTTTTTGCTAGGGAAGACCAGGACCAACAATCCTCCTATTTATATTTCCCACATAGCTGTGCCATCCAGTCTGGCTTTTTATTGATCAAAATAGGATCTCATGCACTTTTTTGACTGGACTTGACTTGAACCATGATCTTCTCGATTTCCATATGACAAATACCTAGGCTTACAGGTAGAAGTCACTGTACCCGGCAAATATCAATTAATTTAATAATCTTTACACATACCAACCCTATCTGAGTTTTGTTTCTCTCTTCTATTCTTATTTAATACTCTGTACATTCTGCAACAATATTTCTGGCATTGAAGTTATAATTATTGACTTACCTATTAACAGCTATGCTATTCAAAATTCTGATGGTCACAATATGAGACATTGTTCTATCAATGCTTAGGAAAACAAATGATCAGCAAGTGTATTATGAAACAGCAAATGCATCACTTAATATAATTTTTTCCAAGACTTTCCATTTCTTAACAAATGGGGCGATGTCATTCTTTCTGATGGAGGCATAGAATTCCATTATATATCACATTTTCTTGATCCATTCATCTACTGAGAATCATCTGGTTCCATATCTTAGCTACAGCAAATAATGCTGCAATAAACATACTTGTGCTGGTGTTTCCACTGTATTTGATTCCAGTGCCTTGTGTCTTGTATGCATACTTTTCTAATTTGGGGAGGGGAAGGAAAAAAACAAAATGCTTAAATAGGGATACAGGTTGACCCATTGTAACAATGAGATGTACAGGACACTATGTTGAAAACAAACTTTAAAACTTTGGCAGGAGGGAGGGATGGGAGGGGGTGGGGAGGAGTAACTGGGGAGGTGGGGAAGGAAGGGATGGTAGGGGAAAAACAAAGGAGACAACAATGCTCGATAGGAGATGTTCTCAATATCTTACTCATGTAACTGTAACCCCTCTGTACAGTATTTTTACAATAAAAAATATATTTTAAAAAAGAGCAAATGCACCTGTGGGAAGAGATAAAGGTTGTGGTGGTTGTTTTGCCTTTGTGGGTTTGTGATTTCTTTTTTATTTATTTGCCAACGTTTGGAACGACAAAGGAAGTATTAATAAAAAATGTAGGTAAGCATCCCTGTAGTTTTCAAAATTGGCTTCATCTTGGAAATCATCCAAGGAACTTTAAAAAAAGAAAACCTAATGGCTTCAAGTTGGCCCCCAATAGTCCAATATATCCCTGTGGTATGACCTGGCTATGGAGATTCTTAAAGCTCTCTGGAGATACCAATGTGAGGCTAAGGCTAAGAACCAGTGGTTGATGCCTAATGCTCAAAGATTTTCTAAAGCAATACCAAGGGTGATATCCCACATTATAAGCTTAGCCATTCATCAGTATTAGTTATTGACCAAAGATACCATGACTACCAACAAATAGTTGTATGCACTGGTATATTGCTTTAAAGAAAACTAAAACACTTCAAAGTATGTATTGACTTTTATGATAAAATTTTGTACTCTCTTAAAGAAAAGTAGAGTTACCTGTATTTTTATATACATATTCAAAGTATTTTATTGTTTTGTGTTAATTTTTAATTGTTATTCTAAAGATGATGGACCCAGGGGTTACCGTCTCATAAGTCAGGTAAAGAGTCCATTTCTTTTCAGACCATGTCACCCCCTCCTTTGCTGTCTCCCAGTTTTTCCCTTATGTGTCTTCTTATTAAGTGACTTTGTGCGATGAAGTAAAAGTTGTCTCAGACTCTGCGATGCTGATCTGCCTAGCTGTTGAATGATTGAGTCATTAAACTTGAGCATGTGGGCTCCAGCTTTCTACCTCTGGAACATATCCTGAGATCTTGTTGTAGACAACAACAAAAATAAGAGGAAGGTTCCTGTCTGTGGAGATCTCAGTGAAACGAGGACAGAAATTGCCAATTCCTAGCTCCTCCAGAGCCCAGATGTTTGCCAAACCATCTGGTGTTTGCCAAACTGTGTGTTACCAGCATCGATAACAAGAAAATAAATAAAGTCAAAATGGTGGGATGTATAATGCTTTGCTGAAAGAAAACTGACTGAGTCATTTAATGTGAATTTCACTCATGCACATTTAATAAACTCTCTTTTCTCTCCCAAGCCAAAGTGTTAGTGAATCATGCTATCCACATGGGGAAGGAAGCATGTTTATTGAAGTTCACAACCAAGTTTTAGTGTCCTTTAAAAGCATAGTACTTTCGGTGTGTCTTTTGTTTGCTAAGATGTTATTTCCTTATATCTTACACTAAAAAGAAACCAAATTGAAAAAGAATCCATTCTTGCTGTACTTTTCTGATTATAAATAGCCATATACCAAAGAGAATGAAATGGGCTGCCTTCCTTTTTTTCTGTTTTTTTAATCATCAGTTTGTTGAGTGAATATTAATTGTACAAAGTGAGGGGTTTCATTGTGATACTTGCATATATACATAGAATATACATAGAATCTTCCTTTCAATTTTTAACTGGATTTTGTTATACTATTTTCGTAGGTGCTAGAAAATACTTCTATCATATTCTTTCCCAGCTTGCCTTCTCTTTTCCCTTTCCATCTACCATTAGCTCCACTATAAGAATAACTGATAACAATCTCTCTTTCATATTCATGTTGTTAAGTATAGACTACTCATATAAGAGGAAACATGCAATGTTCATCTTTCTTTTTTTCTTTTTTCTTTTTTCTTTTTGTCAGTTATGGGACTTGAACTCTAGGCCTGTGAGCTGTCCCTGAGATGTGTGTGTGTGTGTGTGTGTGTGTGTGTGTGTGTGTGTGTGTGTGTGTGTGTTATTGTAGAAATACTGTACAGAGGGGTTACAGTTAGATGAGTAAGGTAATGAGTACATTTCCTATCGAGCATTGTTACCTCCTCCTTTGTTTTTCTCCTACCATCCCTTCCCTCTCCACCTCCCTAACTCTTCCCTCTCCCTCCCCTAAATTGTAAAGTTTGTTTTCAATATAGTGTCTTGTACATCTCATTTTACAATGGGTCAACCTGTATCCTTATTTCAGCATTTTGTTATTTCCTTTCCCCTCCCCAAATTAGAAAAGAAAAGATGTTTATACAAGATGCAGGGCACCGATATCAAATACAATGAAAACAGGGGTTATGCGTGGAGGAAGAACATACAAAAGAAACAAAGAAATCACATAGTGCATTTTGACCGAGGCTAGCACTCTACCACTTTGAGCCACAGTTCTACTTCCAGTTTCTCCTAGACTTTCCTGCCCAGATTGGTTTAGAACCAAAATCCACAGATTTCAGCATCCTGAGTAGCTACAATTACAGGCATGTGCCACTAGTGTCTGACTCAGTATTTGTCCTTGTGAGTTTAGCTTATATTACTTCACATGAAGACCTCTAGTTCCACCAGTTTTCCTGCCAATGACATAATTTCATCCTTTGTTGCTGAAAAATCCTCCACTATATTTTGTGTGTGTGAGAGAGAGAGACAGAGACAGACAGACAGAGATAGGCAGAGAAAGAGGAGGAAAAGAGAGACATTTGCTTTATCCACTCATCTGTTCATAGGCATGTAGACTGATTCCTTAACTTGATTATTGTGAATTACATTGTGATGAACATGGCAGTGCAGGCATCTCTGTTGTATGCTGACTTGCATTACTTTGGATCTATTCCCAAAAGCCATACAACAGAGTTACAGATAATTTCTTATCTCCTGAGTAAACTCTATACTGATTTCCATAGTGGCTGCACTAATTTACATTCCCACCAACAGTGTGTGTTCTTTTTCCCTGTATCCTCACCAACATTTGTTGTTTGTGTTCTTGAAGAAAGAAACACAGTGTCATTTTAATTCACATTTCCTTTTGGCTAAGGACATTGCATAATTCTTCATGTATTTATTAGCCATGTGTATTTCTTTGAGAACTGTCTGTTCAATCCACTTGTCATTAAATTGATTGGATTATTTTTTCTTGTGCTTAATTTTATAGTTCTTATTAAATTGCAATAGATCCTTCAAGGCTTTTATCATGAAGGGTTACTGAATTTTGTCAGACTCTTTCCCCATCTACTGTGATGATTGCGTGGTTTTTGTTCCTGCTTCTTTTTATGTGTTATTTTACATTTATTGGCTTGTATCTGTTGAGAATCTTTGAACTGAAACCAATTTGATCTTGTTTTATGATCTTTTAGATATGTTGCTGAATTCAGTTTGGAAGTATTTATTGAGAATCTTAGCATCTATAATTATCATGAAAACTAGTATATAGTTTTCTTTTTGTGTCCTTATCTCTTTTGAGTATCTGAACAACACTGGCTTCATAGATTGAATTTAGTATTCCTTTCCTTCATAGTCAATGGAATAGTTTGAGGAGTGTTGCTGTTGTTTCTTCTTTAAAATTTGGTAGTATTCAGCAGTGCATCTATGCAATCTTGGGTTTGGCTTTATTGGAGCTTTTTATTATGGCATCAAACTCATTGCTCACTATAGATCTCTTTGAGAAGCTTGTGTTTTCTTGGTTCAATTTTGATAGTCATACACATCTAGAAATTTTTACATTTGTTTTAGATTTTCAAATTTATTGGAATGCACATTTTCAAAATATTCTCTAATCTTCTTCTGAATTTCATTGATATTTGGTATATTTTTGTGATATCCTTTTTTTACTCTCTAAATTTCTTTGGTACTGGCCCTAGAGCTTGAACTCAGGGCCTAGGTGCTGTCTCTGAGCTTTTGTGCTCAAGGATAGCATTCTACCCACTTGTTCTCCCTGTGTAGCTATCTGCAAATTTCCTCTCCTAGCTGAAAGTGTTGGTGCACAGATATGATCGCAGCACTGGGATGAAAGCAGAAGGATTATAAATTCTAGGCCAATCTGGGCTACAAAGGGAGACATTTTTGCCCAAGGCATTTTTTTTTATTCTTAGTATTATAAGGATACCAGTCACTGGACTACACCCACACTAATTCAATATGGCCTCATCTCAACTTACCTGAATCTGAAAAGACCATATTTCTACACTCACAAATTTGGGCCTATCTTTGGAGATGATACAACTCAGCCCACAACAGATAGAAATTGCTTATCATATAACCCCAGAAGTAAAACAAAAGAGAATCAAAGACAGAATGGAAAGTTATCTTAGAAAATGTTAGAGAGGGCTGGGAAGGTGGCTCAGTGGTAGAGCGCTTGCCTTGCATGCATGAGGCCCTGTGTTCGATTCCCCAGCACCACATAAGCAAAAAGAAAAACAGCCAGAAGTGGCTCTGTGGCTCAAGTGGTAGAGCGCTAGCCTTGAGCTGAGAAGCTGAGGGACAGCACCCAGGCCCAGAGTTCAGGCCCCACGACCGGACCCAAAAAAAAATAAGAAAGAAAATGTTAGAGAGTCAGGGGTGAAAAGGCCTTATGAGAGAGAAGGATGAATTGGCTCAGAAATCTTGAATGCCACAGACCAAGCTTTGCTAGGCAGAAACTTCATTTAAGATGAGATTGGATTCCTAAAGGAGAAATTTGTACATGAATGGTAGGGACCTACAGCTTATAGGAAAAGAGTTAAAAGTAAATAAAGGCAATGATATCAAGGTAATAAAAATTAAAGTCAGATTGACAATTCAAAAGGAAAAGGCCAGAGCTACCTAAGAATTAAATGTCCCACAGTAAATGTAAATGTGTGTGTGCCAAACAATTCACATAGAAAAGTAAAACTAGATGGCTTTGTGAATGTAGCTTCAGTGAGTCACTGAAAAAATATATTCTCATGAATTACTTTTACTCCTGAGCATGGCATTTGCTAGAAAATCAATCTCAATTGTACACAAACAGAACAGGCCAAGGGTAAAACCCCAGGCACTAACTTTCTACAATGGTGGAAAGTATAAATGAGTACAACTTTGTTCTTGGGAGTACATATACTTGAAATGATGGTTTCATTCAGTCTTCAGCCCTTCTTCATTTCTTTTTGAGGTTTACACAAACCACTGACAGCAACATTTCTGATGACGTGGCTCTTTTTCCCTTAAGTGTTCTGGCAATGCCTGAGGGAAGGAATGTCTACAACATCATACACATCTTCCTGTGTGAAAGAGGACCTTATTTGCCACTTTTCTTTGGATTATTGGGAGAAAATATTTAATAATACATTTATCGGAACCTCTGGTGGCATCCTCTCTATGTCAATTAAAGACCATTTGAAGATTAATAAATAAAATCATTTTTATTTCTACATAGCTAAATATAATCACCCCCTTTGTCTTGTAAGACATACTGTTATCCCATTGGTCACAAAATTAAAAGCAATTACCAGTTTTGAACTTCATGAAATGGACTAGAAGAAGCCCAAAAGCAGTCAAGCAGCATTTTCTAAGATGCATCACAAGTACATTGTTGCACTAGGGGAAATCCATAGTGCCATTTCTTCGTCTCTTTGAAACAATATACATTATATATTTGCAGAATCTTCAAGCCCCTAAAAATACCACCCAAAAGAACAGAGCATCTTCCCATCTCCTAGCAGTTGAGGTTCAACATCCATAGAAAGCTGTTACATTCTTAGGGGTTTTTTTGTGCTTGTGGTATTGGAGGTACTAGAGATCGTGCTTGCTAGACAATCACTTTAGCCATGCACAACCCCTTTTACTTTTTTAGTTTTTCAGGCTCTTCTGCTTTTCTCCATGGTTGGCTTTGGAGTATATAATCCTCCTACCCTACCTTCCAAATAGTTAGGACCAACATGCCCAGCCTCATCTGGATATTTGAATAGTTTCCCAAAAAAGTACCTATCAAAGTACACACACACACATACACACACACACACACACACACACACACACGTGTGTGTGTGTATATAGATATATAACTAGTCCATACATATATCAACTATATAGATATGTGTGTACATATACATATGTATATATAGAGAGAAATATATATATATATATATATATATATATACTAGTTGTGAAGAGAATGGTTCAGTACTCTAATCAAGACTTTCTAACCTGCAGCCTTAAGATGGACAATGTTTTGCAGGAATATGAATAATCTTTGCAGAAAAGAGAGTCCAGGAAGCCTGTGGAGATGAGTGTTCCTCTTCTGAAACTAATTGCCTGGCTGCAATTTCATTTTCCATCACACTTTATTTAACTTTTTCTTACTTGTATCACATAAATTAACTTAGCAGCCATGCAGAATAATTTTGCTTCATTTGGATCTAAATTAATGAGCATGATCTCACAATGCCATGTGTACAATTTCAATGAAGATACACTATAATTATTCTATTGTATAGGTTAGCATTTCAGCCATGTATTGATGTATTTTGAATATATAATAGAAGATGCCTTTGTGCTCTTCTGCCATAACATCTGAGTGAAAAATACCCCTTCCTTTAAAATGCTAAAATATTATTAGACACAAAGGAAAAAGAATCAGAATTTTTTAATGGCAAAAGAAGTATGCCCCCAGAGCCTGTTTGCTCATATAAATTTTATTTCTAAAATAACTTCATTAAGAAATGCATTGGGTGATATCACAATAGTGCTCTTTTTCCTCTCAGCATTTAAGTGAGGGGCTTTACAGACAGGAAACTCTGAGCATTTGAGCTTGTGTAAGACATGGAGATGAGAAATCACAAAAGAACACAGGCACTTAAGTCTGCAGTCAGTTGTGAGTTTTGCTGGTGAGTAGCAGCATGAGACCGTGAATTAGTTCTGTCCAAGCTATACAGTTTATGGAAGTCCGCTCAGGAAACATTACACTCTTGGGCAGGCAATTATATGTTTTTAGGATTAATCCCAAACAAGACAATGAGTTAGAAATAGACACATTCTCTTTTGAAGAGCTTTTAGTCGTAAAAGTATTTTTTCCTTCCCTACCCTTATGGCCTTCTAACCCCCCTTTTCTTCTGTCCTCTATAAAGGTATAAAGCAATGCTCCCACCTGCTAGCACTCACAGACCAATAACTTTAATTTTTGGCACTTATTTTCAGACTGAATGGACCATCCACACCTGCTTTTCCTCTAATTAGCTGGCTATCTAAAGGCTGCAGATTAGAGCCAGGCTGCCAGCTTCCTGAACTAAGAGGAAGATCATTTCGTTGTCCATGTGAGAGAGCAGGGGGGAGGTGTGAAGAAGGAAATTTCTTCTTCTCTTGGAAAAATCTAGAAAGGAATACATTTTCACAAAAAGGAAGATGAACCATTTGTATAGGAGTAAGGAAACAAATGAAACATAAAGATGTTTTTTAAGACAACTTAAAACCAGGGGGAAAAAAATGGCCAGTAGCTCCAATGGATGGGAATACAGTCATGTCTATCTAAAAGCACCTGCAATACTCCCAAATACCCATTTTTCTTCCCAATTCATTATCTGAAATGTCACCCTAGATCACATTGCCAGATGTGAGGAATGTGATCTTCAATAGAGAAGAAAGAATTGGGTTGGAATTGATAGGCCCTAGGCTATTGATCTTATTCTGGCCTGTTTGACCTGTTGCTGGAACTTGGACAAGTAACTTATCAGCTGTCACACTTTCTTTTCTTTCATGTCCTTCTGACATCTTGGTTCTTTCCTACAACATAAATCTATCCCTGAAATTACCCCAAGGGAGAAGCCTATTGAAAATAGTTTGTTAAGGAAATTAGTCCCTCCCTAAATGCTGGAAGGCTTGGAGATATATATGTGTGTGTGTGTGTGTGTGTGTGTGTGTGTGTGTGTGTGTGTGTGTGTGTGTGTGTGTGTATACACATATATATATACACATACATATATATATACATATATATTACTGAAATAATCTAACTATATACGTAAGTCCTTCCATTGGCAATAGAATAAAAATGCATGGATTAGAAACGAAGTAAAGCCTCAGGTTTCTCTCTCCTTCCTTGAGTCCACATGCTCTTTATATAGGCTGTGACTGCTTGGTGTGAGTTTGCTGTAAATAATCATAAACTCCAGAATGGCCTTTCAAGTTTAGTATTAGATCATTGGATCTTATATTCCCAAGATACAAACATATCTTCACTTATGAGGTTATCATAACTTGATTAAGCACTTTATAAATTGAAAATATCATCAATTAAAAAATGCAATTTATACATTAAGCCAACCAAACATCGCAGCTTAACCTAACCCACACATTTACATTAAAAGTAGACAGAACTCATCTATGCTAAAGCCTATTATATAATAAATAGTGCATACTTTATGCAACTTATTGAATGCATACTGAAAGTGAAAAAAAGGAATGGTGATATAGATATGTTCTTGTTTCTGCTCCAAAGTTTAAAGCTTCTAAGTCACACTATCAAACTATCATGCATGTTCCCAGAGCACCACATGACCACAACATTTCTCTGCACCATCAAATCAGCAGTTTTTTCTGCTCTCAAAACTGGTATCAAATCAGGCACCAGTGGCTCATGCCTGTAATCCTAGCTACTCAGGAGGCTAAGATCTGAGGATCATGGTTCAAAGCCAGCTGGGCAGGAAAGTCGTGAGACTCTTATCTCCAATGAACCACCAGAAAGCCTGAAGTGTCACTTTCTGGATCAGATAATAGAGCACTAGACTTGAGCTCAGGATAGCACCCAGGCTCTGAGTTCATGTCCTACAACCGACCAAAAAACTTTTTTCAAAAAAGTTCAAATCACATCTCCCAATTTCTACATACATTAATTGTACAAGAGGGAGTTTCAGTGAGACGCTTCCACACATGTATACATTGCACCCAATCAATAACACCACCTCCATCACTCTCCCTTATTCTCTCTCCTTAGAATTATTTCAGCAGGTTTGAATGTGGGGCTTGAATTCTGGGCCTGGGTGCTGTCCCAGAGCTCTTCAGCTCAAGGGCAGTGCTCTATCACTTTGGCCACTTCCAGTTTTCTGGTGGTTCATTGGAGATAAAAATCTCACAGATTTCCTGCCAAGGATGGCTTTGACCCTCAATCCTCAGATCTCAGCCTCTTGAGTAGCTAGAATTCCAGGAGTGAGCCACTGGTACCCAGCTGTCCTGTTTTTATATATGCATACAAAGTTAATCAATCATATTCACTCATTTGCCTTCTCCATCTGCACATACACCACACATACATGCATACAAGCATGCACGTACACACACAGACTTGCCCACCAACACAAACTGTTTTACTATCCTACCATTCTCTTTTTCCTATACTGTACATTTGCTATACCAAAGAACTTCACCCTGGCACAATTCTTGCACTACAAGTATTAGATTTCAGTCAGAATAACCTCTTTTGCTCTCTCTTTCCTCATTCCCCCCTACCTAACTCTCAGGGAGTTTCCTTATGCCATCTTCAAACATAGATAAAATGTCCACTAGTATTGTCCACGCTCCAGCATTCTCTTTCCATCTCCTCCTTCCCATTATTCCTGCAAACAACCTCCTAGTTACAATTATGTTCTATGTGTGTAGGCATGTATCCATGTCATGTATGCATGCATGTATGTATATAAATATGTATATCATTAGGTCTAGATTCCACAAATGAGTAAAAACATGATACTTGGCTTTTCTAATTTGGCTCATCATACCAAATATTTTAATCTCCAGTGAGATAATTGATAATTTTATTTTCTTTATAGCTACATACAATTCTGTGGTATGTATTACTATATTTACTTTATTTGTTTGCTACTTTTGCTGATTCCATACTTGGGCTATTGTGAATATAGCAGCAGTAAGTATGAATGTTCAGGTATCTTTCTTACATATTGATCAAAATTCTTTTTAGTAAAAAACCAGAAAGAATTCTGTTCCAATAACACTATATCATACTTTTCAGATAACCCAACTAGTTCGATTATGAAGATAATTTGCATTCCATATCAATATATAGTAACCTTTTCCTAAGAACTTACTTTGCTGTTTTTAAAGGACAATTAGGCAAGAGGAGATGGTAACAGAGAAATAAATCAACTTCTCTTTTGTAGTCTGATTTTCATTTTAGTGGTAGTTTTTGTAAGACCAATGATGCTCTGAGATAGCAATAAGCCTTTTCCCTATAGCCCTTAAAAATAAACAATTGAAGAGAAAGACTGGTCTTAATTCTCCTTGGGAGAATTTGTCAGCCTCCATTTTGGCTAATATAAACGTCCATTTAGATTTTTCTTGTTTTTGTGACCTTCCGGTCATGACCAAATGAGAAAGCACACAATTCAATGGCTCATAAGCTGAAAAGGGATTTGAGAACTAGTCTGTGAACTCACAACTCCAGGACAGCCACAATTATAGCCTCACTGGATGTCCAATGTGGCAGATAACATCCTATTTTATCTTCTTGGAAAGTATCTTGGCCTCCAAAATATATGTTTACTCTGTTCCCTTGTATCAAACAAAGCATGAAACACAGGAAATTTTTACAACGTCTGGGAGCACCCCATCTTCAATTCAGAACGTACCTCATTTACTCTTGTTAATTGTATAACAAACTTCAGATTTTGAAAGATGAAACTGTCATAGGGCATTGCCTATATCATGACTGTGCCCACATTTGGAAACTAATGTCTTCATTGATTTGTAAGATCACCTTGAACTCCAATAGCTCCTCTCTGCTCAAGACTCAAAATAATTTTACAGGAATGATGTCCTTTATTCTCAAAACATGTTTGTGCTCCTAGATAAAAATTTAAATCTTTTAAAGCCATGGGATGAAGCAAAACCATTTCCTCCAGATTTGAAGTTTAAACTAACTAAGAGTCAAGGACATGTGTGCCATCCAGAACTCATGAAGCAGAGGCAAGAGGATTGCAAGTCTAAAGGCAGACAGGACTATTTAGCAAGAGCCTTTCTCAAAGGAAAATGAAATATAAAAAGTAAATATGAAAGAGTAAACATGTACAAGAAATAAAACTTATTCTGGCTCCATAGTTAAGAAGATCCTTTAAATGATAGTTTATTCAAAGATATGTGCTACCTGTAAAGCTATCTTGACAGATGTACTAAATTTTAAGGTAATATAATTACATAGCAATCATAAAATGGTGATTTAAACCAGTTAGTTTTTCTGAGTTAAGCCCATGTTTAAGAAGTAAAGAAAGAGCCCGAAGGAAGATGGCAGAAAAGAAGCTAGAGACTAAACAAGCTCTCGCATAAAAAGCAGTTTTAGTATTCCAGTGAACAGTCCTAGGCTACAGAATCACACCAAGTATGCCATCACTGGACAGGGAGTTTGACTAGAGAGGAAATATCCAGGCAGCTTGGTCAAGGAGACAGATCTGAGCACTTGGCAGTGGTGGCAGCTGCCAAGGCTGCCATATCAACAAAGAGAGCACAAGACAAAGGCATCGGATGCAGTGTGTGAGCAGATTCTACTCACCACCAGCAAGAAATGACAAGGAGCAGAAATCTTCATCCTGCTGATCGCAGACCAGGGATGGCCCAAAAACCAAGGGGCTACTGTGAGTAACCCCAAGACAGCTTTCTCAGGGAGGCCCTCCCTCACCACTGGAGAAGAACTCCATCTTTGATACTGACAAAGGCCCGGCTGAGCAGCTAGATCCAACTCAGGCTATGGAAGAAAACAATAGGAGTTTTCACCAGGTCACAGGAACCTGACCTGACCTGCCGGGCTCAGCTCCACCCAGGGGAATGTGGCCCTTCCCAGGCAGAGAAATCTCCACCCCCAGAGGAGATCACTGGGTAAACAGAGGCAGAGGCTGCCCCTCCCCACTGCAGCCTAGACTGCAGGAGGGGTAAAAGACAAAACAATTGAAACTCAGTAAACATGAATCCTGAGAATGGCTTCAGGCTGAGCTCTGTGAGTGTCTCAGGAGCTAGCCCCTCAGAGAAAAGCTACTGATTGCTGTTAGGCCTCAACCCTACCCAGATGCTAGCCTCATCATAGCAACTCCAAACTAGAAGAAACAGCCATCTCTCTCCTTTGTGATACTCAAAGCAGATCTCCCTCCTACTGAACTAGACTGGGAGGAGGATCACAAAGTCCTGAGTAAGGCAGAGCATTTTTCTGCTCAAACAAACTGACTTAAGAAACCAGTCAAGCCACAGGAAAACAAAACACCACAAACAAACCAGAGACTCCACCAAGAGACTGGTTACAGACACAGCGGAGTCACAAGATTTCCTCCACCAAAAAAAAATCATATAACTCATTTTTCTACCTATTTTTTTTAAAAAAATTGTTTTCTATTTTTTTCTTTCATAATTTTTATTTTAGGTGTCTGTGTGTGTGTGTATCTCTGTGTGTGTGTGTGAGAGAGATCTCTTTTAACCTTGTGGTCCTTTTTTTGGGTGACTTAATTGTTGTTCTGCTCATTCCCAGATATGTACCCATCGTCAATAATTAGACCTTATCCTTCATTGTGTACATACTTAATTCAGAAATTGATTATTCAATTCACAACCTCTTAGGCCTAACTTCTTTAATACTAGTATTATTTCTTTATACCTTTATAATATTTTAAGTATTCCATTTTTAAATATTTTATTTTTTTCATTTTTCATTTTTATCTCTCTCCTCTAATTTTATACTTTTCTTCTAATGGTATTATTTCTTTATGCTTGCATAATTTTAAGTGTTTCATTTTTTAAATTTAAATTTTTGTTTTTTTTTCATTTTTCTTGTTTCTTTATCTCTCTCCTTTCATTCTGTTCTATACATTTGCTCTCTGAGATTAGAACTTGGTTAAATTCACTTTTTCCTTTTTTGTCTCCACATCCCTCTAATCTTATTTTTCCCCACAATTCTCCCTAAACCTATTAATCTCTGGTCTGCTGAATCCCTCTTTGAAGTTCCTAGCCCATTGATCCATAGTTGTTTGATGTTGAATAGATTGTATTTGTTGAACTAGATTGTATATGCACTCATTTTGACTGTGCAACTACAGGACTTTGGTTGATGCTTATCAAGCACAAAATTGGTGTTACTTTCATACAAAATGGGCAAAACAAGCCAGAGAAACACAAGAAAAATGGCAAGTCAGGGTATCTCAACTCCCACTTATGATAATCAGGTAACAGAACAGTTAATGAATAATCCAGAGGAGAGTTCCCAAAAAAACTCTATAAACACTACTGGTAAACATGGTGAATGAAAGGGTTGAAAGCCTGCAAAGGACTCAGTGTGGCCATGATAGGGAGTGAGACAAGGCTAACCAAAGATTAAGACAGGAATTTCACAAGCATGATGACACTAACCAAAAATTAATACAGGAATCTTGTGAGTGTGAGGAAGCTAATCAAAGGTTAATACAGGAACTGAATGAACAGGCTGAGAACAATCAAAGAATAATACAGGAATTGCCTGAGCAGGCTGAGAACAGTCAAAGAGAAATACAAGAATTGAGAGAACAGGACAAGAACAGACAAAGATCAATAGAGGCATTCATGGAATCCATAAACAGACAGCTGAAGAAATCCAGAGAGAGACCACAAAGGGAATGCTGAATGGAGCCCATCAGAAGGAAAGGGAGTCCAATGAAACCATAACCAATCAATGGAGGGATTTAAGAATAAATACTGAACACCAGATTAAGGAAGAAGTCCATACAAGATCTAAAACAAAGCTCCAACAAAGAATTTGAAGGCATCAAAGCCGACCAATTAGAAGGAAAGGAAATAAAAAACAAAGTAGAAAGTCTTAACAGTAGGTTAGACTGTGCAGAAGATCGAATCTCTGGGATTGAAGACAGCCTAGATATTATAGAGAAAGAATATACAACTATGCAAGACAAATCCAAGAAATATGATGTATGTATTCAACATTTAGAAGACACCATCAGAAGGCTTAATCTGAGGATAATGAGTGTAGAGGAGCACCTAGAGACAGAAGTTAATGGTCTAGGGAAATTATTCAACAGGATCCTAGCAGAGAACTTCTCAAGCATGCAAAAAGATAGGCCTATTCAGATACAAGAAGCTTTTAGAACCCCAAATAGACCAGACCAAAACAAGACATCCCACTGTCACATTATAATCCACACAGGATCAATTCAGACCAAGGAAAGGATCCTTAAAGCTGTCAAGGAGTAAAGATCAATCACCTATAAAGGGAAACCAATTAGAATCACCTCAGATTTCTCAGCAGAGACAATTAAAGCAAGAAGACCCTGGAATGATACAAAAGATACTTAAAGATGACCTATGTATAGAAAACCAACAAGAGTCCAATAAAGGCCAAGAACTGCACCCAAAATGCGAATCCAAGAACCATAGGAAGAACTCAGCTGTCAGAGCCCCCAAGAAGGTGGATTAAAATGACAGGAAGTCCCAAACACCTCTCAGTCCTAACTCTCAACATTAATGGACTTAACTCTCCAATTAAGTGATATAGACTATCTAGATGGATTAAAAAGCAAGATCTTTCTATCTGCTGCTTTCAAGAGTCACATCTTGCCCATAAAAACAAACATATTCTGAAAGTGAAAGGCTGGAATAAAATCTACCAAGCAAAGGGCCCCCATAAGCAGGCAGGAGTTGCAATTCTAATATCAGATAAAATAGACTTCAAATTAAAATTAGTGAGAAGAGATAAAGAAGGTCACTACATACTAATTAAGGGATCTGTCCTTCAGGGGGATATTACAATTTTAAATATCTATTCACCAAACAATAGAGCACCCAAATTTATCCGAGACACTACTTTCCCTCAAATTTCACATAGATCCAAAGACATTAATTGTTAGGGACTTTTACACACCACTATCCCTACTAGATAGATCAACCCTGCAAAAACTCAAGAGATACCACAGATCTAAACAACTGCATAGATCAACTAGATTTAACAGACATCTACTGAATATTTCACCCAGCAGCATCAGAATACACATTTTTCTCAGCAGCACATGGAACATTTTCCAAAACAGACCATGTTTTAGGTCACAAAGCAAACTTGTCCAAATTCAGAAACATTGAAATTATGCCATGCATTCTCTCAAACCACAAGGGAATAAAATTAGAACCAACACCAACAGCCAACAAAGAAAATCCTATAACACATGGAGGCTGAACAACACACTGTTGAATCACCATTGGGGCATGGAAGAGATTAGAAAGGAAATTCAAATGTTCATGATATCCAACAAACATTAACACACAAATTACCAGCACCTCTGGGACATAGCAAAGGCAGTACTCAGAGGAAAGTTTATAGTTCTGAGCTCCTAATTCAACAAATTGGAGAGATCTAAAACCACCAATTTAATGAGACATCTGAACTTCCTTGAAAAAGAGCAGCAAGCTAAACCCCAATCCAGTAGATGAAAACAAATAATTAAAATTAAATCAGAATCAAATTAATTAGATTCCAAAAAAAAAAATAGAAAGAATCAACAAAACAAACAGTTGGTTCTTTCAAAAAATTAACAAAATTGACAGATCCTTAGCAAATCTTATCAGAAAAAGAAGTGAACACACGTAAATAAACAAACTCAGAGATGAGGATGGAAACATCACCACAGAAACAACCAAGATTCAGAACACTATAAGGGAATACTTCTCAAAACGTTATGCTAATAAGTTTGAGAATCTGGAAGAAATGGACGATTTTCTAGCAAATATTGACATGCCAAAACTAAGCCAAGATGAGTTAAACCAACTTAACAGACCCATATCAAGCATCTAAATAGAAACAGTAATAAGAGACCTCCCATCTAAGAAAAGCCCAGGACTGGATGGATTTACAGTGGAATTCTAAAAGGACTTCAAAGCAGAAATCACACCAATACTCCTCCAACTCTTCAATGAAATTGAAAGTGAAAGTTCACTACCAAACTCTTTCTATGAAGACATAATAATCCTCATCCCAAAACCAGGCAGGGACTCATCAAAGAAAGAGAAGTATAGACCAATTTCTTTGATGAACATGGATACAGAACTTCTCAAAAGAAATTTGGCCAATCGACTTCAACAATCCATCCAAAAAATCATACACTACAATCAAATAGGATTCATTTCAGGGATGCAGAGCTGGTTCAATATTCGCACATCAATTAATATAATTCATCACATCAAGAAGAGCAAGGACAAGGTTGGGAAGATGGCTCAGTGGTAGAGCACTTGCCTTGCATGCATGAGACCCTGGGTTCAAATCCTCAGCACCACATAAGCAAAAAGAAAAAAGCCAGAAGTGGCGTTATGGCTCAAGTGGTAGAGCACTAGCCTTAAGCTGAAGAGCTGAGGGACAGCGCCCAGGCCCAGAGTTCAAGCCCCACAACTGGGCCCCCACACACACACACACACAAAAAAGAGCAAGGATAAGAACCACATGGTTATCTCAATAGATGCAGAAAAAGCATTTGACAAGATACAACACCCCTTTATGATAAAGGCTCCAGAAAAACTAAGAATCCATGCATGGAACATTCCTCAATACAATAAAGACTGTATATGACAAACCTCCAGCCAGCATTATACTTAATGCTCAAAAACTAAACCCATTTCCTCTAAATTCAGGAACGAGACAAGGATGTCCACTCTCTCCATTTCTCTTCAATGCAGTATTAGAATGCCTAGCTACAGCAATAAGATAAGATGCAAACATAAAGGGGATCCAAATAGGGAAAGCTGAAGTAAAACTCTACCTCTTTGCAGATGACATGATCTTGTATTTAAAGAATCCCACGGACTCCACTCCCAAATTACTCGAGCTAATTCAAAACTTTGGCAAAGCAGCAGGGTATAAAATTAACCCTCAAAAATGTTTTTTTCCTTTCATGCATTTGTTTCTAACGCAATTATGAGATTATTTCTTTGTTGCTTTGTATGTCCCTCCCCCACAGTATAACCCCTGCTTTCACTGTATTTGATGTCGGTATAATTTGTGGAGGGGAAGGGGAAAAACAAGTCGTTTAAATGAGGATACAGGTGGACCTGTTGCAACAATGAGAAGTATAAGTTGTCATGTCAAAAACGAACTCTACAACTTGGGGTGTGGGGGAGGATTGGGGGGGGGTGAGGGAGGATGGGAAGGGATGGGAAGGGTAAACAAAGGAGGAGGCTACAATGCTTGATAAGAAATATACTCACTATCTTGCCCATGTAATTGTAACCCCTCTGTACAGTATTTTCACACTAAAAAAATAAAATTTAAAAAAAATAAAAATAAAAAGAGAATAGTCAAAATAGAAAAAAAATTATTGTTTTAATTCTTTTATTATCTTTAAGTGTTGCACAAAGGACTTGCCAAAAAAAAAATCAATGGCTTTTTTGTATGCCAACAATGAGAAGAGTGCGGCTGAAATCAGGAAAGCAACTCCTTTTGTAATAGCCCCACAAAAAATAAAATACCTAGGAATTAAAATAACTAAAGAAGTGAAGAACCTCTACGATGAAAACTTCAAAATCCTGAAAAAGGAAATCAAAGCAGAACTTAGGAAGTGGAAAAACCTCCCATGCTCCTGGATTGGAAGGATCAGCCTCGTGAAAATGGATATACTTCCCTAGGCTATCTGCAAATTCAATGTCATACCTATCAAAATTCCAACCTCATTCTTCAAGGAAATAGAAGAAGCAATCCAAAAAGTCACATGGAACAATAAAAGACCCAGAATAGCAAAAATGATCCTTAACAGAAAGAATAGTGCTGGAGGAGTATTAATACCAAATTTCAAACTCTACTACAAAGCCATAGTAATCAAAACAGCTTGGTACTGGCACAAGAACAGACCTCAGGACCAATGGAACAGCATTGAAAACCCAAAAATAAACCCACAGACATAGAGTCACCTAATCTTCAATAAGGTAGCTAAAAAAATAGAATGGAAGAAAGACATCCTCTTCAGTAAATGGTGCTGGCAAAATTGGTTAATCACTTGTAGAAAACTAAAGCTAGATCCTTATATATCACCCTGCACCAGAATCAACTGCAGATGGATCAAAGACCTTGGAGTCAAAGCAGACACTCTGAAAACAATACAGGAAGGAATAGGAAAAACCCTAAGTCTCCTTGGCACTGACCGAAATTTTCTTAATAGACCAAGAAACACCACAAATCAAAGAAAGGTTGGATAAATGTAATTGCAAGAAGCTGCAGAGCTTCTGCATGGCAAACGACATATCTAGCGAGATCAATAGAAAGCACACAGATTGTAAGAAGATATTCACTAGCCATACAACAGACAAGGGTCTCATATCTAAAATATACTTGGAACTCAAAAAATTAAATCCCCCAACAACAAATCCTCAAAGAAACAACTGCCCAATAAATAAATGGGCTAAAGACTTAAAGAGAAACTTCTCTGAAGAGGAAAGAAGGATGGCCAATAGACATATGAAGAAATGCTCACCTCTTTAGCCATAAAAGAAATGCAAATCAAAACAACATTGAGATCCTACCTCACCCCAATTAGAATGACTATAATCAAGAACTCTAATAACAACAGATACTGGAGAGGATATGGCCAGAAGGGAACCCTACTGCATTGTTGGTGGGAGTGTAAACTTGTTCAACCACTTTGGAAAGCAGTATGGAAGTTTCTCAGAAGACTCCACATAGACCTTCCCTATGACCCAGCAATCCCACTTTTGGGCATTTACCCAAATGATCACAAACAAGACCATACTAAAGCTACCAGCACAACTATGTTTATCATAGCATTATTTACCAAAGCTAAGATATAGAAACAACCCATATGTCCCTCAGTAGAAAATGTGGTATATAGATATATGAATTCTATGCCTCCATCAGAAAGAATGACATCACCCCATTTGTTAGGAAATGGAAAGACTTGGAAAAATTATATTAAGTGAAGTAAGCCAGGCCCAAAGAAACATAGGTCCCATGGTTTCCCTTATTTGCAATAACTAGTATATTTCTAGGACACACAGGAAAGGTCAAAAGTTATGTACACATGACCAGATAAGATGATATTAAGCGAAATGAACCCCAAGATGGACACAAGTGTTTTTTTTTTCTTTCTTGCTATTGTTTCTAATATATTTATAATGACCATGTGATTTTTTTGTTTCTTTTTATGTTCCATCCTCACAGTATAACCCCTGTTTTCACTGTATTTGATGTTGGTGCTCTGCATCTTGTATATACACTTCTCTAATTGGGGAGGGGAAGGGAAAAAAACAAAATGCTTAAATAGGGATACATGTTGACCCATTGTAACAATGAGATGTACAAGAAACTATGTTGAAAAACTTTACAATTTAGGCCAGGGGTGGGGAGGGACGTGTAGTTGTGGAGATGGGAGGGAAGGGATGGTAGGGGACAAACAAAGGAGGAGGTAACAATGCTTGATAGGAAATGTACTCGTTACCTTGCTCATGTAACTGTAACCCCTCTGTACAGTATTTTTACAATTAAAAAAGTATAAAAAAAGAAGTAAAGAAAATCTTTTTGTTAGTAAAGAAAATCATTTGTTAAACAAACGTATTATTGTATTTTATATTGCTTAAGGAAGAAAAATAATATGGTTGATTTTATGGCAGCCTCATAAAAATGTTTCATTTTGATAGAATTTGCTGAGGGAGAAAAATGGAAAGTAAAAGATCTCCTTGGATATACCTTCATGCCAAACCTTTAAAACATGTCATAATCTCGCCCAGGACTTTTGATATTCTCTCTGCCCAGTAAGAGTCCCTTCTACTTCATTTACAGTCCCTCTACATCAAGCTTCTCAGGAGACTGAGATCTGACAATTGGGATTCAAAGCCAGCCCAGGCAAGGAAGATAGTGAGACTCTTGTCCTCAATTAACTATCAAAAAGCCAGAAGTGGAGCTGTGACCCAAATGGTAAGAGCACTAGCCTTAGCTTAAAAATACAGGGACAATGCCCAGCCCTGTGTTCAAGCTCCAGGACACACACACACACACACACACACACCACATGACCCTTTTTATCTTTATAATCATTTGAAAACTGGTTGACTGTTTGGTGGCTGACCGAGTGTCTTTCAAGCTTTCCTGATATGTGATATTTCTACACCCAGAAAAAGTTATTTCATGTCACAGATGAAGAGGATGAGGACCAGAAGTAGGTAAGCCAGTCATAAATAAGGTTTGTTTCCATAAACTATATCTTGGCAATCTTTTAGGCCCCATCTCATCACCAAAAGCTTGAATGTGTGCTTCATTCTGCAACAATGTGACAGAACTTTCCCACAACCACCTTGCAGGTCTTATTTCAAACATACTCACATATGTTAACAGTTTATTATCCTCTTCCTGCTCTTACTATAGACTGCTATGGATCTCTACTGAGGAAAACCTGGTTGAGGAGACAAGAAGTCACAGAGAGGGAGAGATGGACATCAGGTATGTATTTGTCTAGCTTTTCTCTGCAGTGTCACCACAGACTGACTCTGTCCCTCCACTGAAGGTCACATCTCTTGTCATGCTGTCCTCTCCACATATTTCTCTCTCCTTCTGGACCCTAGGACCACCTTCCCACTCAGGATTGTACGTTTTAGTCTTCCTGTAATCTGAACTATCACTCTTAACTGTCCTTTTGTTAAACTCTGTTCAAATGACCCAATTTCCTTCCAGGACTTTGACTAACTCACAGCCTGTATCCAACTGTCACTCTGAGAGGGAAAAAAAGAGCAGTAAGACAGCTTCAGATCCTACACCAATGGAAGAAAACCACCTAGAAATCATGGCATCCTAACTTGAGAAAACAATAATGACCTTTGGAAGCTAGCAAGTACCCAGTTCATTTTTCAGAGGTAGAATTTCATCGCTTACCTTTGGAATAGAAAGAATATGGTCTTTATAAATAAACAATTCACAAAATAATTCCGAACAAATGTCTTTTAAAGCAATTTACTATGGGGCTGAGAGCATTCCTCAAATGTTAGAATGCTTACCTAGATAGCTCTAGGTCCTAAGTTCAATCTCCAGTACCACAAAATAATTATTATATTTGATATATAATATATTATATATAATTATAATATATTATTATACAAAATAATTATTATACTTATTATTACTATAATAATTATTATTATTATTACTATTATTATTTAGTAGAAATAAATTTCAGGTAGCAATTCAGAAAAAAATGTCTTAACAATTATCTTTAGAATTCTAGAATCTTTTCTTCACCTAGTACTTAGAGTCCTTTAAAATAGTTCAAAAAGAGGTGGACATGGTGGCTTACCTGTATCACAGCTGCTTCAGAAGTGGAAATAAGATCACAGTCAAAGATCAGGAAAATAAAATTAATGAGATCCTAGAAGCTGAGCATGGTAATTCCTGCCTATGATACCCACTATGCGGAGATGTAGGTAACAAGATCATAATTGGAACCCAGCCCTGAAGGGAAAAGGAAAACATTAAATTCTGTCTGAAAAACATCTAAAGGTGAGTAAGACTGGAGACATGGCTCAAGTGGTAAAGTGGTTGCACACAGCACACACACACACACACACACACACACACACACACACACACATGCATATACATGTTTATATATGTATATATGGAAGAAAGATTCAAAGAAACACAGTCATTCGTTTAGTTTTCTTTTTTTTGGGGGGGGGGGGGGTGGTCCAGTCATGGGCCTGAACTCTGGGCCTGGGCACTGTCCCTCAGCTCTTCAGCTCAAGGCTAGCGCTCTACCACTTGAGCCACAGCGCCACTTCCGGCTTTTTTCTTTTTGCTTATGTGGTGCTGAGGAATCAAACCCAGGGCCTCAAGCATGCAAGGCAAGCGCTCTACCACTGAGCCACCTTCCCAGCCCTTCATTTAGTTTTCAAGTATGTGTTTCTAGAGAGGCAGAGACATTTCAACACCACTTTGAAAACTAGGAAAGCTGGGACATAGCAAGGTGGCAGAACTTGCCTTTTCTGGGAATAAACATCTACCAAAGGTGATCCAACTCCTCCTAGAATTCTTAACTTTTCACTTCACTTCCTGAAAGCACATGAATATTCATGACTCAAAGAGACCATAAACCATTTCCTGATGACCCACAATACTGGCACACTCCTTTTACACCAATATTTAACAATCCATTTGGTCCTAATCCAAAACACACCAATATGTTACAGCCCTAAATGAATCCCCTACCCTTTCCATTTCTTCTGTAGCATTGGACTTATTATAGCAAGTATATTGGAGAAAGCAATCGTTTTCAAAACATTGCCTGAGGGATACAAAAGTTGTTTTATTTCATCATTAGGCATTTCTGTCCCAGGAGGCATTTCATAGTCAAGATTCGAAATAACAGTCATCATTTTATTGCAGTTTTCTATTTTTGCACATAAAAATATTTAGAACATGTTTTGAGCTGAGTTTTATTAGTCATAATGCTAGGAAGCGCCTAGCGCTCTGGGTGATGGAATTATCTTTGAGGTTCCCTTTAGTGTTATTTCTCCCTTATAGTCAACTTTCTCTCTGTGTTTGCTATGAGAACTGGAGCATAAAGTGGAAATGGAATATTCCATCTATTTGTATGAGTGACCTGTACACAGGGATAAAGTGAACTCCATCCGTGTATCTGCTCTTTTTCCTGTGATCAGCATTAAATTCCCTCTGCCATATGAGAAGCTACTTATGCCTTAGATAATGCTACATTAACAAGAATGAAAAAATATGGAGTTCATTCAACAAGCATACAAGCAATTCAAAAAAACAATTGGTATTCAATAACAGCCTTATCAGGCAACTGGATTATGTTTCCCTCTCAGGGGATCTAATCACCACAGAGACATAGCCCTGGCATACAGGTACATGGAGAAAAGAGTGGAATAATGAAGTCAGAGAAACTGCAGGGATTTCTAATGTATCAAGGTGATACATTAGATATAAAACGGGACTAATTCTACAATCTCCACCATGCTTAAATGTTTGTAGGGGCAGGGTGCTCTTACCTTACACAGCGCCCCTAGTGGTATTCTGTATCATTATAATTTCTTCTATACAAACAAAATCTCTTTCTATCAATTATTTTTCTTCTCCTAGGGGGCTTGACAGAAAAATCGTAGTCCTTGTGATATATGACAGTCCTAGAAATGTTTGAAAATGGTTATCAAGTGTTTTGTAGTGAACATCATCATTTGCCTGACCCCATCCATCACCCTTCTTTTGATAATAGTGTCTAGATTTTCTCTAGTACCACACCTCCTCTCTCCCATGTGCTTGTTTGCAGGGGTCAAGACAGAGGTTTGCCTCTCCTATGACCCAGCAATCCCTCTTTTGGGCATTTACCCCAATGATCACAAACAAGAGCATACTAAGACTATCAGCACAACTATGTTTATTGCAGCATGATTTACCATAGCTAAGATATGGAACCAACCCAGATGCCCCTCAGTAGATGAATGGATCAAGAAAATGTAATATATATATATATATATATACACACACACACATATATATACACATACATACATATATATAATGGAATTCTATGGCTCCATCAGAAAGAATGATATCACCCCATTTGTTTGGAAATGGAAAGACTTGAAAAAAATTATATTAAGTGAAGTAAGCCAGGCACAAAGAAACATAGGTCCCATGGTTTCCCTTATTTGCAATAACTAGTACATGTGTAGGACAAGCTACGTACATATGAACATATAAGATGCTATTAAGCGAAATGAACCCCAAGAGAGGGACACAAATATTTTTTCTTGCTTGCTGTTGTTTCTAACATATTTATAATGTACCATGTGATTTTTTTGTATCTTTGTATGTTCCTCCCTCGCAGCATAACCCCTGTTTTCCCTGTATTTGATGTAGATGCCTTGCATCTTGTATATACACTTCTCTAATTTGGGGAAGGGAAGGGAAAAAAACAAAATGCTTAAATAGGAATACAGGTTGACCCATTGTAGCAATATGTACAAGACACTATGTTGAAAATGAACTTTACAACTTTGGTAGGGGTGGGTAAGGGGCGGGGGGGGGGGGGGGGGGGGGGAGGCGGGGCGGGGGGGGGGGGGAGGCGGGGCGGGGGGGGGGGGGGGAGGCGGGGAGTGGTGTGGAGGTGGGAGGGAAAAGATGGTAGGGGAAAAAGATGGTAGAGGAAGCAACAATGTTCCATAGGAAATGTACTCATTACTTGTGAAATTGTAACCCCTTTATACGTTATTTTTACAATAAAAACATACAAAACATTGAGGCTCATGTGACTAGAACAAGCAAATGTATTTCAAAGCTACTGGGGAACATAACTTCCCTTCCTTAGTATTTGTTTTCTAACTGAGCATTTAGTGAAGGCTAAACCAATGAGACATACCTCTATTTCTTTCAGTTGACAAATGCAAATTCTGTATATTTAGAAAGTACAACCCAATATTCTGATAGATGTATACAATGTGTAATGATTTAATTAAGCTAGTTAACATACCTGTCATTTCACATATTTGTTATGATTTTTGAGGCAACATTTACCCAAGATTTTGAGATCCCTCTCCCAGGTTAGTTTAATGGGAGGGTGATCTGCTTTGAGAATCACAAAAGAGGGGTGATTAGGCTAGGTTCTGGTAGAGTTGAGGCCTTTCAACAAACAGTAGCTTTTCCCTGGGGCTATTTTGTGAAAAATTCACAGAGCCCACCCTGGAGCCATTCTCAGGGTTTCTGTTTTTCAATTGATTGTGGAGGCTGCTAGAGGGAGGGGCAGCCTCTGGCTCTGGTTACCCGGTGAGGAGAGCCACTCCAATGCCTGAGCTGGGTGACTTTTCCCTGGATGGAGCTGAGTCTGGCAGGTCACTTTGCCGTTAAGTTCTTGTGACCTGCTAAATGACTCGTTTTATTCCAAGGCCTGAGTTGGAGCTAGCCGCTCCTCCGAGCTTTGTCGGTATCCAAGATGGAGATCACCGGTGCTGGGGGGGGAGGGGTGGCCTTCCCTCCTCTGCTCCCTGAGAAGGAGTGAGGAAGTCGGGCTTCTACTCACGCCGAGTCTTGGATCCTGGGTCGTCTCTGGTCTGCAAACTGCAGGATGAAGTTGTCCGCTCCTTGTCGGTTCTTGCTGGTGTTGAGTAGAATCCTCTCACCCGCTGCCTCTGGCTCCTTCGTCCCGGACTCTCTGTGTGAGCGCTCAGGTATGGCCGCGGCTGCGGTCACCGCTGCGACCCTGCCACCGCCGCCGCGGCTGCTGGCAGGCGCTCCGATGTGTCTCCTTGTCTTGGCTTCCCCTCTCTTGACTAACTCTCTGTCCTGTGATGGCACACTTGGTGTGATTCTCTGGCTTAGGACTGTTTACTGGAACTCTAAACCTGCTTTCTATGCGAGAGCTTGTTCAGATTCCAGCTTCTCCTCCGCCATCTTCCCGGAACTCCTGAGGCAACATTTAAAACTTAGTCTCTCACCAATTTTTCTCACATATAAGATACTATTGACTATAGCTCATCATGCAATGAATGCAATAAATCTCTAGAAACTATCCATGTTTACCTAATATCTTCGAAATCTTGCCCACCTTTCGTCCTACTTCTGAATCTACTGTTTCAGATTCCCAGTGTAGTATTTGTTTTCCTCTGCCCAGCTTATTCACTTAATGACCTGCATTTCTATTGATGTTGTTGCAAATGACAGCATCATTTTTATTTTTATTTTTATTTTTTAATTGAAAAGGTAATGAGCTAGGGGGTTTCAGTTACATAGGTAAGGTAATCAGTACATTTGTTTTTAATCATCATTACCCCATCCCTCTTTATCTCCCACTGACCCCTCCCTATCCATCCCCCAAGTTGTAAAGTTCATATCCAACACAGTGTCAAGTGAGTATCAATGCTGTGGTTCATCTGTTGTTCTGCTGTTTCTGTGATTCCCTTTTCCTATCACATATGGCATTGGCTACTATGCAAAACATGAGGTGCAAAAAGCTAAGAGAGATGAAGAAAGAAAAAAAAATAGAGAAAAAGAACGAACTGTACACAGGGTAGAATGAGAACCCCTTGTTTCCATAAGTTGGAGTTCATGTTAATATGCCTCATTATATATAGTCCTTTGCACTAAGCACTTGGGTTATTGAGATCCCCTGTTAAGAATATCATACAAATATTCTACTTCTTACACATGAGGGAGATCATGTGACTTGCTTTCCTTTGGGTCTGGCTTGCTTCACTTAATATAACTTTTTCCAAGTTTTTCCATTTCCTTTTGAATGGAACAATATTAATCTTTCTGATTGAAGCATAGAATTTCATTGTGTATATATACCACATTTTCTTGATCCATTCATCTACCAATGTTCCATATCTTGGCTATGGTAAATAACACTGCGATGAACATCATCATACTTTAGTGTGGGCTTGTTTGTGGACATTTGGGTAGATTCCCAGAGGTGAGATTGCTGCGTCATAGGGGAGCTCTATGTACAGCTTTTTGAGGAACCTCCATACTGCTTTCCAGAGTGGCTGAACAAGTTTGCACTCCCACCAACAGTGTAGAAGCGTTCCTCTTTGGTCACATTCCAGCCAGCATCTGTCATTGTTATATTTCTTGATTATGGACATTCTAACTGGTGTAAGGTGGAGAATCTCAATGTTATTTTGATTTGCATTTATTTTATAGTCAGAAATGTTGGACAATTCTTCATGTGTTTCTTGGCCATTCATATTTCCTCTTCAGAGAGGTCTCTCTTAAGGTCTTTAGCCCACTTTTTAATGGGATGGTTGTTTCTTTGGGGGTTGGTTTTAGGGGAATTAAATTTCTTGAGCTATTGGTATATTTTAGATATGAGACTTTTGTCTGCTGTATGGGTGGTGAAGATCTTCTCCCAGTCTATGTGGTTCCAATATATTTTGCTAGCTATGTCCTTTGCCATGCAGAAGCTCTGCAGTTTAATGCAATCCCATTTATCCAGCCTATAGAGCCAATTATCTGATGAACAATGATGCAAAACTTCTTAATAAAATCCTGGCCAATCCTAGTCAAAAATAATTATGCACTATGATCAAACAGGATTCATTCCAGGGATGCACAGCTGGTTCAATATACACAACTCAATTAATATAATTCAACACATCAATTGAAGCTAGGACAAGAACCACATGATTATCTTCATAGATGCAGAAAAAAGCATTTGACAAGATCCAACACCCTTTCATGATGAAAACTCTGGAGAAACTAGAAATCCATGGAATATTCCTCAATATAATAAAGGCTATATATGACAAGCCTACAACTAGTATAATACTCAATGGTGAAAAGTTAAAGCCATTTCCTCTGAAATCAGGAACAGAACAAGGCTGTCCACTCTCTCCACTTTTCTTCAATAAAGCATTAGAATTTCTAGCTAGAGCAATAAGGCAAGAGGCAAACATAAAGGGGATCCAAATAGGAAAAGAAGAAGCAAAACTCTTCCTCTTTGCAGATGGCATGATCCTAGATCTAGAGAATCTCCTACACTCCACTCCCAAGTTACGTGAGCTGATCCAAAACTTTGGCAAACTAGCAGGGTATAAAATCAATCCACAAAAATCAATAGCTTTCCTCTATGCCAACAATGAGGAGAGAAAGGCTGAAATTAGGAAAGCAACTCCAAATTCAATATCCTCAAAAAATAATAAAATACCTAGGAATCAACTTAACCAAAGAAGTGAAGGACCTCTACAATGAAAACTTCAAAAATCTGAAAAAGGAAATTGAAACAGACCTCAGGAACCGGAATAATCTTCCATGTTCCTGGATTGGAAGGATTAACACTGTGAAAATGGCAATATTGCCAAAGCCTATATACAAATTCCATGAAATACCCATCAATATCCCAACTTCTTTCTTCAATGAAATAGAAGAAGCAATCCAAAAATTCATGTGGAACAAGAAAAGACCCCAAATAGCAAAAACAATCCTTAGCAGGAAGAACAATGATGGAGGAATTTCAATACCAAACCTCAAACTCTGTTACAAAGCCATATTACTCAAAAAAGCTTAGTATTGGTGCAAGAGCAGGCCTGAGGACAAATGGAATTGATTCAAAGACTCAATGAACCCACAGAACTATGACCACCTAATCTTTGACAAGGGAGCAAAAATAAATAGGATGGAAGAAAGACAGCCTCTTCAATAAATGGTGTTGGCAGAATTGGCTAAACATGTGTAGAAAACTCAAGTTAGATCCTTATATATCACCTTTTACCAGAATCAACTCCAAATGGATCAAAAACCTCAAGGTAAAAGCAGATATGCTTGATAAGAAGTGTACTCATTACCTTGCTCATGTAATTGTAAACCCTCTGTACAGTATTTTCACAGAAACACTAGGGCTCCTTGGCACAGGTCAAAACTTTCTTAATAAAGATCCAGAAACACAGCACTGTATTAAGACCATTCAACCATTGATAGACATGAGTTGATTCCATATCTTAGCTATTGGGAAAAGGTTGTAATAAATTTGGGAGTACAGATAGCTCTTCATGGTACCGATTTCACTTACTTTAGAAATTTACTCAGCAGTGGAACTGCTTAATCATATATACTTCTCTTTTTAATATTGTTTATAATTTTTAATTAACTTACTTTATTGTTATTATGGAAGTGATATACAGAATGATTACAACTACACGAGTCAGGTAATGAGTACATTCCTTTTCTTACAGGGTCTTCTGTTCCCTCATTCTTTCCCAGTCCCTCCCTCCCATCTCCACTCCCAAATTATACAGTACACTTTCATCCATTTCCAGTGAGCTCCACTACTACACTTTTTCTCCTTTCCCCTCAAGTTCTTTGCCCTCACCCCACTCCTGAAGATGTAGATGTGAATACACCATACATGAGTTAAAGAAGACAGAATCATCAAAAACTAAAAAGAAAGGCTTTAGTTTTCATATCTTGGAGTACGTTTCAGTATGTACATGGTTTGATATGAAGAGGAACTTAAGCATTGCATCTTTGTGTTTCTCTCTTTTTGGTCTCACTGTGTGAGTATCTAGAATTCTGTATAATTTGTCATAGCCCAATGTGTTTTAAATCTAACTTCTGCATATCAGAGAGAACATGGGCTGTTTCTCTCTCTCCATATGGTTTTCCACAATGTCAACATTAATTTACACTCTTATCAACAGTGTGTATACAAGAATCCCTATTTCACATCCTTGCCAGCACTCCCTGTTTTGGGGTAAATGCTATTCTGACAGGTGTAAGGATGTCTCTTACTATGGTTTTAGTTTGCATTTTCCCCATGATTGATGTTGTTAAGCATTTTTTCATAAATTTGCTTTGGAATTTTTTGGTGTGCTGGTCCTGAGGCTTGAAGTCAGGGTCTAAGCACTATCCCTGAGCTTTTTTGCTCAAGGATAGTCCTCTACCACTTGTTTCACAGCTCTATTTCCAACTTTTTGGTGGTTAACTGGAGGTAAGAGTCTCAAGGACTTTCTTGCCAGGGCTGGCTTCAAATATGGGGCTGGCTTCAAACCTCAATCCTCAGATCTCAGCCTGCTGAGAAATAGGATTACAGGTGTGAGCCACAAGCACCAGGCTGTTATTGGAATTTTGATACATATTGTATTGAATCTGTATATTGCCTTGGGAAATACTGATATAATAATATTAATCCTTTCAATCTATGAACATGGGCTATCAGCCCACTTTTAGGCCTTGTTAAAGTTTTTTATTGGTGTTTTATAAACCTATTAGAACTTGAAAACCTATACAGTTTTCAGTATTTGGATCTTTCATGTTCTTGGTTAAATTTGTTCTTGAATATTTTATATGACTATAATTAGGAGTGTTAACTTCCTTTTCAGGTACATCAATGCTGACATACTGAAGTGCTGCTAACTTTATGTTAAGCTCCATTTACTAGTTCTAACAAGTTACAGTGATTTTGTCTTTAGATATTTTCTATTTAAGATCATGTTGTCTGCAAACAAATGACCTTTTTTCTTGCTTAGCTATTCTAAACTTTTCCATGCTATGCTGAATGCATTTCAAGCATAATTACCTTGTCTCTGATCTTAGAGTAAGGTTTTACTTTTCACTATTGAATTAACCATTGGCTTTAGATATGCAATCATTATTCTGCTAAGGTACACTACTTTATATGTAATATAAGGGGTATTTTAGCATGAAAGAATACTGAATTTTGACAAATGTTTTTCTCCAACTACTGAGGTGATCACATGGTTTTATCTTCATCCTTTAATAGGATATATCACACTTGCTGATTTGTGTCTATTCAATGATCCTTACATCCTAGGAATAAATTGATTCTGGTGAATGATCCTTTAAGGAGACAATTTCCGTTATCTTAATAGAACCCTTGAGACAGAATCTTGCTTCCTACTATGTACTCTTAGTTTTAGGATATATGATCTCAGAATTTTAGGCCCTACCAACCTCATGGTGAAGATATTTCCTGAAAATGAAGCCAAAAATTAAGAAGGTCAAAGCCAAAGCACACAAGAAAAAAAAAAAATAGGTGGCTTGATTTGACATCTGTATATCATTTGAGCCTTCTACCAGATCTGCTCCTGACCTTTTCAGTTACATAAATCAATTCATTTCTCTTCCCTCAAGTCATTAAGAATTATTTCCAATGAAAAGAGTTCTAATAGGACTTTTCCAAGTCTTACCCTTTTTAAAGAATATCACAGTTTCTGCAGCTATTCTTTTTTTTAATTGTGAAAATACCGTACAGAGCGGTTACAATTACATGGGCAAGATAATGAGTACATTTCTTATCAAGCATTGTTTCCTCTTCCTTTGTTTCCCCTTCCCATCCCTTTCCATATCCCACCCCCCATCTTCTTAACCCCTCCCCCTGACCAAAGCTGTAAAGTTCGTTTTTCAACATAAGGACTTGTACATCTCATTGTTGCAATGGGTCCACCTGTATCCCTATTTAAACAATTTGTTTTTTCCCTTCCCCTCCACAAATTATACCAACATCAAATACAGTGCAAGCAGGGGTTGTATCATGGGGGAGGGACATACAAAGCAACAAAGATATCATCTTATAAATATATTAGAAACAATCACATGAAAGAAAAAACATTTGAATACTTATCTTGGGATTCATTTCACCTAACATCAACTTATCTGACCTTTTCTGCTTGTCTCAGACGTATACTAGTTATTGCAAATAAGGGCAACCATGGGACTATGTTTCTTTGGGTCTGGCTTACTTCACTTAATATAATTTTTTCCAAGTCTTTCCATTTCCTAACAAATGGGGCAATGTCATTCTTTCTGATGGAGGCATAGAATTCCATTGTGTATATATATATATATCACATTTTCTTGATCCATTCATCTACTGAGGGGCATCTGTGTTGGTTCCATATCTTAGCTATGGTAAATAATGTCTGCAGCTGTTCTTTAGATTACATGTGTTCCAAGAGTTCATCCTCTCTGTTCATTTATCTGTTGATTTCCTCCAATAGAAATGAGCTTAACCCAAAAGGTAAAATGTGACTCAAGCAGTATAGTCAAGGTCAACTACCACTGACCTGGATCTGATAAGACTATTCCTGACGTTTATAGTTCCTCAATAATATTGTGATGGATAATTTTATATGTCAACTTGTCTAGCTGTTTGGTCAAATGCTACTCTAGATATTGTTGTAGAAGGTCATCTTTCAGTGAAGCAAATTACCCTCCAAACAGTGGGTAAGCTACATCCAATCAGCTGAACGTTATCAGAGAAAGACCTAAGTCCTTAACCAGGGAAGAAATTCTGCCTCCTGATAGTGTTCAGACTCTAGAAAGCAGCATCAGCTCCTGCCAGAATTCCCATCCCTTCAGATTTCAGCCCCCACAATGACCTAAAACAGTATGTGTGTGCATGAGTGCATTGGCTCTATCTTTCTCAGAAGAAACCTGACTGATACAAATAAAAACACCATATTCTTCCCATGCTCAGAGATCTCAAACAACAGAGAAGGAGTTTTACTTGTAATAAAGATGTTTCATGTTTTATATCATCAAGTCTTTGTTTTAAATGAAGCTCATTATATGTGTATGCCTACTGCCATGATTTCCATCAATTGAGATATTTTTTTGAAAAAGGTTCCTTCATCTAGCATATTCATTAAGGTTCCCAGTTTGGGACTTACACACATTTGATAAGAAGGCTTTGATCTCTTTATCCTAGTAATTAGAAAAATGCTCATTAAACTCTAGCTTATACGGGAGCCCTGTTGAACACAACTTGAGCTCCCATCAATCAGCATCCTATTGTGTGAACTCTTTAACGAGTTGTTCATCCAGCTAACAGGATTATCACTCAGCCTGTACCTTTCCAGCTCACCTTGGAGAACATTATAAAAGTTTCTAATGAAAGCCCTGCAGAAATGAAATCGTCTGTGTTCCCAGAAACCATACCATCTTTCATTTTAATAACCCATACAAAATAGTTGCTTTGACACCAATTGTTGTTTATAGATGCATTCTTGATCTAACTTGTGGCTGATTTCTTCTGTGAAGATTCATCAAAACTCTCCTAGAATTTTTTCCAGGGTGCCACCAAATCATTGGCACAATAAGCTTAATATCACATATTTTCCTTCATCATTTAAAATGCTTTTTCAAATATTAAAAATGTTGATTCTATGCTGATTTCTCCAAATTCTTTGATTATGTTGCAAACTACTTGATCAAAGAATGTGTAGTTTTGCTCACTAAAGCAAATGCTTCTCACCCTTATGGGAAATAGTTTCTGTTTCCAGTTTTAATGTCTTCCTCCTTCATAAAGAAGGCAGAAACAAAACAAGGTTAAGATGAACTTCCAGGAAAAAAAATATACAACAAATAAAATAGAGAAATGGCTTTGATCTTTGTTCCATTAAAAAGTACATAGGGGCTGGGAAGGTGGTTCAGTGGTAGAGTGCTTGCTTCACATGCGTGAGGCCCTGGGTTCAGTTCCTCAGCACCACATAAACAGAAAACGCTGGAAGTGGTGCTGTGGCTTAAGTAGTAGAGCACTAGCCTTGAGCTGAAGAGCTGAGGGACAGCGCCCAGGCCCCGAGTTCAAGCCTTATGACCGACAAAAAATAAAAATATATAAAAGCTACACTGGTTCACACCTGTAATCTTAGCACTTGAGACTGAGGCAGGAGGATAGGGGGTTGGAAGCCAGCATGGACTACAGAGCAAGTTCAAAGCCAGCCTGAACTACAGTGAGATTCTATCTCACAAAAACCTAATAATCAATGTTCATATGTGAACATGGAACAAGGGACTTGAAGGAATAATTAAGGTTGAGATAGACAGAGGGAGGAAAATGATGGAAGGGGTGACATTGATCAAGATGCATAGTGCTCATAAACTGACAGATTGAGTTAACACTACTTTGCACAACTACTTAAGGATATTAATAAAAATGAATTTTAATTAACTAAAAATAACATATAGATAAGATCTGGTGTTGGAGCCATCCAAACTTCAAAAGACAAAGGACATAAAACAGATAGTACACACAGGGTACTCGTGGCTCACACTTTAATCCCAGCTACTCAGGAGGCTGAGATATGAGGATCACCACTCAAAGCCAGCCTGAGCAGGAGAGCCCATGAGATTCTTATCTCCAACTAACCATGAGAAAACCAGCAGTGGCACAGGAACCCAAGTAGTAGAGTGTTATCCTTGACTAAAAGAGCTCAGAGACAGTGTCCAGCCCAGAAGACCAGCAAAAAAAAGAAGGTTTAAGACTTCTAAGCAGATTAATATAAGCTTAGGAAAATCTAACATGAACATTGTTAAGCTTAGTATATCAGATTAAGAAAGATTTTGCTTCATATACATTAATGCTGAGGTTATGTATACGTGCACATATCTATATATTACTTAATATTTATTTGATAATATAACTTATTACTACTCTGTTGTAAAGCTATCTATAAGTACTCGAAACACTGTAATGAAATTTTTGAAAATCAGAAATATGCTCAGTTCCCAAGATAATGGACTGTTTTTGATTGTTTTTTTTCTTTTTTTAGTCATAGGGCTTGAACTCAGGGCCTAGGCACTGCTCCTGACTTTTTCTACTCAAGGCTAGCACTCTACCATTTTGAGGCATAGCTCCACTTCTGGTTTTCTGGCAGTTCATTGGAAATAAAAGTCTCATGGACTTGCTTGCTCAAGTTGGCTTCAAATTGCACTCCTCAGATCTCAGCCTCCTGGGTAGCTAGGGTTATTGGCATAAGCCACTAATGCCTGGCTTCCCAGATAATTTTTGTATGCTTACTAATAATTAAGAGTAAATATCACCTTTGCAAGCAAGGGCTAAGGGCTTGAATAAATGTCATTACATTAGAACACTATGGACCTTTAAGATGGTGATTATAGGGGGGAAATGGGAGAAAATGAGGGACAGGGTAGCACTGCTAAAAAAAAAAATTTTACAGGCCAGGTGCTGGTGGCTCATGCCTGTAATCAATAGCTGCTCAGGGGGCTGAGATCTGAGGATCACAGTTCAAAGCCAGCCCAAGCAGGCAAAGTCTATGAGACTCTTATCTCCAATAAACCAACCACTCAGAAAATGGGAAATGGCATTGTGGCTCAACTGGTAAAGTGCTAGCCTAGGGCTGAAGAGCTGAGGGACAGCACCCAGGCCCAGAGTTCAAAACCCATGACCAACAACAACAAAAAGAAAGAAAGAAAGAAGAAAGAAAGGAAGGAAGGAAGGAAGGAAGGAAGGAAGGAAGGGACTCATTACCTGACTTATGTAACTATAACTCCTCTGTACATCACCTTTACAATTTCAAAAAAAAAGATGGTGATTACTAAAACTCTGCTAGCCAGGCACAGATGGCTAATCCTAGCTAGTCAGGTGAGATCTAAGGATCACAGTTTGAAGCCAAGGCAGAAAAGCCTGTAAGACTCTTATCTCCAATTAACTAACAAAAGAAAAAGAAAAAACAGCCAGAAGTAGAGCTGTTGCTCAAGTGGTAGAGTTACCTTGAGCAATAAGTGCTCAAGAGACTGGGCCTAGACCCTGAGTTTGAGCCCTCCACCAAAAAAAAAAGGTGTTGTGAAAGACACAATTTGGGGGTTAAATCACAAAACTGAGGGGCTGGGAAGGTGGCTCAGTGGTAGATGAGGCCCTGGGTTCCATTCCTCAGCACCACATAAGCAGAAAATGCCAGAAGTAGTACTGTGGTTCAAGTGGTAGAGAGCTACCTTTGAGCTGAAGAGCTGAGGGACAACGCCCAGGCCCAGAGTTCAGACCCTATGACCGACAATAAATAAATAAATAATTTTTTTAAAAATCACAAAACTGAAATAGACTATGTAGCATTACCTATGTAACAGTAATCATGCCCCCCAAAAAAAACTCTTAAAAAAGAAAAAGTCCTAAGAAAACACACCCAAACAATTATAGCTATAAAACTCTAAATGACAGTGTTGTTGCCTCCCACGTTTCTACTTGATACCTTTCTCCTAAATTATTTGGCGTGTGTGTGTGTGTGTGTGTGTGTGTGTGTCCTAGGTACTATCTCTGAGACTTTTTGCTCAAGGCTAGCACTTTACCACTTGAGCCACAGCTTCACTTTCAGATGTTTTGCTGTTTCATTGAAGATGAGGCTCACAGACTTTCCTGCCCCAGGCTGGCTTCAAACTGTGAGCCTCAGATTTCAGCCTCCTAAGTAGTTAGGATTATAGGCATGAACCATTGCACCCAGGTGGCTAATGGTAATAATTCCAGAATTTTCTCTAATGCTTCTCATCCTTCATGATTCTTCTTCTATTGAAGCTGGCCCCATTCTGCTTCCCAGTAAAGATGACACTGACCAAAGATGACACAACTCTTAATTTCAACATGGTTATAAAATCGCTCCTGATTCAGAGCATGCTGAGCACATGAAACTTAAAGCATGCTATTATCATAAAATAGTAGATTGATCCATTTGCTGCAAATGATGAGCTAGCACTCTTGGTTACACTCTTTTGTGGCTTATATGTACTCTTTGATATATGAATATCATATATATCATCTTTATACATTCATTTTTATCCATTCATCTATTGCTGGGCATCTAGAGTGATTGTATATCTTAGCTGGCTCCAATACCACTTTAATAGCATGGGTGTGCAGTTATTTTGTTAGTTTGCTGACTTTACTTCCTTTGTCTACTTACCCAGAAGAGGGATAAATGGGTCATATATTGATATAGATGTGTTTTTATTTTGTTGAGGGGCCTCCATCCTGTCCTTCATACTGGGAGATCAGGTACTTGAATACAGTTAAACAAAAGCAGTAAGTTCTGTTGTGCTATAGAACAGTGATGGGAAGGGAACTGATGCTCACAATAACCCAGTATATATTTTATGAATAACTATGATAGGAGAACTGAAAGTCTCCAAACACAAAGTAATGATAAGGAAATGGGAAAATAAATTGTTCTGATTTGATTAGCCCATATTGTCTACAAGTATTGAAGTATAACTATGTACCTCATAAATATGTACAATGATTGTACACTATTCAACATTTTTTAATCTTTAAGAAGATAGAAATGTTTGACTACCTTGATGTTATTGTTTCATGCTTTATACAATAATCATGACAAATGGTCACTTTGTAAACCTGAAATTATGATATTTTTAGAGTGAACATGAAATAGCAAATAGTGAAAGGTTTATAAACAACATGAACTTGCTTGTTATAATTATAGAAGGCCAAGATCAAGGTACTGACAGAATCAGTGTCTGACAAGGACTTCCTGTAAAACAGAATCAATGAACTGCATGCACCATCTCCAAGGCTCTTCCTGAAATATGATAATGCACTTGGTAATAGCCATTGGGCTAGGCATGAAAATGTATATTGACATATCCAGATTGCATAATAAAATTTCTAGTTTCTCTTCATAAAATTGCTCCCTGGTAATTTCATAATTTATAAATTATTTCTTAACTAAAATTATGTTTCTTATTCCAAGAATTTGATGTCTTTTTACCTTTATTTTAAAAATCCTAATTCCACACAAGATAGTAATAAAGAAAGGAATGCAACTCCTTTGTACAACTACTTAAAGATAATAAAAATTAAAAATAGTTTTAAGAAGAAAGAAAGGAATAAAGAGAGAACAAAAGAAGAGAAGAAACAATAAATAAGGAGAAAAGAAGAGGGAAAAGAAAGGATAAAGGAAAAGGAAAGAGAAAAGGGAAGAGAGAATTCTAAGCCAAGGGTGTAATTCCAAAAAGAAAAAGTATGTGTTTTAACACCCAGGGCAGATTATCAGATAGGAACTGGTTAGTGGTAAAAATCTCCCAGATGATTGCCTCTAATTAAGAGTTGGAAACAGAACCAGTATCTACTCCATTAACCCATGAACATACAACATAACACACATGTGTAAATCTCTGTGGTATTTGCCAGTAACCAAAGCCAAGAGTGGAAGCAAGAATGAACAGCACTGAAAAGAGAGTAGATCAGTTTTTCAAACTTGTATGTAAACCTCTCCCAAAGCTTCACCTGATGGCCATTCTCCAAGATTTTTTTAAAGAAATCTTCCTAAGCCTATCATCAAGTTGATAAGTTTAACCAATACTCTGGAGCTTAAAAAAAATAATAGAACAGAATAAGAAGCCTCCAAATTGGAAAAATATATACTTGGAACTTCTATTTATTTTAGAAATGCAAGAAAACAACACAAAAACTCTCTTCTTAAACAGTTAAAATTTAGCTAGGCTTCAGTGGCTCACGCCTATAACCCTAGCTACTCAAGAGGCTGAGATCTAAGGGTTGAGGTTCAAAGCCAACCCAGGCAAGAAAGGGCATGACTCTCTTATCTCCAATTAACTACCAAAAATAGCTGGAAGTGGAACTGAGGCTCAAGTGGTTAGAGCACTAAGCTTGAGCACAAAGGCTCAGGAACAGCACTCAAGCTCTGAGTTCAAGTCCCAGGACCAGGGTAAAAAAAAAAAAGCTAAAGTTAAAAGAAATGAAAAACATTAAATTAATATATGTTTGTCATTTTTCCCATGGTCATAAATTATCTTTAAAAACTTTTATTACTTGTCTCTTATATTTAAAATGTTCCAGGATTTTCATCCACTGAGTTGACAAATATATTGTCACCCATTAAGTAATTCTGTATCTGAAAATACTCTGAAGCATGAAAATGATTTTAAGTTTGAAATGTAGACATCAATCAATATGTAGCACCAACGTAGACATGAACATTCTCTGCTTTGCACTGTTCTTGGTGAATGGTGTAGCAATTGCCATGAACACACTAAAGAACTGGGGGTGGAGGGAGGATTGTTTTAAATTCTTGCATGCCCTTGACCTTGAAAGACAAATGATTGTTGCAGAATGAGGTCTTACTCTGTCCTCTCCATCAAGACAAGTGAAACCAACCCTCACCTCTCATCTCACTCTCTTCATTCTCCACTTTATGTTCTTTATACAATCACCAATACTAAAAAAAGAACCACATACAGCATACATCATTACATAGTTAGCCTCCCTCATTGACAGACTGATTGACCACAGTTCAGATGTAGTGTACCTAAGGATTTACATTTGATGCGATAGAGCACTTCCACACAGAAGTAAAGCTTATCAAGACAGCTATATGTTTGAGCTTCTACTTCTCCACTGGTGCCAATGGGGAAGCCTCAATTCTGCCCATAATAACTGGTCCAAATCCTTAGTACTAATAGTTTTCATAAGATCCTAAGAGGATATGTTAGAATCTACACACTGAAATAACACTAATAGAACAAGACAATGCTTGATCAGAAATGTACTCATTTCCTTGCTCATGTAATTGTAACCCCTTTGTCCGGTATTTTCACAATAAAAAAAAACTTATCACTAAAAAAAACAAAGAAAAAGCAATGGTAAAGAGGACACAAGGTTGCCCAATTTCAGTATCCAATTCCCCCTAATTCCAAATGACTTTGCCAACACATAGTCAGAAGACTACTACTAACACAGTAGTCAGAAGATATTACTTTGTGGCTGTGGCTTTTATGGGTAAGCATGCACAGAGTCATTTTGGAATCAGAAGCGGCCAGCTCTCCATCTATTCAATCACTTGTTTTTGGTATTTTTTTTTTTTTTTTGTCAGTCATGGGGCCTGAACTCTGGGCCTGGGCGCTGTCCCTCAGCTCTTCAGCTCAAGGCTAGCGCTCTACCACTTGAGCCACAGCGCCACTTCCAGCTTTTTCTGCTTATTTGGTGCTAAGGAAACCAACCCAGGGCCTCAGGCATGCAAAGCAAGCACTCTACCACTGAGCCACCTTCCCAGCCCCTCACTTGCTTTTTAAGATAATGACTAGGTCAAATACTTTCCTAGGGGCTGGGAAGGTGGCTCAGTGGTAGAGTGCTTGCTTTGCATGCCTGAGGGCCTGGGTTCGATTCCTCAGCACTACATAAGCAAAAAGAAAAAAGCCGGAAGTGGCGCTGCGGCTCAAGTGGTAGAGTGCTAGCCTTGAGCTGAAGAGCTGAGGGACAGCACCCAGGCCCAGAGTTCAGGCCCCAGGACCGGACCCCACCCCCCCAAAAAAAATACTTTCTTAAACAGAATATACACAAGCTTAATGACAGGAATATACAATGACAGGCACATACAACTAAATATTAAGGCCATTGTAAAACAGAATGTCCCAGAAATACCACAATTCAAAATGGTATTATAGGATCATGCCTATAATCCTAACTACTTGGGAGGCAGAAATCAGGAGGACTGTGATTTGAAAACATTCCCAGCAAATTAAAAAAAAAAAAAAAAAGGTCCATGAGATTCCATAATCAACAAATGACCTTTCACTTTTTCCTACCAGAATTCTCCCAGAATGCTTTGATCTTCCTTCATGCTTCTACCTTGCTTCCGGTGCTGAAGTTTGAAATAACTTCACTATGCAAGCTAGGGCCTGGATGTTTTCCCCAAAGCTCTTCATCCACAAAGGCTACATTTTAAATCCTGAGATATACTTTACTGATTTCTCCAGTTTGCTTTTCTCCCATCAATACACTGAATAAAATGTGAAAACTTTAAAACATTCATTGTTGTCTTTGTTACCTGGAGAGCCTGCTTGGAGCAACAGCTCCCTCACTCACTTTTTGCATGTGCTCTCCTGATTTGCACTCTGGTGTGATCAGTATTCTGTGTGGTGTGATCATGAAAGCGTATTTGAAACCCTTCTGGCTTGGAACTATGATTCTTCTGTACATTTTTATTAGCATCAATTAATTGTACAGGGGGGTTCACTTTGACAGTTCCAAATATGCATACCATGTCCACCAATAAGATTCCCTCCATCATCCCCCTTTCCCAACCCCATCTCAATAAGCTCCATTGTTCCATTTCTTATTTGAAACTCATTGAATAGACCACTGAATTACATGTACACTAATGTGATAGTGGCTGTTGATTACAATAGTTCATGTAAACAAAACAGAACACTTTGAGAAAACCAAGGGTAACTACAATCAACTGCCAAACCAATAGACATATAGTTTTGAGAAATTGCCAAAGTGGAAACTCTACTCAAAGCCAAGGAGTAGTTTAAGCACATCCAATGAAGCGCCATCTCACCCACTGGATGCAACAATACCAGAGGTTTTTGTTTGTTTGTTTTTTAATAAGGTACAGCATGTTTTGAACTAATTTCCTATCTATCTGTGACCCGAACATATGAGACCCATAAAGAGAAAGCCTTGAAAAGAATTCATGTCATCAATTCCTAGTCAATATGTTGATAGGCTATAATCATCAATTTTGTGTAAAGACTATGGCCAAGTCTCATTAGCTGCTGAGTCTTCCTTTTGAGTTTTTGTTGGCTTGCTGGAGTGTTTGGTAATTTTCAGTGAACTTAAGGGAAGAGTAACAGGCCTAACTTTTGGAATCAGATGAAAACCTTTTGCCCTTATCCCTGTAGGTCTTTCTGTGAAATTGTGCTTTCCAACATAAAATAAGGCCTCAAGTAAACATGCCTATTATTATTCTGAAAGTAATAACATGTGACGCCTAGGAATAAAAAGCACAAAACATGCATAGCTATTCCTCTACTTTCCACTCAACTCAATGTCTTTTAATGGACCAAAATGGTCCCATGGAAACAAGAGCTTTTTATAAAGGCACCAGAAAATACATTTTAAAATCTAAACAAGCCGCAGCCATATCTTTGTTTGGCAACCTAAGTATTCTCTTCACTCAGCCCTCTTCATAGCAACTCACAAAGGACGCCTCTGCAGCCAGGGATAAGAGCTGATCCCATAATCTGGCAGGAACACTTAGAAAGATTAATTACCCTATTAAAATCTTAGACATTACGGAGAAAATCTTGGTATAAACCTTTTAACTCACAACAAATGCAGCCTTTCTGATGCCTTCCAAAAAGGTCCTCACCCTCCTCTCCTTATTCACCACTGTTGCCGGTGTCTTCAGCAACAACCCAAGTATTTGTGCACAAAAGTCCACACACATTGGCACGCCCAACAGCATGCTGAAGCTGCTGCTCTACACCAAGTCACAGAGCCGGAGTGTGGTTGGAACAGATACGGTAAAAACTATTCTCATCTACAAAGTGGTTTCTGTGGAGATAAAGCAGAAGGATGATGGTGTCTTTCCAGAGGGAGACACTGGAGGATACCACTGGGGGATTTAAGTCATTAGACAAGCCCCATCTAGGAAAGGATGCAGAAGATTAACTTCTTGGTACTTAGATGCTAAGCCTCCCCTAGAAGACACTTGTAGTTGGACTCTAGGGGCACCTGGACAAGTTTTCGTTTCTGCACTCACTGTCCACCTCTCCTGGTTTTCTTTTTCAGGGCTGCTTCCTTCTCTGACTTCTTAACACATCTGCTTGCAGAACTTACTGGTTCCAAAACAGCAACATACAGTTGGGGTTTAGATCAGTAGAAGAGCACGTGCCTGATGTGTGCAAGGCCCTGGGTTCAATCACCACCAGCACCACCATGGGGGAAAAAAAACTGTGTGTATGTGTGTGTACACACATGCATGAGCACACATGCATGCATGCATGCATGCTAATCTTGGGCTTAAACTCAGTGTCTGGGTACTGTCCCTGACTGAGTATTTTTTTGCTCAAGGCCAGGGCTCTGCCACTTTGATCCACAGCTCCACTTCCAATTTTTAGGTGGTTAATTGGAGATGAGTCTCATGGAATTTCCTGCCTGGGCTGGCTTTGAACTGCAATCTACTTATCTCAGCCTCCTGAGTAGCTATGACTCCAGATGTAACACCCAGAAAGAAGGGGGGGAAAACCTTTTTAAGACCTAAACACAGCCAAAAGGAAGAGGAGAAAAAAAGATGAACTATGTTAGAATGTATTGATAGTCTAAACAAACAAAGAAAGATTTTAGTCACCTCTACTCCCCTTATCAATTGCAATATTGCACCCAGTAAGTCACCGCATCATTCCAATCAAATTTGATCATCAGGAAAATGCTAGAAGGCTGGTGGTAGCCCATTGGTGGGGAATGTGCCAGGCTCAACACAGGCTGACTGCAGGAGCCCAGGCTTGCGGAGATGACTGAGGGCACACTCAGCCTTATCTGGAAGTTGGACCAATAACAACCTGAGACATAGAAGGGAGTGGTGGGCCTGAGTGGAAAGAAGCAGAGGAAAAGGCTGGCCCAGAGTCACTACCTAACTTGTCAGTAGCTAACACAGTGCCCAGAACCCATGACCTCACAGTCGATAGCTATGCACAGGGCAATTTCAGAGTAAGAAGCAGGCTGCTGTCCTATCGCTTAGTTTTTAAGCTAGTGAGAAGATGAAATTCTGAGAACAGGAATAAGTGCCTCAGAACTGTCCAAAACTTAAGGAATAATGAATGCCCAGAGGGGCAGAGGGTATGATGGATAATCTTGATAGGAAGATGCCTAGGAGTCTAGTAGAGCACATCTCTGGGTGTATGAGGGTATTCCAGAGAGGGCTAGATCATAAGGGCTCTGAACAGTGAATGAGTTAATCCATCCAAGTTTAAATTTTAAATAGACCATTAAGAGATGATAGAAGTATAAAGGATTGGGCCAGGATAGAACAAGGGAGTCACTGCAGGCATGTCTTTGCAGGATATGTCTTGATCCCACCCTTTCCTGTTATAGCCCTGTCCTTTTTCCTGTCAGCCATGTGAGCTGCTCTGCCATATCTCCCACCCCTCATCCCACCAGATCCCATCACCACCATGCTTTGCTGTGAATCCATGAGCAAAAGAAATGATCCTAGGGACAATAAAACTGACACTAACTGGGGTACTGGTGGCTCAGGCCTGTAATCCTAGGTACTCAGGAGGCTGAAATCTGAGGATCGTGGTTCAAAGCCAGCCTGGGCAGGAAAGTATGTAAGACACTTATCTCCAATTAACCACCAGAAAACCAGAAGTGGTGCTGTGGCTCAAGTGGTAGAGCACTAGCCTTGAGTTGAAGAGCTGAGGGACAGCACCCAGGCCCAGGGTTCAGGCCCTACAAGTGACAAAAAAAAGAAAAAAAACACCAAGTATAAACTAGGGGGTATAGCTGAGTGGTTAGAGCACTTGCCTAACACATACCAGGCCTAAGTTCAATCTTTAGGCTCACAAAAAGTTAAAAAAAAAAGTTTATTGACCAAACTAACAGAGATCAAGCCAATGTACACTATTCTTCAAAAGACATCCACATCAGCACATTTTTGAAAAATATTTGTATAAATCCGCTCAAGTCCCACATCTTAATTCCAAACACTAAAATAAAGAGCAATATTGTCATCAAGTCAGACTAACCAAGAAGATCTGCTTCGTGTCAAAAATGTCTGATTAAAATATTAATAGGCAGTGCAAATAAAAGCCAGAGAGACTATTGACCTCTGGTTATTCCCCTGAATAGATTTGCTCTCAACTCACAGATGAGAACCCAGCCTGTTCTCGGGAAGTTCTCTATTATAACAGCCTCAAAGCTTATCAATTAGTGCTGTCAGCCATCTTCTGTTACCAGGGCAAAATTCCCATTCTCTACTTTCTTGAGACCACATGAGCCCTTTCCAGAAGCCAGAGGAGGCCAATAGCAGAGAGAAAAGACTGCAGATAGCCAGACCACCTCCTTAATGGATCTTCCTTGCCGCTCCCAAGACTTCCTTCTAAAGGAGTTACAGTAACAGGGCAGCTTCATTTGTTATGACTTGTGTGGGGGTGGGAGGAGGTGCGCAAGTGCGCATAGCAATTAAAGTAAAAGCCTGGCAAGAAAGTCCGATTTTAGCTTTTAGCTTTCTTTCTTAATAGCACATGTGCTTTATCAAAGAAATAAGAAGTCTCCAAGTTTGCTTTTATTCAGTCCACCAACCAATATAGGATGAGAGATGGTATTGGATCTTGTACTGAAGACAGTGGAGGAAAGGGAAGAGAATGAAACCTGTAACTCTTACATTTTTAATATGTGTGTATAAATATACACATATACCTATATATTATGAAGAACTATAATTTTTCTGGCAAGCACTTTGTTGAGAAACCTCAACCTGCAACTAGGAAATTCCTGCACACTTTCTCTGGTTAATTTTTATTAATGTATCCACTCATTCATTTGCTGCATTCTAACACATCTGTTCACTTATGAATTGATAAGTCATCGCAGTGTAGGATGAGAAGGAATGTTAGAGGGTATACAATATCACAAGTGGGAAATTGGTTTTATTTTATTTGCCAACCACAATCAGCTGGTAATGGCTACCTGGTCTACAGTGTTGAGCCAGACTATTAGCTACAGGGAAAATGTGCTGACATCTATTAGCCATGCTGCTTATACTTACTTCCATTCTAGACCAAATTCTAAACTTCCTTTTAAATAAAAGAAAAGAAATTTAAGACAAACGGATGAAAGAGTTTTCCAGGATTGTGCTACTGTACATGTTAAGACTTTCAGCTCTAAAACTAGGAGAATCTAGGGACTCTCCCACTACACTTAGGTATGCTCATGTCTTTGATTCTTTAGTTCTGGGAACTAAATGGTGACCAATGAACCTGTCTAATTTGATAAAAAAATGTCCCAAGTTTTAAGTACTCAAATCCTTCTATGAAGTTTTGATATAATAATAATGCCCTCAAAAACACTTCCCAAGTGCCAGGCATGACTCTAAATGTGACCATTATATAATAGCTCATTTAATCTCTCAACATTGCCATTTACAGATGAGAAATATAAACTTAAATTGACCAAGATGAAGCAACTCCTTTTCTAAGAGTGTTCAAATCAAGCTTGACTGCAGAATTGACCAGAGTCCTGCTCATAACTGTTCTACTCTCTCTAAGCATCATGGCAAGCATTTACTGATACAATGCACATAAAAGTTGCTAGAATCAATTCAAATATGATTCTTGACCTTGGAGGACACCTATGATCAGATCACTAACCGTTAAATAAACAACCTTCTTATTTCAAAGGTTATTTTAAGTGCCAATGAGATAACAAATTTTGAAAATGATAAGCAATACCTGATAAGGAGAGGGGCTAAATAACCACCAGTGGCCTGCATTGCTTACGACTCATCCCTAATCTCTTTAACTATTTGGGTTTCTATGGTTCTAAGACAGCAGAGAAGTCTGGAGCTGAGCAGAAGCATGTCCCTTCTTGCTAAGTCCGCATGAGCTCTGTGACAGTTGACTGTGTCCTCTTCCCTCATCAGCTGCTAGTCTCAGGAACAGATGTCATCTCTGCCTAGATAATGATCCTATTCGGGGCCTGCATAACCTGTGGGATCCAGAATCATTCACCAACGACTTCAACTTAGCTTACCACTCTCCTGTCACTTTAACCAGACACTAAGACAAGATGAGGGACAAGAGACAGTGGCAAGAGTGATAGGTTGAACCCATTAAAGACTCTCCATTAAAGGGTGAACTAATACAACAGTGATATGCACTGGACACCATGTTGGAAATGAACTCTACAACTTGGGGTGGGGGGGAGAGGGAAGGAGGGAGAAAATGGAGAAAATGAGGAAGAGGTGACTGTACTTATTACCTGACATGTAACTATAACCCCTTGATACATCATCTTTACAATAAAAATTAATTTAAAAAAAAGAGAGACTCTCCATTCCACCTGTATTCCCCCACACACACCCAGTGAAAACACAGGCGAACAAAACCTCGCCTCAAAACTGGAATTTATATGAGATGCAATGGCCCTGTGTAAGTCTTTTTGGTGACACTGACTTGTTTTTTCATTCTAACTCAAAAGGTGAGTCAGTCCATCCTGCTCCGAAACCAGAAACTCATTGCTACAACCTGATAATGAACTGATGTCCTGTGCTAATTATCTGAAGTATTTTGTCTCCCCTCATAACAACTTCAAGTTAAGTGCAATCCCTGGGATCATGTCACCCATGACACTGGGAACACTGGAACTCTGAGTGTATGTAGTTACCCAAGATCATGGAGCTAATGAAATGATAGAGCTGAGACTCGAACCATGGCATCTTAACAAGAGAACTTTGCCAGCAGGCAACACTGGATTCTAGTTCCCCTTTTCCAGTCCAAACTCTTACAGCTAGAATATGTCTATCTAATAAATATTTATTGATCCTACAGTACGTACCAGTCAGTGCCTGAGCACTGGGGAACACATGGAGAGCTCTATATGTGGAGTCGGTTTCCTATTTGGATATACAAAGACCTTTTCAAATAAAAGCATATATATAAATGTATGTATATATATTCAGTCAGTGAAAAAGGTCATCAAGGAAAATAAAGGAGCGTGAGGTGCTGTATAGATAGGGAAGGGAGCGGACCACATGGCTCCATCTGTGTCATCAGGTGGGATGTGTACTATTATCTCCAAGCAGCAGATAAGAGAGGAGTTGAAAAGCGAAAGAATTCCTCCAACATCCCACAGCTGGCAAGGAAGACAGTATAAACTTGAACCAAACCTCCTACTCTCTACTAATTTTTTTTAGCATGCCCTATTTAGTTCATCTAATAATACTTCAACCTGAAATTACACTTCCATAAATGTTCACTTTTAAGCACAGATAATCCCTATGTACTTATTTTTCCTTGTTGGTTCCAATAAAAATGAGATCACTTAATAGAAAACAGAGTTGAGAGGGGAAAAAAAGACATCTAAAGAAAGCCCTCTGTGAACTCTTGAATGAGAGGCTGAACTGTCCAAAATGAGGCCTTTCTCTCACCCTCACGTTTAAATACCCAGTTAATAGCTGAAAGTCAGGGTGAGATCCAGTGCCATAATCATAGATTTGGCTTTTACAATTAGAAAAACTTTGAATCCAACACTTCAATTACTAAGAGGAAGAAAAGAAGAAGAGTAGAGCCCCACGAGCACTACTTACAGTGCTGACATGATGGCCCAGCCCTCTCTTCTGTTTGGTAAGAAAGGAATGAGATTTGGGTGATGAATTGATTTCTGTTTCCTGTGTGCCATAAGACTTTGGGCATTCTAACAGACTGAATTTGCAATTATGTGGTTTTCGAATTGACAAATATTAATCAGCTTAAGTTCTCCTAAGACTTTATGGAAAACATTACCCAATAGGGAGAAATAAACCCCATTCGTGTAACTGATTAAATGTTTTTATGGTTATTTTTCTTCCCATGCCTATTTTTTTTAATGTTGGCAGAACAGATAATTGACAATTGCACATTTTAGCCACAATTATATTACTTAAAGCAAGCAGGGAAAGACAAACCTGCCAGGCATGATGATGCACGATCATGTACCCCTGGAATTACAGAGGTACATGAGAAAGATACATGAGAAAGATCTTGGATTCAAGGCCAACATGGACTGCATAGAAGATTAAAAGGGAGGGCACTAGGAAAGGAGGGGGGGGGAGGTTAAGAAGCAAGGAGGGAGGGAAAGAAAAAGGGTAGCAGGGAGGGAAGGAGGGACTATTTTGTGAGAGTGGTATGCTCCCCCCAAATATTGTCTAGGCATAGTTAGTTACATTTTTGATGGTGTAAACTTAGGATACTTTTATTTAAGGAGTGTTACACAAATGCAAATATAAGACATACATTGCATAAATAATTGTATTATAAAATTTCTGACTATAAAAGTTGTATATGTTGACTGTAGAAAGTATCAAATGAGAAAAATCATCTGCAGTGTAATATAAAGGTAGCCACTACTTACATTTTAGCATATAATCAATAAAGTTTTTGTTTTTGTTGTTTTGTCAGCGGTGAAGGCTTGAACTCAGGATCTGGGTGCTTGTGTCTGTTTCTCTCAAGGCTAGCATTCCACCACTTTGAGCCACAGAGGCACTTCCAGTTTTCTGGTGGTTAATTGAAGATGAGTCTGGTGGGCTGGACACCCATGGTTCACACCTGTAATCCTAACTACTCAGGAGGCTGAGATCTCAGGTTCGCAGTTCAAAGCCAACCCAGGCAGAAAATTCCATGAGACTCTGAACATAACACTACTTTACACAATTTTACCAACTGTTCAGCACTGAAGATTTTATAGATACCAAGCTAAGGCCACACTAAAACAACTCCTTTATCAACTCTGATAAATATGTGCATTTACACTTTGAAAATGGGTGCACAAAAAGACAACTGAAGTGTAATAGGACAACACACAAAGTTACCATATAACTTTTTCTAAGTAGTCATGAGTCAACAACAGGATTTCATTCTGAGCAGCTCTTTGCAAAACATAATAAGCCAACCCCAACTTAAATGGCACAAGTCAGTCACTCCGTGTGGCCTTCTGTGTCAAAAGATGAGACAAGTACAAGATTATGAGGGTATTGTTTGCAGCTATATGTCTTATCAAATAATTTGAACTTTACATAATGGAAGACACAGGACTTTTAGGCCACTGGCAGTTCTCAGTGTGTCATTAATAGTATCCCCACAGACACACAAGTGACACAGTGCACACACACCAATGACCATGATGTCTCTAGGTGATAGGAATTCTCCAGCTTCATTAAAATCAAATGGGAATGTGATTGTATACGCAGTCTCTCAGTGACCAAAATATTCTCACATTGCACATGACTATAATTTGTGGAGCTCACATAAGAAACAGAGATTGCAACTGAAAGGAAAATTCAACCAACCTAAAAGACATCCATACGTGATATATCACATTCCATCTCTGCCCTACACTCGGTCCCTACCTAATACCAGAGCCCTGCCGGGTAAGGATGGAGATGTAAAAATCTAAGAGTCAGAGGAAGAAAGATAGCATGTCTTCCAGTGGTGCATGCAAGCAGCAAATTTCCTCAGCAGGCCTCCATTCATTAAAAAGTGCCATAAGCCCAGTGCCAGTGGCTCATACCTATTATCCTAGCTATTCAAGAGTCTGAGATCTGAGGATCACAGTCCAAAGCCCACCCAGGCAGGAAAGTCCATAAGGCTCTTATCTCTAGTTAACCAGCAAAAGCTAAAAGTGGTACTATAGTTCAATTGGTGGAGCATTTGCCTTGAGAAAAAATAATAAATAAAAGCTCAGAGACAGTGCCCAGGCCCTGAGATCCAGCCCCAGGACTGGCACAAAAACAAACCCCCCCAAAAAGTGCCATAAAGGGTTCCATAGAAGAACACAGAGTAGCAGATTCATCTGGGGGGGCAGGGGGAGAGGGGCAGTGAGCAGAGAGATCCATAAGCTACATCATTGTAAATGCTGCCATTTACTAATCAATCTCTGCCTCCAAAATACATGATTCGAATTTCTGTTCCCAGAACTGTACTCAGCAAAATGTCTTAAGAACCACTGTTTCTTTTCCTGGAAACACTTTAGATTATCACCTAAGAGGGAAAAAAAAATGCCACCATCCTGAATGAGTTCCAGTTAAATCAGGCCCAGGCTTGATCCAACTTAATCTTATTGAACGGCTCTGTGATTTGTAAAGATGGCCATTAGGATCATTCTGACACTTTCCAAAACTTAGTTCCCACCTCCTTCTGCAAAACCCCAAGTTCCTCATGGTTACTGGGAACATAAAGAATCATCAACCAACAATGCCCTGAGAACGGTGGCAGGAAAAACTCAGGTCCTATTTCGTAGCAAATGTTCTCTAAAGGCCTAAATCAGAGTTGATGATGAAATTGGACTCCCTCAGAACAATATGTGAACAATACTGTAATATTACTTCTTTTTGGGGGGGGAGGGGTCCGGTCGTGGGGCCTGAACTCTGGGCCTGGGCGCTGTCCCTCAGCTCTTCAGCTCAAGGCTAGCGCTCTACCACTTGAGCCACAGTGCCACTTCCGGCTTTTTTTCTTTTTGCTTATGTGGTACTGAGGAATCGAACCCAGTGCCTCAGGCATGCAAGGCAAGCGCTCTACCACTGAGCCACCTTCCCAGCCCCTGTAATATTACTTCTTAAGGGGAATGATTATTAGAATTACCCTTGGTTACAGACCAGGATAGAAGGATTTGCAAGGGAATAAACAGGAGAGAATAGGAAACAAAAGCTTGCTTCACAGAAGTATATGTTTGCTCTGTTCAAACAACTCAGATATGAACATCTCAGCCTCTCATTGTCATGACCTGTATTGTCCTGCTGTCTTGTGAAGCAATTTAAAAGGAGCCATAATCCAGAGATTCCTCAGTGCTGGCAGGACTGGAAGAGAATGGTTGGCTTGGCATTTGGGAACCCTAAGGAGAGATGAGAGAAAATAATAAAATTATAAGACATACTGCAGAGACTCAATAAAACTGGTGGTAAGCTGAATGAACTGGAATATAAAAGTTATTAAATCCTAGCTGGGCACTGGTGGCTCACGCCTGTAATCCTAGATGTTCAGGAGGCTGAAATCTGAGGATCACAGTTCAAAGCCAGCCCCGGCAGGAAAGTCCATGAGACTCTTATCTCCAATAAACTACTCAAAAAATGCCGGAGGTGGTTCGGTGGCTCCAGTGGTAGAGCACTTGCCTTGAGCACAAAGAGGCTGGGGGACAGTGCCCAGTTCCTGAGTTCAAGCCCCAGGATTGGTGTGCACGTACACACACACACACACACACACACACACACACACACACACACACACAGAGTTATTAAATCCTAGCATTCCATAGGTGTCCCTCCAGTGTGCCCACTCCAAAAGCCATCATGGCATGTCAGCGTTGCAAGCGTTGGCATCTATGGTAGCTACCATCTGTCATGATCAACCAACAAACCCATGGTGCTTTTTCTTCTTTCAGAAGTTTCATCAGTATGAGAAGTCAGAAATCCTGGCAAACAATTTTCTGAGAACACAGTGCCTGCCTCTCCCAGCAGGAGTCTGTTCTATAAAGGGCCATTCTTGGAATCCTCCAAGGAAGGAACAAGAAAATCAGAGCAGGACACACACTTCTGTCCCTCCATTGCTGCCCCCTCCCCCACCCTGATACCCCTTTCACTCCATTTCTAACAATCCTTCTTCTCAAATCCTCCGGCTCATTCCTGCATTCATTCGAAGCTGGCCCTACAACCCAGCTTATCTCCCCAGATTCTTCTGACCCCTAAATTTTGTCCACATAGAGTAGGGAATCTCTCCCATGACATGAGGACCATAGAAGGCTAAGAATAGCCATATTATTCTTTTTCCTGGATTTCTTGGACCTCTAGGCTTCAGTTGCTCATGCCTGTAATTCCAGTTACTCAGTAGGCTAAGATCTGAGGATTGCAGTTTGAAGTCAGCCTAGGCAGGAAAGTCTGTGAGACTTGTATCTCCAATTAACCAGCAAAAATATGTGGACCTGTGGCTCAAGAGGTAGAGTGCTAGCCTTCGGTGAAAAAGCTCAGGGACAGCAGCACCCAGGCTCTGAGTTCAAGTCCCAGTACCAGCATCAAAAAGAGCAAGGAGGGGAGAGATCATCTAGCTTCAAAATGATAACTATTTCTAATCCGTACATACATACACAGTCCTTTTCTCTGACTTGGGGATCATTCTACAGAAGTCTTCTTCGTCCTGTTTTTTTTTTCATCTAGATCCATTCCCCCAGGCCCAACTGTCTCTGATTCCCCTCTCCACACGTCTGAATTCTCCTCTCACAGCTCCTAAAGCACATGAGATTTCATTGCCCTCCTTGCTGGCAGCCTGCCACAGCCTTGGCCAGGGGACGGGGGTCAGCCCTGCAGGCTGCGGCTGGTGCATGCCCTGGAGATGTGGCAGGATGGGCTGGCTCCATTTGGGATGGCAGCTGTTTCAGCCTTCGCGGTCAACTGCCAACAATCCCCTTGCTTGAGGCCGGGGACAAAGGCAACGTGGTTCCACAGCCAGCAGCCGATCTCCGGATCTCCTTCCGGCCTACCCTGTTGCTGCCACGGCGATTACAGAGGCAGCAGTTGTGCAGTAATTAGGACCCTCCTGGGCCAGCTGGATGCCAGCTGCTCCCGCGCCAGGAACATCTCTCTGGCACCCGGTCGTCTCCAGCACTCTTCTGGGCCCCCAGACTTGGTCCTGGCCTCCTGACTACTGCACTGCGTTCAGGTGAGACTCCCTAGGTGGCTTCTCCAGCTTCTCCGAGGTCATGTCTTTTCCTGATTGCCTGGCTATATGTCCAGTGCTTGTGAGCAGGTGGAGGGTCACTTGCCCATCCTCTTGTGGAAGGTGAGTTGGTCTCCCAAGATTTTGCTTTCATTGTGTGTCTATGGTTTGCACTTGGGGATGAACTATAAAGCCTTACCACACAAGCATTCTTAACACTTTAGAATGACCTTCCCTCCTCCTTTCGCTTTTATTTTTTAGATCAAGTCTTATGGTTTTCCTGACTATGAGTCTCCTATCTTAGGCCCTGTATAACTGGGATTACAGGTATTTGCCACCATACCAAGCTTAGGTTATTATTATTAAGAAGTTCTTTTATTCGTCATCATTGTTGTTTTGGTTTGTTTGCTGCTGACACCAGAATTTGAACTCAGAATTTCATACTCTTTCAGCTTGCTTGCTCAGCTGGTGCTCTACCATGTGAGCCACAGCTCCAACCCAGATTTGTGCTGGTCATATTTTAAATAAAGACTTTCTATCCATAATGGCATCAAACCGCAACCCTTCAGGTCTCAGTCAACTGAGTAGGCTAGTGTGAGCCACCGATGCCTATCTTACAACTTGTTTTTTTGAGATAGGGTATCAAGAGATTTTTGCCTATGCTGACCTCAAGCCAAAATCCTCCTGTCTCTACCTCCTAAGGAGTGTCTGCCAGCACATCAGGCTTTCATTCTCTAATCGCTTGACTTTATTGCCCCCTAGAGTGACACAGCCTCCTCTGGTCCAATGATATTTGTCTTTCTCCTCACATGAAACCTCTCCATTCAGGATGCAGACGTGATGGCTTCCGGATGGCCCATGGCCGTGAGACAGCTATCCACTGGTGGAGACTCTCTGTGGATGCCCAGAGTCTCCTCCCCTTTTGCTTCCATTTTCTTCTAGGCCCTTGAAGGGACAATAGTCAGGAAATGCCAGCATTGCTTCTACACTTGTTTCCTAGTGCAAACAGGGCAGAAGAGGAGCAGTCCCCATCTACTCTCTCATGCCAGGAACCAAGAGAGAAATGTACCGACCACATCTGACATTCATGCAGAAAACTGGGAGAAAGCCATGGCCCAACACACCAGCCATTCCACTGACCCATGCCCAGGCCCTAACCTCTCCCACTTCCAGCCTGTCTTCTGTCAGTCACACTGGGAGATTGTCTACACTTCAGCTGAGAACCATTCCCCACTCATGGCTCAAAATGAAGACATTGTAAGAAAGTGGTTCCACACCCCAGGATGCTTTCCCACTCCGTGGGGCCAGTCCCCTGCCCCTCCCTCCAGGAAGACAGCAGATTGGATGCCCAGACCTCCTGGGCAAGTTAAGGGTGGAGTCAGGCTTTTCAAATTATACACACACACACACACACAACACTCCCATTTCTCCTTTAGATAGCCTAAGTGCCCAAGGCATCACTTTAATCCTGGGCTGACAGAAAGAAGGAGTCATTGAGAGCTAGGAGACTGGAAAGAAAGGATTTGATTGTTCTAATCACTTTCTGCCCGCAGGCTCTGAAGTTCCCTCCCTAAGAGAGGAAATGAACTCCCTTTCCAGTGTCCAGAGGAGCAGCTCCTGGGGTTCGGAACAGAACAGTGACAGAACACAGGTCCAGCAGACCAGGCATCATCCTGGCTCTGAGTCTGGGTAGAATGGTATAAGGCAAACTGGGAGAATTGGAAGTGAAATCTGGGGAGTTATCAGGTCCAGAAAAGAGAGCCAAGGGTGTGACCCATTAGCCAGAGTGAATGGAACCAGGTGGGTGAAGAAATGGCTCAGATGGTGCCAGAGCAGAGCAAGAAGGAACCTATGCCAACCTAGGGTAATGGAGTGCACATATTTGCAAAAGCCAAGAGAGGTAAGTGACCATGGGAGTTGCAGGAAGCATCGTTTTTACAGGAGGGTCTCTGTAGTTTCTCGTGAATGTTAGAATCCTTCCATTCAGGTAGGACAACAGAGAATTTTAAAATAGTTAAGAGTCGGGGTCTGCATGTAGCTCAGTGATAAAGTATTCACCTAACGTGCCAGAGGCCTGGGTTCCATCTCCAGCACTCAAAAAAAGAGAACTGGAAAAGGAAGAGAGGACAGGAGAGAATGATGGGAGGGAAAGGGGGAATGAGGAGAGGAGAGCAGATGGGGGAGAGGAGGGAAGGGGGAAGAGGAGGGATGAGAAGAGAGGGGAGGAAGGAGGAAAAGAGGAAAGGAGAAAAGTTGGAGAGGAATCGACACAGGCTAAGCATGAGCCTTGTCCCCCAGCTATTCTGGGCTTAAAATAGTGTTGAACTAGAACTAAGTGGACAGGAGAATTTTTCCCAAGACAACTGCAACACTGACTATCCAATAAACCAAGGCCTTCTCAAATAACGTGTTACTGCTAGGATTGCCACCAACACATGTGTCTCATTGAGACTCCTTTTCCTAACATTGGTACTGAGGTAGAGACAATGGGTCACTTTATTTACATTTGAACACATGGGTCTTCAACCATCCTAGCCCTATCCATTCTTATTAGATATCCCAGCCTTATAAAATAGACAGAAATTGACCTTTTGAGATGAGCCTTCAAAAATAAAACCCTACATTGACATGAGCTTGGTATGGAGACCCGGCAGCCTTCATCTGCCTTTGTCCCCCATCCTTCCCCTCACCCCCCCCCACCTGCTTCTTCTCCTTCGTTAATTTAATAGATGGTTGTTTACCTAGAAGCAAACTTGCCAAAAACCTCCAACATCTTACAAAGCATTGTGACTATGATTCCATCTTTCCAACTATGCAATGTGAACAATCCCTTTCACCTCCAACAGAGCTTTCTTAGAATTAATTGAATTTGTAGTTTCACCAAACAGAGACTACAACTCCACTATTAGTGTGAAGCTGACTATGGAAGGTTTTGATCTTTTTACATGCATCAAAAGTTGATGGGGAAGCCATCAAGTGTAACAGCTTCAATTCTGTCCTTATACTTTCTCCCACAGCTCTTCGTCTGACTACATCCAAAACAAGATATCCACCAATTATCCAATGTCTGCATCTTTGTTACTAATGGCTCTAAATTAGTAACAACAGTCTTCTCATTCCAAGGTTTACTTGGAGGCCTTTTTGTTTCCTACTAGAATTCTTTTCCTTATGAATAGCTTGCTTTTTATGTCCTAGTTCATTTTTTTTTTTCAATTTGGGGATGTTTTCCAGACTCTGAGTAGTTCTATAGTTCATTTTCAGAACCTGATGAACAGCTTCTAAATACTAGGAACAGTCTGCATTGGTGTCTTCTGCAAGAAGATCAGAATGATAGAAGACTAGTTAAGAACACAAGAAGAGAAAAGAAGCAAGCTATAGGAAAACAGCAAAATGGAAGAAGCATGACAAATTTCTCCATAGGGATGTTAAACATCACTGTGCTCAACTCTCCAACCAAAAACAGAGAGCAGCAGATTGGATCACAAAACAAGATTCAGCCATTTGTTGTCTCCAAAAAAAAAAAAAACCTCATCTCTCAGTCAAAGATAAACACAAATTCTAAGTTAAGGGATGGAAAAAGATCTTCTGTGCCAATGCATCCTGCAAGAAGGCCAGAGTAGCCACACTGTTACCTGATAAAATAGACTTTTTGTTAAAATGATCCTGAAGAGACAAGAAAGGTCATTACATTTTAATAAAGAGACTGATCTATGAAGAGGAAATCACAATGCTTAGGTAAACCAAACAATGGAGCACCTACATACATTAAACAAACATTCCTAGACTTACAGAACATGATAGACTCCACCACAATAATACTGGGAGACTTTAACAGTCCACTCTCTCCAAATGCCAGGTCAACCAAACAAAAGATCAGCAAGAAATTCTCTGAATTAAATGACACCATAACCCAAATGGACTTAATAGATATCTCCAGAGTATTTCACTCAACAACCATATAATTCACATTCTTCTCAGCAGCCCATGGAATATTCTCCAAAATTGATCATATCCTAGGACACTCAACAAGCCTGAGCAAATATAAAAGGATGGAGAAAACTCCTTGTCTCCAGTCTGATCACAATGGAATTAAATCAGTCCTCAACAACAAATGATACTACAGAAAAAACTCAAACACATGGAGACTGAACAACAAACTGGTTCACTAAAGATATCGAGTACTAGAAATAAAAATGAAAATGAAAGCATATCCCTCTGGAACCTCTGGGATACAGCCAAAGCAGTGCTGAAAGGAATGTTCATAGCTCTAAGCACACCCATAAAACAGAAATAGCTAAAGTCAATAACCTCATGATGTAACTATGTTTTATCTACTAGAGAAATGGGAACAAACCAAACCCCAAACTAGCAGATAGAAAAAGATAGTAAAGATTAGGACAGAAATCAACAACCTAGAGACTAAAAATACTACACACAAAATCAATGAAACAAAAAAGCTGGTTCTTTGAGAAAGAAAAAAATCAATAAAATTGACAGACCACTAGCTAAATTGATAAAGAAAAGGAGAGAAGAGACTCAAGTCAACAAAAATTAGAGATGCCAAAGGAAACATGACAACAAACATCCAAGAAATCCAAAGCATTATGGAGGACTACTTTCAAAACCTATACTCAGACTTAGAAAGCTAATGGACCCTTTTAATGACTTAAGGCTCCTATCGTCTATTGTGATTTTAATGCAGTATTTTCCTTTTTTTTCTTTCATGCATTCTTTTTCATTGTTACTAATTTAGAGCCATTAGTAACAAAGATGCAGACCTTGGATAAATACATGGTGGATATCTTGTTTTGGATGTAGTCAGAGGAAGAGCTGTGAGAGAAAGTTTAAGGACAGAATTGAAGCTGTTTTGCCTGATGGCTTCCCCATCAACTTTTGATGCATGTAAAAAGATCAAAACCTCAATAGTCATCTTCACACCAATAGTGAAGTTGTTGTCGCTGTTTGGTGAAACTACAAATTCCACTTCTGGGCATTTACCCAAATGATCACAAACCAGCCTGCCCTAAAGCTACTAGCACAACTACGTTCATTACAGCATCAATCCAGATGCCCCTCAGTAGATAAATGGATTAAGAAAATGTGGCATATGTATACAATGGAATTCTATGCTTCTATCAGAAAGAAAGACACTGCCCCATTTGTTAGGAAATGGAAAGACTTGGAAAAAATCATATTAAGTGAAGTAAGCCAGGCCCAAAGAAACAGGCTGAATGGTTTCACTCATTTATAATAACTAGAATATGTCTAGGATATTCTCAGGAGAGGACCACAATAGTTCAATAGCTATGTATATATGACCATATAAAAGTATGCTTATTGAAATGAACTCCAAGAAATGGAAATAAGACGTTTTTATTGTACTGTTTGCAGTTATCTCTTTTTTCTTTTTTCCTTTGGTTTATTCCCTGATGTCATTGTTTTTTTTATTTCTGTACCCTTTGTCTTACACATAAGTTTATCTGATTTGGGGAAGGGAAAGGGACAACTCTGAGTTTCCATCTCACCCCTGTTAGAGTGGCCAACATCATGAATTTAAACAACAAATGCTGGTGGGGATGTGGGAAAAAAGGGAATGTAAACTAGTATAACCACTTTGGACAGCAGTCTGGAAGTTCAAAAAAAAAAAAAAAAACCTAAGATCTTCCCTACAACCCAGCCATACCAATCCTGAGCATCTACCCAGAGCATCACAAGCCAGGATACCATAATGGCACTTGCACATCCATGTTCATTGCCCCACTAACCACTTAGCCAAGTTATGGAAACAGCCCAAGTACCCTACAAGAGATGAGTGTATTTTTTTGAATGGTACTTAAATACAATGGAATTTTACACAGCCTTTAGAAAGAATAACATGATGTCAGTTTCAGGGAAATGGTTAAACCTAGGAAAAATCATGTTAAGTGAGGTAAGCTAAGCTCAGTCAAAAAAAAAAAGTGCATGTTTTCTCTCAAATGTGGAAAATAAATCTAAAATACACTGGGACATGATCAATTATATAGGTCTCTAGGCATCCATGCACAGTGGACCAAAAGAGGATATTCTTACACATGGCTTATGTGCATCTGATTATATAAAATAATATTTATCAAAATGACCTCCAAAAATGGAAAGAGGGTTTTTTCTTTGTTGTTTATGTTTTGTTTTCTTTTTGTGTTGATTGTTCATTTATCTGTCTTGAGGGGGGGAAGGGAGCACAGAAATGGAGGGGAAAGGGTGAACAAATGCAGCCGTGGTATTCACTAGACACTGTGTTGAAAATGAATATACAACTTAAGGGCCAGGACAGGAGAGGAAAACTGGCAAAGAAAGGGGTGACATTCTCCAAAAAGAAATGTACTGACTTATGAAATGGTAATCCCTCCGTATATCACCTTTATAAGATCAATTTTTAAGTTGATTTTAAAAATCCAGACATACAGCAAAGTCTGGGCAGAGTAGAAGAATGACCGCTTATTCTCTCGCTGAATTGTTCAACCTAATGGCCACTCCACTTAGTGAAGTTTCCAAAACTGAGAAAGTAATACCACATTATAGCCCCAGTAAACTTGAAGGATGGCGCTGGTACACATGGATCAAACATGTCAGCTACGTTTCCACTCTGAGGCCAGGTTCTAAGTCCACTGCCTCCTGCCTGATTCCGCGTAGTTGCCCTCCCTCTAGTGGTCAAAGTTGAGATGGCAGTTCTATGGTTCAGCCACCAGAATCTAGATAGGGGGGGAAGTGTATGAAAGTGGGAGAGGAGGGGGGAATGCGCTTACCCAACCCCCAAAGTTTTGCCTTTCTGTGTCCGAACCTCAGCGCTAAGTTATAGAACAAGTTGTCTTACAAAGAATCCTTCTTAATGAGAACATCTTGCTTGTTTACTATGACCGTGACACTTACAAAAGACCATATGTCTTTGAGATCTGCTTGGCAACACTCCTTCAATGTTTACCAAATCTATTTTGTCTCCCATGCTAATAATAGTCTAGTGGGTCCCCAGGCAGAGAGATGGGGACTGAGGACTCCTTGTTTCTTCTCTTACTCAGTATTCCTCCTTCAGAATGTAAAAGGCTTCTCAGTTCCTGAGAGCAAACAACAGAAAAAGAGCCCAAAGTTTCCCCAAATGTTGTTATTTTGGGAAACATTTATTTCAAGGGCTTACTTGTAATCTTTTGACCAATCAATATGGAATGAAGTCTCTGCACTCTTTTCCACTCAGACCTTCCTTAAGATATCCCTTTTAAAAGAAACTCAGCTGAGTGCTGAATCTGGTATCCATAATATAATTCTGTACCATAGTCTGTTAGATTTTTAAGTGAGAAAACAGGTTAATTGATGCCCAGAATGGATAGAAACTGGTCCAAGGTGACACCAGTGGATTTTTCCCTAAGTACAACATACGCTGACAATACTGCAGGATTAAAATCTAACAGAGAGTGTACATGGAGATACCAAAAGACCTATCACCAACCTAACCAAGCAAATAGTAAGCAGTCATTTTACTTCATTTTTTGGCATGGCAATAAGACACCATGCTCAGTTTATCTTTTGTCTCCTTAAGGCTTAGCAACTGTTCCTCATTTGGGCTCAATGGTTTGTGGTAATTTATGAAGAGTTGCAAATTAATTTACTAGGTACGGTATTGTGCCTCAGCCAAGAACTGTTTAATTTATGTGGATTACATCATTTACAGAGAGATGGATGAACCTAGGGGGAAAAAATCATGTTAAGAGAAATAATTCAGGCTCGAAGAGACAAAAGACACATGCTTTCCCTCATCTGTGGAAGTTACGTCTAATTTATAGATCTAAATGTAAACCCATACAGGTCATATGTGAATGTACTAACTAACAAGTGTGGTAGACACTGGAGATAATTCCACTGATGTAAGTCTGAACAAGTAACCTAGTCTGACAAAATGAATACCAGAAAGCTAGAACTCAGGGTGCCAAGTGGGGGTAAGGTCAAGGGGAGGGATTAGACAAATGAAGATAGGAAGAGTGGGAGACTGCAGTCATCATACTGAGCATGCGCATATGAATATGGAGCTAGGAAAATTGAAGGGATGGATGGGGTGGGGAGAAATGGGGAGAAGGATGGAAGAATTGACCCTGATCAATGTGCACTGTACTCATAAACTGATACGTTGAATCGAAACCCCTCTGTACAACTACTTAAAAATAAATAGTCATAAAACCAATATTACTTTTAAAAAAGTATTACTCTCTTATCAGTGCCAACAGGCGTTTGCAAAGAGATAAATCCAAAATTACCACACAAAAAAAAATCCCTGAAAGTCTGTCAGACATGTTTTTTAATGTTGTTACATGGTTTCTTATAGGTCTTTTTTAAAACATTTTTAAATTATTATTCTCTTTAAGGAGTTGTACAAGGAAGTTCCCATTCTACAAAAGAGTATATGAATACAAGGTGTGTCAGACATGTTTTGTTTGCAGACAACATATCCAGTATCTTAAATGTGCCCAATTCAAGGTCTTTATTTTGCTATCACAGGACCAAAAGAGTCTTCAAGAATTGCCATGTTAGTAACTACTTGATCATCTTTAAGTAGTACCATCCTTCATTACAGCATATTTTGTAGATTGGGAATAACTGTTATCAAATTACTATTATCCTGGTTTGGGATTAGTGACAATAGAGCCACAATTTATAAAGAATTTAGAAGTTGCTTATAGTAGTGAGACACAACCATTAAAAATAATTAGCATATGTGGACAGCTTAAGATGTATCATCCTCACAATAAAAAGTAAATAAAAATTTTTTAAAAATGAAAATAAAAATGATGTATCATCCTATAGTCTATATGTCTTATACCTGTTAACAAACCAAACAATCAATTCATGATTCACCTGACACCAATGCATACCTTCATTTTTTTTTTATCAAGTTATTTCCAAGGTGCTGGTTTTTAAGCTGCTGCTGTTTTTTTTTATTGTTTTTGTTTCATTTGGCTTTGCTTTTTATGCCAGTACTTGGGCTTGAACTCAAGCCCTCTCACTCTAGCTTGAATTTCTTGTTCATGGCTGGTGCTCTACCACTTGAACCACACTCCCAGGTCAGCATTTTACTGGTTACTTCAGAGATAGAGTCTCGCAGGCTTTTCTGCCCAGATTGACTTTGAAATGAGGTCTTCTGATCTCAGTCTCTTGAGTAGCTAGGATTACAGGTATAAATCATTACCACCAAGCTTTATTTTCAGCTTTTAAAATATTATTTCACTAATGATGACAACATTCCTGTGAGAATCTTCAATGCCTCATTCATTTTTGTGTTTTCTTTATAATACATACATTGTACTGTATTTTTGAGACTAGACTGTGTGTCTGCTTTTTAGCATCTATCATGGTTGCTGCTTTGATTTCCTTGAGGGCAAGGGGGTGGGTCTCTGAATTTTCTCATTATAAGTAACTTTTTAGTGTTCAGTGGGTGGCTTTTCTGAATAGAATTTGTTCCTTTATATCTAAATTTACTACTGAAGTTTTATTGACCAATAGGAATGGTTCATGCCATAAAGAGCCCTTATTTCCCAAAGAGGGAAGCAGAATTTCATCGAAAGTTTTAGCAACAGCAATTAAATTTAACTCGGAGGATGCTGTAGAACTGTTTCCTTCAGCTATAAAAGTCATTTGGAATTAGTGAGTACTGAGGGGAAAGAAGTTGGAGAAAGTTCTCTCTCATGTGACTACATAACTCTTCAGAGACCAGAAAGAAAGTCAGAGAGCCTGGCCTGTGCCAGGAAATTTAACACAAGTGAGAGGTGAGGTTGAGGAGGGGGAGAGAAAGGAGAAATGGTTCCTAAGGGGGAGACCTACAACTCCAGGAAATCTGAATTGAAGCCAAACTAAGAGGGGTGATAAATCTCCTAGGTTTAGAGATCATCAAGACATCCATTCCCAGGAGGGGAACATACATTGTATAAAATAATTGGCCACACATACTCTGAAGTTGTTTCTTAACCAGTTTGCCAAAACTTCAACTTATCTTCCCACTCCTCCCCACTCCACCCCCAAAAGTATAGGCACATACCTACAACCACCCTTGAGCTTCTTCTAACTTGTGATTGAATGGTTCCTAGAGCCTCCCTTGAACACAAGAGGAACTTATTGTGTATGACACAATTGGCGGTATCTATAGAAGTTCAAAATTCAGATGAAAATTGAAAAAGGAATGTAGAACATTCCATTCTGATGGATATTTATACTTTCAATCAATAGCTCTTTTTGAGAAACTTTTCCAAGAGAATTCTTGGCTAGAAACCATCACCAAAGAAGCAAAGTCTTCCTTTCCAAAGTAGATCCACTAAGAGATCAACAGTGCAGGTGCAGGTATGTGATAGCAGTGGCATTAGGCGTGTTGTAGAAGAGAGATTAGAGTGCAAATAATAGAGTGTGTCTCCAGCTACAAAAATCCAGAGGACCCCATTTGCATGTGTAATTCTGCCTACTGGGGAGGTAGAAAGAAAGAGGTTCAAGGTCATCTGCTGCTTATTAAAGATCAAATGGAGTTTGTTTTATTCTGGCATATTCTAGAAGGTTCACTTTAGAATTTAGAAGGCATATCGCATCCATTTGAGGATCCTGCCTACCTTTGTCGCCTTTATAAGGTCCTTCCAACTCAGAAAGTTCTCAGAATTGCTCTGCACACACAATACCTGGCTGAGAACTGCTTCTGTGTTTATTTGGAGGCATCAAAATCCACTTACAAAACTCACAGAAATGGAGGAACTCAAAGCCATGCAAGAAGATGCCTGTTGGTCTCATCTTTTGCTTAAAGCCATACCAAATTAGGAAAATCATGGGTAGAAAGTAAGAAGAGGGCACTTAGACACTAAAAAAATAAAAAGGTAGTCATGGTAGCACTTTAAATACAAAGATATTATCATTTAGCAGAATTACCCTCAAAGCACTCAGGTTTATAACCTCTTCTAGCTTCAAATAATTAATTCTTGAAAGCATCAGTTAAAGTATTCAGCTGATGTCTCAAGTAACCATGATATTTCCAAGGATAACACTGAGCCAGGCTGAATTATTTACTATCAAGGTAGACAGTAAAAATGCTTCATTTTCGTGTCTACACAGCATGATATCAAATAAAAGTTCTAGCAGTGAGAACTTCTGTTTACTAATCAATACAGAGGACCACATCTAAGTTTCAAGGAAGGCTGATTGTCTGCACAGATACAGCAAATTGCTGATCCGCTGTCTTCTTTACAATGTCAGAGGTAAGATTCATTCTATCCAGGTTTGTTAATAAATATATCTCAGTATGGTATTGATTCTGTCCTTATGACAGAGTCTAGTTCTCCCAAGCTCTGCTGAAAAGAAAACTGATCAATCTCAGGGTTTTTTATATAAAATATTCAGTTCAAAGAAACACAATCAGAAAAGAAGATTTGGTATGCTTTTAAAGTGTGAAACAATACTGACGTGTTGAGCACCTACCAGTACTTAATAATTTCGTTAATTAAAAAAATAAATCCATGGTAAGTGGTGCTTAATGTCTTTAGTAATGGTTTATAAATTTTGTGGGCAGTATTGGGTTTAAACTCAGGACCTCATGGTTGCTAGATCAGCACTCTTATTTTTCATTGATCATGGAGCTTGAACTCAGGGCCTGGGCATTGTCCCTGAACTCTTTTGCTCAAGGCTAGTGCTCTACCACTTTGAATCACACCACCACTTCCAGTTTTCTGGTTATTAACTGGAGATAAGAATCTCATGGAGTTTCCTGCCTGGGCTGGCTTTGAACCTCCATCCTGAGATTGCAGCCTCCCGAGTATCTAGGATTATAGGCAATTACTATCAGTGCCTGGGTCGGTAAGCACTCTTACCGCTTGAACCACACCCCACCTATAAACATTTATCAAATGCCTACCATACATAGCAGTGGGACAATATATTGACATCCAGTTGTGTCCTGGACTCAGTGCTGTGCTGGGTTATGGGAAGTAGGTTATCTAGTTTTTACATTTCAGGTACACTGTTCAAAAAGAAATGTGCTCATTACCTGACTCCTGTAACTGTAACCCCTTTGTATCACCCTTACAATAAAATTTGTATTTTAAAAAAATGTATAGCAAACTGAGTGAGGACTAGCATACAAGCCACAATCTAAATAAATATCAGAGAAGAAGCATAACCCAACAGTGCAGCTGGAACTCTGCAGCAGGATGCCAAGACTTAAGAAGTTGAGGGCAGCTTTGTGCCCAGCATGAGCTCAGTAGATAGACAAAAGAGACCTCTCCTCCCTCCACTTGTGAACAATGAGGTGAGCATTTCTCACCTCAGTGGGTGCACCAGAGCTAAGCAGAACCTAGAGAAAGAACAAATGAAAAACTAACCAGGGAGTCAGAATTGGAAAGAGAAAGATGATACTACCAGCTGCTCATTGTGCATCTGAACCCATGGATTGTGAGCTACAAATGAGAACAAAATGGGTAAATGAGTAGGTAGATTATGCCTTATCTTTATCTTTATCTCCAAGCCTTTATCTTGAAAGCTGGGGTGAGCATTTGCTATGGCTGGAGTTTGTCCCTCCCAGGATGTTCCTATGTTAGAAGATGAATCCCCAAATGTATATGTTACTGGTCTTTGGAGATGGGGTCTTTGGGAAGTCGTGATGACCACATTAGATGAGGTAATGAGGATGGAGCACTTGCCTTGACATCAGCACCCTTTGAAGAAGAAAGAACGAAGCTAGCATACTTGCTCTGACCATTTGTGCAATACCCTCTGCTGTGCTTAGATGCAGCAAGAAGTTTACCCCCCCCCCCGCAAAAAAATTGTTGGCACAATGCTCTCAGACTTTCCAGCCTCCAGAACTATTAGTCAAATAAGCCTCTATTCTTTATAAATTACTCAGTCTGTAAGTATTCAGTCATAGCAACATAAAATGGACTGACAGCGCATTTGTGGTGATTGCAACAAAATTCAAAAAAGAGCAAATTGCAAAACAATACAAAAATGCAAATTGCAAAACATCAGATAGACTGAAAATCTCAGCATAAATTTTCTAATCATAGCCAAGCAAAACCAAATAAGAGAATTGTGAAACAAACAAACGAAAACTACATGGACAACGTGAATAGTGGGAAGGAACTTGAAATCAAAATTTAAGAGGGAACAGTAGGATATATAGGCAGATCTAAACACTGATACACACTCCTTTCCAACTGCTCAGAGAAAACTGTAAGGAAAGGAATCAATGCGTATTAACTTATGGGTAGGATATCAACTCTCTGACCAAAGAGGTAGAAAAGCAGGGACAGTTGGGAATCTTAAGAGCTCATACATATCCACCATAAAAATTTGGAAAGCCAAGTTCAAGTCAAGAACAAAAGGAAGAATAAAAATTCACTGTCACTTCTGACCCAACTATACATTTTTGTCTATTAGTTTTAAGTAGTTGTACAAAGGAGTTGCCATTTAACAAAGCAGTTTATGAATACAGTGCATCGTGATCAGTGCCATTTGTTTTTATCATTTTCAACAACTATACATTTTTGAAGTGTTTTTGAAAAAAAAATCACAAGGAAGTCAGGCACCCAAGGCTCACACCTATAATTTTAGCAACTCGTGAGACAGATATGAGACTCTCAGCTTGCCAGCCTGAAAAGATAAATCTGCAAATAACCAGTTAAAAAAAAAAAAAAAAACAAATGGAGGTTTGGCTGAAGTGCTAGAGCTCCAGATCGGCAAATCTCCTGCTCATTCCCAAATAAATTTATCATCTTTGAAGGTGAAAAATAAAGACAAATACCAAATGAATTCAAATTGACAAAATCCAGCAAAGAAAGAAAAAAAGATTAAAAAAAGAATACAATCTCCCAATTCAAATGTAGTCACTTAGGCAAAATAAGTTGGTTGAGAAGTCATGCACTCTTGTAAAACTATACAGATGACAGAGTATTGGGAGGTACTCATTTCTGATGCTTGGGGGGAAATGCAGGAACTTGAAGGGGACATAGATCAGAATAGATTCACAACCTTACAACTTATAACTCCCACTTTACATAGAAAGGATATTTTTTCCTGTGCATTATTTCCTCCTTTTTCTCTTCCTCTCTCCCATCCCCTCTCTTTCTCTCTCTAAGACATACACACACGTCGTGATCCCCAGTTTTCACATTCTTTTGAGTAAATTTATATGTCTTGCCTATTTGTATCTCTGTGCCAAAGGTTTTCAGATATGACCTCATGTTCTAATTCGCTATAATTAGAATAGGCTAGGCGAACATCTAGTCCAGGGAGCAAGAGAAGGAGAAAAAGAGGAGCTGAGCAGTATTACCCCAGTACCTACAGTATCCACCCACTGATGTCCTTAGCCCTCTTCAGCTAACATCACAGAGGGCCAGTCCCCTCAGTTTGGCCTTGGTTGAGATCCTGAGCCATTCTTGACCGGAGAGGAAGCCTATCTACTGGGATATCCCACCAGCAAAGAACCCATTAGAGCCAGTGAACCTGCTAAGGGGCATGTGCCCAAACAAGCATCTGGTCCAAGATTTGGTCCAGGATTAGAAAACACTGATGTTTTGTCTTTCAGAAGCCTTATATTTTGCTTTGAACCTAACCAAGAATGACAATGCAGAACTTTCCTGGGCACAAACTAGCCTTGCTAACATAAGGGCTCAAAGCCTTCCCATCCTTGGCACCCACTGCTCTCTTCACCTCACTTCAAGGATCGTCAACAACCCTTCTTCACTCCTGCTGCGTCCATGGCACACGTCCATGGTACATAACTGTCTCCCCTTGCAAGCCCGGCTATCCATTCCTTCTCTGTGGCCTCTGGCATGAGACCCACCAAGCTCAGGTGCAGTATCTACTCCATACTCAGGTTGCCCTGGTATACAGGTCCATGGACAGTCACCAGGTGATTATATTTTTACTGCTGTGAGCCCACCTGGCTCTTGGCACTGAGCGATAATTGGCTTGTGCTGGTTTCCCTGCTTAGGATTTGCTTCCTGACTCATCAATCATGCCCATGAGTTTCACGTGGAGAAAATGTGCCCCTTGTTTATCTAGCCCTGGCAATACCAAACATGGCCTTGGAGACTTGGAAATCCCCAGTCAAAAAGACTTTATCCTAAGAACCTACACGCTTTGTTCTCTCATTTAAGTACTCTCCTCCTCATTATGAAGCCTCAAATCCCTCAGCCCACCCCTCAGCACTGCTCAGTGAAAAGTGAAAGGAAAAGAAATAAAATACAAGCATAGAAGCACATTGGCTCAAATTCACAGCAGGTCTCAGCTGAGATCCATCCGCTGGGAGCAGAAAGCCAGAAAAAGAAGGTGAGATGGTAGAAATCCCTTGGGACTGGTACCTGGCACAGAAGCCCAGTTCTGCATTTGACCAAGATGGCATCAAGAAAAGGCAGACCAGAGCTGTAAGCTCCAGATGGCCTGGGCTCTTGTGTCAACTCTGAAATACGTGCAACTGCACCTTTGTGAGCCTTTGTCTTCCCACCTGTGAAGTGAAGCCTTTGACAGCACAACCTGTAAGGTCAAAACATCATTGAAAGCCTGCAATTCTACTCATTTTTTTTTTAAGGGAGGATCCTTAAAATTTGAGGCCATTCTGAAGGAAGCAGGTACTATTTAGGATAGGAAGACAGTAATTTGTTTTATTTCTATTTATAAATCTTCTATTGTTTTATTTAGTTAATATTTTGTGGCAGTTCTAGGGCTTGAACTCAGGACCTGGGGCACTGTCCCTTAGCTTTCTTTCACTCAAGGCTGTCACTCTACCACTTGAGCCACAACTCCATTTCCTGCGTTTTGCTAGTTCATTGAAGAGAAGAATATCTTAAACTTTTCCTTCATGAACTACTCTTCTTAGATCTCAGCCTCCTAGCAGTTAGGATTGCAAAGCATGTGACACCAACGCTTGACTTTAGTGAATTTCTTTTTGGTCAGTCACAGAGTTTGAACTTGGGGTCTGGGTGCTGTCCTTGAGCTCTTTTGCTCAAGACTAGTACTCTACTACTTTGAGCCACATCTCCACTTACAGGTTTTTAGCGGGGTGAGGATTTGAGTGGTTTATTGGAGATAAGAGTCTCATGGGGACTTTCCTGCCTGGGCTGGCTTTGAACCTTGATCCTCAGATCTCATGCTCCTGAGTAGCTAGGATTACAGGCATGAGCCACCAGAGCCCAGCTTTCAGTTAGTTTTAAATGCCTTATAAGATGCCCTGCTGGGAGAAAACACAGGAAGAGGTGACACTGTTCAAAAAGAAATATACTTATTCCCTGACTTCTGTAACCCTAACTCCTCTGTACATAAAAAAAAACTTCTTTAAAAAAAAAAATAAGATGGGCTGGGAAGTTGGCTCAGTGGTAGAGCACTTGCCTTGCATGCCTGAAGCCCTGGGTTCGATTCCTCAGCACCACATAAGCAGAAGAAAAAAAAAGCCGGAAGTGGCGCTGTGGCTCAAGTGGTAGAGCACTAGCCTTGAGCTGAAGAGTTGAGGGACAGTGCCCAGGCCCAGAGTTCAGGCCCCACGACCGGACCAAAAAAAAGAAAAAAGAAAAAAAGAAGATGCCCTGTTGCTTTTAGGAAGTTCCTACACTGCTCACGAAGGATCTTCAAATATCTGGAAGGTCTTCTCATGGATATCGCCTTCCTCACCTAGCATTGTCCTGGGAAACCCCATCAGACAGAGCTTAAATCCCAGAGACACAAGTCCAGGAGAAATACTTTATTCAGTTGCAGAATGATCCAAGCGTAAAGTCAATTGATCAATGAACTGAAAGAATTACTGGATCCTGGAGTGATCAAAATATTCAAGTATAAGCTGTGCACACAGATCGTCCTGCTGTGGTTGTGCTGGATTTTAGAGGTGGAGATGAAGGTTTGGATTGTATTCGCCAATGACCGGGGCCTTTGGTTTCATGAATATTATGTTTTCCCAAACACATTGCTTTCTCCCACAGGGATCCCTGAAACTGAGATGGTTTGACTCGGTATTATTTGGTGATCACTCCTGCATTGACTTTCTTAGATAAAGGTGCCTTCCTGCTGCTTCTCAATGCTGCCTGCCTCAACCAACAGCCTGTCCAACAGAGTTTTTTTAGGGCTCAGATCAAAGCCTCCTGTGTGCAAAGTGGCCATTGTTCATTAGGGACATATGACCTGCACCTGCTCCACGGAGGTGTACAACTTTCACTGTGTTCCTCTCTGTTTCAGCAGGCTGTGGCAAGATCACAGGGACAGTCACTTTGGTGACGAAGAAAGCCACGCTCTGCCAGTCACAAGCAGGACCAGCTGTGCTGGTTCTGTGTGAACCAGGTGTCTCCTGCTTCCCCAGGAGCCCGCTGCCAAGCCTTGGCACCAGGCAGACCAGCAGCTGCTCCTCCAGCTTCAGTCTTGTCAATGTTTCTCCCCAGCCTGAGAACCAAGTCCACAGTCCCCACCCCCACCTCCCCAGGGAAGCTTGTTACAAAGGGGAGGAAAGAGAATTTTGAAAGAGGGAGAGGCAAGGGCTATGATTACAGAGAGTTGACCAAGGCCATGAAAGGGCAGGAAATGCAGTCAGTGTGAGAACTGAGACTAATTGAAACCTGTCTAAGCTTCCCACACTGGGAATGGCATCATGTGCTCATCCCAGGAGAAACTCAGCCTAGAAAGGATCACAGCAATATTGATCACAGATGGATTCATCATGTCTCCATGCGGCTGTCCCTGAAGCCTCAGTGGAATTGTCAGTGCATGCCATCATAAATCCAAATCGAACCAGCATGATGGAAACAAACAACTTAACTTAGATGATCAATCTGTGCCATGTGCCACGCAAGAACTTCAGGTCTGTGATTCTCTTGAATGAATTTGGACAACAGCTTCTGGGGGGGTAAGGTGAACGTGAGCTCCTACAGGCTTTTCCTAGTTGAAGTCTCTCACTCCCTAGGATGACTCAAGACTACAACTGAGTTGTGTGGGGTTTGGCGCGTATGTCCTTTTCCTTTCCAGAAAACCACTAAACCACTCACCCACTTACCTGTGCCCCATAAGCTACCATCTCCTTATTAGGCCAAATGCTGCAGCTCAACATGGTAGACCAGGAACAAACAACCCATTTTCCAAGTTACTTTCCCTTTGCACACAGACCTGAGGATGTGGCCAAGGGCTAGGAGGGCTGGGTCCTAAGCACTAACTCTCAAGTCAGGAGGAGGTCTGGAGGAGGAGGGAGCATAAATGACTTGAACAGTGACTCATCCTCACACTGACTTCATTCACTTCCTTCATCCATTTGGTCAGTTGTGTTAACCATGTGAAGTCAAAGATTTTGTTGTTGTTGTCATTGTGTTTGTTCTATAGACAGGAAAAGGGGATGGGGACAGATAAAAGAGTGGATATGTGTGTGTGGAGTCAAGATCACAGTGTAACTTCAGCTCCGCTCACCAGCCAACAGTTAATACATCAGTTACCAGTCCTCCCAGGGCAAGATGAGCCTGGGCACATTCACCAGTATTTTAGGGAAATGTTGTTCACAGTACTGCACACAAATGAGGAGTAGATGCCTACAGGTAAAGAATATGACCTATAGTGGAAAATTGAGGGGAAACTGGGCCCTCAAAACATCCACCAACTCTTCAAAATTTACATATGTGAAAATGGAGCCAAGTAAATTGAAAGGGAGTGGAGAGGTAGGAGCAATTGGGGAAGACAATGAAAGGAGTGGCATTGATCCAGGTGCATTATACTCATAAATTGGTATGGTGAATTGAGACCCCCCCCCCCCCCGCTTTGTAGATCTACTTAAAGATAACAATATAAAAACAAGTATTCAATGCAATTTTTTAATCCACCAGTTAGATGGTAAAAGCAATGTTGATTGGCTATAAATGTATGTAATACTTTGGGGTCACAGAACAAGCAACTCAGAATCACTAGAACCAAACAGCACAAAGAAAGCCAGCACACACTTTCTCCTGGCAACTGGATCTTTGGTGGCACCTGTATCCACTTCCTGGTCTCTGAGCTGTACTCTCTCTCTCATTTCCCACAAAGACATATCTAAGCCTTTAGCATTCTCTTTGGGTCTTCCATCCAAGCCTTGAACCTCTTAGGAAATTGTGTTATGCAGGCTAGATTCAGACTTTAAATAAAGTTTTAATGAAACATGGCAGTAGGTTAACATGTCTAAAGGTGCTGTCATAAGATTTCAACTGTTGTGACAGCACCCACAAAGCTTAAACTACTGGCTAATTGGCCTTTTGGGAAATGAATTAGCTGACTTCCTGCACCAATTCATGTGCCTTTAGTGGTTTTGACTCAGTACATATTAAATAGTCTATACTGTTCCTCTTCCCAGCTGGTCTTGCATTGAAATCTTGAGCCAATAAAAAGTGAATGCTCCCTCATGGGTTTCTTCTTTATAATAATTTTAACAAAGTACTATTCAACGTGATCCTCTTTCTTCTGGCACAAACTCAAAGTTGGATCTAGGGATGGAGGAGACAAATGGAAAGAGATAAGTTAGAATCAAGAAATCACATCATCCTCTCTCAAAGTTCACTGCCACCTCTCAAGGCTGTGGAAATATCCTGTGATTACTCCATCACAGATTTCCTCTAAGTACTTTGTATTTGGTTTAGAGTAAGATAATGCAGAAAAAATAGTGTATTATCTTAACTGAAATTTCAGCTGCTTAGTACAATCTTCTTTCTCATGCATGCAAAATCTGATGCAATTCAGTAGGAATTTCCTCCTCCGGTGATCCTGGGCCCAACCTTGTGACATTGAAAACTCAAGATATTAAATTCTGGATTGTGGCAGCCTGGGAAGAGAGCCCAGGAAAAATAGGACACTGGACTTTATATGGCTCAATCATAATTTACATTCACATCATTTGCCTTCCTATTTTACTGCTAGAAATTGTTACATAGACCAATTCCTGAGAAGCATACATTTCCAGTGTGTATAGGAAGAGGAAAAATGAATTGTGAGTAATCACAAGAAGTCTCCACTGCTCCAATCTTTCTTGTCACTGCTACTTTTGTACCTAAAAGAAAGACAAGTATGCACTTGTACAGAATAAAGGTTTACTGAACTGTGGCAACTTGGCTACTGATCATAAAGTCCCATCAGGACGTAGGGGGAGAGGGTGAAGTTTGCTTTAAAATCCTGACTCAGCAAAGATGTCTGTATTAAGAAGAAAACCAGGGGAGAATATTGCTGAAGAATGCAAATGAATTAAAAATAGTCAATAGCTTTTCATGCCAAAAAGGGAATAAATAAGAAGATGAATGAACACAGGCCATTAGATTTGACAATTAGGTCATTAATGGCTTTTCTTTTGTGTGTGCCAAATCTCATTATGGAGAGTTTTAAGAGGATGTCTAAACCTCTTTGGAGTTTCATTGTATGAATGTTGTTCAAAACAGATGGCTGTTTGTGATTCAGGGATGTTTTGTTTCTGAGATTAATTTTTGACTCTAATAAAATTTCTTACCACAAAATAGTAATAATAAGACTAGTTGTTATTATATACCACATATATATTATGGGCCATTATATATATTATATATATACATATATATATATACACATACATACATATAATGGGACCAGCACTTTGCTAAGTACTTTATTCACATTTTTGGTAATATATGACAACCAATCATGTATGGGTATTATATTAATATATTAAATTTTCACCATCAATGCATATCACAGTGCAGAACAGGGCTGAGTTCTGCTTGATTCCAAAGTTCATGGCTTTTCAGCTATATCACAGTTGTGCTTCCCAAAGTATGCAGTGGACAAAGCTGTGGATATTATATCTTGGGACTTCTTAAATAGGAAAAGAGCCTGGTGCCAGTGGCTCACACCTGTAATTCTAGCTACTCAAGAGGCTGAGATTTGAGGATTACAGTTCAAAGCCAGCCAGTGCAGGAAAGTCCATGAGACTCTTATCTCCAATAAACTACTCAGAAAAAGCCAGAAATAGTGCTGTGCTTCAAGTGGTAGAGCGCTAGCCTTGAGCACAAAGAGGCTCAGGGACAGAACCAGGCCCAGTCTTCAAGCCTCAAGACCAGCAAAAAAGAAATATATATATATATATATATATACACTTATATGTATACATATATCTGTATGTATGTACATACATATGTTTCTGAAAAATTATAGCATGAATCTATATATTTAATAGGGTTTACTAGGTACTAGAGAAAGCTGATCTGGAAAAGTCAGCAAAAAGACATATCCTAAAATTATTAGACTTTAGTGCTCTACCACTTGAGCCACAGCTCCACTTCAAGTTTTTCATTTTTTTTTTTTTTGGTAGTTTATTGAAGATAAGAATCTCACAGACTTTCCTGACCAGGTTAGCTTAGAACCAAAATCCCCAGATCTCATATTCCATAGTACCTTGGATTCGGATTACAGGTATGAGCCACCAGAGCCCAGCTTACAAATACATTTTTAAGTATTTGTATATATTTTAAGTACTTTCGGTTCTTAAGCTTTTCTTCTCACAAGGTTCCATGTGTACATGTTTGATCTCTCTTGCTTATATTTTATTCCTATTATGATTATCTCTTGCTCTTTTTACCTCGAGATTTCTTGTTCACTTCATTCTTTTATCTCATGTCTAGCTCCTTTATCCCTTGTATATTTTCAAGTGATCTTCTTTCCCTTGTGTGCCATCTAACTTGGGTTTCACTTCTGAAATAACATTGCCTTTTTATTGTCCCACGATCTCTGCCAAATCCATTTTAGCTCCTTCTTCCACGTGCTGCTCACTTTCTTAGTGCTGAGTCCAGGTATTTCTGTTTTGTAGATTTGCATTATTACCACACTGTGGGTTTTTTTATATAATTCATACTACGCTAGCTTAGAATTTTTAACATTCTTTCATTTAATTCATCTACAGGAAAATCTTGCTATTCTTTCCCACAGTATCATATCTCTCTCTCTTGATCTCTCCGTATAGATGCTGTGCCAACTCTTTATATGACTCATATTTGAATGAGTTTGATTTTCTGAGACCAGTTACTAGAGAGCAGAAGGGAAGAACTGAGGACTCTGGGTTGCACGTTTTACAACTCCTGGGCTTCCTCCTCTGTTGCAGCAGACTCTGTTCCTTTCCCACGTTGCCTCTGTTCAGCGTCACTCCCTCTGGCTTTTTAGAATGCCTTTATTTACATGATCTGATCTCCCTGCTGTCTTACCAGCCACTGCCGCCAGTACAAGGTAGTTCTTCATTTGGGATTGTTGGCATTTGCGGGGGGAGGAAGGGGTTGCTCAGATTTTCTTTAGTCTGCCACCTATGTGCCCCAGAGTTTTTCCATCACCTCACAATGCCATAGCTTGTTATAGCTCATCAAGAATGAGCTATATGGCAGTTTGCTCAGGATATGGGGTGTGGGGTATTCCTAAGATATGAGACTTTCAGTGCTAAAACTAGGGCTCTTCTCACAGACTGGGATGAACTGGCCAGCCTGAATTTGACATGCTCGCTACAGTTGCCATGCTAAAGGGGGCCTTCCCCACTAGAAGTGAACATCAGAGTATTTTCTGAGATTCACCCCAGCCAATGTCTTCTTCAACATCTTCTTGTTGTCCACTGCCAGTGACCCTGAGGCTTCCTGATGACTTCCATTGCTTTCAGGAGCACTGGACAGCTGGTATATATTTCTGTAGTTGAAGAACTTCCTAGGTTACTAATTCAACTGAAAATGAAATTTGTGGTGTGTCTGGGTTTTTTTTTTCCTTTTTATTGCTCTATGATTTCCAAGAGGACTGGTAGAAAACTTAAGAATAAATCACCACCACGCTTCCTCAAATCTCAGTATTTGTCTTCTGTTGTCTTCCATGCTAAGAAGACTTACTACCATTACAATTGAATTTCTTTCTTTTTCTGGTTTTTTGCTGCTGTTGTTTTGTTTCCTTGTCCCTGTCCTATGCTTGAAATCAAGGCCCTGGGCACTGTCCCTGAGCTTTTTTGCTCAAGGCTCGCACTCTACCACTGGAAGTACACATCCACTTCTGGCCTTTTGCTGGTTATTTAGAGATAAATTTCCTGCCTGGGCTGGTTTCAAACCATGATTCTCCGATCTCAGTCTCCTAAGTAACTGGAATACTTAGGTATGAGCCACCAGCGCCTGGCTAACTGAATTTTGTGACCAAGTCAACTGTGTGTGTGTCTGTACTCAGGACAGACAGATCATGCAAGTAACAGCTTATGCAGAATGACAAACAAGATGAATTTCAGGCTGCACATGCTACACAATACAAAAACACACTAAAGCACGTATAAATGGTATGTAAAAGGGACACTGGAGGGGAACTAGTTGGTAAGAGAAGGAAAATAGGGAGTGACAAGAGGTGAACATTAAGTGGTACCATGTAGACGTGTATGAAAATAGCACCCCCCAAAAGAAACAAACACCAAAATCTTAAAAAGAAAGTTAAGAAAGAACAATCCAGATGGGATGAATTATAAGTGTGCTGTAAATGCCACAATGAAAACCCCTGTGTAATTCATGCCTATAAAAATGTTTAAATATGTACAACCTTAAGAACAAGCACTATCTATAAAAATAATAATAATACAGAAAATAAAGAAAACATGAATAGCCAGGCACCAGAGGCTCACACCTGTAATCCTCGCTACTCAGGAGGCTGAGATCTGAGGATCGCAGTTCAAAGCCAGCCCAGGCAGGAAAGTCTGTGAGACTCTTATCTCCAATTAACCACTAGAAAACTGGAGTGGCACTGTGGCTCAAGTGGTAAAGCACTCTCCTTGAGCTGAAGAACTGAGGGACAGGGCCCAGGCCCAGCATTCAAGCCCCACGACCAACAAAAAGAAAACACTGACAACTAAAAAACAGCTTAGAGAATAGAGAGGAGGAATAAAGAAAAAGGTTTTGAATAAACTTTCTTTGAATAGATTTCTGTTTCTTGATTTATGGGTAAATTCATAAGGGTAAGTAGAAAAAAACAGGCAGAATGATTGTTCCTAACACAAATTGTTATAGTGGATACTGTGTATGCATTGTTTTGTTGAATCTCAGCAGTTCTTCAAGGTAAGTAAAAGGAGATCAAAAGCCAGAAAAGTTAAAAGGTCAATAATCATTCATCTAACTAATGTCTGAACTAGGCTGTACACCAAGTACCTGAGACCAGCACCCCTACTCACCCTGTTTCTTTTCAATCAAAGCATGTAGTGACTGCAGGTTCTATGAATAGAAGAGAACCCCTGAGGGAGATAGTATCTTAAAACAGGGAGACTGGGGTGGATAACTGCTGAGCTCCTACCAGATGTGGCAAAAGCTCAAGTATAAATGGTCCAACTGCAGAGAGAACATGGAGGAAGCAAGGAAGTCGGCAACCATATTCATTAAGACTTTTAATTCGATTGCTTCAACAAGCTGTAGAGACATTTAAGACTTGAACAACTCAGTGCATCTGGATTTATCTCTAGACAGAAGCCCATTTTTGATGAAGTGGGAATTAAATTTGCAAATGTTAAGAAACTAGAACAGTTTATCATATTTCTTCCTGATGTTATGAAAAATAATTTTGTGCTAGAGAATGAGATTAAATCCCTCAAAAATCAAATTTAGGTTAAAAAAAAAAAGACAGAGAGAGTGGCAGGTAAACTGGTCTGCCAGAGGGAGTAGAAATATCAGGACTCATTCATGGAAAATGATTTGAACATGGAAAATCTGAGGGTTCATGTCATGGAAGAGATATTAAAAGGAATTTCACTCCTGGAGGCCAGGGCTCATGCCTGTAATGCTAGCTGCTCTGAGATCTGAGGATCATGGGTTGATGCTAGCCGGAGCAGGAAAGTTTGTGAGACCTTCAACAATTAATCACCAAAAATCCTGACATGGAGTTCTGGTTCAACTGGCAGAGAACTAACCTTGGGCAAAAAATTTCAAGTATACGTGTGTGCGCTCACACACACACACACACACACACAAGTTTAGAGAACTTAAAAAGTTCTCAAAAAGTATACTTCCCACTTACACCCCTTCTCAAATTACATATGCCTCTGAAGTCTCAAAGATCAGAATCCATCGAGGGAATTGTCTTCATCTCCAAGCAACCTTCTTGGAGACTCCACTGGGCACAAATTCCAGCATAGTTGATCTTGCCTTCTGCAAAGTGTCTCTATAAATGAAATGAAATTGGAAGTTGCAAGCCTCTGGCTTATAGGAGGAAATCACACCAATTGAGAAGCTACATTTGACCTTCAGTTGTTTTCTGTGATTTTTATGCAGATAGTATTGACTCAAATTAACAAATAAGTTAGTTAAGCCAAGTACCAGTGGCTCATGCCTGTAATCCTAGCTGCTGATGGTCTCTTAGAAATCTTCAGATACTCTCTCAAATTAAAATAAAATAAACACAACATGATCCACCTTTTATCCTATTTCCTAAGGTCCATTGTTGGTTTGTTTTGGAGACAGAGTCTCAATATGCAAAAAAGGCAGATCCTCCTGCCTCTGCCACCCATTTGCTGGGATGATAGGCATGTACCACTATGCCCAACTTTTAGTCAAGCTGATATAGTAGAGTGGAATGATGATTTGATGACATATAGAGACTGGAAATGGATGAAGGCTTGGAAAGGGGGAGGCCAGGTTTTTTTTTTAAAGTTAATAGCAAATGTTCTTATCCAATCCATACTATGTCCATATCCTTAAACATTTAGTTTGCTTCTAACTTTTGCTGTTATAAATATTATTCCAAATATTCTTGATGATTTTCTTAAAAAATTTTAATAAAATGCTTTAAAGAAATTTGAGGTTTTAAATGTTAAATTGAAGAAGTGCTTTTCTCCAAAGTTTGCACAGTTATTATTTGCACTACAATTAGAGAAATTTTCTTTAAATTTATGGCAAAATTTAGTTTTAGAATGGCCTTGTTTGTGGTCATTTAGATAAATGCCCAAAAGTGGCATTGCTGGGTCATAGGGGAGCTCTATGTGGAGTCTTTTGAGGAACCTCCATACTACTTTCCAGAGTGGTTGAACAAGTTTATACTCCCACCAACAATGTAGTAGGATTCCCTTCTGGCCACATCCCTTCCAGTATCTGTTGTTATTAGAGTTCTTGATTATAGCCATTCTAACTGGAGTGAGGTGGTATCTAAATGTTGTTTTGACTTCCATTTCTTTTATGGCCAGAGAAGTTGAACATTTCTTCATGTGTCCCTTGGCCATTCTTATTTTGTCTTCAGAGAAGTCTCTCTTTGAGTCTTTAGCCTACTTATTAATGGGGAGGTTTTTTCTTTGAGGATTTGTTTTTGGAGCAAGGCCATACGAAAGCTACCAGCACAACTATGTTTATTGCAACATTATTCACGATAGCTAAGATATGGAACTAACCCAGATGCCCCTCAGTAGATGAATGGGTCAAGAAAATGTGATATATCTGAATATTGGAATCCTATACTTCCATCAAAAAGAATAACACCATCCCATTTGTTAGGAAATGGAAAGACTTGAAAAAAAAACATATTAAGTGAAGTAAGCCAGGCCCAAAGAAATATAGGTCCCATGGTTTCCCTCATTTGCAATCATTAGTATACATCTACGATAATTTTATCAGATAGGCAGAAAAGCTCAAAAGCTATGTATATATGATCACATAAGATGATGTTAGGTGAAATGAACCCCAAGATATGGGCACAAGAGGTCTTTCTTTGTTGTTGTTGGTGGTTTTGTTTCCTTTGTATGTTCTTCTTCTTATGGCATAATCCCCTGTTGTCACTGTACTTGATTTTGGTACCTTGCATCTTGTATATACATTTGTCTAATTCGGGGATTGGAAGGGGAATAACAAAATGCGGAAACAAGGACACAGGATGACCCATTGTAACAATGATACCCACAAGACAGTATATTGGAAACGAATTTTACAACTTCAGAGGGGGGGTAGAGAGAGAAGGAGGTGGGGAGGGAAGGGATAGTGGGAGACCAACAAGGGAAGGGGTAACAATGGTCAACAGGAAATGTACTCATTGCCTTACTCATGTAACTGCAACCCCTCTGTACAGCATCTTTACAATAAAATAAAATTTTAAAAAACTTAGTTTTATAATTCTTTTGTCAATAAGTAATACAGTTGAAATGGAGTGCAGTGTTTTAAATAAGTTTTGTTGTATTATTGATGAGTTTAAGCACTTTGCAATTACTGCCAATGCTCTGAGAAACGGTTATGTTCTTGGTCAATGCTTAGCATGTTAAATTTTTTCCTCATTGATTCTTTATTTTGTTTTTTTTTTGTCGGTCGTGGGGCTTGATCTCTGGGCCTGGGCGCTGTCACTCAGCTCTTCAGCTCAAGGCAAGCATTCTACCACTTGAGACACAGCACCACTTATAGTTTTCTGGTGGTTTATTGGAGATAAGAGTCTCATGGAGTTTCCTGCCCAGGCTGGCTTTGAACCTCGATCCTCAGATCTCAGCCTCCTGAGTAGCTAGGATTACAGGCGGGAGTCACCAGAGCCCAGCTTCTCATTGATTCTTAAAGCTTGTTTATATCTTAAGGCTTTCAAGTTTTGTGAGTTGTCTCAAATATATTACATATTTTTCCCCAACAGCTCATTTCTCTTTATTTTAAGCCATTAAAGTATAGCTAGCCTATGCAATATGTGAGGCATTATATAGAATTTACTTTAATCAGTAGCTCTTCCTTGCCCTGATTATGTGATCTTAAGCAAATTACATCTCTTCACAAAGTTCCAAGTTCACAAAGTTCTCTATGAAGTGTGAAGAAAAATGGCTACTTAGCAGGGTTAGTGTGAAATTGAGATAGTGTGTATGTCCAATACGATAGAGTTCTTCAATTTCAAACAACATAAATGAACTCTAGCTAATGTGATCAAAACAATTAGTATATTAAAAAGATACTGAAAGAGCTCATGGAAGAGGTAACCAATGGAAGAGGTAACCAATCAGATCTTAGAAAAAACAAGAAAGCCTCGATATCAGGAACCATTCTACAGACTGTCCAGCTGAGACCTGGCTACCACATGCTCCAACTCCAGCTGTTTTTGGTCTGTGGTGTCTATACACACTTTTCAAATTCTGGTGGGGGCCATATGACCCCATGACAGCTCCATCATAGGATTATAGTTTAGTGGTATAATGGAATGTAAGTTTGTGAAGCCCATACCTCATTCAATAACAAAATAGAAGGTAAGGATAGACAGACAGACAGAAAAGCAAAAAAAAAAAAAAAAAAAAAAACAGATTAAAAGGGAAAAAAGAAGTAAGGAGGGAATAAAGGTAGGAGGGACCCCTACATAGTGTGAAGTTTTGTCTGGTAACAATACTGGCCATTCATTACACTCTGCAACCTTTTTTTTCCTGGATCTTATAACATATTTTTTTTATTGTGAAAATACCATACAGAGGGGTTACAATTACATAGGCAAGATAATGAGTACATTTCTTATCAAGCATTGTTGCCTCCTCCTTTGTTTCCCCTTCCCATCCCTTCCCATCTCCCACCCTCCCCAACCCCCCCAACTCCTGGCCAAAGTTGTAAAGTTCATTTTTCGACATAACGACTTGTACATTTCCTTGTTGCAATGGGTCCACCTGTATCCCTATTTAAACAATTTGTTTTTTCCCTTCCCCTCCACAAATTATACCAACATCAAATACAGTGAGAGTAGTGGTTATACCGTGGGGGGACATACAAAGCAACAAAGAAATCATCTTATAAGTATGTTAGAAACAATCACATGAAAGAAAAACATTTGAATATTTATCTTGTGGTTCATGTCACCTAACATCAACTTATCTGACCTTTTCTACTTGTCTCAGACATATACTAGTTATTGAGAAGAGTGACTCCACTGAAGTCAGAATTTTACATTAAATTTCCCATAGTAGGTTACTGTTCACTTTTTGAGCTCATAAAAGATAAGATGGCCAGCCCTTCTGGAGATTTCTGAGCCAACAACCTGAATGTTTTCTCCATACTTGCAGGAGTTAGGCTGAGAGGCAGCCATAAAGAAGAAGCCCACCCTTTTAATGGTCTCCAAACCACTGGGAGGTACGATGCATGCTGAAGTAGATTCTGGGACAGAACGGAAAGACAAATGACAACAGAAAGACAACTGTTCAGAGCCAGCCTTTCCCAAAGATCTGATAGTTCAAAGCCAAGATAGATATTCTAGAGTTCCAAATTTTCAACATAATATTAAAATGATAGAAAATGCTCCAAAACTCCTTCCAAGGTCCTTCTTGGAAGAGACTCTTCTCTTCTGAGACTTTACTTCCTATCCTTTAAAATGCAGTTAAAGATGAAAAGAATACTAAAACCAAAACAAAATAGAAGTTGATCCTCCTCTTTTCTCTTAGAGCCAGTCAGAAATATTATGCAAACTTTCTTTGATGATTATAAATGTACATGTACATACACCAGTATATGTTTCTTCTTTATTTTATTTTATTGTAAAGGTGATGTACAGAGGAGTTACAGTAAGGTAGTAAGTACATTTCTTGTCAAACAGTGTTACCTTTTCCTTCGTTTTCTCCTACTTTCCCTCCCCTCCATTCCTTTCCCCCTCAAGTTGTAAAGTTAATTTCCATCACATAGTCTTGTGAGTATTGCTGTTGCATTGATTCACCCTTTGCCTTTGTCTCACCACTTTGTTATGCCCCTTCCCGTCCCCACATCAGATAAACATATATACAAAACTCAGGGTAGCAAAATCAAAAACAGTGACAATGGAAAAAAAAAATGAAAGAAAAAATAAGTAACTTCACACAGCACATTAAAAAATGCTCTTGTTCCCATATCTTGGATTTCATTTCAATTAGCACCATTTTATATAGTCATATGTACACAGCTATTAAGCTATTATGATCCTCTGCTAGGACTATCTTAGGCACATACTAATTATTACAATGGAGCCTATGTTTCTTTGGATTTGTCTTACTTTACTTAATATGATTTTTTAAGTCTTTCCATTTCCTTATGAATGGGGCAATGTCATTGTTTCTGATGGCAGCATCAAATTTCATTGTGTATATATACCACCTTTTCTTGATCCAGGGCACTTGAGTTGGTTCCATATCTTAGCTATGGTAAATAATGCTACAACGAACATAGGTGTGCTGGTAGTTTTAGTATAGCCTGTTTGTGATCATTTAGGTTAGTGTCCAGGAATGAGATTGCTGGGTCATAAGGGAGCTCTATGTGTAGTCTTTTGAGGAATCTCCATACTGCTTTCCAGAGTAGTTGAACCAGTTTAAGCTCCCATCAACAGTATAGTAGCATTCACATTGGGCTACTTCCCCACCAGCATCTGTTATTATTAGTTTTCTTGGTAAGGCCTATTCTAACCAGCAGATTGCAGGTTCAACTCACAAATGGGACTCAACCCGATCCACTAATTGAGCATCCCTTATGAGAAAAACATTGTATCAGATATTGAGGATATCTTAATAAAAAAAAAAAAAACTGGCTCCAAGCCTGATTGCGAACTTTGTTGTTTTCCTATTTCTATGTTTATTTATTAACAATTTCATTTCAGACAATTTTTAACACATTTTCATGACAAAAAAATCCAAGATGAATAAAAAATTTAGAATGATTCAGGAGTATACGAGAAGCATATTTCCTTTAAAAAGCCCACAGAATACACTTCAATGTCCTTCCTGTATCCATTACAACTCTGTTCCCCAAATTGATCTTGTAAGAAGTTGGGCTCAGAAGTTTCTGCAAGGCACAGTGTCACAGTTCAACTTAGCTCTGACTTCAAAGCCCGTGCTGTTTCTAGCAGACTGCATTTTCTCCCCAGGAAGATAAGGAGTTCCACAAAGAAATCATCTCCCAGAACTGGACAACAGAGCCATTGCTCAAGAGTGTGGCATCTTGAGTCAGTACTCTGAAGACCCATGAAGAAACCAGTCATCTGATCACGTTTCTAACTGGCTTAGTTCACAGATGTTCAACATAGGCCTGTGGAGTAAATGACACCTGCAGTTTCAAAGAAAGACTTTATGGAGGAGAGGAGATAGCAAATGATATCAAACATTTTCTAGAAAAAAAGAGTGAGAGGTGTCAATTCAGGGTGGCAAATTTATTTCACTCCATCTCCTCCTTACCCCAGCATTGAGATAATTTTGTTGTTGAAGAAAAGGAGGAAAGAAGAAAAGGAAGAGGAAGGGGAAAAAAAGAAGGGAAGGAGAAGGAAAAGAAGAAGAAGAATCTCCACAAGTCTGTTCTTTGTAGCACTCATGAATGAGCTTTGATTTTTCAAAGCATTTGAGGTCAATCTCACAAGATAACATGGCATTTCAGAAGCAAATCGAAAATTCCAAGATGGCAAATTTGAAAGTTTTATAGTCATATACTTCTTTGTATGATATAAATCTATTGAACAAAAAAAAAAAAAAGACTCCAAAGAGAGAGATTTTACAGTATATCTGATTTGGATAAAGTCATGGCTCTAAAAGACATTCTCTCGAATTCTCTTTATTGGAAGTGAAGTCTCTATTACCTAGATGCAACCTTTGATTTCATTGTTTGTAGGTGAATGTGTTTCAACTGAAGTTAGAAAACAGAGCTCATCTTGTTCCTACAGCAAACGCCAAGAGATTTTTCAGCATTCTTGTTGCCACTGTCCTTCCTGTCCAAAGGCACACCTCCAGCTAGATTCTGAATGGGGCCATTTTCTAGCTGGATTGGCATCAACCCCACCCATCCCTGGAGGAGTGTAGTTATTAAATTATTTTTTGTAAGATTCATCTTCCCCAAGTCTTTGGGAGCAGTACAGCTGGGAGTCATTAGCTATAATCAGGGGGCAGCCCACAAAAGAAGGAAGCTGTGGGTGAATGCTCTGTCTTTCAGTAGCAGCCATCTGGGCAGAGAGAATTTGGTTTTAAACTCTGGTGGGTGGGGGAAGTTAGTAGGATCTGTTATATTTGGCCTTGACCTCAGACCCTAAACAAAAGATCTTTTTCTCTAAGGCTAGCTTTCTGGAAATGGAAGTCAAAGATAGCAGGAATAAGCCAGGGGAGGGCTCATGAGACATGGTGGTCAAAACAGATAGACTGAATATAAAAGCCAGACACTAGCTGACTGGGGTCCTGGCCTATTTCTAGCTTGGAGATTTGAAGGAAAAGGAGGGGTTCCTCCAGTTGAGAGAGAATTCTGTTTCATGGCCTTTTCCATTTCACACACACAAAGATAAGCACATCTTTTCCATTTCTCACACACACACACACACACACACACACACACACACACACACACACGCACACACACACAGAGTCCTATGCTTGTCTTTTATGTTGTCTCCTTGACATGTTTCATAATAAGAAGTTCTCCATTTCTCACTTTAGCCTTTGTCTGTCTTCTCTGAGGATGTTGCAATACAACATCTTCAATCTTGGTTCTGCTCATTGTTGGCTCTGTGGCTTTGGCGATTAGGTTAACTGTGGGCCTTGCATCCATCATCCATAGAAATGGTGCTTGCATCAGATTGCTAGAAGAATCCATGATGCTGTATACCAACACCTCTAGAACATAGCAGGCTAATAATTTTCAGTGTATATTTATAGCAAATTGTTAATAAAAGTAGGAAAACTCAGCAAATCATTTCATGGAACAATTGAGGGGAAAAGCTACAAGGCCATCAAACTTGGTTGGTATCATCCATGCAGCTATTCATAAGTTGGATGTCTCTGGAACCAAATGTCATTTGGATCTCACATAGTTTTCATCCTTTTAAAAAATTATTTGGCCAGGCACTGGTGGCTCACACCTGTAAACCTAGCTACTTAGGAGGTTGAGATCTGAGGGTCGCAGTTCAAAACCAGCCCGGGCAGGAAAGTCTGTGAAACTCTTAACTCCAATAAACCACTCAGAAATCCGGAAGTGGCACTGTGGCTCAAGCGGTAGAGTACACAACTTGAGCTGAAGGGCTGAGGGACAGCACCCAAGCCCAGAGTTCAAGCCCTACGACCGACCAAAAAACAATTATTTGTACACCAAAGAGTTCGTATTTCATGTCAAAATAAAATACATTTCCACCTTCTTTAAAATACTAAAATTTTGGGAACACTCTGCCAACATACTTAAATAACAATAAACTGATAGGCCTGAATGGAGGATACTTTTTCCTTCTTTTATTTTGTTATTTTCTTTTTATTATTTTATTTTGTTCTTTTTCTTTTATTTTATTTTCTCCCCCCACCCCTTTCTTTTGCACTACTGTGGATTTAATTGAGGATCTCAATACCACTTGAGTTATGACCCAAGTCCTTTTGGATCTAGGTTGTTTTTGAGATAGGTTCTTGCTAACTTTTGCCTGAGCTGGCCTCAAACCATGATCTTCCTTGTCTCTACCTCCTGAGTAGCTGAGACTTCAGAAGTGCACTCTCATCCTTAGCTCAGAAATGTCCGTTTTAGATTAAGATACATGCTTTTGAATTTGCCACAGCCCCCTACTTCTTTGGTATCTAATTTTTATCCTATTTCAGTAATTTACCCTGCCTCCTTCTAAGTATTTGAATATGTGATACCATTTTTTGCCCTTTGTCCCCAAATACATATGTTTGTGAATAAAAGAAAAAGTAAAGTTGCTTCAAGAGGGGTGCTGAGTTAATGGTTGGAGGGCTTTAAGAAGAAAACACATGGCATCTTGAGAACAGAGGTATCAGACCCAGAGTCTCCTCCTAACTTGCAACTGGCTGCTATTATCTACCATGCCATTCCACAAAGTAGATATGTAGATAAAATTATGCCTGTGAGCAAATAAAGAATGGGGCATATAAATGTTTGCTAAATTAGCAAATAGCATGGACCCAGTACTTAAATGAACAATCACTTGCTAACCATTCTCTAATATTATGCCTCCCTTGGAAATCACACAACTAAAAGGGATCTTTAAGCTTTTTCCCCCTACCTTGAACTCTGAGCCTGGGCACTATCCCTGAGCTCCCTTTTTGGCTCAAGGTTAGCACTCTACCACTTGTGCCACAGTGACTAATTGGAGATAAGATTCTCTACGAACTTAACTGCCCTGACTGAGACACTGGTGCCTGGCTAAGATAATTAAATCTAGTGTGTGTGTGTGTGTGTGTGTGTGTGTGTGTGTGTGTGTGTGTGAATGCACTAGTCTTGGGGCTTGAACTTGGGGTCTGGCTGCTGTGCCTGAGCTTCTGGGCTCAATGCCAATGCTCTGCTACTTAAGCCACAACTCTTCTTCTAGCCTTGGGGGGGGGGGTGGAGGGTTGTTAATTGGAGATAAGAGTCTCACAGACTTTTCTGCCTGGGTGGGCTTCAAACTGTGATCCTCAGATCTCAGCTTCCTACATATCCTGAGTAGCTAGGATTACAAGCATAAGCCTCCAGTGCCTGGCGATTTAACCTATTCTTAAATAAACAATTGAAAATCCAAGTAGCTGACAACATAATGAAGTATAACAAAACATTTGAAAAAGGATGTTCACCAAAGGGTACCTCAAACTATGTGAGTCTTCAGTAAGTCTGGGTGCACATGGCAAATCACTGGAGCAAGTCTTTTTATTTCTTTATTTGATTGAGGAGGAAACTGGTTTTAGAAAAAAGAATTTCTTGAACTTCTCATGCTTTGAATTTGAAAATGTAAAGCTCTAGCCAAGTGCCAGTGGCTCCCACTGGAGCTACTCAGTAATTCTAGCTGCTCAGAGCCTGAGATCTAAAGCTCTTGATTTGAAGCCAGCCTGGACAGAAAAATCTGTGAGACTCTTGTCTCCAATCAATCACCAAAAAAATAAGTTGTAAATGGAGCTGTTGCTGATGTGGTAGAGCACTTACCAGTGTTCAATAGTGAATTCACTGGAATTTTTAGTCTCTCTCATTCTTTTTCTACCCTTTTTTAAAAAGAAACTCGATATCAGTGGTTCACACCTGTAATCCTACCTACTCAATAGGCTGAGATCTGAGGATCATAGTTCTAAGCCAGCCTAGTCCCTGAGTTCAAGCCCCAGGAGCAACGCACGTGCGCACACGCCACGCTTGCGCACACACACACACACACACACACACACACAACATTGGCCTTTTGAAGGGTCAAGTAAGTACTTCAGCCATAAATAATTAGTGAAATTGAATGTTACTAGATGATTCCAAGTGGAAGATAACAGACTTGTGGCTAACAATAGTAGGCATAGTGGACTGGGAGGTAGAGATGGGAAGTACGGAAAGTTCTGAATTAGAAAATTTATATGTGATGTCATTATAGTCGTACCCCAACAGCTGAAGTGAGTTATGCTGAAAAGGCATAGATACAGGCTGCAGTGAACAACAAAAGAAAGTTTTGATTATGTAACAACTCAACAGCAAGGGATATCTAAATAACAGATAAAACAAATTATGCTTGCATAAGGCTCTAAGGATGATAAAGACTTTTATGCATGTTTATTCATCTTTATGAAACCAAGAAGAATAGACAGACTAGTTTGTCTCCATTTTGGAGGCAAATGAGAATCAATGAGGATTAATATATCTGAATTCCCCATATCTGTAAATGTGAGAGTTCTTTTCTATTCTCCCAAAACTTCATGTCTATTCCATTCCATTGCTGAGGTTCAGTTGCTATTTTATCAAATAAAAGCCATTGACAATAACTCTCAAGATGATAAAAGCAAGTGTCACCGGATGCAGATGAGGGTAAGTTTCACTCTACAGGTAGGGACTCTCCTCTTAGTGTCCTTGACTTTGATTATAGAATAAGACAGTGGACACGTCATGATGATAAGAAAACTTGGCGGAGCTTTATTGAGTAAGCAAGCAAACAGACAAACAGACAAATAGAAAGGTAGGGGCACACTGGTAACAGAGTATGGGTGCTCTCAAAGGGAGAGAGAGAGATATATACAGCTTCATGTCTGTTAGGGGTATTTATATGATAAAGGCAGAGGATCCAAGTTATGAAACATAGGTGTTTTATCTTTGCTGTAATCAATCCTGGGGTTACTTTCTGAATTTCTGGATGTCTGTGCATTCTTTCCAGGTAAGAATGCATTCTGCCACAAAACAGATCCTCCTGAAGGTGCCCTGTTACCTGTATTTTGGGTAAGAGGTTGCTTAAGTTTGGGGGAAGCATTGTTCTCAGGATGGCATGCATCCTGGAAGATAAATGTTCATTCGTGGGGTGAGAATTGCATCTCTCAGGAAGGAATGCATTCTGTTGTCTGTCCCTTTTGAAGCAAAGATAGTGGTTCTGTGTTTCTAAAGGCCATGTTTTGAGTTGCCTTCAGCAGGCCTCATTTTCCTCAATTTATCCTCCTGCAGAAGGAAAAGGCTCATCAGTTAGTGAACTAGGAGAGATGAGATCTGCTTCAGAATGATGGACTTGCAGGAAAAGAGAGAAATGGAAGAGTTATCCAGGTGGAGAAAGTACAGGACATTATGGAGAAATCAAATCAATAGCTATACTAGTAAAGAGGAATAGCAGACAATCAGGAACAGTAAGGGACACTATCCAGAAGGGAGTAGAAAGCATCAGGGTTTTAAAGGAAAAGGACACTGAGAAAGGCATTGTGACAAGAGCCTTTAAGATCATTCATAAAGAGAAAGAGAGAGACAGACAGAGACCCAGACCAAAAAGGTTATGGATGATGAGATCGATTAACAAAAAGACTTGGAAATAATTATATAAATAGCCAACATAGAAGAGATGGGTGTTTGCAAAATAGAAAATGAGCAAATTCACATCAGAGAAATTCCAGAGACAGTTTCCAGTGAGAGGAACTCAAGCGACAGGATCAAAATACAGATAAGAAGACACTTGAAACAGTTTTTATCTTAAAGAGTCTCTATATTTAGACCAATCCAGAAGCAAATGAGGTTAAGAAATGTTTATGTTACAAGATTTGCGTGTTGAGCACTGTTTTCCTCTTCTTGGTTTCAGGGCAGCCAGACAGAAGAGATTAAGTGTAATTAAATATAAAAAGTATCAATTAGCACTGATTCTCTCATCCAAAGAGAGAAATGACCAGTTGGGAATAAGTGATCTAATCCTCTCCCAGACTTCAGATGGAGTCCGAAACACAGACATCCATCTAATCACATGAGAAAGACATCATGGTAAATGTTTCCTGTTCACATACAGGCTATTTCTCCCAGCCAACCCCCTCCCCCAAATAAGCCTTGTTTGGCAGACATACCACTGTCTTGACCAATAATAGCTGATGTCCTGCTCACTTCTCACACAAATCTGACAGCTTTGGGGGTGAAAGGGAATGTCAGCCTGAAATGACGTTTTTGGCACTAACTGGACATTTAAGACCTTCAGATCTAAAAAAGAGAAGTTAAGTGTGGGGAATCTGGCAGCTAGAACATCCGTAGCACGCGTTTCACTGTCATTAGCTCTTACCAAGTAGATTTTTCAAGTCCCAAAATGATTTTACATTCTCAGAATGGGACATTCTAGGACGGTTACTTTCTGTGATCACCTTGTCATCCCATTGGTCCCATTTCCTCTCTGCTCAGCCGATTGAAGTGGGGTCGCTGGGTCTAACCAGTGCCATCTTGACCACATGGAGGGTAGAGAACTGAGTTTAACTCCCGCCATCTTGTCCTCATGGTGCAGGAAAGTGAAGTCCCACTTCCCAGTTGAGGGTCATGCCTGAATTCCTAGAGTCATGGGCAAGGAATTGGACAATAGGTTACTGGACCTGCCAGTCCTGTGCCTTGAACTTGGAAGAGTCTTGAGTTTCCTGTGACCCTGCCCCTTGCCTCTGGCACTATTTAGGCCCAGACCAGCTCAGGCACCAATATGCCACGGCTCATGCGCTCCCTTGCCTTCTGTCTCCCGGCTCTTCTCTGGTCACCATAGTGTCCCACGTCAGCTCTCCATTGGGGTTGAGCTGGTTTGTTAATATTGTTTTTCAGCTCTTTCTTTCCTCCTCTGCTCTCATGGCTCAGTTTTCTGAGGATGAAGTGTTCGAGGAGCTGTAGGTCTTTGCGACACCACTGCAATCGCCAACTTTCCAATAAAGACTCCCAATTCAACTTCTCAAGATGCAGCTTCTCTGTTTCTCATGGCTGAAATACCTTACAACACAATGCAAACAACATTTCCACATCACCAATCTGGCTTTGCTGGGGCAATGGGGCCTGGTTTCCTTCCACTTTCCCCTCTCCCCTGTGCATGTTGCACAGCCTTTAGGGAGAATTTGAAACCTAAGTACTTTCTCCACATCTGGTGCCAGGTTTAATGACATCAAACAATGAAGTTGTGTATTTGTAAAACAACACCACCAATAATAATAATAATAATAATAAACTGGCAAATCTCTCTAACTCAAACACATCTGAAGCCTTCCCTAGAGTATATCTGACCTTATTGAGATGACCTCCATCTGAATGAGTCTCATTCTTCTGAGCTCAAACTCCCTTTATTATCAAGATCAGCCCCCAGGGATCTGCCTCTGCCTCCCACTGTGTTCCCTGCTTCTCCATCCTGAGTTCCTATGACAGAGGTCTTTTTGCCAGGCACATCTCCATCATGTGACATCATGGTTTTCCTACATTTTCTGGAGCATCTCTAACATGAGATGGTGATGTTTGGAATCTCACTATGCCTTAAAGGTAACAAAGAATAAGAATGGAAAGAACTTTCTCTCCGTATCAGTTAAAGGTAGACATGCATTGGCCATTCTTCACTACAAAAAAAATTCCTCAAGATCACAGCTCAAAGCCAGACCACACAGGAAAGTCCATGAGACTCTTATCTCCGATGAACCACCAGAAAACCAGAAGTGGAGCTGTGGCTCAAAGTGGTAGAGCATTAGCCTTGAGCCAAAAAGCTCAGGGACAAAATCCCGGCTCTGAGTTCAAGCCCTATGACCAACCAAAAACAAAAAACAAAAAAACACTTTGAGGGGCCCTCCCTCCCTGTTTGTTATAGGAATTCTCACTTATCCCATCAATCATCCCTGGCTTCAGACCCTCTATTTCACTCTCCTGGGCCAAGCAATAAGGCCACGTCTTTGTCTCATCCTCACTCAGCCTCAATAGGCCACTCTTCTCAACCAAAAGACCATTAAGGCTAATCCAAAACAATCAACCCACTAGCAATACTATGTTATACGACCAAAGGTAAACATAATAAGTGGGTTTTCTTTTATTACAACTGGTTTTCTGCTTCATAGAGAGACTTTTCCCATATTCTTCAAGGAATGACTGTATGACACCCCTTTTTCCTGACACACACAGCAGTGTCCCAGGAATGTGGTATAGTCCTGAAAGATATGGGCCTCAGGAGCAGTCAGGTACACTGGGCCAACCCCGCTGAAGACTCTAAACACCACTGACTTATCCAAGATGAAGCAAATTTATCATCTTTCCTTGCTGGTACATCTGTTCTTACTCCCCTAGATGGGCCCAATTCTCACCAGTGTGGTGGCCTCACCCTTCATAGTTCATTAGTACTTTCTCTTCAATTCTCCCATAATACCAGCCATGAGCTTGCTGACAACTATCTTTTCAGCTGAGGTAGAACAAGACAAAGCTCTGCCATCTATAAACAAATGGTAATCCCTATAAACACTCTTTACTGATATTTTTATTTTGTTTATATATCATCTCTTTTGTTTTTTATATGCTTCTTTAGTACTTAAAGCACTTTAAGACAGTTATCTTAAAGTCTTTGTCTAATAAATCTGCATCAAGTCTCTTCAGAAACAGTTTGGTTTGTGCTTCCCTCTGAATGGGCAAGAATTTTATATTTATGTGCTTTTTGATTTGTTGTTGTTGTTGAAAATTAGACATTTAAACCTAATAACATGGGATCTCTGGAAATCAGATTGTCTTTCTTCCCAGGGTGTGTCGTGTGTGTGTGTGTGTGTGTGTGTGTGTGTGTGTGTGTGTGTGTGTGTGTGTGTGTGTGTGTGTCTGTGTGTCTGTGTGTGTCTGTGTGTGTCTGTGTCTGTGTCTGTGTGTGTGTCTGTGTATGTGCGCACTCGTGCAGGCACACACACATGATTATTATAGACTGACTCTGTGTTGAGGACCAACCAGAAGTATTAACTTAAGGTCATCTTGGTCATTTCTGAGTTTGCAGCCTTCCCTGGGTATACATGATAATTTCTTAATTCCACTTGCATATGTAGTTTTAAAGGGAAAGGGGAAGTTCTAGCCCTTTAAATCACCCAGAAGTCACGTCTACTGGGGTGGAAGGCTTGTATTCATGTGGAAGGTGCATCAATGGCGGCAATGTCCTTGGGGCCTCTGTGGTTTTTCCGAAGCAGCATACAAGCTGCTCAGGGACACAGTGGCATGCCATAGGGCAAAGGGTGAGGGATGAGTGGCTGCTAATATGCTCAGAGTGGATATCCAGATCCACAACTTACCAAGGCTTTCCATGGAAGTTGCAAGCCTTCAACAGATAAGCAAGTTCCAAAGAAGTTATACCAGATTTTGCCAGTGCAATGGTGGAGACAGATTCCTAGTGCATCCTTCTGGCATCTCCCAGAATCCTCTCTGCCAAGTAATCTTTCATATGAATGTTAATAAACTTCCTACTGTAAAGACACTTGAAATACCCTTTGCCAGCTGGGAGAGAATGAGGGAAAGGATGGCATTGTCCAAAAAGAAATGTACTCTTTACCTGACACATAACTGCAACTCCTCTGCACATCACCTTTGTAATAACAATTTTAAAAAACTTTAAGAAATCAGTAGCCTTTCTGTATACCAACAATACACAAGGAGAGAGGGAAATCAAGAACACAACTCCATTTGCAATGGCTTAAAATCAGAAAGAAAAGGGGCTGGGAAGGAAGGTGGCTCAGTGGTTGAGTGCTTGCCTTGCACGCATGATGCCCTGGGTTCAATTCCCCAGCACCACATAAGCAGAAAAAGCTGAAAGTGGTGTGCTGTGGCTGAAGTGGTAGAGTGCTAGCCTTGAGCTGAAGAGCTGAGGGACAGCGCCCAGGCCTAGAGTTCAGGCCCCACGACTGACAAAAAAATAAATAAAAATAAATTAATTGAAAAAGAAAAATCCTTTGCCTTCACAATGTGAGCTTTGTTTGTATAGAACCAGTGAGAGATCTGGAATTTTTTTTTTTTTTTGGTCGGTCATGGGGCTTGAACTCTGGGCCTGGGCGCTATCCCTCAGCTCTTCAGCTCAAGGCAAGCTCTCTACCGCTTGAGCCACAGCACCACTTCCGTTTTTCAAGTGGTTTATTGGAGATAAGGGTCTCACCGACTTTCCTGCCAGGCTGGCTTTGAACCAAGATCCTCAGATCTCAGCCTCCTGAGTAGCTAGGATTACAGGAGTGAGCCACCGGCACCCGGCTTGAGATCTGGAATTTTTTTTAACAAAATTCTCCAAAGTTACAAAGGAGGAGGCTGCAATGCTTGGTAAGAAATGTATGCATTATCCTGCCCATGTAATTGTAACCCCTCTGTACAGTATGTTCTCAAATAAAATAAAATTAAATTAAAAAAAAAATTCTCCAAAGTTGATGGAGAAGATGGAAAAAATAAACATAAAGTAAATAAACATAAAATATTCTAAGGAAATTTCCATCCATTATCTAGGATTATAAAAGATTGTTATATAATGCATATTAATCACACTAAAGGTAAAACATTTCATTGAGAAGAAGAGATCAAAATTCCCAACTAGTCTTCAGAAAACTGTATTTGCATATATAGGCATTTAAGAAGATATCTTTCACTAAAACGTCTCTCAGTGCTATGCGCATAGAAGACAAATCAAATACATACCGACAATCTTATCAGGGTGTACAATTATAGGTAAACTCAAGAAGGTACACAAATAAAACTTAGAAGTTCACCTGAATATCAGTGCATTTTCCCACACTATTTATATTATAACCTAAAATTTTAGAATAAATAGCAGTATTCAAGGAAGGCCGAAGTTTGCAGAGGCAAATGCGGACATGAATGTTTTAATCATTGCTCCATCTCAATCAGTTGAGATCGTCAATTCTGTTTGGGAGAATTGGGCTACAGTAGTTCCGGTGTTGAAATGCCATTTTTGAATGTTGATACAACCCCCTCCAACCTATTTTCCCCTAACTCCACTACAAAATGAGTGAAAGGACCTAAGATTTTGAAAATCTAATGTGCCTCACTTGCCTGGATGAGTATGGTTCTACAGAACAAAGAACATGCCCATTCATCTTCCCCAAAGCACTAGGCACAGCTGGAGGGAAAGAAAAGGAACCCCATTTTAAAGCATTTTAAAGCTGCTCTCCATTACAGACTACAAGTTGCTGCGTTTAGGATCTGAAATCTGCTTACTTTAACCCATCTTTGTTGACACAGCCACAAACTTCAGCAAATACTGAAACCAGACTCAACTAGATTTCTTAAAAACTTTCACATGTGAGCAAAATCTCCCTCCCCCACCTTTGATTTTTGCCTAGTGTTCATCTGCTATAATCTTTTTTGCCAAGTTCTAAAAAGGAAATCTTGGAGCATTTTCTATTCTATATTTTACAGTAAAGGGGGAAAAAAAAGCCAATTGGACAGCACTTATCCATTTCAAGCCATAGTAAATTTTGCTTCTTCATTCCCGCAAAGATTTCTTTTTTCTTACAGTCATCATTTGTATTTATATTTCACAATCAGCCCTTCTAACCCATGGGACTCTTCCACTACAAAGTAATTGGGATCATTGGATCTGACTTGTAGAAGAAAAAATACATAAATAACAATAAATTACCAAAATCAAAAGCTAAGGCTTTTGATGAGTTTTTGATTTTTTTTTTTAAATTTTTTTGGTGGAGCTCTGAATGTGTTCACACTTGGCTGAGAGAAGCATGCTGTCTTTATGTAAATCAAGGGTTCATGTCCTCTGACCTTTGTCCTCTGACCTGATATCATCAATCTTGTTAGGCACCTTTTCTTTCTCATGCAATAAATGGCCACATTGGGCTAATCCTGGAAATTTTCTGAGCCTCTGGGATCCTTGCCACTTCATCTGGGTAGTACTTTTGGTTCCTGAAAGCTTGTGAGTAGACTACTGTCATTTAATGCTACACCCAAGCTTCCTAGCTATGTGTGGAAGACCCCAATAATCACATTTCTGAGAACCCATCCCCCTCTCTCTTGTGTTCCTACATCCCTGTAGACATAGCCTCAACTCTTGACCCTCAAATATGCCCCACGGTACTTACCTACACATCTCAGTTTCAGCTTCTCTTTCTAGATTAACCTCATTCTACCTGCAAAATTCAGATCCAGTTTCCACAGCACCTTAACCGTTGAAACTTCCTTGATTTCATCCAGAATCAAACTCTTTCTTCTTCCTGTTGACTCCTTATGGAAATTTTCACATTTGAGGAGATGTTAAAGCTATTGATATTCAGTGTCTTCCCTGTTCGATAGACAGAAATCTCAATTGCCCATCTTTCTATTTCCCTCTCAACTCCATTCCAAGGCCCAGTGTCTCAATAAATGTTCCTAAAATGTTTCATAGGTTTAATAAATAAAGTTAAAAATTTACTTCACTACACTGCTCTCTTCATATAAAAGTGAGTATAGAAAGAGGTGAGCATATTCACTAATTAGCTTAAGATAATCTAAGGAAAGGGGCAAGCAAGTATTCATTGTGAAATTTCCAATGTCATTGATGAACATAAGCCATTGAAACAGGCACTTTGAAGTCTTCTGATTTCTTCAAGCTCCCTAATCTGGGCTATTAAAACTTAGGAAAAGCAATATGTATGTCTTGCAACAGACCTCCCACTTTCATGTTCTAGCAACAGCTCCAGCCATGTCTCCTATAGCAAGCTTCCTCAGAACTCAGGAAAGATCTCTGCATCTGCAACTGTTGAGACAACCTCAACCTCTTTCAATCCCTGAAACTTCAGACTCTCACACCATAACAAGGCTGGCTCTCGAGTTCATGTATTGTGAGATGGAGGAGGAGTGTTAGAAAACGTGATGAAATATCAGCCCTGAAGGCAGGCAAGGGAATTATCCCTCCTGCCTTGACTGCTGTTAACTGACCATATTCCTATGCCATGAGCAACAAGAAGCAAGACTTTCTTAGAAACCGAACTCCTCCCATCTTTTTTTTTCTGTTGTTGGGGCTTAAACTCAGGGCCTGGGCACTGTCCCTGAGTGCCTTTTCTCCAGGCTAGCGCTCTACCACTTGCGCCACAGCACCACTTCCAGCTTTTTCTGTTTATGTGATGCTGAGGAATCGAACCCAGGGCTTCGTACATGAGAGGCAAGCACTCTGCCACTGAGCCACCTTCCCAGCATCCTCCATCTTAAACAGTCACCTAGGGGTGTCTCAAGTTTGACAAATGCACTTTTCTTGCACACAGGTAATTGAAATATCCAAAAAAGGAGTGTGATCAGAGGAGCTGCCTTTGAAGCCACAGCATATGTGACATTGCTAGTCGAGATCTTACACCACACAAACAGCCTGAGCTTTCCCTCTAAACTGGCCCTCATTACTCTCACTCTCCTGGGTACCTGACACAAGGGCCTGCTCATTCCTCTCTGTGCATGCTGGACACCTTCTCAGCTTTACATGTCAGCTGATACTCTCTCCTTTTAGATGAGATGGAGCACTTTAAAGCTTTGCTTCAGCAGCACCTCCACTGAGTCAGTCTCTAGGTGGGCCATGTGTCTCCACATTTGTCCTTACGTATGACTCTATTTAACGTGTAAGGTACCTCTATGGCCGTTGCTAGCCTAAAGGATGAAGATGCGTTCATCTTTGATCTCCAAAAATTAGCATAATGCGTGATGTATAATCCTATGCACTCAGGTCTGCCCTCCACTCTGTGGGATAGAATCTGAACCTTGAAATGTCCACTCAAGCTAAGAATTTCCCAAGCTTCTTTTCACCTAGGTAGGATCATCAAGGCTGTCCTCTCTGTAGGACATTAGTAGCAGTGATGCCTGTCTGAAGAAATGGCTGGCTGGGAAGGTAGCTCAGTGGTAGAGTGCTTGCCTTGCATGCATGATGCCCTGGGTTCGATTCCTCAGTACCACATAAGCAGAAAAAGCAAGAAGGAGCATTGTGGCTCAAGTGGTAGAGGGCTAGCCTTGAGCTGAAGAGCTGAGGGACAGCACCCAGGCCTAGAATTCAGGCCCCACAACTGAGAAAGAAAGAAAGAAAGAAAAAAAGAAAGAAAGAAAGAAAGAAAGAAAGAAAGAAAGAAAGAAAGAAAGAAAGAAAAGAAAGAAAGAAAGAAAGAAGAAAGAAAGAAAGAAAGGAAAGAAAGAAAGAAAGAAGGGAGGGAGGGAGGGAGGGAGGGAGGGAGGGAGGGAGGGAGGGGGGAGGGAGGGAGGGAGGGAGGGAGGGAGGGAGGGGGGAGGGAGAAAGGAAGGAAGGAAAGAAAGAAAGAAGAGAGAGAGAAGGGAGGGAGGGAGGGAGGAAGGGAGGGAGGGAGGGAGGGAGGGAGGGAGGGGAGAAAGGAAGGAAGGAAAGAAAGAAAGAAAGAGAGAGAGAAGGGAGGGAGGGAGGGAGGGAGGGAGGGAGGGAGGGAGGGAGGGAGGAAGGAAGGGAGGGCTGTGCTGATTTACGTGACTCACACCTGTATTCCTAGGTAATCAGGAGACTGAGATCTAAGAATCATCGTTTGAAGCCAGCCTAGGAAGGAAAATCTGTGAGGCTCTTATCTCCACCAAAAAGCCAGAAATGGAGCTGTAGGTCAAGTGGTAGAGTACTAGCCATGAATATAAAAAGTTCAAGGGCAGTATTCAGGCCCTCAGTTCTCCACTCTTTTGTTTCCCTTTGTATCCACAGGAAGCAGACGTTCAGAGGTTGCGTAGATGTACAAGACTGAAGGAACCAGAGCTCCTGCGCCAGTGCATGGATAAAAAGCGTCCCACCCATCTGGGAATGGCTTCATTAGCCTGTGATACTGAGAAAGAAACAAACTTCTACTGTGCTAAGCCACTAAAGTCTGAGGCTTTATTTGCTACAGAAGCTTTCTCCAAACTGATATAAATGAATTCTCAAAAAACAAAGCTTATTTCATCTAATTAAATAATCCAGTGTCACCAATATGCTTTTGCTTATGCCTCTAAGGTCTAAATTACAAAGTATGAAAAAAGGGGAAGGAAGGAAAGAGAGTGGGCAGGAAAAGAGAAGGGAGAGGAAGGAAGAGGGGGAGAGGAGGAGCGGCAGAGAGGGAAAGAAGACATATACAATAAAGAATTACAGTCAAACTGCCACTTCAGCCATAATATGCATTAAATCCTCAACATCAGCTGGGTACATTGCAACCAGATTGCTTGTTAATTTGCTACTGTATCCCTCTATGATCCTTAACATTCCCTGAGATACGGTGCCATTCAACCTATAGAGGGTGACTTAATTAGTAACTAAAATTATGAGTACTATGCCTTTGCTTCCTTTCAAAATGTTCCAAAAAAGAAAAAAAAAAAAATCAAATCTCCTTAAATCTAGAGTACATAGTACCTAGTAATCTACAAAATAATCTCTCTTCCTCCCTCAATACCAAGACAGCTATTTCTGCAATGATTTTCCTTATCCTGAAAACAGGTTATATTATTAGTATTATTATGTGTCATTAATAATAATATAGAAAGAACATTCAGACAGTATTTGAGGAGGAGAGACAGGAGGAATGAGATATTGCTAAAACAGGAAAAAATAATAATAATTCAACTTTTATATCAAGGAAAGGCAGAAGTCACCACATGTGACAAAGAGACTAATAGAAGCTACCCTCTAGGGTCCAGGGGCCCAATTATTGTCATATATATAATGCTAAATTTTGCCCTGTCCTCCTAATCACACAGCAACTCACTGTTTCTGTTTATCTCCAACCCATTACCCAGTTGTACAGTAAATCTGCATTTCCAGAAATGGCCTAAAATAGAAACCCAGGCGGGCTAAATTTGTTTTGGGACATATAAGGCAACAGCTAGAAATTTTTAAATGACCAACTTGTATTCCACTGAGGTACTGAATGAATTGATTAGGGGAAGAAAAGCTAAAAATTGAACGGCATTTTTTTAGGGGGGAATAGGCTGAGGTTGAATACTGCCAGTGAGAATACGTAAATATCAAAAGACTATCAATCATCATTGATTATCAAATTCAATTGTGAGTAAAAGTGAAATTGAATGGAAAGTGAGAAATGTCATCTTTTTCCCCTCCCTGTAACCCTTTGCAATCAAGGCAATAATAGAATTATGCCATCAGAAATACACTGCCATTCCTACTACTAAAATTATGATAGGGGATAGTAAGGTTTCCACCAGCTAGAGGCTAAATCTCTCGGTTCAGATAACCTTTGATCAGATTGGGTCAGCACATGTGCTAACTGAATGATCCAATATCCTGTGATTGATCCACTTACAATATGGGGGTGTGTGGTGCTGCCCAGGAGAGAGAGCTCTCTGGAGAGACAAGCCCAGCTATTGTCTGGCTGCTCTCGTGTGAGCCAGTGGCCTGCGGTAACCCTCGTGCTCTGAAATACTCATATTGGTTATTTCGAAGTTGGGTGCAGAATTGTGCTTTCCTGTGTCTGTCACTAATGACTTGCAGCTGTTGCTAATCTGTGCCTCTGATTTCCTTTGATTACTATGTGTATTGATGCATGTGGTAAATAGGCATCTGCCAGGTGCCAGCACAATCAGGGGGGGAAAAAATATATAAAAAGTTCCCTGTTTCAAATTCAATGTGACATTGTGCAAGTTGAGAGGCAGCCATTTAACTATTCACAGGAAACAGCTTCCCGGGGCACCTCCGGCCTCCTGGCCAGAGACTTTCCTCCCATCCTCCCCCTTCAGACTCCTCCCCCCACGATGCTTTCTTTTGGATTGTTTTCAGCCATGAGTAAAGGGTTTCCACACCATGTGACATCAGCAGAGGGAAATATCTAGATGGGTGACTGGGACCCCAGTTTGTAGAATGGAAGAAGCTCACCTTTGGTCAATTTAAGTTCACCTGTCCTATCAAATTCCAAATGTTTCCCCATAGCTGTCATACAGAGCTTTTTCTGTCTGAAGAGCACATCTTACTTAGGAAAGGGCCTTACCTAGGAGGAGGTGGCATCTCCTTCTCCCTGAGGAGAAACAAGATAATTCAGAAGGAAACAGCCAGCTAGAATCTTTCCCAAGAAAGAGTCAGAGTCCAACCCCAAACCAGCACCTATGGACAAAGGAAAGTATTTTCCATGGAGCATTCTGTTTAGTTATTTATTTACTTATTTATCTTTATCTATTTGTTTATTTGTTTTTAGTTATGGGATGGAGTCTTGGGAAAGTCATGGACAAGAGAAGAGTTTAACCATTTCTTCCTCTCATGCAGCCATATGAAAGAGAAGAGTTTCTCATGTCCCTGGGTGGGGACTTCCAGCATGGCTGAAAGTCTACTTTCAAGACAGTGTCCTTGAGTAGCTATAATCCTAGCTACTCAGAAGGCTGAGATCCAGAGGGTCAAGGTTCAAAGTATGTCCAGTCAGAAAAATGCCTCAAGAGGATATTCCTAAGAGTGATCACAAAAGCTCAATAGATAGCTATATAGATATGATTATATGAAATAATATCTTACAAAATGATCTCTAAGAAATGGAAACAAGAGAGTTTTGTTGTTGCTGCTGCTGCTGTTTTTGTTATCTTTCCCCTTTTGTCTTGTTTGTTAGTCTTTGAGAGGGGAAGGGAAGCACAGAAATGGAAGGAAAGAGGGTCAGCAAATGCAGCTGACGAGACACTATGTGGAAAATGAACTGTACAACTTATGGGTGGGAGAGAGTGAGCGAAGGGCTGATTTAGTTCAAAAAGAAATACACCTATTACCTGAGTTATGTAACTGTGACCCCTCTGTACATCACCTCTGCAATAACAATAAAATATATTTTTTTAAAAAGAAAGAAAATGTCTCAAGATTCCATCTCCAAATTAACCAGCGAAAAGTTGGACTGGAGGCATGGTTCCAGTGGCAGAGCACCAGCTGAACAAGCTCAAAGCCTGGAATTCAAGCCCTAATCCTTAAGGAAAGAGAGAGAGACAGAGAGAGAGAGAGAATGAGATTGCGTCCCAATGAGCTGTGGGTGCTAGCTTTTCTTATTCAGCAGGGAATATTGCTGTTTTACAGGTGTCTCCTTCTATCTGTGTATCATGAAGACCACACTGAAGTCACACTTTGATTTGTTCACTCTTGTTGCCTGTTTAAAAGTATATATCCTTCCAGGTGCTGGTGGCTCACACCTGTAATCCTAGCTACTCAGGACGCTGAGAGCTGAGGATTGTGGTTCAAAGCCAGCCCAGGCAGGAAACTCTGTGAGACTCTTATCTCCAATAAACTAATCAAAAAAGCCAGAAATGGTGCTATGGCTCAAGTGGTAGGTAGAGCATTCGTCTTGAGCAAAAGAAGCTTAAGGACAACACCCAAGCCCAGAGTTCAAGCCCCAGGACAGACTTCCTCCTCTAAAAATAATCCTCAAATGCTGGGGCTCATTTATGTTTTCAACATTGCTGGCAAGAACAATAAAGATATAGCAGATAGCAGATATTCATTTGAACTAGTTGCTGAATTGCAAGGCTAAATACCCCAAGACAAAAGCCAATGAATAAAAGCTAGGCAAATGAGACATAGAAAATCAGAGTATAAGGTCTGTTGTGGTGGCTCATAGCTGTGATCCCAAATAGGTTAAAGGGAAAGTTAGAAGGATCATTCAAGGATCATTGGCAACCATATTAGTGAGACCTTATTGCAAAGAACAACCTGGAACCTAAGCTATGTAGGAGATAGAGGAAGAAGGATCACATTCCTAGCTAGGCAAAAGTGCAAGACTCTAACTGAAAAACAAACTAAAGTATAAAGGGCTTGGGGGCTTGGCTCAGAAGATAGAGTAATTGGCTAGCATAAGGACCTGGAGTTCAAACTTCATTATGAAAAGAAGGGAGGAAGGAGGGAAAGAAGGGAGGAAGGAAGGAAGGAAGGAAGGAAGGAAGGAAGGAAGGAGGGAGGGAAGGAGGGATGGAGGGAGGGACGGAGGGAAGGAAGGAAGGAAGGAGGGAGGGAAGGAGGGATGGAGGGAGGGGACGGAGGGAAGGAAGGAGGGAATAGATAGAGGGAAGAATCTGGCAAGAATCTGATTTTTTTGGGGGGGGGGGTCCGGTCGTGGGGTCTGAACTCTGGGCCTGGGCACTGTCCCTCAGCTCTTCAGCTCAAGGCTAGCGCTCTACCACTTGAGCCACAATGCCACTTTCAGCTTTTTTCTTTTTGCTTATGTGGTGCTGAGGAATCTAACCCAGGGCCTCAGGCATGCAAGGCAAGTGCTCTACCACTGAGCCACCTTCCCAGCCCAAGAATCTGATTTTTTTAAATACTCACATGGGTACTCTTAAAGCCCATACTGGACCTAAGACACTATGCACAAGCAGAGTTCAAGAGCAATTGGTCATTTTTTTCATGAAATATAATAAACTATCCACTCTAAACATCCAATATCTATGACTCCGAAAATTAGCTAGTAAGATAGCATGCTCCAGACATAGATGTAAGCAGAGAAAAAGACCTATCAACATGTCATCTGGACATTCAGAAGAAAACCCTTTGAACCAGACAAAACACAAAACTAAGAATAAAACAATAAAGCAAAATCTTGAGTCATGATTTTTGCTTTTTGGAAAGAGCAAAGCAGGTTGAATATTCCTTGTCTGAAACACTTGGAACTAAAACTGATTTGGATGCCTGGCTGTGGTGCCTCACACCTGTAATCCTGGCTACTCAGGAGGTTGAGATCTAAGGATCACCACTCAAATCCAGCCTTGGCAGGAAAGACCATGAGACTCTTCTCTCCAATTATCGATTAAAATGCTGGAAATGGCACTGTGCCTCAAGTGTAGAGTACTAACCTTGAGCACACAAGCTCACTAGAAGCTCACTAGCGGTGCCCAGGCCCTGTCCAAGCCCCAGAACCAGCAAAAAATAAAGTGATTTGGATTTAGATTTTATTTTCAGAGTTTGGGCACACTTGCATAAAATGATAAAAAAAAATACTAAATATTGCATATGACCTTTAAAGAGTGCTAAAACATAGCACAGATGGATTTAGAGAGTCCTGAAGCTCAGTGAGATTTAGTGTAGTTCAAGCTAAAATTTTCTAAATATATTTGATAGAAACTCCTTTGTCCTCACAGTACCTACTAAGAAAAGGATGCTGAGTCTATGTTAATGTAAGTTCTATATGAAAATAGGACATTTGACTACAAATTGGCAACTATATATTATACCTCAATAATAGATAGATAGCTAATACAGAGACATAGATGTCTCATTTATTGTCATTATATAATTTGATCTATAAATTGATCCTAATATTCAATTAGTAAACCTTGGCAATAATCAAAATGAGACAAAAAAATAACACTCAGTTGAAATCCTATGTGATGAGTTAATTTAGGGTCTTTTGTTTTTAATTGATCACTGTAAGCAAAATAAAGAGGGCTGTCTCTCTGCTATGGTTAGAAATAGCAGGCAGGGTTTCCTAAAGTGGATGCCATCTACATCGAGCCCTGGACACTAAATGGGGTCATGGAAAGAAGAGATATGGGAAAGAAGAGAGAAGAGTTACAGGACTTGGAGAAATAGTATGAAAGAGACACATTGCCTTTAGGCTCAGAGTTTAGAATACTAGTGGCAAGAATATTGGAAATGTGAAAATGAATATGTGGAAGCTAGATTTAGGTTATAAACTTATAAGTAGATGTATAACTTATATGTTAAGTGGTATGCAAGGTTATACAAATGCATTAACTGAAATACAGTAGATTCAAGGGAACTCTCAAATAGTGTAAATCCTTAAAAAATCAAAGTCAAAGTTCAACAAACTAAGACACCAGGAAGCGGGTACTTGACAGGAGTGGGGTAGGGTCATTATATTCATTACATTCATAAACTGCGTTGTTAAATGCAACTCCTTTGTACAACTACTTAAAGATAATAAAAATAATATGACAAAAAAGAAATGTGAAAATGAATTGAATAACAGTGACAAGCCAGTGAGACTTCTAAACAAAAGAAGCACCCCTCTGAAGGAGCTACACACTGGGAACAGAGTGCTACATGGAAAAGAAAAGGCCTGTTGGGAATCTGATGCATGCTCAAATTTGATAGTCCCTGATCTAAAGACAAGGAAACCAATTACAGGATAATTTTCAATTGTCCAGGTGACAGGTAAAGAACAGGCACTCCAGGTAAGAATTTAAAAGCTACTCAGGAGACAGAGACAGGAGGATCAAGAATTTAAGGCCAGTCCAGGCAATAATTAGTCAATTTCTCAAAGTCAAACACGTTTATTGTATCACTAGTCAAAATGGCCAAAGGAGAATGAAGTTTTGCCATTTCCAGAGAAATGTTTGGAAGTGGAGATCATTCTGTTAAATGAAATAAGCCAGGTTGAGAAGGAGAAAGATCACATAGTTGTCTTTAGTATTTGAAATCTAGACCTAAAATACATAATACACACATGCGTTTACATACATGCAAACATATTACATGATTGTTACTATGCGTTGTTTGGAGCGACGAAGAGAAAGGGAAAGAGGATCATGAAAGAGGGTCAATAACATCAAAATACATGTGTCAATATATGAAATTGGCATGAGGAAACCCACTAAAAGCTGTTGAAAAGAGAGAAGATGAAAGAATGAGCTAGAGAGAGACTTAATCTGATCAAAACAAAATATACATGCATATGAAATAACAGTGAAACTCTTTTGTATGATTAATATACCCTACTATAACAAAGACAAATTAACCTCTGAAGAGAGTTCTATTTGTGAAAATGACTCAATTATTTCACCTAAGTAGGAAGCTAGAGGCTAAACTTTTCAGGGAACAATCTTTGTTACTAGCTTGCACAGAAAGCTGTCTAAAATGCTAACGTCTCACACACAACTTACAGAACACAATTTAATGTCTTTAAATGATTGTTAAATTGTGACAAAAAGCTAAATTAGGCATTGAGGGTATCACCCTAGCATGGGCGGGGGGGGGGGGGGGGGGGGGGGGAGGGGGAACCTGAGGGTGTGGCTAAAGTGATAGAGTTCTTTTTTAAACATATAAGGTCTTGGATTTAATCCCTAGAATGGCAAAAATAAAAATGAATGAATGAAATAGAGCAAAGCTGATTTATCAATGACCTAAAAGGTACACATTTTCATGTCTCTACAAATTCTGCCCCTGAGTGTTCCCAACAGATGATTATTTTCCATTTTTCCAGTTTGTAAAAGATGCAGTGCAAGTGTAACTGAGCAACTCTGAGAGTTAACTAGATACACAGAATAGAGGATAGAAAGGATTTAAAAGAAATCCATGTTATCAGCCTCAGGGGGAGCCAATTTAAAGATGACTTTAGCAAAGAGATACAACAAAGCAGGGAGACAGTTGGAAGAAAATAGAATGGATCAATGTGTTGATTTTCACTTATTTATATCCTTATTTACTGCACAAAAAAGATGAATATATACACCCCAAAACGTATAAGCTATAGTAAAATAACAAAATAAACAATGTGAAAGGAAGGAAGAGAAGGAGAAGAGAAGAAAGGAGAGAAGAAAGAAAGGAAAGGTGTGAGGGAGAGAGAAAGGTTGGGGAAAAGGAAAGAAAGGAAACAGTGAGGCCAGAAAAACTAAATAAGGGACAAAAAAATAAGAGAAGACATGGTGAAGCAGAGAGACCTACACTTTTAGCTCAAAGCTTTCTTGTAATCTGAGAAAAACATGACTCAAGAAAAGCCCATTCCTTCTTTGTACCAAAATCAGGGCAAAATTGCCACCTTGGGACTGTGAAAAAGAATACGTATGATGTAAAAAGAAATACTACCACTCGGAGATCAATAATTTGGTCTGAGAACAACACAGTGAATGTTTTCTGCAGAAAGTTGAGAAGATGAATTTGAAGCTCAGAAAGACAATAGTGAAACTTACAAGTGAATGTAAGATTTTCCCACATGAAAGAAATGCCTAGTACTCAGATGAGAACACAGGAACAGAAATAGAATGGAAAAGAGCCTATGGCTGAGGGCTTGGGCCTGTGTTAGGAAAAACTCTGCCTAACTCACTATGTAATGTTGCCAAGAAGAGGATATATTCTTATGTTTCAAAAACGAATTTGTTATATGGCGAGAAAACAGAGAAGCCACATTTTCAGAGGTCAAATTGGGAGTCTTTATTAAAAGTCTGGCATCTGTAGATAGATGCCTGTCCCAAAGAGCTGTAGTCCTGCAAATACCCTTAACACTGTCAGAAAACTGAGCCATGAGCCAGAGAGGAAAGAAAGCAGAAATATAATACCAACAAACCAGATCACCTCCAATGGAGAGCTGAAGTAGGACACCATAGTGACTATAGAAGAGCCAGGAGACAGGAAACAAACACAGAGACATGTGACATGGGTAATGGCACCTGAACTGGTCCAGGCCTAAATAGGGTCAAGTCACAGGGAGCTTGAGAGTCCCAAGACTGGCAGCTCCAGTAACCTATTGTCCAAGACCCCGCCCCTGTCTCTAGGAATTCAGGCACACCTATCGCCTTGGAGGTGGGACTTCCCTGTCTCCACCATAAAGACAAGATGGCACCAGTCAAACCCAATACCCTATCATCCACCACGTGGCCAAGACGGTGCCAGTTAGATTCAGCATCCTTACTTCAAATTAATATTTCATTTAAAATATGTCCAAGACATATGTGTATCTTGGACAAATTTTAAATGTAGAAAATAGATGAATGGTTAGCATTCTAAAAGACTCAGCATTGTATATCAACATTCACTTTTATTTTTATTGACTGACAATTGCCCTTAGTCAAGTCAATTTATAAAATTTCACTCATCACTAGATTTTAGAACACATCTCCTTCATTAGACATCATACTGCTATTTTTTAAAACTGTAATGCCAAAAATGTGTCAAACTTTCTACAATAAATATGACATTAAACTGATGAACTTTGTTGTACAGAATAGCTATTGTATTGAATTAAGAAACACTACAAGTTTCTGATCTGATACGGCTTTTTCATAAAGAGTAAACATATTCCAAAGATCCATGGGTGAGTGTTTGGGTTGTGATCATCAGAAACTCATTCAGATTTTTAAAATAACATGCACACATGCGCATTCACACACTCACATTACTATGCATCTGTAGCTTCTGTGACCTTGAATTTAAACAGCCATCAATCAAATATAGTTGAAAAAATATTGTATCTGTACTGACATGTACAAACATTTTTCTTAACATTACCCCCCCCAAAAAAAAACCAATACAGTATAACAACTATTTACCTTGTACTAAATAAAATAAGTACTTTTGAGATGATCTAATGGATACAAGAAGATATGCATATGTTAAATGTAAATCCCATGCCATTTTATAGAAAAGATGTGAGCATCTGAAGATTTGGGTATCCATAGTTATTCTTGAAGCGATCCCTCACAGATACTGAGGGATGGCTTTTCATGCGTACACCTATCTATTATTAGAATGACATATTCAGTGACTGGCTGGCAGGTCAAAAGAAGTATTGAAGAGTTAGACCACAAGATTTGGTTGATAGGACCTGATGGGTGGACTGCCCATTTAACTCCTGTCATCAGGACTAAGCAGTCTCCCTCCTGTAATGCCAGCATTGAGATCCTAGCAGAGCATAGATGTGTTGTTTCTTGTGCCTATCTCTTGACTAGGGAAGGGCAGGGCCCCTTCGTCCATGGCCCCTCTTGGACTACTGCAACCCTCCGTAAGATCTTGAGGTTGTGCTGTTAAAACAAAAGGAGGAGGAGGAGGAGGAGGATGAAGGAAGAGGAGGAGAAGGAGGAGGAAGAGGAGGAAGAAAAAAGGCTAGGCAAGACAGAAAAAGGAATGTCCACCACACCCAGCAAATAAGCATGTCAAATAGAAAGCAAAACATTGGAGAAACTCAAGCATTTTTGCCCTCATACCCTAACATATCTTAAGAGCCTTGGAATTGACTCTAAGCCACTATCTACTCAGAAAGTCTCCTCATCAGATCAGGATTTTTTTTTCAAAATGTCAATAAAAAATACTTTGTCTCATCCATACACTTCCTAAAAATTAAAATCAGAAAGAACAAGGAGTTGTGTAGACCCGCCCACTGGAAATAAAGCCAACATTATTTTAAAATATTAGTGCACACTTAGACCATGTTAATGGAAAATTAAGTCCAAATGGCAGGAAGTATAGTCTCAGTGCCTTCTGTCCCGTTCATTGTTGTGAATTCTGAGCTTCATAATTTAGTAACGATGCTGCAAATTAATAATGTGCTTAGAGAGCATGATAGGATAGTAAAGTAACCATCAAATAGTAATGAACGCAAATAGGAGCACTTCACCGATGCAAAAGAGGATCTGAGAAGACAAGGACAGTGGTCTTATTCTGTACCACACTTTAAAAAAAAAAAAAAAGGAAGTGGGGAGAGGAGGGAAGGAGAGGAGAGGGGAAGAGAAGGGAAGGGTACTTGAAATGTTCACCAAAAGTCCAGAATCTAATTCTTTCTTTTTCTGTTGAGCTATGTTCACAAGCAAGTTGCTCACCTTCTGTGGTTTAAGTCTTTGCTATGAACGGAGATACTGTGGTCAAGAACAGAACATTTTAATCAAATAGATATCCATTCAAATCCTATCTTCATGACATACTGGTTATACAGTATTGGTCTGAGCGTAGGTAAAATACACTTAAAGAGGCATTCTTGTTGGACACTAGTGACTCACACCTATTATCCTAGCTACTCAGAAAGTTGAGATCTGAGGACCAAGGTTCAAAATCAGCCTAGGCAAGAAAGTCTGTGAGGCTATTATCTCCAATTAACCGCCAAGGAGAAGGAGTCCTTTCTTAGAAATTATTGTAAGGATTAAATAAAATAATCTCAAAAGAACAGCTGGTACATAGTCTGACACATAGTAACTAATCAACAAACTTAGATTCTCCAATTAATTACCCCAAAAGTATAATTATTCTATTATACTATGATTGTATAAAATATTTGGAGGTCTGGCTTTCTGTGATACTACAGGACCTGAAAGGTTATAAACTGAAAGGTTATGAAGGTTATAAGTCAACAGAGTTTTTGTTGTTGTTGTTAAGAATTTTCAGAGTTTTTGTTGTTGTTGTTATTAAGAACTTTCAGAGTTGTTGTTGTTGTTGTTGTTTTGTTAAGAACTTTCTAGTAACTAGGGCTAACAAGAGAAAAATCTACATTCTGAAATAGCAAGGTTCCCAACTGAATAAACTCCCTGCAAATGAACCCCACCGGGCTTACCGAAGAACCATTTCCTGGATTTTGAATGGAACATACAAGGTTCCTTCCTAATCCAGCGTTCTGTGACTTTGGGCTAAGATCAATGCCAAGTGCACTCGTGGTTTGCAATACTAATGTGCCACTGCCCTCTAGTGTATAACCTGAAAAGAGAACATCAGTGATATACCCAAGAACAGTGCACCAGCAGCATGCAAAATGGCTTTTATCACCCAAAAGTTCTATCACCCATTGTCCCATAGAATCTTCTAGTTTTCAGGTTCAGAAACTTGGGAACAGAAAGAGATAAGAGAAACCCAAAGTAACACAGCTAACAGAATTTGTGGAGCTGGGACTGGAAACTGTTGCTTCAGATTGCTGACTCTTAAGGCAGTGCTCCTTCGGACAGACCCCTTCCGGATCTTGCATTGGAAATCCAGGTCAGATCTGGAGAGCTTATCTGAGCCCAGTCCTTACTTCTCCCCATGTGGCCAACAGCATACAAATTTCCCTTAGCACCCTGAACTCAATGTGTCCTCAGTCTCTAGTTCAACCCCTTACAACCATTTTGCTGAAGAAAAAACAACAACAATGGTTAATGAGTCCATGTTGACAAGAACAAGTCTGTTATCAGCAAGCTAATGACCACTTAGGACCCAGCAGGGAAGCAAGCCTACAATTAGGTCTGCAGTAATGTACAAACAGAAAGGGACTCTCATTATAATTAAACCTGATCCTTTAGACCAATGGTACATTAGAAAAGAAAACAAAACAAAACAAACCACAGATCCCACCCAAGAAGGCCCAAACCCACTTTGGTCCTGGCGAGGCCTTTGATCTAGTAATCCATGCCTAAGTATCTACTTCTGAACGCACAGGTCAGTATATATTCTTACTCAAAACTGTTTACATGGAAGGCGGATTGATTTTTCATACTAGTGATTTTTTTTTTATGTTGTTGGTCCTAGAGCTTGAACACAGGACCTGGGTACAGTTTCTGGGTGAAAGTAGAAGAAACCAAGGGAGGGGATAAAATGTTCCACAAAAAAATGTTACCCTAGGGCTGGGAAGGTGGTTCAGTGGTAGAGTGCTTGCCTTGCATGCATGAGGCCCTGGGTTCGATTCCTCAGCACCACATAAGCAAAAAAAAAAGAAAAAGAAAAAAACTGGAAGTGGTGCTGTGGCTCAAGTGGTAGAGCGCTAGCCTTGAGCTGAAGAGCTGAGGGACAGCGTCCAGGCCCAGAGTTCAGGACCCACGACCGGACCAAAAAAAAAAATGTTACCCTATGTAACTGTAACCCTTCTGACATCACCCTTATGATACAATAAAATAAATTTTTTAAGAAAATGGAAGATAAAGGAAGGGAAAGGGAAAGGAAAGGGAAAGGTAGGAGGAGGAGAGGGGAGGGAAGGAAAGAAAGAAGGAAGGAAGGAAGGAAGGAAAGAAGGAAGGAAGGAAGGAAGGAAGGAAGGAAGGAAGGAAGGAAGGAAGGAAGGAAGGAAGGGAGGGAGGGAGGGAGGGAGGGAGGGAGGGAGGGAGGGAGGGAGGGGAGAGGAGAGGAGAGAGGGAGGGAAGGGAAAGAAAAGAAAAACTTCCCTATCAAAAGCCTTGGTCAGGGAGAGAGAAGCTTAGGGGTCAGGGTTAAGGAGAGGCGGGAAGGGGAGTTAAGGCTCACTATTCCTGTCGGCTTACCTGCACAGCAGCTTCCCATCAATCCTGACTCAGCCTGGCCCTGATGCTTTTGAGTGGACCTCACCCATCCCCTCCAGAGCTACATTTCATTAGTCTTGTTCATCCCCACTGCCCTCTTATCCATCTGTCAGAACGCAGTCTCCAGTTTCCTTCCTCTCTACTTAATATTCAATTCTGTAAACCTCTAAATTGCCATGTTCTCCTTTCTGGGTAATAAATAGAAGGAGAATGCATTGTGACAAATACAAAAGTTTTTTGGGGGGGACAGGCGAATTGGTCTCATGTTGGAGACTTATAATGCAATTGTGGTGAAAGGACCACCACTTCCCTGGGAAAATGGTGATCGATAAAAGGTAGCGTTAAGACTGTGTTTTGGCAGCATAAGCAATTAGTCCCCCAAAGTTGTATTGTCTGGGATAATACAATGGTATAAGTATGGTTGTCCCCTGAACTCATGCAGTAGTTTAACCCCAAAGTCTTATGGTATTTATAAGTGGGACATCAGTCATGCTATTATTATCTCATTAGCATGGAGCCTCATGATGGAATATTTTGGCTTCATCAGGAGAAAGACCTCATGGAGATACATACCCACTCCAGATAGGACATGGTACAGCCAAAGGGAACTATCATCCTTGCTATAGGACTTGCAGCATCCACAACCATGAGCTAAATGAACTTCTTTCCTTTGTCAAGTAGGATGCCTGAGGGATTTCACTATAGTAATGGAAACTGATTAATATAGATGTGTTAACAGGCCAGAATATTGCAGAGAGTAATTATATAATAAATGCTGGTGGTTGAGAAGGTGGCTCAGTGGTAGAGCGCTTGCCTCGCATGCCTGAGGCCCTGGGTTCAATTCCTCAGCACCACATAAGCAAAAAGAAAAAAAACGGAAGTGGCGCTGTGGCTCAAGTGGTAGAGCGCTAGCCTTGAGCTGAAGAGCTGAGGGACAGTGCCCAGGCCCAGAGTTCAAGCCCCACCACTGGACCCAAAAATAATAAATAAATAAAATAAATAAATGCTTGTGATTTAAGATGAAATGATAACTAAGCCTTGAATTTATTTGTGCTTATTCATGTTTTTAAGGTGTACATTGTGTAACATTTTAACAACTCTGAAACAAGGATACATTTTTTAATCAATGATATCTCTGTATGTGTGTTCTAATTTTTTTGGGGGGGTCCGGTCGTGGGGCCTGAACTCTGGGACTGGGCACTGTCCCTCAGCTCTTCAGCTCAAGGCTAGCGCTCTACCACTTGAGCCACAGTGCCACTTCCGGCTTTTTTCTTTTTGCTTATGTGGTGCTGAGGAATCGAACCCAGGGCCTCATGCATGCAAGGCAAGCGCTCTACCACTGAGCCACCTTCCCAGCCCCAGCTGTGCCTTTTCTTTCTTAGTAGTATATGAAATAATAGTATAACCCATAACTGGTGGCTTCTTAAATTCCATAGCTCACAGTTTGGTGGGGGTTTTTTTTGCACACTTTGTTTATTCTAGGCTGCTTTTCTAGACCCTAGGGATAGGTGAGAGAGAAAAAACTGTAGTTTCTCTTTTGTGAAGCCTGTGAGAAAGATAGATTGATACACACACTAGAGCTAACTGACAGAAACTGAATAGCAAGGATATTTAATCAGTAAAATAAAAAGCATTCAACTACACCTTTTGCATACCAGATCTCATATGAGCAGAAATTACAATTTGAATATAATGTGTAGGTTGGACACCAGTGGCTCATGTCTGTAATCGCAAGTTACTCACGGGGCTGAGATATGAAAACCAAGGTTTCAAGCCAGCAGAAAAGATGATGAGACTTTGATTTCCAATTAACCACCAAAAAGCCAGGAGTGGAGCTGTGACTGAAGTGGTAGAGCAACAGCTTTGAGTGACAAAGACCCGGAGTTCAAGCCCCAGTACTAACACACTTTAAAAAAGAAGAGGAAGAACAAGAAGAAGAAAAGAAGAAGGAGGAGGAGGAGGAGGAGCATGGGGGGCAGGGGAGGAGAAAAGGAGAAAGGAAGGAAGGAAGGAAGGAAGGAAGGAAGGAAGGAAGGAAGGAAGGAAGGAAGGAAGGAAGGGAGGAAGGGAGGGAGGGAGGGAGGGAGGGAGGGAGGGAGGGAGGGAGGAAGGTAGGAAGGGAAGGAAGGAAGATGAACATTATATGCTGGTACATTCTCCAATAGAACATGAGTTTCTTGAAAACACTATAAGTATTTACAACTACAATATATACAACTTTACAACAAAAGCTGAATAAACTATGGATCCTTGATTTCAAGAATCAGCCAACTTTTTCTACAGGGAACTAGATAGCCAATAATTTTAGCTTTGTGCCACCTCAGCCTCTTACATGCAATTCACCTTTGCCATTGTAATATGAAAGCACCCTGGACCACACAGAAATAATGAACATGTCTTCATTCCATTAAAAGTTTATTTACAAAAATAGTTAGCAGGCTGGACTGGCTCTGTATTACAGTTTGCTGATCCCTGAATTAGAGAGCTGCTCCTAAGGGCACTTAGAACTCTTGCACTGATTGGCTCAAAGATCTGAATCTGGAGACCTGTCTATCCACAATGACATACGATATCCCATGATTCCAAATTCATTTAGAAGGGAACCACCACTTTCCATTGGTCAGATCAGGGACCTCCACAGTGCAAAATGAAAGGCAGTCAAGATGGCGACCCTCATCTTTCTGAATGGGTCCAATGCTCCATATGTAATGCCATTAAGTGGTATGCATTGTTAAGCATGACTGTCTGATTCTCCTCTACATGATTGAAAAAAGAGAAAAGTTGCAACATGGCAGATAAATGTGGGAACTCATCTAGGGTTAGGAGTGAAAAGTTGACCCAATCCATGGAAGGAAAACTTCAAAAACAAAGGAACCAAATGAGGGAAAGAGATGTTTCTGACGTGCAATCAAATAGAAATAAACCCATTTACCAGTGTTGGTCCAGTCGCCCAAAATCTCATCTTCACACAACCCACCATGTTCAACCTGACAGCCTTGGGAATCCTGCTCTGAAACAACTCCCCGCTCCTCTCCACTTTTTTCCCAGCCACAGGTTGGAGGCAAGCAGGTGATTCCTGAGGTCCGTATGCTCACCCTGGCTTGCTCCACTGAGGTCAATTATACAGCTGGTGACAAGCATGTGTTTGCACCTGTTCAGACTTGCTGATTCCCATCTTAATTAAACAACCCCTTAAAAGCAAGTTAAAAACAAATTAGCCCCTGCCATCCTGTGCCTGTCCTAGGCTTCCCTTGGTAGCCCTTCATCGATAAGAGGTCATCCTCAGCATGGGGAGCAATGTTGCTTCGTAATTAGGGAGGGGCTCATTACACCCCATCAATTAGCACTGCCACCACTTAGTGAAAACAGTCGTTAGTGCCTAGCACATATTAGTGACTAATTAATAAGAGTTGATTAGCTAAGCTCTCTCTCTTACAAATAAAACAGGCAACCAAAACCTTCTACTGTTGAGTAGAACAGAGACAGCAAGGGTATAAAATGAAAGGCAGTCATGCCAAGACCCTCATCTTTCTGAATGGATTGAGACAGCAGTCCATAACTCCCTAGAACATCTCTATAGAATATCATCGGAAAGAGTGAGACAAGCATCATGACAGAGGAATGTGGAAACTTGTCTGGAGAGGTGAGGGTAGGGGAAAGGGCTAGCAAAATTGACCATGCACAAAAATGTTCATGTAAGGGGCTGGGAATATGGCTTAGTGGTAGAGTGCTTGCCTAACATGCATGAAGCCCTGGGTTCGATTCTTCAGTACCACATAAACAGAAAATGCCGGAAGTGACTCTGTGGCCCAAGTGGTAGATTGCTAGCCTTGAGCACAGAGAGACTCAGGGACAGAGCCCAGGCCCTGTGTTCAAGCCCCAGGACTGGCCAAAAAAAAGAGAGAGAGAGAGAGAGAGAGAAAGATACAAAACATACTATATAGACTGGACACGAGTGGTTATTTATTTAAATATCCCTGTGACTAATTTTTCTTATAAAGAAAAAATTGGGGATTTTTGTTCATGCTGAAAAATCACTCTCTGAAAAACTTAAACCTAATTATTTATTTGTAAATGATTGTAAATCAAAAGATCTGTCATTGCTGGTGCTGGTGGTTCACGCCTGTAACCCTAGCTGCTTGGGAATCTGAGATCTGAGGATCCCAGTTCAAAGCCAGCCCAGGCAGGAAAGTTCATGGGACTCTTATCTCCAATAAACTCCTCAGAATAAGCTGGAAGTGGGGCTGTGGTTCAAGTGGTAGAGAGCTAGCCTTGAGCAAAAAGAGGCTCAGAGATAGCATCCAGATCCTGAGTTCAAGCCCCAGGACCAGCAAAAAAAAAAAAAGTATTTTTTTATGCTTTAAATGCTATGAATTTGTAGATAATGGTTTCTCACATTTCAGGCTCCTTCCCATTTATTCTTGTAAAGTGTTTTATATATATATACATATATATATATATATATATATATATGTTTGTGTGTGAATATGTATGTATGTGTGTGTGTGTATATATATATATATAGAGAGAGAGAGAGAGAGAGAGAAAATAAGGGAGAATGATGGCAGGGATGGCTCTGACCACAATCCATGGGACACATAAATGGACATGTTAAATTGTATCCTCCCTTATACAATCATTTAAATATTTAATCTTAGTGTAACTAAGGAAGCTATCTAAATAAACCTAAAGGAACAAAATAAAATTTTAATTAAGAATAATAATCACCCTTCAAATATGTCTTAAGGCCAGGTATGGTGGCACATTCCTGTTATCCCAGCAACTTTGAGAAGCAGAGATGGAAAAGTGCAAAGTTCAAAGCCAGTCCAGCCCCACCCCCCACCCCCAAATAGCAAAACTCCACCTCAACCAACAAAGTAGACAAGCAGTTCATACCTGTACTGTAAAGTAGACAGGCAGTTCATACCAGTACTGTCAGTTACATGAGTGGAAAATGGAGGTCCAAGTCTGGCCCTGGGAAAGCACTTGTTTGTTGAGAGAGAGTTCTTAATAACTTTTTCTTTTTCTTTTGGCCTTAAACTTCAAACTTGAATTCTCTTAATCTTTGCCTTGAATAGAAAGACCTATAGACATGAATTTTTTTGTTGTTGTTTTTAAGGAAAAGGGTAGTCTCTCCATTGACTTCCGGTTAGTCTGTTCTGAGAGTTCAGTGGCCTAGTAAGATGATGGCAGAATGTAACTGCCTTCACTCAAGAATCTAGAGCTAACTTGTATCTCCTGGGATTACACCTCAGGACAAGGCCTCTTCCATTCATTCCATGCACAGGACTCTGTCATGGTTGTCAGGCTCAAAGAAGTTCCATCTTGAGGCTTGCATTCAATCTGGGGGTCACTGGACAGAGAATGCAGTCCTGTCTGCTACAATAGTGGCTCTCAGATTCGTCACCTTACCTCAGAGCTAAGTAGGTAGGTGTTCAGTGTGCTGTGCTTCATCCGAAACCTATGTGCTATATTACTTTGGGATTTAGAATGCTCAGCATTTTACAAAACAAATGGGGTACATTACTAAGAACTCCAGCAAAGTCTGAGACCAACACCCCAGGGTAAAACTGCATTCATCTTATCAAAGAACACTAAGTAAAATGTTTTTACATGAGTACAAACAACTTCATGTGAATATCAATCCAATTCTGCCACCAATGAGTGGTTTTTGGATGAGGGGGGAGAGGGGCATGCCTGCCAGTCCTGGGGCTTGAACTCAGGGGGCCTGGGCTCTATCTCTAAGCATTTGTACTCACGGCTAGCACTCTACCACTTGAGCCACAGTGCCACTTCTGGCTTTTTTTTTTTTTTTTTTGGCAATTAATTGGTGATAAGAGTCTCACAGACTTTTCTGCCTGGGCCAGCTTTGAACCACAATCCTTAGATCTTAGCCTCCTGAGTAGCTAAGATTACACGCATGAGACACCAGCACCCAGCTACCTGCGAAACTTAAAAATTGTTGTTTTTCAGAGCTTTTGAGATATTGGATTTCTAGAAAATGAATTGTAAACCTGATTAACCCAAGGGGGGGGAAATAATCAGTACAGGCTAAGCTTCTCTAATTTGAAAATCTTATGTCCCAATTCCCCTAAATCTGAAAGTTTTCAAGTGCTGACATGAAGCTACAAATGGAAAATTCCATATCTGCTCTCTTGGAACAGATTGCAAATGTATATGTACTAAGAATGCTGTATAAGATCACCTTTCAGACTATATGTGTAAATGTTAATGGATGTAGTGTTTGGACTTAGGCCCGATTCCCAAGCTGTCTCATTGTGTATATGCAAATACTTCAAAGTCTGCTATATTTCTGGTCCCAAATATCTCACCTAACGGATACTCAGCCCTCCATCCTTCCCCACACACTCTCTCAGGCTGGGTTTGATTATTTCCTAATCCTGAAAAAAAACAATTTCTGATCCTTTCAAGGGCATTGGCCTGAATTGGCCTAAGTCTGCAGTTCTAGCCATGCTGATACTTGACTGTCAATGGTTCTCAAACTTGAGCGTGCATGGCAATCACTTGGAGGACTTTTAAAACCCTGATCACTGAGCTCAACTCCTAGAGACCTGCACTTCCCACAGTTCCCCAGATTATGGCCACCCTGCCTTTCCCAGCATCCACTGTGTTACATGATGGAGCCGCTCTCTCCCACGCTGAAATGAAGAAATCAATAAACACTCAAATGCATTTTTCATCTCGATAAAGATTATCTCCCAGATGACCCCAATGTGCATTTGATGACTCACAGCTGTCTGCCTATGTGACAATCAGAAAGATGGAAAGCCAGCTGGGAATTCACGGGGAAAAGCTCAGTTGCCATGGAATTTTACATGATGTCATCCTGAGAAGGCCATGTTCGGCCCTTCACTGGTATAAGAATCACAGAGCGGCGACTTTAAAAGGGAGAGGAAAGAAGGAGAAATTTTATTTTCAATAAAATCCCTGAATTTAACTTCCTTTCCCAAACCACTGTTTAATGTTGCTGTATAGAAGGGGGTGGGGTGGGAATCTGCATGTTATTCTCCTGGTAATACACATAATTGTCAGTTGAAGTGGAAACCCCAGCAGATGCAGAGTCTCCTTTTCCTGGAAAGGAGAAGAGTTGATTTGCTCAATTTCTGTACTTACAAGTCAATAATCTCAACAATCTAGTTACAGGGCAGGCTATCTCTTTCACACACACAGGCAATTTTGCCCCAACTCTAGTACCCTATCTTTATCTTCTAGACCATACCCACCAAGGCCAGAAAAATGCCTCCTTATTCGTGTTTCAATACTGACAGGAGAAATGACCTCAATGTAAATAAAAGTAGTGTAGATCTGCTCAAAACAAGAAAAGTTATGCATTTTTCTATTTCTTTTTATCGCGCACGTGCATGTGTGTGTGTATATGTGTGTGTGTATATGTGTGTGTGTGTATATGTGTGTGTGTGTGTGTGTGTGTGTACAAGTACTAAGGCTTGAATTCAAAGCCTCATGCTCTCTCTCCCTCAGGCTGTCACTCTACTATTGACACAATGTCACCACTTCCAGCTTTGAGCTAGTAATTTGGAGATAGAGTCTCTTCGATGCATTTTTGTGTCTGGATAGGCTTTGAATTATGATTCTCAGATCTTGGCCTCCTGAATAGGTAAAATTACCAATGTGAGCCACCAGCTCTGTCTTTTAGATCTCATTAGACCCGACCATCAGTACAACCAACAGATGATATTCTTTTCAATTTCATTAGACACCCAAGAATCAGTACAACTAACGATGACTTGTGGAGTTCTTTGAGGTGTACGAAAATTCCTTCTTCATGTTTCTCTTCATGCTGCATTTCCTCTTGACACCTCAATCATAACTAGAAAATGTGCTTCCATTTTGTTTCCTATATCATTTTGAATATCTATCAGTAGTTTCTATTTCCTCCCACTATAATTGAATTATTTCATCTACATCCTGTACTTAATCGATTTTGAAGAGTTGATCTAGAAACTTAGTCATGATTTATCATTTTTTAGAGGATTATAAATTGTTGAATCAAAAAGACTTAGCAGTCGATCTTTTGTTGCTGGGGATTAAACCCGGGACTTTGTAAGGGCTGAGCACTTGCTACCACAGAGCTAACCTTCCAGCCCAGCTAATCCATTTTGATTTGTTTTTAATTCCCTGTATTTGGTCATTGCTGATTCATCTCTGCCTTGTCCTGCAGAGCTCTGGACTCGAGATTGTTTCTCTTTACCTGAGACCCAGAGGATGTTCCATATCCACTTTTCCCTTCTTGCCTTCCTTACTACTTAAGCCATTTCAAAGTCAAAAATCCAATGTACTACTTATCAGTGTATTTCTTTTCTTTTCTTTTTTTTCTTTTCTTTCAATTTCTTTTCTTTTTTTGCCTTGAACTTTGGGCATGGGAGTTGTCCCTGAGCTCTTTTCACTCAAGGCTAGATTTCTACCACTTGAATCACAGCACCTATTCCAGCTTTTTCTGTGATTCATTGGAGATAAGAGTCTCATGGACTTTCCTGCCCAGGCTGGCTTCAAACAGCAGTCCTCACATCTCAGCTCCTGAGTAGCTAAGATTACAAGTGAGTCACCAGTACCAGGCCCAATGCACTTCTGTATTCCCTTAAACATTTAATATGCACTTAACACCAGAGACCTAGAATGAGTTACATCCTAGCTAATTTGGTAATTCACCCAGCGTACCCTGGATTTATTTTTTTAAGATTTTTTTTTTTGTTTTCCAAAGGATTAACTATGGTTTTCTTTAGATAACCACATGAAGATATATATTTGACTCACATACATTTTTTTTCAAGTTCAAAGCTGTTGCTCAAACCAAGTGTTAAAATAAAATAAAGAAGAAAAGGAAATGTCATTACTCTGGTCTTTGGCAGGTAGTCTGAATCCCCTTCCCTAGTAGAAAAGCTCGCAGCATGCACCTCCCTGTGGATGCTGGGTTGACCATCAGGCAACCTAAGAAGAAGGAAGAGGAGGAGGAGGAAGAAGAGAAGGTAGAGGAAGAAAAGGATGCCATTACTCACTCACTTGCCACTACCCAGGGCAAGTCTCCTTTCTCCTCCTCCAGAGACCACCATACCCCAAACTGTGCCACTGGTGCACTTCTTGGTACCTGCTGTGTGCCCAGTGTTTGCTGTGTCCATTATGCTGGTGCTTATTCTCAAGATGCTCAGTCCAATAGTGGGATCCCTCCTTTAGGGTTCATTATTGTTCTTTCTCTTTAACTCTCTTAAAAAAAATTGCTCTCGGGTGCTAGTAGTTCATGCCAGTAATCCTAGTTACTCAGGAGGCTGAGAGCTGAGGATTATGTTTTGATGACAGCTGGGCAGGAAAGTCAGTGAGACTCTTACCTCCAATTAATCACCAAAAAGCCAGAAGTAGACCTGTGGCTTAAGTGGCAGAGAGCTAGCTTGAAAGGAAAAAAAGCCCAGGGATAGTGTCCAGGCCATGAGTTCAAGCCCTAGGACTGGCACAAGAAGAAGAAGGAGGAGGAGGAGGAGGAGGAGGAGGAGGAGGAGGAGAGGAGGAGGAGGGGGGAGGAGGAGGAAGAGGAGGGGGGGAGGGGGAGGGGAGGGAGAGGGGGAGGAGAAAAGTAACTCTTTGTGATTATAATCATAATCAATAGCACAGCATACTACAAATTTTCATATCCTCCCAATCATAAAAGATTTATGAGAGAAGATTATTCATAAAGAAAAAATATTCACAACACTCCCCCTAAATAAGTACAACAATGTATATCCCCGGGTGTGCAAAATGCAACCCTAAAGACCACCTGACTGAAAACTTCATTCTTTCATGACAGACAGCGGCTGCTAGTAGTACTGCAGTGGAGCAATAGATGGCGCCAAAAAACTACCACAAAGACTCATTGCATCTGCCTTCTTGATGTACAAGATCTCTGTTCTCCCCAGAAGTGAGCACATCGCAGGCACTGTCTCTGGTTTGTCTGCAGTTGTATTTTCCCTCAGAGAAGGGCAGGAGAAAAAAAAAATCAATGCATTCACAAGAAAAGCACGCACGGTAATCACCACCAGCAATCACCACCAACAGTCTCATGTCAGGTTATTTATGAGTTATCACTAGCACTCTGTAGGACTCAGTGAAGCAGGGAAGAGCATTTGCTCTGCAGAGGTGAGACTCCCTCTGCCTGGGACAGTGTTTCCATCCTGCTTGGCCAACATACTCAACAGCACAGAAGGAGGTAATGGAAGTATGACTCAGTTTCCCATCCCAAGTATTTCCCTTCTCTGGTTAATAGATAATCACTGACTCAGTGCCAGGCTCAGGCAGGTGCCCGTAAGAACTCATTTCACTCAAATTCCAGAGAAAATGAAACCTAGACAAAGTGGCACCGAATGAAACCAAGAAAAGTTCCTCTCTAAGCCAGAATGTAAGGCCCTGAGTTCAAGCCCAACATTGGCAACCTCACCCCCCACACACACACACACGCACACACACACACACACACACACACACACACACACACACACACACACAAATGCCATTTTATTTCTGGATATATCCACTGATTTTTCTCTTTCTCTGTCACTCTACACCCTTCTTCCCCTAAGATATACATCACACTGGCTGAAGACAGAGCATCTCTTCCCACAATTGCCTAGAGGAAGCCAATGCTTCAGTCTGGCCCCAGAGTGAGTTGAGAATACAATTCTGAGGCCCGCACAAGCACAGCCTTTCATTTGCTTGACTTTAGAGATTTTAACCTCGGCACATTTTCTAAGTTTGATTTATCACTTCTAGGACAGCTAACTAGCCCATGTGATCACTGCCAGTCCTACCTAGTAAGTTATGAGCTTATCAAATTCCCAACATTTTGCCAAAATACCAGACAATTCTTAAAGAAAGCCAACCCATTTTCCAGGCACTGCCATCCCGACCCCCTGTCCCCCTCCTTCCCAAAAGACACTAGCTTTCCAAGCTAGAATGTAGTCAAAGAAACATCAGTTATTTTAAGAATTAGGACGTCCTAATATAGGCCTAACCAGTTTTGTTGACTGAAAAAACACCAATGGGCTTTACTTTCTGTACTGAAATCAAGACGGTTGGACTAAATAGTACCTAAGGTCTTTCTGTCCCCCAAGTTCAAGGTCCCCACCTCAGTGAGTAGCTCTCAATGAGATACAGCATGGCATCTCTTAGATTGGTTCATCTGAAAGGATAGATTTGCATCTATGGGCTGCCTTGGAAAACCAGCCACTCTGAGAAATTCAATGTTCTAAGAAAATGTTGAAAAACTGGGGTTTCCACAAATGGAATTTCCCCAGCAGACTGCTTTACTTACAGGAAGAAACTCAGAAACCCAGTGGCCTCAGGGTATATTGAAATGGTGGTTTTGGTTTTGGTTTTGGTTTTTAATCTGCAGCCCAAATACCACCTGGCCAGTTAGTATCCCAAGGCTTTTTTGTGACTGACTCAGAAGGCACTCACTCTATCCAAACCCCCACTCTGTTTCCTTTATAACACTATTTACAAATGTTTAACTACAGCCCAGCCCTGTTTATCTTAAATGAACATTCCAATTCTTGTTTCTCCTGGTACCAAGGCAGAAAAGCTGAGAAACAACTCCCTGCTACTTTGAGTTCTGTTTTCCTGAATTAAATAAATAACAGAGGTGAAGAACCAAGTAGGATAAAGATATATTAGTCAAGCTTCTGTCGCTATGATGAATATTCAAGATAATGAATGTATTAAAAAGAAGAGGTCAGTATTTTCACGATTAAAAAAAAAAATAAAAAGAAGAGGCTTGTGAGGGCTCTGTGTTGAAGGTTTCTGTCCATGGTCAATTGGTCCTGTTCATTTGGGGGCCCTTCAAGAGGGAGGACATCATGGTAAAAGTTGGTACCAGGAAGAAAGTACTACCCTACTGTTCAGAAAGTAAAGAGAAGAGACCAGCATCCTAAGGACACTGTCCCAATGACCTAAAGACCTCCCACTATGTCTTACCTCTTAAAATTTCCACCACCTCCCAGTAGCCCAAAATTGGAGGCCAAACCATTACCACATTGACCTTTACGGGATATTTAAGATTCAAGCTCTAGCTCCTGAGAGATACCAAATAGAAGAACCAAGGAGGAGAAAATGAGTATCAGTAAGTAGTCAGGTAGGAACTAAACAGGGATGTCTCTTCTAGCAATGTGCTATATTAATTACAGAGGCCAATGGGGAAGTTTACACAAAAGAGAATGTATTTCTCAAATGCATGTATCCAAGAGGCATTAATAGTCAGCACATCAGTGAATATATGCCTACAAATATTATGTGTCCATTATTTGTGTCCACTCTATGTGGGTATCCTGTGTGATGATATTTAGAGGTGTGGTACTTTGGAAAGCTTACATGAGGATCAAGCATCATGATAAGGCTAATGCGATTATAAGAAGAGGCATAGAAAATATTTTTTTAAGACAAGACAGAGAGATTTGAGTTCTCCCAAAGAGAGCCTATGAGCACACAATTTCAAGAGGCCTTAGACTGAAATCTACCTTGAATTTGGACTTTCCAGTCTCCAAAAGCCAGAGAAATAGACCTTTCTATTATTCCAGTCATTTTGTCATAGTGTTAAGACACTAGCAGGTGGCTATCACAGTTCTTTGATATTCATTACCAAGCCCTGAAGTGGATGCCACTATCTTGAGCCTCATTTTATTAGAACCACAAAGAAGTTTAACTAAATCTCAACAGGCACACATTACTGAGTTTACATTTCCAAAGTAAACAGTCTTCTGTGCTGCCTTTCCTTTTTCCCTCTCATTTTCAGCATGGATGTTCCTCCCCAACCCTAAGGTGGGTTTGTTTCTCTAACCAGTCCAGTCATTTGGTTTTTCCCTTGTTGTGCTGGTACTGGGGCTTGAACTCTGGGCCTCCAGCTCCATTTTATCACTCTTGGCTGGTACTCTTCTGCTTCTTGAGCCATGCTTCTACTTCTCACTTTTTGCTGGTTAATTGGAGATAAGAGTGTCAGGATTTGTCTGTCCCCACTGGCTTTAAACCATGACACTCAGATCTGTCTCCTGAGTAGCTAGGATTATAGGCATAAGCCACAGCACTCAGCTGAAGATCATCTAGTTTTACCCTTTTCTTTTCTGGACTACTTCTATGAGAAAAATAGATTATAAAATGGTAACACGATATCCTTAGCCCGAAGAGTATATACACAAATGGAACAGAGTTGTCACACTTCCTTTGTCCACAGGTGCAAACAAAGTCTTTACTCACATAGCACTTTCACTGTGCAGGTATTACCTTACTGCCACAGAACCCCTTCTGGCTTTTAGGTGGTTCTTTGTAAATAAGAGTCTCATGGATTTTCCTGTCTGCGTTAGCTTTGAATTGCAATCCTCAGATCTCAGCCCCCTAAATAGCAAAGATTACAGGTCTGAGCTATCACCCTAGTAGCATTTTTTTAATTTAACCAATAAACCAATTGCTTCAAGAGATGTTCAGAGCATTTACTACTTAGTAAATGTGAATTGCTTCATACAACTTTTGAAGTCTTATATGCAGCTCTGTGCTGAGTGCAGTCCTCCTGTCAAATATATTTTTACTACAGCAGCAGTCAAAAGGTACAGTAATAAGGGTGCTGATAGGCAGGATTGTTCGGTACTTTCTCCTTTTTCAAAAGATTGTCTTTCCCTGTAGACTTTGAGCACCTGGACTGTGTCCTTTTATCTAACACTTCACCCTTGACCTTCATCCATACTGCAATACCTGATGTAGGCAGCACTGGATACAAGCTATTGAATTGGAGTGAAAGGACTTCTCCTTATTGCTTTCTTTGTTTTTCATTTTTGCCTAAAACCTAGTGTGGAGCATCCCTTCTTTTGTGATAGTATCAGAGGGTGAGCAATTCCACAGATGGGAAGGAAGTAGAGGGATCCGGTGAGGAGAGGCTGTGGAGTTCTCTTTATCATCCTCAGCTGTGGTCCATACTTCTGTGTATCCCACCTGCTCCCTTTGTCTAAAGCTGCCTGGCTCATTCCGCCATGACCTGGGGACCATTCTACCTGAAAAGCAACTCACTCAGGCTGAGCTTTGGACAATTATCCTGGGTCTCTAATAAAAATAACACAAGGCTACATTGCAGTTTAGAATCTTTTTTAACTGCAATCTCTGACATTTTCTAAGTAAAGAGCCAGGCAAGATGAGGGGTTCCCAAACACAGTCAGACAGAAGGAATCATTCCTGGTGTTTCACAGAACAGTTCTCAATATGTTTTACAAAGAACTAGAAGAAAAGCAGCATGAAATTTACCACTAAAAAGAAAAGATATGAAATGGAGATGCTAATTATCTGGATATGATCTGTACCCATTGTGTCCATGTATAGAAATACCACATTGTACCCTAGAAATCATTACATCTTAATTTTAACACAAAATAAGGAACATTTTTGCCAGCACTGGGACTTGAACTCAGGACCTGGGCATTGTCCTTTAGTGTTTTCACTCAAGATTTGGTGCTCTACCACTTGAGCCACATTTCCACTTCCAGCTTTTTGGTGGTTAAGCGGAGATAAGAGTGTTACAGAATTCGTTCCTCTTGGACTGGGCTTTGAATCTCACATCTCAGCCTCCTGAGTAGCTAGAATTGCAGGTATGAGGGGAAAAAAAGAATTAATGGCTAGAGACTTGACTCAAATGGTAGCGTACCTGCCAAAGTAAAAGGCCCTTTGCTCACAACAAATTTCTTTTGTAATGGTTGGAGATGGAAATATTAATCACTCTGAGATATGATCTGTATATTCTATATGAATATATTGGACTGTCACATGGCACTCCACACATTTTTAATAATTAAAATAATAATTTAGTGCATATAAGAGGACTAATCTTTGTTAAATAAGATGCTCAATTCACCTCGGACCCACAACTGTCCATTCAGATATGCTGAGCTAAGATCTGCAGAGAGGGACAGTATCCTCAACTGCTGAGTCTCAGCATCATCCACTCTTCATTGTCACTTGCAGGCTGGGCCAGCAGCAGCTACTCCCATCCCCTTAATGAAAGATGCTGCCTGGGAAGCAACACTGGGAACTCTTGCAGTGGTGGAACAATATTCCTGACACATGTGCCCAAGGCTAGTACAATGGCTCCTAGCAGTCCCTACTTCCTGCTTGGGCTTGGCAAATGTTCTTTGTGGGGCCTGGCTGAGACACAGAGGGACCCAGGGGCTCTGGGTCCTCACCGCCAGAATGCCCCAGGCATTTGCATATGGTTACCCCCTCTGCCAGGATCTTTAACAATAGCAAGCAAAAGTCATTTTTCTCCCTTCAGGGTTGGGAGTGGCTTTGAAGCTTTAGAATATGTTTCCTTGACAAGAGGAGCCAAAGGAGATGAAACAGAGAAGACAGATTTGATCCAATGTCATTTCCACCCAGTGGACTGGAAGAGGCTGAGCCGCCTCGGGCTTCTGTGGATATGTCTGAATTCCATCTGCCGAGGGCTCTAACCTTCTCAGTGATAGTCCCAACACAGGTATTATAAGAAACAGTTATTTATAGACCTTTATAGACACACTCCCTCACTTGAGCAACTAGGACGTTGCTTGGGGACTGTCACTTCTATTCTGATTCTGATCCACATGTCTTGTGGGAAAATGCACAAAACACTATGCAAATATAGGAATCAAGGTGGGTCACACACCATTCTGGTTCATCAAATCATTTTCCTCTCCCAGGTCCAGTGGTTCATCTCATCCAATGGCTTTCTTACTCTTGGCTTCTTTTCCATCCTCCTCACTATTATACTCCCTGGAGCTGGTTGGATCAACAGCACTGCTTCACTGGACTGCCCTCCACAAAGCTATCAGCATCATTGTTTTCAAACCTCTAAGTCCGATGGCATTACTTCCTGGCTCAATGTTTACAGCAATGCTCTCTCCCTCCTAGAAATCAAAGCTGATTCCAGATGATTTCATGAAATGGTCCTTCTTTACCCCTTCATTAATGATGTTAAACAACTTTGGGTTAAGTGAAATGGCTGAGCTATTGCAAACCTGCAAAGATGTTCCTCTCTCTAAACTATGTCTGTTCTTTTTTTTGTTCCCAGTTTTCAAAACTGGCAACTACTCAACCTCAACCTGCCCCTGGCCACACACACCTCTACTTTCAAGGTCATCAGAAGTTTGAGAAAGCTGGGCACTTGTAATCCTTGCTACTCAGGAGGCTGAGATATGAGGATCATAGTTCAAAGCCAGCCTGGGTAGGAAAGTTTAGCAGACTCTTCAATTAACTGCCAAAAGAAAAAGAAAAAATCAACAGCTGGAAATAGAGCTGTGGCTCAAGTGGTAGACTGCTAGCCTTGAGCAAAAAAGCTCAGAGATTGTGCCCAGGCCCTGAGTCCAGGCCCCAGGACTGGCACCAAAGGGAATAAAAAAAGAAATTTGAGCAAGTGTTTATTTTCCCCTCTCCATCACTCCTAAGCCAGAATACCTTAAGGTGTGCCCCACAGGGTGGAGTCTGATAGTGAAGGGTGATTAAGTGGCTAGTTGAACAAGAGGAACTGGGTTCTTAGTGAGTTTGAATGATTGAATCAAGCCTGCCTGGAGCCTACTTTGTATCTAGACTTTTCCTTTGCAGCAGCCAAAGAATTCATTGTTATTGTGGAGGCCTGTTTGAACAGACTCCTATCTGATAAAGCAGAAACTAATATTATTCTTTTCCAAAGCATCAGCTTCCTCTAGAATAAAATGATAAAGTAATATAAACTTGGATAGACAAAGGGAACTCCATAATGCAGCATGAAAGAGAGCTGGAAAGATTGAATTCTACATGAGAATTTGCTTGCAAGCTCTAGGAACCCTAGTTTCTCATGTTTTATTTTTACATCTCGCCATAAATTTAATCTACTCCTCTTTCAGTTTATAACACAATTGATCATCTAAAAGGAGTTCTACTTCCCCTTTATATATGTACTCATTTAAATAATTCTAAAACGCTTATCATGTGCTTGGCTACGAGTGTACACAGGGATCCTGAGACATCTTTTAAAAGAGGGTTTGGTAAACTACATACACTGGCCAATCTGGCCCTACTCTTGCTTCTATAAATAAAGTTTTATTGGCACATAACTACACCCACTAATTTGCATAGTGCCTATGCCTATATGTGCTTTCATACTACAATTGTAGAACTGGGAAGTTCCTACAGAGACCTGCAAAACCTAAAGTATTTATTATTTGACATTTTACAAAATTTCTGCTCTAGGCTATCCACCACAGCTAGAAGTTCTGGTTACAATAAACCTCCCTTCCCTGAAGGTTAGAACTGAAGCATACTTCATCCACTTTGGGAGGTAATACATTCCCAACCATCCAATTAGATGTTAATTTGAAAATAAGCTCAGGGGAGAAAAAAATTTAAGCATAAATTCAACTGAGCGCATTTTGACATTGTAGAATTCCTGGGTATGACAAATGAGCTTCAGGCCCCATGTGAATCCTTGTTAAGAGAGAGCCTCCTTGAGAGGGGGAGGAGAGGGAGACTCATCCCAGATGGTGTCAATGAAAATCCAAGTGCAGACTATATGACTCATTCCTAAGAAGAGGGTTTTCTGTCCTTTATGCTCTTTTGTCCTCTTCCCTGGGTGCAGTTGACTTCTTGGAACGTCCCTCTGGTTTCAAGAAAGAAAAGCTCAGAAATGGGACATACAAAAGGCTATTTCTAAATATCAATGCAAAGGCCGAAATCTAGAAATTACATTCTTGGTCTTAATTTTTCCATTATTGACCTAGGAGACTCACAGGTTAAGTTCCTACTTAGAAGAGACTTCAGGTCCCCTTCTGAGTGTTCACTCAAGGTCTGCAAGAATCTCCTCTTTGGTACAGGAGGATATCACATACAGTCAAATACATGATTGTGCGGTGAGTGCTAATAGCACTGGCTGTTGGCTCTCACAGAGGTCTGTTAGAATGTGTGCAATATAAAAGCATGTATGTTTCTTCCCAGAGCTACAGTTTCCTCAGCAGTAACTTAAGTACAAATCCCTGTTTTCTAGAGTCAGTAGAGAATCTGAGGATCACACGGAATGCCCAGAGCTATTCTTCCATAAATGTTATTTTTTCTTTCCTTTTCCCTTAAACCTGAGGAAGGGGAACTCATGCTCTAGTCTGAACAAGGGAATCACACGTTCTTAATATCTGGAGTGTTTCCTGTATTGGAAAGAAAATAAAGAGTTAGGTTTTGCCAACATGGCCTTAAGGAGGCTGAGGCAGGAGAGTATTGAATTTGAGGCCAGCCTCCAGATCCTGTCTCAAAAAAACAAAACAAAAAAGCAGAAGGGAAGGAGGAGGAAGAAAGGAAGGTAGGAAACAGAGAGGGAGGGAGGAAGAAAGGGAAGAAGGAAATGAAGAAGAAGGGAGGAAGAAAGAAGGAAGAGAGAAAGGTAGAAAGATGAGAGAGAAGAAAGAGAACTAAAAGGAGAAACAGAGGGAAAGAGAGAGGGAGAGGGGAAGGAAGGAAGATAGGAGAAAAGAAAGGCAAGAAAATAGATCTGATTGTTCTAAGATGTTCTCCTCCCATTAGTTCAACTCCCAACCCCAAGATTAAAGATGAGAAAAGCTTTCTATTTCTAAATCAACAGGCTGCTGCAGGCATCAATCAGCACTAACCACTTATGGAAACTTGGCCACTAGTCCCTGCTTTGAGTCGGCCTGACACATTTGGATCTAATTGACAGTCTGGTTTAGAGCAGCCAAAAAATATAGTGTCATACACAGCACAGATCAAAGCAAAAGCAAACTAGCTTGCAGATACTGGGCTTTGACTGCCAAAATTAGGCAGGCAGGTTTGGAAGACTTTTTTTTTCCCTCAGACCCAAGTAAATGCTCACTAGCTTTTCAAGAGAAAAACCTCTAAAAAAATCTCTCAGTTAACTCGTTTGAATGTAAAGCATGAAAGAACAGGGAAAAGTATTCCAAGTTGCTGACACTGTGGGTGGTTATTTATTTTCAACCTTCCTCTAAACAAAGTAGGAATTAATATTTCCTTTGGTCTTCAACATAAGAAGAGACCTGAATTTTGTAATTAGATGTATGCCCCCAGTCTATGATGATAACTCAAACCACATTTAAAATCAGTGATTTTTAGGATGAGAAAACAAAATTTCTCCTTCTTACAAAAACCAACAAAAAGAATGCTTTTCTTTTCCTAACTCCAACATTATATAGTAATACCATGAACATTGCTGAATGTTACAGTTTTGGAAAAGTTATGACCCCTCTTTCTAGAAAAATGCATATATAATACAATTGTGCATGCAACTTTAGAAACCAACAGACTCTGGAAGACCTCCCATAGGTTAAAGATTCTTTGCTTAAATCTACTAAATGAAAGGACAAAACTATTAACTAAATAATAGTTTGCCTCTATAGGTCTTCCATAGCTTCTGCATAAAGTATGCCAGCCAGAGACAACTGACCATTCATTCCTACAAAGTCCTCCAGCTTGCCAAAATTATTACCCTTACCTAATAGCTTTCTGTTCTCAGAATTCCTTGGGATACCTGAAATATAGCAGTAGGAAGATCAAGGCCCAATTTCTTAAATAATCCCAGTAGGGAACAGTAAAAAGAAGATAGGTTAGAGCCATTCCCATAAGAGAAACATTCACTCATTCTCAAATATTATTGGTTCCCTCAATGTGAAAGAGTCTGTTTAAACCACTAAAGTTCATCAAGGGAGAAACAGATACATGACATTAGAGCTAATACACAGGTTCAGAACTCGCCTTGTATTTTCTACATCAAGTTATCAAAACCTGATAAGACTGAATATACCTTTGCTTTTGTGGGATTGATTTGTTTGGCTGGGTTCTTATTAGGTTGTTTGTAGTTTTTTTGGTGTCTCTCTTGGAGCTTGAACTCAGGGCTTTGGTTTTTGCTCAAGGCTAGCACTCTACCACTTGAACCACAACTCTACGTTTGGCTTTTTGGTGGTCAATTGGAGATAAGAGTTTCACAGACTTCCCTTCCCCCTTCTGGCTTCAAACCATGACCTTCATATCTCAGTGCCCTGAGAAGCTAGGATTATAGGTATGAGCCACCAGCACCTTGGCCCTATGAAGTAATTTTTGAAAACCTTAAAAGAGCAGGGAAGTTAAAAATCAACAAATGACTTTGAAAGCAAAACAGGTAAAAACATAATTCTGTAACTCAAGTGTTTGCTCTTAACTATTTAAAAAAAAACACCTATAACTCAATTCTGAAATCTTTCACCCTCTATACACGTGTGTTAACAGAACGAATAAAGAACCTTCACTTATCGACCAACCTCTGTGAAGCTTAAAAAAAAAAATGGTCCAACTTCCTCTAGTTTCACTTTCCCTTCCTTGAGAATCAGCCCAGACACCAGCTCTCCCAGGAGGCCAAACTTATTTGATTCAGAGAAGGCCATGCTACCTCCTGATCTGCATTCTGATCTGCAATTTGTCTTCACTTCTCATAAAGTAATGGGTATTGATTAGTAGAAGGACAGTTTGGCCAGAACACACTGTTCCCACTCTCTCTTTCCTGGTCATATTTAGCAAGGCTCCAACTACTCCTCTATCAGATGTACAAAGGAGTTCCATTGGACCGAGAGCAGAAGAACATTCTAGTAAGGTTGGGCTAATCATCTATTATAAGAACTTAGAGTTGCAGTATTGCTAACAAGCTTTAGATCTTCCTGTACAAGAAGGAGTATATAGTATCAGCTCACCCCAGTTGGTCTTCTGAGCACACCAAATGGCAATAAAGACACACCTCATTGGCTTTCAAAGCAAATTCTTTTCCAAGTAAACAAAAACAACATGATCAACTTCCCCCAACATTTTCAGAACTCTGCTCCATTTCCAGTCTTTTTGAAGCTTATTATAGATTCCCGAGTCTCCCTCCATTTTCTCCAAATAGAAGAAGATGATTTGTTTGGAATAATTCCTTAAACATGGATGAAATCATTAAAAAAGCAACTCTTCTCTGTCCCCTAGTTTCCTAAGAATTAAATTATAAACCCAAGTAGAGCTACATCTCCTCCTGTTTATGCACTTGGTCTGGCTGCTCCTTTGACATGCCCTGTGAATCATTTTATTTATTCACTTACTGCATTGTTGCCCAAATGATGTCAGGGTGAGTTCCATTTGTAAGCCTCAATTAACAAAACCCATTTTAAGTTTGGCTCTTGGAAAGACTGATAGTAATTGTATACTGGTTCTAAGATTTATTACAGTAAAATGCTCAAGTAAGAAAATAGCATCACCATGGGAAACTTCAAAAGCACTAGTTCTACGCATGATAATCATCCAAATGCCAAAAAATGCTCCTGGTTTGTTGGAATTTCTGCATTTGCCTACTTGCTTTATGTGATTTGTTTTTACAATTCACTGCAGACACCACTCTGGAGCAAGCTTTCATCACAAGATGCCTGGACTGTGGCAATCGCACCTTCACCGCCTCCTGTTTCTAGCTCTCCCCTTAACATTCAGCAGACACACTACTGTCACATTAACCTGCCACAAGGTGGCTTTCAAGTATCTCCCTTCAAGCTAAGAACCTTACATGGCTCCCCACCACAGAAGAAACACATCAGTGCAAGAGCCCTGATATGCAAAAGGTCTCCGTGTCTTCCTCTTCTCATTCTCCTCTGCCCTACAGATGCCTTGCTTCCATGTCTCCGCTATTTCTGCCAAGCCCTTTTGTCCTCTGAAATGCCCTTGCTGATCACAATCCTAACAATCCGTGAGGACTTGATCCAGTATGTTCACCATAGAACCCCAGTGGAGACATCCTCCACATTCTCATGGCTCTTAGGTGATCTGGAGGAGCAAGATGGTTATTCATCTTCCTTCCTTCCTTCCTTCCTTCTTTCCTTCCTTCTTCTCTCTCCTTTTCTCCCTCTCTCCCTTCCTTCTTTCCTGACTCTTCCTTCTTTCCTCCCCCAGTCCTTTCCTTCTTTTCCTTTCCCTTTCCTTTCTTCCTACCTTCCCTTTCTTCCATCCTTCTTTTTTTGGGGGGTCCAGAGTTCAAACCCCAATACTATCCAAAATTAAAAATTTAAAAACAGGTAACAGAAATGAATCCTGATGACTTTCCAATGTTAGTTTCATGTTCTTGGTTATGATGTATTTGCAACATCAGGTGTAACTATACCACTGCGTTTTACCATGTCTACTTTTAAAATTACTCTAATGTTAAAAAGCCTAAGTGGAAATTCTTCCACTGGGAGTAATCATCTGGAAGAGCAGCTTACTGTGACTTTCAAGCAATACGGGGGAAAATAAGCACATTAGTCCAAAACTCAAAATGATCTTAAAAGTATTTCTGAGCATCTAACTTAATTTTCTGTTTCTTGGGGAATGCAGACATAATTGTGCATACGACTTCCAAAAGCAAAATTTATTATTTAAGCATGAATAAAAGTTTGAGTGGGTTGTATCTGACGGCTTGTCTACTTACCTGCCTCTACTCATTCTCACACACACACACACACACACACACACACACACACACACACACACTCCTATACACTGCCACGAACACATATACATACGTACGTACCTTAAGCTATGCATACTGAAAACAATGAGAAAACAATGTTAATTACACTTAGATTGAGACACAGTATGGTCTATAGTAAGTCTCAAATAAGACTACGGAGGTTTTCCTTCTTAAAAAAATAAATAGTGTAAGTATAAATAATAAATCATAGCTACTAGCAGATTTTTTTTGTCTTTAGAAATTTCCCAAGTAACATTTGTTGTGCCAACCCAGAACTCCACACAAACCATAAAGTTCAACCATGGTTCTCTGAACTTGTTCTGTTAAGGTAAATTGATGATATATATTTCATCTGCTACTAGAATTACTCATAGTTTAGTTTCTTCTGGAAATGATCTGTTCTTTGTTTAATGAAGAGAATTTCCCATGGGATGCCCATCCACTCCTATGTATCTGGGATTTATATGGGAGCTGGAAGGCTTTTCCATTTCATTCTGAGTTTTCTACTGGGGGAGACCAAGATGAAGAAAGATAACAACTTGTCCAGACCACAAAGGACTCACCTTCAGGCTGACATTCCTAGAGAGAAGGACTGTTCTCATTCAAATTGTGAGTGAGGGGAAGGGTTGGGGGGGCGGTAAGGGAAGAGGTGAGTCTGGGACTTTTGGGGAAGGCAGTAACTGGTGAGGTGCATCTGCTGTAATGGTCTGATTGAGTGGCAACACCAGCCTGTCCACTGAGTCACCTTGGAAAGAGTGGTCCTTCTTGAATACCAGATTCAATAATATCAACAGCAGAAAGAAATGTTTGCAAGCGCTTTGCATGCCAGGTGTCATATAACACATAGAAATACAAGGTTTTACATAAACTTCTCTTTGCAGAAATCATTTCGTGGCTATAAACTGAGCATTTTCTCTTTACATATCCATTGCATTATAGATGCAGGATAAAATAAGACAGTTTTGCTTATGAAAGGGTGACATAAAGGATTGTTGTTTGCTTTTTTTAAAACTATGTTGTTGCTTTTTTTTCTTTTTTGTTCTGGGGATGGAACCTAGGGCATTGCATTTGCTAGGCAAGCGCTCTGTCATGGAGCTACATCCCAGCCCTGAAGGATTTTTTCTTTTCAAACTACAAAAGCACAACATGATCCCAGAAGATCATACTGCCCCCAACAGACACTTGGAATCATGAAGTGTGTTTCGGAATGGCTCCCTGCCTTTTTCCCCTTTCAGAACAACGTCTAGTTGAAAATGTGTCACCCACAGTGACAGTCGTAGCATGCACCACACAAGGGCTCCATCTTCTCACCCCTCTCACATCACTTAGGAGCGTTTTGATCCTCAGGATTCCACCGGGTCCTCCTAACCTGAACCAAGACAGAGATAGGACGACACTGGATGAGAAATGGTTCGCCCTCTAACACAAAACCCAATCAGGAGCACAGCCATGTCTGGAACCAATGTCATCCAATTGCAACTTGACTGCCTGTCCCCAATCCTAAGCCCCCTGGATGGACAGAGATATAGAGGACAGAAGATGCCACATACTTGTTTTATGCCCATGAGCCACCCATCATGCCTGGCCTCTCCAAACCTTATTTCACACGCATTTCATTTGTGTTTACCAAAGTCCTGGGACTAAGCTGGGATTCAGAACCAGCCAGTAGGACTTAAATGTGTTTGCTCTCAGTTAAACAAATTAGCTTGGGTTTAAAACATGTCTATGTTGATCAATAATCAGAAGTCCCAATTTGCCTCAAGAAAAACTGCATGTTTTTTGTTGAATGTGTCTAACTGTATTAATGCTAATTATCCATCCATTCTCACCCAAAAGAAAATGTGCACCCTCAAATCACACCAAGTCATCAAGGAACCTCAAGGTAAAATGTCAAACATGACAATTTCCTTCTCATCAAAAGCCTGAATTCTGGCTGTAACATACAAAACTGAACAAAAGCAAAACTGATATAAATATGGTACTGATAACATTGAAAACCATAAGGGTAGAAAATAAAATTCTTCATATACACCAAAAACTCATTCAGTACATCCCTTATTTAGAGACCCATTTCCAGCTTCTGAAACTGCCAGTTGGTTATTAAATGATAGGCCTACAAACACATTAAATTATGTAAAGTTGATAGGCCAGGACTTGGATTTGAGTTTCCAATCACCAATCACTGAGTCTGGGCTGTCCACATCAAAAGGCACCCGTGGGAACGCCTTGGGAAGGCACTTCACTGGGAAGAGGCAAGTATTTTGGTATTTGAAGCACAGAACTTCAGTGAGCATTGAGACTCTGATATCAGCAAGTCAGATGCATGTGGCCTTGTTATTTCTCTATTGAATTGCCCACCATCTTCTGTGCTTCTCTGGCCGAGGCCCAGAGATGATGGGACTATGATCTCAGGGGCTGCCCAGCTTCCTTGGGTACATTGTACCACACATCAAAACGTGGACCGTAGAAGCCAGGCACCAGTGGCCCACATCTGTAATCCTAGCTACTCAAGAGGCTGAGATCTGAGGATCACCGTTCAGGTGAACCCTGAGACTAACTCCAATTAACCACCAGAAAACCGCAAGTGGCGCTGTGGCTCAAGTGGTAGAGCACTTGCCTTGAGCTGAAGAGCTGAGGGACTGCGCCCAGGCCTAGAGCTCAAGCCTCACAACAAACAAACAAACAAAAAAGCTGAGATTTGAGGATGATTTGAAGCAAGCTGGGCAGGAAAGCCCATGAGATTCTTATTTCTAATAACCAAAAAAGTAGGAAGTGGAGCTATGGCTCAAGTGGTAGAGGAAAAACAAAAAAAACAAAAAATGGAAAAAAAAAAACCTTCAAGCTGGACTGACACAAAAATGAGACACACATATACAGACTATAAATGCTGATTTGAAATATAAATTATTGTCCTACCTGTACCTCCATTAATACAGATAATTAAGAAATGTGTTCTCTTGAATGCACAGTTAAGACAGGCTTGACTTCACTGATGACTGAGTTCCACATTCCCCTTTTGCCTAGTACTTATCAATAGTCAGACCTTGGCAAGACATGAACACTAAACCATCAATTTCCTGAAGAAATGAACCTAATGTCTGTTCCATTCATCTCCTAGGCTTGTTCTAAAAACCCTTTAAACAGCCTACATAAATAAATAAAACATCTAATTGCTTAAACAAATTCTTTGAAGAAATTCATTTCTTTTTCATCCAGTTAGACACAATCTTTAGGATCTAAAGGAAAAGTAGATTTATTATCTAACAAATGACAGTATTTGAATTACAGAAAAAAAACTAATTATAATTCTCCAAATTCATAATTTACATTGCAACGAGTTTGCTAGTTAGGGGATTGATTAAAATCACTGTTATCTAAAATGCCTCATCCCATATTTCTTTGGGAATGCAAGTTCTAGTTTAGCAAATAAGGAGTGCACTTTGAAAATGAAATTAATGTTGATATTAGGGAAAAAAACCCTATAATCCTCAAAAATGTTTTTACATGAATCTTACTAACTTCCCCCAAACTGTATTAGGAAACAAAATTTAAATGATAAGTTAATTATAAGCATTCTCACTGAGGTATCATTTTGGAAAAAAGATAACATTTAATAAAAAGACGCCACCACTAATAGAGAAAATGAGCTTTCAGTTTTGTAGAAACACAAGTTCTATTTGTTAACCAACTTCTGACACCCAACTTTAGCCAACTCTTGCTTTGAATACTAATCAAATGGAAATGACCCTAAGTTAACACCTTAATGTAATACCTTTTTTTTAAAACTCTTTACAAAGAAATATGTTCTTCTAACAGACTTTTGGAAGATTAGGACTGATCTCAAAGAGCACTTAGTTCAACCCTCACGTTAGGGAAAGAATGGTTTTTGACATGAGGCAGTAAGAGACTTGTATTGTTGATTCTCTGATTGATGATCAATTCCTGTAAACACTGGTAGTGTGAAATAGCTCACTAAGCAAAAGCAAATCAACAAGTAAACGGGTCCTCATTTCAAGAAGCACAGCAGCAAGGTGAGGAGAATGATAAAGGGAATTGACATTGGGATATACAGTGAACATGTGTGGAAAAGAATGAAATCTACCCAATCTAACTAATGTAAGCTAATAAAAAACAAAACAAGGCCAAGCATGGGCAGCTCGCACCTGCTGTAATCCTAGCTACTCAGGAGATCTGAGAGTCAAGGTTCTCCAGTTAACAACCAAAAAGCCAGAATTGGAGCTGTGGCTCCAGGGCAGTGTGCTAGCCTTGAGCAAAAAAGCTCAGAGACACAGAGCCCAGGCCTCAGGACTACACACACACACACACACACACACACACACACACACACACACACACTAATAATAATAACAATAATAATAGTAATAAGTTGGGCTTTTTTTTAAGACAGCAAGATATCTTCCCCTCAATGATACTGAAAATTTTGGTACTTCCTGTAAATTCTGAACCTAGGATTTAATAGTAATTTGGTTGATTATTAAAGGAACAATTGATACCACCATCTAAAATTGTGCAGTACCACAAAGGTGAATACACTTGATTCCCTGCTCATATTTATTGGAGCTCAAGTGACCTAAACAGTTATTTTCTTCATAAAAATAAAAATATGCAACAGCAATTTCTTAAGTACATAACAAAACATCCTGAAGCATGAATTAACGTGAGATGAAATAGCCTACAGATATCAATTCAGACAGCTTTATAAAATGTCATTTATCTAAGGCATTTCTGTAATTGTACATACATACACACACACACACACACACATACACACACACAAAACACTACACACGATTCTATATACAAAAGGCATCTATTCATGAACAGAAAGAAAATGTCCTTTAGAAGCTCTGTGTAAGGAAGGCTAAAGTAATACATAATTTAGATGATGATTAATTTTTAAGAGAAAATTTCAGACTCTAAGAAACAGTGATTTACATTCAAACAAACATGTCCATTTTCAGATCTGGAATAGGTAAGGGATTTTTTTTTTTCTGTTTTGTTTTGTTTTGCTTTTTGATACAGGCTATAAGAAAATTCACACTGTGAATTTTTCTTCAAAGGGCCACTTTCAAAGTAGAGATTTCAAATCCAAAGCAAGTATTCATGGCACAAACAAATGGGAGGCCTAAATTTCAAACATTAGCTTCCATGTGGCTTTCCTCCTCAGTCCCTTGCCTGCTTCCAAGAAACCAGTCCCTAGAATGCTGTACCATAATATCCTATGGTGTTTCTGAATGGTAAGTTTTTACATTTAAATCACAATGTGCTGGGAGATTTCTGAATTCTTGAAATAATGGAGTATATTAATCCTATCACAAAATGGCTTTGGTCATGACATCCAAACACTTTCATATAGACTCAGATTTCTCTCTAGAACAAAAAAGAGGGAAAAAAATAGGAAAAGATAAAGCTGACAGAGAGAAGTAACAAGGTAACAAGAAGTAACTCTCAGTAGCTAATGATCTAAATCAAATTGTTGGCTTTCTCCTTCATAAAGGAAGTCTCTAATCTGGCTTGCACTGTGGCCTACTATCAGCGATATGTTTAGGTACCCAACTGCTCCTGTTCATTCTGACAATCTCACACGCATTTCACCATTTAAGGAAGAAGTCACCACTTTTCAGGTTCTGAACATATTAAAAAAAATTAAATACAGATATTTAAAAAGTTTGATTGATACACTCTCACTCCCTAGACTGCCCTCCAACCCCAATGTAGCTAATTCTGTTATAAAACCTCTATGGGAAGACAAATTCAAGTCTGCCAGAGAAATAGCACAGATATTTCTTCCATGTTTACTCCAAATTAACAGGCTCTTCCTCTGAGAACACAGCATTTCAGGTCACTTGAATTCTGCCACTGTTTAGTCTTTGTACAAGCAAATTCAGGGCTTACTAGTGGAGAAGTGACAACCTTGGTACAAAAATTCAATTTCAGTTGAGTCTTTGTGATGACCTGAGCAAGGTGAAACACCCTTTCTCTATAATGAGGCAGCTTCATTATAACACCAAATTAACGTAAAGCAAATTAAATAAAGTAACATAAAGCAAATTCACTATGCAAACATATGTAACATTTATATTTATACTAATGTGAAATACATTCATATATTGACAATGGTTATTTTTTTTCCTTAAGCTTTCTTAGATTTTCAAAGGAAAACAAAGTCATTAGTTAGTGAGAAAATTCTACTGTATGATTTAAAAAATGATTTTGGTTGGTTGCTATTTGACAAAGTTTAGAGTTTCCCTCTAGGTCCCATACAAACTGAATTTTAAAGTACATGGCCATACTACACATATGTCAGATATTAATATATGCAGTTGAATTAAAAATCTTTACATGTATACCCCCCACACACATACACTTAGGATATTTCCATTACATAAACAAAGTATCAATCCTTAATAATAGGTCCAGGATAGCAGCAATTTAATAATCTAGTTACCCAGTTACCTCAGAAAATACACTAGGGCTGTAAGTAGTCCTGATATGGTATCCCTGGTTATAATTCTGCCACTGGAGAAAGCATTTTATCTTTTCAAACCCCACTTATTCAAATCTGACTATTAATGGTATAATGAAAAAAAGGAGGCCACAGTGAGGTGATAAGTCCAAACTATTGAAGATACACAAAAGCATTTCCATCTTATTCCTTGCATATCTTATTGTGTTATCAAAGGCCTGTACAAAATTCGGTTATCTTAGCTGCTAAAAGAGCCATGTTAGGTTATGCTAAGAAGAGAGCTGCTCTGAACTGCTTGAAAATATGTAAACAACTCCATTAAATTAGTGCTTTTCTAGAGATGGCATGATATTGTACTAAACATTGTTTTAAAAGTTATATTTCTGAAGCTATACCCTTGGCCAAGTTATGAACCCATAATCAAAATTCATATATATACCAGACACACACACACACACACACACACACACACACACACACACACAAATAGCTTCATTGAGAAACCATTTTAGTCACAGAGGGAAAAGGTTTTAAGAAAATTATCTTGAGTCTACTACTAGGAATAGCCATGCACACTCAAGTGGGCTGCACATCATGACTATAGATGTACATATGGACCTTAATATTTACTTAGGATGGATACTTTCCAAATCTGTTAGGGTTATACCCACAGAGCCCAAGCAAGGTCCCTGTTTTCCAGCTCTACCACTGTACCCCATGTTCCCCATGAAACAATTTTGTAGACTATCACTGCTATCTGTAAGAGAGGAGTTGGTCACCTTAAAAATGTAACGTTTGCCATTGGTTCTTGGTGGCTCATACCTGTGATCCTAGCTACTTAAGAGACAGCCAGCCTGGGAATCAACCTTGCTAGACTCCATCTCAACCAATTAAAAATCAGATATGATGGTACATGCCCATCATGTTCTGCTACACAGGAAGTTAAATAAGGAGGGTTGCAGTCCAGATCAACCTGCACACACACACACACACACACACACACACACAGAGTAAAAAAGGAATTCCTATTTTTTAAATATCAAAAAGCAATAAGGACTGGGTACGTGGCACAAATGGTACAGTGCTTTGCTTAGGACCACACAGACAAAAAGTGGAATGAGACCATTTTGTTTTACACGCTGCAACCCTTTTCCTGAGGTGTTCCTCCTGCTTGAAGCTGAGATCACACACAGAGAAACCTATTGTGCTTCTGCCAGGTCACAGTGGGAATGCTGGGAATGGCACAGCCAGGGGTCATCACAGGCATGGCCGGCGGAGGGCCGAGATACTGACTCCTAAGATAAGCAGCTTGCTTCATTCTGAAGACAATTCCTCAAGGTGAAGTTTTATCCTCTGCCCTTCCCCACCCATGGGTTCCTGCCACATTTCTCATGGTGGTCAAATCAACACAGAACAGACTCCTCTCAGTTAGTATATATGTTGCCAACCAGGACAACACATTTATTATATTGAATGTTAACTCAGGTTCCTTGAATTTGGCTCGAAGATGAGCAGCCCCATGGGATCCTTTGGATGACAAAATAACGATGTATCAGTAGTTCTTCCCTCACAACCCCCAGCTCCTCTGACATGCTCCATACACACACAGTCTTGACTGTAGATCCAGGTTCTTGTGACATGGGAACACTTGCACGAGGGATTTGGCCTTTTCCAGAGCTGAATGCTTGTAGGCAATTTCAAAGTCTGGACACAAGAGGCACTTCCAAAGTTTGGCAAGGAGGAGGAGTCAAGATCACTAAGTGGGGTTTTGATCACTATGCTGTCTCAGATAACCTGGACATCTGGGGCACGTGAACACAAACAGAGATCTTTAGGTTGTGGATGGGTCATGCTTTTTCTTCTTGCCCCGACAGGACTTGCAGACACAACAGATTATACATGGAGAGGCCAGGAGCAACAAGGGTGAAGTCACCAAAGCAATGATGCCCAATCCCACAAGAATCCCCACCACCTGGAAATTGAGAGAGGAAAAAAAGGATAGTTTAGCAGTCAAATCGGCCTATGTTTATACTATCTGCTGTCAACCAAAGCAAAACTCATACATTCAAACCCAAATCCCCAAAGTAATGGTATGGGGTATGGGGAGTTAATTAAGAGGGTAGAAGCCATATAATGGGATTCATGCCCTTGTAATAGGAGACATTTGAGCAGTTGTTTCTTTCTCTTGGCTCTATTCCATATGGGACCCAGTGAGAAAACAGCCATCTGTGCTACAGGTGAAGCAGGAAGAGATCGATCCCTCACCAGAACTTAACCATGCTGGTCCCTGGATTTCAGACTTCCTAGTCTCCAGAACTACAAGAAGTACATTTTTGTTGTTTAAGCTATCCACTCTCTAGGTAAGTTATTATAGAAGCCCAAACAAAGACCATTATATTTACATGTCTCTTTGCCAGTGCTCAACAAAGTCCTGAAGTGGACTCAAGCTAAAAAGATACAAACAAGGGCTTGGAAGGTGGCTCAGTGGTAGAGTGCTTGCCTCACATGCATGAGGCCCTGGGTTTGGTTCCTCAGCACCACATAAGCAGAAAATCCCGGAAGTGGCACTCTGGTTCTAGTGGTAGAATGCTTGCCTTGAGCTGAAGACCTCAGGGACAGCGCCCAGGCCCAGAGTTCAGGCCCCATGACCGGCACAAAAAAAAAAAAAAAAAGATACAAACAACTAAATCAAGGCTGAGAACAAACCAAAAGTGAGCTCAAGCTCAAGCTGTAAGTTCAGACTCATGAACTATTGGTATTGGCTCATTTTTTTCTGCCTGAGTTTCCTCAAACAGTCTCATAGGGATGTTTCAAGATTACTAAGACATGACCGCTGACTCCCTCAAAAGAAATGTAGCCTTTGATAAATATAAAAACACCACTAAAAACAAACCATGACTACTTTGAACCACTACATAAACATACAATGGCATGTTCATAAGGATCTAAGGCCCAGCAGGGACCCATAGAATTTTAGAACACAGCTAATGTCCATAAAGGGTTTTAAGTAAGTGCTTCCATGGCTTTCCAGAGAAAAGAGCATCTGCATACATTCTGTAGGTCATTGTCAAATACTGGGCTCTCTGGTGGCTCTCCAATTGCCCAGGAGATTATGGTCATAAATTAACTTCAGGTGACTGCCTCTCCCCCCCCCCCCCCAGTTTTTCGCTTGCCAAGTCTAGAACCTCCCAGGTGACATGGGTAAGTAGGAAATGGATTGGAGAGAATGAAGAGGTAGACACTTAGAACCATTACAATTCTGGTTTATCTCATGCTCCCTCTTAAAGGTCAGGGTACCTGTGTTCGGTTCCACATTACTGAAGCTCTCGAGTGGCCAAGTTTATTCCTGCATGGCCCTTTGTCATAGTGCCTGAGGAAAATATCATTCTGTAAAACAAAAGCAAAAGTTTCAGTAGGCATGACATTTTGAGATGAGAAATGGCTATAAAAAAAGCCATATCTATCCCTTAACAATGTCAGTGGTTCCCTCTAGGAATAATAAATCTGTAATCTTCAGCACAGCTTGGTACTTTTGTAAATCACCAAGTGAAAACATATCATAATCAATGAGACTCTGATTGACTGACTGATTGATTAATTCTATAGGGAAACAAAGGAATGACACAAACAGGTAATCTGACAAAATAAATTGTGAGCTTTAGCAGAGGTACAAGATGGAATAGAAGGGTCATGATCCAGACAGCTAAACTGAGCAAACCAAGTGAGACTACGTGCCTTGACTGAGGAAGGATGGAGAAGAAATCATGGTCCTGAAATAATAAGAAATTAGTTAACTAGATGGTGGAGCAGGGACACAAAAGTATAGATGCTACGTAGAAAAAAAGCTGTGGCTTCGTCAAGAAAAATGACAAAGATGGGCTTGTGGGAAAGACAATAACCATGGTTTGGACATACTGAACTTGATAGCGGAGTCATCAGAGGAGATCATGAGGGCAGCTCATTTCCTAGATCTGTATTTTGGAAAGAATGAGTCTGGCATCAGTAAGTGCCCAAAGATGGAAGAAATCATAGGGATGGCTGATACTGCCCAGGATGAGATATATTAAAAAAAAAAAAAATCAAAGAAGATAAATACATTTAACAATGGGTCAAAGAAAATCCTAGAGGGGCTGGGAATGTGGCTTAATGGTAGAGTGCTCGCCTAGCATCCGTGAAGCCCTGGGTTCAATTCCTCAGTACCACATAAACAGAAAAAGCTGGAAGTGGTACTGTGACTCAAGTGGTACAGTGCTAGCCTTGAGCACAAAGAGGCTCAGGGACAGTGCCCAGGCCCTGAGTTCAAGCTCCAGAAGTGGCAAAAAAAAAAAGACTACCCTAGAAAGGGAACTGAGGAATAGCCAGAAAGATCAAAAGGAAACCAATAGATATATAACTGACATAGAAATCACTGGGAGGAGGGCAAAATGGACAAGATAGATAGGATGAATGAGAGTGAATATGGCTGAAGTACTTCATATGAAAATATACAAAGTGCTTTATATATGAAACGAGAACAATAAAACATGTTGAAATTGTTTTAAAAAGAGGGAGAAGGGAGAAGGAAGTGGTGGAAGAGGTGAGTTTGATGGGGGTATATTTTATGCATATATGGAATTATCACAATAAAATCTTCCTGTACAACTAATATTCGCTATTAAAAAAATGAGGAAGCCAGGTGCTGATGGTTTATGCTTGTAATCCTATTTACTCAGGAGACTGAGATCTGAGGATTGCAGTTCAAAGCCAGCCCAGGCAGGAAAGTCCATGAGTCTCTGATCTCCAATAAACCACCAGAAAACCAGAAGTGGCACTGTGGCCCAAGTGATAGAGCACTTGCTTTGAGCTGAAGAGCTCAGGGACAGCACCCAGGCCGAGTTCAAGCCCCACAACTGAGCAAAAACAAATAGAGGAACTAGGCAATCCTCTACTCCTAGCTACTCTACTCAGGAGGTGAGAGCTAAGTCTTATGATTTGAACTGGTTTGAGCAGAAAAGTCTATGAGTCTCTGTCTTCAAAAATAACCACGAAGGGCTGGGAAGGTGGCTCAGTGGTAGAGCGCTTGCCTTGCATGCATGCATGAGGCCCTGGGTTCAATTCCTCAGCACCACATAAGAAAAAAGCCAAAAGTGGTGCTGTGGCTCCAGTGGTAGAGCGCTAGCCTTGAGCTGAAGACCTGAGGGACAGTGCCCAGGCCCAGAGTTCAGGCCCCATGACTGGACCAAAAAAAATAAATAAATAACCACCAAAACCAGGCATTGGTGGCTCATGCCTATAATCCTAGCTACTCAGGAGGCTGAGATCTGAGGGTCACAGTTTATAGCCAGCCCAAGCAGGAAAGTCCGTGAGACTCTTATCTCCAATAAACCACTCAGAAAACCGGAAGTGGTACTGTGGCTCAAGTGGTAGAGCACTAGCCTTGAGTAGAAGAGCTGAGGGACAGCACCTGGGCCCAGAGTTCAAGCCCTGTGACCAACAAAAAAACAGCAAAAGGCAGGGCTAGAGGCATGACTCAGGTGGTAGAACACCAGCTATGAACAAACAACAACAACAAGAATGCCTGATTGAGTTCAAGTCTGATATTGGCAAACACACACACACACACACACACACACACACACACACACACACACACACAGAGAAAACAAAAGGAAAGAAGGAATTTACTGAGGGAGGAAGGGAAGGGAAGGGAAAGGAGAAACAGAAGAAAAAAGTTCAGCCTTTTTAAAAGGGACTTCAGCTTCAGTCACATGAAAGACTAGATATTGAAGAGCCTACAGAGGGTAACCAGATTCCCATGGATGACATTCAGACTACCTTAGAGCCTGAGAAAACCGCAGGGATGAAGTTCAAAGCAGGAGCAAACTCAATGCCCCAGCACCACTCATAGCATCTGGGCTTATGGTCTGTCTTAGCCTTTGATTTTAGAATAGCATCCCCATCTTGGCTGTCAACTGTGCCTGCGTACTACCATACGACATAGAACACTTGCCTGGAGAAAAGCATCACGACCATAAGTCAATGTCCTTGTCTAAAAACAGAGAAAGTGACATCCGAAAAAAACCAACCAAACCAAACCAAACCAAACAAACAAAAAAATGGCTGCCAGAAATCCATGTCTTGACATCTGAAATCTGTGTATTGAGCTAGTTAATATCTGCATCATCTCAAGTACCAACACAGTACAAGTGGAAGCAGAGAGTTCTCAGCAACACACCATCCCTAGATGGTCGTCAGCCAAAGAATGGAGACCCAGTATCCACATTTAATCCCTGACACCTGTAGCCTCCTACAGAGAAGCTAATGGGCCAGCTGCCTTGTTCATAGGAACCCAGTTAATCATCTGGATAAACCAGAAGGAAATCAAGATTGATTTCTTTTGCATTTGTAAGGCAGTTAGGAGGCCCAATCAAGGGAGTCCTCATCCACAATATCAGTCATCTAAGATTACAGTAAGTCTTATATCACACATGCTTATAAGATAAGGAGATATGGGAAATTTCTTTTTTAAGGTAAGCACATTACTTTATTATTATCTGTGTAGATGAGATTCTAGAGTCTAAAATAAAATGCTCATCTTCACCTTTCCTATGTATTATCTCTTCTTAAAATCCTGAGACAAAGCCAATAGCTGGGGGCTGGGAAGGTGGCTCAGTGGTAGAGTGCTTGCCTTGCATGCATGAGGCCCTGAGTTCGATTCCTCAGCACCACATAAGCAGAAAAAGCCAGAAGTAGCACTGTGGCTCAAGTGGTAGAGCGCTCACCTTGAGTTGTAGAGCTGAGGGACAGGGCCCAGACCCAGAGTTCAAGCCCTACAACTAACAGAAAAAAAAAAAAAAAAGCTAATAACTGATGGGTTTTCTTATTCATGGATGTCACCTTAAATAAGTTATATGACTTCCAGTTTGGGGATTTCAGGGGTTTTTGTTGTTGTTGTTGTTGTTTTGTTTTGTTTGGTCTGAGACCAGGACTTGAACTATCTGGTTGTTGCTCTACCACCTGAGTCATGCCTCCAACCCTGACGTCCAGTTTTAAAAAGACAGTATTGAGATGGCCATAAGCATCCATTGTAAAAAGCACCATTACTATATATTAAGAGACTAGAAGACTAAACACACTGCTTATTGAACTAAAGGAAACCAAACAACAAAAACAAAGAGCCGAGGAGAGAATAGCAACTCAACCATGACCAAGGCTTGCACTGATGTGGGTAAAACATGCAGGTCAAATTGCCCAAGCAGGGAATATCTATGATGGATCTACACGACCCCAAACACGGAAAACTGGAATTGACGTAGGCCTTCTCTCACAGACCCTCCTACCACCTCTTTATTATTATTATTATTATTATCTTTAAGTAGTTATATAACGAAGTTCACATTCTACAAAACAGTATATGAGAACCAAGTATCTGACAACACTGTCACCCATCTCTCCTAACCCATCCTTTCTCTCACTTTTTTTCTTTAATTGAGATGAGGTGATTACGTAAATTTCACGTATTTCACAATATTGTCCCAGCACCTCGTAAATGAGGTTAGCATTCATGTTGGCATCCATCTGAATGAAACTGATCCTAGATTTGAGATGACAAGCTACATGAATGGTGAGGGAAAAGCACAATCAGATGAGTCCCTTTATCGAGGAACCACGACAAAATGGCAACGCCAAGTTATTTACAAGACAGTATTGGCTTGAACTGTTCTAATGTTTCTTTAAATTCAAGAAGAGGCAACAACCTAATTGTGGAAGGCAGAATAACTACCCTCAGCCCTCCACAGAGATGCCATGACCCAGTCCCCAGTGTTCTTAAATGGCCAAAGGGATGTTGCAAATGTGATTGTGTTAAGAAAGTAAATTACCCGAAGGGATTCAGTCTAACTTTATGAGTTTTGAAGACAGAGATCCTTTCCTGGCTGTGGTCAAAGGAAGCAAAAACAAGGAGAAAGGTGAGTGGTGTGGCCAGCTTTGAAGATGGAGTAAAGGGAACTGCAGGCCAAGAAATTCAAGCGTCCTCCAGAAGGTAGAAGAGCAAGGAAACAAATTCTCATGTTGGGTCTCCAGAAAAGAGCACAGTGTATTGAATCAGTTCTAAACCAGTAAGATCTATGCTGGACTTCTAATGGACAGGAATCTAAGAAAGTAAATGTGTGCAGCCACAAAGTTGAAGACAATTTGTTGCGACAGTAATATAAAACAAAGATATGTGTAGGCCATTGTATCACCAAGAGAATGTCCATCCAAATCAAGAAATGCCTTCAAAACAAAAGTTTGACTGTAAAGCTAAGACACCCAAAGTAATCCTAAAGAGCTTTATAAAGTGTCTAAAGTAGCAGGGAGAAGTTCAGCTGTAGCTCAGTGGTTGCATCCTCACCCAGTACATCCAAGGACAAGGGTTCAATCTGTAGCACCAACCAAAGGGAAACAAAACATAACAACAAAATAGCCTTAAAGCAAAAGGCTCAGAAAGTCCCATTAGAGAAAAATTGAATGTTTTTTTTGTTGTTGTTGTTGGTGGTGGTGGTTGTGGGGCTTGAACTCAGGCCCTGAGTGCTGTCCTTGAGCTCTATTTGCTCAAGGCTAGCATTCTACCTATTTGAGCCACAGCACCACTTCTGGTTTTCTGGTGGCTAATTGGAGATAAGAGTCTCACAGATTTCCTGCCAGGCTGGCTTTGAACTATAATCCTCAGATCTCAGCCTCCTGAGTAGCTAGGATTGCAGGCATGAGCCACCAGCATCCAGCAAAATTAAATCCTTGTACAAGATAAAAATAAGACTCGATTTTTTTTTTTTTTTTTTTTTTGTCACGAGTGAACTCAGGGCCTGGGTGCTGTCCTTGAGTTCTTCTGCTCAAAGGTAGCACTGTATCATTTTGAACCACTTTCAGTGTTTGCACTTTCAGTTTTTGAGTAGTTAGAGATAATAGTCTCATGGGGACTTTTTTTTGCCAATCCTGGGGGCTAGAACTCAGGGCCTGGGTACTGCCCTGTGCTTCATTTGCTCAAGGCCAACACTCTACCACTTGAGCCATAGTGCCCCTCCCTGCTTATTCTGTTTATGTGGTACTGAAGAATGGAACTCAGGACTTCATGCATGCTAGGCAAGCACTCTACCACTAGGCCGCATTCCCAGCCCCTCATGGGGACTTTTCTGCCTGTGCTCCATGATCCTCAGAACTTGGCCTTCTGAGTAGCTAGGATTACAGGTGTTAGTGCTAGGCACCCGGCAGATGTTCTGTTTTAAAGGCTGTGATGCAGGATAAAGCACGTGAAGAAAATGTTTTCAGGAGAACTCACATCCAGGTTCTGCAGACAGTACCAGCAAAATGTGTGCTTGCAGTTCTTACACATCATCTGAGCACAGCCTTCATTGCGTTCGATATAAACCCGGCAAACAGGGCACTGCTTAATGGGGGCTTCTGCGTCTGTCCCAAACAAGGACCTAAGAACAAAATGGATAAGAAATTATATTTAATCGGTGGTCTTCAACTGAATTCCCAGGGCTTTAAACAGTTAGGTAATAAACTCCCAGTTATCTGTGCTTCTTAATTCATTTCCAAAGAAAAGGATGTAGGAGAGGGGAATGGTAAAAATGGGAATGAGTTGTTCAGATAACTCAAGGAATTTTAATTTACTTATGTTGGCACCCGGTAAATTATATTAATTATACTTTCCACAGCTGAGCTAGCTCATTGATTTACCAAATTAATGTTTTGTTCCTAGAGCACATTGTCTGAATAAGAAGTACAAAGAGTCAGCTATGGCACAAAGAAACTAGCTCAGGCTCCAAATGGAGCGGAGATAGTCTATCTCATGATCTGCTCATTAAATAAGTGGAGGCGTGGGATTAAATAAACCAAGACTATAAAACAAATGAAAATTCCTGATCCATACAGATGAGGAAGCCAGGCCAGGCTCACATCACAAAGGAGCAGAAACATTAGAAATGGTCCAGACTGGGATAAAGGAGCTGTAGCCTTGGATTTGCACTTTGGTTACTATTCCTCAGAACCACCATCCAGCATGCAGGCAATCAGCCCACAGAGTTGTCAAATCTATCATCAGATTTGGTAACTTGGGTCGTGGTGGGAGGGGCTTCTACTTTATTTATTTTCCTCAGGGCCTGGTACTATCCAGTAAGCTTTTTCACTCAAGATTGGCAGTCTACCACTTGAGCCAGTCCTCAACTTCCCAACTTTTAGCTGGCTAGTTGGAGATGGTAAGAGTCTCACAGACTTTTCTGTTCCCGCTGGCTTCAAAACTCCATCCTCAGATCTCAGCCTCCTTGGTAACTAAGATTATAAGCATGAACCACCAGTGGCTGGCAAGGGTTTCTGTTTTAACCTCCCTTTTTCCCCATGAGAAAACAGACTTATAGAGGACACCCAGATACTAAGCCGCAAAGGCAGAACCCCAGCCATCCTTTCCTCTGAGCTCTTTGCATTGCCCTGTCGCATCTAGCCAAGAGAGTTTACCACTGTGAGAATGTGGAAGGGACTGGCTCTAAGCCGGCAGAGGAGGCTCATGCCTGCCGTGGTGTATTAGATCCCTTTCTCTTTCTCTATTTGTTTGGTCTGAAATGCAAGCCCAGCACCACAGCCAGGCAGCATGACTATTCCTAAAGACTAGTTCTACACACCGTGACAGGGTGATTAAGCCAATTGGGCTAGAACACTGTTTGGCTTTTGTTGTTGTTCTTCTTGCTCATGCAGAACAGCTATAGCCTCAAGCAAAGCCAGGAACTAAACACAAAGGTTTCTCACTGAGTGCGGCTGCTGCTATAAAACTGTCACATAGCAAGGTATAGACTTTGTTTCTTCTCATCCTCACAAAATCCTAACTTCGGCATCATTGTTTCAGAGGATACGTTCTCTTCCTCTATTTCTTAAGAATTTGGGGCCAATGATATGCTGCTGTGGAAGAAAGTTCTATAGGAAAATAATGAATGTGTTAACACGCATCGTCAGGTAACTCCTCTCCAGTGCACATCCGCTGAGTCTGAATCAGTTCCCTTTCCTTTCTTACCCGTGCTCCGTTGGCAGGATGATAGGCTGGATGTCTCTACAGGAGACATCTGCATGCCACGCATCCTTGCAACATGAACAGAACTTCAGGTGGCAAGAAGGGCATTCCACCAACACAGGCTGTCCTGGGGCGCTCGCTGCAACAGCGCATACGGTCTGACAGTCTGCCACAGGACACCACGTTCGGTGGGGGTCCAGGTGCACTTCTGCAACATAAAAGAAGAAGAAAACAGTGACGGGCTCTCTGTGTCTTGATTGAAGCTTTCTCACAGTCATTGACTCTCTTCTACACACGAACATGTATGAAAATACAATATAACCAAGAGTGGTGGCTTCTCATTTTCATTAGAGGTCCCCCCTTACTCCCTCATTCACAAGGTTGCTCAGCCCTACTATAGCTCTCATATTTCTCAAATTAGGTAATAGTAGATCTGTATTCTAGTCTACTAGCATTCTCTTTAAACCCAAACTGCAACTGGAGATAAGATTTCTCACCTTCGGGCACTTAAAATATACAAAAACTTTAATTTTCTGCTATATTATTTGGACACCATTTGAGAAGTTGTTGTTTTTTTCTTGGTCGGTCATGGGGCTTGAACTTGGCTTGGGCGCTGTCCCTGAGCTCAAGCACTCTACCACTTGAGCCACAGTCCCATCTCCAGTTTTCTGGTGGTTTATTGGAGATAAAAGTCTCACGGACTTTCCGGCCAGGGAGGGCTTTGAACCGTGATCCTCAGATCTCAGCCTCTTGAGTAGCTAGGATTACAGATGTGAGCCACCATGAGCGTCCGGCTAAAAGATTTTTTTAAAGGTATTGCTCACAAAGGATTTTGTTCTTCGAAGGCTCTGAGAAATAAGTAGTATAACAAGTAATTTAAAAACAAGGAATGCTGGGCCTTGGTGGCTCATGCCTATAATCCTAGCTACTCAGGAAGCTGAGACCTGGGGATCGAGGTTCACAGCCAGCCCAGGCAGGAAAGTCCATGAAACTCTTATTTCCAATAAAGCACCAGAAAACCAGAAGTGGGGCTGTAGTTCAGGTGATAGAGCGCTAGCCTTGAGCTGAAAAGCTGAGGGACAGTGCTCAGGCCCAGAGTTCAAGCCCCATGACTGACAAAAAAAAGAACCAAAAAAACAAGGAAGTCCGTTGATCTGGGCATGCTGTAGTCTTACCATTGTGCTAGATGGACACAATTAGTCAAAGACCCACATGCTCTAATAACAAGACTTCACAGAGCACAAAATGGTAGACATTTCACACTGGCCAGATCCATATAACTGGTATACAGGGAGGAAAAGTCAGAGAGGGTAAACAACCATTTATTTAATCATTTATTCTTAGATTTCCCTTTTCTGTTCACTAACAGCTTCATGTTCTCTTCCTATAACAAGACCTTTAAGAAAAGATACCACATGAAAAAAAATGAGGCTGTTTAGAGTAAAGAATAGCCCTTTATTCCTAGAACCAGTGTTCTGCAAATTCCTCACTCATGAGTTTCTAGTATTAAGCCTCCAAGGGCTTGCGATTCCTAGAAATTTATACTCAAGCAGCAAACAAATCCAAAGAGTGAGCAAACAGGAAATGAAGGTATTAAGTAAGAGTTAATTATCTTGTAAATTTAATGTTGGGAAGAGTATGAAATGTTTCAGTAAACACTCTCTCCATTGATGACTAGCCTTAAAAAAAAATGACATGTTTAAAAACTGCCATCCTCGCTGGGCACTGGTGGCTTATGTTTATAATCCTAACTACTCAGGAGGCTGAGATCTGAGAATCATGGTTTGAAGCCAGCCTGGGTAGGAAAGTCCATCAGATTCTTAACTACCAAAAAAGCCAGAAGTGTGGCTGTGGCTTTTGTGGTAGAGCTCTAGCCTTGAGCAAAAATGCTCAAGGACAAAGCAGGCCCTGAATTCACACACACACACACACACACACACACACACACAATAGCATCCTTAATTGTTTTGACTTCTCTAATAATTTGGGGACAGTTGTGCTTTGACACTAATAAAACAGAAAGTAGAAGCTTATGACACAAAAATTCCCAGACTCCAAGAGAAATTGGCCCTCAAAGATCCCTAAACTTTTAGAAGTTAAGAGGACTATAATAAAATAAGTTGTCTGGGCAAAAAACAAACAAACAAACAAACAAAAAGAAGTAAAGATGATGAAACATCAATTTGAACAATAAAGTGATAAAAATAGTTCTGAAATTAAGTTAGTCCCCTGGAAATTTACCTTGTATAGTATCAACTCAAATGTATCACTTCTCCTTTTATGCTTTTCCTTTTCAGTAAAACCCTCTCTCTATTTTTGGCTAACTCAAAGCCTTTCTTGTTTTTCATTTTTTTCTAATAAAGGATCTACTTCTACTGTGTGTCTGCCTTCATTTGGGGATGGGGAGGTCATAGAAGCAGGATCTTGTTCATTACTCTTCTCTGTTCACTTCATAGAGGTCATTCCTCTAAGTTATAGGCAGAGCTGAATGTATCATACTTTGTTTTTGTGCTCCAATTTGCCTGAGGAGATAATGGATGCTACCTATTCATTTAAAGCAGATATTCATTTCTTGTTTTTGTTACTCATTTTTTGTTTTTTGATTGTAGGGCTTGAACTCAGGGCCTGGGAGCTGTCCCTGAGCTCTTTTGCTCAACGCTAGAGCTCTATCACTTTGAGCCACACCTCCACTCCCAGTTTTGTGGTGGTTAACTGGAGATAAGAGCTCCCACAGACTCTTCTGTCCTGGCTGGCTTTGAACCACGATCCTCAGATCTCAGCCTCTTGAATAGCTAGGATTCCAAGTGTGAGCCTTCAGCATCTGGCTGCTTTTTTATTTTTAAAGACCCAACCTAACTCCTGTGGGACTTAGAATACATATATTTATTATGTTTAGTTACATATTCATTTATATAGATTTATAGTATAATATAAACAACATATTAATCTATCATATTAATACAATGTATTAATATATTAGCCTATAATATTTTAATATAACATGTGTTAATATATGCATGATGTATATATGTATGATATTATATATATATTAAATACCATCTTGGATGCCCTGCATTGAAACTTATTTTCCATACTTTTCTAACATTCATTAAAAGATGTGCACAAGCACTCTAAAATCATCCTGTTTCAATCCTGGTATTTCAAGTATGTTTGATCTGTATGAGATCATAGGTCTCAACTCACATCAATTAGAGCTCTCAAGTTTAGAAAGACATCAGTTTGGCACAACGTAAGACTGTACATATAGCATTCCAACACTAAATCCTCCTGTACAAAGTATCACTTCTAAGGGAAACTACAGACATTTTTTTCAAACATTTTTCAAACAAGTAAAATTATCCTTTCTAGAGCTCTGTTCTCTGTAACTCACTCCTGTCTTACATCCTGTTTCATCTTAGTCTTCAGGTGAGCAATCCACACCTTCTGACTCTTATTCCTGTCCACTACAGCCTCCTAAACTTACTGCAAGAACTTTTAACAAATTGCTCAGCATATTCAGCGCATCTATCAATCTGTCGTATCTGATACTCCGGTTTCCATGTAGAAGGCCCTAAGTCCTCCTTTCTCCTTTACCCTAACATCGCTTCCTTTGCTCCCATCCACGACTGGTATCCAGGACCCACTAGAGACTTCTATCTTACTTATTTATGAGGACTCAGGCTATCACTAAGCACAGCTCTTACCTTAAATTGGACTGTATAAATGTCTTCTTCAGGCATGATCGCATATGATTATAAGACTGCAAAAATTAGGCCTATGTCTATTTTTCATCGTTCACTCAACAAATGACAGGTACTTATTTAGGGTCCTGGGCATATAAAATTGAAAAATAGTACTTCCCTTTGTAGAAATCTCACAGCACGAACATCACAGTATAAAAGGCAAAGGAATGCTTGAAACAAACACATACCCCAACCCCTGGCCCACCAAGAAACTGAGCACTGTGAATCAAGGACATCAGACAAGATATAAAACCGAAAGCAAATACCTAGGGGAAGCTCTTCAGTAGAGATAAGGCCTATTTAATAGCTATTTACAGCAAGTTTCCTATGCTCCTTTTACCCAGATATTCACAGTGAAGCTTCCCCATTTCATTCCACTTTGAAATCAGAAGGAAAAACTAGTTCCTCCTAATCACTGGAACCAAGTAGCTACCACATGCTGAGATGAAAACAGAGATTAAGCCAGAAAGAGTTTAACTACCACATAAACAGAGAGAAAAAAAGAGAAAGAGATGTGTCTTTGAGGTAGCAACTCTGTAGGTAATCAGCATGTGGAAGGTAAAAGAGGGAGAGAATAATCTCTTTCAGGACATTAGACTCCAGATCCTGTATTTAAAAGAAACACAAAAACATACAAGCTCTGAATAAAACTTACATGTGTACCTATGCTCTTCTAAAGAGTAGATACCTTTGATCATATAAACTGATTTATTGTTCAGTATTGGCTTCTTGTACATCTACTGGGGTTCTTCAACTCCAGTGTGGTATCAGAGTCCCCTACTCTGAAGTACAGTCTGTTTCTTCTGCATAGAATCACAGCATATCAAAATAGGTACTTCTAGATCTCCCTATGAGTCTTTCTGGATGAAACACTATGTATTTATGACAGCCTAGTTGATTAAAATCTTTTGCACACAGGAGAAAACAGAAATCAGGTGTCTGGGAATTCAAACCGTTACTATTCTGAGGCCCCCATTTAAGATAATTAAAATAAAAGCAAAGCACTGATAGCTAAAATCTAACATGATTGTATTCTAGAGGCATGTCCACCCATATAGAGCACCAATAGAGTAATATGGTACCACTTGGTTAAGGAAGATTTGCTTTGTGTTTCATATGGCTACTTGAACTTACCTTAAGGCTTTTAAATATTGCTCTAGTTGTACTTCATAAAATGCTTGCCCAAAGAGTTGGGTCATTATCTTCTTGAAAAACCATTAAAAGTAAATAGCCTGACAAGTGTTGATGGCTCACACCTGTAATGCTAGCTATTCAGGAACGTGAGATCTTTGGATGGAAGTTCAAAGCTAGCCTGTGCAGAAAAGCTCCCTTAAGACTTATAACTCCAACTAACTACTCAAAAACCAGAAGTGGAGCTGTGGCTCAAAGTGATAGAGTGGTAGCCCTGGGCAAAAGAGCTGAGGAACAGTACCTAGGACCTTGAGTTCAAGCCCCAGGATCGACAAAGAAAGGAAGAGAATAAGAGAGAAAGAGAAAAAAAGAGAGAGAAAGGAGGAAGGAAGGAAGGAAGGAAGGAAGGAAGGAAGGAAGGAAGGAAGGAAGGAAGGAAGGAAGGAAGGAAGGAAGGAAGGAAGGAAGGAAGGGAGAAAGGAAGGAAGGAAGGAAGGAAGGCAGGCAGGCAGGCAGGCAGGCAGGCAGGCAGGCAGGCCCAAGTCTCTGGTGGTTCATGACTATAATCCTATCTACTCCTGAGTCTGAGGTCTGAGGATCACAATGAGAAGCTAGCCCACTCAGAAAAGCCCAGGAGACTCATATCCAATTAAGTACCAGAAAAGCCAGAAATAGAACTGTGGCTCAAGTGGTAGAAGCTCAGAAATAGCACCTAAGCCCTGATGACTGGCAAATGATGATGATGATGATGATAACAATAATAACAATAACAACAACAACAGTAATAATAAATAGCCATTCTAAATAACTACACAAAGCTAGCCAAATTCTGGAAATCGCTCTCCACTTTATATTTTTCTGTTAAAGAGCAGAGCTTAATAAATTAGCAGAAATTTAAGGAAAAGACATTTTAAAGAGTAAAGGATTCATCGTACTCTTAGAGACAGGGCTAAAAAGAATTATCTATTCTTTGCAATCAAATAGCCATGCATAGCTATTTTCTAAACATTCATGAGAGCCTCTTGATCTGAAGGAATAGAATAAAATATACCTACATAAACTGATTTTCTATCTAAATTCTACCTATCTATCTAGGATTATTGAAAACTTTTGATGCTGCTACATTTGTGACAAATATACTGAGCAAAGACTAGTCTTGTGTTTGAGGGTTGTTTATAACTTGTACATTAAAAAAAAGAAAAAACCTAGCCAGATGATGGTGGCTTATACCTGTAATCCTAGCTACTCAGGAGGCTGAGATCTGAGGATTGCAGTTTGAAGCCAGCCCAAACAGAAAAGTCTGAGACTCTTATCTCCAATAAATTATCAAAAAGAGTTAGCACAGTCATGACAATCAGAAATGTCTTCAGACATCAACAAATGTCCTACAGAAGACAATTCATTTCATTGACAACCATTGACCTGTCCAGATGCCCAAAATGTATTTGTTGAATAAATAATGAAGTACTGAAATCAAGGTGCAAGAAACAGTGTCATTAGAACAATTCCCAGTGGTGTTTAAAGGTAATGGAGCCTGGGGGTATGGCTCAGTGGTAGATGTTCACCTAGCATGCGCAAGGGTTCTCTCTCTAGTACTAAAATAATAAAGCCAAAATGCCAGTGGCTTACAGCTGAGATCTGAGGATCGAGGTTCAAAGCCAGCCTAGCCAGGAAAGTCTGTAAGACTCTTATCTCTAATTAAGAGCCCCAAGACTAGTAATAATAATAACAAAGCAGCAGCAGCATATATGGTAAGGTTCTGCATTGTTCAGTCCTGAGTCAGCTATTTCTGGAGAACAGAAACTTGAAGAGTTGTGTACTCGGTAGTCTTAAAGTAGAGCTTTTCTGAGAGGATCAGGCACCCAAATCTATTGGCCTGGCCAGATTCCACTGAAATGTTACCATAGTATCACAAGGCAGTCTTCCTTAGGAATGTCTATCAATCCTGCCCCGGGAACAGCAGATACAAGCAAAAGCTAATAGAAAGTAATTTTTTAAAAAAAATTCAAGTATATACTTTTGCTTTTACTCCCCCTCCTTTTTTTTTTTTTTTTTGGTCAGTTGTGGGGCTTGAACTCTGGGTCTGGGCGCTGTCCTTCAGCTCTTCAGCTCAAGGCTAGTGCTCTACCACTTGAGCCACAGTGCCACTTGCGGTTTTCTGCGTGGTTTATTGGAGATAAGAGTCTCAAGAACTTCTCCTGCCCGGCTTTGACCGTGATCCTCAGATCTCAGCCTCCTGAGTATCTAGGATTACAGGTGTGAGCCTTCAGTGCCCGGCCTTACTCCCCCTCTTGCTTGATGTTTTAAGACAAGATCTACCTATATAATCCTGGCTGACCCTGAACTTAAGATCTTCCTGATGGGATTACAAGCATAGGCCACCAAACCCAGTGTCTTTTGTGCTTCATAAATAATTATTGCTCTCTGTCTGTGAGTAGTTTGTTCCAGGATACCCCACTGATACCAAAATCCATAGATGTACACATCCCTTATAGAAAATGGCATAAGCACAGACTTTAACTGCAATGTACTTATGGAAAAGAGATTACTGAAGTTAAAGCCCATGGCTATTTGATCTTAAGACTGTGCTTGTTCATGTAAATTATGCAAGGCAGGAAATGCTATTTAAAGTGGTTTTCTACTTCAGCATTCTGACAATTATTGGGAAAGAGAAGCAGTCTGGGAAATTAGAGCTACTTGGAGACTTAAGGACCCTGTCTGACCCAAATGACTGTTTTCGATTCTCAAAAACAGAATCCAAGACTTGCTTTTTCCCCACCTGGCACCAACAGCATTGAAAATATGCAGCCAGATTTTAAATTGTTCTTCTATTCTCTCAACTGACAAGAGTGGTTTTGCTGTCATCCTCCATCATCATGAGTCTGTGGTAAAAATAGACATCATATAAATGTATATGATTGTGGAAAGTTAATTTAATTATCAGCTGAAATAAATCAAGTGGCTTTAATTTTTTTGACCCATTGCATTTTTAATTATGCCAAAGTTAATTTGCTTGCCAGTATCTCAAAGAACAAAGGTCTTCTGCAGATAGTTAAAATGCAATTAAATTGATCAGAACTAACATCTGCTACAGTAAATACCCTGAAGCAGAGGTGGCCATCATCAAAGGGGTTGCTCTCAATAGGGGTGAAGAGAACTATAGATTTGAAAACGTGGAAACAACCTTGGAGCTCATCTAGTCTAACTGTGATATTAAAAACTCACAAAAGGATTTAGAATAAGTCAGGGTTAAGTGGGTGAGAGTATGCTGGGATCACACCTCATTTGCTCCTAGAATTCCACTGTCTGTCACATTCCTGAATGCATTTTACTCTCTTGTATCATTGTGGAACCTTTTCTCTTAAAAGTGGACACATGGATTGCCCTATCTCAGTAAGTCATGATCACTTTGGGGGTGTAAGACAGGGTAGGATTCACCATAGAGTAAGGGTAACCTGTATAACAGGAGGTAATAAGATACATGACCTGAGCGATGAGCACAATGTCAAGATCCCATGTAATTCTCTAGAACCTTTCACCGGAAGAGGGGAAACAGGCTGAAGAAGATTTGGATTAAGACGAAAGACAACTGGAATGATATTGCTCTGCCATGTACTCAGTCCCAGGCTGGCCTGGGCATCATCAAGAGACTTTAACTGAAAAGCAACCAAAAGCAAAAAAGTGCTAGGGGCATAGCTCAAGTGGCAGAGTGCCTGCCTAGCAAACGCCAGGCTTTGAGGTCAAACCCCAGTACAGGAAGCAAGGAAGAAAGGAAGGAAGGAAGGAAGAAAAGGAAGGAAGGAAGGAAGGAGGGAAGGAAGGAAGCAAGCAAGCAAGCAAGGGAGGGAGGGAGGGAGAGAGGGAGGGAGGAAGGGAGGAAGGGAGGAAGGAAGGAAGGAAGCAAGGAAGGAAGGAAAGAAGGAAGGGAGGGAGGGAGGGAGGGAGGGAGGGAGGGAGGAAGCGAGGAAGCGAGGAAGGGAGGAAGCGAGGAAGGAAGGAAGGAAAGAAAGAAGGAAGGAAGGAAAGAAGGGAGGGAGGGAGGAAGCGAGGAAGGGAGGAAGCGAGGAAGGGAGGAAGGGAGGAAGGAAGCAAGCAAGCAAGGAAGGAAGGAAGGAAGGAAGGAAAGAAGGAAGGGAGGGAGGGATGGAGGGAGGGAGGAAGGAAGGAAGGAGGCAGAGAGGGAGGGAGGGAAGGAAGAAAGGAGGGAGGGAGGGAGGAAGGAAGGAAAGAAGGGAGGGAGGAAGGAAGGAAAAACTAAAAATAGACCTTATGATCTTGTGCTACTACTTTTGGGCATATATATGAAGGAGTATAAGTCAATATATATCCATATCTGTTGAAGCACTATCAATAATACTCACATGCTATGGAATCATCCTAGTTACCCAACAACTTATAAAGAAAGAAAGAAAATGTGGTATATACACACAATGGAGCATTATTCAGAATAAAATCACATTATTTGTAGAAAAATGGATGAAACTAAAGGTCATCACATTGAGTGAGATAAGCCAATATCAAAAAGTCATTCGGGGACAAAATTTAAAATCTGGACCAATTAGTCATTCAACCACTAACACCATCACTGAAGAGATGATGCATCCTAATGATAAGAATGAAACATAAAGCATAAAAGAAAAACTGTCTGATGTGGAGACCAGGAAAAGGGAGGGAGAGGGGAATGAAAGTCTGCTGTGGTTGAACAAGATCAAAGTACATTATACACACACACATACATACATATATATATATATATATATATATAATATATATATATATATATAAACAGCACTAAATATTGGTTAAAAAAGAGGGAGAAAAGGGTTAAAAAGTATAGGGATGAATTTAAACAAAGTACATTGTACACATCTATGGAGGTACAGAATGGAAGTCCTTTGTACAATTAATGTACATTATTCAAAAAATAATAATAATGGCAACCGGAAAACAAACACCTATCTTAGTTACTTTTTTATGAAGAAAACAAGATGACTATCTCATTTGTAAGAGTTCTTAATCACTCCATGATAATACCTGTATCCAAGAACAGATTAACTTACAAAGGAACTAAAACAACTTACAGTTGTATAATTTCTCCTATTAGTTAAACATGCTTTAAGTAACTCTTCAACATCAATGTGTACAGATATTAAAGGAGACAGTGTTATAAAAGTGCATTTTTTAGCCAGTCGCCGGTGGCTCACACCTGTAATCCTAGCTACTCAGGAGGCTGAGATATGAGGATCACAGTTGAAAGATGGCCCAGGCAGGAAAGTCCATGAGACTCTTATCTCCAATAAACCACTAGAAAATCGGAAGTGGCACTGTGGCTCAAGTGGTAGAGTGCTGGCCTTGAGCTGAAGAGCACAGGGACAGCACCGAAGCCCAGAGTTCAAGCCCCATGATCAACAACAACAACAAAAAAAGTGCATGTTTTCTGCAGAATGTTAACTTGGATACTGTCAGGAATTTATTTATAATAAAAATTTTATGTACTATATGAAGAAAAAAAACAAAAGAAAGCCTTGAGTGTGAGGTTAACAGGAACTGTTAACATAAAAATAAAGTATACAGTTAGGGTAGAGATTGTCCCAATCAAGTAAATTCTATTGCATAGCATGTTATTAACTTAATCTTACTTTTACTTGGGATTTGTACTTTCCAGTAATAATTATTTATAATGAATGACAATGAATAATTACTTGATTACAAACTACCTTCCAAAATCATCTGAGATCAAAATGTCTCTGGCTCTGCTTCCTTTCTTATAAAATGAAAGGTTAGACCAAAGTGGTCACCAAGTTGAACTTCAATTCTTTACAATAATAAACTGTCCCATTAAACTTACATTTAAACTATAGGGCTTTGCAGTGTGGAAGTTCCTCAAGAACTAAACATAGAATTACCATAAACCCAGTAATTTAATTCCTTGGTCCTATCCAAGAGAACAGAAAACAGGCAACTTAAGACACTTGTAAATCAATGGGCATAGTAGTATGAGTCACAGTAAACAAACATGGAATAACTCGTGTCCATAAACAAAATATGATATAAACCTGCACTGGAGCATTTGGTTATAAAAGACATTGTGCTAAGCATAGGTGACTCATACCTGTAATCCTAGCTACATAGGAGAATAATTTTGATACTCAAAAAATATCCAAAAAAAGCTGGGCTAGAGTTGTGGTTCAAGCACTGGAGTGCCAACTGAGCAAGCAAGCTGAGTAAGCATGATGCCCTGTGTCCAATCCTAGTACTGGCAAAAAACAAACAAACAAACAAAAGGAATGAACGTTTGACAAACACTACAAGCTGGATACATCTTATAAAAAAAATGAATAAGGACAAATACGAATGAACAAATGCATACTGAACAATTCCACTTACATGAAATATCTATTCTTGATCTTAGCCACAGGTTGACAAAGTATTGTAAAGTCTAGAACAGGCAAATTCAGAGGCAGAAAGTCTAGAGGTTGCCAGGACTGTGGGCAGAGGAATGGGGAATAACTGCTGTAGGATTTCTGTTGGGGTCATGAAAAAGATTTAGAAACAGATAGTGAATCTCTGTCCAAGACCTAGACTCGCGTGACTCTGCCTGAGGGGTCTTGTGTGAGGTTTATGTATGCTGGCGAACGGGGAGAAAACTCCTCCACAATCCTAGCAAAAAGTCAGGGTACCCAGCTGCAGCCTCTAGGCTGGAAGGAAGAAGCTCTTTCCCCATCTGGATGAAGGTCTGGATGCCCGGCCATGACCTTGATGGAGGACATGGGGAAAATGCCCTTTGGGCTCCTCCAAATAATTCCATAGAACAATGCCTCAAGATTCCTTTTGAGTTGTTTTAATGGAGCCCCCCTGCACCTTGCTTTCTCTTTATTATCTTTGATCACATGGAACTGCTCCACCTTTGTTGACAACTCTTCCTGCTCGCTGATTAAAGGTTGTTAACTCTCATTGTCTGCATTTCCCGAAAATCGTTTTAAGTTTTCTGTCCCATGACTGTCCTGGAACTGCCCCCTGCTTGCAGATTTACTTTCTATGCTCCTATGCTGTAGATAAGCACATGATGTTCTAACACACTTTGTCCATACCCACATGGTGTGGTCCACTTTCTGCCTACAAGGTACTGCATTCCCAGGTCTCACTGGGTGAACAGCAACAAGTCGCTTCTTAGCCTTTTGTCTAAGATGGAATATAAATGCAGACAGCAGTGAGAGCTGTAAGGATGTAATCAGTGCCACTGGTCTGTATGCTTAAAAATAGCATGGAAAATTTTCTGTCATATATTTTTAACACAATAGAATGTTTCAAAATTTATCCAAGCACAGATGGCTTAAGCCCATGATACTAGCTACTTGGGAGGTTAAAAATGGGAGGATTGCAGTTTGGGGGCAGCCCTGGGCAGAAAAATACCTAAGATTCCCTTTTTAACCCATAGCTAAGTGCAGTGGTACATATTTGTCATTTCAAGCTATGTGGAAGGCTGAGATTGGATCACTGTACCAGGCCAGTTCAGAAAAGTCCTCAAGACTCTGTCTCTACAAAGGAAAAGTCAGACACAGTAGCATGATCCTAGTTAGTAATAATGGGAACCCTTAAAAGTAGGTTGAGTGCAGCTAAGGTACATATCTGGTAGGAAATAAGAACCTGTCTTACAAATAACCAGCAAAAAAAAAAACAGGGCTGGAGGCATGGCTCAGTGCTATTGTTCTAGCCTAGCAAATGCTAGACCCTGAGTTCAAACCCCAATACTGGCAAAATGAATTTTCTTTTTAGTTGTTACTATAAAGATGATATACAAGGGGTTACCATTTCATAAGTCATTGGACAATGTTACCCTTTTCCTCATACTTTCCCAGTTTTTCCCTCACATCTCTGCCCACAAGTTGTTTATAGTTCATTTTCAACAGTCCACTAAGTCAAAATAGTTTTCTTCAATGCAAGTATTTGTTCATTTTTTAAATATATTTTTTATTGTTATTGTGAAAGTGAGGCACGGAGGAGTTACAGTTTAATAAGTCAAGTAATGAGCACATTTCTTTTTGGACAATGTCACCCCTTCCCTCACTCTCTTCCAGTATTCTCTCCCATCCCCAACTACAAGTTGTATAGTTCATTTTCAACATAGAGTCTACTGAGTCAAAATGACTTTTAATATAGAATTTAAAATATTTTGTAGATGAAAAGCTTAGGCACAGTCTATGTTATCCTAAGCAAATCTCATTTAATTTTGAATTTCTTGCTCTATAAAATACAAATAATAAAATCAATCGTTAATAAAAAGATCTACAAGTGCTTAGAACTTGTCAGTGAGGGAAAAATTCCAATTCCGTGTGTAATGACTGAACGTAGAGATAGATAGACTCTCAGGCCTGCCCAGTTTGTCAGTTTTTAAACAGAATACAGTATCTTATCTTGTAAAGACATAAGCCAATTACAAGTAGGGTTAAGCACTACAGGAAACAAAAAGTTCCTGGAACAAAGCAAAACAATATTCGGAGGAAGAGTATGAACATGTTCTAAGTTCTCTCATGCATACCTCAACCATAGCAAGTCTATTTCCACTTGGATGCGCCCAATAAACAAGAGTGCTCTGCTCCCATTGACAATAAGACAGTCACCATATCTTCTTCAATCTGGGGATATTTCCTAAGGAATATCATGATTATCTTGGAAGAGGGGAAGTAGGAGAACACTGAATATGCTTTTAATCTGAAAGCAACACTTTGGAGTTACTAGTATTGTGTGTGTGTGTGTGTGTGTGTGTGTGTGTGTATGTGTGTGTGTGTATGTGTGTGTGTGCATACTCATGCACATGTGTGTACCAATGCTAAGGCTTGAACTCTGGGCCTGGACTCTGTACCTGAGCTAGTTTATGGCAGCACCCTACCACTTGAAATACAGCTCCACTTCCAGCACTTTAAGCATTCATTGGAGATAAGAATCTCACAGACTTTCCTGCCTAGGTTGGCTTCAAACCTTGATCCTCAGATCCCGTCTCCTGAGTAGCTAGAATTATAGACATGAGCCAACAGCAACCAGTAAGTTATTAGTGTTTTTATTACCAACAACCAAGCCCTGAGTCATACAGCTCTCACCGGATAAAGTTTTATGGATCTTAATCCCCTTAATCCTTGTCTCAACTCTGTTATATGAATAATTACTATCTTCATCTGTAAGATGAGGAAATTGAGGGGCAAAGACCACTTTAATTACCTTGCCCACAGCCACACAGCTGGTAAGAAGAGCCTCAAATGACTGCCACTATCTTTTACATCAACCAAAGCTGTATATTTGGCTTTCATTAGTGAGAACCAAGCCAAAGAAAGTTTTAATTCCTGGTTTGACTTGTACTTATTGGATTAATTATAAATTGAATATTTCAACTAATAAACGTGTTCCCTGAAATGTACACGATGAGGAATCAGGCCACTGACAGCTTGGGCCATGGGGTAGCTAGAAAGGAGATGGGTGGAAGAGAGAATATACAAACAAGCAGCCCATTTGCTCAGGACTCATGAAATTCAGAAAATCCAACTCTTTAGACTTTTTCCAAATAGAAGCCAGGCACCTACAGAACTATTGGGATGTCCATATTCCAATTGTACTTCATTTTTTTTTCTTCATGCCTTTTTGTTATTATAAAGGTGATGTACAGAGAGGTTACAGTTACATAAGTCAGATAAAGAGTATATTACTTTGTGAACAGTGTCACCTCCTTCTCCCCAGCTCTATCCTACTTTTCCCTCCCATCCCCACCCACAAGTTGTATAGTTCATTTTCAATGTAGTGTCTTGTGGTCACTACATTGTTGACCTGCACCTGGTCATCCTTTGTCCCTCTACTTCTGTGCCTCTCCTTTACCCTCCCAAAGACAGATAAACAAACAAGACAAAAGGAAAAGAAAATAGAAACAGCCACAAAGAAAAAAAAACTCATTTCCGTAACCTGGCGTTCATTTCTATAAATATTGTTTTATACGATGCACGTAGGTATTGTGCCTTTGTGTTCCTCTCCCAAGAATATCCTCCTTTGGTCTCACTGTGTATGAGTGCCTAGAGGCCTGTAGAATGTATCATGGCTGGCATGCAGTATGTTTGCTTGTAAATTTATAGGCACATTCTAGCTACCACGAATGAGGGAAATCATGCAACGTTTTTCTCTGGGTCTGGCTTACTTCATTTTCATAAGGAAGGATTATTGAGAAAAGGAGGGAGAGTGGCAGGACAGATGTTTGAGGGCCTTGCCATCTTTAGCTATCACATCCAATAACTATATATCGTGTTATACTGTTCAATATAGACAGCCCATGGGGTGGATTAGAGAGGGGGACAATGAAAACCATATTGGTTGTTAATTTGTTTGTTAAATTGAATCAACAGATAAAGCCAATGAGTCAGACTATCTTCATCCACTTAGCTTACAATTCACTACCTTTCCTGTGCAACAAGATTCTGAACTATTACCTGGTTTTCAATCTGGACAATCGAGCAAAAATGCACCTGCATTTGAAATTCATACAAACTTAGTTTAAAGATTTTTTTTCCCCAAAATTCAGCTTATGCCATCTTATGTGTTTAGTTAAATGATCCACCCAAGAGAGATGAAGAACTAATCATTCAGTATTAAGTATCCTTAAGTCTGAGGCAGATCTTGGTCCAAGGTAGTGAACACTATGCTATGAATCCTTTGCAGGTCCTTCCCTCAATGCCCCTCTTTATGCTCTATATGGTTTCCTTTCTCCTATATTAATTACCTATCAGGGTAGTTGCAAAAATTAGGTAAGATAACAGTTACTATGCACTGTAAGTTCATTATGTATGATAGATGAATGTTCATTATTTTCTCCCTGTATTCATCTCTAGAATTTATTGATCCAGATGGAAAGAGCCAGCAATGACAAAAATTATCAGCTCATGCTACATTATAGAATTATTTAGTTACTTAGTGCTGGTCCTGGAGCTTGAACTCTGGGCCTAGTCTCTGTCCCTGAGCTTTTATACTCAAGGCTAGCTCTCTACCACTTGAGACACAGCTCTAATTCTGGCTTTTCTGGTAGTTAATTGGAGATAAGAGTCTCATAGGCTTTCCTACCTTGAGCTGGCTTTAAATAAAAATTCTCAGATCTCAGCCTCCTGAGTTGCTAGGATTACAGGCATGAGACACCAGTGCCCAGCTTAGAAATTTTTTATATTCAGTGAGAGAACCAATCTCATGAGTGCTGAAGGAAATGACTTTCCTCTAACTTCTCAGATTCTGAAAAAATAGATAATTTTATTCAAAAACATTTTCGGAGATGGCATGGGCTCTTTCAAAAGACCTGTCAGAAGCCAACAGGAGTGAAAATATAATTTCTACATGTAAATGGGATGGTAAAAGTAGAAAGGCAATATAGATTGCTCCAAACCCAAAGTCAGGAAGAAAATCAGTACACCACATTGCAACTTCCACTGGAACAATACTCATGCAAGTTCCCTCACTCTCATGATAAAAGTAGTATCAAAAGAACAAATAGTAAATATTATAAGGAACAATCAAAGTATTTGGGCTGATTCATGGTTTGAGGTGATCTTAAGAGTAGGGGCCAGGCCGGGCGCCGGTGGCTCACGCCTGTAATCCTAGCTACTCAGGAGGTTGAGATCTGAGGATCGCAGTTCAAAGCCAGCCTGGGGAAGGAAAGTTCATGAAACTCTTATCGCCAATAAACCACCAGAAAACCAGAAGAGGCGCTGTAACTCGAATGGTAGAGGGCTCACCTTGAGCTGAAGAGGGACAGCGCCCGGGCCAAGAGTTCAAGCCCCATGACCAACAACAACAAAAAAAAGTGGGAGCCAGGTGCTGGTGGCTTACACTTGTAATCCTAGCTACTTAAGAGGCTGAGATCTCAGGATTGTAGTTCAAAGCCAGTCTAGGCAAGAAAGTCCTTGAGACTCTCCTCTCCAATTAACGACTAAAAAGCCAGAAGTAGAGCTGTGGCTCAAGTGGTAGAGAGCTTCCTTGAGCAAAAACACTCCGGGACAGAGGCCAGGCGCTGAGTTAAACCCAAGACCAGCAAAAAGAAAAAAAAAGTGAATAACTTTGTGATTAAGTCAATTTTGAGAGTTATTTTCCTTTGTAATACTCTTATGAAACCATTTTAACTTTTGCCACGCCTTTGACACCTAAGGCAAATTTTAGAAATATGAAACAATCAACCTCAGGACAATTCTATTTCCTGCTTGTTTGCATTTTTTGTTTGCTTTTCTTTGTTTCTTAGTATTGTTTTGTTTCATCTTGGTTGTGGGTTTAATGAAATCTGGTGTTACAAGTCCGCTTTCTGAGTTGCTTCATGGCTCTGTGACAACTCACAGCTGTCTCAATCAACCACACAGACTGGTATAAAGACAATGCATGGAAAACCACATTGGCCACCAGGATAAAGAGAAGACTGCATACCTCGTTCGAATTTTAACCGCTGATAAAGCTGAAACTGATCCACAGGTACCAAACAGGCAATCTGAAACCAGAGACATTAGAGAAATAAGACAGATGTCAGTCATCATATAAAGCCTGACCTATAAGCCTTTTATGATTTTTCTTTCTGGCCCGACTCACTACATCCTGACCCTTCTAGCTGTCTGCAGGATTCAGACTCATCCAGTATTCCTGAGTAAGTAGTACCACAGATAAAAACAGTTGTCAAACCACACCCTCCTCCTGTAGTGCTCAAAAATCTGCTCAAGGCATCGGTTACTATACTCATCAGCTGCTTTCCATTCTTCCATCAACAGTGACTAGAGCCATATAAGTCCAAATATTAAATTTGGATTTCCTACATTATATGTTGGGCATATATAAAAGACATTCCTTACCTCTCTACAGTAACTTAAGGAAATTTAAAAAGACTATACTTCTGTCAAGGATGTTAGTTCACAACTTTAATTCTAGCTATCCAGGAGGTTAACATCCGAGGAAGGTAGTTCGAACCCAACCTGGGGAGAAAAGTCTCTAAAACTCTTATCTCCAATTAACTCCTAAAAATCCAGAAGTAGACCTGTGGCTCAAGTGGTAGAGCAACAGCTTTGAGTTGAATAAGTTAAGCAAAATGTAAGGCCCTGAATTCAAACTCTAGTAGCAGCAAACCCCTCCCACCCATACACAGAGACTATATAGTTCTAGTTTTTGAACTTTTAAAACTATGATCACCTCCATCAGAAAGAATGACATTTCCCCATTTGTTAGGAAATGGAAAGGCTTGGAAAAAATTATATTAAGTGAAGTAAGCCAGGCCCAAAGAAACATAGGTCCCATGATTTCCCTTATTTGCAATATCTAGTATATGTATGAGTCAAGCGGAAAAGGTCAGATAATGTGATGTTAGGAAAACGAACCCTTAAATATGTATTTTAATGTTTTTTTTCTTTCATGCATGTGTTTCTAACGCATATATAAGATTATTTCTTTGTTGCTTTGTATGTCCCTCCCCCACAGTGTAACCCCCGCTTTCACTATATTTGATGTCAGTATAACTTGTGGAGGAGATGGGGCAAACAAGTCGTTTAAGGATTCAGGTGGACCTGTTGCAACAATGAGAAGTACAAAATGTCATATCAAAAATGAGCTTTACAATGTCGGTGCGGGGGGGGGGGGGGGGAAGGAGAAGGATTGGGATTGGAGGGGAGGGGGGAGGCTGGGAAGGGAGGTGAAGGGTAAACAAAGGAGGAGGCTGCAATGCTTGGTAAGAAATGTATGCATTATCCTGCCCATGTAATTGTAACCCCTCTGTACAGTATGTTCTCAAATAAAATAAAATAAAATTAAAAAAAAAAAAAAAACTATGATCATACTAGCTCAGGAATTGAAACCTCATCACCTAGGGAACAGTTTTTTGTTTGTTTTTTTTTGGTCAGTCATGGGGCTTGAACTCTGGGGCCTGGGCGCTGTCCCTGAGCTTTTCAGCAAGGCTAGCACTCTACCACTTGAGCCACAGCACCACTTTTGGTTTTCTGGTGGTTAATTGGAGATAAGAGTCCCACAAACTTTCCTGCCCTGGCTGGCTATGAGCCATAATACTCAGATCTCAGCCTCTTGAGTAGCTATGACTACAGGAGTGAGCCACCGGCGCCCAGCTAGTGAACAGTATTTTTTGAACAATTTTTCCACAAAAATGACTTCACGTCCTGAGTTATCGCATATTGACACTCCAGACCTTGTAGAAAAGATTGTACATAAAACATTCCTGTTACCTACTCTCTATTTCTGTTTCAGATAGCAAAATGAAGCAAAGCTTACTAGTAAACAACAATGATTCATAGCTAACTCAGTGACATTAATCATCTGAAAATTATATTTCAAAGACAGATGTAGGAAAGGCTGGCTGGTCTTTCACTGACGTCAAAAATATTGACGTTGCTTAAAAAACCTATAACTGAGGAAATGAAGGGATTATTGATAGTCAGTCCAGAAATTTAGCAGGTTGTTGCAGGAGACAACCTTAGTCTTGATAATTCCAACTCTGTGTGTATATCTGTATTTATGTGTGTGCATATATGTATGTGGGTATATAGACAAATGAAGTAGTGTTCAAGTCATGATGGAGATGTTAAAGAGCCAAGAGATCATTTCCTGCTTTTGTCACTGGTCATTGTGCATGGACTGCAACCAACCTAATGCTGCTTCAACTTTAAGGTCAGGATGACCTCACAATGGCATCATCTGAGCATAGAGACATCAAACAAAAGTCCAGGAACCTATTTATAACCCCTTCCCCCAAAAGCTATATGAGGTCATTGGTTTTATGGGACCATTCTGTACCCTCCTTATCCCTATACAAAATCATCTGTGGGCTGATGCTGACTTTTTTGAAAAGTCTGTCAAAATCCATCTCTAAAACTTCTGACTTTTCCATGACAAGAAATTTATATAACAGTTCAGTTATATAAAGCTTATGAGAGGCAAGAAAACAGAAAATAAAATGTTTTAGACCCAGATAAAATGCTACTCAGAAAAATGATATGGTGGGGTGGGGGTGGGTGGAGAATGCAGTTATGATATTCAGCGCATATCCTATGAAAATAAGAAAATTGAGGGGAAGGGAATTATGAAAAGAGTGACGCCAAGCAAGACACTTATAAACTGATTTGTGGAATGATAAATCCTTTGTATAACTACTTAAAAATAAAAATATAATTTACAAAAAGAAACATGATAGGCACCGGTGGCTCATACCTGTAATTCTAGTTACTCAGGAGACTGAGATCTGAGGATTGCGGTTCAAAGCCAGCCTGGGCAGGAAAGTCTGTGAGACTCTTATCTCCAATTAACCACCAGAAAATGGGAAGTGACATTGTGGCTCAAGTGGTAGAGCACTTGCCTTGAGCTGAAGAATGGAGGAACAGCACCTAGGCCCAGAGTTCAAGCCCCACAACTGACCAAAAATAAAAAGGAGGCTGAGATCTGAGGACTGTAGTTTAAAGCCAGACTGGGCAGGAAAAAGCTAGAAGTAGAATTGTGGCTCGAGTGGCAAAAAACACTAGCCTTGAGTGCAAAAGCTTAGGAAAGAAGAAAGAAAGGAAGGCTAGGAAGGAAGGAAGGGAAAAAGGGAAGGAGGGAAGGAGGGAAGGAGGGAAGTTCCAAGGAACTACTTTCAATGAAGAAAAAGAAAGAGAGAGAGAGAGAGAGAAAGAAAGAGAGAGAGAAAGAAAGAGAGAGAAAGGAAGGAATGAAGGAAAGAAAGAAAAAAGAAAGAAAGAAAAAAAAGAAAGAAAGGAAAAAAAAGAAAGAAAGGAAAGAAAAGAAATTAATGCTGTAAGAAGTCACCAACAATTAGAAATTAGATCAATTTCATCAGGATCCACATTACTGACAACAGGGAAGTCACAGATCTTTATTCTCTGTCCTTTACTGTAGCTTGAATCTCCCATTTAGTATTTCAAAAGTCAAGGCTTAACAACAGATGATGCTTTAATAAGTTAAACTAATTTTTCCATTGAAGTTTGTGATCATAAAAGTTAATTACATCACTGCTCACTCTGATCCTTTTTAGAGTAGAGACAATATCTAATCTGGGTGTTGGCTCATGCCTATAATCCTAGCTATGTAAGGGGCTGAGATCTAAGGATCCTGGTTTAAAGCCAGCCTAGGCAGAAAGGTCTATGAGACACATCTCCAATTGACCAGCAAAAATCCAGAAGTGGAGCTATGGATCAAGTAGGAAAACATCAGCCTTGAGTGAAAAAGTTAAGCAAGAGCACTTATGTCCTGATCTCAAGTCCTAGTAATGGCATTAAAAAGAAGAAAAGGAAAGAACAAAGGAAGGAAGGAGGGAAGGAAGGAAGGAAGGAGATAATATCTAGAAAACATCTATCTTCTATAGCCTTGTCCTTTAGACTTCTGTCTTTTCCATGGGTTGGTTAACAGCCCACCATGGAGAAGGCACTGGAAAGCTACGCAGAAGTTACAGACGATGTGTGCTGACGGCGATGAAATTGCTCAGAAGACAACACATACAAACAAGACTGAAAAGGATCATTCCTTGCTCTTGTCACCTTGGACTTTCCAGAGTAAGACACATTTTCTAAAATGTTTCTAGCACACTTTAAATGAGAAATGAGGTTTTTAAATGAGAGGTAATTGGTCCTGGTTTAAACAGTAACAGCCCATGATGCAAAGTATTAAGTTTCTGGTTCCATTACCATCTGGAGCTAAGTCACTATTGCACCTGGTCTCCATTTCTACAATTCTACAATTGAAATAACTCTGTTAGAATGATTATTTTGGAAGACTCCATCCAGCTGCAAGTGTAAGGGCTTCAACTTACTTTTTGAGGGCATTCATAAATAACTCTAAAATTGTCAGGCTGTTAGCCTGACATCCTGGAGATTAAAAAGCAAGATTTTAAAGAGGAATCTAACAGTATACATTTCTGCCAACAAACAAATTTCAAATCATCCAAGAGTCACACCAGAAAACTGTATTTTTAACTTTTTATTTTGAAATAATTTTAGACTTACAAAAAGCTGCAAAATTTGTAGAGTTCCTGTATGTCATATTCCCAACTTCCCCTAAAGATAAAATCTTATGGAACCATAGTTATTGAAATAATTACAATGCTATCCTCAAACTAAATAATTGACATGCCTTAATGAAACTTTACAAATTGACCCACAAATGTTTTTTCCTGTCTAGAATGCATTCTGTTATTCTGTGTGGTCTTTCTTTGGGCCTCCTCTGACAAGTCTTCAGTTTGTCTTTTCCTCTCATGACCCTCATGTATTTGGAGAGTACAGGTGAGTCATTTATACAAGATTCATCCATTTGGATTTGCCTGGTGCTTTTTTACAATCAGACTGAGGTTAAGCATTATTTTTAATTTTTGCCAAGAATATCACAGGTGATCTTAGCTCATGAGAAGGAATACGAAGACCATGTATTACCACTAGTGATATTATTCTTAACTTGATTTGTTATATAGGAATTCGATTAGGGAGATAGAGAAAAGCCCCATTTTGAGAGGTTGAATTGATAGTCCTTATTAGAAAGCCAGTGACTATAAGAGGACTCGTGTCTCAAAAACTTGCAGGCAGTAAGGACAAGATGGCAATAATGAGATCCAGTATTCATATTTCAAATGTCTGCCAATTTTCTCCATCCTTTGTAATTAACAAGTAATTTATATAAACCAGTTTAATTAAGAGTCTTAAAGATAGAGAGCACACACATGCACACCCCTTTCTCTATGTGTAGGAGACACAGACGATGAGAAGAGAGGGACCCATGGACCAACACCTTTACTGGATTAGAGCACACTTGCCAAACAGGTTTCACATGAGGAGTTTTAACTGGTAGACTCAAGTTCTGAAAGTTCGTGTGAGCTCTGAGGATCAGTAAAGTCATTGAAGTCAGCTCTAGCTAGCTGGCCCAGAGGGAGGTGGTCACTAGGAGGAAGTTAGGTAAAGCAGATCTGAGAACTGACCACATTGAGGAACTGGAAGGAGGTATTGAATTGGAAACTAGGTGAAAGGTGATGGAGCCCTAATTCTGGTAAGAGAAAGTCCAACTTGTACTCAGAATGGATGTGAAGGCAACATAAAATTGTAGTCATTCACTATTGGGGTATTCTTTCAGTCTATGAAAATCCTATTCCTTGTCATCTATTTGCCCACTAATTTTAGTGTCTACTGACAATCCTTCCCAAAAATATTACTGTGCTATTTGCTTAATGTTGATTTGGGGTTTCTGTCATTTATTCTGTATTCAGTGATTAGAATTATACTGCAAGGTTAAATAGAAATGGGCTGGGAGTGTGGCTTAGTGGTACAGTGCTTTTCTAACATGCATGTAGATCAGGGCTCAATTCCTCAATACCACATAAACAAAAAACGCTGGAAGTGGCTCTGTGGCTCAAGTAGCAGAGTGGTAGCCTTGAGAAAAAGAAGCTCAGGGACAGTGCCCAGGCCCTGAGTTCAAGCCTCAAGACTGGCAAAAAAAAAAAAGATTAAATAGAAACAAGACGTTGTGGTATGCTATTGTACAGAAAGATGATTACACATAACAATAATATTCTGTACATCTCAAATATATCTAAGAAAAAGAGGAAATGAATGAAAGGAAAATAAAACAGACTCAGATGGGGGAGAGTAGGCACCAGCAGAAGGGCTGAGAGCTAGTGAACAGGGTGAGCAGGATGCATATGTTCCTTGTGGTTTATTTGCAATGTATGAAAATAGAACAATGAAACTTGTTTTAAGAGGAAAGGGGTGGGGAAGAATGATAGATTATTGGGTAATGTTGATCACAATAGTTTGTCACAGTGAAACCTTCCTTCTACAACTAATGGATGTCAATAAATAATTTTTTAAAAAAAAAAGAAGTCTAAAGAAAAAAAAAGAAGGGAATTGGAGTGGCTTCATCATAAAGAATGGTAAATGTTTGAAGACACAGATATAGTATCTCTAATCTAATGTATAACATATATACAACATATGTTGACTTTCACATGGTACCCCATTAATAGGTACAGTTTTATTCTATATAAGTTAAAAATAAATTTATCTTAACAATAAAATTAACAAATAAGAATCTGACTTTTTTTTTTTGCCAGTCCTGAGACTGTTGGTTTGGGCACTGGCCCAACTTCTTTTGCTCAAGGCTGTTACTCTACAACTTGTGCCTCAGTGTCACTTCCAGCTTTTTCTGAATAGTTTATTGGAGATAAGAGTGACATGGACTTTCTTGCTCAGGCTGGCTTCAAACCTCCTTAGATCTCAGCCTCCTGAGCAGCTAGGATTACAGGCCTGAGCCACTGTTGCCTGGATTAGAATTTGACTTTACTATTCCCTTCATTTGCTTGCTTATTCTTCTTTAAAGTTAATCAGTGAGTACTTACTCAGTGAACTCTAATCTATCACTAACCAGACCATATTTAAGCAGAATAGCAAAGCTATTGCATTACCAAGAGATCACTTCTCTCATATCAATGAGCAAAGAGTCTTCCATTTGATGTAGCTATCCTTGAAATTTTCTCCTGTGAAATTTGTTCTGATTTACCTGCTAACCAGAAACTTCTCTCTCTTCTTCCTCTCCAAGCATAAAAGACTAGTTTTCTTCGTCATCATTATTCTGGAAATTCTTACCAGAAAGAAAAAAGAGAACTTGAAAGGGAAGAGTTCCAGATTCATGTAGGAATATTAATTAATTAATTAATTAATTTAGCCAGTCCTGGGCACTGTCCCTGAGTTTCTTTTGCTCAAGGCTGGCACTCTACCATTTGAGCCACAGTACAACTTCTGGCTTTTTCTGTTTATGAGATACTAAGGAATCAAACCCAGGGCTTCATGCATGCTAAGCCAGCATTCTACCACTAAGCCACATTCCCAGCTCTCATTCAGGAATTTTTATTAGCACATATTCAGGATTAGAAGTGTGGCTCAGAAGGTCAAGCACCAGCCAATGAACAGAAATGTCAGATACCAAGTTCAAGTCCTGGTCTCAGATGAAAAGCATTATTAGCACAAAGCAATTGTACAAAGGAGTTTCATTCTGATATTGGTAACTTGTACATAATAAATTTAATCAAATTCACCTCATCTGTGTTACTTTCTTTAACCATCCTCCTGTCTGCCCCTTCCCTCCTTTTTAATGCTTTTTGGTGGGTTTCATTATGCTCTTTTCATACATATGCTTCTACCATATGCTTCTAAAATATTCACCCAAACCCCACCATCTCCTTTCCCTCTCTTCTCAAGCACTAGCCCCCCCCAGTCTTCCTTTTATAATTAAGTAATATTATTAATTTTTTCAGGTACACATTTTACATGAGTGAAAACATAAGATTATCTTTCTCAGCTTGGCTCTTCTCTCTTAATTAATGATCTCTAGATCTATCCGTTTTCCTGTAAATGATCTAACTTCATTCTTTTTTATGACCAGATAATATAGTCATCCCTCACTATATCACAGTTCACTTATTGTAGTTTCACTGTATCACAATTTTTTTAATTCATGTATAGTGATTCCTCTCCTATCATGGGAGGTACGTTTCAGAGACACCCAAGATCAATGAAAATCCACAAAGTAGCAATAAGTGAACCGCAATATAGCAAGAGACAACAATCTAACATTGCTGCTTCGTGGATCTTCAGCGATGGCGGGGCCGGGGGAGGGGGGTAGCGGGGGGAGGTGTCTCTAGAACATAACTCCCATAGGTGAGGAATCACTGTATTCTGTTGAATGTACCATGTTTGCTTTATGCAGTCTTCAGGTGCTAAGTAACTAGGCTGGTTCCATATCTTGTAAATAGTATTGCTATAAATACAGGCACACAAGTATCTCACTTGCATGTTGATTTGCATTCCTTTGTACATATGCCCAGGAGTGGTATAATAGCAGGATCATGCAGTAGTTCTATGTTTAGTTTCTTGAACACTCTCCATACTGATTTCTCAATAGAGCAATAATATATCATAAGGGTAACAAGAAAAAGCTGCTAATTGCCTAGAATCTTTATTGTTGTTGTTGTTGTTTTCTGGTAACAATGAAGCTGGGGATGTGTTTTGAATATGCAGTTTCTACTCTGCTGAAAGTCTTGGCCTTTCCATTCCATAGCAGACCATATCCAATACATATCCAGTACAGTCAGCACATGTCTGCGTGTGGATGCTAACAGTTAGGCATAATGTTAACTGGGTATCTCTTATTGTTCACAACTGAAAAGACAGGAAGAGTAAGGCATGCACCTTCTCCATCACATTTATTAGGGCCGTAAGATTTCTTCCCACATCACCACTTACATCAACACAAGCCCAACTTGGAAACCAACAAGGAAGTAAGAAAGAAAGGGCAGAGAGAAGCGCCTGACAACCAACCACAGGGGCATTCATGCACCTACAGTGGTGTGTGGCTCCCTAAGAAATGCTGACAAGTACCATGTGTATTGTTTTGAGAGAAGATGTTAATTCAAAGTCACACAAATGAAATGCCCTCAGAGCTTATTAAGTCAGTTACAGGAGGGAAAAGAAGTCATGGTTTTTCTTAGGTCTGGCCTTTTAAGTTCCATTTCTGCCTCAGGTGCTTTTTGTCAAGTTAACAGTTTGAACATTGACTGCAACGCATGAGGCACTTGTAGATCATCATGACCCATCCAGGTAAACTAAAGGCAGGAGAAACAGTGCTTATGCATTGATGACGTGATGACTAATCACACCACTAACTCAACCCAGAGAACAAACAGTTCCTTTTAACAGAGAAGGAAATGGCCAGGCCCCTTTGTAAAGCACACCTGTTCAGGTCTCCCTGCCTAAGCACTAGCAAGCACATCCTGCTTGGAAGAAAACTGGAAGATAATCTTTTCTGTGAGGCAGGAGGCTGGGCCAACTGGGAGAGAAAGGATGGGAAAAGTGAAGCTCCAAGACCAGAGATCCTCACCAGCAGCGTGGCCCATTCTCTGTTCATGGGTTCTACAAAAGCCTCAGGGTATGGGGTAACCAGGATGGTCTTCCCACTTTTCTCTCCCTCCACTCACCTACAAGTCAAAGGGACATAATCAGTGCACAGCCACGTGCCAAGAGCAGCTCACCCACTGCTGCTCCGTCTTTTTGTACAATACCTGCTTTGAGTAATAACTGAATAGTTGAAATCACACTTCCACTTTTATGCAGTTTGTAATGCATCTCAAAACAAAATTTTAAATGTGTTTTTTAGGATTTTTTTTTATTATCTTTATAAAGGTTGTACAGAGGGATTATCATTACATAAGTCAAGTAAACATACTGAACAATGTCATCCCTTCCCTTTCTCTGTTTTTGTTTTTGTTGTTGTTGTTTGTACCAGTCCTGGGCTTGAACTCAAGGCCTGGACACTGTCCCTGAGCGTTTTTTTCTCAAGGCTAGCACTCTAGCACTTGTGTAACAAGTTAGATTGTGTAACAATTCTGAAAAATTTAGGGCCAGGTGCTGGGGGCTCACTCGGCTCACTCCTGGCTACTCCAGAGGCTGAGATCTGAGGGCCACAGTTTGAATCCAGCCCAGGTAGAAAAGTCTGCGACACTTGTATCTCCAACTAATAAGCAAAATGCTGAAAGTGGAGCTGTGGCTCAAGTGGTATAGTATTGGCATGAATGGAAAAATCGCAGGGACAGCACTCAGGCCCACATACACATGCACATACACATATACACTATCTATCTATCTATCTATCTATCTCTCACACAAACCCACAATTTAGGTAGGAACTTTAAAATATATATATTAACTCTAGTTTGGCAGATTCCTTTTCCCCCTACCACCTCTAAAATCTCAATTTTCTCCAGCCAATACATAGTCAAAGCTTGTTTATTAGAGACACATTCCAACCATTCCCATTTAGATTCTTATACCACAGTAACAGAAGTATTCTCATCTGCCTGGACATCCTCATGCTGCTGTATTCCAGTTCCCCACTGTGAACATGGGAAGGTAGAATGTCACAATGAGAAGTGGCTAGGAGAGTCAGTGCTAAGGGGAGACTTAGGAGCCTTACACTCTGGCAGCCTCTCCCAAAGTCATCTGGAATCTGTATGAAATCTATATTTTCTCTCATATGTAGAACTTAGAGCTACACACTATAAACACATATAAAAAACATAGTTATCTCTCTATCTACATAATATATCTAGGTAGCTAGGTAAACAGAATGGACAGATAGGCAGATAGGCAGATAGATAGATAGATAGATAGATAGATAGATAGATAGATAGATAGATAGATAGATAGATAGATAGATAGATAGATAGATGCTAACTAAAGTATGGTATATGGCCAGGAGTATTCCAAAGATATAACCCATCCTTGAACAACTTAAATAGTTTAACAAAATAAATATCAGGAAGCTGAAGCATGTGTTTTCAGGAGGTATCAAAAGGGAAGAAGAGTAGGCAAATGGAGAAAGGAAGGGTGGACGAATGCAGCCATAACATTCATCCCATATATGTGAACACGGAACTAGGTAACTAGAGGGGAGAAGCGAGGCAGGGATGGCACTGATCAAGATATACTGCCCTTACAAACTGACATGGTGAGTTAAAAAAAGGAAAGAAATGTGCATATCACCCGATTGGTCAAAAAATAGTTTTATTGTTAAAGGTCATAGAGTTCATAAGCAATGTCAATTAAGATTATGAGGGCTATCACTGTGAAGATTAAAAGGTGTTTAGGACGTTAACTAAGTATAACTACGCCACAGTATTGTGAAATTTATGTCATTCTGTAATCTCAATAAAGAAATATTTGGGGAAGAAGCTCTTTGTGCAACCACTCAAGGGAATTTTTTTACATTAAAAATCATTGTAGAATCTAAGTCAAACCAGTATTTATTTTTTGCAAATGTGGCTTCAAACTCCTTAGCACTCTCCCCAACCCCTCCACTCCCCTAAGGTCTCAGAGAGCAGCTCTCGAATTCCTGCCTACAGACATTCTGTGGCCCTGGTGTGGGTAAAACATCAGCCCCCAGCTCTTCCTCCCACACATGCAGTGGTATAACAGTGAAAGGCAGGCTGGGTGTTTCAGAGCCCCAGGACTTGGAGGGAGGGTTGATGGGTGAAAAAAGATTGTCCTTGCCCTCCACTACACCAGGGAGTTGGAAAGAGTTCAAGTTCTCTAGCTGTGCAATGGCAGGTATTATTCAAAAGGGGAATGCACTCGCCCAGACAAAAGGTTCTGGGCTTTCCAGCAGGCCAGGTTATGCTATTTCCATAACATTGCAGGGAATTGCTTAGATTAGATCCATTCCTTCTCACAGAGCTTTGCTTGAAATAATGCTATCAGAGCCAACCATCTGTATCCTGCCTTCACAAGGCCATGGTAGACAAAGTTCTTGGAGGGAGAGCACTGGAAAATCCCACAAAGAAACAGCTGAAGGTACTGGATGATGCAGAAGAGGAAACTCTGACTTTTCTCTGGCTCCCACAGGGCTCACCTCTGCCTCTCGCTAGCTCAGGAGATCCTGAAAGGGAAGCTGCCATCTTCTACTGTTTCCTACAAGAAGGGTATTAAATGCTCCACTAACGAGGCTGTTCCTGATAAATAAGTGTGAAGAGGAAGAGACACATTGAGCCAATTTAGAGGCATGAAGAAAGCAGGCACAAGGAAAACAGTCCACTGTGTGAGCTAGACCTACGCAGGAAAGCACATAGAGAAAGACTGAATTCCCCGTGTCCTCTGGAGGTGGAGAAATGTGACACTTAAACATTTGATAAGAGTGAATGAGGAAGAATCATATGCCACAGTATAAATAGCATCAGAACAAAGGGGACCGGCTTCAACTAGAATTATTTTTAACCAACAACATACTTATGTGTTACCCATATAATTAAACATTCTTTTACAGTGGAAGGAGGAGATGGAGGAGATGGAATCCAGTCAATCCAATCATCTGAATGAGCCCCAGTATGATACACTAAAAAATACACAGCCATCTATTATCATAATGACTCTCTACAATGTAGTCTGGATGTAAAGCAGGTTAGAAAGGACGGTGGGTCAGTACCTGTGCACTTGTGGGTACTGTTTTCATACCTGTGTAGTATTGATTTTTCAAAGGATATTAACTGATAAAGCACTTCAGCCCTCCAACATAATCATCTATACTTAATTATCAGTTCAGAAAGAAAACAATCCCCATTTTACTATTCTGAGGGAAGGAAGGAAGGAAGGAAGGAAGGAAGGAAGGTTGGTTCAGGACACCTGACTGCTGCCCACTGCTGCCCATCCTGTATCAGGCTCTCAAGAAAACCAACGGCTCCTTAATGCCCATCTAATGAGAAGAAGACTGGAGAACTGAGTTTAGTTTTGTATGAAATAGCTTTGTTCTGGTTATTTTTTCCAAATATGCTTTTGTAATCTTTGAGGGTTTGTTTTTAATACAGCCAAAAGTAAAATTGTTTTTAGAAGAAAACTGAATAAACAGAGTTAGAAATAGGAAAGGATGGATGAAGATGTCCACAATGGAAAACACGTTTGAAGAGCATGAAGAAAAGCTCAGGGACAGCACCCAGACCCTGAGTTCAAGTCCCAGAACCACCAAAAAAACAACAAAAAAAACAATGATCACGACACTGATGAACATACGTTGTACTCTCAAACGGACATGTTGAAATCCCTTAGCACAACTACATAAGGATAATAGTTTTATTTAAAAAAAAAAAACAATTATCAAATAGCAAAGTTGAAGAACTGGATTTTAAATTATATTACATTTTAATTAAAGTTAAATCCCTATATAGCTGATTGGACAGCACAGGTCTAGAATAAAAAACAAAAAACGATTCATTTCCCAGGCATATTTTCAAGCTTCAAATGTCTTGTTTGTGTTTAATAGGTTTTGCATATAGGAATTAAGTAAGATTTCATATCAGATCCAACTCTTGCTGCTTCTGCCCTATCTCCCCCATTTCACATTTACAATTTTCTATTTAATGTCTCTCTACTAGGCCAGAAGTTTCACCAGGACAGTGCCAAGTCTGCTGCACCCTCTGCTCTGTCCCGGCCCCTGAGGGGCCCACACACTGCGCAACCTCAATTGACATACAGCAGAAGAGCAAGTCAGAAAGGAAGCTTCTGTCCTGAAAGGATAATGTATAGAACGATGTGCCCAAATACTTGAGTCTTACTATGAACAACTCTAAGTCTTTTTTTTTGGGGGGGGGGGGGTCTGGTCGTGGGGCCTGAACTCTGGGCCTGGGCGCTGTCCCTCAGCTCTTCAGCTCAAGGCTAGCACTCTACCACTTGAGCCACAGCGCCACTTCTGGCTTTTTTCTTTTTGCTTATGTGGTGCTGAGGAATCGAACCCAGGGCCTCAGGCATGCAAGGCAAGAGCTCTAACACTGACCCACCTTCCCAGCCCCAACTCTAAGTCTTATACATCAACAATGCTCCAAACGGCTTGTGTAATTTTTCCGAACTTTAATTTCCTTTAGTAAATTATAATCCTGGTGACAGAATTACATATTCAATTTTATCCAAAACATTATTCTTTCTCTTTTTTTTATTCTCTGTGCTGGGGGGATGGGTGTTAGAGCTTGAACTCAGGGCCTAGGTGCTGTCCTTTAGCTGGATCTATCACTTGAGCTACAACTCCATGGATTTCTGTCCTTTCTGCTAGTTAACTGAAAAGCAGAGTCTCATGGATTTGTTTGCCTAAGCTGGCTTCAAACCTTGATGCTTAGATCTCAGTCTCCTGAGTAGCTAGGATTTCAGGCATGAGCCACCAGCACTCAGCTTTTTTGTTTGGCAATAGTTCTGTCAGGTTAGCCCTATAGCAGACAACTACTATGGAATAGATAAACTACTACAAAATCACAATAGCTTTTATACTCCACAGCTGTGGATAATCTGTGGCCTATTTCTCCTTGAAGTACTCAAGGTTACGAGACCACTCATTACTCAGCCTGCAAACCTCTCATTGGATCAATAGGATTTCTAAATACCCTTGCCTGTTTTAGAGTTGCTGCTTCTTGCAAGATGACACATATAAACAGTACTGAGATAAATGACAGCTTTAACAGTCTGTACAAAGAATCCAGCGGTATGTAGCAATAAAGTACTGCTTTAAAAAGGTAGCTTCTGTATTGTGTGGCTAGATTCCCTAGTAAGGAGGTACTCAAAGAGTGAAGATCCTCATAAATAATAGCAACAGGCTAGGGGAAAGCCATGGCACACATCCATACCTCAGCTTCCTGCAGGGTCCCGTGGTTTAGGCACACCATGTCGGGGCAAGTGATAGGAGACCCACATCCTTCTCGGATTGCCAGCTGCATATACTGTTTCAGGCACTATAGGGGAAGAAGAAAAGAGGCAAACAATTATCCACCACATTACAGTGGAAAAAGGTTACATAAGAAACCACCCCTGCCTCTTCCCTTAATTGGCTATCCCGGCATTCTTGCACTCAAGAGACATAAGTTACCACAAGTGTGAAGACTAAGAGCCATCATTTTGGAAAGAATACAGAGACAGGCAATTCATTATGCATGACTTCATCCGAAGAGTTTATTCAAGTCAAATTCCCCTATGCTCACACAATGCATCCATCATAGATTGGGAAACAAACTCTTTTGTATTCACAGCAAAGACTTCTCTTTATTATTGTTGTTGTTGTTGTAGTTATTATTTGAAATGTATGTGACTTTATAATTCTATTTTTTATCTTTTGGTCCATTCCTTAAAAGTTTATCCAAACATAGGATCCTGGCACTGAGCTACCCAAACAGAACTGAAATAAGACTAATAAGGCAGTGACTTATCCAGGAGCATGCTTAAAAGCAAAAGATAATGTCACATTTGGGAAAGTCAAATGACTGCCTGTTTATGGGAGACAGCAAAGAGAATGTGGAAGAATGAGACTCTTTTGCAAAACAAGGCTCAGCAGCTGGCATGCTGAGGAGGTCTGAGTAGAAAAAAGGCACTGATCAACTGGAGAAAAAGAAATTGAAAGGCCGAAGATAGAAAATGAAACAAGTGGAAAAGATGGGGGACAGGAAGCACAAATAGGTCTAGTCATCACTTGTTGTGCCTGGACCTTGGGCAGTGAGTGGAGACAAGAATCTGAGATTGTACGAGAGAAACTGATGGTGCATTGGATTCTCTCTCCCTTCCAGTCTAGCTTAACATGCCCACAGGAAACCAAAGGCAGTGCAGCAGGCTTCTTGTGGTCTCCACCCTTCCATATCCAACCAAACTCAGGTTGCAAATATTCAGACAAAAAAAAAAAAGATGCTATGGTCAGAATATTTATGGTGTAATTGTGAAATCTAGGCCTTTCACTGACTTTTTCAAATTCGTTTTCCCCACTGGTAAAGAAAACTAACATCACTATTGGGTTTCTGGGAAAGACGTGCATTCATCTGCTGGAAGTGACTTGTTACATGTGCTGGAGAACCAATGACCGAGGCCAGCCACTTAATCTACATCTGTTACCTCTTCCTTCTTCAAAATTAGAAAACAAGCTAAACGGAGAAGACTGAAATAATGGATTGTTAAAATTCACACAATAAGATGCTTCAGGATCATGAAAACGTATGTTCAAGTGGTATTTCAAAGCATGGGGAAATGCTCATGATTTGGGATAACTTGGTGGATAAAAGGTATTTGGGAACAGTGGTCCTCTTAGCCACTCTCCCCCTTACTGAAGATGATAGGTTTTCACATTCACTCTCCGGTTCAAGAGAAAGAGGGCTGGAGGTGTGGTTCAGCGGTAGAGCACCTGCTTAGTTAGCAAGCAACAGATCCTGAGCTCAACCCCCAGTATTGATTCTCACTGCCCCCCCTCCCGCCCCCGGAAAAAAAGAAAGCAAAAGATAAGAGATGACTTGTTGTGAGATTTACTGTGCCCAACACCATCTCCAGGACCAGCAGCAAACAAGGCAAAATCAAAGTGGAAAACACCATAGACAGGCAAACCCACCCACAAAGTGATTTCATACCAAGGGACAAATAACAATGTGAAGGCCTCTCTACCATTCTGCTTCTGGATACTCTCAGCCTCCCCTCAGCCAGGCCAATGTCAATGTTACTGCCTACATTCCTCCCCAGCTGCCACCGACAAACTCCAAATCTGGTCTCCAGTCTCAAGGGGAAAGTGTCTGAGGAAAACAAAGTGAATGGCACAACAAACTTCAGGTTCTAGAAGTTGGGGGTCTAGAGTCAAACTCTATTCTGTCTGATGATGATAGGGAATGACTTTAGTTTTCAAATAGGGACATAATGCCTTACAGGACTGACAACATGGACACACAAAAACTTTATCTACTAATTGCAGAATGTCAGGTTATATTTTTACTCTCTTCAGTTGGACTTCGATTTTCTATTAGGAAACATGTGGAGAAACTGTTGATCCACTGTCCACTCCCTGCAGAAGACCAGTGATAAGCCATTTAGGGTAGACAGCAGATACATGACAGAACAGATAGATGTACAACAGAGAAGCCACTCGTCTCTAGGACAGCTGCTCCTCAGAATTATTTGGCTCTATAGAGAAAGCGTAATACCAAATAGAGACTACACATACTATGTGAGTCTTCTTAGACTAAAAAAAAAAGAAGAAGAAAAACACTTAAACTTATCCTGAACATTTGTAAAGACAAAACATTAAGCTTCCCAAAGAGCTCACAACGAACACTAATTTGCCAACACGATGGTCTTCAGTACACTGTCAACAGCGGTATATCTTCCTAATGAATTCTAAAGTTTCCCACAAGCACTGTCTTGTCTGCAAATAATAATGTTATGTGATCTAAGATTTTCAGGCAAGAAGTTAGAGTGCTACACATTGACTACAAGGTTTAAGTACATATACACTCTGTTTTTATTCTAGGAAACATTCGCTCAGAAAAGACGTTTCTAAGTGCACACTGTTCAGTAATCTCAGAGTACAGGCACTTGACATGCCAACCATGTGGGCATGAATTTCCACTCAAAAGCAAAGAGGGAAGACAGTCCTAGTGATGGCTTCATACTGAATTTTCAAGTGCCAGCAGCTCATTATTTTCCTTCCACTGTCTTTCACGAAAAAAAAAATTACTCTCAATGTCTTCCTCATGCAAAGATTTCAATGCTTCTTGTGAATATTGCACACAAGAACCAAAAATATTCACATGAATCCTATGCATATTTTACAAACCAAGTATAGGTACATGCTTAATAATTCTAGACGGAAAATCCAACATTTGGCTCATAAACACACAAAAAAGAAAACTACCAGACATTTAGTAAATGTATTAAACAGCAACATTACATTGATATCCAAAATGTACAATTTCCTTCACAGCTAACAAATTCTAAGGGAAATGTTTCAAATGGAACATTTCAAAAGCCCATGTAACATAAACAAAGAAAGAAAACACTTTTTTCTTTTGAATAGTCAACATTTTACTTAAATGGTTTGGTAGACTATACAAGGTTTTTTTTCTTTTTTTCTTTTGATCAAGCTTGGTTTTGAACTTGGGGCCTCAGTGATGTCCCGGAGCTCTTTATTTGCTCAAGCTAGCACTCTACCACTTTGAGCCACAGTGCCACTTCCAGTTTTCTTGTAGCTAATTGGAGATAAGAGTGCACTTTCCTGTCCCACTTTCCTGTCCCAGCTGGCTTCGATCAGATCTCAGATTCCTGAGTAGGATTACAGGTATGAGCCACCAGCACCCAACTATTATACATAAGATCATATACCAAGAACTACTTTTCTAACTCACTCCACAGCTCTCACGAATTCCAAGGGGATCTAAGGATTTTTTTTGTTGTCAGTTGTGGGGCCTGAACTCTGGGCCTGGGCACTGTCCCTCAGCTCTTCAGCTCAAGGCTAGCTAGTGTTCTACCACTTGAGCCACAGTACCACTTCTGGCTTTTTCTGCGTATGTGGTGCTGAGGAATCAAACCCAGGGCCTCGTGCATGCAAGTCAAGTACTCTACCACTGAGCCACCTTCCCAGCCCAAAACAAATCTTAAAACAAATACTGAAGGCAACTGGGTGATAACAGCCAACTTGTTGGGCAAGTCATTGTTTATCAAAATGGAACAATACCACCTGGTTTTGCCAGGGAAACAGAGAGTCTCCCTTTAGAGTAAACAGATGAAGATCAGGGCTGGGAAGGTGGCCCAGTGGTAGAGAGCTTGCCTTGCATGCATGAGGCCCTGGGTTCGATTCCTCAGCATCCCATAAGCAGAAAAAGCCAGAAGTGGCGCTCTGGCTCAAGTGGTAGAGCGCCTAGCCTTGAGCTGAAGAGCTGAGGGACAGCGCCCAGGCCCAGAGTTTAGGCCCCACGACCAACAAAAATAAGTAAATAAACAAATAAAGATCACTTTTCCAAAGTGAAAATGGCCGGCAGATATATTGTGTAATTGGCACATTATATGAATGTTTCTGAATGATAGGTATGCAGGCAGAAATGAATGTCCCCAAACAGAGATGATCCCTCAGTCTCATGAGGGTAGGGAGGTAAGAAGAAGATAACTAGTATTGTTGGGAGGAAGAAGGTACCATACGGTCAGAAGCTTAAATCATCTGTTTCTTGGCCCCTATTTGTGTGTGTGCGTGTGCATGTGTGTTCATATGTGTATGTGCATGTGCACACACTGGTCCTGGGGCTTGGACTCTTGGCCTGGGATGCTGTCCCTGAGGTTTTGTGCATAAGGCTAGTGCTCTACTACTTTGAGCCACAGCTCCACTTCCACATTTATAGTAGTTAATTGGAGGTAAGAGTATTATGGACTTTCCTGTCTGAGATGGCTTTGAACTGTGATTCTCACATCTCAACCTCCTGAGTAGCTAGAATTACAGATATGAGTCACTGGCACCCAGCTCTTTGCCAACTTTTAACTGTGCTATTTGCATTTTTATTTTATTGAGTTGTGAGTAATCTTTACATAGTCTTTTTTTTGTTTTGTTTTGTTTTTTTTGTTTTTTGGGGGGGGGGGGTCCAGTCGTGGGGCCTGAACTCTGGGCCTGGGTGCTGTCCCTCAGCTCTTCAGCTCAAGGCTAGCACTCTACCACTTGAGCCACAGTGCCACTTCCGGCTTTTTTTCTTTTTGCTTATGTGGTGCTGAGGAATCGAACCCAGGGCCTCAGGCATGCAAGGCAAGCGCTCTACCACTGAGCTACCTTCCCAGCCCCTTTACATAGTCTTGATATGCATCCTTTAAGAGATGATTTGTAAATATTTTCTCCCACCCTGGGTTATATTTTAACTTTCTTGATGACATTCATAGAAGAAAATAAAGTTTTTAAAATTTGATCAAGTCTCATTTTTTTCTTTTGTGGCTTATGCTTTGAGTGATATATCTAAGAATACATTGCCTAGTTCAAGGCAATTAAAGTTTTTCTATTGTCTTCTTTTCTTTCTTCTAACGGTATTATAGTTTAAAGCTTTTAATATTTAGGCCCACGATTGGTTTTCAGTTAATGTTTCCTTTGCAAAGGGAAATCTAGTTTTCCTAGTACAATTTGCTGAAAAACTCTCCTTTCTCCCTGGAATTATTTTGGTACTGTTGAAAAACAACTGAATACATATGAGGATTTACTACTATACTCCGAACTCTATTCCACTCATGTATCTATCCATCCATCCATCTATTCTCATGACAATATCATGGTATTTTGATTGCTCTGGCTTAGTAGTAAGTTCTAAAATCAAGAAACAAGTTCTTCACACTGCTTCTTCTTTTTCAAGATTCTTTGGATTACTCAAAGTCCTTTCCCATTTCCATAGGATCAGCTTGTCAATCTCTGTGAAGACAACCTAGTCTGGAAAGCCATGTAGAATGTATTGTCATCTTAACAATATTGAGTCTTCTGATCCAAGAACATGGAGTATCTTTCTATTTAATTAGTCTTTCTTCTTTCAATAATATTTTGTAGTTCTTACAGTACCAGTTTTTCACTTTTTTGTTAAATATATTTCTGAGTATTATTCCTTTTGATGCTACTATAAACAGCATTGTTTTAATTCATGTATCAGTGTGTAGAAATACTATTGAGTTTTATATATTAAATATTGTATTTTGTAACCATGCTAAATGGTTTTATCATGCTTAAAGTTATTCCGATGTAGTATTCAGTAGTAACCATGCCTTCAATTTTAATCAGGAAAGGTACTTTCTTTTATGTCCATCATCAATGCTTTTCACTCAATAATGTTGACCCACATGAAGGAAGGAGTGTTTTCTCACCAACATCCTAACAGATCATCCATGCATTCAGCTAGTTCCAAAAGAATTAGTCACAGAAACATAATGGAAAATTATATATGCAAAATGTTTGAATTCTGATGGGGGAGCCTTTAAATACCTGAACCCAAAATAGTGCTGTTGTACTTTTTCTGGAAAAGGGTACAAAGGTCCACTTGGAAGTAAGTTTGAAAACCGTCATTCAATATGGGAGATTAAGTCTGGGCTCCAATCAAAAGTACCTCCAGTTCCCACCAAACAAGAGCAATCAAACACTTCTATCTTTAGCTCCAGTGATCACGAAACCACCTAAATTAAGAAACTTGGTGGCAGAAATAACTCTGAGGAGAAATTCACTGGAAATGCTATAGCCTAGTCCCAGTCTTCACAATGAAGCTTTAGAATTTGCCAAACTGGAAGAACACTCCAATCTCAGCAGCACACAGGCTCTAACCCTGGAGAGATCTGCTTCCAACTTAAGTAATTCAATAACTCTTCCACTGACCTTTTGGAAGCTTTTCCTTTCTTCCCACCCCAGGCTGCTTTTCTTCACAGAGGGAGGTACCCAGTCTTACACTACTCCAAAAGAGATCCCTCTCAGCCAGGTGCTACCTCATGCCACAGTACACTCAAAAAAGCAACTGATGGCTCTGAGAGAAAGAAAACAAGAAGGCCTGCCAAGCTTACATCCTTCCATTTCCTCCAAAGAAACATTACCCCTCAGAACTGCAAGCCCTCAGGCTGTACCAAAGTTCCAGCGTACAGGCCCTGCAAAACCTGTGAGAATAAGCATGCTCCAGATTCAGAGCTGGCTGAATCCATCTGTCTCTCCCCTTCCTCCTCCTGTGAGAGTCTCTACATGAACTCTTTCAGCAACATGTCCAGATGTCTAAGAACGTACAGCACAAGAAGAAATAAACCCTTCATCCATAAAGGATCAAGAAACTCAGCCATGATGTAGAATTATAAAAGTTAGATGGAAAAAAAATCTACCACCATTTAACCCAATCTAAGCAAACATGCTAAATTCCACTGGAGGATTCAGAATGAATATTAAACTGTGCTATGTCAAGCAAGGCAAGGTAGAGACATGTGATGAGGTATAAATAGTTCATGTAAGATTCTGCTATGGTTTGAATGTTGAGACTCACCTCTCAACACGACAGTAGTAGGAGGTGTGGCCTTTACAAAGGGATTATGTCACAAGAGCTCTCTACTCTGGTCTTAGCTCCCTTATAAAAGCAAGGGCTTGAGGCCCAAGAGAACCATTCTTGCCTTTCTTTCCCTTCTACCTCATAAGGATACCTGCTCCCCCTGTCCAGAGGACATAGCAACAAGATGCCATTGTAGAAACAGATGCTAATCCTGTCTGTGTCTTGATGCCCATACTTCCTAGCCTCCCAAAGACTGAGAAATAAACTTCCGTTCTTCATAACTTAGTCTTGGGTATTTTTGTCATAGCAGCACAAATGACCTAAGAAATTATGGACATATAAATATACACTGTAAAATTATTTCACCTTTTTCCTATATTTAAAGAGTTTCATAATAAACCACTGTATCATTCTTAAGACTAAAAAGAAAAAGGAAAAAATGGACACTATTCATCAATTCACAAATTTAATGTCTGTTAAGGAAGAAATCGCTATATTTGAAATCATTATATTTGAAATAAAATTCCAATATCTGTTTCGATCTTTAGAATAGTTTGAGTAAATTACAGCGAGACATCCTATTAAGTTAAAGGTAGCAATATTAATGAAAGGCAATCTAAATTTTTGAAACTGATAGAACACTATACTGCACAAATGAGAGAATGAGGGTAACTCCACATTAACTAGCTACATGTTGATCAACAGGATTTAACATGTGGAAGCCAGCATGCAAAATAGCTCAGACCAATGACCTGAAGTAGTACTGTTACAGTTTCCTCAAAGTCAGAATGCAAAATAGTTTACACTAAGGACCTGGAAGTAATACTGTTACAGTTTCCTCAAGAGACCATTGTTTCTCTAACCAATAGTTTCTCTAATAGTTGAGGACTAGATTCAATCCCTGGTACCATCACAAAGAAAAAAAAAAAAAAACACGAAAGGCAAAAGAACAATGGACTCCAAAAAAAAGAAAAAAGTTAAGACAAAGAGATAATTGACTGTTTATTACTAGGAAGCTTGTTTTACTCAAATTAATTTCCAGGTATTTTATTTAATTTCTCCCTAGCAAACTAAGTATATCTTCCTAACTATAATTGTTTTCCTTAATATTTTTTGGACAAAAGGCCACACATTTGTAGTACTGAGTCCCACAACTTATATGGCTGCTTTAATTATACATTGTACCAATGCTGCAACTATTCCTTACTTCATAATATCTTTCCCAAGAGTTTCTTCTTCAAAATGTATTTTTTTCCTTTTTTGCATTTTCTTTAAAGCAAATTTCTAGAAGTCAGGGAGCTCTGCATTTGGCATTTTTGTTTTTCATTTTATTTGCCATAATTTAAACCAGTCTTCTTTTCTTTCTTTCTTTCTTTTTTTTTCTTTAGTAAATCCATATGCTTACATATCCAAGACTAATTTTGACTCTTGCTAAAATCTAACCTAGTTACTATCCTTGAACTGCCATTTTCAAAATGTTCTAGATGAGCAGCATATTCTAGCAAATTAGACTATCCAGGCAAAGGTCTTGAGTCAACACCATATAACTACATGTTTCAGAGATACATATTGGTGGTCACAAAAGAGACCAAAGAAGCCCATGTACTACCTCAGAGCACATGATCGAGGGCAATTAGTATATACTTCCTCCACAGAGTGTTCTGCAAATACCCTAGACTTCTGGAGGATGAACCAACAGATCATTGGCTCCAATGATTCAGCAGGTTGAGGGAAGCTTAAGAAATGATGTTCTAACAAGTTTACAGGTGCTGTGGTGGAAGGGCTTACACTTTGAGAACCAAATCTTCATTATGTGAGAACTAAAATATTCATTACATGAGGGATAGGGAAAAGGGAAGAGATAATGGGAATCATTTTCATACTCTTATGATGGCTACCGTATGTGCTATAATTTGAATCTTGCATGTCACCCAAAACTCTTCTTTCCCAGAGAGAGAGGCAGGTATTGGGAGGTTGTGGTGAGGCCTAAGAGGTAGGGCCTAGTGGAAGGTCTTCAGACCGCAGGGCAGGAGAGGAGTTTTGTGGGCAGTGAGAGAATTGACATCTTTCTCTGTTTTGTTTCCCTCTCCATGAGGTGAGTGGTTTTCTGCCATGATGTTGTGTCTTACCATTAGCCAAAAGAAATGGAACCAACTGATTGTGGGTAAACACTTCCCAAAACAGTGAAAATAAACCTTTTCTAGATTGATTCATCAAATCTTGGTTACAGTGACAGAGAGCTGAATCACATAGTTAAGTATCTGAAAATTTTCTCACTTGCCCATCAAAGCAACTCTGAGACTGATATTATCCCATTCACACAAACCAGTTGTGTAATTTACCCTCATTTCCCCATGAACTAAACTATAGGAGTTGAGATGTTAACCAAGGTATATATAATTGAGAACCCACCCTTGTTTGCTTTCCCACTACATCACAATGACTTCTAGTTTATTAGAACTAAAAGACTTAATCCATGGTTTACACCAATAAGCAAAATCTAAGGGACACATACACAAAAATCTCAGGGACCATACACCAAAATTTTTAGAGAAGTAGATCTTATTCTATTGAAATAGGCTAGCTTCTTAACTCTGCATTGATTTCCTTACATGTAAACTGAAGGGTAAGAGTCAATAGAAAAAATAACATAGTCCCTGTGTGTAATACGCACACCATGATGGATATGCAAATGTCTTTGTTTTTCCTTCTTCCTGGATTTCACTTTTATAGATGAATAAACTCAAGTTCAGAGAGGTTGAGCACGTGTTAATGTGGGAAGTGAGGCAAACCTTAAGGAGCCACAAATGGAGGACAAGGAGCTGATTCAAAACCATGCCTTTATGTTCATTTTCCTTCCCAAGGAAATGAGGCACTGCCTTGTCTTACCTGGCTCCAAATGGGGATGTTGTACATGTGGAACCCACATCAGAAATCACGCAGAACTCCTTTACAAAATGGGAGTTTAGATTTTCTAGCAAACCTGTATGTTTTGGGGGTTTCAATTGAGCTAAAATTTTGAAATTTAGTAACAACATCTTTTATTCTTTAAAATTTCTTTAAGTACAAAAGGGTTTTAATTTATGAATCAGTGTAGGAGGAGGAGGAAGAAGGGGGGAAGGAGGAGGAAGAGGGGAAGGAAGAGGGGGAGGAGGAAGAAGAGGAGGAGGGAGGAGGAGGGGGAGGGGCATAAAGAGTGGAGGGGGAAAAGGAGGGAGGAGGAAGAGGGGGAGGTGCAGGAGGAGTGGAGGGGGGAATAGAGGGAGGAGGAAGAAGAAGGGGAGGGAGGGGAAGAGGGGGATTAGGAGGGGGGAGGGGGAGCAGCACCCGCCCATATATTGAAATAGGGAAATTGAAAATCTCCACTGTCCACACTTGCCAATCAGGCACTCCACCACAAGGGCCTGAACTCCCAGTCCTTGTTTTAGATATATTTTGGATAGTCTTACTTTGTGTGTGTGTGTGTGTGTGTGTGTGTGTGTGTGTGTGTGTGTGTGTGCTATGTTGGCCTGCACCAATATCACCCACACACACAGCTGAGATTACAGGTGTGAGCCATCACCCTCTCCCCCCCCCCCCACCACCAAAATACTGATATATCTATACTGATTTTCAGCAGTGAGTTTTCAACAATGCTGGCTGCTATTACTATGGGTATAAGGTCGCAATGATGAACAGTGATGTTCAATTACTTTTCTGGACTTTTTTCCCTTGACCAGTTTCGCCTCTAGGTAAACAGACAAAAATGGACCTGTGCCAAGCAGCTAGAAGATAATGAAGGAAATATAAATATATTTATAAATAGGTATAAGGAAACAAGAAAGGAAATACCAACATTTCTATAAAAGTCTTCATTTTCATTCAATTTTAAATGCTACATGCCTGCAAAGAAGATATGATCATTGTACTCTGAGTCAGCAAGAAAGGAACATGTACCTAATTACTAGTACCCAGTATATACAAAGTACCCAGTATAGTACCTTGTGGTACCCAGTATAGTAGGTACTAGGTATGTTAGGTACTAATATCCTCAAGTACCTAGTTCATTTATACCATTCTTTGTTATGTAGCACCTTGGCTAGGCAATGAAGTATCAGTAGGAACCACACTAGTGGAGTAAGAAAAGAAAGATAAATTATAGAAGAAGGAAAGACAAGGAGAGGCGAGCTGCCTCTTGGTGAGAGACCTCAGAAGGTGACCTAGATAGGCACTGGGGGACAATTAGCAGAGGAAACTGAGTGTCCGCACCAAGGATTTGCTACAAATGAGCACATGCATCCTTATTAAGCACAGAGGCATCTGATCAGCAACAATGTCTTTTAACTCTGATACTCGTATCCCAAATGGATCAAAGAGAGAAGAAATGGGACACAGAAACAAATCATAGACAACAAGATTAGAGTCTGTCCTGATGCGTACGGCATGAGTACGTTCTCTGAGCTTTACCTCGACCTCCACCCTACAGGACTTCCTTCATCCTTCTCCTCCCGCTCTCTTCCTGTGTTCTTCCCTACTCCCAAACCATCCTCAATGCCCAAATCTGAAATAAGACTTCCATCTTCGAGTGGCTCCATCTCATGTTTGCTTACCTGTCTGGGTAAGCACTCCTGTACTTCCAGCCAAGTGTTTGTCTTCTGCCCTTCCTCAGTGGCTGCTCCTCCCCGTTCTGTGACTTCCCACATGCTGCTCCTTCCCACCAACTCTGTCATCTGGAGGCTCATCTTCCTGCTCTCCTGTCAGCCTCAGCTCTCAGGAAACCTTCACCGCTTCAGTCTAGTTTTGTGGGGTTCTCACATGTTCTCCTAAAGCACCAAACCCCCTGTGTCAGCACTGATTATACCTGCTGCTCCCCATTTTCTCTACCCAGCCACAGCAGTACCAAATGAGGGGTAGGGCAGAAACTGGAGGAAGAAGAGAAGAGGCTTAGAAGATATTGGAAAAGGGAGTACCATTCCAAAAGAATAATGAGATGATGCTGGATAACAGGGGAAAGTCTTCTCATAATTAACCCACTTTTGACTGCTCTTAAACTCTGTTTTAGGCCAGCCTAAAACAGTGCTGATGGGTCACATCTGTAATCCTAGCTACTCAGAACCTTGACATCTGAGGTTCACAGTTACAAACCAGCCCAGGCAGGAAACGTCTGTGAGACTTTTATCTCCAATTAACTGCTAAAAAGCCAGAAATGAAGCTGTAGCTCTAGTGGTAGAGCATTAATTAGCCCTATACAAAATATAGCACTAAGGTACAGTGCCAAGGACTCAAGTTTATGCCCCAATACCAGCACTAAATAAGTAAATAAAAATAAATATTGTTTTAAACTTTTAAAAAAAAGCTTCTACATGACATTCGATTGTAGATTACTAATCTCTCATTTCTCCCTAATACTTTGATGAAAAATGAAGAAAATCTTGTTCTATATTATTGTACCTCCTATAACACAACTTTTCTCAGACAACACGGAAAAAGCCTGAAGTACTCATTAAACCCATGAACAAAGTCAAGTGGTTGTGCAAGTGATGCATATTTCAAAAGTGTTGTGTGAGTAGGGTGGGGGCGGGGTGGGGTATAAAGTACAAGCTGTTAACATACCCATTCCAAGAAGGTGATTACATTTAAAGAATTCTATCTAGAAAGAAAAAAAAAAAGAAGAGGTGTTTTCCAATTTCTATAGAAGTGTGTGTAAATATACTAACAAGGCAGGGATACAGCACACTTAAGCATTTTTATCCACATCTGATTTAAAGTCAATGGGAGGAAAGGAAGATCATGGGAAGATTGGGAAACACTGACTTAAAAAAAAGTGGTGTGCACAGTGATTCAGACCTACAATCCTAGCAACTGAGGAAGCTGAGACCTAAAGATTCCAGTTCAGAGACAACCTAGGCAGGAAAATCCTTGAGACTCTTATCTCCAATTAACTAGCAAAAAAAAAAATTAAGCCAGAAGTGTGGTTTAAGTGGTAAAATGCCAGATATTTGTGAAAAAAGCCAAGCAAGAGCACACGGCTCTAAGTTCAAGACACTACATAAAAGAGGGGAGACAGAGACAGAGACAGAAAGAGAGGCAGAGAGACAGAGACAGAGCAAAAGAAAGAAAGAAAGAAAAAAAAAGGAAGGAAGGAAGGAAGAAGATAGATAGATAGATAGCAACACAGGAAAAATAATCATACACACAGATACACACACACACAGAGGAACCAATAGTATCCACTTAAAACACCATGAGATCATTCCACTCTGTGAGTCAAAACTCACCCAAGACTCTGTTCTCAAATTAGACTGAGGCCAAAATCCTTACCCCAACCTGCAAGGCCCTTCACACTCTACAGACAAACCCATCACCTCTCACCTTATTTCCTACAGCTTACCCATGTGTGCAAGTGTGCATGCACATATGTAGGCACACATGCTCTTCTCCACCCACCCTGGTCTCCCAACTGCATCAACGCTTCCCAGGCACACTCCCAACCCGAGACCACCATACCACTTCCCTCTGCCTAATCCTCTTCTCCTGGATATTTATACAGCTTGGTCCTCGTTTTCTTCAAGTCCTTCTTCAAACAACACCTTCCTAGTGAGATACGTTCTGACCATTGAGCACGGCATCCAAACCCATCCCCTGTGCTACTCATTACCTCCCCTACATCTTGCATTGTGCCTCAAAAGCACACACCATCACCTGATTTCCACATTGACTTGTTAGCATCTGTATTGTGTACTACACATTGAGCTGTTGAAAAAAAGCAGGCCCTGATCTGACTGTTCACCATTGTGTTCTAACCATCAGAATTATGCCTGACACAGTAAATATCTCTTGAATACATGACACCTGGGCAGCCATTGGGACCCCCACTTAGGAGGCAAACCAAGGAGTTAAGCCTCCTTCCAATTCTAGCACTATGTCAAAGTCCTTAGGCCTTTACAGTACGGTTTTCTGCTGCTGTTCTCTCCTTTCTTGCCACATTTCACTACTTGCTTTGAATAAGTGAGTGGTGAGCACTGGGTGTGGATGAGACCGTGGGTGTGAAGTAGCCAACACCTCCCTGAGTCATCACTAACCCATTTCCCATGCAGTAATTTGCTCTTACCCTTTAGATGCTACCTGATCTGCAAGCAGCTCTGTTGTCAGTGGAAAAATATAGCAGTTGACAGACATTTTAAACCAGTGACTTCACTGATAAGTGCAAGTCATCCTAGTATTATTATTATTACTTTTAACGGCTATAAACAGTGAGTATATTAGGGTAATTTTTTAAAGACAAAAATAAATTCACTTATTGTTGACCACCCAAAGCAAAGCATAAAGCTAACCTTGCAGGTAGTATATTGCAGACAAAATACAGAATAGTGTGTTCTTGCGTTCTGTGGGGTTTTTGTTGTTGCTGTTGTCATTCTTTGTGTTTTGTTTTGTGCTGGTACCATGACTGGAACTCAGAACCTGTCACTCTGACTTAGCTTTTTTGCTCAAGGTTGATACTTTATCACTTGAGCCACAGCTCCACTTCTGGCTTTTTGGTTGGTTAATTAGAGGTAAGAATATCTTGAATTTGTCTGCCCAGGCTGACTTCAAACTCGAATCCTCAGTTCTCAGCCTCCTAAGAAGCTAGGATCATGGGTGTGAGCCTCTGGTACCTTGTCAATTAGTGTTTTGAGCAGGCAAAATTTCCTTCTGCCCATCTAATAAGATCAGAATATGAAGGAAACTGGAGAGATAGAGAATGTCAGAGCTAAAGGAAATACTGACGGTCACATGACCAGAAGAGAGGGACAGAAAAAAGCTCTGTGACATTTGCCTGGAAGAGGAGGCCTCGTTATTTCTTGCAGATCCAGAGTTCTCCATGAAAGGTACTTAAAGTGACACTATACTAACACATCATGGCAACAAATAATTATACTATCATTATTATTATTATTACTATGCTTGGGGAAAGTAGCTCTTCCATCAGAAATGTGTTCATTGATTCACTCTTAAACTTTATTACTATCTTTATCCTGACCTGCTTCTGGAACTTTAGTTTCAAAAGGTAGCTGCAAGCCACACTTTGGGTAAACTCAATTCTGTTCCTACTCTTTCTTCTTCCTCATCTTCTCCTTTTCTTCCTTCTTTCCCTTCTCTTCCTCCTCTTCCTCCTCCTCCTCTTCCTCCTCAGCTTTTTCCTCTCTCCCTCTCTTTGACTCCTAATTGCTAGTCTTTGGGTGTGAATTTGAAATAACCTATATATCACTTCTTTACAAAAAGCTAGAAAAAAAAGCCACATCTTCACTTCTTGCTGGTTAATTGAAGATATAAGTCTCATAAACATCCTAGTCTGAGTTGACTTCAAACTGCAATTCTTGTATCTCAGTCTCCTGAGTAGATAGGATTATAGGCTTTCTACAACACTTTTGAATCTTTTTTATTTTTTTATCAGTCATGAGGCCTGAACTCTGGGCCTGGGCTCTATCCCTTGGCTCTTCAGCTCAAGGCTAGAGCTCTGCCACTTGAACCACAGCGCCACTTCTAGCTTTTTCTGCAGATGTGGTGCTGAAGAATCGAACCCAGGGCCTCCTGCATGCAAGGCAAGCACTCTACCACTGAGCTGCCTTCCTAGCCCATTTATTTATTTGTTTGTTTGTTTGTTTGTTTATTTATTTTGGTGTCCAGTCCTGGGGCTTGAACTTAAGGCCTGGGGGCTGTCATGAGCTTCTTTTGCTCAAGGCTAACATTCTACCACTTGAGCCACAGCTCTACTTCTGGTGATAAGAGTCTCAAAGGACTTTCCTGCCTAGGTTGGCTTTAAACTATGATCCTCAGATCTCAGCCTCCTGAGTAGCTAGGATTACAGGTATGAGCCATTGCTGCCCAGCTCTACACCATTTTTGAAAGACGGAAAATGGAACACAGAAAGGAAAGGGAGTCAGAAGGAGAGGAAGGGGAGTTCAGTTTACCATGAACTTAGCACTGAGCTAGATGCTTTCCTAGAATTCTTTTGATGCCTCCCAAAAGAACCTGAGACAGGTATTACTGTCTCTCCATCCTCCATCTTTCAAGCAAAAAATCTCAGTGTTAGAGAAGCTAAAGTTGTCCAAAATCATATACCAGTAAATGGCAAAGCATGAGCATGAGTCTCAGACTTCCTGATTCTATATCTGGGCCTTTAGCACTATATTCGTATGGCAGTGGAAAAATGGTAATAAGGCAGAAAAATGGCATCTCTTTCCCTAGTATAGACATGAGTTAGAACCCAGGAAAGAAGGAATCACTTCCAGTCACCAGCCTGTGTGTGTGTGCACACACACGTACACACTGCACATGTACACATGATGCAGATCTTCCAGAACTGTAAATGCTTCCCAGGCTATCTGTTCACTTTTCTTAAAGGTCACTCAACAGGCCCTAAGGGAAAGAAGGGTTTGGTCTAAAACGTTTTTATATTTCCTCTCACTTTTTAAACATTGGAAAATCTATTTGGCTCAGAGAAATGAATAGTAAAAAGAGTTCTAACTACCTAGAGCCAATAAACGGTAATGGAAAATAAAGGCGAGAATATGGCTGACTTTATTTTCTTTTCACTCTGCACATCCCGTCTTTAATCTGAAAGGCAAATAGGCCATACCCAACATACCACCTTCTTTTCAGGTGAAATTATCTAGGTTATAAAAACAAGCAACAACTGTGTCTTCATTATTCCTTAGTTCACAGCAGACAAATATAGTAGCCAAAATAAATCAGAGGCTAATACTGTCCACAAGCCAGTAAATCCAAAGAATTTTCACAGTCTGACATTCTAGTCTGTAATCAGAAGGTATAGAATTGAAGATAGCAGTTCATTCAAAGCCAGCCTGGGCAGTAAAGTCTATGGTACTCTTATATCCAATTAACTATGGAAAAGCAGGTAGTGGAGCTATGGTTCAAGTGGTAGAATACTAGCTGTGAGCAAAAAAGCTTAGGGACAGCACCCAGGCCCTGAGTTCAAGACCCTAGATCAGCATGTATACACATCCACATAAACATAAACACACACACACACATTACACAAAGTCAATGGCCAAGTTAGATCTCACATCAACGCATTTGGCACTTTCAAAGTATGTTAAACCCATATGTACAGCACCCTGAAGAATCCAACCTAGCACTTTCATTTTACAAATGAGAAATCTGAGGTCCAAAGATCATCTGCCTAACCACAGCTGAGCAGGGCTGAGCTAGAACTGGAACACAGTGGCCATGGAAGCAGAAAGAACTTAAGCTCTCAGCAAAACGGTCAGGGGTGTCAGTAGGGAAGATGGGACAAAGATTTGGTGTTTACAAAGCTTCATTAAATCCATGAATAGACATGGCATAGCACTGAATCTAGCAGGAAGACCAACACTTGCAGATTTCCCCTGGGGTGGAAATGGGGGAATTCTTAGTAAAACCATCTCAGAAACATTACACAGGAGAAATCTTTCCAACCCAATGTTTGTATAAAAAAAAAGTAAGATTATTTTTTCAGTCTTGAAAACACAGAAGTCTTTGGATTGAGTGCAAATTAAATGAAGTCTACAGGTGTTAGACACATTCTAACAGTTTTTCTTAAAAAAAAAAAAAAAAAAAAAAAAAGAGGAGGATGGGGCTGGGAAGGTGGCTCAGTGGTAGAGCGCTTGCCTTGCATGCATGAGGCCCTGGGTTCGATTCCTCAGCACCACATAAGCAAAAAGAAAAAAGCCGGAAGTGGTGCTGTGGCTCAAGTGGTACAGCACTAGCCTTGAGCTGAAGATCTGAGGGACAGCACCCAGGCCCAGAGTTCAGGCCCCACGACTAGACCCCCCCCCCAAAAAAAAAGAGGAGGAAAAAGAAATGGAGAAGAAAGAAGAAGTGGAAGAGGAGGAAAAGGAAAAAAATTAATCTCTAATTTAAAAAAATATATGTTACTCAGGCTCTGGTGGCTCATGCCTGAATCCTAACTACTCAGGAGGCTAAAATCTGAGGATTACTGTTCAAAGCCAGCCCAGGCAGGAAAGTCCATGAAACTCTTATCTCCAATTAACTACCAGAAAACCAGAAGTGGTGCTGCTGAAAGTGGTAGAGTGCTAGCCTTGGACAAAAGAGCTTAAGGACAGCACACAGACCCCACAACAAAGGAAGGAAGGAAGGAAGGAAGGGAGAGAAAGAGAGAAGGAAGAAAGAAAGAAAGAAAGAAAGAAAGAAGGAAGGAAGGAAGAGAAGGAGGAAGGAGGGAGGGAAGAAGGAAGGAAACGAAGGAAGAAAGGAGAGAAAGAGAGAAGGGGAGAAAGAAAAAAGAAAGAAAGAAAAAAAAGAAAGAAAGAGAGGGAGGAGGGAGGAAGGAAGGAAGGAAGGAAGGAAGAAGGAATGAAGAGAGGGAGGAAGGGAGGGAGGGGAGAGGAAGGAAGGAAAGAAGGAAGGGAGGGAGGAAAGGAGGGAGAGAGAGAGAGAGAGAGAGAGAAATTTAAAGTAGCATTTCAGACAAATCTAATTCTTTCAGTTGCAAATTTACAAATACTCATGTAACCATAGACATGCAGCTATTTTGGTAGATCCTAGGTAATAGAAGCCAGGGAAGGTTCATGCTTACAACTACAAAACGTTCCAAAATTGGAAAAGTACCAAAAGATATCAAGCCATTTGACTTTCTGCATTTGAGGCCTCTCTCACGATGAGGACACACGAATCTAGATAACAGAATGATCTCATTACATGAACTCCTACCCTCAAGTCACTGAAGGAGAAATGAGAAGCACTTGTGCTATGTTTAATTAGGAACTTCATAAAATCTATAGAAATAATGATATGTCGGCATGAGCTTCTTGTGAACATGAAATACCTTTGTTTGATACACAGACTTGAATGCTGCATTATGACATCTCATAACAAGAAAACTGACTTCCATATCCTGCTTTTAAACACCAGTCCCCCTCGGAGAAAAATTTCCACCCTGGTTTCCACTAAATGTTGCTTCTGACTCATGTATTTCAAGGATTAGCAAAGGTTAGAAACGTGTCTGAGAAAGATGGAGAAATCATTCTTTCTGAAGGATATTATCAGAAACAAAGTAAGACCAAAGGAAATGGAAGTTGTTCTAGAATGACCAAGCCATTTCCTTGCTATAAAGCAAGAAAGGCAGGCAAGATGAGGAAGGAGTAGCATCTATCTGGCTCCTCCAAGGGGTCTGCTTCTGAATATCATGAAAACTCACCCTACACTCCCGTGGTTCATGCCTGTAATCCTAGAGACACAGGAGGCTGAAATCTGAGGCTCCTAGTTTGTGGCTATCCCAGGTAGACAAATCCAAGAGACAATCTCCAGTGTCTTCAGTAAAATGCCTGAAGCGAATGTTTGGCTCAAATGGTAGAACACCAGCCTTCAGAAAAAAAAAAAATGCTAGGCCAGCGTTTGAGGTACTGAGTTCAACTCCAATACCAGCACAAGAAAGGAAGAGAGAGGGAGGGAGGGAGGGAAGAAATATGACAAAGCAAAAACTTACATATCATGATCTTTGTAGGAGAGGAGCAAGTAGTATATGAGGAAAATGTATGACAAACTGTTTCCCTGATTTCTCTATCACTCAAACTCTCTGGCAACTTCTCCGAGATGACAATTAACTAAAATATGGTGAAGGTTCTCTCTTTTTCTCCCCATCCTCCCACCACCCCCCAACCTTGCCCATGTTACACAAGACCTCTACCAACCTGAATACTCTTTTATTTCTTATAGAGAATAGACTACTTATCCAATCAATTACATTTCATATACACATATCTCATCTGCACATTGTATTTCAGATACCCATTCTATTTATTAAAGAAGAACAGTAAACATTGCATTTCCTATTGCATATCCAGAGCAGGATAATAATAACAAACCTAGGCTTCCCAATAAGCTACAGAAATGGCTCCTGGACTTCTATAATCCCCCCTCCCCCTTTGAACTTGCTCATCATGAAAGCATCCTGGGAGACTTACAGCTGTACAGAAGATACACTGGCATTCTTGGAGTGTAGTCATCTTGTCCACAGACTGTTCACACAGGCAGAGCTTGCAAGTGATGAGGGGGGCCGGAGACAGGTCTCCAGGTGCTGGATTTTCAGCTGTCATGGTGAGATACTGGAACCCAGTATCCGAAGCCATTAGTCTGTCTTCAGCCCTCTTCAGTCTCCTTAGCCCCTACATAAAGATCCAAATCAGGAGGTATTATACCCATTGGTACTACAGGTGTTATTTCCCAAACCCAGTTGGAGAACCAACTGAGCAAATCCTCACCTTCAATGATTTCTCAAAGTACAGCTAATATATTTCTGAGAACCAAAGAATGAGGAGTTTGCTATCTTGGCAAGGTGTTGAGTACTGAAATTTAAGCTGACCTCACTGGGCTGTCCTGATTCATATCACCCAAGCTGTGAGACTTAGAAGGTTGGGGGGAGGTCATGGGAAACGGTCAAGGTTACAATGTTTCATTTGGATGAGATGAAGAGTTTGGGAAATCTACCCTATAGCATGGTTAATTTTCTCACCACACAAAGTGGGGGGGAGGGGGACAGCGAGGCACCCAGTGGTTCATGCCTGTAATCCTAGCTACTCAGGAAGCTGAGATGTAAGGATCACAGTTCAAAGCCAGCCAAGGCAGAGATGTCCCCGTGAGACTTTATCTCCAATTAGCCACTAAAAAACCAGAAGTAGCGCTATGGCTTAAGTGGTAGAATGCTAGCCTTGAGCACAAAGAGGTTCAGAGACAGTGCCCAGGCCCTGACTTCAAGCCCCACAACTTCACGTGTGTATACAATATATCAAAGTATCATATTGCACATCATACCCATAGATCATTTTTTTGTCAATTATACCTTAAGTCTGACAGAGAAAAGAGGGGATTACTACTATAAATAAACATGCCACTTGGGAATTGAACCATTACAACCAATTAAACAGATATTTAAAACAGGGTGTCACTTGAAAAAAGTGGTTAAAGAATTACCAGATGGGTTAGGGGGAGGTTGTCGCTCTCAGTAGCAGAGCACTTGCCTACAATACACAAGATCCTGGAATGAAGCTCCAGCACCACCAAAAGAAAAAAAATAACTATTCCCATAAGATCTAACAATTTTACTTCCAGGTCTATGCTTAAAGTACTGACATCAGAGACTCAAAAAATACCTGGATATCTACATTCCTAACAGCTTTAGTCATAAATAGCCAAAAGGTAAAAATAATCCAACTACTCAACAACAGACAAATATACAAAATATATTGGGCTGGGAAGGTGGCTCAGTGGTAGAGCGCTTGCCTTGCATGCATGAGGCCCTGGGTTCGATTCCTCAGCACCACATAAGCAAAAAGAAAAAAACTGGAAGTGACGCTGTGGCTCAAGTGGTAGAGCACTAGCCTTGAGCTGAAGAATTGAGGGACTGCGCCCAGACCCAGAGTTCAGGCCCCACGACCGGACCCCCCCCCAAAAAAAATACAAAATATAGTATTTACCTACAATAAACTATTAGACAACCCTCAAAAGAAACAAAATAGCTAGGTGCTGGTGGCTCACACTTTTAATCCTAGTAACTCATAATGCTGAGAACTGAAAGTTCTCAAGTTAGCTCAAGTAGACAAGTCTGAGACTCTTATCTCCAATTAATCAGCAAGAAAACAAAAATAAAGTTATGGCTTAAGTGGGTGGTAAAGCACCAGCCTTGAGTGGAAAAGCCAAGCAATCCAGAGTTTAAGTTCCCATACCAGCACAAAAAGAGGAAGGGAGGGAGGGAAGGAGGAAGGAGAGGAAGGGAAGGAAAGGAAGGAAAGAAGGAAGGAAGGAAGGAAGGAAGGAAGGAAGGAAGGAAGGAAGGAAGGAAGGAAGGAAGGAAGGGAGGGAGGGAGGGAGGGAGCAAAGAAGGAAATATAGGAGGGAGGGAGGAAAGGGGAGGGAAGGAGAGGGATGGGAGAGAAGGGGAGGGGAGGGGAAGGAAGAGGAGAAGGAGGGGGAGGGGAAGGGAGGGAAGGGAAGGGAAAGGAAGGGAAGGGAAGGGAAATTCTGATATCAACTATAATAGATGAATCTTGAGAAGACATTATGCTAACTAAAAAGCCAGACTGAAAATAGAAAATACTATGATTCCATTTACTGGAGGTACCTAGACTTGAAAAGAGATTAAAAGAAGACCAGAGACTACCAGAAGAATGGAGAGGGGGACTTTAAGAGTTACTCTTTGATGACCACAGAGTACACCACTTAGGATGATGAAAGTTCTGGAAATGGACAGTGGTGAAGGTTGCACAGTGCTGCGAATGTATTTGATGCTGCCAAATCATACAGCCAAAATGGGTGAAATCGGAGTTTTATGCTATGTATAGTTTATCCAGTTTTAAAGAGTATCACAGTGTGCACTGTGTACCTTCACACATATTGCTTCATTTAAACTTTTGCAACCATAAAAATTGTTTTCTTTATTTTATAGATTCATTGAGATGCTGATAAATTAAGTCATCTGCCAATGCTCCCAGAGCTGGGATGTGTCACAACACAACATAAATCTATCTTTTGGCCAAGCCCAGGACCTCATGTCTTACAACTGGGCCTGCCCCCCAAGTGTATACTACAAGGAGAGGTGAGGTTGGGGGAAGAGAGGAAAAAGATGAAGCCCTTGACTGCAGCTATCACTGAGGTGCATAAATAAAATTTGTCTCTCTACGTAAGAGATCTTTATATAGAAATAGTGGTGGAGATGGGAGGGCAGGGATGGGAGGGGAAAAACAAAGGAGAAGGCAACAATGCTTGATAAGAAATGTACTCATTACCTTGCTCATGTAATTGTAACCCCTCTGTACTATATTTTCACAATAAAAAACTTATTAATAAAAAAATAAAATGAGAAAAATGGAAAAAAATGCAACCAGATGTTTCAATGAGTTTGCTTCTAATTTAAGATCTTTATCTTTCGAAGCGGTGAAAATAATCTTCCAGCATACATTTATTTTATATCATACCAAGAAAGTCATGCTCTGATTAAAGAAAAAATCAAATACGTGTCTTTAACATCCATTTTCCTGCATGAGCAACAGTTAAGTTTCTGTCTCTTTATCCATCTTCCTACTTTAACTGTCATTCCTAGGATCAACCCTTACTAAAACTTTTTTAAAAGAGAGAACCATGGATTCCTACTATTGTCAAAAAAATGTGGCCAATTCTATTCAGTTTTGGCATTGAAGTAATTATAAATATCTCTCCCCTATGAGAACAAATCCCATTTTTGGCAAAAAGAAATTGTATAGTAATAGTTGCTACCTAGCTGTACCATTGTCTCAAGACAGTCAAGTGTTGCTTGACAATTAATAGAGACACATCCTAAGAAGTGTGTCACTGGGTGATTTTGTTGTGTGAGCATTATACAGTGTACTTACTACAAACCTGGATGGAAGAGACTACCACAACCTAATAAATATATATATATATATAAAATGTATGTATGTATACATATATATACATATATACTATAGTCCATACATACATACATATATTCTATTTATATATGGTATATATAGCAATACGTATGATTAATGTGTATTATATATGTGTATATATACAATACATAACAATTTATTTGTATCGCAGAATAACAGAATTGTGTTGGATAGTGAATGGTTTAACATTAGTGCACTCTACACTAACATTGAAAAGCAAAGCAAACACATAAGCTATTCCCGTGGTCACTTACCCTCATCATCAGTCATTAGGTGCTGCACATACTGGCACATACTATACTCAAAGGTCACTGACAATACTGAAGGACTGATTATACTGGCATCACACAAACAAGAGTAATATACTGACTGACAACATATGACAGCTTTGATACCCCTAGGTAGCAGGAAATGTCCAGGTTCGTTGTAATATTATGGACTACTAACCTATGTGTAATCCCTCATAGATCAAAAACATCAGAATGATGTTCTTGATCGGTACAAAAAGTACAAAAAAAAAAAAAAAAAGCAGGGAGGAAACAAACTGGATTCCATAGAGCAAAAAAATAACTGACATAATCTTTGCTTGTCAACTTGCTGACGTCAGTTACTAGCATTTAAGATGCTTCCTATTTTCTCCAAGTAATAACAGAAGACTTGACTCAAAATCAAACGGGAAGCTAACCAATGATTAGCTTTCAATATGGAAGACATGGACGTATTTCTTAGCAAAAGTCCAACGAGATGCAAGATATCATGTGCTTATTCCACCCACTACTGAAAAGCTATAATCCAAGAGCAAATTAAAGGTTCAACATGCACACCAGGTTTAGGATGTTGAGATGTAAGACTTCTCTTTAGACCCATTTTGTTTACAAAAATGAAAAGAACTGCAAGCTTCCCCACAAGTGGCACTTGTGATTCAGGGAGACAGGAAAGAAGCCGTGGATTTCAATGAGCAATACACAGTGACTCCTCAAGAAGTACCTCCATTTCTCTGTGATGGGAGCACCAATGTTCTCAAGTGAGGCCTTTTAGCCATTTTCAAGCAATGCATTCAAAAAATAAGAGGCTTTATCAAACTGATTCTGTGTAAGAAATACTATAGTAGATGGGGGGAGGGGGGCAGTTCAAAGTTAATAGACTCTGGCCAGTTCCCCTCCATTCCCTCTCAGCCTCTCAGACACCATCACAGAGCTCAAGGCTACATGGTACATGGCTGGGTATCCAGCCCTTTGGGTTTCTACTTTGGGCAAAGTAAACAATGAGTGTTTAAAAAAAAATGACATACAGCAGACATGTAATAGAAGAAGGAAGAAAGGAGGAGAGAGGAGAAAAAAGGGAGGAAGAGGATGAAGGGACCAATTTTAGGAGGAGAACAACTAGTCATAGAGCTAGGCTTAATAAGAGGCTGAGAACAGGATAGCAGTTCAGGGCTAACCTGGGCAAAATGGAAACAAGACCCCATATCAACCAATCCAATAAGGGAGGTATGGTGGCATGTATCTGTAATCCCACCTACCTAGGAGATAGAAGGATTATAGCCAAGGCTGGTCTAAGCAAAAATGCCAGGCCTTATGCAAAAAAATGATTAAAGCCAAAATGGCAATGGCTCAAGTGCTAGAGTGCCCACCTAACAGGTACAAAGCACTGAGCTTGAACCTCAGTACTACCAAAAAAAAAAAAAGTATCTAACAGAAATCTTTTTGCCATGGTTCATCAAAAATCAAGCTTTCGGTAAACAGGAAAATCATGAGGTCCTGTCATGAATTTCCCCTACTTGATATGCTGGGAATTGCTCCAAAGTTTCCTAGTATTTCTTCATGAACGTTCAAAGATTCAACAGTCTCTCCACCTGAAGCCACCAATAGCAGAACTTTGCCCTTCCACCCCAGCCATCTAATAAAGGGCCTAAAGCTCAGAAGGGTCTCCCAGGGACTGAGGCCACACCCTCGGCTAGCTTCTCACAGACCACAGACCACACCTTCGGGTATTCAGGCAAGTCAGGCCATTCCCCTCCAGGTTTCAAGGCAAATCTTCCTTCCAGAGAGACTCCAATCTCACTGGTTTACACACCTACTTGACTTGTTTTGCCTCATACCTCACATTTTTCTTTTGAAATGTAAGATTTAAAAAAAAAAAAGGACTTGAATTATCCACCCTACCACTCCATTTTAAAAGGTAACAAGTCTAATTACTTTTACAGTTATTACAGTTGCAACGGTACCTCTCATTGGGTGTCTAGAACCCTGGGGAAAAAAGAATTTTGGCATACAGAGGCATGTTAGGAAAAAGAGAAATCTGGCAGCTGCCTTGGGGTTTCATCTCTCTAAGGCTGGTGGCCTGTTTTACTTGCCTACATAGACCCAGATGTAGCTGGGCTATGTGACTGGAAGGAAGGAAAGCTACTGGAAACACTCTGATTTTCCACCAAATTCCCAGGCAAGGAAAACCCGCCCTTCTATCTGCTTCAAGAGTCTGATAGGAAAGAAGAGGAAAGTGATTTTTCCCTGTGTGCTTTATATAGAATTGCCAAAGAAAGGAATATTTCGACACTCCACTAACAAGCCCAGGATGGATAAGAAATTTTCATATGCTGCTGGCAGCCAGAAAAAGGAATCTGTTCCAAAAATGCAGAGACGGAGAGAAACAATGATCGGAGTATTTTTTTAACCACTGGAGCTTATGCCTATTGGATTCTCCAAAAGCAAAACACAAAAGATTATGTAGTTTGAAAAGATAGCGTATTTAGACACTTCTCTAGCTAGTTAGACCTTTTTATAGTATGTTGCAAAAACTTTAAAATTCAGATAAACTAACAAGAGGACTCACCAGAGAGAACAAGGGACATAGAAAGCTAGTAACAGGAATTGGATATTTCTGTTATAACAATGTAAGTAAAAACCCAGCTGATCTATGCCGACGTCTTGATTCTGGATTATGCTGTACAAGCTTGTTACCCAAGAAAAAGTGATTAAAAACAAAAGAAGAGGGGCTGGGAAGGTAGCTCAGTGGTAGAGCGCTTGCCTTGCATGCATGAGGCCCTGGGTTCAATTCCTCAGCACACATAAGCAAAAAAAAAAAAGCCGGAAATGGCGCTGTGGCTCAAGTGGTAGAGAGCTAGCCTTGAGCTGAAGAGCTGAGGGACAGTGTCCAGGCCCAGAGTTCAAGCCCCACGACCGGACCCCCCCAAAAAAAAAAGAAGAAGAAGGAAACATGGATACTTTCAAAATGTTTCTATGCCCTTGCAAAGCACTCTGGGAAGTAGCATCCTATGAAGTAGATGGAATAACAGATTTGTGACTACCTGACTGCAAGAGGGAGCTAGCAGAGAGAAGGGTTTCAGGAAGGGTAGGTGATGGGCAGTTGAGGCTGAACCACTGTTCAGTAATTCCCCAGAAGTCGACACTCTAGTTAGAGTTGAAAGAAGATCCCATGTCAGCCTTATTAAGAAAGCTCTTCCAAGCTAGGTGTGGCAGAGCAGACCCATAAAACCAGCTACTGTGGAGGTATAAGTAGGAGAATCCTGTTCAAGGTTGGCCCAGGCAAAAGCACAAGACCCTATCAAAAATACACTAAAGCAAAAAGGGCTGGGGGCATGGGTTAACATTTGCCTAGCAAGAATGAGGTCCTGAGTTCAATCCCCAGTATCTCCAATAAAATGGAAGGGAAGGAGAGAGAGACAGAGAGAGGGGGGAGAGGGAGGGAGGGAAAGAGAAAGGGAGGAAGGAAGGAAGGAAGGAAGGAAGGAAGGAAGGAAGGGAGGAAGGGAGGATGGGAGGAAGGGAGGAAGGGAGGAAGGGAGGAAGGAAGGAAGGAAGGAAAGAAAGAAGGAACGAACGAACAAAGGGCCAACACCAGCTAAAAACAATGCACCAGGCAACCAGGTTCCAATTTGAAAACTTAATATGACAATCCCTTGGGGGTAGGGAAGGTGGCTCAGTGGTAGAGTGCATGCCTTGCATGCATGAGGCCCTGGGTCCAACTCCTCAGCACCACATAAACAGAAAAAGCCAGAAGTGGTGCTATGACTCAAGTGGTAGAGTGCTAGCCTTGAGCTGAAGAGCTGAGGGACAACTCCTAGGCCCAGAGTTCAAGCCCCATGACTGACAAAAAAATGAAAGAAAGAAAGAAAATCCCTTGGTACCCATGAGGCATTGCTTCCAGGCCGTGTATACTAAAGTCCAAGGACACTCAAATCCCTAATATAAAATTACATAATACCATACATTACCTATGTACAAACCCTCCTTTATACCTTAAATCATTTCTAGATTACTTATAGCATCAAATACACTGAAAATATATCAATAACCACCATACTGAATTGCTTAGAGAAGAAAGACAAGGGAAAAAAAAATCTGCACCTGATCACTACAGAGGCAAATGTTTTTTCTGGACACCTTAAGCTGGATCCACTATGCTGGAACCAGTGTATATAGATGGCCCGCTGTGTGACATTAACCTTTGCACCCCTGCCTGGTAGATTAGCCTTTTCAGCTCTGGATGTTTGTAAGAGAAGCTGTTGGAGACCCAAAGGATGCTGGCTGAGGTCAGTGAAGTGCTGACCTCCATCATCAAGCTTCACCCTGAATACAGGCTACCATAGAAGACAAACTTGCTGTCTGGTCAAAGTATCAAGACCAGTGGAGAGGGCAGTTAGTGTGTTGTTCAATAGGGCAAGGACTTCCCATTAAGCCCTCCATCCTGGTCAGCATGTGCTTATACTCCCTGCTGGCATCTCTGCCTGGTGTTCTGGTCATTCTGGGACAAGATGAACTAGTGTATATCAGAGACAGCAAACCAGCTCGACTGTGTGCCACGGGAGAGCCAGAACAGATGAGTTACTACAGTATAGTTTTTATCTATGTAATTACTTTTTAAATGAATAATGCTCAAGGCCAGGGGGCACCCCCAGCATGCTATCAGTCGTAATATTCTCTGTCATTATTTCAATAATAATATAGATTAAAAAGAATATGTGAAAGAAGTAAATATTCACCTACTCGGGGTACGGTAGGAGGCGGGGCGGTCAAACATAGCTTGTCCGTGTGCCTCGCAGGATAAGGCAGGGACCTTCCCATCCTCTTCACTGTTTGCTGGCTTTGTTTAGAGGAAATCAAGAGATGAAAAAAAAAAAATAACTCAGGCTGGGCACTGGTGGCTCATGCCTGTGATCCTAGCTACTCCAGAGAGATCTGAGATGTGAGAATTGTGGCTCAAAGCCAGCCCAGGCAGAAAAACTCTGTGTGACTCTTATCTCTACTTAACCACCCAAAAGCCAGAAGTGGAACTGTGGCTCAAGTGGTAGAGTGCTAGTCTTGAGCAAAAAAAAGAAAGCTCGGGGACTGTGCCCAGGCTCTAAGCTCAAACTCCAGGACTGGCACACACATAAAAATACAGCACTACAGCACACAATGCCTTAGTTTTAGTATGTTCATCACAACGATCAACAATTTCCAGGATCACATAAGATCATAGCTTCAAGCTAGGCAGGCAGTTTACACTTATAATCCAAACTATTCCAGATGTTGAGATGTGAGGATCATGTTTCTAAGCCACTTCAAGCAATAAAATCCATGCTATTCTTATCTCCAATTAACTACCAAAAAACTGGAAGTGGAGCTGTGGCTCCGGTAGTAAAGTACTAGCTTTGATCACAAAAACTCAAAGACACTGCCAGGTCCAGAGTTCAACCCCCAGGACTCAAAACAAACAAACAAACAAAAAACAAATGGGCTGGACACAAGGATTTGTAATCCTAGCTACTCAGATGGCTGAGATCTGAGGACTGTGGTTCAAAGCCAGTGTGGGTATGAGAATCCATGAGACTTTTATATCCAATTGACCACTAAAAAAGCCAGAAACGGCACAGTGATTCAAAGTGGTAGAGCACTAGTCTCGAGCATAAAAGCGTGAGACAGGGACAGCACCCTGGCCCTGACTGAGTTCACGCCCCAGAACCCAATAAACAAATAAATAATAAAAAACATAGCTTCATAACTTGCAGGCCATTTGCTTCTAAAAATGAACTGATGGCAAATACAATCATGTGTCCCTTAATAATGGATGATTGTGTCATTGTGTGACCTCCATAAAGTGTGCCACACAAATTCAGATGGTATATATGGCTTCTTGATTTACTCCTAGGGGAAGAGTGAACACAGATAGTATATGAGGGTGGCTGCCCATGTGACACCACCTCATAGTTTATAGCAATTCTTTTTAAAAGTAAGTAGAAAGAGTATACCCTCAAGTAACAAGAAAAAAGCAGAAGATGAATGCATAAATCAGCAACATAGTCATGTATTACTAGCATCAAATATTAACTATTGAATGTAATTCTATGTGCTATATTTTGCATGTGTGTACCAGTACCCAGCCTTGATTACAGAGCCTCAAGCTCTTTCTCAACTCCCTTGTTCATGGCTGGCAATCTGCCACTTGAACCATGTCTCCTGTTGGCATTTTTGCTGGTTAATTGGATATGGACTCTTGATTTCTGCTGGGCTGTCTTCGAGCAGCCATCCTCCAGGTCAGCAATCTGAGTAGCTGGAATTGTACATGTGAGCCACCAGCACTCAACCTGCACGTATTGTACTTTTATGCAACTGGCATTGCAGTCAAGTTTGTTTACACCAGAACCCCTCCAAATGCACGAGGAATTCCTGGCACTAATGGACATGACATCACTAGGCAATAAGAAGGACTATAGGACCTTTACAACATACAGAGTCCACCATGAACAAAACTTGGCTACACAGAGCATGGTTGGTGTCCCTGTTAACCACTATGTATAGAAATGACAGGTATTCCTTTAGAAAACTACAATAGGGGCTGGGAAGGTGGCTCAGTGGTGGAGTGCTTGCCTTACATGCATGAGGCCCTGGGTTCAATTCCTCAGCACCACATAAGCAGAAAAAGCCGAAAGTGGGGCTGACGCTCAAGTAGTAGAGTGCTAGCCTTCATCTGAAGAACTGAGGGACAGTGCCCAGGCCCAGCTTTCAGGCCCCACAACCGACCAAAAAAAAGAAAACTACAATAGCTTAAATACAAACTAGAACTAAAGAATTTTCATTTTCTAAAGAATTTCTTTGCTTTTAAAAATTACATTATGGATTAAAATTTTAAAAAACCTATTAGAAATTAGGCTGAAATATGTTCAAATGTTTTAATGAGTTATAACTTTATTTTATGTATTTATTTTATTACACTAGTATTGAGGCTTGAACTCGGGGCCTTGAATTCTCAGTTCTGGCCCTATACCACTTCTGCCACACCTTCACTTCTAGCTTTTTGCTAGTTCATTGTAGACAAGAGTCCTTCAAAATGTATCTTCCCAGATCTGAGGATCTTAGCCAACCTGAGAAGACCTTAACCTCATATCTTCACCTTGAAGCAGCTAGGATTACAGGTGAAAGTTGCCCAGCTAAGATCTAATCATTTTTATTCTTTCCCTATAAAAATACATATAGAGAAGATATGTAAACCTGGCCCACAACATGTAAAGCTAACTATAAAACCCTAGAGTACTAGCATCTGAGGCATCAATTTTTAACATTTGCAAAATGATCATTTTTCTTTTTTTTTAAAAAAAGCCTTTTTTTCTTGTCTTTGCTTCACGCTCTCATTATACCACAGGGTAGGGCCCTAGAGGTAGAAATCCATTGCAGTTGTCTTACACCACAAAGTTATCAAGGAAAGTGGGAGGGAATCTGAGAGTAACAGCTCTTGGCGTATTCTTGGCATTGTGATTTTGCACTCGCCACTGTGCCCAACCCACTCCTTTTGAATCAGTGCTTCTCCCACAGTTATTCCTACAGCTCTGCTGAATAATCCTCAACCTCCCTGCCTGGCAATACAACAAAGCCCAGAAGCAAGAAGGAACCCCACTTACAGGCAGGTCCGACAATGATGTAATTAACAGATCTAGGAGAAACAGAATTGCAGAAAGCCACATAGAGCAAGACTCAGGCTGACTTCTCAGGTTCCAATATTACTAGGAAAACTATAGTCAACTAAAGTATAAAATCAGATTTTTTTTTTCCTCCAAGTGAAGAAAAGCATATGTAAATATGCTTTAAAATATGCTAAAAAAGCTGAAAGCTTCACATGGCAAATTTAACTAGACACAATTTTTTAAAACTAGTTTGGAAGAGGATTCTCCACCTTCCCACACTGGGTGAGATTCAGGGTGGGTATTTTTATATGCCTTTGCCAAATGAGATTTTATAACAGGAATCCATATGCAGGAAACAAAGTCAACCCACAAAGAACCAACTGCTGCACATGTTAGCTGGTAGAGTATTAAAAGAGGTGAAACCCGGGCCTACTTATGGGCTGAGGAGATAGGTTGTCAACAGAGGATTTCATATAATCCTATACAGGAGGATATACCTGTGGATAGATGGTTTCAGCCACAAGTCCATCAAACAGAAGGGTGAGTTATCTTATTCTATCTTCCCAAGAAAACCAAAGGGCAAATTGGCCAAGGGAACAGCCTCAAACTCATGACTTCAAAGGAACAGCTTTCAAAATATGTCCTTGATCACTATTACAAGCTATGGAATCAAAACTATCTCCAGCTATGAATAGGGGACATGTATTTCATTTAAGCCATGTATCCAGTTCAAGAATGGATCCGACCGTGAGGAATTCCTCCTTCCATGTTGCAGAAGTGCAGGCACTTTCCCCCATCTGCAATGTATTGTAATGTATCTGCTATCCATTCTTAAGAACTGCCAGGAGAGGATGTGATGGGTTTAGAAATTACTCATTAATCAAGTAACTAGCAAATGCCAAAATAAATAAAGCAAAATTAAAACACTTAATGTAACAGAGCTAGAGAAGTTGCTCAGTGGTAAGAACCCCTGCTAGTATACCTGCCGCTGGGCTTGATCCTTCACACTGCAAAATAAAAATAACTCGGACTGGGAAGGTGGCTCAGTGGTAGAGCGCTTGCCTTGCATGCCTGAGGCCCTGGGTTCGATTCCTCAGCACCACATAAGCAAAAAGAAAAAAAAAAGCCAGAAGTGGCGCTGTGACTCAAGTGGTAGAGCGCTAGCTTTGAGCTGAAGAGCTGAGGGACAGCACGTAGGCCCAGAGTTCAGGCCCCATGACTGGACCAAAAAAAAATAAAAAAAATAAAAATAAAAATAACTCATATGCTGTTACTCCAAAACCAAATAAAAACACGCGATTGCAATGAGACACATTAGTCATTTTTCCATTCTCACAAAACAATGTGGATTTCAATTCACAACCCCATCCAAAGTCAATTTCAAAACGATGAGAATTCCTTCACGATCAACTACTTCTTAGCTATGTGCTTCTATCACTAGTATCCAGCATGATGCCTTGAAAGAGAATGTCACTCACCAGAAGAGTGGATAAGTTTTCTGCACACACAGAGAGAAGGTACACTCCTACAATAATGATAATCGTGTGTCACTAAGGAGCCTCTGTAAATTAAACACAGGAGTCCCTGGAAGAAACACCCCTGTACTAAGGAGTAATTGCGTGATCTGTGGGGCTGCTTAGCCCTTTACCACCTCCCAAGTCATCAGATTTGTACAAAGTAGCTTCAGTCCCAAACAGTTTGGACTTTGCTCTGCCACCAATATCTAGACTCAACACAAATCCTGACCTCTACCCCAAACTGGAAATATCTAACACCACAAAGATCACTCAACAGGGATATAGCACCATGACAAGGCCAGGGAAAACACAGAAACCAGGAGTGGAAGCCAACACCTCAGAGAAATGATTCCGATGGGCAAATGTTTCCAAGTATTAAAATACTGTAACAACTTTGCAGGAGGAAATTTTAAATACACTTTCTCTGACTAGAAGGATCCATACTGTTCAAGACAAGAGATGTTCTCCAGGAAGATAAATTTTCTTACTGATTAGATGAAAAGTTCTTTTCTTCTGAGAGAAAGAGGAAGAGACAGAGAGAGACAGAGAGAGAGAGAGAGAGAGAGAGAGAGAGAGAGAGAGAGAGGAGAGAACACTTTATTCTCAGTGCTGTAAAGTTTGGTTACAAAATTCTGGTATATTATCTAAGACTTAAAAACAGATTTATTTTTAAAAAGACATGTCGGGGCTGGGAAGGTGGCTCAGCGGTAGAGTGCTTGCATCACATGCACGAGGCCCTGGGTTCGATTCCTCAGCACCACATAAACAGAAAGGGCTGGAAGTGGCACTGTGGCTCAAGTGGTAGAACCCTAGCCTTATAGCTGAAGAGCTTAGAGACTGAGCCCAGGCCTAGAGTTCAAGCCCCCCATGACCGACCCCCTCCAAAAAAAAAGTCTTAAAAACTGACTTAGTTTGGAAACCTGGATGTCTTTAAATTGTCAGTGAACTGAAGCCATTCATGAGAATAGGGCCTTTCAGTGCTGAGAATGTCCTTCGGTGCCCAGCATAGAGATATTTGGCATGGATGACTGTAAATATTTGTAAAAGCCTGGGTAAATGGACGGGGTTTAACCACAGTCGGATCTTCCTTCCAACACAGTAGTAGAGAAGCAAGTTATCTAAGGTGATTGGCTTTGGGATTTTTTTTCTCTCTCTCTGTTTGTTTTAAATAAAAAGCCAAGCAACCCAATTTTACTACTTTACATCTTTTTCACATTTGCTACCCCTGTTTAACCTTGTACTGTTTTACCCATCAGAGAAGTTGGAGGTTGGTTTTGAAATCGGCATTTTTTTTTTCCTTCCCATTTTTCTTGATGTCTGCCACAAAGAGTAAAATACCTGCCACAGGTGCCCGAGGCCAGGGCAGGAGCTAAGTGAAATCATAGCTGCTGATTTCATAATATGCAACTCTCTCCAAGTGGCTTCATGGGCCTGCTATGGATGTCTTTCTTTTTCTCTCTTTTGCCTCCTCAAGAAAGCTTCAGAAATACTTCAGTGACTGCTAACCCATGAAAGAACTAAGGTAAAGAAGGAAAGGCAGCTTGAATGGAAACAGAGGAGCAAGTAACATGTTCAAGGAACCGAAGCCCAAGAGGCTGACTTCAGTAAAAAGCTGCAATAGAAACTTTAATTAACCAGCAACTCGCTTAAGACTGGCTGAGTTCCTCTCATCCACACCCTAAAAACTGAGTCATCCCAAAGTTCATTTATTTTGCTTCTGGGCAGAGACACCCCCTTAATCTGCTGCTTAAGAAATGTTAAAAGACGTTATCTTTTCATGGGAATCTCTTCTCTGTTCAAATAAACAGCCAGAAATGTGAAATCAGAAGGACACTGACATTCCTACTTGGGTCTCTAGCTCACGTTTCAATAAGATAGATACCTGGCTGGAAAGCAAGAAGAAATTGACAATTTACCAGAGGAAATATGAAGAAAGAGAACTCAGAATTCATTCTGCGAAATGAAGTACCTGCATGAGAAATATATTTAGAGCAGAATCTCTGAAGCAAATAGGAAAAGTGAAAGGTGCACTCTGGAAGGGGCAAGCAAAAAAACGAACATGACCCCTCTGACACGGGACTCAGCTTCATTTTGACTCAAACCTGAGAATGGGGTCAGAGTTTTTCACTCTACTTTATCAGTAATGAAAAGATAAAACCACCTCCATACCCTAGGACGGAGATTCCATGGGTAACTAAGCATCTTATTCATATTTCTGTCAACATATTTGCCTATGCATTTCTAAAGAACAGGATACGGTAGACATCCAAGATTATGGCAAGCTTGAGTCTCCCCTTAAAGGTGTAAAAAAACAGGTTTGGGTTTAATCATCAGTCTTACTATATATACTGTCAAGGCTATTTTATTAGAACTGAAACTAATTTCGTCTTACAAAGGCTTCTATTGCTTTTTTTTTTTAAGTTAACAGGTGTTTAAGGCATTCTTCACGCATGCAAATGCTGTACGCCTTAAGGACTGAATGCAGAAAGAAAATAAAGCCTAAACCGTTGGTTTTTGTCATAGCTAGTCTTAGATCTGACATCCTATTCTAGGCTCTAAGGCTAACACCATTCCTGGTTTGCATAGTCTGCAGCCTGTTTAAAAAACCCCAAAAACCATAAAGCTCACTCAACCTACCTGGCAGAGAATTGTGATCGTGTGGCGGCTCTCCGCAGCCTGTCTGGGGCGCACGGGCAGCCAGGGCTCACACACCCGGGAGGAGGAGCTCTTTCATTCTGTCCCCTTTCCCTCGGTGCTCTGCGCCTGACAGCTTTACACTTCGCAGGATTGCCACAGGACTCCACGCCCAGACCTATCCGTGGAGAAGAGGAGGAGTCCCTAACCCGCCTCCTGCTCTTGATGGGCAGCTGCGCCTCCCCAGGAACCTTGCAGAGCCGAATGAAGAACGAGTGGAGGGCACAGCTCACCAGCCAGCAACAACACAAGAGCAGCAGCAGCAGCAGCAGCAGCGCTAGGCGCCCTGCGTTTATTTATACAGGAAGCTCAGGCGCTTCACTTCCTACTTCCCATCTGGGTTGCACTTCAGTTGCAGGTGATGGCCTTAACCCTATGGCATCCAGCCGCCAGCGCGCCCAGGGCGGTCCAGGGCTCCCACTGGTCAGAACCCTCTGCTTGTTTCTCCTAGGGCAGCTACTGAAGGCACCCGGAGCTGCGTTCTCCAGCTCAGACATGCTGCCCAGACCTGCACCGTTCACCTCCTGGGCCTTCCATGCTTACTGCTTCATGTACATATCTTTACAGGCCAACCTTTCTTCTTCCTTCCTTCCTTTAAAGAGCTCTTTAGATCTCTTCCTTCTAATAACAGGCCAGACCATGCCTTCCTATCTCACCAGAAAACTGTCTTTGTGGCAAGGTTTCTCATGTACATCATGTCCTTTCTCATGTAACGATAAAGTTACAAGGTAGGCAAATCAAGTAAGGAACAGTCTCAAAAACCACAGGCTCCCGTCTTTGTAAAACAATGATTTTTCTTTAAACCATACCTTTCAAATGCTTGGTCAATAAATTAAGTGGAAAACACTTGGTAATTTAGTGGTATCCTCAGTTAAAGGCAGTCTAAGAGAATAATCCATTCGTTGTGGGATCCTGTCCCTTGCCTTCCTCATTCCAAAACTTTCTGACACTTGATTTTGTGTGATGTTTGCAATGGATGATCAAACAAAATCAAGTGTCAGAAAGGTTTTTGTGTACACTGGATGATCTACCCCTCCTTACCCTTTACCACCCCCTAGGCCACAGTTCTAGCTTCAGATTCGTTGAACTTTTTCCATGTTCACTTTTGCAATCACAGTCAGGAATGTGCTTCCTAAAAGGAAGTACAAATCATTTGCAGAACAGATATGCGAGTGTATGTGGTAAAGTAGCTACAGTGGGCACCCATCCAAAAGACACAAGCAATCTGCTTCTCAGCTCATGTCAAAGACAATCTCTAGGTCAAGGCCAAGGGCTGAAGAACACAGTGAATCTAAGAGAGCGTTGCTGGGACAGGCAGAAGTATCAGCCTCCTGGGAGGCAGAGGAGTTCAGAGGAGATAAGACTGAGAATGGACGCAAAGTAATAGAATAAAATGATATGTGGATTTGTAGCATGTATGTCAGTCCAAACCCCTAATTATGAAGCTGAGGAAACTAATGTCTGTAGAGATTTAAGCAGCAGGCTCAAACCAGACCAGAGCATTCTAGGCTGGAAAGAGACCTTAAAATGCAGCTACAAGGCAAAGAGACATGTGAATAAAAATCTACCTTCAGTCAGCATGGGCTACAGATCCCCAACTAAACTGACTCAATATAGTAACACTTCGTTGAAGGAAAGATAAACAAAGGGACTTTTACAAGGCTTGTTTACTCATTGGTGTTGATGCAAATCTTCTGAGCCTTAAACCAAAGTTCAACCCAAAAGTCCACTTTTTAAATTACCACGCAATTAAGTTCCTATCTCTTATCAGCAGGATAAGGGAAGAATCTGCTGCCAAGAATGAATGAAAGCACAGGTTAGGCAATAATCACACTGCATGCTGTCATAAATATTTTTTATAATTAAATAACATCATCATGGGTTATTTTCAACTGTGCAGATTTAAAAAGATTACAGCCAAAATTTAGTAAGATTAAATAAATATGTGGAAGGCCATAGTGTTGTGCAAACAAAGATCTGCCTAAGGAGTCTATTGTCAGGATAAACATTTATCCCCTCAAGCCTTTATTAATAGCTCAGATAAACTGCAAGGTATAAAGAGGAGAAAGAGAAATTATATATACACAGTCCCTTTCTACCAAGACTACTCAGTCCAGATTAAGAGCCAAACAATCTGTTAGTAAGGTATCCCAATGAGTCATATGATAGATAGGCATAGCATGCCATAAAGCACAGAGAATAATTTTACTAGAGGACAGCAGTTGATAAATCTACAAAGGTTTCCTTACGATCGTGATGTAAATCTGGGTCTTCAAGTAGCTGAGGTAAACTCTAACAGAGCAGAGTAACACCAAGGACAAAGGCTTAGACACGAAATTTTAAGAAAAGCTTTTTATAAATTAGAGCCAATGCATTCAGAATACAAGAATACCTGAACTAGCACAATAACAGTTTGGGCAAGGAAAGGGACAAATGGAGATTTCAGAAACAGAATGGATAGGATGTAGTATCTAATTGGTATCTAATAAGAAAGAAGAGCCCAAGCTTGCTGTTGCCTCAGTGGGAACTGAAGACAGGCTATGATCAGGAAAACCATCAATCATGGAGAATCTCGTGTTCCTCTACATGTACAGGAAGAATTATTTAGTGGCTATCGAGAGAGAGAAATGTCTGGGGGATACTCTGGGACTCAAAACATTACTAAAGGGGCTGGGAAGTGGCTCAGTGGTAGAGTGCTTGCCTCACATGCATGAGGCTGTGGGTTCAATTCCTCAGCACCACATAAGCAAGCAGTGTGGCCCAAGTGTACTAGCTTTGAGCTGAAGAGCTGAGGGACAGCGCCCAGGCCCACCCAGAGTTCAGGCCCCACAACAGACAAAAATAATAATAATAAAAAAATTTTAAAAATTACTAAACTCTGTCTGACAAAGGCCTGCAAAGAGGAAATGCATGCATACCCAATAGTTGGACTCCAACTATTTAATATATAAAGAAAGAATATTTGCAAATTTGGGCACGAATTTCTAATACAGTTTGTAAGAAAGGAGCCATTTTGTACAGTTTTCTCCATGGATTTCTTTATTTACATTCTGACATGAATACATACTCGCCAAAACCCTTATTTGCATTTTTCACTAAAATTCACTTAAGTGATCTTGCTTGGCACTGGATAGGCAAGTAGGACTTGATTATAAAGGTAACAATCTAAGTGATAGAGGGATAGAATTCATCTAAAGCTGGATTCTGGTGGTGGTTGCACAAATGGATAAATTTACTAAAAAGCTACCAAATAGCATACCTAAAATGAAGACAGGATATGATCATGAAAACCATGATGAGTTAACTTCAATCATGGAGAATCTGGTGTTCCTCTACATGTACAGGAAGAATTATTTAGTGGCATGTAAATCCTACCTTGTTATTGGTGTTAAAAATAAACAGTTAAAAATAAAGTTTTCCAAGTGTGGTGTCATATATCTACAAACCCATAGACTGAGGCAGTATAGGATTTTAAGTTTCAAGCTAGCCTGGTCTTTATAGTAAGATTTTGTCTCAATAAAGTAGAAATTAAAAAAAAAATTTTAAATATAAAAATACTTTTGATTCTAAACTTTTAAATCAAATGTACAAGAGAAAGTCACAACCATATTAAGTATTTAAGCTTCAGGAAAATGATTTTTCTAAAAGTTATACCTGCTTCCATAAATTAGATGAAAATAAATGTGTGTGTGTGTGTGTGTGTGTGTGTGTGTGTGTGTGTGTGTGTGTGTGTGTGTGTGTTACTGGAGACTGAACCCAGGGCCTCCAACCCTTTGGTTTATTTTTTGTTTTTAAGATGGGATAGAGGACCCTGGCCCCAGTGGCTCACGCCTGTAATGCTACCTACTCAGGAGGCTGAGATCTCAGGATCTGCGGTTCAAAGCCAGCCCGGGCAGGAAAGTCTGTGAAAACCAGAAGTGGTGCTGTGGCTCAAGTGATAGAGCGCTTGCTTTGAGCTAAAGAGCTCAGGGACAGTGTCCAGGCCCAGAGTTCAAGACCCACAACCGACCAAAAAAAAAAAAAAAAAAAGATGGAGAGGAAGGCTTTTACTAACTTTGTCTGCACTGATCCCTACGTCATAATCCGAGTAGCTGGGATTGCAAATATGTACCACCATGTCCAGTGGAAATAAACTTTTCATGTAACAACCAAATTTCTACATGAAGCATTTGGTGATATTAATATAAAACTCACACAAAATGGTGCAAATTCCTCTTCTGTTAAATGCGGCCAACTCCTGTAAGAGCTATTACTTCACTTTTCATATATATTCATAAAAGAAAACTTAATACTGAAAATGGGTGAAACAGATCTAGAAAAATCACTTGATCTAAATGAAAAGTTACACTTCCCAGAATGCAACTTAATGACATCTCCTGCAGCCACATGAGTTTAAAAAAAATATCATTGACTTTGGGCAAAATATTCTTAAAATAGTCATAAGCTTTTGCAGCAGACACTGATGCTGCTCCAGCAACTTTTCGAATTATGCATTCATCACCACCTTCATGGATAAATAGATACCCGGTACTTAATTTCTCATTTAGGTAGTAACTTTTTCGCTCATTTTCTGCCAAAAGGGATTATTCCAAAATAATTTGGAAGTTATGAGCTAATAAGTAAGTAGTTAGAAATTCCAACCATACAAGACTTCCCACATTTCCAATTGACCTCACCAAGAGTAAGTCTAGCAGCTCCCAACCACCATGTGGAATGGAATAAGTTGGTGGCTGTTAATCAGCAAGGTAGGAATATTTTCCATGTTACCCACACGTGCCTTATGTGTTCTTCTTAAAGAGAAGGTGTTTTATATAACTAATACATGCTAATAAAAATAAAGAAAAAAGAGAAGTTAAACAGAGGTATAATCTCACTTGCATTTGGGAAGAATTGGAGTAAAGGTGGTATAAAAATACTCATCGTCTTTTAAAGTTATGAAGAAAACCACTCCGTATATAGCATGTGATGGAGAAGGCAATACCAAACCTGATACATGAAGCAGAGGAAAATCATCTATCTTCTTTTAACTACATTTCTAATAAAAATAGTTTCTTAAAATTACAAAATTAGCTGGGAACCTGTGGCTCACACCTGTAATCCTAGCTACTCAGTAGGGCTGAGATCTAAGGATAATGGTTCTAAGCTAGCTTAGGCTGAAAGTAGAGCTGTGGCTTGAGTGGTAGAGCCTTGAGCAAAAGAAGCTCAAGCTCAGAGACCGTGCCCAGACCTGAGTTTAAGCACCAGATTTGGCACACAAAAATAAAATAAAATAAAAGTTCAGGGACAGTGCCCAGGCTCTGAGCTTTAAAAAACTTTTTTTTACTTAATTTTTTTTTTTAAACAGTGCAAGTTGGCTCTGATGGCTCATGCCTGTAATCCTAGCTACACAGGAGGCTGAGATCTGAGGATCGCAGTTCAAAGCCAACCCAGGCAGGAAAGTCCAGGTAGGAAACTCTTATCTGCAATAAACCACCAGAAATCCAGAAGTGTCACTGTGGCTCAAGTGGTAGAGCACTTGCCTTGAGCTGAAGAGCTGAGGGATAGCATCCAGGCCCAGCGTTCAAGCCCTACAACCGACAAAAATAAATAAAATAAAAAATAAAAACTGTGGGGCTAGGAAGGTGGCTCAATGGTAGAGTGCTTGCCTTGCATGCATGAGGCCCTGGGTTCAATTCCTCAGCACCACATAAGTAGAAAAAGCCAGAAGTGGTGCAGTGGTTCAAGTGGTAGAGCTCAGGCCCCATGACCGACCAAAAAAACCAACAACAAAAAATAAAAACTGTATAAATGTCAACTGTGACATAAAAAGGAATAAACGGCGATTTCTATAGAAATAAATCTATTTGAATTTTCCATTTGAAGTGTTGTCATTTATGTTTTGTTTATGAGTTAATCCATCCCATTTGAAGTTTGTAGCTGGTCTTCATATTGACTTCTTCTAATATTTTCCATAGGTCTTGAATTTGTGATCATTTCTATATCCTCATTTTTAATCTTGTATATTTTTATTCATTTTCACAAAGTTTGTTTACTTTAGCGCTTAAGTTTTTTTTCCTCTATTCTATTCATACCAGTTTTTAACTTTTTCATTTCTTCTTCCTAGTTTACACGTGTATATGTGTTGTTTTTTGGACTTTTGGAAGGATTTTCTTTGTAGAGGCAGGCATCTTGCTGCTTTTCTTTGTTTTGTTTTATTTCATTTAGTTTTGTTGGTTTTTAAACTGTTGGTTTTGGTTCATTGTTTGTACTGAGAATAAAACCTAGGGACTTAAGCATGCTAAGCAAGCACTTTACACTTGAGCTATGGCCCTAGACCTGTCTCGCTGGTCTTTTCTCTTTGAATAAAAACATTTAGTGGTAAAATTTCTTCTCTGAATAGAGTGGTAAGTATATGCTATTGCCATCAATGAAAGGGTTCCCTCAACTTCCACCAAAAAATCACTAGCCCTTGAGATGCATGCATGGAAAACACAGATGTCTCACTAAAAGGAAAAGTCTCACAAGGTAAATGCTGGTTTATTTGACTCTAATGGGAGAAATGGAGAAGAGAAAGAAACATTAACTGCTCCCCATGCAGGAAATGGGAATAAAAACTCAAGATGGTGGTTCCTCTCTGTAGTCTACACTTCCAGAGCTGGGAAAAAGTCTGGTCCAGCCCTCTAGCAACTCAATCCTTACACAGTAGTTCTGGGTGGGTGAGATGGATGTTATTATTCTAAAAAAACAGAGATGGATCTACACCTACCTAAAACCCAGGGACAATAGCCCCCTTCCAGGTCTGTTCCTCATTTTTCTGTATCTACCCATTCATAAAGCGTTTGCTTTTAAAAAAAAAAACAACTCAGAGGAGAACACTGATTTAGATATTACCCTTAAAGCTCCTATTCTGGTAAATTAAATGTCTAGAAGCAGCTGTGGTGTTAGGGGAACTTAGAAGTGCTTGTTTTTTTCTCAGTTGACTTCCTGGTTTTACTTTGAGTCTTAAAAGAAATATCATTTCCTCCTCTTAACTATCTATCCGGCCTTACAATTACCTAAAGATGCGAGGATAAATACTTCTTGTTTGTTTTTTAAAGACAGGGTATCACTACAGAAGCCAGGCTGGCCTTGATCTGATAATCCTCCTGTCTTCTGCTATGCTTACAGGCATGAGCCACCATGCCCAACAAAAACAAACTTTTTATGACTCTCTAAAGAACCTATTGGTTCTCTTTGACAGTCTCTTCATCAGAAGTTTAATCTAGGAGAGTATTTCTTAATTTCCAATAGGTTGGTTTGTTTTATCATTATGTATTTAGAACTGGTTTCTAAATTAATCAGATTATGGCAAAATGTGATCTACAAAATCTCTACTTTTTCTTTTTTTATTTTTTCCCCAGTCCTGGGGCTTGAACTCGCATTCTGGACTAGCATTCTACCACTTGAGCCACGGCACCACTTCTAGCTCTTTCTGTTTATGTGATACAGAGGAACTGAACCCAGGGCTTCATGCATGTTAGGCAAGCACCACTAAGCCACATTCCCAGCCTCTCTATTTCTTATATTTGTTATAGCTTTACTATATTTTAGCCAAGTAGATTAATAATTCTACTTTTTGAGTACTAAGATTTGGAAACATTGCATGTTTCCGAAGAAATGCTCTCTGAAATGTCTCGTGGTGAAGTGACCAAGGTAAGTTAACTGTAGGAAAAGAATGTTAAAACCCATCCCTCTCCTAATCACACTTTAGGATGCTATCTCTTCCCCTAGGACCTTCCACATGGCTATACCTCCTTGGGAGTCTTGGATGGTCAGTTTGCAGCTAGGACTTCTCTATGGGGCATTGAAATCTCTGAGCCAATTCTAACCAAACTGAGGTGCCTGAGTAGAGGGAAGCCCTTGCATCCTTAGCTTGAGCTATGTACAACAAACTCCTACTTCAGGCTTCATACATGTGGGTTGCATCGTATACAATATACTTTTAAAAGCATGGGATGGTGACAACCTTGTACATTGGAGATGTTTTCCAAAAATCTGCCAAGCCATGATTCCTCAATTCTCTAAAATCAGCCTGCCCTCTATCAACTACCACGAACTCCTCCAACACTCTCTAACTCCTAGAAAGCTGAACACATTAACCATGCGCATAACTCTTGAGCCACTTAGCTCAAGCCCAGTGTTTCCCTTAAGGATGTACTTTATATATTAAACTCCTTGCTTTGCCACTTGGCTTCCTACATGTCTTCATTCATTTCTTCAGCTATTTGTTGGAGATGACAAGCATCTACAATCTTCGCCTCCAAGACCACCCACAGGTATCATGACCAGGTGAACTGTTCTACCCCTCTGAAGAATAAATCACAACCGTTGCTCATGTTTCATTGTCCTATTACAAAATACATTCTAACTTGCAAATCTGGAACCATTACACCTCTAGATGGAAAAACAAGGTCGTTAATTACTTTTAATAGTCAGATGATTGTATCACCTTGGAATTTAATCAAAACAAACCAATTCCATGCTCCTGAATTGTGCCTGGCAAAACAAAACAAAAACAAAAAGCAAACAAACAAAAACCTGGTTTGAGTCTTCATTTTTCCAACACAACACTGTTGGCCGAGAATGAATGAAGGGTTCCCTCAGCTTCCCAGTTTCTACACAAAATCACAGATCCTTGAGGTCCATGCACGAAAAGTATTCCCAGGGTGTCTCATAAAAAGGAAGGTCTCACTTCCGCCTTAGCACTTCAGGCTTGAAGATTCCGTACTCAAATCAGATCAGCCTTGATGATCTGAAAAATCACACAATGAGAACACTGAAAGAGGAAGTCTTGTTTAAAATTACTAAGGAAATTCCAGACTCTTAGATATTTCAGACAGGGAAACAGGAGCTGTTTTTCTTAGTTTCTTCTGAAAGGTCAGAAGGATTAAAGGAAGACTCCTCAGCTCTGGGAAGTCCAAGGGAGAAAGGGACTATACTGATTGAGCACCCACTGTGTGCTAGGTGCGGTAGTTGGGACAGAGCATGTTGCATTTACTGTCATTTAATCATCATAAAAGTAGTCATTGTAGAAAAATAATCTAGGTTTGTCTACTGACAAGCTACAAGTGTCTTGTTATTTTATTGGTGGTGGCATTTTGGTGCCTATTCGAGGACTTGAACTCAGGGTGTGTGTTTAATTAGAGATAAGAATCTCTCAGAGTTTCATGCCCAGGCTAGCTGAGATGAACTAGCTTCTAACCGCAATCCTTAGATCTCAGCCTCCTGAATAGCTAGGACTACAGGCTTGAGTCATTGGCACCCAGTAAGTGTCATATTTTTAAATGGTGCATAATAGCTATACCAGAATAGCTTCCTTTAACATTAGTATAAGCTGTAAGTAGTCCCATGATATGGGAAATACTCAACCATGTAGGGCTGAGAGTCTAGTATTTTCACCTCTCAACTAGAAGGAATGTCCTTGAATGTCCTTCTAAGAATTCAGTTTGTGATTGCAGCAAACATTTGTTTCAAACAAAAGCTGATATATGTACCCATTTGCTTTGAAGTAATTATTAAATAAAAATAAATATTGAAGCTCTTCTAATCAAATGACCTTTTGAAGTCCAACCCCACAACTGCTGTTCATGCTATTGATCAGTGAGGCAATTCTGGCTAAGAACCGAAGTCCTTATTTTATTTTATTTTTGAAGTCCTTATTTTAACTGCCACAAATTTCACAGTAACATACCTTGTCTTCCTTTTTTCAGTTTCCTTTCCCTCTTTTCACTTTGCAGTTAAGTAAAGCCAAATTACACGATTTCTAAGTTCTCCGCATTTCTCATTCACAAATGTGTCCAGTTTTCTATTTACCAAGGCTGTCCCCCCCATCTTTTTCACCTGACCAATAGCTAAATGTCACTCAAAATACATCTTTCCTAGAATACATTCCCTAACACCTTGCTTTCCGGTGTTCCAGATCAATACTCTTTTCTACCATCTTCCCTTAGTATAATACTCTTACCCTGACTGCTTCGCTCAAAAAAGCACTTATGAAGTTCCTATTACCTACTAGCTTCTTCATCAGGTGCTGGGAATGCAAAGATAAATAAATCTGCTAGTGTTGGAAAAGACTGGTCAAGCATGTGAATGAGTCAGAGCAGTGCCTCGCCAGTAGGAACCAGCTAGGCAAGTAGCTTTTGGAGACCAGCCCTGCAGGACCTGCAGCGTTTCATGGGTAGGAGTGTGGGAAGACAACACAAGAAAGAGGAAAACAGAGAAGGAGAGAAGGAGAAAGGTGGTGGGGGCAGGGGAGGGGGGGGAGGACCGACTCCTTTGTAAACTCTTTTAAGCTATAATAAAAGCAGGAGATAATCACAGAAAGTCAACCCTAACTTTACTTCTAATTGCACATTCGGATGCAGTGCTTTCTTAAACCCCAGGAGGCTCATTAGAGAGATGTTAACACCACATTAAGCATTCATTTTTTTATCGAAAGACAAAAAGGATATTTTATGACTCCTTAGATAAGTACTGTGAATACACAGTCCATCCTGGTAAAACATCAACACAGCACACTGAGGAACGGCTTAAGGAGCTCAATACCCAAGGGTGAAAATAAACCAGACAAGTAATAGAAAGTTTAGTGCAAGACTCCCAGATGATTCTCCCGGAATTAGGAGGCCTTTTCAAGCATCTTCCTTCCTTCCAAATGACTTAATATACACACAACAGGCTGAAGTTTTCCTCCTAACCAGGCACTGGTGGCTTACATTTGAAATCCCAGCTACTCAGGAGGCTGAGATCTGATGATCACAGTTCAAAGCCAGCCCAGGCAGAAAAGTCCGGGAGACTCTAATCTCCAATAAACTACTCAGAAAAAGCCAGAAGTGTCACTGTAGCTCAAATAGTAGAGTGCTAGCCTTGACAAAGAGGTTTAGGGACAGCACCTGAGTTCAAGCCCCTGGACTAGTGGGGGGGGGGGGGAACCTACCAATCCAGTCTGGCATTGGTGGCTCATACCTGTAATCCTAGCTACTCAGGAGGCTAAGTCTGAGGTCTGAAACTAGCCTAGGCAGAAAAATCCAAGAGGCCTCATTTCCAATCAACCAGTAAAAATCCAAGCTGGAGGCATGGCACAAAGGAATGAGCACCTGCTATGAGCATGTAAGCCAACCAAGCAAGTTGTAGGAAGGGCTCAAGTAGTCCAAGAGCTTGCCTAGGAAGTATGAGGCTCTGAGTTCAAACACCAGCACTACTGGGGGAAAAAAAAGAAAAGAAAAGGGAAAAGAAAATCACCAATCCAGAATATTATCCTCTGAAGGTGGGAGTTAACCCATAAGATAACCAACACAGACAAAACTTCACGGAGTCAACAGGAGTTACTTAATCCTGAAAATTTTTGGTCTTTTTCAACTTGCAATTTTTTTTAATTTTTGTATCAGTCCTGGGGCTTGAACTCAGGAGGGCCTTCGTGTTGTCCCTGAGCTTTTTTGCTCAAGGATAGTGCTCTACCACTTGAGCCACTTTCGGATTTTTTTTTTTCTGTACTTAATTGGAGATTAGAGTTTTACAGACTTTCCTACTCAGGCTGGCTTTTGAAGCATAATCCTCAGATCTCAGCCTATGGAGTAGCTGAGATTACTGGCATGAGCCATTAGTACTGGGCACTACTTGCAATTTTTACACATAATTGTACAGGATTTTGGACAACAGATACATTGTGATACCTACCTGGTCCACCAAAATCAGATATAAGGAAATAAAAGTCAGATACCATCATATTCAAAATAATACCTGGGAAAGTCACCTGCATGGTTCACACTGACAGTTTTGGTTCAATAATTTAAGTTGCTCTTGATGTTCCTGTGATATCACTTCAGCTTTCTTTTCTCTTACCAGAAAGCTAAACAGCAATGAATACCCCAAAGGAGCAGGAAAAAGCATGGTGATCAGCATCATGCCCTGAATCAGACTATGCTGCATTTTATACTGCTATAAAAAATAAAATAGAGAGGCTAGGAATGTGGCTTATTGGTAGAGTGCCTGCCTAGCATGCATGAAGCCCTGGGTTTGATTCCTCAGTACCACATAAACAGAAAAAAAAAAAAAAGCCCGAAGTGGCACTGTGGCCCAAGTGGTAGAGGGCTAACCTTGAGCAAAAAGAAGCTTAAGAACAGTCCCCATGCCCAGAGTTCAAGCCCCAGGACTGGCAAAATAAAAAATAAAGTGGAGGGATGGAATGTAGCCCTGTGGTTCAGCCATATGCTCAGCATGCATGTGTCCTTAAGTTCAATTCCTAGCACAAAAAATAAATTAACAAATAAACAACCAAATGGACGATGGAGTGAACACTATGATCCCTTTCCAGCAAGAATAGACTAAAAAGCCCACTAGCTACTCAGGAGGCTGAGATCTTTGGGTTGCAAGTTGAAGCCAGCCTCAGCAGGAAAGTCTGTGAGACTCTTATCTTCAATTAGCCACCAGAAAACCAGAAGCGGCACTGTAGTTCAAAGTGGTGGAGAGCTTGCCTTGAGCTGAAGAGCTGAGTGAGGGACAGTGCCCAGGCCCAGAGTTCAAGCTCCACAACTGACCGGAAAAAAATAAAAGAATAGACTAAAAAGACTTGAGGATACACTTGCTTTCAAATAAATAACTTGTTTTATACACTTATTATTTCTTGTTCATTATGAACCATTTTGTTGCCAGGTACTAGCTACTCAGGAAGCTGAGATCTGAGGATCATGGTTCAAAGCCAGTCCAGACTCTTATCTCCAATAAACCACCAGAAAACTGGAAGTGGCGTTGTGGCTCAAGGGGTAAAGCACTCACCTTGAGCTAAGAGCTCAGGGACAGTGCCCAGGCTCAGAGTTCAAGCCTCACAACTGAACAACAACAACAAAAACAATTTGTTACACCAGGAGAGTTCTAATTTTCAAAAACCTATCAAGATCTGTGTTCTTCCAGGCAACGGTGGCTCAGGGTCTGTCATTGCCTGTAATCGTATTACTTGGGAGGTTAAGATCTGAGGATTGTAGTTCAAAGCCAGATCAGACAGACAAATCTATGAAACACTTATCTCCAATTAATCAGTGGAAAGCTGAAAATTGTGGCTCAAGTAATAGAGTTACCTGCCTTGCATGAAAAATCCAAGCAAGAATAAGAGGCCCTGAGTTCAAGCTCTAGAACTGGCACAAAACAAAAAGAATTTTTTTTTAATTCCATAGTCACCTAGCAATGTGATCTCATTGGATTGTATTCACATGCCCCTCCTAGACAAAAGCTCACAGTAACCCTTTGGCAGAGGTTTTATCATGCCCATTTCACAGATGAGGAAAGTGAATGTAGGAAGATGAACTGGTCCAAGTAAGCACTACAATACAATGACCATGTCTGAGTTGTTACCAGAGCACACTTACTTCCCAAAATAAACTTAACAGTGAAATCAAGCTCCCCTTTTTTCCCATGTCCTTAACCATTTTTAGAAAGACAAAAATAGAAGGTTCACGTAAAATGTTTAATGCTATTTTTAAGCATCTACATAGGGCAAAAGGCCAGGTGCACTGCCAAAATAAATTAGCCACTATTCTTCTATGAGCAGAACTTGACCTCTGACCCAGAAGAACCTAATACATATTTTGAGAAGAGAAGCCAACAGCCCCAAGTGCATTAAATTATCAGCCTTGGCCTTCTGCAAGAAGCAAGACGTAAATTTCCTCTAGTCAAAGAGTGTGACTCAAAGATTATTTCAGCACAAGATCTTGTTTCAACCTTGTTGTCCATCTGTTTGCTGAGAACATAAGTTGGTTCCAAGTTAGGAAACAGAATTAAATTATCCCACGAAAGCCACCTAAGTAAGAGTCCCACAAAAGCACATTGTGGTTATATAACATGACCATGTAATTAGAGGCTGCTTCATACCTTCTGGTTCCACCTGCTGGACTTCTGTGTAGGTGTGATGCCTTATCCCAAGAAGTCAGTCCAGGGATCCAGTTAAAAAAATAAGAAATATTCTACAAGTTGGGTGCCAGTGGCTTACACCTGTAATCCTAGCTATTCAGGAGGCTGAGATGTAAGGATCACAGTTTGAAGCCAAGCTCCAGCAGGATTTATCGCCAATAAACTTCTCAGAAAAAGCTGGAAGTAGTGCTGTAGCCCAAGTGGTAGAACACTAGCCTCAAGCAAAAACAGCTCAGGGACAGCATCCAGGCCCAGAGTTCAAACCCCAGGACTGGCAAAAAAAAGAAAAAGAAAAAAAAGCTATACAATTCATTGTTCATTTACTGTAGGCTTATAGAAGGGAAAGAACAACTCAAAGAATTGCATACCAGAAAACAAAAGTGATGAGTGTTTTAAACACAGATATTGATTGATGACAGAGCCTGTTTATCAAATATTGTAGACAACCATTCTTTCTTTCTTCTCCAGCCAGCCTCTTTTACCTTTCCTATAAAAGTCAACGAGAACATAAAGTTTATTACTTTCTACTCTAACCCATCCTTCATTTTGTACCATCTATTACCCTGGCACCTTTTAATACCTGGAAGCCACACTTATACCACACATCACCCTCTCATACACCTTGGTTCTACCTACTTCCTAAAGAGTCAGAGACAAGAGAGATTCAAAGGAGAAGTTCAGGGGATGAGTATTCAGGAAGCTAACGAATTCAAAACTTCACAAGAGCAGTTCACACTCCAGTCTTAATCTCTTTTTTTTTGCCAGTCCTGGGGCTTGCATGCTCAGTCTGGGCACTGTCCTTGAGCTTCGTTTGCTCAAAGCTAGCACTCTACACTTGAGCCACAGCACCACTTTCGGCTTTTTCTGTGTCTGTGGTACTGAGAAATGAACTGCAAGCACTCTACCACTAAGCCACTTTCCCAGCCTTCACACTGGATCATAAACAGTTTGGCTAGAAAGCTCAACTAGCAAGAACAACATTGTTTCCATAGTAAAATGAGCTCCCACATTCAAAACAACCCGCCTGAAAACCAACTCTTGGAACACTTAAACTTCTATCAGTTTGAATCACCTACAGAAATATTTAAAAAGTAAGAAATATTTGGGCTTGGAATGTGGCTTAGTGATAGAGTGCTTGCCTAGCATGCATGAAGCCCTGGGTTCGTTTCCTCAGTACCACATACACAGAAAAAAGCCAGAACTGGTGCTGTGGCTCAAGTGGTAGAATGCTCGCCTTGAGCATAGAGAGGTTCAAGGACAGTGCCCAGGCCCTGAGTTCAAGCTCCAGGACCAGCAAAAAAGAAAAAGAAAAAGTAAAAAATATTTTCCCTTGAACTTCTTTATTTTTACAATTGCAGGAAAATACAGGAAGTATATAGGTGTGTTGGCAGGTGGTGACCTTTGACCTCCTCCCTCATGACCTCCTTCAACTGAGAAAGGCATTGGTGACCAACTCCTAAAGGGGCCCCTGGTGAATTATCTTTCCCAATGTGCCCAATGAGAGTAAATGACCCACTTCTAGATGAGCAAAAAACTATAAAGAGAAGGATCCTCAGCATTGGAAGGAGATAGTAAGATCGAGAGTTTGGAGAGCGTTTTATTCACTGTACATGAGCAAAGAGAGTTTGTGAAGTTACCACTGATCTGCAGAGGGAAGCCAGGCACGATGGCACATGCCTATCATCCTAACAGTGGGGGAGACTGAAGCAAAAGGATCATGAGTTTGAGGTAAGCCTGTATCAGAGAGAGAAAAAAGGAATAAAGGTAAATAATTTCTTCTGAGTAGATACTACACTTATGGTGGGTGGGTGGGTGTGCATGTGCACATGCCCATGTGCAACACAACATTAGAGCTATACAAAATGAGTTAGGGGAACAATAATGATGTGCTTCAAAAGAGAAAAATAATTGGCACACAACTTATTTGTGACTCCTAGTCTGATACTGTTTTCTTCTCAAAGAATTACCATCATGAGTCAATTGTGGAAAGAAACTCTTAAGACTTCTCCATGTACCAGAGCACTGAGTGTTAGTAGCAAACCAAATTTGTAAAAAAGAACAAGAATCAGATTTTCCTAACACAAAAGAAGGGTGCCTTCAAGTTCCATGGCAGCCACGTCTGGATGATGTAATTCTTCCTCTTTGGTTAAAGCTGATTGGATCAAGGAAGGATGCCTATGTGAAGCAGAGCCAATCAGATTTCTCTAGCAAGAATTCAGATTTAGGGACAGCTAATCTCTGTGCTTGGTTGAAAGAGCAGCAGCTATATCCATCATCTTCATAAGCAGCAGAGAAAGCCAGAGAAAAGAACAATAAAGCAGATGTGGAAGAGAATGAAAATTATGGTTTGCTTGCTCTCAGTTCCAGGTCCTTCTGGAAGCCATCTGCATTCCTAGTTTTCAGTTCCTCAAGACACTCCCTGTCTCATAATAACTTTTCCTTTTTTGTTTAAGGTTGTCTGAATTTATTTCAGTTGTTTGAAACTCTTAATTCCCTGATTAAACCGCATTACCATTAAATAAACCAGGATTGTGCTGTGAACCTGAAATAGGCTTTAACATCTTTCAAAACTAGGTTCAAATTGTGAATATGACCTATCTTGTCTAGAGTAACTGTTCTAGGATGTTTGAGTCTTGGTTTCTTCATCTATAAGATGTTGATAATTGCCATGTATAGTTATGAAAATCAGGAAAGCATGTAGGACTTGGCACATAGTGAGCATGAATTATAACTTCTAGCCCAATTCAGTGGCATTGGTATTTATTCTGGCAGTAGTGGCATTGTATAATACAGCATTGGAATTAGAACACCTTACCCAAAGGGTAGAAGTAAGAAATAAGAAGTCAGAGAAATGTCTTCTGTCTAGGATCCTGAGCTCCCCACTCTCTGGTAACTTCCCCAAAAAGGATCAAAAAGGATCATTTGTATTTGAGGGTGACACCCTATGTATGCATACTAAAGCTGCCATACTCTCTTGAGCATGCTGCCCACTCTCCCCCTACCTGAGATGACACCAGGTCATAATCTTGTCCTTCCTACTCATTGCAACACCCCTGCTTAGGATCTGTTACTGTAGTGGGGTGCTGAATTGGGGCCTTCCATCAGCAGATCAGGGGCCACCCAGTGCTGGATGAGATACAGAACACAAGGTGAGGTTCCGGGTGCCAGAGCAATGGTCAGGCAGGCATAAACTAGACACTAAGGAATCAAGAGCCACATAAGCCTCTGCAAGCATAACCAAGTTTCCCACGTGAGGGACACAGAGACACAGGTTAAATAACTAGGCGTGAAGCCATCTGCTAGGTAGAAGAGGTGTTGTGTGAACGGTATACTATACCCACATCCAGTTCTCATTCTCTGTTAGGGCAGGGTTGCTAGCTACAGCAGGGCTGTCAAAGCACATGAGGAGGAATACCTTGATAACAGATTACATACGAAATATTAAAATTAGGGATACAATTTTTTCTTCTTAAATTCTTCAGAAAATAACTAGGCCAGGTGCGTGGCTCACACCTGTCATCCTAGCTCCTCAGAAGGCTGAGATCTGAGGTGCCCAGAACCTGAGTCCAAGCCCCATTACAGAAGAAGAAGGAGGAGGAAGAGGAGGAGGAGGAGGAGGAGGAGGGAGGTAAAAGAAGAACTAAACCCGTTTCCTCACTGAGTTACCAGACTCTATGCTCAGTGTCATTTTATTTTAATTTAGCATTGCTATTCTAAAGGTGATGTACAGAGGGGTTACAGTTACCTAAGTCAGACAAAGAATACATTTCTTTTTGGAGAATGTCACTCCTTTCCTGGCTCTCTCCTAGTTTTTCCCTCCGTTGTGTATTTTCCCCTGTTTCCCTCTGATTCTGTGCCCTCCTCCTAGCTTCCCTCAGATATGCACATATACACCATATATGAGGTCAAGAACATGGGATCATTTAGAAATGCTACACCAAATTAAGTAGAGGTCCTTTGTTTCTTGAGTCCTGTTCACTTTGTCAAATCTCCTTGCAGTTAGGATTTAACATCCGCATATCAGGGAGACCATGTGCTGTTTGTCTCTCTGACCTTGGCTGACCTCGCTCAACATGATTTGCTCTAGTTCCACTGGCCACCTATTACTTCTGTGTTTATGGGGAATCCCCCAGGAAAATCCCACTACAACTCTAACTCTATAAATGTACCTTCATCGATTTACACATTAGAGCAATGGTTTTAATCCTCATAGAAATCAAGGCCCTCTCCTGAGCATGATAACACAATGAACTATCACTTCCAAACATTCAAATACATGCATGATACGCTGGTTTCTCTTCAGATCATATAAATCTTTCGCCTTTTCAAATACGTGCATGAAGTTCTGCACACCGTCTGACATGCATGGGTCCTGCTGAGTCTCATCCATGAATCCTCAAGCATTGAACAGTCTGATAAACTTCTTTACCTGGCCATTTCTTCACATTCTCAGAATATGCCCTCTATGTGTGACCCACAGATAGCTGACCTACATTAACACCTCCACCCTGGCTAAAAACCCCTGTGCTGCTGAAACCCAACACCCACAGGTCCCCACCACATGGCAGGTCCCCAGCTGCCAGGGAGGAAGGCTCAGATGATTCCCAACAAAGTTGTTGACCAGTCTACTGCAGCACTGTCTTAATCTGGTTTCTGTTCCTAAAATAGAAGACCTGAGAAAGTTTATAAGCAAATAAGCTTATTGTGACTCAAAGTTCTGGTGCAAGGGAAGTTCCAAGATCAGACAGCTGAATTTCATGAGGGCTTCATGCTGCCTCTGCTCATTGCAGAAAACAGAAGGGTAAGTTGTATGTGCCAAAGGGCCAAAATGTGAAGAGTGAATGTGTTGTTGTTGTTGTTTTTCTCAGAGTTGAGGACTCTTCCACTAAGCTAAATCCCCAGGACCTGAAGAGTAGGCTTGTTTCATTACTACCAGCTCTCTCTGTAACAAATCTAGTCCCTCAAGGATGAGAACTCACACTCTGACTTGAGAACCTTCTTGAGACTGAATTCACTCCCACAGCTCCTCCCCACCTCCCTACACTGCCACCATGGAAATGCATTTCAACATGAGTTGTTGGTTTTTTTTTTGTTTTTTGGGTCCGGTCGTGGGGCCTGAACTCTGGGCCTGGGCGCTGTCCCTCAGCTCTTCAGCTCAAGGCTAGCGCTCTACCACTTGAGCCACAGCGCCACTTCTGGCTTTCTTCTTTTTGCTTATGTGGTGCTGAGGAATCGAACCCAAGGCCTCAGGCATGCAAGGCAAGTGTTCTGAGCCACCTTCCCAGCCCCTCAACATGAGTTTTGAAAGGGACAAACCAACTTTGAATTCCAGCAAGCATTTGCTCTATATTTTAATGGCTGGCTACTTTACAGGTTCCCTCACACAACTATGAAAGGAAGGAAGAAAGGAAGAAATGGCTGTCATTTCTGGGATTAGGTTTCATAACGAAAGCATTCCGTTGAAAGAAACTTAAAAGCCGGGTGCCAGTGGCTCATGCCTGTTATCTTAACTATTCAGAAGACTGAGATCTAAGAATCAAAGAGCCAAAGCCAGCGAGGACAGAAAAGACAGTAAGACACTTATCTCCAATTATCCACCAAAATGCCAGAAGCAGAGCTGTGGCTCAAGTGGTAGAGCATCAGCCTTGAGTGAAAAAGTTAAGGGACATTGTCCATGCCTTGAGTTCAAGCCTCAATACCAGAACACACAAGATACAGCAATTTAAAAACATGTAATATTTCCTGAGTTTAAATCACAATTCATGCTGCTCTTTCTCTCAGACATAAAAATTTTAGATGCTGTACAGGCAATTAAAGGGTTTTGTTTGTTTATTATTTTTGCCATTCTGGGAATACAATTGAAGGCCTAACACATACTCTGACATTGAGCCACATCCCCAACTTAAGAAACAGGTTTTAATTTACTTCAGAATACTCCCCTTAAAAACATAATTCAATCCATAACAACCCTATCAGAGCTGAAAGAAACTTCTGCTTGGTCAATTCCAAAGAATTAAATGTTCTAGCAATGGATCACTATACAATGCATGTCTATAACACTCTTTTTGATTCTCTCCTACTCTTTCTATGCATACCATCATACACAATAAAAGGAAGTACAGACATTCTTGCACTAGAATCACACAGAATTTATTCCCATATTGTTCTTTTTATATGATGAAGATAAGATTTAGGGGATAGAGATCCCTCAAGTTAGTAGGTCTCTAGGAGGTCAGTATAACTTTGACAAAAGGAAGTTCAGAAAGTGGAGAATGTGAACTAGAGGTAAGAAATAACAGTAACTAGCAGTGTGGTATAAAAAATATGATTGTAAAGATGATGAGAAACATTAGCACCTAGAGAAGGATATGCACATAGTTAAATTTTTTTTTTAATTTTGGAGTTTTATCTAGCCTCTAATAATTTAAAAGTTTCCCCATTTTGCTAACTGGATAGATTCTGGAGGAAGACATACCTTAGATGAAAAAATGCTCCATATGTATTATAAAAATAATTCAATAATCTCATTAAATATCACATTCTAGATATGTCACTAAAGTGAAGCTACAAAAAAAGAACCTGATCACTTAAAAGATGGAAAGGAGCCAGTGCATTTTAAATAAGAGTACAAAATCACATTGATGTAGTTTAGTTAAAAAGACCAAAGCAAGATGTTTTGGTATCTATAAATTGTCAATTGATAAAGCAAATTTTGCATCTATTTGAACAAATGATGATTAAACTCAATATGAGAAAATACCACATTCAAAAGTTAATGCTTTTCAGAAGTTACATTTAAACCTTCTAGAAAGAGCTGTTGAAATGAGGCTTCTTCCATTCTTTGCCCATGCCCACAGATACTCAGAGTTCCTCCAAACTCACACACATATCAATAGTCAGTGGCAAAGATTTGTCTTAATAGAAAAATATATCCACAGCTCAGTAAGGCTGAAGCAAAGGCTGAAAACTCACACTGTTAGCCACGCTTGGAAAGGCTCTGGAGTCTGGGCCATGTCCCATATTCTGCCTGCTCCTTATCATATGCCTCTATCATGAGTAATCTTCTAGCTCCTGTCATTTAACCTGCATTTCCCCATTTATATATGTACTAGTACCATGTGAGCTTCATTGTACATGGTTTTGTGTTATGTATTATCATGTCTACAAATTATGAAACTACAGCAATATAAATATGTATAAGACATTTGTACTATTATGTGTAAGAGCATGCATAGTCTTTCAATCTTCACACCTCTTTTCTTCTTTTTTTTGCAAGTCCTGAGGCTTGAACTCTGGGCCTGGTCTCTGTCCCTGAGCTCCTTTTGCTCAAGGCTAACACTCTACCACTTGAGCCACAGCAACACTTCCAGCTTTTTCTATGATTAATTAGAGATAAGAGTCTCATGGACTTTCTTGCCCGGGCTGGCTTCAAACGTTGATCCTCAGATCTCAGCCTCCTGTATAGCTAGGATTACAGGTATGAGCCAGCAGTGCCCAAAGCCCTCATACTTATTCTTTTCTAGAAGTAGTGGCTTTTGAACAGCAGAATCCTGTTACAGGCAATCCATATGAAAAATGTCGGCATGAAAAATGTCAGTCGTACAAGTCTATCACTGTTTCTAACCCACCCCCAACTACCTAGTATATCATTTAAGAAAAAGATGGTGGGGAAAACCAAGGGAGGACTTGTTGGAAAGTCCTGTTCTTAACAAGGCCCATACAGAAAAACCATGTGACCACCAGGGCCTCTAGCCATTGCTAAATAAAGTTACGGTGCTTGAAGCTGCTACAGCCACTCTGTCAACTAACTACAAGACTCAAGCTGCCATACTTAGGATAGTAGAGCAGAAGATGGAAACAGTGACATCTTTAAGGACAACACTGAATTGCTAAGTTAATTATTTCCCATATGCTGTGACCTATGTTGTTGATTGTGTAGATATGTGAGTTTGCCTTTTTACATAAAATGATTTTATATAACCAAGTTTCTATAACTTGCAGCCAGCAGTTGCTCTGTGTGTGTGTGTGTGTGTGTGTGTGTGTGTGTGTGTGTGTGTACTAAGCTTGAACTCAGGGCCTTGGACTTTCAACCGACTTTTCCAATCAATGCTGGTGCTCTGCCACTTGAACCACAGCTCAACTTCCAGATTTTTGCTAGTTAATTGGAAATAAGACTCTCAGCCTCTTGAGTAGCGAGGATTACAGGTGTGAGCCACCAGCATCTGACTATTGATTATTATTTCTAATATGCCGGTATTTAAACATTATTTCTCATGTAATAATATAACTATCAACTAATACTTATTTTTAGACACTAAGATGCTTAGAGGGAAAATATCACTGAAAAAAACACAATATGCTAACTTTTTACATTATTTGTAATTAAATTGACTGTCTCTATCCTTGGTTATTTACTTCTGCCCATTCATCACTTCCAGCAGAAAACTCTAGCAAATAATCCAGGAGAAACTGGAGATAATTAGATGTCATATTCATAACTCAAATGTCTCTTCATCTTTCTACTGACAGAGTCATGAATATTAGACATGGATCTATCAATCACTATCTTTAAAGTATGTATACTAAAATAAAGTTGGAGTTAACAATCTGAGACTTTGAAAAGAACTGAAACTAAAAGTACACGATGGCAAAGTAGGAAATCACCGTCTAATTAGCACAGGATAGCCTGGGAAATTTAATTTGGATTCTATTCCCCTACAAACTCTCCTCCGACACCCAAGCATTAACTGTATTCATGGAAAACAAAAATCTAGTGCTGTTCTTGTTCCTCATCCAGGTAGCACAGCCACAACTCCACTGTAACAACATATTTATTTACACAGACATACATACACACAGATACACACACACACACACACACACACACACACACACACACACACACACACACACACACACACACACACACACACACACACCAGCCCCTCTGCTACCAAGCTTTCTGTAATTGTCAAAAAAAAAAAACAAAAACGACCCATTGAACTTATGGCAGGAAGTAATGTGTATAAGGTTGGAGTTTCACTTATTTTCTTAAGAAGTAAAGCCAAATCTTACAATCTTCATGCCCTGTTATTTTGATGCCTTCTGAGCTTCAGAATCTGCTGACATCCATATTATCTATCAAATCTCCACAATTGTTTTTGACAGCTAGAACATCCATTGATTCACACTACTTCCCTTTGAGATGGTCCCTAGTAGTACTAACAGAGATATGGAATAAAACAAGAGCCACCGTGGTAGTATTCTTAAATAGATTACCCAGATGACAAAGTTCACTGAGAATTAGTTGTTAGCCAGGCATTGGTGGTTTACATTTGAGGATGAGGTCTGAGGATTGTTGTTCAAAGCCAGCCCAGGGCAAGAACGTCTATGAGAATCTAGTCTCCAATTAACTGTGGAAAAAAGCCAGAAGTGAACTTGTGACTAAAGTGGTAGAGCACTAGCCTTGAGTAAAAAAGTTCAGGGACAGTGCCCAGACCCTGAGTCCAAGCCCCAACACTAGCACCAAAAATAAAAAGAAGAAGAAGAAGGAAGAAGAAGAAGGAAGAAGAAGAAGAAGGAAGAAGAAGGAAGAAGAAGAAGAAGGAGGAGGAGGAGGAGGAGGAAGAGGAGGAGGAGGAGGAGGAGGAGGAGGAAGAGGAGGAGGAGGAGGAGGAGGAAGAGGAGGAGGAGGAGGAGGAGGAGGAGAAGTCTAGCTACATACAACAGAAAAAAACAATAACAGTATTATAAGACAAAGGCTTTTCTCTCTTTCAATCATATAAAAAATTAGTCTTCACATAATTGTGCATATATTGCATTTCCTTGAGTCATTCAGGACTGACCTTACTCTGTGTTCCTGATCTATAATCTTCATGTCAGATTTCTATTTTTGAGATCCCTTCATAGGCCAACATGCCTGCTGAAACTCCACCATCACATCCAATAGCAGAAGAAAGAGGAAAGGAGTAAGGAGCCAAAGAATGTAAAACTCTTCTAGAAGGAATCATTCAATAGCTTCAATGGAATTTCAACATTTTCCTTTCATCCTCTTGGCTGGAACTTACTCATGAGTAAGTTGGTCATAAAGGAGGATGAAAAGTATGGCCTTTAACTTGTCTAAAGTTCTGTTGTAAAATGAGAGTTGAAAGTAGGATGTGGGTAGGCAACTAGAAATCTCTGACATAAATGAAGAAATCAGCAACATAGCTCAGATTCCATTCCAATTTGCTCCCTTGTTTGTATCAACCTCATTTAGAAAATATATTTTATGTATTAAAATGTGTTCAACATTTCAACATATGCATTTCTCTATCCTTATTATTTCCTTATGTTTGGAGCTTTCAATCTCTTCTGTATCTTCACAAAATATATAGTAATTACCATCTATAGTCCTCCCTCTATTCTATGAAGAAACAGAACTTACTCTTTCTGTGTTTTCTGTACCCATAATCTAATTTCCCTTTAAGCTATTCTCCCTTCCTGCATGACATAAAACATAAAGTACTTAAGTGCCACCATTACCCTGTGCTATGGTTGAATACACTGAAGGCAGATTTGCCAGGGGGCTCTGCTGTCCATAAGGTCATAATGAACTCAGCTTCAAAGGCTGGGCTTGAGACCAAGGGATACATATCATTGCACAATACCCACATCCATTCTGGGCAAGGTACACATCAGGCCAGAAGGCCTTTCATAACATAACCTAAGCTAAGAATAGAGACAGAGATTCTTCTACAGCATGCTGAGTGGAGAAGTATGCAAAGAAAGAGTCTCCCTTGCAAAACCAATCACCCAATTTTCTTACATGTATTTGACCCTGAGGTTATTCTTATAGATTCTGGATGTGATTGGGCAGCTAAAGGAAGATGCTCTTCAATAAAAGGCTGTCTTAAACAGAAAGCAGGGTGCTATGAGCTTTCATTCTTAAAGCCTGGCTAACTCCCTTTTGCAGCTTGCCCTGAAGCTCCTCTCAGTTCTTCCAAAATCATTTGAGCCCCTAGTGGTGGCCACAGCTCAGGGTCCTCAATGCTAATATTCACATTGCAATGCCACTGATTTCTAAGTCCCCACACAACTCTTTGTGTCTAAAGACGTTCTAGAAGAGAAAAAAACTATTTACTCATGGCAATGATGGTAACATCAAATTAAACTAAACAATATAACCAATGGCAGTCCTGCCTAGTTAATGCTTGGCAAATATGAGTGTCCCTTAAGGAATTTTATGAGCTATATGATATTCCTTTAAGATTCGTATACCTTAACTTCAAGTATCTCGGAATGTTGACTGTATTGTGAGAAAGATAATTAGACTAAAATGTGATCATTAAGGATGGATTCTTATCCAAAATGACTCGCCCCCCCCCTCTGTATAACCGGAGATTAAGATAGACACACGGAGAGGACACTGAAAAGATGGCCATCTACAAGGCAAGGAAAAAGGCATCAAAGGAAATCAGCTCTGCTGATACTTTGATCTTGAACTTGCAGCTGCCAGAACTGTGAGAAAATAACTCTGCTCTGTAAGACATCCAGGCTGTGGTATTTTGTTATGACAGCCTTAGTAGACTAAGGAGTAACTATTTCAAGCAATCCTACTTCTATGATTGTTGATAAAAAAAAACCACTGAAACCACACCAGTTAGCATTTTCCTCCTTTGTCTGAAAATGGGCCCAAGCCCAACTCAAAGGCAAAAGTCCTATGTCTCTAGGAGACACCAAAAGCGTAAAGGGAACAGCCTATTATTTAGGCAAGCAAATAGTCTTAAATTGTAGCACAAAGCATGAAATAAACAGTCAGATATCCACACCAATATAAAATAAGCAATTGAAAAACAAGTGGCAAGGAATAGACCCATCTTCCATGCAGAAAAAAATTCCAAATAGTTTCTATATGCAAAAACAATCAAGGAAGTGAAATTTAACACTCCCTTAAGTGCAGATGACACATAGCAACTTCCTTCTAATGAGTACTATAGAGAAAAGGGGGAAAAGAGTATCTTTACAGGTGGAAAAAAGCCAACTAACAACCTCAACCAGTGATACAGGCTACGATCCACAGTGATAAGTCATGCTGAGAGTCCATACCCCAGATATGACGAGATGGGACTTGCCTCTACTTCTGTGGTCTTCCTCCTTAGAACTCCTGATGCCACAGTCTAATCCTGAGAAACACACAGGGTAAATCCCAACAAAGGGACGATCTACTGCCCAGGTCATCAAAAATAAGGAATGTTGGAGAAACTTAGCCAAGAGCAGCCTAAGATGAGAGATGATGACTAAATGCAATGTGGTGTCCTGGATAGGTTCCTGGAACAGGAAAAGGATATTAGGTAAAAGCTAAGGAAGTCTGAATAAAGTATTGACTTTATTTAATTAAAAAATGATAAATGTGTCATTCTGATAGGGGATGTTGTTAATGGGAAAGGCTAGATGTCTGAGATGAGAGATGATAATATGTGTATTGTGTATATGTGTACACACACCCACACTGTGTGCCTTCTTTTCGATTTGCTGTGAATCTGGAAGTGCTCTAATTAAATAGCCCTTAAGATAAAAAAAAAAAAAATGCTAGTAACTTATATAGAGATGTAAACCATAGAATTTCCAGAAGCTTCCTTTCTTCACTATCTACAAAGATTTCCAGGGCTGCCAAAGTCCAGGCTAGCAAGCAAAGCAAGGTGAAGAACCGTGTGCATATGACTAGAAGGGAGAGTTCATCGCAGTGCCCATGGCAGAACGGAAACAATCACCACATTGTTATCTGTAGCAACTGAGGTGGGTTTTCAGGGCAGAAAGGTTACTGAAGAAAGCTGATCAGCCACTAACTCAGCGGCATTCTCTTGCTGAGTTCACCACTGCCCAGTTTGCTCAGCCATTCCTTTTACAATATCTCGAAGTTAGTCAAACTCACGGATGCTGACTCATATTAATAGAAATCAGTGTGTATGATATACAAAAACAGGATGCCACATTGTCAGATAAACCCAACAGGCTGTGCATGGTAGGATAGAGCCTGAGAGTCTATTTCTAACAAGATCTCAGGAAATGCCAATCCTGCTGGTGCACGGACCCCACTTTTTATCCCCAATACTAGGGTTTGAACTCAGGGCTACTGTGTAGTTGCTAGGCTTGCACTCTACCACTTGAGCTACATCTCCAGCCCTATTTTTGCTAGTTATTTTTGAGATAGGGTCGCACAAAATTCTGCTTAAGGTAGCCCTAAACTGCAATCATGGACTACCATTTAAATAGCAAGATAAGCATCCTGAAAAACCCAAGTATCTGAATTTATTGGTAAACTAAATTTGAGTTTGTTCACTCACTGAAAAGGATGACCATGTGATTGTTTTAATGCATCAGGTTTTGTCTATCTCAATGCCTCAATCTCCATAATAGAAATGAAGCCACTACTGTCATTTGATGGTTCCAAAGCCATGGTTTAACAGCCTTGAGAACACAACCACCCTACACCGAACTAGAACCTGCCCAACCAGTCTACTGTTTCCTCAGCCTGTTTACTTGATTTCATCATCTGACCTGTTACATTCATGTGATAGCACAAAACCCAAAAAAAGAACTCCAAGGACAATCAAAGACTATTAAAAATGATATAATTATCTAGTCACTATATCAGTCAAAGGTGAGCAACTAATAAATTACTTACAGTACCTGAATAAATACATTTCTTTTAGGTGGGTTTTGGAGACAAAAAGAAAAAAAATGAATCAGGGTCATTTATTCAACAACTCAATGCATGCCAACTCCATTTAGCTGGTAGTTCTTTAAAAAAGAAATTCATCCGTGCAGAAGAATCTGTTTCAAATGTGAATTCTGAGGCATCTCTCCCCTATATTAACCCCTGTAACTAGAGTCAGTTTAGCAGGCTAGGCAAGGCCTTAGAAATCAGTGTTTTTAATACACATTCCAATTGCTTCTGAAAAACATGGGCTTATTTCTAATTGTTTTGATGGGTTTTAATCCTGCTTCACATTAGAAATAGCTGAGATTGGGGGACAGGGGGAGACTTTACTGGTATAAGCCAAAGCCCCAAAACAATCAAATCAGAACATTAGTGGGTAAGACTCAGTCATCAGTGCTTCTGGAAGCTTCCCAGGTATGTTGTTGCTTAGTGTCTCCAGGTTGTATTATGTGCCTGAGTTGTTAGACATCAGAGTCTGAAGATTCTGACTCAGGTCTGGGACAAGGTCCTCGAGTCTGGTTGTCTGCCTATTGTCCCAGGTGATCCTAATGATGGGGTTTGAAAACTGTGTCTGTCTTAATCAGCTGAGTCAGAAACTCTGATCCCCATATCAAGGGATGCCTTAACTCCAGTTTTGGAGCCTCCAAACTCCACCCTGGACTAAGAAAGGACGTGTTCCTTACTTAATGCTTCATAGTAATGAAAGCCCAGTGCTTTATAAGCCAGGAATTCTGCAGCCCCACATTTTCTACTAACACAACAGGGCATTTCTCCCAGATTTAAATAGTTAAGTAGTTAGCACTTAGCACTATGCACCCAGCACATGTTAATGTATTTACTAACTTAATGTTCACAACGTTATGAATAGGAGCTATTGTAAATGCTGCCATACATTATTTGCTGCTAGAAAAAGAAACACAGACAGGATCCAACAGGCCAGTGTTTATTGCATCCCTCCCATGTGTACCAAGTGCTGGGCTTCTAGATACATATATAGATATAGAGAGAGATATATACACACATATATAGATATAGATTCTTTCACTTAATCAGAAAGTCAGACATAATCTCTATTGTCAAGGACACACGACACTGTCTTATCCAATGACAGAATCAAGTCCTTGTTGAGCACTATGCAAAAAAGCAAATAAAGCAGCCAAAGAAATCTTCCAAGTGGATTTGGCAGGCTGGAAAACTAAAGAAAGAGCCAGTTGTAGGGTACATGTTGGGGCGGAAGAAGGCTGAGCAGTGACTGGAGCTGGCTGGAGAAGGAGTCTTACAGGAAGGGGAGGTGTGGAGCTCTTTGACTCAGAGAGAGAAAGCACAGGACTTCCTGAATTCTGGAAAGGGGACAGGAGTTTCATTCAGACACAGCTTCTCAGGGCAAATCCTAACAGGTCAGGACAAATGACCGAGAAATGACAAGACACGATGCTGCCTTTACAGAAAGTCTGATGTTTCCAGCTCACGTAGGGAAATCCAACAGCAATCTCTTTGTCCTGCCTTAGGATTCATTCTGAGTAATGAGTGGTACCAAAGGGAGAAAGACGTTGCCAACATAAGGCTTCAATTCAAATTACATATCTGAACCAATGACCTTGAGTGATTGCTTGTGTCTATAGGAAAAAGAACACTGCTACCTTTTTCCTCTCTCCCTCTGCTCAGGGATCATGATCACCAATTGCAAATAGCACATCTACTCGAAGAAGAGCCACACTATTGATCAGCCTTCAAGGAAATTTGCCTGTCTTCCTGCACTTTTGAGGTACGATGTTACTCATCAGGCCAACAGGTAATAGAAGCTCTAGGCTCAATAGCTAAACACAGAGAGTCTAAAAGAAACCAGGATTAGATGTGCAAAGATGAGTTTCAGAGAGAAGGAGAAAAAAGGAGTCATAGTCCAATTAGGCTGCTGTAATCTACCACCAGAAACTAAATAGTTTATAAACAACAGAACTTCTCACAGTTCTGAAGGCTAGAAGTCCAAGACCAAAGCAGATTCAGTATCTGGTGAAGGCCTACTTCCTAGTTTACAGAAAACCATTTTCTCACTATAACCTCACTGGGCAGAAAGGATGAAGGGTCTCTCGATGTCTTTTATAAGGGCATTAATTCCAGTCATGAAAGCTCTTCCTGTAGAGACCAAACCACTACCTTAGGTCCCACTTCCTAGGATTTTAACAATATGAATGTTAGGGGCACACAAACATTCGGACCATAGCAAGAAGTTATAGAAGGCTGACAAAGGCCCTATAAGCAGTAATATCAGCATTTTAGATGGTACTGATTTGAACCTAGACTATAAACCACTGGGTCCTCTTCATTGGCTTATGGACAGCTCTGGTCCCAAAGACATGAAATATAATTAGAAGACAAGCAACATTCTGCAAGCGAATTCCATGCTTAACTAAAGCCGAAAGAGATGCTTGGGTCTCTAGACATAAGCATTCTTTCACAAGGCCAAGGGCGGGCCAGTGAGGTAAGTAGGAATGTCAAGATCATAGGAGTGATGTGCAGTCAGGCTTAAAGGAAAAGCCAAAGAATAAACCTTCACAGGTGATGATTTTCACTGAAGGCAGAAAATAGTAAGCAACCTATTTCTTTTGGCTTACATGAATAAAATCATCTTATATTTCATTTGGTTTTTTAATTGAGCTCCTCCCATGATTTGCTTGCAAATTTACAAACAAACCTGAGAAATTAGTCAGACTGATGCTGACTACCCTGTTGACTTACAAGACCTATTTACAACTCACAACTTTCAAAGCCAGCAATACCACCAAATGTTTGGTACATTGTTAAGCACCACAAAGAAAAAAAAAAAAGCAAGTCTATTGCTTGTAAGAATTGGTGATGTGCATCCATGAGTAATAAATCTGCTGATTTCTCCAAAAAGAGTTTTAGAAAAATCTTATTTATTTATGAAAATTATCCTTTCCCTACTTTAGCCAAATTTCTATAAAAACAAATATTATACAGTATTCTAAATATCTGTCATCTGGGCACTGGTGGTTCACACCTATAATCCTAACAGGACACTGAGATCTGAGACCTGCAGTTTCAAGCTATCCCAGACAGAAAAACCAATTAACCAGCAAAAAGCCAGAAACAGAAGTGTGGCTCAAGTGGTAGAATACCAGCTTTGAGCAGGATAAAGGCAAAGCAAGAACACAAGACCCAATACCAGAAAGAAAAAGAAAAAATCTATTTGTCAATGTCTCTCACTTAATTGGAACCATCACAAAAGAGTTTTTTCACCACTGCCTGAATGTGCTGTGGAACATAGCAATGCTCAGTAAATATCTGTGAAAAGGAAGGAGTCACCAAGGTAAAAAAGACATATGCATGTGAGCAATATTCTTGACAGGAACCTTTGAAACTATAAGAAGGAAATTTGCCTTGGCTCTTGTGCAAACATATGTCTTAGGTCATGTCACCTACCTAGGCCTTACGTATGTTCTTATTTGAAAAGACAGGTGAAGAGAACCAGCTCATCAACACTCTTCCAAGGAACCAGGCGTGGGCTACTGGAGTTTGTACTGAGTATTACTCAGTCTGCTAGCAGGGTTTCCCAGGAAACATCTTGACCTTTATAAGACTCACTTCACTCATGTATGTCATGATCTGATCAGAAAAGCTTCATATGAGAATTGAATATGCCCTACTGGCTATGTATTATTTGCTAGAAAATGCCTGAATAGTTTGTATGTTTATATTATTTTATAGAAAAATCTGCAGAATAACCTACTGATTATTTCTTCAATAGAAACAAACATTTGGATACTAACCCAAGGTGATATGATACAGGGTAAAACAACAAGTCAAGGACAGACAGGTATTCTGGCTCTACAGTATATGCATCCCACCTCGAGGCTGTAGGTCTGGGCAGCTAGAATGCCTGCGGGCACACAGAGGGAAGGTATCCTTGAGTCCCAGGAGGGGACCTGGGTTTCTGAGGTACTGAAAAGCTACTTCCAATCTGTGCACCCGTGCAGCAGTGGTACTCAAATAGGAACTATGTTGAAAACAAACTATACAACTTGTGAAAGGGGAATGGGAGGGAAGAACTGGGAGAGAACAAAGGAAGGAGTATAGGAACAAAGGAAATGTACTCATTACTTGACTTCTAAAATGGTAACCCCGGGGCTGGGAAGGTGGCTCAGTGGTAGAGTGCTTGCCTTGCATGCCTGAGGCCCTGGGTTCGATTCCTCAGCACCACATAAGCAAAAAGAAAAAAAAGCCGGAAGTGGTGCTGTGGCTCAAGTGGTAGAGCGCTAGCCTTGAGCTGAAGAACTGAGGGACAGTGCCCAGGCCCAGAGTTCAGGCCTTACGACCGGACCCAAAAAAATAATAAATAAAATAAAAGTAAAAAAATAAAATAAAATGGTAACCCCCATATCACTTTTATAATAACAGTAAAATAGTAATCATTAAAAAGAGGAAAAACAAATTTGTTCACCTCTATGTATTCCCTAAACTTTATACGTGTGTGTGTTTGTGTGTGTGTGTGTGTGTGTGTGTGTGTGTGTGTGTGTGTGTGTATTTTAGTTTTGTTTTGTGCTGGTATTGAGGCTTGAACTCAGGGCTATGCCCTCTTGATTGGCTTTTTTGTTCAAGGCTGGGGCTCTATTAACTGAACCTCCACTCCTGCTTTTGATAGTTAATTGGAGATTAAGAGTCTCATGGCGTGGGGGGGGTGGGGGATGTGTTGGGAGGGAAGGGAGAGAGGAGTTGGAGAGGTAGGGAGGAAAGGGATGGTAGGGGAAAAATCAAGGAGTGTGTAACAATGCTCCATAGGAAATGTACTCATTACCTTGCTCATGTAACTGTAACCCCTCTGTACAGTATCTTTACAATAAAAAAATATATATTAAGAAAAAAAAAAAAGAGTCTCACAGACTTCTCTGCCTGGGCTGGCTTTGACCCACAACAATCCTGATCTCAGCCTCCTGAGTAGCTAGATTAGAGGTATGAGCCACCAGCACTTAACTATACTTTATGAATATATTGTCTTTTCAGAAAAAAACAATGTACTAAAACGAGGTTTATGAAAACTGAAATTGGTACAAGTGTTGATAAAAATCAAAACAATACCTCTCTTATCTAAAGAGTGGGGGAGGGATAGTACTTGCACAATATGGCACTAAAAACGTGTGGAAATCTCATAATCCCACAAAGGCCCATCCAGTTACCTGTTGAATATATGCTAAGGGTTCTGATATAATCGGAGCACTGGTCCTTTGGGTTTCATTTCTCCTCTTACAAAGGTTTCATTGAACACCAGGACAGTGTCTGCCTTAGGGCTTTGGCATTTGTTCCCTCACCAGGAACCTTCACCACCAATGTACCCACATTGCTCCAACATTGCCTCTTTCAAACAGAGATGGTACAAATGCCTCTTCTTAATCACACCGCTTACACTATAATCCCTTTATTTTTCTCCATAGCATGGATCACCATCAGGTGTCATAATATACGTTTTAGTGATGGGTGCTGTATCTCCCACGCCAAGCCCTTCACCAAGCCCTTCAAATCTCAGCTTCATGAGGACTAGAATGTTTCCCTCTTCCATTCATTGCTTTCTGAAGCCCCTTAGTAAGATTAGAGCCTCGTTCATTTAACTGTTGAATAAATGCAATGACTGTGGCCTACGGAATCCTCTCTAATTGATTCTTTCCAATTTCTTCCTTTAAAAAGTGAATTATATTGAGCCGGATATAGTGTCACAGGCTTATAATTCCAGCACATGGGAAGTGGTGGTAGGAGGTTCAAGGTTCAAAGCCAGAACCTATCTGGAAAGTAAAGTAAGTTTAACAAAGATGGGAGTGTGTGTTCAAGGAGTATAGTTTTGGCTAGCTCACAAAAAAAATTGTTTTACAGGATGATTTTAACAAAAGACGCAGGGGATGAGTAAAAGAAGAGTAGAGCAGAAGTAGAAGCCAGGCACTGTGGCACATAATTTCTGTAATCCTAACTGCTTGGGAGGCAAAGATCAGGGATCAACTTATTCTATTTGTTTGTTCGTTTTTATTACAGAGGGGTTACAGTTACATGAGTAAGGTAATGAGTACATTTCTTGTTGAGCATTGTTATCCCCTCCTTTGTTTTTCTCCTACTATCCCTTCCCTCCCCCACCTCCCTCACTCCTCCCCCATCAGGGAATCATCTTTTGAGGCAAGCTGGGCATAAACGTCCTCAAGACTCCATCTCAACCTTTGAGTGGGCAGCATGGCTTGAGACTGTCATCCCAGCTATGCTTTACAAATTCATTTCTTTTAAGATGCACTGTATTAAAAAAAAAAAAACTGACATGTTGCATTGAAACCCCTTTATACAACTACTACAAGATAATAAAAATGAGTGGATGGATGGATGGATGAATGGATGGATGGATGGAGGAAATAAACTCATTTCTTGGGGATTACTCTTCCTAAACTCTTTTGGACAACAAAAGAGGGGCATGACATAATAAGAATGCTTGCTGACTGGAACTGAGGCACGGATGAAAAGATCACACTTGAATTCAGGCTCTGGGTTTTCATGCTAACAGGCCTAGCAAGTTCCTCAGCTCAGCCTCCTGACCTATAAAAAGTTAATTGGTATAACAATGCTTAACTTTCTAAGCAGTAAGCCTTCACTTGGCTCAAATGAGAATTGAAAACATTTAAGTACTTGGAAACTATTGGAAGTGATGTGTGTGGATTTCATGTAAACCCTGGGGACCATGAGCAGTTAAAATGGTTTATTCTCAAAATTCCCGCCAAGCTATTTAGTAAAAGCTACAGTCACATTTGATAGACAGTCTGACCTGAGATGTCATTTAACACCAGGCCAACTTGCATTCCTGGGCTTTATGAAACCATGTATAACAAAATCTTTAGAAAAAGTGTTCAATAGAGCATGGCTCTATTCTTACGTGAAGAATTACATGGAAGAACAAGAACCTCGAGAGGCAAGCAAGCAAAACTCAGTAGAAACATTTCTTTTACTTCAACAAAGAAATAATGACTTAAATAAGAGTGAGATTAATTTTTAAGTGAAAAAACTTCTCTTGATACCTCCTCCTCCCCCATCCCCAGTCTTGCCCTTTAGAAAAGTTTAAAATAACTTTGTCCCTTTGAAGGTCCAAGGTGTCGGAGCCCAGACAATCTTCTTTTGAAGGACAAAGAATAACTGACAGATGTTCAGCAGTCATTCTAAGCAGCTCATTTGCATCACAATCAGACTGCGAGGGCAGCAGAGGTCTGAATGCCTGTCCAGCTTCCTCATTTTAGAAAAGTAAGACCAATTCAACAGCATTCCTAACTCTCCTATTCATTCATTAAAAACAGACACTAGAGACTGTGTTTTATTTAGCATGAAAATTAAGGGGGAAAAAATTCTTTGTCCTCTAGCCCAAAAGAATTAATTATAATAGACGAATGGGTTAAATAAGAAGTCCAGATCACCTGCTCTTCCAAAGCTCTGTAATATTTCAACTGAAGTTTTTATGTAAGGGAAAGTGACAGCCTTTCTTTTTTCTTTTTTTGCCTTTCAAGTTGAAAAACCAGAGGATCCTCACTTTAAAAATATATTCAAGGAAGTGGCACTGTGGCTCAAATGGAAGAGCGCTCGCCTTGAGCTGAAGAACTTAGGTTCAGCACCCAGGCCCAGAGTTCAAACCCCACAACTGACAACAAAAAACATTTTTTAATTAAAAAAAAAAAATATATATATATATATTCAAGGTAGGAGTTGGTGGCTCACGCCTGTAATCCTAGCTACTCAGGAGGCTGAGATCTGAAAATCATGGTTCAAAAGCCAGCCAGGGCAGGAAAATTTGTGAGACTCTGATCTCTAACTACCGAAAAGCCAGATGCACCTGTGGCTCAAAGTGGTAGAATACTAGCCTTGAGCACAAAAGCTCAGGGACAGTGCCCAGGCTCTGGGTTCAAGGCCCATCACACACACACACACACACACACACACACACACACACACACACACAAACACCATAAAGTATATTCTGGCTATAATTGTGTCTCCCTTGTGGTAGTCACTAGCTTCTGTACATGTAAATGTAAGAGATTCATCCAAAATATTATCTTACCTTTGTGTTACCCTTATATAAAACCACTCCCAAAATTTAAGAGGCAAATTTGACCCCTTTCCCTCTTTGGGAAAGTTGTGCCTCCAATACATGTATCATCCCTATAATCTCAGAAATGCTTTGAAATCAGCATCACATATACTAAGGAGACACCAATAAATCCGAGGGAGATAGCTTTAAAACAATAAAACAACCTACATGAGGCAAATAAAAAAGCCCACATACAAATTAATAATTCCAAAGTGCTTAGGTACTATTTCCAGCTGACCAGACTTTCCCTGCTAACTCTAAGGAAAGCCAGTGTTTTGTATCAATCATCCAGGCAAAAATACTATAGAAAATATAACCTCAGATTAGCCTGACTAAAAAAGTGAAACCTGTGAATATAGCCTACAATAGGCTAGGCCTTCTACCATCTGTTACTCTACTTAATAAACAATTCTGGCATCTGGAATTGTCAGCTCCCAATTTTGAGATGAGTAAAGCAAGCCTCAAAGAGGTCAGTCATTGGGCCAAGATCGCTCAGCCAATGAATTAGAGAATCCAGGATTCATATCCTAATCTTCCTAATACGAAAGAAGAAAACGCGTTTCTCCAGAAAACACATTCACTATTCTTCCATTAGCCTGAAATGCACACCATTATTTCTCTCTTTAAGCATCACTTTCAGAAAATATTTGTTTACTAATGTGAGACAATGACATCCTTCGGCCAATGCATTTGCTCAGATGAGCATATAGGATTAGTCACCCAGCAAAAGGCAGACTGTGTGTGAAGAGGCCAATGGACTGGGCTGTCTCACTAGAGTCAAAGCAGAGAAAAGTAAATGATGGGGGACAGGGCATCTGGCTGGACTATGGTAGTATGCTAGGTATGTCTAGATGGTAAGCCACACCATCATAGGTATCTTTCTCCTGTTCTAAACGAATAGAATGAGTTATGGAGAAGTTATACACAACCTAGGCTCCTAAAACTATGTTTGCGGAAACTCAAAAGTGGATGTAATAAGTACACACTTGTGGATATGACAGGACCCCTCCCAAGAACTTGATTGGACTCCATATGCTGGGAAGGTGGCCCTGTGGTAGAGTGCTTGATTGGACTCCTTAAGATCAGGTAAAAAGACATATAGCAGTTCTGTGTAAGTATGAGGAGCTCCTTCGTTGAACCAATATATTTAAGCACATATTATATGTTTGCTCCTAGATACTCTTCCCTTGGCATGCCCATGCTACCTGATCTCTTTCTCTGCCCAATTGGTTATCAATTCTTATCCTGAAGAGCAGTTAGGGTTACTTCTTCAGAGAGAGGACATGAATAGGTAAGTTAGTTAGACAATCAGGCACAGACAAAACTGGCCAAAAAAAGATTCCTCTAGCTAGATGGAACAATACTGTCTGCTCTACAGAAATACTCTAAACATTTCAACACCCCCTTTGTTCTCAAGATACAGGGAAAAGGCAAACTTGGCCAAACATGAATAAGAACTATAGGTAAATGCCAAACTTCTGATAAATTTCAAACCCCAAGGGCTAAAAGGGCACAAAAAATGAAAATATCGAGGGCCCAACCAGTAAGTAAGTCACCTTCCAAGCTCCTAATTACCATAAAAAGTTAGTAATACCCAAAGCTATTATACCCCAAACTCATCCACTTGATCAGCAATCCTCTTTCTTAAGAATTTTACTCAAATTCAACAGAATTCTCACACTTGTAATCCCAGCTATTTGAGCGGTTCAGATCAGAAGGAACACAATTCAAGACAATCCCAGGGAAAAAGTTCATGAAACACCATCTCAACCAATAAAATGCTGGGCATAGTGATGCACATCAGTCATCCCAGTGGAAAGTATAAACTGGAGGGTCACATTCCAGACTGAACCAGGCAAAGAGACTCTATTCAAAAAATAATGAAAGCAAGCTGGGGGCTGGTGTCTAACACCTGTCATCCTAGCTACTCAGGAAACTGAGACCTGGTGGATCTTGTTTTGAAGCCAGCCCAGGCAGAAAAGTCCTTAAGAATTAATCTCCAAATAATCAACCACAAGCTAGACTGGAGGCATGGTTCAAATAGTAGCGTATCAGATGGGAAAGCAAGCTGAGCAAATGTGAGTTCCTGTGTTCAAATCCCTGGCACTGGTTTTAAAAGGAAAAAGAAAGGCAAGGCAAGGAGGAAAGGAAAAAGAAAAGAGAGAGGAAGGAAGGGAGAGAAGGAGGGAGGAAGGGAGAGAAGGGAGAGGAAGGAAGGAAGGAAGGAAGGAAGGAAGGAAGGAAGGAAGGAAGGAAGGGTGGGAGGGAGGGAGGAAGTGGTTTAAGTGGTAAAGTGCTACAAATGAAGAGATCCTCTTACTGACAGGTTAAATATGAAGAATTAAATGTATTCAAACACTGTCCCAAGAAATCGAGGACATCGAGCATAATCTCTGAACTTACATCTGACCTCTGCCTCCCTGTTGTCACTCTGGAAGACTTTTCTTGATTCCAGAAAACTACCACACAGCATTCACATTCTAGAGAACAGCAAGCCCACTAGGAAAGCCACTAGAAACCCGACACCTGCTGGCAGGGGAATGACATCACACTGTTTGTCTGCATTCACAGTCCTAAGCAACACCAAATGTGAGATGAAATCTGTTGTTAAACCATGACATGGAGCACAGATCAAAACCAAGGGGACAAAATGAGCTGTAAATCTTATGAGTCCCAAGTATTTTATGTGGTCCCATTTTCACCTAAGTATTTGTTGCAAATTCAATCCATTTCATCTAACTAACTAATTAATGGAGTTCTGTTACTCCACTTAATGGGGGTAGGAGATGGAATATGAATAAAAGAACTTGTCTCAAATGTTCGCCATCCAGAAGGGACAATGGTAAGAACTCTGAACAGAACAGCAGAATAGTGGCCAAGGTATAAAAGGATACTGGGAAGATCGAACTCCATTGTTATCTGAAGAGTCAGTCAAGGTGAAAAAGAGCAAGGCTTAAGGGACAAAGTAAGAGTTCACTGGACAGGAAACAGGAAAATTGCCTGAAATATTATCAGCCTTACACTATATCACATTAAGTCACCCTATCCGTGAGGATATTTAATACTAAAAACAATACCTATCATTCCTAATTCAACAACAGCTCCACAAAAATTGCAATAACTATTTTTGTACACACAAGATATTTTATGTATAAATATATTTTTGAGCAAATGACCCATTTACTGAGGACTGACTTTTCCCTAGATATCACAATGGGTATGTTTGTTCTGCAATACTCCCTAAAAATTACATATGTTTTACAGATGGAAGACCCTTAGATAGATCAAGGTCTCTTGGCTAGTCAATGGCTTGGCCAGCTTCTACAACAAGTTTAGCTAATGCCATTCGTTCTGGTCCTAATCCTATCTTCAAATTTCCTTTTCTAAGTCATCTAGCTAGCCCAATATCTCATTGGTTTAATGGTTTTGTTCTTTCTTAGCTATGATGTGGAACTCAATCTTAAGCCACAGTCCCCAAACCGCTTTTTTTCCACACTTACCAAATCATAAACCTACTGCTGGAGACAGATGGAGAAGTAGAAAAATGTGTGGTTTACAGGGTTTGGATCTCTGCTGGTAGACTTCTGTGTGGTTTGGGGATTCCCTGCTTCCAAAGGCCTTAATTTTCTATGAAGCAGAAGGAAGAGAAACTCTACAGTTGAAATGACTCAAGAAGGAACTTGGGATAATTTAATACTTCTGCATGCTTCATTACACTCAAGGTTTTTCTCTGACCAATGTATACCAGAACTAAATGCATTTAATGGACTGAACCCAAAGGAAATGCCTTTCAAAAGCACAGAGGGCATCCAAATATTAGCACATTTGGAGAGAGAAAAAACGAAGAGTTTGGTAGGAAATCAAATGGGAAGGAAATGCAGGAGAGGAAGACGTCCAAATGAAAACAAAGACCCACAGAGGTGCTAAGGTCGAAGATGGGGAATGTAAACCTTGCCAGTCCTTCCTGTGCAACAGATTCAGACCTGCTTCCCTGGCCCTGGCTTCTCTACTTCCCACAAGAAAATACTACCATGGTGGTCCCTGATTTCTCCCCAGAATCAGAAACAAGCCCTAAACAATCAACTCTGGATCGCTTAATGTGGCCTCACTCTCATGCTTTTGGAGGAAATTATATTGAATTTTGGTTGGAGACTAAAAACTAGCTAAGCATTCTTTTAAACTTTAGTGCAAATTATGGGTTTGAACACACAAGAAGAAATCTTTGTTGTTGTTGCTGCTGTTTTAATCTGTCTTTAAATTAGTTGAGCCCACTGCGAAGATGAACTGTGTGCTTAGGGCAATTTATTCACTTAATAGATCTAAACAGAATTAAGGACACAGACAAAAAACAAATAGGCAAACAAACTTTTTCTGCTTTCTCTGCTTATTTTTCCCTTTAGTAACAGGAAAAAGGAAGCAAAATTACCACATTTCGTATATAAGGTATAAAGATGTGATCTTAATGTCAAAATTACATTTCTTCTTTTCATGCCAGTACTGGGGCTTGTACCTAAACCCCTGTACTTGAACTCAAGGCCTGTTCAGCTTTCTTTCTTGCTTATAGCTCCTGCTCAACCACTTGGATCATACCTCCAGTCTGGCATCTTGCTGGTTAAAAGTGATTTAATTTTTTTTCAAAGAAATTGACCCCCAAAAAAGTCAAGAGTCACAACATATGAGGAATATAATGTACTGGTTTAACAAGGAACTCATATTCAGGGTTGATTAGAGAAAGCTAGTTCTGGTAATGCATATTGAGTCACTCAAAGCAGGCAATTAAAAGGAAAAGATTCCACTGTTATACTAAACATTGACAGGCAACATCAAGAACACATTTCCCTTTAAAATTAGTATTTATTTGGCAATAAATAGTAATCTATTCCCCCATACAATCTATGTGCAATTATACCAAAAGAAACATTGTTCTTCAAGTCATAAGTAGACAAAATTGTTCCTACTACTTTAAAAGAATTCCATGTGAAATATGGTAAGGAAACTGGAAAAACTGAAAAGTAGTGAAGGGAATTCACTTACCAGAAAAGGATATGAAAATAATCAACTCATTCAATGGAAACATAACGAAGAATTAGGTCAGCAAGTGCTGAAAACATAATCCAGAATTAGGTCAACAGCCCCGACCTAGAAGCTTCCTTCCTGTCTCCAGACTCCACACAGAATTCACTCAGAGATGGCTTTCTCCCAGCCAATCAATCCAGGCTTCAAAACTCAGGAAAGGGCAAAATTCCTGAGAAAGCAGCCTCTCCTTTCCTTGAGGGGGTAAATACCCAGAACCTGCCCCAAGACTTTTTGGGAGTCTTTCTCATAGTAATTTACAGCTGAATGGAGCATTCACTGTCCTCAGAAAGAAATTCTGTTTTGCAGGTTAGAGATGCAGACTCTGTCTTGGAAACCTCTTCTGGTTCCAACCACCAAAGAATCTTGCAGTGGAAAGTGAGACACGCAACACCTAGCTCTCCCAGTCTTCTCAAGACTCTTGGTGGAACTGTGACCTTACTTAAATGACAGCTTGACGATTGGTTCCACCTGCTCCCACTTAAGACTGGCAAGAGCCAAGCTGGCCCTGCCCTGCCCTTTCCAAGATCCTTTTTCCCTCCTGGCTTCGTCCCCTGAAGTTCTGGATAAGCTTGCTCCAGTGTTCCGAACACCATCCTTTCTTTACTTTGTAACTCCAGAAGCCCTAAGGGAGGAGGTTGGGAGTTGCAAAATGATCTGATATTCTTTTTGTTGTTGTTGTTGTTGTTGTTGTTGTTGTCGTTGTCGTGGGGCTTGAACTCTGGGCCTGAGCTGCTGCTGTCCCTCAGCTCTTCAGCTCAAAGGCTAGCACTCTACCACTTAAGCCACAGCACCACTTCCAGTTTTCTGTGTTTTATTGGAGATAAGAATCTCACGGACTTTCGACCAGGCTGGCTTTGAACCATGATCCTCAGATCTCAGCCTCCTGAGTAGCTAGGATTACAGGCAGGAGCCACCAGCACCCAGCTGATCTGATATTCTAATTCACATTGAAGTGCAAATAATTCCCTACCTCAACTCCCCATTCTATTATTGTTGTTGTTGTTGTTGTTGTTATCTTATCTGTTGTCATTATTTGTTATACTTTGGTGGTTTCACTGCTGTGTCACCAGGCCAGTTAAAGTCTATACCAATCAATTTCACCCCCTTCATCACACTCCCTGGCACCCTTCCCCCTAGGAAATAGTATGCCCAGCAGATTTCCTTGTTCCATTTTTGTTCAACTCCTTACTCTTTTATCAAACCAATTTCCAACTGCCCCTGTTTAGAGGCAGTTTGGAGAAGGAATTGCAGGACAGGCTTAGAGGGTTATTTCTGTTGCTGATCCATTACAACGCTTACTAACCTAACAGGAAGCAGAAAGTCAAATGTACAGTTTCTGACCCAGAAAAGTAGGGGAGTAGGGGGAGTAGCGTTGACAAGTTTAGTGTGTGTATGTGTATGTATGTGTATGTGTGTGTGTGTGTGTGTGTGTGTGTGTGTGTGTGTGTGTGTGTGCGCACGCGCGCACTGGGCGGGGGGATTTAAATGCTGTCCCTTAGCTTTTTCCACTCAAGGCTGGGACTCTACCACTTGGGCCACAGCTTCACTTCCAGCTTTTTGCTGGTTAATTAGAAATAGGAGTTTTTCAGACTGCCCCTTGCTGGCTTCAGACTGAAACCCTCAGATGTCAACCTTCCAGGTAGTTAGGATTCGAGGCATGAGCCATGGTACCCAGCTCTCCACAGTTTTTGTTATTACCTCTTAGCACAGTAGCCAAGTACTAAGTCATCTGGCACACTCTGACCCCATCAAGAGTCTCCACAAAAATTCTCAAGATACTTTTTGAAGATTATGGGCTCTTACAGTGCAAGCACAAGTGGGAAATAGAGATGAGGGACTTGAAGGGAGAGAGCAGCATCTTGTGAACCTCCCTTCCAATCCAGTTCCCCAATGGCAGCACCAGGTACCAACTTGACCCTGAGTCCAGGGGTGTGGAGCACATGACTTGCCTCTTCCTGACAGGACCACCTTGGCTTCAGCTGGGCTCTCCTCACCTCCTCACTGGCTACTCCGCTCAAGGCCCACCTCTGACATGATTGATGGTCAAAAGATGGATGTTCCCTTTGTGATCTCTTAGTTCTGATTTCCTGCCACAGAATTAGTTAGGAGTTATTAACCAGAGATGACTGTACACCTAAAGCCTGGACATGGACACACACCTTGCAGAGACATTAGATACACAACACTAGCTACGAAGGAAGCTGAGATCTAAAGATGGAAATTCTTACCTCCTATTAACCCGCAAAAAGCTAGAAGTGGAGGTCTGGCTCAAATAGTAGAGCTCTAACCTTAGCAGAAAAAAAAGCTAAGTTCAAGCCCCAGTACGGGCCTACATGAAAAGGACACACAAACATGTATATAGACATTCACATGGAGAGACATATGTATGTGTATATAGATATATAGAGAGATGTACATTAACACAAAGAGACCTGCAAGGGATTATTGAAAACTAGACAAATTTAGAAACATGTAGAACAATCACTTCTTTAGATCTCCATAAGACATGAGTTATATAATTCTAACCACCAAATTATTTTTCTTCCAACAAGGATACATGCGGATAATATTTCCTTTACCCATTCACCAAAATGTTCATTTCAGATGTAGAACTCATGCAAGACTGTCTGAGCATTCTTCAGGCGTTAGAAAACACTAAGTTTCTGGCCTCAATTATATGGGGTTTAAATCAACCTGGCAAACATTTGCCTTGGATGTTTTGGTACCTCAAATAATACGGGCCTCCTACTTTTTATCTACTCAGTCAGTTGAGGAGCTGAGGTAGTAGCTCAGTGGTAAAGTACTTGCCCAGTATGGACGAGACCTGGCTTCCATCCCAGAGCCAGAGGTGGAGGTGGGTCAGTGAACTATAAACACTTACTTGACCATCATTTTTGCTTTAAGGAAAGCTTGAGATTGAGTGCAGTATTCATATTTTTTTTTCTAGCCATTGACAAAGAGCTGTCTGTTTCCAATGTAAAATGAGTCTTTTATGAAAAACTTGATCAGAGTCCCACATGGAACTCCCTTCCCTCTTGACTTTCCCAGAAGCAAGTTTTCACAGGGCACCACCAGACTTTACAATTCAAGTTGAATTAATTGCTAGAAATGACACCTATACACAAATTAAAGACAAATCGAAATGAAAGGTCAGCGTCAGAAGTAGAAACTTTCAAATAAAGGAAATTAGTGAAACCTCATCACTATACCAGGAAACAGGCCCAGAAAGACTGTCTGATTCACCCAAAATCACAGAAGTGGGGACAGAACCAGGGATTTCCACCAGAGGTCGGCTCCATGTTTTGTCCCAAAGCACCATACTGCAGACTGAAGAACCTGCCTTAGTAATCAACCCATATTTGTTACCACTTACAATAAGAAAAAAAAAGTGGGTCCTACACATGCCTAAAACAGAATCATCACTAAAGGATGATGCCAAAGTTGTTTCAATTGACTATATTAGACACACAAAGATTGTAAATCATACCTGTGTGTGAAGATTAAAATCATATCTGTATCTAATCTTTAGAGACCTCTGAATTTTTTTTTAAAATAAAACAAAAATAAGATTATAACCTTGTGCTCGCTTCGGCAGCATATATACTAAAATTGGAAAGATGATAACCTCTACTTTTGAATGGGGTGGGGAACAGAAGGGACTGAATTTGTTCATATGCTAGAGGTATTAAAACAACTTGACTTGGACTTACCTAAGTTTCTATAAACCATTTACTATTAAAATGTAAAACATTAAGGTGATACAATATGCAAAGTTTCATGGAAATCAAAAGATTCTTAATTACAGTCTAAAGTGCCCTCTAGTGTTTGTGTGCATAAACTTTTTTTAAAATAATGTGCCAGCCCAGTGCTGATGGTTCAGGCCTATAACCCTAGCTACTCAGGAGGCTGAGATCTGAGGATAGTGGTTCAAAACCAGCCCAGAAAGGAAAAGTCCAAGATATCTTATCTCCAATTAACCACAAGGAGATGTGGCTCCGTGGTAGGGTGCTAGCTTTGAGTAAAAGAGTTCAGGGACAGCACCCAGGCCCTGAGTTCAAGCTCCATGATGACATTATCATCATCATCATCATCATCATCATCATCATCATCATGTGCCAAACTTAGAACTCAGGGCTTGTTGCTGTAGATAGTCCTTATGACCTTGCTTTCCTACTTGGTTTAACAGTTTTCTAGATTTTTTTTTTTTATATTAATGGAGAATTGCCATTTATAGCTTGTAGGGAACTCTGAAGCTGAGCTGTGAGAGCTGCAAAAGGTTTGAGAGGTTGGAAGGCCACCTCCACAGTACTCAGAGCGTTGAGAAGTGGCCATGGAAAGGTTAAGACAGAAAGCTCTGGAAAGGGTTAAGAGGCTGGACTGCCGCCCCCTTATTTAGTGCTGCAAGGGCTGAAAGCTGGGACCTTAAAAGCTAGATAAAGTAGAACACATGTTTGAATCATGCCTAGGTTGCAGTCTCCACTCCCAAAACAATAGTTATTCGCAGAAACCCTGCTTTGCCTCTGTGATTGGAATAACAGTATAGATGCCTTGTTGTCTGCACGTACCCATGGCAACCTCCCCTGAACTAAACCTAATAAATAAGCGTGCTTATGGGAACTCAGAGTTTAGAAGCCGGTGAGCCCTGAATCCCCTGGCTCCCGCTATCTTTACTCTCTCTGTCTTTCTCATTTCCTCAGCTCTGGTACCCCATTGTGCTGCCCCAGGCTGTAAGTAGCAATGATAGCTGCACCAAAACAAAGCAAAAAGCTGCGATTGCCTGAGTAGATTGCCTCTATTTAATGTTTTCAGCTTCTGCCCTGGCCTTGGTCTGGTACTGTATGAGACACACGAGCAGTGAGCAAGATGTCACTTCAGCGCATGGATAAATCTGAAAGGTGAACAACAGTGACCAGTCTTCACTTCTCAATCCTTCCTCCACACCGCGGCCCCAACAAAATCCCTCTCTCGAGGACAGTAAGTCATTCGCTTGCTTAAAATAAAAATAAACCCCCAAGTAAGCAGCTCCAAGGACAGTTTTGTGTCCAAGGACAGCTCATCCCTAAGAGAGAACACAACTGCCAGGGAATGGAGGGCCCGCTGGGGAAATGAGAGGAATTATAAGTTAAGGGCAAGTGAGGTATTCACTAGGGGACAGGCTGAGAGTGCTGCCTGAGAGAATGGAGATGCCATCTGTGCACCTGCTACGGTTTGCACTTTGAATGTCCCCCTAAGCCCCCCTCCTCCCGGGGAGGAGGAGAGAAATGCTAGAGGGAGGAAGTTAGGTTATTGGAGTGTGCCCTTGAAGGGCCTACCCACCTCCTCTCCACTATTCTCTCTGTTCCCTGACTGCCGTGTAAGGAACATCTTCCTCGGCCACTCACTCCCAACCACGGAGTACTGCCTTACCACAGGCCTAAAGGCAACAGGGCCAAGCAACCATGGGTCTAAACCATTGAAAGCATGAGCCAAGAGAAACCTTTCATCTTTTTTAGTTGATTTATCTCAGGTATTTAACCCCTTGAGCATAATGGGTTGGCTATTTCTTCTAGATATGCATCTAGAACTGTGAAGTCATACAGTTGTGATGTAGCTCTGGGATTTGAACTCAAGGCCTTTTTTTCCTTGAGCCATACCATCAGTCCACCAGTCTTGGGATGCTGTTTTGGGGAGGTTTTTTTTTTTTTGGTTAGTTGTAGGGCTTGAACGCAGGGACTGGGCACTGTCCCTGAGCTCTTTTGCTCAAGGCTAGCCCTCTACTACTTTGAGCCACAGCTCCACTTATGGTTTTTGAGTGCTTAATTGGAGACACTAGTCTCACGGGGACTTTTGTGCATAAGCTGGCTTTGAACCATGATCCTCAGATCTCAGCCTCCTGAGTACCTAGGATCAGAGGAGTGAGCCACCTGCTTCCAGCTAGTGATGCTGTTTAAATATGCAATAAATCCCTTCAGCACAATGAGCTCAGAAGTAGAAGTATGTGCTCAGGAAAATATTGAGCAATGAGTTTCTGATGCTCAGGGAAGTTGATAATGAATGCCATGCTGTACAAATTGTCATTATTTGCTACTTTCGCAGGCCCACAGTCAACGAGGAGGGGGCCAAAGTGATATCAATAATGAAAACTCAAAAATAAATCTGTTGATGAAGCATTATAATCCACAGAATGAATTAGATTAGTCGCCATTTTGAGAACTCTCCTTGTAGCGTATGATTTATCACATGCAGCTGTAAACGGTGATTACATAACATCTAGATCCACTAATGGCTCTTCAAAGTTGGCTTTGCCAATGTTTGATTTTACGCCGTTGTGTTCATGTATAAAACCACACGTGTTAGTACTAAAAGCAGAAGGATTTTATAAAACAGTTCGATGTTGCCAATTTTGTGTCTGTGTGATTAAGACAGATTCATTCATTGCAAAAAGTGTGATGTTTCAAATCTAATCTATGAATTCAAAATAAGGTGTATGGAAAATTAGTCCATTTAAGACAAAACATCTAAGGCTAGGCATGGTAGTAGCTCACACCTGTAGTCCCAACTACTTAGAAGGTAGACATGGGAGGATTATGCTTTGAGGCAACCCAGACATATAAACAAACCATGTCTCAAAAATCAAGATTGGGGTTCCCTTCTGTAACCCCAGCTTCACAGGAGACAAAGGTGGGAGGATTGCCATCTGATTGCCCAGGAAACACCCCAGAGAGATAAATAGAGAGAGAGAGAGAGGCTTAACACTTTAACATTTATCTATTATTGTCGAGTAGTTGTACAAAGGGGTTTTCAATCCAACAAATCAAGTAATGAGTACAATATATCTAGATCAATGTAACCTCTTTCATCATTCTCTCCCAGCTCTCCCAACCCCTCATCCCAATTCAACATTTACAACAAAAGCATTTGTTTGGGGAATGGTAATTAGCATAATTTTTTAAATATTGGTAGATCACAGTGTCCAGAATAAAAACAATGGCTTCTGAAATTAACCTATATATTTTTTTGTGTGTCAGCTCTGTGGCTTGAACTCGGCTGGGGAACTGTCCCTAAACTTATTTTAACTTAAGGCTAGTGCGCTATCACTTGAGCCACAACTCCACTTCCAGCTTTTTGGTTGTTTATTGGACATAAAAGTCTCACAGACTTTCCTACCCAGGCTGGCTTCGAACCACAGTCCTCAGGTCTCAGCCTCTTGAGTAGGTAGGATTACAGGCATGAGCTACTAGTGCCCAGCAAGGTATCTAATTTTTTTCAATTTTTATTTTTATTTTTTTGTCAGCTGTGGTGCTTGAACTTAGGGGCTGGGCACTGTTCCTGAGCTCTTTTGCTCAAGGCTAGCACTCTACCACTTTGAGCCACAGCCCCACTTCCCATTTTCTGGCTGTTAGTTGGAGATAAGAGTCTCATGAACTTTCCTGCCTGGGCTGGCTTTGAACCATGATCCTCAGATCTCAGTCTCCTGAGTAGCTAGTATTACAGGCATGAGCCGCTGGTGCCCAACAAATTATCTAATTTAACTTAAAACATAAAGCAATAATAAAATTGGAAATGGTGACAGTATAAACATAAGTGTCAATTTATCCAAAGTTGTAATATTGTGCCATTTTCAATAGAAGCTATATTTATCAAAATTTACAAATGTTGGAATAAGCCAAGAACTAAACTATAATTTTTTTTAAGAAAAACTGATGTTAAATTAAATTTTAAAAAGAGCCTGGAGCCTTACAGTACCAAAGGCTGCCTGCCCTTTTCTGCCCATTACCAGTTGTTACTACAGAAAAGCAACAGTAAAAGCATAAGTTCCATCACCAAATTTAGCATTTGCTACATATGTATTCTGTTCTGTCTATAAGTACCACTATAAAGATGAGGAACCCTTAAAATGTGATTGTGCTAACAGGGCACTGGTGGCTTACAATATAATCATAACTACTTACAAGGCTAAAATCTGAAGATTGAGGTTCACATCCAGCCCAGGAAGAAAAATCTCTCAGATATTTATCTCCAGTTAACCACCAAAAAGGCAGAAATGGAAGTATGGCTCAAGTGGCACCACTGTGAATAAAAAATCCAGGCAAGAGCACAAGGCTTTGAGTTCAAGCCCCAGTACTGGCAAATACATATATATTATGGAAGTGGTGCTGTGGCTCAAGTGGTAGAGCACTAGCCTTGAGCTGAAGAGTTCAGGGACAGTGCCCAGGCCTAGAGTTCAAGTCCCACGACCAACAAAATAAAAATTAAAAAATAAATAAAAAACATATATTATAAATAATATACAATATATAACATATAATATATACATGTTAGTACATATATGTTAATTTTATTATGTTTTCAGAATATAATAATATACAGTCATATACTATATGTACAATTTTATATATTGTTTAACCCAGGTTTTTATTTTTCATGCTTTTATTGTAATTTAATTGTGTCAATCATATTTTAGATGTACAAAAGCTTTCCCTTTAAAAAGGAAGCAATAGACATTATTTAGTGGACAATTAGCAATATGTTCTCACAGATAATGAAAATACATAAAGCACCAGTTATATAGTAAATTAAACCACTATCATTTTTTCTAGTTATTTTGTGCTAGGTAGCCTTCAAAGTAGGGATCAGCCTAATGTAAAACCAAGATCTGATTACAAACAGTTTGTTAGAGAGCACACAGTTTACTGGTAGTGAGAAGAAGAGACACACACTTAAGGTGTGCTGTTAAACTAAGGGGTAGAACTTAATTCCAGGAAGAAACTAGAGTCAGAGATCTTCCTTACCATCATTCCATCTAAGCAAGATAATTGTCTCAGCAGCTGGGCGCTGGCGGCTCAGGCCTGTAATCCTAGCTACTCAGGAGGTTGAGATGTGAGGATTCCAGTTCAAAAGCCATCCTAAGCAGGAAAATCTGTGAGACTCCTATCTTTAACGAACCACCAAAAAGCCAGAAATGGAGCTGTGGCTCAAGTGGTAGGGGACTAGCCTTGAGTGAAAAAGCTAAGGGACTGTGCCCAGGCTCTGAGTTCAAGCTCTAGCATCAGCCCACCTCCCCTCCAAAAAATTATTAGCTTGAAGTAATAATACTCTAACCATCACCAGCCTCTAACTGAGGGCTTCTGAGAGCTGGTGCTACTTCTCAGGCATTTCAATATGGTATCATCAGGAAGTATAAAGCACAGGGGAATAGGTAGGGTAGTTATATATACACATATATATACATATATACACATGTATGCACATTTGTATGTGAAACATATATGTGTGTGTGTGTGTGTGTGTGTGTGTGTGTGTGTGTATTAGAGAGAGAGAGAGAGAGAGAGAGCTTACATATCTTATGTGGGTTTTGGAATTTATTTACTGCCCGTTTGTTCTGGAAGTGCAGTTATTACCCGAGTGTTGATGCTGACCCCAAGTTCACACAGATGAGCATTCTAAGAATTGCTCAAAGGAATGCAGCTTTTTCTAGGCATCAGATGGCAAACTAGAGATCTGTTGAAGATTTTTTTCTTCACCTTGTCTTCACCTCTGTATATCACTCACCAATTGCACAGCTATCTTCCTTCTTTTTAAAAAAAAGTATGATAAGCATTTGCATGGTCATATCCTGGGTAGATTTTAAAGAGCATTAGAAATAGCATATGCAGCTGTTAGTTTCTCCAAATACACAGGCCAAGGCATTGAAATGCCCAGTCTGCAATGCTGGCAGTGAAAGACAAGAATAACAGTTCCTTTTTATACCACAGATGAAAGGCGGATTATGGTTTGAGAGGCAGGGTGGGCCTAACATCACAGGCTCAGAGAATAGCATTGAGGTCTAAGAGACCCAAAGCTCCAAATTCAACTAATCAAAGGCCTTTCAAGGCAAAAGCAACTAAGTTCTGTGAAATTTTAGAATAAAATGTATTTCTCACAACTGTCTCTTAAAATTATGAGCCAAATTTTAAAAATTCATCAATGAATAATGAATCTCTTTTTGTTGTTGTTCCTGTACTGGGTCTTGAACTCAGGACCTAGGCACTTTCCCTTAGCTTTTCCACTCAAGGCTAGCACTTTACCACTTGAGACACTCCTCCACTTCCTGCTTCTTGATGGTTAACTGGAGTTAATAGTCTTCTAAGATGTCTGACTGGGATGGCTTTGAACTGTGATCCGCAGATCTTAGCCTCCTGAGTAGCTCCTATTACAGGCATGAGCCACAGGAAGCCCAGCATAAAACGTTTTAGTTTCATTTATGCCCTGTTATAGGAGAATGAATGTGGTAAGGGTAGCAAAAAAATTAAAGATACATAAGTGCTACCAAATGGAAATAAGAGAAGCTATAAAACAACATTTAGATAGATGTTTTTGATCTATAAGGCATAAGCACAATAGTGCATGATACATTTTTCATCTGCATTAAAAACTTTAGAATATAGAGTTAAATATTAATGGGTACTAAGTAACAGATAAGAAGCTATGGTGGAGTATTGAACTATGGATGACTATTAAATATTCTATCTTTAAAAAGCTGAAAGGAAATTATAAATGACAGCTGGTTGAGAAGATAAGCAATATGAACCAGATCAAAACATTAGACACTGTATATACACACTGGAAAATCACATCATAGTCTATTGTCATGTATAATTTTATGATTTTCTGTATCTAAAATAAAAATTGTTAGTTCTGGTATTCTCAGGGCTATAGACTTTCAGTCATTTCATGTTTGTCATTACACACAACTTAAATATTACACTCTTGGCATAGATAGGTATTACTATTATAATCAGGAAAGAAAAATTGATAAATAAAAGTAAAAAAATAGATATGGAAAGAGTGAAAAAGGAAGCCGAATGCCAACTCATTTACTCATTCACGCACTTGGCAAAGGATTCTTTGACCAGTCAATGCAGGAATATGTAATAATTACACATTGTGGAGGTGGTTAAAGGGGGGGGGGGGAGTAGAAAAACTATAGATACACTGTCTGAAGAAAATATTAAGCTAAGTTCCCCAAGAATCAAGGGTAACCTCATGCACATGTGCTTGTTGACTTCCTCTGCCTTGGTGACTTCAAAGTCTCCAGTGTGGCTGGAATTCTGAGAGAAAGAAGAGTTAAGCAAGCAGAGGGGCAGGAGGATTAGAGAGACAAGCAAGTACAAATTCCTTCAAGGACCTGAAAGCCAGAGATAAGGAATAGGTAGTTTAATCTCAATACCAGGAAAGCCATTAAACAATTCAATTGGAAAGAGAACAACTCTGATTTACTTATTTTTTCCCCAGTTGATCACCCAGCTGTCCAGTAGACTGAAGGGAGAGACAGTGTGAGGGACTTGTCATTGCCCTCATTGTCCTTGTCATCTACTCTTCTTGCTCCTTCACCCCCCACAATTACTAAACCCTAGAACACTTGCAGCCCTAAGTCTGGCACCACTACTTCAACCAAAAACAAAAGACTAAAACCCTGCTCAATCAAGTTCACAAATATCCCTGCAACAGTGGCTCTGTGAACCACTTTCTACTTTCTAGGGGATCTTGTCATACAGATACCCCTTACTTTTTGTTCTATAGCTTCTCCTCTAGAAGGATTATCTCCTATTTCCCCATCATTGCCATTTCCACTGCACAACTGACCTCTACTTCAAACCCCCACACCATCTATGTTCCTGGTACTATACAGTATAGTGTTTTCTTTACAAATGGTTTTGATTCATGGAATTGTAAAATGCCTCATGTGGAAAAGGACTTCAGGGATGGTCTGGTTCAACCTGCAGGTTTGACAATGAGGAAATAGGTCTGGAATGGTTAGAGACTTCTCTGAGGCCTACAAGGTCAAAGAGGAGCAAATCAGGATGCCAACAGTTTGGATGTGTCCACAAAGGCCCATGGGTTAAAAGCTTGGGCCCCAGGGCACTGCTCCTAGGAAGTGATGGATTCTTTAGGAGGCAGAACCTATAGGAGGTCTTTAGTACCCACAAAGGGCATTATAGGACTGTGTCCCTCTACCAATTCTTTCTTTCTCCTTTGCTTCTTGGTTACGAGGGGAGCAATTCTGCTCTACCACATGCTCCCAGCATGGTGTACAGCCTTGCTACAGGCCCAAAAGCAGGGGGACCAACTGGGGTCATGGACCAAAACCTCCAAAACTGGCTTACAATAAACCTTTTCTTTTTATAAATCAATTACCTTAAGGGTTTTTGTTTCATTTTGTTTTGGGGGAGTTTTTAAGTTTTTGTTTTTGTTTTTGCTGACCCAGGGGGTGGAACTCAGGGCCTGGACACTGTCTTTGAGCCTATCTAATGCTCAAGGCTAGTGCTCTACCACTTGAGCCACAGCACCACTTCTGCTTTTTCTGAGTAGTTTATTGGAGCTAAGAGTCTCAAGAACTTCCTTGCTTGGGCTGGCTTCAAACCATGATCTCAGATCTCAGCCTCCTGAGTAGCTAGGGTTACAGGTGTGAGCCACCAGTGCTCAGCTTACCTTAAGTTTTTATTGTAGTGACAGAACACTCAGTGATGCAAGGCCAAACATAGAGCTTCTGACTTATTTCGAGCTCTTTTACATCTTTTTAAAACAGCTTTAAAATAACACCCACAAACTTTAGTGTGCTTTGTGCTTTACAAAATACTTCCATGCGTATTATCTCACAGAATCATGAAAATCCCCAAGTAATAAATACGAAAGTTGAGTCTAAGAAAGATGGACTACTAAGAGAGAGGTCAAATTAGGGTGAGGGACAAGGTCCTAGGCCAGGAGCATCAAAGTAGGAGAGTCCTGTTTATGCTTACTGTTAGTTACTGAGAGCTTATTAGAATGATGCTGAGTGCTTCTGAGCAAGAGAGAAAACTTGAAGAACAAAGAAAATGTCAGGGGTTAATGGCTCACACTTGTTATCCTGGCTACTTAGGAGACTGAGATCTGAAGATCATGGTTCAAAACCAGCCCAGGCAATTGAACTCAAAGAAACTCTTATCTCCAAATAACTGTCAAAAAGCTGTAGGTATATTCTTCAATGAAATAGAAGAAGCAATCCAAAAATTCATATGGAACATTGAAAGACCCTAAATAGCAAAAACAATCCTTAGCAGAAAGAAGAGTGCTGGAGGAATATCGATACCAAATTTCAAACTCTACTACAAAGCCATAGTAATCAAAACACCTTGGTACTGACACAAGAACAGACCCGAGGACCAATGGAATAGAAGTGAAAACCCAGAAATGAGCCCACAGACCTACAGCCACCTAATATTCTATAAGGGAGCTAAAAAAATAGAATGGAAGAAACACCGCCTCTTCAGTAAATGGTGCTGGCAAAATTGGTTAATCACCTGTAGAAAACTAAAGCTAGATCCTTATATAGCACCCTGTACCAGAATCAACTTCAAATGGATCAAAGACCTCAAAGTCAAAGAAGACACCCTGAAAACATTACAGGAAGGAATAGGAGAAATCCTAGATCTCCTTGGCACAGGTCAAAATTTTCTTAATAGACACCGAGACACACAACAAATCAAAGAAAGGTTGGACAGATGGAATCTCATGAAATTGCAGAGCATCTGCATGGCAAAGGGCATAGCAAGCAAGATCAATAGAAAGCCCACGGATTGGAAGAAGATCTTCACTAGCCATACAACAGACAAGGGTCTCATATCTAAAATATACCTGAAACTCAAAAAATTAAATCCCCCAACAACAAATCCTCAAAGAAACAACTGCCCAATAAATAAGTGGGCTAAAGACTTAAAGAGAAACTTCTCTGAAGAAGAAATAAGAATGGCTAATAGACATATGAAGAAATGCTCAACTTCTCTAGCCATAAAAGAAATGCAAATCAAACAACACTGAGATTCTACCTCAGCCCAGTTAGAATGGCTATAATCAAGAACTCTAATAACAACAGATGCTGAGGGGATGTGGGCAGAAGGGAACCCTCTTGCATTGTTGGTGGGAATGTAAACTTGTTCAACCACTTTGGAAAGCAGTATGGAGGTTCCTCAAAAGACTCCACATAGAGCTCCCCTATGACCCAGCAATCCCACTTTTGGGCATTTACCCAAATGTTTACAAACAAGTCCACACTAAAGCTACCAGCACGACTATGTTTATTGCAGCACTATTTACTATAGCTAAGATATGGAACCAACCCAGATGCCCCTCAGTAGATGAATGGATCAAGAAAATGTGGTATATATACACAATGGAATTCTGTGCCCCCATCAGAAAGAATGACATTGCCCCATTTGTTAGGAAATGGAAAGGCTTGGAAAAAAATTATATTAAGCAAAGTAAGCCAGGCCCAAAGAAACATAGATCCCATGGTTTCCCTTATTTGCAATAAGTAATACATGTGTAGGGCAAGTAGAAAGGTCAAAAGCTATGTACATATGACCATATAAGATGATGTTAAGCGAAATGAACCCCAAGATAGGGACACAAATACTTTTTTTCTTTCTTGCTATTGTTTCTAACGTATTCATAATGTACCATGTGATTTTTTTTGTTCCTTTGTATGTTCCTCCCCCACAATATAACTCTTGTTTTCACTGTATTTGATGTCTGTGCCCTGCATCTTGTATATACACTTCTATAATTTGGGGAGGGGAAGGGAAAACCAAAATGCTTAAATAGGGATACAGGTTGACCCATTGTAACAATGAGATGTACAAGACACTATGTTGAAAATGAACTTTACAACTTTGACAGGGGTGGAGGAAAGGGGAGGTTGAGAAGGTGGGAGGAAAGGGATGGTAGGGGAAAAACAAAGGAGGAGGCACCAATGCTCCATAGGAAATGTACTCATTACCTTGCTCATGTAACTGTAACCCCTCTGTACAGTATTTTTACAATTAAAAACGTACAAAACAAAAACAAAATACAAAAAAAGCTGGAGGTAGAGCTTTAGCTGAAAGTGTAGAGCACTAGCCTTGAGCAAAATGCTAAGGGACAATGTCCAGGCCCTGAATTCAAGTACCAATACTAATGAGAAAAAAAAATAGTGAGGGGAGATAAAGAAAAGCAAAACAAACTTTATCAAGTGTATTATTTGGCCAAGGCCAGCTCAATGCCTTTATGGTAAAATATCACTGCTAGAAAATGCTTTCTAAAATTGGTTTGGGGTACAAGCTAATACATGATTCCACTGTAGTTTAAAAAAATTCAGGTGGTCTCTGCAGAGTTCGTTCTTAAAATATTTGAATTATACACTAATTGGATGATTTGAGCTGTACTTTAATAGCACCTTTCAAATTCAAAAACAAAAAATATACTAAGTAACACATTTGTTTCTTTTATGACAAATTTTCGCTTTGCAGTATGTGGAAGAGGATGTCTACTTCAGGGGAAATATATTTTGGAATGTATTGCATCCTGATGCTACAATTAGTTCTATTCTTGTTCTGAAAATGGAAAAGGGTCAGGGGCCCCACATAACTGACACTTAGCAGCAGCTGATGTGGGCTGGCACCCAATACTCAGACAGAAATGGCTCCCTCTTGACCTTAGAGCCCTACATAGCTGAGTTAACAGGACAGAACACTTATGCAAGAATAATTGTTTCCTCACTCTTCGATTTGCATTTGCTTTGAAGAGCTCACACAATTTCCCCCCTAAACAGTAGACCTATTATTGTCAACATTCCTTAGAGCATACTGGGTATAGTTAGGGACATGGTAACCCCTTCTAAGTATAAAAGGAAAAAAAAAACTGCCCTTACCTCAAATGCTAAATACCATAAGAATGGAGCTTATTTTCTTTTGTGAAAGTTGTAGTGTTAAGAGAAATCTTGTAGGTGCTTTAAGAGAAAGTCTAATGAAGCTATTAGGACTTTCTTAATATCATTATCTGTTGGAGAAGGGCCTATAATAATAAATCAAGCAAATAACAGTACTTGTGTCTCAGATAGCTAAGAAAGAATGGCCAGAATAGCAAGAATGTTCACGCAAAATGAACATCGCCCTCATACCATCAAATCTGAACAGTTCAGGACATCCTCTATTACTGCATTCCACCCAGTTCACACTCCCTGGCAGTTAAGCCACCCAAGTAGTGATTTGTGGATTCTGGCTTAGCTCAGTGTGAAGGCTGTGAGCCTGGTGGTATAGAGGAGTCAGTAAAATACCTACCCCACATATTTCTCATACCTACCCACAGACCCCAAGATTGTGGTTCACAAATAGACAGAAGGTTTCCAGTACATTGCCCTGGCCTAGGGGGGTTGTTGCATTCCTCAGAGTCAACTGAAATGTGGAGACTCTGAATCACCATCTCCAACATTGACTACACGAGCCAATGTTTAATCAGGTGGGATGATTTTGTGGAAGATGAGATGCCAACTCTAAAAAGCACGATTTCTGATTTTTTAAGGTACCAAATTACAAGTCTGTACACGAGACTTAAGACCAGTGAGAATTCTGTGACAGTAATGTTGATTCTCATGTTAGAATATTTTTATTTCTTGGAAGTTGTCTTTATATTTTAGATTCAGTTGAAAGCAAAAAAATAAAAATTTTAGGAATTCAAAGTAAGTAACTCCAGTCAAAAAGTCTAACCTCTGATTTCCTAACAAAATTAGTTCTATGTTAAGAACCTTTTATTTGCTACTAAATTCAAACAGGATGCTAATGCACAGTATAAGTGAGTAGGTTTATATTTTCAGGCAGTTTTTTACTCTAAAAGGGTATATTTTATAGCCAAATAGAATGGTAGAGGAATTAATTCCATTTGTACCATGATCATTATCTTGTGATAGCACGAGATAATACTAGATCGATTCTACATAGAAACCAGAAAGTTCTCTATCGTCTAGTATGTCTCTAAGATAAAGAGGACCACGGTAGCTGTATTAGTGAACTACAGTACTACAAACAATAAGTAATAAATGAAGTCTGGAAGTAGACAGTCTAGAAGTAGACAGTCTAGAAGATTGCTTACATAAAAGCAAACAACTAGACTGGTTTTTGTTGTTGTTATGTTTTAACTTATTTAAAATTGTTGTACATGAGGTTTCAATTCATGTGTACAATGCATCTTGATCAGCATCTCCCCTTCCATCATCCTCTCCCTACCTCCATGGACTAGTTTTTATAGATCATCTAAGTCTCTTTATTAATCTGTTAAAATAGAAACGAAATTACTAGCATGTAAATAATGGGCACTTCCCTGCATGAACCATGCCTTTAAGGCTCTGCCTTTGGCTCTGAGAAGTTAGAAGTCAAAAGGCCAACGCAAGAAACCAGTGATGTCACTTCCAACTGGAAAGCCCGTTTGCTTCTGACAGCGTTGTCATGTGAACCTTTGTTTCAAAATTGACTGCAAACAAACATTCTGAAAGGTTTCATAGCTGAACCATAAATGCCACCATTGCCGCACTATCATCAAGAAAAGACCCCAAGCAGAGCCTGTTGACAACTGCTCCAGGGTCTTAACACTCAGGAAGACACTTGGGCACAAGTGGCTCACACCTCTAATTGTAGCTACTCTGGAGGCCGAGATCTTGAGGATCATGATTCCAAACCATCCAGGGAGGGAAAGTTCATGAGACTTATCTCCAGTTAACTACCAAAAAGTGGAGCTGTGGCTCAAGTGGTAGAGCACTAGCTGCAAGTAAAAAGCTCAGAAACAAAACCTTGAGTTCCCTGAGAGCCTGAGAGCACAGGCCCTGAGTTTGAGCCCTTGGACTTACACACACACACACACACACACACACACACACACACTCACACACACACTCAGGAAAAGTAAGTTAAACTGAGATAGTTAAATCTCTTTTTTTTTAAGTAGTAAGGAATGATAGAGAGACAGAAGCACAGTTTTACTATATCCTGCAGTAGACTAGAATGCTAGAGCAGGAAAAAGTTTGAAATACAAGGAAAACATATTTGAATATCAGAAAAATCTGGGATTTTTTTAACTTAACAAAAGAAATAGGATATAGCATATAATGTATCATGTTTCTGGGAAAATTCAAGTTTTTGAATGCTGTAAACATCAGTTATTCATTGAATTGTTATATCGGGATATGCTTAGACCCATCTCAGACACTTTAAAAGAGCTGGGCATAATGGTATGTGCCTTTTATCCTGGAAATACAGAGGCAGAAGGAGAAGGGTCACAGTCTGAGGCTTCCCAGGGAGCAAAAGTGAGACACTACTTGAAAAACAAAGCATGATAGCATACATGCCTAACAACAGCAAGGCCCTGACTACAAACCCAGTATCATTTTTAAAAAATGGTTTTAGATCCCTAAGTCATAGGCTCAGTATGGTAGAGCATGTGCTTAGTATGCACGAGGCCCTGGGTTTAATCTCTAGCACTGAAAAACAAGGGGAAAAAAAGAAAGAAAAGGAGAGAGGGAAATTCATAACTCAAAATATCGAGAAGCATGTTACTCTGATTTCTAGATATTACAGATTAGCAGAGCTAGGAAGACATTAAAGATAATTACCTTCAATTCATATTTATAGACAAGTTTCCTAAAACCCAGACAGGTTAAAGGTCACACAGAGGCAAGATAAAAAACTAGAGTCTCCTTGGCTCTTAATTTTACTTACTGAATCCTGATTAAAATTTTAAATGACACTAATGCAAAACAAAGAAAAAAGAAAAAAAAAGAATGGAGTTTGACGTCAGTAATCATCCCTTGTATAGTTTGTTATCATAGGTCATTTTTTAAATAGACAATCAGAACAATAGAGAACCATAATCTCACCCCAAAAAGGATGCTTTCAACAACAAGAAGAAAATTGTGTCATGCTTTTACTCTAAAGTATCAAGTGTACTGTCTAGATTTCTCATTTCCCCTTATCACTATATCCTAAATTAGAAGCAATTCCTTTCTTGCAATAAAACACTCTTTAGCAGGTTTGTAACCAGGTTTACAAACAACCCTCAGAGACAAATTTCTACAGACTGTCATACAATGGATTAATATGTCTGATTCAGGCATTCCACAATGCATGCACATACACAAGCATCATGGTAAGTTGGGTATGTTGGTGCACTCCTATAGTCCCTTCTACTGAGGAGATAGTTTATGGCAGGAGGATCATTTGAATCCAGGACTTCAGGACCAATCTGAGCCATATAGTGAGACCCAGATCTCATAAACAACAATAATATACCTTACATGTCACATAATATTTTTGTCAAAGAAATTTTAAAAGTAAAAACACTTCTGGCCAGGCATGATGGTTCAGGAAACAGAGGCAGGAGAATTGTGAGTTTCAGACATAATGAGACCAAATAGAAATAGTTTTACATTCTTACTCAGAAGCGACACACAATTCTGCTTGCAAATCATTGCTTAAACTGTCATACAAGCTCTGATTCAACCACTTGGGGAGTCAGAAAATACATATCAGAAGATAGAAATGGAGAACGATTTGAAAAGTGATACAAATAACTACCTCAACTCACACTTCTAAAACATGAAAAAAAACGATGGTAGACTTTCTCTTGTTGGACACACAGCAGGTAATTAAGTACCTAAATTTTTAATCCTAAAATACAAGCTAAAGAGGCTGTCACTAAGAACCACCAACCTTTAGCAAAGCCTTTGTTCAATCACCAGCTGATGACCTCAGCAAGTCCATTTATAAAATAATGTCATTTCTTCCTGGCCTATTGATTATAATCCTGCACAGGAATAGTGGCACATACCTGTAATGCCTGCTACAGAGACAGGATCCACCCTGGTTCAGGCAAAAACAAGAGACCCTTTCTAAAAATAAATGAAAAGCACAAAGACTTGGGGGAGAGGGTGGCTCCAGTGGTAAAAGTGCTTGCTTAGAAAGTGCAAGGCCCTGATTTCAATCCCGTGTCACAAAAACAGTTCTAAATGGGGCACCAGTAGTACCAGTGGCCCATGCTTGTAATCCTGTCTACTCAGGAGGCTGAAATCAGAAAAACCGTGGTTCAACTCCAACTGGGTAGGAACATCTATAAGACTCTAGTTAACCACCAAAAAGCCAAAAGTGGAGCAGTGGCTTAAGTGGTAGAGCACCAACTTTGAGTGAAAAAGTTAAGGTACAGCACCCAAGCCCTGCCTTCAAGCTCCAGTACTGGCACAAAAAATAATTTTAAAAACATAACTTGTAATTTAGAAGGAGCCATAATCCTGACTTACCTGAATTTAGGAGTATGTAGAAAAGAAGCCTTCACTAGTTGAAATAGTAATGCTAGAATCAAGATTTTTTTTTCTTAAAAAGAACATTCAAATATCTTAATTTCAAAAAGACCCCACAAAAATAATGATTATCTGCCGGTTGTAGGGTTTTTGCTTTTGTTTTGATTTGTTTTGTTGTATTTAATAGTAATAGAAATAGAAAACTGTAGTTTTGCTTAAGGAATTATAGCGTGTAGCTTGTAGCTTGTATAATGCTCCAACATCTAGAACTAGTTCTTCTAGTCAAAACAAAAGTTTTCTGCTCATCCTGGACTTGTCTTTGCATTACCATGTTTAGATGTACAACCTCTTCGTTATTTGTGTCTCTCTGCTTCTATTCGTTGCTTTTCTTATGGGCTGACAGAATTCTAAATTCTATGAGGCAATAATACAGCATTGTGTCATTGCTTTATAAGAACCAACTTTTAACAGCTTAACCCAAACTGAAATTATTCTCCCCAATCAGTTGAGATATAGACACTCCTTATCGTTCAGACTAATTGTCACTTAAAAATTATGTTCTATAACATAAAAAGAAAATAGTGGAAATTATTCTTTGAGAAAGGAAAATATGAAATTTGAAATATGGCTTCCTTTGAAAAAGTTCGCATTTATCATCTAAAGAAAGGAAAATTATGAAGCAAGTCATTTAAACTCCAAATATATAATTCAGATCCCATGTTACTAAATATTTTGGCCATTAAGGTACAATAACTTTGAGAGCAAAATGAAATAAGAAAGACTCCTGGCTAGTTACTTAACTAAGTAGATGGTCAGAACTAAGGTTAAAATTAACTATACTCTCTTCTACAAATGATAGATTTCTCTATGGGAATTCTCTTCAACACAAGGAAAGAATATTCTTGCTTTCTTTCCAGTTGTCTACAGAGTCTGCTTTGTTGAAAAAAATAAACCTTTATATTTGACTGTACCTCAATATTTGTCTACAATGTTGCCAAAAAGTGAACATGTCCAGGGAAGGAGACAATTCCAGGTCAAAAATTCTATGTACGGCTCATTATTTCAGAGATGTGTGTGTGTGTGTGTGTGTGTGTAAAATATCAACTTAGTTCATAAAAATTATTTCCTGCCTAGGACTCAGTCTTTGTCCTGTGAACACTGGGCTTTGTAGCCTTGTACCCAGCAGATCAGTCTGTTGTCTCCTGGCTGCAGCTGTTTACAGAGAACTTGGATCATTATAATTAAAGAGCTTCTCACAATCTCTGAACCCAAAACACATAAAGCATTGTTCATTCTTCAACATCACAGAAAAACAGAGATTTGCTTTGAAAATAAAGGTCTACCTAAAGCCTCAAGCCATCAAGTCAGAAAGCAAATTATAGCTTGATGGTAGTGAAATATGAACTCAGAAGAAAAAAAATTAGAGAAATGGAATCATATTAAGGCTTACATTTTTAACTACCTATGTTAACCAAGGCAATCTTAAATTAGACACATTTTCCTTCCTTCCAAGAAGACTCTCTCATCTATACAATTAAAGGGTTAGTCTACAAAATGATTCCTAACCAAAAGAGTATGTTAGATTACCTAGGGGACTTTGCCAAACACACATGCCCATCCACACTCAGAACTACTAAATTAGAAGGCTTCTTGAAAATATTCCACAAGAAGATTCTGATATATGTCTAGAGTTCACAAATGCTAAATACCTGAAGTCCCATCCAGCTCTAAGTGTCACAGGAATACATGGAGCCAATGAGAAGAGAGATCTATATATTCAATCAATAAGAATCTGTAAGCAATAGTAATGTATTGATTACACAGTGGTTTTATAGTGAATTAAGACCCACATGTAGGAGGCTGGGAAGGAGGCTCAGTGGTAGAGTGCTTGCCTCATATGCATGAGGCCCTGGGTTCGATTCCTCAGCACCACATAAAGAGAAAAGGCCAGAAGTGGCGCTGTGGCTCAAGTGGTAGAGGGCTAGCCTTGAACTGAAGAGCTCAGGGACAGTGCCTAGGCCCAGAGTTCAAGCCCCATGACTGACAATAACAACAAAAAAAGAGACCCACATGTAATCACCATATTGTTGTGTAGTGATTAGGAAGGAAGGCTTTTATATTAGACTTGTTTCATGAATGGCATTGTATAGAAAGGAGAATGGGCTCTCACCAAATTTTCCATGTTTCAAAGTCTATAAGGCCTCTTTGGGAACTGATGTTTCTATTGTGTCTGAGTTGGCTAATACCATACCCTTGTGATGGAGGTCAGCTTGCTCATTGAATGTCCACTGCCTAGGGCTCAGCTAGCAACAGACCCAGATCTGTTCAGAATTCAGATATTCAGATATCCTTCTTTCAACCTAGTATAATCCTAGTATACATCAAAGAACACACAGACATAAAATATAGATGAGACTATTTATTATATAGAGAAAAGACTACATTATATAACTAATATATATCTAATAGTATATAAAAATAGACCATATATGTGGGAAAGTCTTTTTTACTTTCAATTGTTCCACAGTTTTACTTTATGTACATTGCAGATGATTTTGACAAATGTTGATTTTGAAATTTCTGACTTAGGAGGGAGGGAACAAGTGGGAAAAAGGGAACAGCTGATGCTATGCAAAACAAAAGAAATGTGCATATCACCCAATGTGGAAGAAATAACTGTATTGCAAAGCCCATAGAACTCATGAATGTCATAGACCACAAGAAACAATTTGCTCCATGAAAGTTAGAATGTGTTTGTGACTTTAACTAAGCTTCACTATCCCACAATACTATGAAATTTGGGGAATTATGTAACCACTTAATCACAATAAAAAATTTGAAAACATTTTAAAAAAGAAACTTTTGACCTATATACTAAGACTAATAAATGAGAATCTTAAACAGCTGTTTAGTGAGTATAAAATGAAATTTTGAATTATCTAGTTTTTTTGCTTTATACTCACTAAGCAATTGAGATAAATAAAAAATAGTTGGAACTAACCAAAACTATAATGATTATTCAACAAGCCAGGAATAATACTTATGAATAAGTATGAATAAAACCTGGAACTATAATTAGCCTGAAATACACAGTACCTGTCTTTTAAGTATATGATTTCAGTAAGGCATTAAGAAAGGAATCTAAATTCATAGGAAGACTCAATATTTTAAATATGTAAACTCTCTCCAAATTAATCTACACATTCTATGTAATTTCGGTAAAACTTAAGACTTTGGAAGGAAGGTCACAAACTGGATTTAAAGCCTTCTAGTCAGTAAAGCATGCTATACCAATGAGAAGCATACCCCCCCTTCCCACCACATCCCAAACCTTTTTCTTCTAATATGCACAAGTCCTAAATAAATAAATACTTCAATCACTATCAAGTTAGAAACTGAACACCAAATAGAATTGTAACAATAAGGTCTTCACCTTGAGGTGTAGGGCTTGCAAAACACTTGAAGCTAGGCTTAAGCACCTTAAATAAAGCCATGAGAAGAAAGGGATGGACACACACACACACACACACACACATCACACGCGCACATGTAGTTGTTGGGTCTTCAAACTTGAACTGAATTGTACCATCAGCTTTCCTGGTTCCCAAATTAGTGATCAGTAGATCAGTGGCTTTTTTTTTTTTGGCCAGTCCTGGGGCTTGAGCTCAGGGCCTGGGCACTGTCCCTGAGTTGCTTTTGCTCAAGGCTAGCACTCTACCACTTGAACCACAGTACCACATCCAGCTTTTTCTCTTTATGTGGTACTGAGGAATTGAACCCAGGGCTTCATTGCATGCTAGGCAAGCACTCTAGCGCTAAGCCACATTCCCAGCCCAAGATCAGTGGATTTCTTAGAATCCATAACTGTGAATCCATTCCCATAATAAATCCCCTAATACATAGCTATGCATAGCCATATTTTCTTTCTCAGGAGAATGCTGACTTTAAATTTATTACATGAGGACTGGTTCTTCCCTTGTCCCTTCATAACTGTCATGACTTTTCTGATCAAGTCACTCCAAGCCCAAAGTATCTATCTCAAGACTGTTACCAATGTGTCTAATCTAAAATGTCTCTGAAAATTCTTCCAACTTCATGCAAAGTTGAAGTTCTTCCCCTCCTTTGGCTATGGCCATCCAACCACTGGCCACTTGTTTCCAGGAAAGGAAGGCATGGAAAAGTTGCTCTTTCCAAAATGCTCATTTCCTCAACACTTATTTCTGATACCTATCCTTCATTCTTGGCCATGAAATGAGAAGAAATGGCAGCAGGAAATACACCTATGACTAAGACACAGGAAATGATCCAAGAAAGGCTGGTTATCTGTGGACTTGTTGGGTATTGGCTGGGGGAGGGAACAGGGCAGGGGGGTAGGTAGAAGTGGAGGTGGTTTGCTGGGGATAGATCCCAAGGCCTCACACATGCACAGGAAGCTATCTACCACTGAGAGATACCCTCAGCCCTTCGTGGGCCTGTAAAGCTGACTTTTTCTCTTGAGTCACATGTAGGATATTGGTAGGGATAGGATAGGAGATTGGGCGGTGGAGAACTTACGAATTCACTTCCATCACTGGGAGTGCTCATCTGCTTATCCTTTTCAAATGGTCATTCATAGTTCTTTCTTCAGTTTACCCTGCTGTGGTACAGGGTGGTCCCTCACACATGACCTGAAATACCCTCAGGACAGTTTACACCGTAGCTTGTTCTACCTTTGGTTCCTGGAAAAGACCTTGCACTGTATGCTCTCCCATGCCATGGTACTAATATCTCTATTGCTTCACCAGCACAAGAGCCAGCAGCTGCTCTCTTGTTCTGTAAGGGTGTCATTCACTCTTGTTCTTTAGGTTTCTCCAGCATAAATCCTTCAAAGGGTATGCAAAACAACAGTCTGAATGATCTACATGAATCGCTTTTCTTTAGACTCGAAGAGATAAGTATCTCACATCCGTCTCATGGTAGCCAAGAAAGGGGGGAAACCCAAGCCCACCACCAACTCTTTCAAAAATCATATTCCAATCATTATTGTTTTGGCTTCTCCAACCTCTTTTATCTACTATAGTCAGACATAGAGCTAACCCGGTTTTTGTTTGGTTTTGGTTTTGTTTTGGGTCGTGGGTCTTGAACTCTGGGCCTGCGTGCTGTCCCTCAGCTCTTCAGCTCAAGGCTAGTGCTCTACCACAGCACCACTTCTGGTTTTCTGGTGGTTTACTGGAGATAAGAGTCTCACTGTCTTTCCTGCCTGGGCTGGCTTTGAACCGCGATCCTGAGATCTTAGCCCCCTGAGTAGCTAGGATTACAGGCATGAGCCACCAGCACCCGGCCTAACCTGGTTTTTGAACAACAGTAACTATTCCCCTGTGCTTTTTTTCAAGTCTGCATTGTGTTCTTACTTCCCTTTGGAATGTGGCCAAAGTCTTGGGCCAAAGCTAACACGGAAACTAAGAAATTCCCACTCTAGCATTCCACGTACATTCATATGTCTTATCAGCTGGTTCATTTTCTTTTTAAGTTTAAAAAACAACAGTATGTATTCTATTGGTTCAAAACCACCTAAAAGTAATTGTTTTTAATCTCCTAATAGTTAAATAGAAGTTCAGTTCCCTAGTCCAAAAATCCAAAAATGCTCCAAAATCTGAACCTGTTTGAGATCAACCTAGCACCTCAAGTAGAAAAATTCCAAACACAGTCAAAACAGAGGTGCAGTAAAAATACTATAAAAAGCTGGGCATTGGTGACTCACTAATGGTGGCTCACACCTGTAAACCTAGCTACTCAGGAGACCGAGATCTGAAGATTGCAGTTCAAAGCCAGCCCAGTAAGAAAAGTCTGAGAGACTTTTATCTCCAATAAAACTACCCAGAAAAAGCCAGAAATGGCACTGTGGCACAAGTGGTAGAGTGCTAGCCTTAAATACAAAGAGGCTTGGGGACAGCGCCCAGGCTCAGACTTTAAGTCCCAGGACCACCAAAAACAAACAAACAAAAAACTGTAGGAAAAATACTTTCAGGCTATGTGTTTAAAGTGGATATGAGACCTAAATGAATTTTGCGTCCCATCACCAAGATAACTTATTATATATATACAAATATTCCCAAATCCAGGTAATGGCTACAGTACTCCACTGATTCCAGAAAATAAAGTTTAAATGTCAAGCTTGAAGAAGAGTAATGCCAATGAACTAGAGATACGGAAGTGGGCTAGGAGCTCTATTAGAACTCTATAGGCTCAGGACTCACAGTCTGAATCCAAGTCCCTTCACTATCTGCCCTGTAGCACACTGGACTGAAGTTTGGCTCTTCATTCTCCACGCCATGCTTTCTTTTCCATGACAACAGTCTGTAGACCACAATCACCCAGGAATTATCTTGGCCCCTTCCCTCTGTCAGCTGACATGTCCAATCAGTCACCAAATCCTACTAACATTATTTATATGTGATCTCTCCCATATCTCGCCCTTCCTCCCATCTCCTCTGCTTCTGCTTTCATTAACATCCTTACTAATTTGGACCCATGTTTGTTTGGGGGATTTTTTGATTGTTTTTGGTGTCAGTCTTGGTACTTGAACTCAGAGCCTAGATGCTATTCCTGAGCTACTTTTTAGCTCATGGCTAGTGCTCTACCACTTGAGCCACAGCATCATTTCCAGTTTTTGTGGGGGTTTTGGGTGGTTAATTGGTGATAAAAAGTCTCATAAGCTGGGATCTGAGGATTACAGTTCAAAGCTAACCTTGGCAGGAAAGTCTGTGAGACTCATCTCCAATTAACCACCAGAAAACCAGAAGTGGTAGAGTGCTTGCCTTGAGCTGAAGAGCTCAGGGATGGCACTCAGACCCAGAGTTCAAGCCCCACGGCTGGAGGAAAAAAAAAGTCTCACAAAACCTTCTTGCCTGGACTGGCTTCAAACTGCAATGCTCAGATCTCAACCTTCTGAGCTGCTAGGATTACAGATATGACCCATCAGCATCCAGCTTAGACCCATGCTTTTTTAGGATAGTAGAGTGAGCTATGCTTATAAACGACTCAAAAGAATCAATAGAAAAGGAGAGGCTGAAAATGTCTATGATTGAAGACAACCGAAGCCAGAATCCTCAAAAAGAAAGAGAAATTAAAACTTAAGCCTAGGGAGAAAAAGAAAATTCTTAAAAAGAAAAAGGAAATTTTTACTGAGATACCATCTCATGAATTTAATTCAGTCAATATTTTAATGTTAATATTTTCTTTCTTTTCTCAAATAAGATGTTACAGAGTAGGTATTTTAATATGTTTAACTGAAAAAAAAATCAAATTGGTAATGTCCAGTCTCTAAATGTTTTTGAAATTTTCCATTCATTCACATCTAAATCCTATTCTACAATCTGCTAGCTGACTCTGCCTCTGCCTTTCTTTTCCTCCTTCTCCTCCTCCCCCCCCACATCTTCTCTCTTCTCCCTCTGTCCCTCTCCTATCTTTTCCCTTTCTCCTAAACAAGAAACTTCTCATTTTGGTTCTTTACATGTTCCTGTCTTCCTTACACTGACCAATTATTCCACTACAGTCTCCCATTTTCATCTCTCTACAGAAATTGCCCGTGGCTGAGGTCATACTAAGTTCCCGAAGATCACACACAGTGGAAAGTTCTTTGCCCTCACGATAAACTATGACATTTTTTTTCATCTTCAATTCCCTAATTTTAGTCTCTCCTATACTCCGGCCACTCCTCATCTCTGTTGACTTTTCATTGTTGTTTATTGCTGCAGGCCTCCTCATGTATGGGTCCTGTCTGGGATCTATGTTCTGACAATTCCTGTATTAGCATCTCATGTAATCTTCACAGCTCTAGAATATTAGCTCCTTCACCAGCAGTTTGGAAAGCAGGCTTTCCAAGTGAAGCATTCAATCCACAATCTTCTGAAGCCTAAAGTCATGGTCCTTCAATGCTAAAATGATGGTTTTTAAGGATTTAAGAAGATAATAAAAAAGCGTGAAAAGTGAGTGTTCTGGTTTGCATTCCTTGAGAGTCCATTGTATTTAGAGCCGTGTTTCTTGGGGTGGCTCTCTGGGGAGGCAGTAGGATCTTTGGAAGGTGGGATCTAGTTGGAAATCGTTATATCACTGCGGGGACGTAACCTCTCAGTAGTTCTCCTGAGACCCCTTAAGTTCTTTTGAAAGGATTTGTATAAGCTTGGCAGAGCACTGGTGGAGCACACCTGTAGTCCTAGCTACTCAGGAAGCTGATATCTGAGGACTGGGGTTTGAAGCCAGCCTGGGCAGGAAAGTCTGTGAGACTCCTCTCTCCTATAAACTACTCAGAAAAAGCAGAAGTGGCACTGTGGCTCAATTGGTAAAATGCTAGCCTTGAGAAAAAGATTCTCTGGGACAGTGCCCAGGCCATGAGTTCAAGCCCCAGAAAGAAAGCCCCCAGAAAGAAAGAAAGTAAATTCTTATAAAGTAACACTGTTCTGGTTTATAATTGCTCTGACACGGCAATACTAACAAGACAGAATTTCTAAAAAGTCTTGAAGGAAACATTACTCAGTATAAATTTTTTTTTAATTTAAAAACTTACTTTTGAGAGCAGCCAGAATATGAAAATTAGTGATATTAGTGATGTCTTCTGAATCACCCGAAATGTCACAACACTATAAAGAAAATTTATTTTTACAGTCATTTATTTGTTTTTAAAGTTATTTTTAAAGCATTGTTAAAGTGATCAGGATTGGGGGGATCTCAAGAGATAGGAGGAGCATCAAGGAATAGATCATCTAAACAATAACCCTTAATTAAGTAAAGTTTTGAGGGCAAGAATGTCCAATCTGCTATTTCAGATAAAATCTCTAGAGAAGGAACAGGCTAGCCACTGCAGAACTATTAGCTCATTTACTAAGTGTTGCTCTTTACCCACACTAACTTGTGTTATGTGTCCTCACCACTTTTTATAATGAAAACCCAGAATGTTCTTATAGTAATTTATTGCCTTTGTAAATGACCTTCATTGTCTTTAATGTTACATTTTGAGTTTCTTTGGAAATCTGAGATGTACCACATTCTTTTTTGGGGGGGAGGGGAGGTCCTATCGTGGGGCCTGAACTCTGGGCCTGGGCACTGTCCCTCGGCTCTTCAGCTCAAGGCTAGCACTCCACCACTTGAGCCACAGCGCCACTTCCGGCATTTTTCTTTTTGCTTATGTGGTGCTGAGGAATCGAGCCAAGGGCCTCAGGCATGCAAGGCCAGCGCTCTACCACTGAGCCACCTTCCCAGCCCCCATTGCCACATTCTTGAACTCGCATATAAATTCATTTCAAGTGAACAAAATCCTCATTACAATAAGAATGGAAGGATATAAAATGTAATGTCTATTCTCAAAGTTGGGATTATGGCAAACTGCCAGGTTCTGGTGACTTATGCTTGTAATCCTAGCTAATCAGGAGGCTAAGATCTGAGGATAGTGGTTCAAAGCCAGCCTGGGCAGGAATGTCTGTGAAACTCGTATCTCCAAGTAACCACCAGAAAACCAGAAGTGACACTGTAGCTCAAATGGTAGAGCACTTATCTTGAGCTGAGGAGCTCAGGGACAGTATCCAGCCCAGAGTTCAAGCCCCACCACACACACACACAGACACACACACACACACACCACGAACCTCAATACTCATCAATTGGAAGAAATGATTAAAATCTAGATGACTTCTACAGTGTCTCCCAATTTTAGTACTCCCTATTATTTCTACATAGTTGAATCCATGGGAAAATAACCTGGCACTGAGAAATAAGGCCATTTGTGATGAAGGCTGCGCTAAGGTTACTCTCTTCGAAGCCAAGGGTATTTCTTAGAATACTGAGCTAAAAATGTAACTGCATTCTGCAACCTATGCAAACATGTTCTAATTGATGGGAGGGCAAAAAAATTCAATCCCAAGTGCCAGCAGACCTTCTGTGAGTTAGCGTGGCAGAGGGAGTATGGGGTCACTGGAGCATCAAGTTACAGACTAAATTAAAGGTCTGCAGAACAGTGGCAGGGTCTAATCATCTACTCTTCCAGAGCTGCATCTTCCACTCTTACCCACAAAACACTGTTCGGCCAGGCTGGACATGGCAGCCTAGGGACTTTAAACAGCTTTCTTTTTCTTTTTTAATGAAAGACTTTTTTCTTTTTTTAATGAAAGACTTCTGCCAGGCATTGGTGACACATGTCTGTAATCTTAACTATTCAGGAGGCTGACATCTGAGGATGGTGGTTTAAAACCAGCCTAGGCAAGAAAGTCCATGAGACTCCTATTTCCAATTAATCACCAGAAAACCAAAGTAGAGGAATGGCTCAAGTGGTGGAGGGCCAGTTTTGAGCCAAAAACAAAAAAAAGCAAAAAACAAAACAGCAATAGCAACAACAACAACAACAAAAAAGCTAAGGAACAGCACTCAGACTCTGAGTTCAAGCCCTAATACCAGCATTTTTTTTTTTTTAATTTTTTTGAGGGGGTCCGGTGGTGGTGCCTGAACTCTGGGCCTGGGCGCTGTCCCTCAGCTCTTCAGCTCAAGGCTAGCACTCTACCACTTGAGGCACAGCGCCACTTTCGGCTTTTTTCTTTTTGCTTATGTGGTGCTGAGGAATGGAACCCAGAGCCTCAGGCATGTAAGGCAAGCGCTCTATCACTGAGCCAACTTCCCAGCCCCATTAAAAAAAATTTTTTTTTAAGGCAAAGAATGTGGCTTAGTGGTAGAATGCTTGCCTATTATGCATGAGGCCCTGGGTTTGGTACCACATAAACACACAAAAAAAAATAAAATATTTGAAAAATTAAAAAATTACTTCTAGTTCCATATAGATCTTCATGGAATTATTTCCCTGAAGCTCTTAGTTCTGTCATATTAAAATTTCCATGAAAAAGTAATCAAAACCTAATGTTTACAGCATTCTGCCACAGAGAAAAATATTGTGGGTTTCTGTTCCTATTAAAAACATGTGTCACATATATATAATTATGGAAGCCACAGATCCACACATACACACAAAAACCTTAGGAAAATAATGATAATAATTCTGCCTAAACCAACAAAATTTGTAACATAGCATTGTGTTCTGTTCATCACTACTCCCATTTAAACCAATGCTTTGCAAAGCTCAGCAAGCAAAAGCAATGAATCTTTCTGCATATTTTATGGTGTAGGCTGCAAATACTAGATCTATAAGGGATGAATTAAGGTCACTTTTAAAATTCAAAAGTAATTCCTAGACTGGTTGGGCTGAATCATGAGCATCTGCACTGTTTTCCTAGGGGAAGGTTAATTTTAGAAAGAAGAAAAAGTTTGCCAGGAACACAATCACATTGGCTCAATATCTAGACAGTGAATCTTTTCTTAAAAGTTCAAAAGGTTTTTAAATCTCTAGCTTGTATTTAATATCCTTGAAAGAAGGTACTGAATATCCTCCTTATTTCATCGCAAGCATCTTGTTTCACAAAAAGAAACACGTTCTTTAATATTATACCTCTTACAGTATTTTTCAAATTTAGTCATTTGCTTCCATCACTCAAATGACACAAGAATATCTATCTTTATTCCCACCTGGTGGTTTAATAAGTATTAGAATGACTCAGGTACATAGATATACATGAAAAGTGGTGGACTACATCAACGATAAAGTTCAAGGTGGAGAAACATTTAGTATTCATGCAAATACAATATCATTTAAAGCCTCTCTTATCCAATTCAGGGAAGAAGAACTTGCTTCACATAACTTGGAACATAAACAGGTTCTAAATTAATTTCTATGCCAGTCTTCCTTTCCGTGCCTGAAGGTAATTGTCCATTTATGTCCTTAGTACTAAAGTGAGCAACAGGTAAATGGGGCCACAGCCTGCATTCCAGCATCCACAGAAGGTGCAGCGAGCTGTAAAGGAAGATTTTCAGATTCCCAGCGGAATAGGCCTCAGCCCTTTCTAGCTGCTGGAATGCCTACAAAGGAATTCTTACATTTTCAATTAATACCTGTAATCAATTCTCATAGAAGTAGGGGATTTCTCCCATCCTATATCCGAAGTTTCAAATGAACGTTAAACTTCCCTTCTCCAAAATAGTCTCCAAGCCAGTAATACCATGCTTAGTTGGTCAGCTCCAAGAGAGCTGCCCTTTTCCCAAGAGGACTTTGCAGAAATTTTCAAGTGCGTTATTGGGGGAGGGAGGAGAATGCAATCACCTGAGGGGCTTGTGAAATATTCCACACGTGAGTGAGTGTGTAAATATGCACCCCAGATCTGAGGGGTAGGGCTGGGGGGGGGGGGTTCTCCCTAGCCCTTGCATAAGAGCTATTGCCTTAAGCTGTGACCAAGTCTTAATCGTGCTGTAAACCTATTACAGTGTTTAAGGGGGGGGGGGGGGAGGGGTGTTAGGTCTGATGTTGACACAGAGGATAAGGTGGTGCATTCACCTTTTTCATGAGACAGTACTCTTCCCAAAGTTAGGATAGTAACGGAATGGAAGTTGGGGGGAGGAGGGGGTAGAGAGATGTTCTAGACTAAGTTGCAACGTTTCCCCCAGCAAATGACTGCAGACCCCAGGAGAAAGCAGCCGCCTCACACCTAGGGAGGGTGGAGGACCTCCTGCCCCCCCCTTCCCGACACCCCCATCCCCCCTTAAAAACCATCCCAGGTGTGGGTCTGGAGCCGCCCCCAGGGAAGCAGAGCAAGTGAGAGGCGGAGAGGAGGAGGGGGTCCCCCTGGCCTCTGCCGGCCGCCCCGGCGGGGCTTCAAGACCGGCGGGAGAGCTCCGGGGAGGGAGAAGATGGGGTGCCAGGCAGACGGAGGCCGACTCGACGCCGCCGCCGAGCCCTGCGGGGGCGCGGGCAGCTGGGCCGGGGCGTGGATGGCACCGCCGCGCGCCCCTCCTTACCTGAAGCCGGAGGTCCGAGTCCCCCGCCGCGAGCCGAGCCTGGGGAGGCGCGGCGCTCCCCGCTCCCCCGCAGCTTCTGCCTGCTGGCCGATCTCCTTAGCTACCCGCAGCACCTCGGCGCACCCGCCCCCCCCCCCCCCCCCCGCCCGTCTCCTCCGGGCCTCGGGAGCCGCACCCCTCGCGGCTGGCCCTGAGCCCCGCTCCCCTCTCCCCACCCCGCCCCGGCGCTGGCCTCTCCTCTCCGCCGCCCGCGGAATCCCCGCAGCTCCGCGGCCCTTCTCTGCCGCCTGCGGCTGGCCCGGGTCCGGCGCGCGCGCGCGCCCCCCCTCCCCGCCCCTCCCCGCCCCAGACGCGCTCTCTCTCTCCAGAGGAGAAATTCAGACGCGGGCAACTTCAGAACACCACCACCACCACCCCCCCTTGAAAAACAAACATCTCCGATCTGCTCCGGGAGGGTGCTGGACAGCCCACCCCCGGCCTCCACCCTGGTGTCCGGACGGCGCCACCCGAGGCTGGAGGGATGCGCGGGTTAGGGAGAGCGATTCTGCGGCCAGTCACTTACAACGCCCCCCCACCCCACACACATCCCCCCCCCAAAATAAACCTACCATGTTTTTTCTCTGTGTTTGGTTTTAAATGCAGACATCCCCACTGCTCACCCCGAGGTGGCCAGGACGTTCGATTGGCCTGGGAGGGGTGCGTTCAAGCTGCCCACGACCCTCCGAGTCTCTCTCCCCAGTGCCTGCGGGCACCTGCCACCTGTCAGGGCCCTGAGTCCAGCCAGAAGCGGTGGATTACACATCCAGGTTTCGGGTCCTGAGCATGCTCAGAGTCTCCTTTCGCTTCGGGGAGACCTAGTTCTGAAGCTGGAATTCCGGGAAGGTGCAAGTACGTGGATGTGTTCAAAGAAGAGAGTTCCGATGGAGATGGCAGAAAGGCAGAGGTGATTGAATAACAAAGATGATGCTGGGAAGGGATCCGGGGGAAACAGCCACGGTGACCGGGCAGAGCTGGGAGTGGCCCGAATCCCCTCCTCCCCCCCATCCCCATGTGGAAGGTGAATTACTGAAGGGTACTACGTACTTCGTCATTCATTCACCTGTGAATATACTGTGTATTTATAGGGTAGGTTCGAGGCCTTTTACGTTTATAATCGGCCATGTTATAGCCTAAAGGCTGATGGGAATTAATTTCTTAACCAGTTTATAGCAGAGCCCGGGAAAAAAATACAAATACCTATTGAGATTCTTTATGAATCCATTGTCCTTTGTTTTCCCGAATTTATCAAACCAGCTTCAAACGGGAGCACTTTTTTTAAAAAAAGAAAAAAAAATGGTACCGTCAGATTTCTCTGTGTGTGTGTCTTTTTAAAAATGTATTTTCTGGTCGGTTGTGGGGCTTTGAACTGAGAGCCTAGGTGCTGTCCCTGAGATTTTTCTCACAAGCCAGAGCACACCACCAGTTTGAGGGACAGCCCTACTTCCCGTTTTCTGGTGATTAATTGGCCTTAAGAGTCTCACGGACTTTCCTGCCCAGGGTTGGCTTCTAACAGCAACCCTAAAATCTCAGCCTCTTGAGTAGCTAGGATTATAGGCATCCAATATCCAGATTACCAGCATCCAGCTCAGATTTCTTCATTGGTCAGAAAGTAGATATTGGAAAATAAATCAGATAATTACTGGAGCGAGGTGCTGGGGATAGAAGAGCTACCAAGAGGGGTGGTGTCCCTGTCCAAGTGACTCTAAGTAGGGCGTAAATGAGTGAACAGGCTGTTTCTATGGTTGGTCTAGTGGAGGGTACCCTCAAAGAGGGCAGTATACATGAGATTTAAAGGGTGAGGGTAATTTGGCCTGGAGCAAGAGTAGAAGGAGAAAGCTTTACAGTAAAGCAGAATGACACAGAGAAACCTAAAAGCCAGATAGAGTTTGGCAGTTCAAACAATCTAAGGAAGTTCATTATGGCTAGGGTTGGTCTTGGGAGTGGGAGTAGGATTGGTTGGGAAGAATGGAGACACAGACTAGAAAGGACCCAAAAACTAGTGTTTTCTAGACCATATTTTAAAAATTATACTTTATAGCCCAGTGCTGGTGGCTCACCCTGGTAATTCTAGCTTCTTAGGAGACTGAGATCTAGAGGATGGAGGTTTGAAGCCAGCCCTGGCAGAAAAGTCTGAGAGATTCCATCTCCAAAATAACCAACAAAAAGTGGGGCTGGAGGCATTACTTAAGTAGTAGAACACTAGCTACACAAGCAAGCCCAGCAAGCTTGTGGCACTGAGGTCAATCCCCAGTAATGAACAACAACAAAAACTGTTGATCTATTAGTGAATACTGAAACAAACCAAAGAGAACAGGATACATGGGAGTCACTTTGATGTATATAATTGTTCTTCAGTCTCAGTGGGATACTGGTCTAGAATATCAAAGTGTATAGATGCTGGAGCCCTGTACATAAAACGGCATGGCATTCATGTATGGCCTACATATATCTTCCCCTACATTTTTAATCCTGATATTTTTATGAATCTAAGACTATGTAAATAGTCGGTTTGTATTTTTTAGGAAAAAATAGCAAGGACAAAAGTCTGTGTATGTTCAGTACAGATGCAATCATTACAGACAAGAGCACTTTTTGATCCCTGATTGGTTGAATCTCTGAATGCAGAGCACATGGATGCAGAACTCATAGATAAGAAGAGCCAACTTCAAGTTGAACTGTAATTCAAAGAGCCAGAGACCTGATGCTGAGATTTCAAGTCTGAAAATCTGAGATCCAAAGGTGGGGGGAGGCAATCAATGTCCCAGCTTAAGTCTTCAGAGAGCAGATTCAATCAGGCCCCCAAATGACTGGATAATACCCATCTAGACTGGTGAGAGCTATTTGCCTCACTTAATCCCTCAACTGAAATACTAATCTCTTCTGGAAATACCCTCACAAGCTTACTCAGGAGTAATGCTTTATCTGTTATCTATACACAGAATGAACCACCATATTCCCTTTTATCTTCACCTTTCATCTTTATTTTTTCTCCCTCTCTCTACAGACAAGTACATCGCCAATTAACACAGCAGAACATATGACTATAGAGTTTCTAATCTTATACATTGCGTATCTAATGACTAAGTGGAATCCATATTTCTCTCAATTTCAAATTCCCAAGGAAGAAACTAATGGGTCTTACTGAGGTCAGAATCATGTAAAAACATGCCTTTAAAAACTCTTCATCTAACTGCATGAAGGGTGTACATAGCATCACAATAAAGATGGAAGGTACTATGGTTTGGATAAGGGTCCCCTAACATCCTATGTATTGAATGCCTAGTCACCAGCCTGTGGCATTCTTGGGAAGTGGTAGAGTCTTTAGGAAATTGTGCCACTGGCAGTGAGTCCTTGAAGGGGATACTGGGACCCTGGCTGCTTCCACTCTTTTTGCTTCCTGGCCTCATCCTTGCTAACCTGGCAAACTACCACCCAGCCACACCTCCAACTCTGTTTTTAATGGGCTGTTTTGGGGATAGGGTCCAGCTTCCTTTCTAAGCATGCACCTGAGCTGTGACATACCTACTTTAGGTTTCCCATTGTTGCTGAGATCTCAGGCATGCTACCACATTCGGCTCCTCTCTCTGCAGAGAATCTTGTGAATTTTTCCACCTGGGCTGGCCGGGAACCAGGATCCTTCCTATCTCAGCCTCCCATGTATCCTCGGATGACAAGTGTGCTCCACTGAGCCAGCTCTGGCTTCTAAAGGGCATCTCACAGACTTTTCTCCCCAGGCTGGACTGGAAGCATAATCTTCTTATTCTCAGACTCCCAGGTAGCTAGGATAACAAGTATGAGCCACAGGAACCAGGTTTCTCAATTTTTTTTCAACCCAAGCTGCTTGTGGATAGTTACTCTCACTTAAATCTTCTCTAGCTCCTTTGAATAAAGAACAAATTATAAGAAAAAATATTTTATTTATAAAAGTATAAATTTGCCTGGCACTGGTGGCTCACACCTGTAATCCTAGCTACTAAAGAGGCTGAGACCTGAGGATTGGGATTCAAAGGCAGCCCAGTCAAAAAAAAGTCTGTGAGACTCTTATCTAAAAAAAAAAAGCTGGAAGTGGACCTGTGGTAGAGTGCTAGTCTTCAGCCAAAAAAGCTCAAGGACAGCACACAGACCCTGAGTTCAAGCCCCAGGACTGGCAAAAAAGAAAAAAAAAGAAAAGTACAGGGCCTACCTAGCAAGTACAATGCTCTGAATTCAGAGCTTTTCCAAGAAATAAAGTAAAACTTCAAATTAGCCACCAGGAAGATGTAAATCAAAACTACATTGAGGGCTGGGAAGGTGGCTCAGTGGCAGAGTGTTTGCCTTGCATGCCTGAGGCCCTGGGTTCGATTCCTTAGCATTATATAAGCAGAAAGAGCTGGAAGTGGCACTGCGGCTCAAGTGGTAGAGTGCTAGCTTTGAGCTGAAGAGCTGAGGGACAGTGCCCAGGCCCAGAGTTCAGGACCCATGGCTGACAAAAAACAACAACAACAATAACAACAAAAAACCCGACATTGAGATTTTACCTCAACACAAGAAAATAATAAGTGATACTAAGGATGAAGGGAAAAAAATGAAACCTTTCCACACAGATGATGGGAATGGAAATCAGCACAACCAATATGGAAATCAGTGTGGTGGTTCCTCAGAAAACTGAAAATGGTGCTACCGTATCAACCGGCTATATCACTCCTGGATATATACCTGAGGGAATGCAAATCAACACACCACAGAGATAAATCAGCATTCACAAAAGCCAAGTTAGGGAATCAGCCCAGAGGCTGACCATCAAGTAAATGGATAAAGAAAATGTAGTCCATATACACATTGGAGTTTTATTCAGACACCAAGAACAAACTTGTGGCAATTGCAGGAAAATGTGTGAAACTGGAGATCATGTTAGGCAAAACAAGCCAGACTGAAAAAGCAAAATATCCAGTGTTTTCTTTCATAGCAGAATCTAAATTTAAAAAATAAAAAGACAAGAAAATAGGAGGAGAACTATTTGGGAAGAGAAACAGGACCATCAGGAAGGATAGGGAGGATAAAATAATGGTAGGGAGGAATATGACCAAAGGGCATTATATACATATATGAAGATATCATAATGAAATCTACTATTTTATGCAATTGAAAATAAGGTTTATAGGACTCTCTTAGGTTTAGACTTCTTATTTGCAATTTAGATAATCCCATCATTTGAGAATATTCAGCTAACATATAGTAGAAAAAAATTCCTTAATCTGATGTTATGATTTGGCCCAATAAATGGCCTAACAATAAATGTAAGGTTAGCATTGAATGTTAGTCTGCAAGCAGGAAATACAAAGATGATCTTTTGTTACAGCAAACAAAGAAAAGTTACTATGGCTCTATGGATCTTTTCTTTTCTTTTTTTTTTTTTGGTCCAGTCGTGGGGCCTGAACTCTGGGCCTGGGCACTGTCCCTCAGCTCTTCAGCTCAAGGCTAGCCTCTACCACTTGAGCCACAGCACCACTTCCGGCTTTTTTTTCTGCTTATGTGGTGCAGAGGAATCGAACCCAGGGCCTCATGCATGCAAGGCAAGCGCTCTACCACTGAGCCACCTTCCCAGCCCCTCTATGGATCTTTTCTTTGGCTTCATTCCATCTGATAAAATATGATATGCACATCTGATAAAATATGCTAATGAAATGAAGCCAGGAGTATTGGTACAAACATGTAACTTAGGAATAGAGAAGCTAAGGCAGGAGGATTGCAAGTTCGAGGCCAGCCTGGATATAACAGGTGCTTAAAATCTGCTTTTGCTGAAAGGCACTCACTATGTACTTGGGACGACAAACTAAAAGTTGGATAAAAGCTAACTGTTCCAGCCTTCATTCTGCATCAGGATCCTTTGTCCTGTGTCATTCTCTCCTTCGGTCACTCTATGGCCATCGTGGAATCTGAAAAAGAGACTGGACCATCTGGTAAGGCATCAGTGACTCAGTGTAACAAGGCCTCACCTGCTCAATCCTGAGACAATGGACTGTCAGACTACTTCTAATGCCACCTCTGACCACCTGAGTGCACCTGTTGCACAGAGCTCTTTCCCTTTTTGTCTATTTAAACAAATATTTATTCTGTCCCCTAAAAATGTGCTGAAGTGCTGTCTTCTGATGGCATGTAGGTGCCACATAAGTTTTTCTTTCTTGGCTCTTCATTAGCTCTCTTTAATTGCATATAGGAGTAAGTAGACCTGATATGCAGGATGCCAAGAGTTTGGGCCTGGGGTCTAAAACTCCAGTTTCATGGATGCATAGTGAAACTCTGTTCAACAGATAGATAGATAAATAAATAAACATTAATGAAATGTGTTATAAATGATTCTTACTTAGAGTAAAATTAATTCCTAGGAGCAAAAGTGTTTGTTCTTTAAGATTTTTTTTTTTTTGTCTTTTCTTTTTTGGTACTGGGGATCGAACCCAGGACGTTGCACTTGCTAGGCAAGCACTTTGCCACTGAGCTACATCCCAGCCCTGTTCTTTAAGATTTTTAAGTTTCAGTAACATTTCCCTTGCTTACCGTGAGCAAGCTTCTATGCTCATTGTCAAGTTAGAACATCCAATTTATCATGTACCAACTGGATACTGTTTCACTCAGACAGTCTCAAACCTAATCTTGAATTACTAAACTGTATGCTTTGGCTCACTCTTTCGACCAAAATAGAGTATGATATCTTGTTTTTAGAAGTACCAGTGTGTCACTATATCTATATTTATGATTAGGTTTAAAAAAGAATGTGGTTATCAGCTTATTTGAAATATGTTCATTAAGTCATAATTGCTGGACAGTCTTTAAATAGCGTACAGACAGTAGAACATGCCACTGTCTAAGAATTAACATGAGGTGTGCTTCAATTAAACAAATATTTTTAAAGTATTCACTAGGTACCAGGCACTATGCCAAGCCTTGGGAGACAATAATAAAAGCACAGACATGGTCTCTGCTTATAGTCTGGGAGAAATAGATACTTGATATAAGAGCTAGGTATGTGTAAGAGAAATAGGTCCATGTAATGGATGTAAAAACTTCTCAGAGACAAAATTAGAAAACAAATTAGGAACCTGGGTTTTTAATAATTTTCCAATTAAAGCCAACAGCTATTCCGGCACATCCTCTGTTTACCCAGAGGTACCTGATAGGGTTGCATTAGTCCCTTCTTTGGCAGGGGAGTAACACCTACCAAGTTATTCCCCAAATGCCCCATACTGATATTAAGTCCTTTGCAGTTCAGTAGTGCCCTATGACTGAACTGGCTACTGACCACTGCACAGACTTACAGAAGAGCAAATGCCATGAGTTCTCTTCCTGCTTTTCCCCCTCTCACTGTGAACATGAAAGATTGTGTTCTGAGTATAGTTTCTCAAGATCAAAGTAGCCTAAAGCAATAGGTACATCCTCATAAATGGACTCCCTGGAGCTCTTCCTGAACTAACCAGAGTTCTTTATATCATAAAAATAGACATTTACTATCAGGCCACTGAAATAGCCTGTTGTAATCCTGTCTAATATATCTTTTCATCGTATATTTTTTAAAAACCTGGATCTTCATAAGAGTTTATTATAAAATAGTTAAGTGCCTACTTATTGACTATCTACTCTGGGTTAGGCACAGCATTGGGTGTGAGTATACAGGAATGAATGATGCAAAAGATGTCTGCAGACTCAGAGCTACATTTTAGAGGGGAAGACTGAGAAAAAAAAAATCCTAAGCAGGCGCCAATGGAAAACACTTACAATCCTAGGTACTCAAAGGAGTTGAGATCTAAGGCTGGCAGTTCAAAGCCAGCCTGCGTAGAAACAACAGTGAGATATTGTCTCTATTTAGCCAGCAAAAAGCCAGAAGTGGGATGGTAGAGTGGCTCAAGTGGTAGAGTACTAGCTTTGGGAGAAAAAAACAAGTGAGATTGTGATCCCCTAAATTCAAATCTCAGGAACAGCATAAAGAGAAAAAAATCCTGCCCCTTTCTCACTGAACCACTGTTTCTTGTTCTTGTTCTGAACAAGAACTTCCTTACCCTTCTCTTCTTTCCCCTACTTCCCTGGCCAAATTCCAACCTGGTTAAAGATATTTTGTCTGGTTAGTTTTTGCCTTTCTTTCCTTTCTTCCTTTCCGTATTCTTCCACTCCTCATCTTGGTATCTACTGCCAGTAGCTGAATATTCTTGGCAAAATAACAATAATGTTGACTAGTCTTGTTGACTCATGGGCACTAAACTCCATGGGTCCTTGCAATTTCCTAGCCACCTTATCTCCTTTCCTAATCCAGTCAATCTCCCAATCTCCTATGGGACCGTTCACATTTCCTCTTCCTGGAAGCTGCCTGTAGTCTTCTAGATTCATTCACCATCAGTGATTTTGCTCCCAAGACTACTGATTAAGAACTTCTAAAACTTCCACTATATCTGACAACACCTACTTCCAGTCTGTAAACATATCATCTGTCCTTCTATTAGTCTGTTGCTATGTTTTGAATTGGTACCTCAAATTTCACTGGTCGAAAACATAATCTCCAGTTGGGCACCAATGACTTACACCTGTAATCCTAGCTACGCAGGAGGCTGAGATCTGAGGATCATGGCTCAAAGCCAGCCCAGGCAGGAAAGTCCATGACACTCTTATCTCCAATAAAGCACTGTGGCTCAAGTGGTAGAATGCTCACTTTGAGCTGAAGAGTTCAGGGACAGCGCCCAAGCCCAGAGTTCAAGCCCCATGACCAACAAAAAAAAAAAAAAAAAGAAAGAAAGAAAAAGAAAAAGAAAACATAATCTTTTTCATATGTTGATGGCATTTAGAGATACAGCCTTTGGTAAATGTTAGGTTATTACCATTAGGTAAGTAGAAAGGACAGGGTCTTATGCTGGCTGCCAGTGGCTCATGCTCATCACCCTAACTACTCAGGAGGCAGAGATCAGATGGTGGTTCAAAACCAGCCAGGGAAGAAATTTTGAGAGATCCTATCTCCAAAATAAGTAGTAGAAAGCCAGATAGGAGGTGTGGCTCAAGTGGTATAGCAATAGCCAATCAAACCAAGCTTAACAAGCACAAGGCCCTGAGTTTAAACTCCAGGACCAGACCCCTACCAAAAAAATATATATATGCATATATACATACATACATATATGTACACATATGTGTATATAATGCATAGATATGCATACATATATAAGTTTTATACTGCCATTAGTGGTTTTATAGAAAGAGAGATTCAACCTAGTATACCTAGTATACACTGAATGCCATGTTCATTGTTGTGTACTAATGTCTTCCCAAGTTGCTGAACCATGAGTTAAACAAATACATAGTAGTCTAGGACACATTCCCCAGGTGTGGATATGCGCAAGAGCCCTTTGGATATTTATAACATCATTCATGGGCTATACAAAATTACCCACATAGACAGATAGGCCACAAGAAGCCAACAAGAAGCATAGGTGTCTGTCATATAGTGTACCAAATGATATCATAGGCTGTCATCAGGTTACTCTGAAGAGCAGTACTCAGTTCAAAGATCCTGACAGGACTGGCTAAAGTTTTGTCAGATCACCTTCACAGTTTGACCTCTTTCTCTGCCCAATCTTGCTTTCTCCTACTGCCTTTCAGATGTCTGGAACCCTACTAAACATTTGTGCTACAAGTTTCATTTCAGAATCTGCTTACAGAGAATTTCTCCTGACATAGACACTTTAGGTTGGCTCCAGTCACTGTCCCCTCCTTGTATCATTAATTCCATTCACATCATATAAATATGCCTACAATTCTAGCTACTCAGAAGCCTGAAATCGGTTTGAAGCTACTCCTAGAAGACAAATCCATGAGACTCTTATCTCCAATTAACCAGCCAAATGCCAAAAGTGGAGATATGACTCAAGTGGTAGGATACCAGAACAAAAAAACTAAGCAAGAGTATGAGGCCCAGGGTTCAAGCCTCAGTTCCAGCACAAACGCGTGCATGCACAGGCACACAGACACAGACACATGCACACAGACACACATTTCATCTCCTTGCTTCCCAGTATAGTAAAAGTCCTAGAAAGCATCTGAATTCATTCCTGACTACCTAGCTCTCTAGATCCCTGTCCAGGCACCTTCAAACCCTCAAACTCACAAAATTAGCTCTTGTTATTTCCAGATAAGATGACATTGTTGTATCCAATGGTCAATTTGCAGTTCGTATCTCATCTGACCTTTTAGCAGCATCTGACTCGGTTGATCATACTTGTCCTTAGAAGACACTTTTACACTTGGCATCTAGGACACAGCTTTCATTCACTGCTCATCCCATATCACTGGCTACAGTTGTTCTTTCTCATCTTCTTTGCTGATGCGCTTTCCTCTCCTAGACCTGTAAACACTGAAGCATTCAGAGGTGTTCTCTCTCATTACTCTCTATATTCACTGTTAGTGATCTCATCCAGTTTCATGACCTTAACTACCAGCTTCATGTTGACAACTGCTAAATTGGTATCTTATTTGTCCCTTAAATACTAGACTTCCAGATACAAGTGGCTAATCTGAATTTCCATTTTGATACTCATAGGAATCTCAAATCTGACAAAACAATTGGTTTCCACCTCCCAAATACCCCTCTCTGACCAAAAAAGAAGCCCCAATCGTTTCAACCTCTAAAGTCTTTTTCTGTTCTTAAGAGTTCTCTGAACCAAAAACCTAGACATCATTTCATCCCCTAAATCTAATGCTTTAGATCATTCTTTATAGTCTCTTTCCATTGCTCTCACTTTTAACTTTCTTAATCATCAAATTTATAAAAGCAAATTCATCCCATCTTACTAGTAATTGTTACCTCCTTTAACTTGCTAAGTCACTACTTCATACAATATATGTCATGCTTATTGAGTCTCAACTAGAGTGTAAGCTTCAAGGTGGCCAGCAGTTATTCCTGCCTCAGTTTCCAGTGATGGAAGATAGATGCTCAATATTTTTGAATGAAGGGAAGGATGACATGAAGAGCGGTGTTGAAGGAGAAGTGGGGGAGGAGCAGCACTTGAACAGAGCAAAGTAAAATGAAGGAGTAAGTGATTTTATGACTCATGGGGAAGAACTGTAAAGCCTCAAAGTGGGAATAACTTGGCCTAATCCAGGAACACCAAAGGAAGTCTTGTGTGTCTGCCCTGTCTGAGTGATACCAGAGAATCTCAGCAGTATGTCTGAGTATATAAATTTTATATGTATCCTATATATACACAATATATCATATATACGGCTTATGTAAGGCTTTATAAATCATGATAAAGATTGTAGGTTTCATTCCAAATATGATGAAGAGCCACTGGAGAGTCTAAGTAAACAAGTACTTTGTTAGGGCAACTTTTTTCCTTTAAAGATCACCTTAGCTGCTGAATGAGAGGAGGTATCTGGTAGCAAGATGGAGGCTGACCAGTAACAATCCAAAGCAGAGATGACATAGGATTCAAGGCATATCAGTAGAGTGGGGAATGATCTAAAATTTGAGAGTAGAAATGTTGGGTAGAAGAATAAAAGGAAAAGGAAGGATTAAAAGAAAATGTGTAATTTTTGCCCTGCAACCTGAAGTCTATTCAAGTATCGGGAACAAATCATATTTCCACTACGTGGCATTGAGTAAAAGAATTCTTGGAGTAGTTAGTCGTTCAGGAGTCGAAGGGGTGGGAAATGAAGAAAATTACATGTAGAGGGGGTGAATCACGTTGGGCCTTTGAAATGTGGTTTTAAAGGTATCTGCAGACGTTAAGTTCTTGACCAGAGGGCCTGGAATGTATAAAGGCCTTATTTCTTTATTTCTTCTATAAGAAAGAGAGGTGGAAGGGGAGAGAGAGAGAGACAGACAGACAGACAGGACAGACAGACAGAGCGCGCGATGCATTTACATTGTCAGGCATGTGACTGTCTCTGGTCAGGAGAAGCCTTAATAGTGGTCTTTTTTCCTTACGGTGCACTTTACTGGCGGGTGGGGAGGGGTCCCCAGAACTAGAGCACACGAGGAGTGACATCCTGCAGAATGAGCCGTAGATCAACTCATTTAGTATCCTCCCCCGTCTCGGTGAGATACTCAGGACAGCGAATGCACTTGATCACCAACGCTGCCTCCCTCTGCGCCCAGCATGGCACATCAGGAGACAATATACTCGCAGGCCCTCTAGCGCCCTTCCTCCGTCAGCTCCCGCGAGCTGTCCAAAACGCAGCTTGATACTTATCCCAGCTGGAGCACCGGTCAGCGTCGGGGGACAGGCGAGCTGGAGCCGGGCAGGGCCGCGCGCCCGCGCCCCCTAGGCAGGGAAGAAACCCGGGTAGCCACCCAGGCTCCGCCCTCCCTCCCAGGCTCCGCCCACTCAGGCGCAGGCCCCACCCACCCGCCAAAACCTAGGCCTTACCTTTCAGCTCAGACCCAGCCCCCACCCCGCCCCTGACTCAGCTCCGGCCCTTCCACCTTTCCAAACATTCCAGACCCCGCCCTTTCCTAGGCCCCGCCCAGCACGCTACGCCTCCACTAGCTCAGTCCCCCTCCCGCCCAGACCTAGGCCCGGTCCTCCCGTGCAGGCCCCGCCTCCCACCCAGGTCCAGAGCTCCCGCCCTGGGTTCAGACCCCGCCCACCACCCAGGCCTACGTCCCGCCCTCCAGTCTAGGCCTCCTGCGGGTGCCCGCCGCCTCTTACTCTGGGCCCAGGCCCCGCCCCTCCCCGAGCTCAGGTCCCGCCCTCCCATCCGCCCGTGTTTTCCCGCGAAGACGCGGGCCGCCCCGCCTCCTCACCGGGCGCCCGCCAACTCCCAGCTCACGGCCCGGATTGGCCGCTGCCTTCCCGCTTTCCTTCCCGAACCGCCATTTTGAAAATCTTGTTGATTCAGGGGATCCGAGCGCGCGGCGCGAGCGTCACACGGATCCCGCAGCCCGTGCGCGCCTTCGCCTCGGCTCGGCCTCCGTGAGCCGCGCGCAGCCTCCTCGTGCTCTTCAGCTTCCAGGCTCGCGGCGGCCAGGACTCCGCGGTGAGGACCGCGGCCGGGGAGGACTCGGGAGGCTCGGGCCGTCCCCGCTGCGGCCGACGGGGGGGGGGGGGGAGGAGGGACGAGGCCATTCGGACGCAGGCCTGGCGCGGGGGAGGGGACGCGGGGCGGCCGGCGCTCGGGGCCGGGCGGGCCGGCGGCCGGCGCGGGACGGGAGCGGCCCCGGGGCTCAGGCGTCCTTGCTCCGGGGGTGGGGGGGACGGAAGAGGCCACTCGGGTCTGGTTGCCCACGGCGGCCGCCCAGCCCTGCCCGCCGGAGCCAGAACCCCGAGCGCGGCGTCCGGCTTCCTCCGCAGGTCCCCAGCATGTCCTCCTCGGCGCCAGCTGCGGAGGGAGAGGAGACCCCCGTGGCCCCCGCGTCCGAGAAAGAACCCGACATGCCGGGTCCCCGGGAGGAGAGCGAAGAGGAGGAGGAGGAGGAGGACGACGACGACGAGGAGGAGGAGGAGGAGGAGGAAGAGAAAGGTGGGGAGGAAGGCGCACCCCCTGGGCGCCAGGTGGTTTCATTTCCGCAGATTCAGTTGCTGCTCTCTTAGGTCTTGTTGGCGCCCAAAGGCGTTCAGCGATCACAGTGATTGTTGTTGTTGTTTTTTTTAAAGCAAGAATGCATGCAGCATCTTTACAAAACGTTGTCTGTTGGGCGATCGTGAGTGCCTGCCGCCTCGGGCGGCCGGACTCGGTGCCTGCCCGCCTCCCCGGGCGTTCAGCGTCCTGGGATGGTTGACAGCCAGTCCGTGTCCGTCGCAGGTTGGTGCGAGTTGTTGGGCTTTTTTCGATTGAAGCCCGGCTTGGGAGTCTCCTGGACGAGCTGCTGGGTGGACGTTTTCCGGTCTGCTGATTGCACGATGCATCCCCGCGCCTTTGGAAGTTACCGTGGTGTCGTTTCGTGTCCTACGCCAAGACTGGACTCAGGAATGTTAGCCCCGGAAGTGGTTTTTTTTTTTTTTTTCCTTTCTCTGAAACCGTATTCGCTGCCTTTCAGCAGAGGTGGTTCTCTTCAAAGGAGAGTTTTCGCTGGGACACACCAGTGAAAGTAGCGGCTCTTGAGAAAGTCGTTAAAAATGAGAAGAGGAACTGCGAAAACAAGTTAAGCGTGAAGGCGCAGCTGTCTCGGCTTTAGAGTGAAATCTGCCCTGAAAGAATGTCATTATTAACCCTTGTGTGACCGGGAGGCACAGCTAGGCTGCTTTGTGTTTTTGCACCAGATGAACGGTCCTCTTTGAGGTCCACCGACTGCCAGTCTCAAGTCTTAGCATTCTTTGCTGATAGTCCAGTCTAGTTTTATTTATTTTGGGTGTGGCTGTAACTCTGCTCATTGTGGGATGAGTTTGATAAATCTTTCCCAAACTTTTTTAATGTCAGTACTAGGACTTGAACTCAGGGCCTGGTCGCTCTTAGTTTTTTTTGCTCAAGGCTGGCACTTTGCCACTTGAGCCACAGCTCCACCTCCGGCTTTGGTGGTTAATAGGAGATAACGGACTTTCCTGGCCTCAGCCACTCAGATCTTAGCCTCCTGAGTAGAGAAGATTACAGGTGTGAGCCACTGGCCACCAGGCTTAATTTTTTTTTTTGAGTCTACATAAGTGTTGAAATCAGCATAATACAATCTGGGTGAAGATTTACAAGGTATGACTTTTGCTTAAAGTGATATGTGCCCCCAAGACCAGGAGTATGTTCATATTTAAATACAGCATTGCTTTTAAATTTTAATATAAATTGTTTGATATAAATTATTTTTAGGTTACTTAGGATATGACAACTGAGAGTTGGCTTGTAGTATCCCCCTACTAGCCAAGAATTTCTCAGCAAATTTTTCCTCCAGATTTCAGTTCTTCAGTCTTTCTAAAAGGGCAGGCTTCAAGTACTACAGATGATGAATTTTCTTGTTCAGGAAAACTTAAGAGATCTGTAAATGGAGAGCTTGCGGTCAGTGGCCAAGAAGCCAGATTAGTTAATTTTTAAAAATTACTAAAAAAAGTAAACTTACAGCAGGTTTATAATTGCTCTGATTCATTATTACTCCTTTTACTCATTTGAGATGTGAGGCTAGAATTGCCAAAGTTTTTCTTCTGTTAGTCAAGAATATTTTACTTTCATTCGGAATTGGCAGTTATTGGGGGAAAGGGAAATTGTTAGTATAAAGATGACTAGTAGCTTTTCGACTCTGGCATCTAGTTGAGCGGTTTTGTTTTCTGGAAAGTTTGCAGAGATGTGCAAGTTAGGAGCTGATTATAACTTCAGTTTTGGATATATTGAGTTTCTTTAGATGCCTTAGGACATGGAGTGAAGCTGTCCAGATGGCAGCCAAGCATTTATTTGTTGGTCCAACTCCCAGGGGGAAAAAAAAATTCTCTGGCCTGGAACTAGACTGTGAAGTTTATGAGATGATCAGAAGGAAGTGGGTAGTTTAAATCACTAAGGGAGAGGAAATTGAGGGATAAGATTCCTCTATTATGCTTCCCTGTTCTTGTTGGCTATTGTCACAATATACCTGCATTTTATGTAAATTTTATGTGAAGATCCTTACATCCCTTACCTGTCCTTCAAAGCTCTAGTCCAAAAATAACTCAAATTCACAGAACTTCTTTTCAGGTCTTCCCCCCACTCTCACTGCTAGTGTTGGGTTTAAACCTAGGACCTAGGGCTTCTAAGAGTTCTAGGCAAGCATTTTACTATTGGGCTATGCTATATCTCCTGTCCTTACTTGTGTTCTCCCTCCTTACATGTTTTATCTTTCTTTTTTCTGGTCCTGGGGGCTTGAATGCAGGGGCTGGGCACTGTCCCTGAGCTTCTTTTGCTCAAGGCTAGCACTCTACCACTTGAGCCACAACACCACTTCTGGCATTTTCTGTTTATGTGGTACTGAGGCATGCATTCTACAGCTAAGCCCTAGATGATTTTTCACAGGAAATGGTTTTTCACTTTCTTGTCTGCTGGTGGTAAATGGCACAGTTCTCAAAACCATGCTCAGAAAAAGAATAAAGTGTTAGATTTAGTAATCTTTTTTTCCTACTTGTTAACAATGAAGCTAATTCCTTTACCTTTTTTTAATGTAAGAAATATTTAATTTCTAGAAAAGAGTCTCATCGTAGAAGGCAAGAGGGAAAAGAAAAAAGTAGAGAGGTTGACAATGCAAGTGTCTTCATTACAGAGAGAACCATTTACTATTGCGCAAGGTAAGTTTATATTACTTTCATTTACAGTAAAAATCCCCAGATAGGCTAATGATGTTTAGTGGTGCTTAGCAGGGTGTTGAGTGTTGAAGAAATAATGTTCTTTTGGCATAATTTTGTTTTATTTGCCCCACTTGGTCAAAGTTACATAGAAATAATGATGTAAACACAATTCACATTAAATTCTTATTAAATTTTGTAAGTGTACTAATAGCAGCGGGTATTTGATTATGTCTTTTTTAACAGGGAAAGGGCAGAAACTTTGTGAAATTGAAAGGATACATTTCTTTTTGAGTAAGAAGAAAACAGATGAACTTCGAAATCTGCATAAACTGCTTTACAACAGACCAGGCACAGTAAGTCTTTATGCCTTTAATCTGTTTGCTTGTTTATATGTTCAAATATTTCAGAATAAAACCCTAATGTTAATCCAGTAAGATGTTAATGATCAGCTAGCTTAATTTCTATACCACACCGGTGAGTGAGTGACAAAAACTAAATGACATTACAGGTTCTGTAGCTGAGTCTAAGCAATTAGGACTGTAGTTTCAGCTCTTATAGCTCAGTTTGTTTGCTTGTTTCCTTGAAGTTCATTTTATTTAGTGCGGTTATTTTTACTCCAGTTTGGGGCTTAGTGATAGTATGCTTGTCCAAAAAATGTGTATAAAGCACTGGAGCCCAGCACTGCCATAAAAAATGGCAATGTAATTTATTTGTACTTAAATTTCAAATTATAAAATCTGTACTATGATGATGTTAATGCCCTTTAAGTTTGGAATTATTGGAATACTTTCTTGTTTTTGCGGTGTCAATCCTGGAGCTTGAATTTGCCACCTGGGTGCTATCCTTGAGATTTGTTTTGCTCAGGGCTGGCACTCTACCACTTAGAGCTTTTTTAGTAGTTTATTGGAGATAAGAGTCACAGAGATTTTCCTTCCTGAGCTGGCTTCAAACCATGATCTTCAAATCTCAACCTCCTAAGTAGCTAGGATTGAAGGTGTGAGCAACCAGTGCCCAACTTACTGGAAGAATTTTTAAATGATTCAACATAATTGTATCTCATTTTAAACAAATACCTGATAAAAACTGAATGGCAATTCTTGGCCAAAGACTTGTTATTATACTTAAAACAATTTCATTTATTTTATTTTTTGGTCGGTCATGGGCTTGAACTCAGAGAGCCTGGGCACTGTCTCTGAGCTTCTTCTGCCCAAGGCTAGTGCTCTACCACTTGAGCCACAGCACCACTTACAGTTTTCTGGTAGCTAAGTTAAGAACCTCATAGACTTTCCTGCCCAGGCAGGGTTCTAATCGCAATCCTCAGATCTCAGCCTTCTGAGTAGCTAGGATTATAGGCATGAGCCACTAGCACCCAACTTATTTCAAATAATTAAAGAAGCTTTTCTTGGACTGTGTGTTTGCAAGGTAAAGGTGGATGTTGTTAGAATATTTGTGGCATACTATAATCTATGGATTAATTTCAGTCCTCACAAAACTTTCTACAAACATCGTAACTCATTAATGGTATTAGCCTTTTGGAATACTGACTATTCTTTTTACTTTTTTTGGGGGGGGGTTCCGGTCGTGGGGCCTGAACTCTAGGCCTGGGCGCTGTCCCTCAGCTCTTCAGCTCAAGGCTAGCGCTCTACCACTTGAGCCACAGCGCCATTTCCGGCTTTTATTCTTTTTGCTTATGTGGTGCTGAGGAATCGAACCCAGGGCCTTAGGCATGCAAGGCAAGCACTCTACCACTGAGCCAACTTCCCAGCCCCTCTTTTTACTTTTTAAAAAGTAAAGTTGCTCCTGATTTGAAAAAGAAACATTACTAGAGTTTGTTTATGGAAAAGAGGTTTTTGTAGTAATTTTGCGCATCTAGTATTGTCAGATAATACTTATGTTAAGTATTCCCAGATGGAAATTCATTCAAATTCAAACTAATTTTTTGTGGTATTAGGGATTGAAACTAGCACCTCAAGCATTCAGGCAATTTCTTTACTATTTGTTATGCTCCTGGCCATTTTATTTTTTGTGATGAGATTGAATAATGGCTAACTTGCTGGTTTTGAGATCCTCTTGCCTCCACCTCTTGATTATTTGCTGTGATAGGCATGTGTCACCACATCCAGCTTCAAATTGTTATTTTCTTTTCCTTTTTTGGTCAGTTGTGGGGCTTGAACACTGGGCCTGGGCACTGTCCCTGAGCTCTTCAGCTCAAAGCAAGTGCTCTACCACTTGAGCAACAGTGCCACTTCCAGTTTTCTGGTGGGTTAATTATATATAAGAGTTTCACAGATTTTCCTGCCCGGACTAGCTTTGAACCGTGATGGAGTTCCTCAGATCTCAGCCTCCTGAGTAGCTAGGATTACTGGCATGAGCCACCTGTGCCCGGCTCAAATTGTTATATGTTTTTTTTCTTAGTAACGAATATATTTCCAATTTGGAACAACAAATGCTGAATAAATTGTTGTAACTCAGAGATATATGAGATAATGATGTTGGCTTTAAGGATTCTTATTGTATATTTCTGGGTAGTATTAATGATGAGAAAAATATTTTCAGGTAACCTCATTAAAGAAGAATGTAGGTCAGTTCAGTGGTTTTCCATTTGAAAAAGGAAGTGTCCAGTATAAAAAGAAGGAAGAAATGTTGAAAAAGTAAGTTGTTTTGTAAATAATCATGTTTTGATAAGTGTTTTATTTACTTTTTATTTCTTAAGTCCTGTTAGTTTTGTCAATATTTAAAAATAATTTGTCATTTTCAGTGGACTGTGGATTCTGTGCTCTTTCGGTACCAAGACTTGATTACATTAACTCAGGATGTTAAGTTAATTACTTTCCAAAAAATAATGGCCATCAAGATTACTGAAAGTACTTAGTTTTTTATTTCCTAAAAGAATGTTTCACACAGGTTAATCATTTACAGAGTTCAAAATTCAAATGAGCTAAAACGAATATAGTAAAGAATCTGACATTTCTATTGTCATTTACTATGTTCCTTTTTTTTTTTCTGCACCAATACTTGGGCTAGAACCCAAAGTCTAGGCACTGGCCTTCAGTTGTGTTTTTTTGTTTCCCCTCAACACCTGAACTTTATCACTTGAGCCACAGCTCTGCTTCCAGCTTATTGGTGGCTAATTGGAGATAAGTCTTACTCACTTTCCTTCAGATCTTTCGCTTTCCATGATCCTCAGATCTCAGCCTCCTAAGTAATCATGATAAATTTTAGACATGAATCACCAGGGCCTGGCTACTGTTCCTTTTTAAACTATGTAAACTACTTTGGTGATAACTTGATAGAAATGGTCCTACATCATAGTTCAATCAAGGTGATACACTCTTTTTTTTAATTTTTTTTATTTTTATTTTGAAAATATTGTACAGAGGGGTTGCAATTACATGAGCAAGATAATGAGTACATTTCTTATCAAGCATTGTAGCCTCCTCCTTTGTTTCCCCTTCCCATCTCTTCCCATCCTCCCCCCCACACCCCCACCCAATCTTCCCGCCCCCCCCCCCCACCAAAGTTGTAAAGTTTGTTTTCGACATAACAACTTGTACTTCTCATTGTTGCAATGGGTCAACCTGTATCCTTATTTAAATGACTTGTTTTTTCCCTTCCCCACCACAAATTATACTGACATCAAATACAGTGAAAGCAGGGGTTATACTCTGGGGGAGGGACATACAAAGCAACAAAGAAATAATCTTATAAATGCGTTAGAAACAAATGCATGTAAGAGGTGATACACTCTTAAGAGTTTTCCTTTATTAAATGACTATCATTTAAGAATTTAAATAATAAAAATGACCTAGTATTCATTCATACATTTTACTCTGAATGCTGAGGGAAAATTAATTCATCAATTAGCTGTAAGAATTGTAGCATCTATGAATTTGCAACTTTTTATGTAATTTCTCCATGAGTTTAGTTAAAATTAGTTTATTATACTTTATTTAAAACTTAATTGGTATACTGGGTATCATGGCTTATGCCCATAATCCTATCTGCTTAGGAGGCTGAGATCTGAGAATTCTATTTCAGAGCCATCCCTAGCAGGAAAAGTCCGTAAGACACTATCTCTAATTAAACACCGAAAAGCTGGAAGTGGAACTGTATTCAACTGGTAGAGGCTAACCTTGAACAAAAAAGTTCAGGGACAGTGCCCAGGACCCTGGGTTCAAGCCCCAGGACCTACATATACACACAGACACAAAAAAGCCAACTCAATTTGGTAATAATTACCTACTAACCATAATTAGTTTTTGAGTAGAAAGTTTATTAAGATATGTGAAAACATGACTGCTTTTTCATGTATGTACATAAACTGCCTATTTTGTTGATTATTGCCTTTATGTTGTGGGGAGTGGTTATAAGCTCTATAATTACCTTGTTTTTTTCTCTTTTTCAGATTCAGAAATGCCATGTTAAAGAGCATCTGTGAGGTTCTTGATTTGGAAAGATCAGGAGTAAATAGTGAGCTTGTAAAGAGGATTTTGAATTTCTTAATGCATCCAAAGCCTTCTGGCAAAGTGAGGTTCTTTTTGGTGGAGGTGGGGGTGGGGGTGGTGGGGGTGGGTGGTACTCGGGTTTAAACTCAAGCTTGCTAGACTGATGCTGTACCACTTGAGATTTTGTGTTGTTTTGGAGATGGGCTTTTCATGGTATGAAATTCTCCAACTGTTATTTCCATTTGAAGTTGTAAAATTTGTTGGTAATGAATATTGTCAAATTTCCCTGGAGGTCAAGGGGACAGAACAAGAGTTTGCCTTCAGGGCCTTGCTTGCTGGGCTAGGGCCATACTACTAAACCACACCTCCAGTACTGGTTATTTTTAAGATAGGTTCTCTGATTTTCACCCAGGCAGGAACCTGAGTTGTGATTTGCCTACTTTTGGCTTCCTGTCATTGCTGGGATCACAAGTGAGCAATGCACCAGTGCATCCAGCTTCCCTCTGTAGAGACAGGTTTACAAACTTCTGTCCAGTTTGGCTTAGAACCTTGATATTCCAATTCTCAATCTTCTAAATAGCTTGAGTTACAATCATAAGCCACTAGCAAGCACCTTGCTTACCTGTTTTTTTTTTTTTTAGAACATTTCTTTTAAACACCTAAATCTGAAATACTGTTTCAGTGGTAGAGCACTTACCAGTCAGTATGCATGAGAATATGGGTTCAGTCCCCTTACAAAATGTTTATGAAAGTATTAGCTAGCTTAATTCAAACTATTGCACAAACGTTTTCATGAGGAAACCATTTAAAATCAATATGTAGCCACAGTATGTGTGTCTCCTGTTTTGTCATAGTTAATATAAAGATCTGTGCCTCAAGGATTGAGTTGATAGAATTAATATTGTTTCATCAAGGACATTTTTAAGTGAAATATTTTTTTATTTGTTGCTAGTAGGTATTTATGATGAATATAATGGCTATTAGTACACTTTGCTGCTACCTTGATTCCAAAATGCCTTGATTAGTGCTTAGGCATCAGTAGTTTTGCCATGTTTACAGTTAGTACAGATTTCAACACACTGAAAAGAACAAATACATTATCATTACTACAAAAATACTTTGTAGATTCTTCAAGGCTCATGGTACTGTATATTCCATGAACAATACTTGGAGAATTAATGTTCTGTCCTTTCTTTTAGAAACTCTTAGAGTAATTCATATGTAACCCTGTGATGATTGATACCTCCTTAATATGATGGTGGCAAGCTTATGCTATTTTGTACTTCTGGTCATTATGAAAAATGCTGTGAAGTCATTACTACATTTTTCTGTATAGTAATTTAAGAACTATTAAATAGCAGCCTTTGGTTTCAGTTGTCTTATTTGTTAATCAGATTTTATTTCCAAAAAGAATAATGGCTGGGTACAGATGGCTTACACTTATCATTCTAACTACTTGGGAGGCTGAGATCTGAGCATCAAGATTCAGAGCCACTTCGGGCAGACAATTCCAAGAGACTCTTAATCTCAGTTAACCAGCAAAAGCCAGAAGTGGAGGTGTGGTTCAAGTGTAAACTGCCAGCCATGAGGGGAAAAAGCTGAGAGACAATAAAAGGTTGAGAGTGCTTTGATCATTGATTCAGCTTTTAGAACCAGTGTAGGAAGGCTTAAAAGCTATATATCATGACTTCCTGATTTTTGCTTTTACATTTTCTCATTTATTTGAGGAATTACATTTTCTTGATTGATTATTGAATCCTAACATTCTTACACTCTCACATAGATTTACTCAAGCAGTCTTCTAGTCATTCTCATTCTGTATTCATATTAAATTCTCAATACCTGAATTTGGTTCCTGAGCTATTAAGAGAAACCACATTTTTCCAACACATTTGAGATCTGGAATTCATATAGTGAATATTAACTGTTTGGATAGTGAGAAGATTTTCTTTCTCAAAGATGCCTGCAAAGGATTTACTCAGATTAAATTTATTATAATAGTTGTCTTTTGTGGAGATTGCTCTATGGGAAAATGTCTTTCTAGTCCACTAACAAAATTTCTGGGGTGGCTTATTGTTTCCAAGTTGGCCTTTAGAAGAGTGGATGTTTGCACAAGTTAGAAACTGTCCTGTGGTTTATTCTGTTCATAGTTAGCCTGAAAACACAAAGCAGGCACCTAATTTTTGTGTGACAATTAGATACTCTGGAAGAAAAGGTCTTGTGGTCTTGCTAGTTACATGAAAAGTATTGCTTAAATTACTACGAACTATAGTTGAGTATCCATTGACTACCCATATTCAAAATGCTTAGAACCAGTTTCAGAACCTGATTTTGTGTATATATAAGGTACTGGTGTCTGAACTTGGTGACCGTGTGTTTGATAGGCAGATATTTTACCACTTGAGCCAAGCCTCTACCTGTTAATGCTTTCCATTGAGAGAGAGAGAGAGAGTGTGTCTGTATGTGTCTGTGTGTGTGTGTCTGTGTGTGTTCTTCTTGCCTAGGATGTCCTGGACTGAAATCCTCATATTTATACTTCTGCTGTAGTTGGATTGACAGGCACATACTACCACACAGCTTATTGGCTGAGATGATGTCTACAGTACTCTTGATTTCCAGTCCCATGTCAGAACCTAGAATATATACTCAGACTTTGCGGTTAGTCTTCAGGTATTTAGGACCGAAGTGGAAGAATATTGGTGATGAAATTTTAAGTTAACCTGACACATTAAGATCAATTTGTGAAGCTGCTAATCTTGTAAATATTTCTAGGTAGAAATTGAGAATTATTAAGAGTTAATTGGCTTAGAAATATTATTATATCTTATTGCTGTTACTGTTTAAAATTTTTTTTATGCAGCCATTGCCAAAATCTAAAAAAAATTCTAGCAAAGGCAGTAAAAAGGAACGGAACAGTTCTGGAGCTGCAAGAAAAGCAAAGCAATCCAAATGTCCTGAAATTCTATCAGATGAATCTAGTAGTGATGAAGAAGAAAAGAAAAATAAGGAAGAGTCTTCAGATGATGAAGACAAAGAAAGTGAAGAGGAGGTAAAATGTCCTATTTCATTATATTTCCCATAGGGAGAGTTTTATATTCTTGGTGTAGAAGTCCACCTACCAGTTTCATTCATATTGGTGAAAATGCAAAAATGATTAAGAAACTTTTTTTTTTCTTGCCAGTCCTGGGGATTGAACTCAAGGCCTGGGCACTGTCCCTGAGCTGCTTCTGCTGAGGGCTAGCACTCTACCCCTTGAGCCACAGTGCCATGCCACTTCCAGCCTTTTTGAGTACTTTATTAGAGATGAGAGTCTCACAGACTTACCTGCCCAGGTGTGCTAGATTGATCCACACTCCTTAGATCTCAGCTTCCAGAGTAGCTAGGATTACAAGCGCAAGCCACCAGCACCTGGCTCCATTTCTTTTCTTTTAAAAAGCACTTTGTTTTCCATGCAATAGTATGAAAGTTGAAAATATTCAAGGATAGTGTGGCTTGCATGTGAAGTGTTCCTTAAGCTAGACCTCGCTAGAATGGTAAATGCAACAAGAAGCAGGAGGGATACATAGTACATAGTCTGAGCACACAGAAACAGATTCTTTGAGAGTATATTAATCATTTATAATGGACTTGAACTCTGTATCATGTGTAAAAAGCAAGGGTTTAAGGACCATCATTTTTGCCTCAACCTGTTGTAGATTATTTAATAGGAATAAAAGTATTTGAAGTTTATTTGATCAGTGTGTGAAGTTTTATTTTGTTTAGGAGTACTTGACATTTTCTATTTGGGAATATTTTATAAAATATTAAGAATGTTAAGCTTCCAAAAGATTTAACTGTTGATCTAGTAGATGGAAAGAGCAAAAATAGGTAAGTTCTTGTTAATGATGTTTCAGTAGACAGTATTTTTTTCCTCTAGAGGTCATAACTTGCTTTATTGTGAAATCTCACATCTTTTAGGAGCTAAATACTGGCTTGATGTTTTATGCTAGATGAGTCCCTTATAGTGGAGGACAGCTCCAATCTCCAGGTGTGATAACCAAAACAAAACATTTCTTCAGACACTGTCACATATTCCCCAGGAAAAGGTCACCACAGAATTAGATTAAAGGTATAGAAAGCATACATGTGCTTGTGTGTATATTTACTGTTTATACTTTAAAAAGTAACAATTCTTTTTTTAGTTCTTCAAAATTTTTATCTTTAAATAATTTGTACAAAGAAAATTCTTTCAATGTCAAATTTTATAAGGACTTCCATAAAACGAAGTATGAAGTGCTTTACAATTATAGAGAGAAAGATTACAAGCTTGCAGGTGCTTCATAAATATTTTTATTTTTGGTGTGTGAAGATGACAGATCTGAGCACTGAAATTTTAATGTATTAGACATGAGTGAGAAAACTTTTACATGTACATTTGCAGTTGTGAAAATTTCTAAATATATTCCTCATTTAAATATTTGGTCATCTACTATATGCAATTCACTATTTCCTAAGCTATTTTTAAAGCCGGGTTAAAGCATGTATATAAATAGTGAATTTCTTCTTGAGAAAAAGATAGGCTTCAGAAATTTATTTTCATTCAAATCCCAGCTCTCTCGAATTATCATTGCATGGTCTTGGGCAAGTTATTTAAACTGTACCTGTTTCCCATTAATAAACAGGGGTGATAATGGTACCTATACTCATAGCTTTCTGATTGCTTTCAAAAGGTAAGTTTTGATAAGAACAATACTATTTCTGTGGCAACTTTTTTTTCTTTTATAAAGGCTCAGTTGTCCATTATAGGGGCTCCAAAATGAATATATGAAGAACTGCATATTAATAGGACAAACTGGATGTGATGGCTCAAGCTTATAATCCTAGAGACTTGGGAAGTAGAGCTAAGGGGGACAGTAAGCTCCCCTGGCCCTGAGGTTTCATCTCAACTAGTGATTGAGCACAGTGGTGAACATCTGTTATGCTATCATCCTATCAATACAGAGAAGCACAATAGGATTATACTCCAGGCTGGCATAACAAAGCAAGATCCTATCTCAAAGTAGCTGACACCAAAAGGGCTGAAAAAAATGGCTCAAGTGGCACAGTACTTGCCTAGCAAGTGTGAAACTGAGGTCAAACCTAGTACAACCAAAAAGAAATAAAACCCAAAGAACAGCAAAAATCAACCATTTACAGAAAATGACCAGCAATAAACTTTTTAAGAACATTCCTAATCCAGGTACTGGTGGCCCACACCTGTAATCAGCTCTTCAGGAGGCTGAGATTTGAGGATTGCAGGTCAAAACCAGCGCAGGCAGTAAAGTCAGTGAGACTCTAATCTTCAATTAACCACCAGAAAGCCAAAAATAGCACTGTGGCTCAAAATAGTAAAGCACTGGCCTTGAACAAAAGAGCTCATGGACAGCACCCAGGCCCTGAGTGAGTTTGTGTGCTAGTCCTTAGCCTTTAACTCGGCCTGGCCCTGAGTTTTTTTGCTCAAGGCTAGTGTTCTCCCATTTGAATGAAATAGCTAAGAGACTGGGCTCAGTACTGGTACCAAAAAAAGAAAAAGAACTAGAAAAAGCAAACAGTGCTCATTGGGGCAGGAGGTGAAGACCTTTTTGAGTCTTTTAGCCTGTTAAAAATATTTGCTGTATGTTTATGTTGTATGTATGTACATGTGTATGTACATACCAGTCCTGGGACCTGAACTTTGGACCTGAGCACTTTCACTGTGCATTTGTTCTTAAGACTAGTACTGTACCACTTAAGGCACAGATCCACTTCTGGTTTTTTGGTTGTTAATTGGAGAAGAGTCTATGAACTTTCTTGCCCTTGCAGAACCAAAATACTCAGATCCTCAGCTTCCTAAGTAGCTAGGATTACAGGCATAAACCACTGATGCCCAGCAACATACATTGTATATCACAATTGTCCTAATTTAATGTCCCTTGCTGGCTAGTGTTTTTACAGTGAATTCTTCCATAGAAGTATAAGATAAGCACTGTAAAACTTTTAGCCTTGTATTTAGGATTTATCTTGAGTTTTCCCATAAGTATTAAATGTTTTTAGCTGAAATAATTTACCACCTTTACTAATAATGTCCAAAACAAAGGTTCATTTATTTTTCATGACAAGAAGTTCACACAGGTAATTCTGGACAAGTACAGCAGCTCAGGAAAAATCCAGGTTGTAGGTGCTATCTCTTCCTGAATATGGCATTTAACCGAATGATCACAGGGTGGTAGTTCTGCCTTTGGTCAGTAGTTCAGGAAAGGAAGAGCTTTTAAAGGATTTCTAGAGATGTTTAATGTTTTCCTCTTAAAACAATTTTTTTTTAACCAGAGATTTCCATGTACCTGGCACTAGCTACCACTTTGTCACCTGCCTGTCTGGCTGTAAGGGAAGCTGTGGGAGGAAACAAGTTTATGAATTCTTGTTTTCATAGAAATATGGCAAATCAAGGGTATGTGTTGGTAAACTTTATTTAGACCATTTGAGGGTAGTGATAAGAGTGTGAACATGAATGTTTTGGCAGCCCTTAATTATATTTTGAAAAGTAAAAAGTATTATAAATTGATCAGGGAGGAATTATTAAAAGGAATAAACCAAACCTTTTGTTGGAAGGCAAAGTTGAAAATTTCTTCTTAATAAAGTCCATGTAGACTTGCTGTCGTCTTTTGTGAAATAAAGATTTTCACATTCTTTTTCTCTTGGCATTCTGAGTTTTCTCAGCCAAGGTATTAAAAGAATAGTGTGTTTTAAGCTAATTTTTTATTTTGTTCATCTATTCACCCAGTACAGCCTTTCTGCTTTGAGGACAGAACTCTGGCTCTGTGACAGGCGTCTTTTTTGCCATCCCTCCTTCAAGAGCCCTGCTGCCTATAAAGATATAGGTAAGCTTTATTCTCCCAAGATGTTTTTTTGTTTTTTTTTTTTGCCTTCCTACAAACATTGCTTGTGTCATTCCTCTGATTTTGTACCTTCATGGTTGTCAGACATGGCAAGTCCTTTTCCAATTTTTGAAGATTTGTACTACTGATCTTCTAAAACTTAACAAAATATTGCCAAAATTGAAGGTAGTCCTAAGTTTTTGTATTCCTCTTTAGTGTAGCAGAAATCCTTAAAATAGTTGATTTTCTTGGTAGCATATTTAGGAATAGCAAACCAGTCTTTAACAATGAGTTCCATAGTAGTTTGGAAACTAGCTTTTTTTTTTTTCTTTCGAACTTGTTATCTTGGGAAGGGGAATGTGATGAACAGAGAGTTTGAAGAAATGCCAGTGTTGTTGAAATACCTTGTGTATTCACAAAATGGAATAATGAAGCTTGTTGAGATTGTTTGGGAAGGGGCAGGGTGGTGATGATGGAGTGGGGGATTTTGAGAGACAGGAGCTAAGTGCTTTCTCTGCTTAATTCTTAAGTTTCTAGTTCATGTTTTAGCCATAATTCTCTTAAACCAAAAATTTATTATCATCTGATTTTAAGCAGTAAATTAGAGAACTTGATGAATAGACATCTACTTCTCATGAAAACTGAAAGCTATAAACAAAAACTATAACTTGAAGAATTAATCATGTTTATCTGGTTAATTCATAATGTCTTAGAATCAGCAAACTGGTTATACATAGAATCCAGTCTGCATCCTGGTTTTTGTTTTTTTTTAATGTCAGTCATGGGGCTTGAACTCTGGTCCTGAAAGCTGTCCCTCAGTATTCAGCTCAAGGCGAGCACTCTAACCACTTGAGCCATAACACCACTTCTGGTTTTCTGAGTGGTTTATTGGAGACAAAAAGTCTCACAGACTTTCCTGCCCCAGCTGCCTTTGAACAGCGATCCTCACATCTCAGCCTCCTACGTAGCTAGGATTACAGGTGTGAGCTACCAGTGCCCGGCTGCATCATGTTTTGATTTTTGCAAGTGTTAGGATTTGAACTGGGGCCTGTGATTCCTTGGCTAGTTCTTTTCTTGAGCCATGCTTCCAACCTTGCTTTTTGTTAATTTGGAAGATGGAGTCCTTCAGACTTTTCTTCTTGGACTGGTTTCAAACTGTGACCGTCCGTACGTCAGCTTCCTGAGTAGGTTACAGGTGTGAGCCAGTGGCACCCATATTGCACTTTTTTTGTTTTTGTTTTTGTTTTTTTGGTGGTTCTTGTTTTTTTGTTGGTTGTGGGGCCTGAACTCTGGGCCTGGACGCTGTCCCTCAGCTCTTCAGCTCAAGGCTAGCACTCTACCACTTGAGCCACAGCGCCACTTCCGGCCTTTTCTGCGCACGTGGTCCTTCCCAGCCTCAGTTTTGGTTTTGTACAGTCCACAACCTGAAAATATTTTTTTCTATTTTAAAAATGATTGTTTGGGATTTTTTTAAAAACTAAAGAATATGAAACATTGTATGTGGCCAGTCAAGCTTAAAATATTTATTTCTGGCACTTAACACAAAAAGTTTGGTGATAGATGCTTAGTTAAAATGTATTTCCCATTTTATACAGTATTTTGAAGTCACTGGGGCTTTAATAAAATGAGTGGGAACCAAGGACTATCTTTGATCTAATCGTCTGTGGATTTTTTTCCTTCCTTTCAGTTATGTACAGTCTACAGAAAACAGTGATAATAAAGATCAAGTTTTGGGTGCTGTTAATTCGGAATAATAGCAAACTGGATGATTTAAATGAAATAGAACTTTGGGACTCAAAGAGCTTTTTAAAGGTTTACTTCCCATTCAGTTTTAGTAATAATTGCATAGTAGCTTCCAAGTGCTGGTTCTAAGCTTTGTACTAGGGATCAAGAAATCATTGGCAAGGTCTTTATCCTCATAAATTTCCTTTTAGGAGGTGGGATGGAAGGTCAAAGAAGAGGAAAACTACAGTAGAGTACTGAAAAAGAGACAATCCAGGATCCAAGTGTGAAGTTTGGAGGGAGGGTAATAGTCCTAGTCCTATAGCCCTGATATATTTCAGTTTTTGTGCCATCACATATTTTCTGCCAACTTTAAAGTCTTTGAATATTTTTAAAAATTTAAAAATTTATTTATTTTTTGTCGGTTGTGGGGCCTGGGCACTGTCCTGTCCCTCAGCTCTTCAGCTCAAGCCTAGCACTCTACCACTCGAGCCGCAGTGCCACTTCTGACTTTTTCTGCCTATGTAGTGCTGAGGAATTGAACCCAGGGCCTCATGCATGCAAGGCAAGCACTCTACCACTGAGCCACCTTCCTAGCCCTCTTTGAATATTTTTATGTCATAAAAGATCTAAATTTATAATGCATAGGTTATGATACTGCTTAGCTTCTTTTTATTAGTTTTATAGTTTTAAACCTTCACTTCGTATATAGTTTTAATGCACAGAATCATCATTCCTTTTAAGTAATTGATACAGTAGGAGTCACACTGGAGCTAACCAAAGGTCTTTGCTTCAGACTAATTGGTAGAAGTTTGCTTATAGAACTTTACATTCCCCAACTCCACTTCCAGCTTTTTTGTGGTTAATGGGAGAAAAGGGACTTTTCCTAAAGACTGGCTTTGAACTATAATCTTCAGATCTGTACTTCCCAAGTAGATAGGCATACAGACATGAGCCCTGTGTGTCCCACTTACACCTTTATTTTTAATGTGAAGTTATTTGTTCTTGTTTTTTTTGTACATGTGAAAGAGTATGTTTTTCTTACTCAAAAGTTTCTCTTCCTGCTGGTTCAGAGTACAGATAAACTAGATGTTACAAATAGAGATGAGCAAAAGAAATTTCTGTGGCTAATAGAGCTAATAATTAGGGCAGTCACTCTTCTCATGGAAATTATATCTTGAGTAGCAGACCTGTAAGTATTTACTGTTTAATAAACATAGCTAATAAATGTTTTTTCTGCCTTTTGTGTATTAACTCATTTCACCTTCAACTGGGCACACTTAAACTTGCAGTACCTATAAGGCTTCTTTTTTTTTCTTCAAATTTTTTATTGTGATTAAGTGGTTACATAATTTCCCAAGTTTCACAGTATTGTGGGATAGTGATGCTTAGATAAAGTCACAAACACATTCTAACTTTCATGGTGCAAATTGTCTTATCGTGGTCTATAACATTCATGAGTTCTATGAGCTTTGCAATACAGTTATTTCTTCCACATTGGGTGATATGTACATTTCTTTTGTTTTGCATAGCATCAGCTGTTCCCTCTTTCCCACTTGTTCCCTCCCCCATCGCTGCCATTGAGTTGCTTAGTTCATTTTGGTCAATGTCCAGTGCAGCTGATGGGTCCCGCTGTTGTATGTTTTTCCCTGATTCCCTCTAGTTCTGTGTCATCCTCCTGGTTTCCTTCCGGTATGCACATATATACCATATATGTGATCAGCAGCATGGGGATATTTATTTAGTAGTGATTCGACCAGATGAGTGGGAGTCCTTTGTTTCTTAAGTCTTGTTAATTTTGTCATATCACCTTACATTTTGGATTTAACATCCACTTATCAGGGAGACCATGTGACATTTGTCTCTGTACCTTGCTCAACATGATTTCTTCTAGCTCCATCCATTTCCCTACAAATGCCATTATTTTGTCCTTTCTAATGGCTGCATAATATTCCATTGTGTATAGATACCACAATTTTTGGATCCGTTCATCTGTGGTGGGGCATCAGGGTTGTTTTCATATCCTGGCTATTGTGAACAGTGCTGCAATAAACATGAAGGTGCATGTGTCCTTGTATACTGGTTCCTGTTGTTCAGGATAGATGTCTAGAAGTGGTATGACTGGGTCATAAGGGAGGTCAATATTTAGTTTTCTGAAGACCCTCCAGACTGCTTTCCAAAGTGGTTGTGTAAGTGTACATTCCCACCAGCAGTGCAATAGGGTTCCTCTTTCTCTGCATCCCCTCCAGCATTTGTTGTTGGCTGACTTGAGGATGTGGGCCATTCTGACTGGGGTAAGGTGGTATCTCAGGGTTGTCTTTATTTGCATTTCCTTCACAACTAGGGATGGTGAACATTTCCTCCTGTGTTTCCTTTGCCATTTTGTCTTCTTCTGAGAAGTCTCTATTTAGTTCCCCTGCCCATTTAGTAATTGGTTTGTTATGTTTGGGAGGGATTAGTTTCTTGAGTTCCCTGTATATACTGGATATTAACCCCTTGTCTGATATATTGCTGGTAAATATTTTTTCCCAGTTGGTTGTCTTTCTAGCTTGGTTGCTATGTCTTTAGCTGTGCAGAAACTTTTTATTTTAAGGTAGTCCCATTTTTCAAGTCTCTTTCCAATTTGTTGTGACCCTGGAACTCTATTCAGGAAGTTCCTGCCTGTGCCTATAAGTTCAAGTGTCTTTCCTACTCTGTCCTGCAGTAGTTTCAGAGATTCAGTTTTGATGTTAAGGTCTTTAATCCATTTTGAGTTGCTGTTGTTAGTGCATGGTGATAGGCTGGGGTCCACTTTTAGTTTTCTGCATGTGGCCTCCCAGTTTTCCCAGTGGTTGAAGAGGCTGTGTTTCTTCCATTGTATGTCTTTGGCTCCTTTGTCAAATATCAGCAGACTGTAGTCATGTGGTTTTATTTCTGGATCTTCTATTCCATTGGTCTTCAGGGTCTGTTTTTGTGCAAGTACCATGCTGTCTTTGTTATTATGGCTCTATAGTAGAGTTTGAAGTCCAGCATCAAGATCCCTCCCATGTTGTCTTTTTTGCCTAGAATTATTTTGGCTATTCTAGGTCTTTTGTTTTTCCATATTAATTTTTGAACTGTTTTCTGTATTTCAGAAATGTATGTCATTGGGATTTTAATAGGAATTGCATTGAATTTGTATATTAATTTTGGCAGTATTGCCATTTTCACTGTATTAAGTCTGCCTATCCAAGAGCATGGAAGGTCTTTGCATTTCCTAGTGTCTTCTGTAATTTCTTTCTTTAAGTTTCTATAGTTTTCATTAAATAGTTTTTTTACATCTTTGGTTAATTCCTAAATATTTTATTTTTGAGGGGGTTATTGTGAATGGGGTTGCTTTATTTCCCTTTCTGCTTGTACATTGTCAGTGTACAGGAAAGCTACTGATTTTTGTGGGTTGATTTTGTACCCTGCTACTTTGCCAAAGTGGTTTATAATTTCTAAGAGTTTGGGATAAAGTTTTGGGGATCATGAAGGTATAATATATCATCTGCAAAAAGGGATAGTTTTATCTTCTTCTTTCCCTATGTGGATCCTTTTAATGTCTTTTTCATGCTTTATTGCCCTGGCTAAGAGTTCCAGGACTATATTGAAGAGGAGTGGAGAAAGTGGGCATCCTTGCCTTGTTCCTGATTTTAGGAGAATCGTAGTTTTTCCCATTAAGTATAATATTGGCTATTGGTCTGTCATATATGGTTTTATTGTTTTAAGGAATGTTCCTTCTATTCCTATTTTCTTCTGAGCTTTTAACATGAATGAATGTTGTATTTTATCAAAAGCCTTTTCTGCATCTGTGGATATAGTCATGTGATTCTTGACCTTGGCTCTGTTGATGTGTTGGATTACATTTATTTTTCTGGATTCTGTAGCTAGTATTTTGTTAAGGGTCTTTGCATCTGTGTTCATCAAGGAGATTGATCTGTACTCTTGTTTGGTTGGGACTTTGCCTGGTTTGGGGATGAGTATGATATTGGCATCGTAGAATGAGTTTGGGATAGCTCCCTCCTCTGCTTCTCTGAAGAGCTTGAGGAATATGGGAATTAGTTCTTCTTTAAAGGTCTTATAGAATTCTGTTGTGAATCCATCTGGTCCTGGGCTTTTCCTTGTTGGAAGACTTCTGATTGCTTCCTGTATCTCGTTGTAAGATACTGGCTTATTTAATTGATTTACTTCTTTGCTCAGTTTGGGCAACTTGTATTTCTCTAAAAATACATCCATTTCTGCTAGGTTTTCTTTCTTTAGAGAGTATAATTTTTGAAAATAGTCCTTTATAATTGTTTGGATATCTTGGGTACTTGTGATTTTTCCCGTGGCATCCCTGATCTTGTTAATTTGGGTTTCCTCTCTTCTTAATCTTGTCAAAGGTATATCAATTTTACTTATTTTTTCAAAGAACCAGCTTTTTATTAATTTTATTTATAATTTTCCTATTTTCTATCATTAATTCTGCTCCTAATTTGATTATCTGGCTTCGCCTAGTAACTTAAGGTTTCATTTTTTCATGTTTTTCTAGCTGCTTTAATTGCAACGTGAGATTATTTACTTGGTCTGTCTCTATTTTCTTGATGTGGGCACTGAGGGTGATAAATTTGTCCCTCAGGACTGCTTTTGCTGTGTCCCACAAGTTTCTTTATGGTGTGTCCTCATTTTCATTGAATTGTAGGAACTTTTTAATTTCTTCTGTTACCCAGGTGTTGCTTAGAAGTGTGCAGTTCAATTTCCATGTATTTGAGTAATTTCTGCAGTATGAGAAGTAGCTTGATTCCACTGTGGTCAGATAGGACGCAGGGGATTATGTCAATCCCCTTGTATTTGCGTAAGTTCCTTGCATGAACTATGATATGGTCTATTTTGGAGAAAGGTCCACGAGCTCTGAGAAGAATGTGTACTGTGTTTAGGGTGAAATACTCAGTACATGTCAGTTAGTTCCACTTGAAGTAAGGCCTCACTTAATTTGGTAGCTTCTTTGCCAATCCTCTGGTTGGTAGACCTGTCCTTTGGTGAGAGTGTTAAAGTCTCCTAGTATTATCGTATTGGGATCTATTTTATTCTGTAAATTTGAGAGTATTTCCTTAACATATTTGGGTGCTCCAATGTTTGGGGAGTATAAGTTGATAACGGTAATATCCTCCTCTTGGATTGTTCCCTGTGTTAATAATGTAGTGTCCTTCCTTGTCTTTTTGTATTGATTTTAATGAAAAGTTTATTTTGTCAGATACCAGGATTGCCACACCTGCTTTCTTACTGGGGGCATTTGATTGGCAGATCCTTTTCCAACCCTTCACTCTGAGTTTGTTTGTAATTTGGCTGAGAGGTGGTTCTCCTGAAGGCAACAGATGGATAGAGCATGTTTTCTGATCCAATCTGCAATTCTTTTTCTTTTGATTGGTGAATTAAGACCATTAATATTTAAGGATCTTATAGAGAGATGCATTGTGGTGTCTGTCATTCCCTGTTTTCCTAAGTTTTTCTTCTTTCCTTTCCTCCTGTTTGTAATTTGGCTGAGAGGTGGTTCTCCTGAAGGCAACAGATGGATAGAGCATGTTTTCTGATCCAATCTGCAATTCTTTTTCTTTTGATTGGTGAATTAAGACCATTAATATTTAAGGATCTTATAGAGAGATGCATTGTGGTGTCTGTCATTCCCTGTTTTCCTAAGTTAGATTTCTATTAATACCTGTCTGGTGCAGTCCCTGTTTCTGGTTACTTTCTTCAGGTTGTGTTCCCCCTCTTAGTATTCTTTGTAATGCTGGCTATTGTTTATGAATTCATTTAGTTTTTCTGTACTATTAAAAATTTTCAATTCTCCAGTGTTTTCACAATAAAAAAAAACTTTTGATTGGGATTGTAGTAAAAATAAAGGTCAGTCTTTTTAGAATTGAAAAAATAATTTTCAATTCTCCATCAAATGTGAATACTAGCTTTGCTGTGTTATCTGGCCTGGCAATTATTGGTTCTCAGGACTCGGATCGTACTTTCCCAGGCCTTTCTTGCATTCAGTGTCTGTGTGGAGATCTGCAGTGATTCTAATTTTTTTCCCATTGTAGTATAGCTCATTTTTGCTGCATGCAAGATTGTTTCCTTATTATTCAGATCTATCATTTTTACTATAATGTGTCTAGAAGTGTTTCTCCTGGGATCCTGCTTCTTAGGTGTTCTGTATGTTTCTGTTATGGAGGTAAGATTTTTTTTTTTAAGATGGGAGAAATGTTCATTGATAATCTTGTTGAATAGGTGTTGCATTCCCTTGCTTTGATATTCCTCACCTTCGTCCACTCCAATTATACGAAGGTTAAATTTCTTGGCACTATCCACTTGCTCTTGGATTTCCCTTTGGCATAATTTAAGTGATTTTTCCATACCTGTGATTTTTTTTGGTCCAGTTGATGTATTCTGTCTTCTGTATCTGACATTCTAAATTCCATTTCATTCACTCTGTTAACTGTGGCTTCCATTGTGGTTTGCATGGAGGAAATGGACTCATTTATGGATTCAATGTTGGTTCTCAAAGTACTCATCTCATCTCTTAGTGAGGTATGTACTGCCTTTATTTTTGTACTAATCTCACCTCTTAGTGAGATGTGTACTGCCTCTATTTTTGCGTGCACCTCCTGTTTGAGACCCTGCATCTCTTTGGATAGTTTGTCCCTGTGTTCTTTAAATTTCTGGTTTCTCACTTTAATTCTTGAGTCATTGCCTCCAGCATCTCTTGGATGTAGCTTTTGTCTTCCATTCCTGCTTTGCTCCCACTGGGGCTCTCCCCTGGGTGGCTGCTGGCTTTTGGGGGTAGCTTGCTATCCTGGGTGTTGATAAACCTTGTAATTTTTCTCTGTGATTTTTGCATGGGGATTCAGGGATTATTGGAGACTAATCTGAAATTTTGTTTTGGTCAATAAGTGTCTGTCTTTGCTTGATGGCTGTTTCTGGGCCGGTGGAGTGAGTCTCGTCTGTACCTGGTCTCGGTTCTGTTGGGGGGGTCAACCTCCAGCTGCTGGTCTGACCCACATAGGGCTCTCGGCTCTCCACTGTAGATCACTGGCAGTTCCCGCCTTTAGAAGGACTGAGGGGCCTAGACTCCTCCTGTTTACTCCTACAGGTGCTCTTGGCGAGATCGAGTGTGCTGGATGTATTCTCCCAGTTGCTGGAGTCTGCTATGGGCTCCTGATGGGTTTTTTTGGTTTTTGTTTTTTTGGCCAGTTGTGGGCCTGAACTTTGGGCCTGGGTGCTGTTCCTCAGCTCTTCAGCTCAAGGCTAGCGCCCTACCATTTGAGCCATAGCGCCACTTCTGGCCCGTTCTGCTTATGTGGTGCTGAGGAATCAGATCCAGGGCCTCATGCACACAAGGCAAGCACTCTACCGCTGAGCCACTTACCAGCCTGAGCTCCTATTATCAGGTGCTGGTGGCCTGAGTTGTCCAATTCCCGGCCTGGAATATATGGGTTGGGTTCTGGTGGGGTTTGGGTTTCTAGTTCTCTTGCCCTGGACACCCAGATCTTTTGCTGTCATGGGTGTTTCCTAGGGGGTGTAGTTCCCTGTACTTCCCCCCCCCCTCCCCCCGCTCAGCTTCAGGAGTTGATTGTGGTGCTCAGGCACCGGATCCCCAGGCCTGGTTCTGGCTTCCGGTCCCCGGCCTGGGGCACACCAGCTGGACTTGTGCTGCTGTGTATCCCGTAAGGCATTTTTTACATAAATAATAAAATGTGCCTTAATGCCAGAGAGATGTAAATGATAGAGGAGAGTGTTCAGAGAGATGCCAGTTACCCCCAGATTTAGAGCAAGAAGCTGGCAAAGAGAAGGGTGTATGATATGCTTGAGAATGCAGAATTAGTGAGGTGTTGGGTTCTGATCACTTGTTTGTGAAGCCCACGTGTATTTTTACTGCGTGACAGTCTTCCACAAAATGGTGAACCATGGAGTATGGAGTCATCAAGTTGGTATTGTAAAAGCTTTAGAGAGGTGATTTTGGAGCTTGGTTTAGGATCAAGAGCAAGATTTTCATCAACAGAAGAAATGAAATTGGGTATGGTTTAACTTGCCTTTTTTGTTACCTACTACAACTGATGACCCATGTCTGCCTTTACTAATACATGTCTCGTACCTAAGTACTTACATCTTTGAGACGCCTCAGTTTCCAAAGTTGCCTATATTTAAGAATCACATTTCACGGAGATTATGATTCTTAATAGCTGTAGAAGAACCACAGTGTAAGATGTGAGTTCAATTATCTTCTGCTTAGATGGTACTCTTTTCAGTGACAGTTTATTTTTTCTGTTCAATTTACATTATTTCCCAAGTCATGACTAAACAATTGAAACCAATACCTTAAGTTTGTCACAAAAATTTAACTATTGCATTAGTTTTTTTTGTCAGTCGTGGGGCTTGAACTCGGCCTGTGCTTCAACTCTTCAGCTCAACACTAGTGCTCTACCACTTGAGCCACAGCTCCACTAACACTTATGGTGGGTTAATTGGAAATACAAGTCTCACAGACTTTCCTGTCCAGGCTGGCTTTGAACTGTGATCCTTAGATCTCAGCCTACTGAGTAGTTAGAGTTACAGGTGTGAGCAACTGGCACCCACTGTTAACTTGTTCTTACAGCGATCCATACATCTGTAGGTTAACGTCATATTTAACATAATGTAATGAAGTAAGCATGATGTATCATGGTTAGTGAATATAGGATCTCGTGTATGTCCTGCTTTTTAAAGAATATTTTCAAACTTCAAATTATTAGGGTGAAGTTAACATTTGAGTAGTAAATGGTTTTTTTCACTACAAAAGGAAGCACCAACAGAAACAATAGCTAATATTGAATGTGTGCAGTGTGCAGGGCATTATTAAAAGCATTTCCACTCACTAGTTCATTTCCTTTCCATTAGAACCATACTTCTGTGCCCCTTATTTCACAAATCAGGAAAGTATAGCCTAGAGATGTACTGAGGCTGGATATTGAAAGTGGACAGCTGGCCTCCATAAACTGTGATACATCCTATTCTGTAATGCTTGTGCTGTATATTGTCAGTGTTTTAGAAATTTTGTTACTAGATAACAGGTTAGTTGTCCATTTTAAGAGATTCTGAGCTCATCTAATTTTTGGAAGAAATGAGTCTGTTTCAGTCTAAAGGACTTGTACTTAAAAAATAAAGTGTTAGTGGCTCACACTTGTAATACTAGCGCCTCAGGAGGCAAAGATCTGAGGATCGCAGTTGAAAGCCAGCCCTGTCAGGAAAGTCCAAGGGACTCTAATCTCCACTTAACCACAAAAAGCTGAAATTAGAGGTATGGCTCAAATGGTAGAGTACTACTCTTCAACCAAAGAGCTCGCGGACAGTGCCCAGGCCCAGAGTGCAAGCCCAGTACTGGCACATACACACAAAAGTTAAGATGGGTGTGGTAGTGTTACGTGCCTGTAATGCCATCTCTAGAGGCTGAGGCAGGAGGATTGCAAATTCAGTATTCAATTTCCCTAATATTGTTGAGAGGCATAGAAGTAGAGAAATAAAAATACATCTCATCAATCCTTTCTTTTTCAGCAGCCACCAAAAAAGACCTCTAAAAGAGAAAAACCTAAACCAAAAGCTACACCTAAAAGTAAAAAGTCTGTGAAAAGTGCTAATGTTAAGAAGGCAGATAGCAGCACTACTAAGAAGAATCAAAACAGTTCGAAGAAAGGTATGTTGTGACACTTGCTGGGCTGGAGTGAGACTCAGTTTGCTTAGCAAACATAAGGGCTTGAGTTCCAATACCAGTATTGCTAAAAATACATCAGCAGTTTAAAATACTATATATGCTTAAATATGTGCGGAAACAGTGAATTTCAAGAACATTGAATGGAAGCATGCCAGATTTTAAAAATCCTTCGAAGTAATCTATTTTTCAATGCATGTTTTGGGAAATTTGTTTTTAAAGTTATTTTAAATAGTGATTTATAATGGGGAGTAGTATCTTAATATTCACTTGAGAATGAGAGTTTATGTTCTTAGTTTTTGTTATTTAAGAAAAATTTTTATTCACATTTAATATCTTTTAGAAAGTGAATCTGAGGATAGTTCAGATGATGAACCTTTAATTAAAAAATTGAAGAAACCACCTACAGATGAAGAGCTAAAGGAAACAGTCAAGAAATTATTGGCCAATGCTAACTTGGAAGAAGTCACAATGAAGCAGATTTGTAAAGAGGTAATTAAATGTTTCGATCGTATTATTTTGCCTTGGAAGTTTTTCACCCATTCTTTGATATGACGCTACATTTTGCATATTCATTAAATATTTGCTAAACTACTACATGTCAAGTCACTCTTACAGTTGCCAGGGTACCACCTGAAATGGTCATAGTCTCAACTTAATGGAATTCTTTTATGAACATTAGATTGAATAAAGTAGGGATGAACAAAATTTAAACGAATGTATTTCAAACCCCATAGGAATCTTTTTTTTCAGATCTGGAAACTTGTTCTTGCATAACAGGCAGTTAGGTACCCTTAATAGCCCAACTTCTGCATTTTGCTAGTTAATTGGGGATAAGAATCTCATGGACTCTCCTGCCTGGGCAGCCTTTGGACTATCCTCAGATCTCAACCTCCTGAGTAATTAGATTACAGGCATGAGCTACCAGTATCTAGCTCTTCACATTTTTTCTCTACAGATAGGATCTTGCTTACTGTCCAAGCATGCATCTGGGCAAGAGCCAGTTACTTTAGGCCTTTTTAGGGGGGGTGGTAGGGCTTGAACTCAGCCAGGGCACTGTCCCTGAGCTCTTTTGGCTCAAGGCTCACCACAGCTCCGTTTCTGGTTTATTGGTGGTTACTTGGAGAGAAGAATATCAGAGATCTCAGCCTCCCAAATAGCCACCAGTGTCTGGCTACTTTGGCTTCGTGATAACTAGGTAACAGGTGAAAAAGTGTCTTGGCTGGCCTGAAACTGATCCAAACAACCTTTAGCCTCTTGGGTAGTTAAGACTGCAAGCTCAAGCCATGGGTACCTGGTCTAATCTGAAAAGTTGATTGCATCCTTAGATTTTATAGAGAGAGAGAGAGAGAGAGAGAATGCACCTTTCCTCTTGGTAATAGGGTAGCTGTTATTCAGGAATTTCTTAATTGATGCTCTTGTAAAGGCCTTCTAATTGATTACAGAATATGATTTTTAAATGAATTTTTAATATTTCTTTTACTATAGGTATATGAAAATTATCCTGCTTATGATTTAACTGAGAGAAAAGACTTCATTAAAACAACTGTAAAAGAGGTATTTGTTTTCCTAGCATAAATATTTTGGATGTAGAAAACAAAAATAATGCATCTTAACTATTTTCAAAGTACTATATCTGATCCTAAGATTTCTTTAATAGTAAATGTGTAGATACATTTAGTAAAGCTCAGAGTCAGTGACAGAAACTGAGCTCAGATTAGATTGGGTACCTGGTGAGTTGGTATCTCCTTAGGCAGGCAACAGCTTGAGGGCCACTTCCTGACCAGCAGTAGCTATAGTTCTGTGTAATCCCAGCTGCTTTCCCAAGGCCAGTAGTAAGATGTGAAGAAATGGAATAAGCTTTTATGGTTTGTGTGTACTTGATAGTATTTGCTGTATATGGTAAAATAGTGTTTCTTTTTCTTTACAGCTAATTTCTTGAGAACAGCTGACTTGTTCCTTTAGATTTGAAGATCTGATTTATAAACCATTATACCAGCAAAGAGAATGTATCTCCTTTTCTAAATCCTTGTAAGATGTGTTGACCTTTTTATTGTTACATATATTTGAGTTTGCTGTTTTAAATTGCATTTCTATGCAGTTTTTAGTCTAAAATCTTGCATGGCATTAATTGTTCCTTGCTTTTATAGCTGTATTTTGTACATTTTGGATTTCTCTATATAAGGTTATAGATTGCTGAACCGTTGTGGGTTTTAGTGCACTAACGTTGGCTTGCTTAAGATGTAACTTTTAATCACGTAGAACAAAGGTTAGTATAACTGGCATTTATACATGCAGAGACTGTTGCAGTATTTAGTATAGGAAATACTTTGAATACACCTCGTCTGTCAGCGTGGAAACTTAGTGACAGTGTGTTCATATTAAATAACACAAGCAGTGACTCCAGAAAACTGAGTTGGAACTTCTGCATGTGTATATATATGAAATTGTCAGCATGACAGAAATATTTTTGTATTTTTCAAATCCAATTTGTTGTATATAACTTTTTTTTATTTCTTTTGTGCAGATCAATTTTTAAACTCATGTAGGTAGGTATCTTTGCACTTGTATAAACTATGAAATGTCAGTGTTCAGCCAGATGGTATGATGGAGCAGTGGAGGGCAGAGTTCAGTGACTAGAACTTCTAGCTCAAGCTCTCTAGTTCTGCTTTGCCCTTGAAAGTGTCATCCGTAGTTTTAGCATTAAGTACGTACAAAAGTATCTTATGTTTTATATTGTCAGACCAAAATCAACACAAAAACTTTGGGAAAGAGTAGGATTAAGTATACACTTGGCTTATAGTAAGTGAACTGATTTTTAACTGCTTTTGACCACCTTTGTAATTATGATAAAAGTACCAGGTGTAATGCCAGAAAATGTATGGACAATAGTATTTCTCAAGTTTTTAATATTTTTAATGGAGAAATTTACGATTTGTGGAATCAGGGCTGTTAACGCAAAAGCTGGTAACAGGTTTTAAATTTCAGCCAATCAGGATTCTAAGTGAAAAATATGGACTACCCCAAATTTAAAAGAATTTTGTCTTTTAAGTTACTCTTTAAATTTTAATATGCTGCTTATGACAAATATTTGATGTAAAATTTGAATGCTTAAAAACATTTACATAATAAGAACTACATGAAAAGTATATTTCATAGACACATATATGACATTAGGGAAAGGTATACTTGATTAAAACAAAGTGAACAGAATAAACAACAGCCCTAAAAATTGGCCTTTTATTTTAATTGAATAAACCTTGTTAATAAAAACCAATGGTGTTTTAAATCTTATATGTGATATTAACTTAACTTGCCATAGGCCATTTGGTACAAGATGGGGACATGCTTCTTTACTGGCTGCCCTCATCCTGTCTACTTGTGATAGGCAGAAAAGGTTCCCCGCCCCTGCTCAAAGTTAGTTAACATTTCATTTCAGGTGTGTGGAAATTCTTGGTGATAGTGGACCTACTTAGTAAGTGCACATGCAAACAGCATTTGAAAAAGTCTGGTTTTTATTAAGCAGTTTTACATACCCAGCTATTCAGGACTATTTATATCACTTTCTGGTGTATATATCACGACTGCCCAGTTTGTAAAATTCACAACACCAAAAAACATTTAGACCAAAAAACATTTAGAGAAACTCAAAAGCACATAGGTTCCTTAAGGAACAAAATGTCCAAGTAGGTCACTGAGACAGGGAAAAAAAATTAAATACACCTTTATTGGGTTTTCTCCTACTTGAAGCATGGCTTCACATTTAAATTTAAGTGCCCAAAAACAAGTAATATTGTGAACCATTTCAAACGTGCTATTTGAACGTTTTAATACAGAACACTTCCTAATCAGTACCAATGAGTCTAAACCACTTAGCTATCAATGCTCTAACTGCTAACTCAGAAATGCACAGCTGTTTGGCTGGCTTTCTATTATACTGTGATTGGGGGTGGGAGAAGTATAATCAAACTTCTATACATGCATTCAATAAAGATTTTATGCTTACAAAGCAATTCTAAATTTCAAAAATACCTTAACATTTTGAAAACGTGGCTTTAAAGTTATCTTAGCCCCCTTGTTAAAGAATTATTAAAGTCTGTAAACAGGTTTCTTGGCAAAGTAGGCATCTGGAAGACCCTGCAACCAATATTTTCTTTGTTAAATACGGAAAAAGTAAATGCTATGTTCTCAGGCTAATATGGCTTATAAAATGCTTACAAGGATGGTTCTGCGGACTTGCCTGGGAGAAACTGGACATGATTATGCAAAAAGTATTCCTAGAAACAAACATTTACTTAAACAAGGGGGAAGGGTTGTTAAATTAGTCTCAAGTTTTCTTTGCTAGTAGATGCCAAAATTATAGTATAGTATAAGACAAGTGGCTTTAAGAACAGCTATGTGCTCTACCTGTAGTATGATGGCCACATTTTATACCACATGCTCAAATGAAACGAAAGCTTCCATTTTAAGGAATTTTCTTTCTGATTTAAAAATGCCACAAGATACTTTGAATATCCAATTGGAAGAAGTATATACAATATGATGTAGTCTAGAAGTTTCATCAGAGTTGTATCAAAAAGAAAATTCTACCGAAATTTTAAGAAAAGCTCGATGTTGGAGCTGTATAAAAGTAGTAAGGCTCATTGGTAAAGACACTGATAAACTGTGAAAGAGGGAAAAACACATGGCTTTATCTTGCTAATGATTTAAACTGAACAGCTAAACAAAATGTCAAATCTGAAGGGCCATCTCCAAACGGAAGAATCCTAATCCAAGGTCTCAACTCAAGGTTATATTCTGCCTTCCAAAATTCAGAAGACTTAGCACTAGTTGGACCTATAGAAAATGCAATTAAACCTAAGTGCTTAGAAGGATTTGGAGAATCAGTGCTTTCAGAGTAGTAAAGTGAGGACATTTCATCATGTCACTTAGAAACATTACAACTTCGCTATCCAGAGAAATATTCCCCACCTTAGGAAATAGAGGTTTAACCTGCATCTCACATGTTCCCATTTGGGGCACAGAAGCTGAGTCCAGGCCAGTTCTATTTAAAAGGCTGCAATCTTGCTTGCTTCTCGAACACCACTCAAATATGCTCCAGTAACAGTCTGTGGGAAATGCCTATTTGTTGCCTGTAAAAAATAATTACATGTTAGATTGTAAACAAAGTGAATCAAAGGCAAAATGAGCTTAAGACTTTAGGATTCTCCTAAAATAAAGATGGCAGCTATCAGTAACAAGTCAAATTATCACAGTAGCCCCTGAATATCTCTGCTTTGCCAAATTCTCTTTCTGCAACGTATTTAGCAGTCCCACAAAGTAGTGTGGTACTAAGTATAAGGGCAGTGGACAGTGTTAAAAAGCCTCAGAAAATGGGTTTTAGAAGATGAGGTAGTAACTATCAAGGGAAAAAGTTAAGCTCTGTGCAGATGGCTCATGCCTGTGATTCTAGCTACTCAGGAGGCTGAGATCTAAGGATCTCAGTTCAAAGCCTGACCAGGTAGGAAAATTGAGAACCTATCTCCAAATTAACCACGAATAAGCTGGAAGGAGAGCTATGGTTCAAGTGTTAGAGTGCTAGTCCTCAGCAAAAAACCTCAGTACCCAGGCCCTGAGTTGAAGCCCCAGAACTGGTATACAAAAAAAGGTTCTGTATCCTATTTGTGACCTCGATGGACTCTCCTGGAACTACTATCAAGTGCCCCTTTTTGTGCGGGGCCTGGGCTCTGTTCCTTAACTTTGTCTGCTCAAGACTAGTACTTTACCACATAAGTCACAGACTCAGACTTTTGGGTGGTTAATTGGAGACTTTTTTGCCCAGGCTGGCTTCTGAACTGTGGTTCTCAAACCTCAAGACTCCCAAGTAGCTGAATTACAGGCAGGAACCACAGGCAGCTTCAAGTGGCTTTTAAAGAAGTGGTTCACTCAGGTCTAAGCTGACATCCAAGGATGGGGCAGTGTTCAGACATGTAGCAGGCAAAGATCAAGGAAGACAGGGAGGGAAGAGAAAACAAAAGGCTCTAAAAGCTTTAGTGGCTTCAGTTAAACAGCCAGAGGCTGCTGCTAAAACATTCTGAAGAAAGCATTCAAAGGGCTAAAATTTAAAAGCTATTTGGTGAGATGTTTTCCACAGAAGGACAAAGAGATGGATAATAGTATAGAAGAAAATGTTAGGTGTAGATAAGATGTTCTAAGAGTTCCAAGTTGGGGTATAAAGAACAAAGTGGAAGAAAGTGAGCAGAAGCAGGGGCTGGGAAGGTGGCTCAGTGGTAGAGCGTTTGCCTTGCATGCATGAGGCCCTAGGTTCAATTCCTCAGCACCACATAAGCAGAAAAAAAAGCCGGAAGTGGCACTGTGGCCCAAGTGGTAGAGTGCTAACCTTGAGGTGAAGAGCTGAGGGACAGCGCCCAGGCCCAGAGTTCAGGCCCCACAACTGGACCCCCCCCCCCCCCCCAAAAGCTGGGAAGGTGGCTCAGTGGTAGAGCACTTGCCTTGCATGCATGAGGCCCTGGGTTGGATTCCTCAGCACCACATAAGCAGAAAAAAAAGCCAGAAGTGGTGCTGTGGCTCAAGTGGTAGAGCCTAGCCTTGAGCTGAAGAGCTGAGGGACAGTGCCCAGGCCCACGACCGGACCCTCCCCCCCGCCACCCCCCCCCCCCCCAAAAAAAGTGAGCAGAAGCAAATGCTATCAAGAGACATGATTCTAAATCACAAGGAACAAAACAAGGCACAGGATCAGAAATCAGAATGGAGTTGAATAATAAGTCCTTTGTACAACTACTTAAAGATAATGATTTTAAAAAGAAAGGAGAATGAGGAAGTTTTTCAACAGAAATCAAGGAAAGTAACAGCAGGGGACCGCACAAAGGGGCCTCCAGAAAATATAACCAACAAGCCAGATGACATGCTTGATTGAGAGTTCACTGAAAGGGAGGAGATACAGAGAATTAAGGAAGGATCAAAAGAATCATTTCAACTACCAAAACACTAGAAGAAGCTGTGCAACCCTGACTCATCAAGAAGCAACATAAACATAGGACATAACTCTAATCTTAACAGTGCGAGATAGCCATGTTGGAGAATAATGCAGAGGACCTTGACAGGACAAAGGTAATTCTGATAAATATAAACCTGATTTTAAGATGGAAAAGCAAGTTAAGAAGAGATGCTTGAAGAGTTAAAAATGATGGGAATATGAAGGCAGACTCAGTATTGAGAAGGCCTTAAATGTTAACAAAGAAAAACAGTATTTAATCTGGCTTTTAAACAAGTTATCACTTTAAAGAATTAAAAGTACAAGGGGTTGGAGCCATGGCTCAGGTGGTAGGGGCACCTGCCAATGAACATAAGAGTCAGATAGTAAGTTTGAGTATTAAGTCTCAGACAAAAAATGATCAAAATACAAGATAAATACCTCGCCAGCAAAAAAGATAGTTCCTTGTATTTCCTCGGCTATGATGTCGTAGGCCTCACCACTTCCAAATGTCTTCACAAAACTGTAAGCCATCTGGATCCATGGCTCTGTGCTCCACCGAGTGACAAAGTACTTTGTGGGATCTGGGACTTCCTGCATTCAATAGAAAACAAAGTAAAATAGGCTTAGAAACTCCAGGTGTCAAATGGTTCATGCCTGTCAGCTACTCATGGGACTAAGATCTGAGAATTGCAGTTCAAAGTCAGCCTAGGCAGGAAAGTCAGAGACATCTCCAGTTAACTACTAGAAAAGCTGGAGAGAGAGCTGTGGCTCTAGTGGTAGAGTGCAAGCCTTACGCAAAAACAAGTTCAAGTACAGAACTCGGGCTGTGAGTTCAAGTCTCAGAACTGGCACACAATAAAACACAAAACTTTCATACGGGCGTAATGCACATTTCTCCCTAACACTTATGCTCTACCTACTGTAAACTGTACCAGCTACACACAATCCCCTCACATCTACACTTAATCCTATATCAGACATTCCACCCACAGCAGGTCACACTAGGAGCTAAGAGTCCAGGCCTTCCTTTCCCATGGCCTGGCCAGTGCTGGAGCTGTGGGTAGAGGGAAGGATTCCACCCAAGGTAGAAAAGGGAAGGGTGGTGCCAACAGGGTTACACGTTGGAATTCCCAACCAGCTTCATCAAACTGGCACAAGAATGTATTTGCATTCTCAGAACGATTTTGTCAGGTGACCTTGGACAGCAGCACCATGAAAAACACCTTTCTGGAAACAATACTGCATTCCAAACTAATTCACAAACACTTCAGGGGAAAAAAAAAACAAACGGAAGCTAGGAACTACTACGTTACAAACCACATCACTAGTTGGACCCTCCCAGGACAATGGCAACATAACCTGGATGGATAACCCTCGCTTTCTCTAACTCACAAACCTTTGGAGCTGTTTCACTTGTTTCTTAATTAGAAAAAGAAAAACTATCAACAAATCTCCAAAGTACATGTAAAGTACATGTGTGTGTGTGTGTGTGTGTGTGTGTGTGTATATATATATATATAGTACATGCAAAAATAAAGTACACTGAGTTCCTAGTAGAAAAGACTGCCTATGTAGAGGTAAGAAAATTCTGGAAAGTTGTCCAAGTTTCTAGGACTTGGTAAGTACAGAATTTTCAGAAAATCCCAAGTCTTAACAGCCCTGTGAGAGAAAGGTGTGCAGAATTTGGGAAAGAAAAACAAAAGGGCAATTTTATAAATAAAGTACTGCCAGGTGCTGGTGACTCATGCCTGTAGTCCTAGCTACTTGGCAGGCTGAGATCTAAGGATCACAGTTGAAAGCCAGCATGGGCAGGAAAGTCTGAGACTCTGATCGCCAATTAACTACCAAGAAAGCCAGATGTTGAGCTGTGGCTCAAGTGGTAAGAGGGCTAGCCTTGAGCTCGAAAGCTCAGGACAGCTCCCAGGCCCTGAGTTCAAGCTTCAGGACCAGCATGCTTGTGAATGTGCACATGCACACGCATGCGTGCATGTACACACACACAAGGTATGTCACCCCTTCTCCCCAATTCCTGTGAGGTCCTAACTGCTAGTCCCCTAGAATATAACTGAATTGAGAGGCAATTAAAATAGGGTCAGTAAGGTGGGCCTAGAGCAGTCTGGCTATTATCTGCTTATTAGAGAAGGAAATAAGGACAGCCAGAAAACACATGTGAAGACAGTTAAGAACTATCTGTAATCCATGGGCAAGCCTCTGAAGAGACCCTGTTGACATCTTCAGCCTCCAGAGCACTGAGTACGGTGTACTGTGGTTAGAGCAGTCCTACAAGCTAATGCTGGTACAAAGAGGGATGCTGGAACACAGGACCTGACCCTCTTGTCTTGTTTCCCTTCGTTCATTCTCGGTAAGTAATGTAGAAGATTCCGATCCCACCTGCCCCAAAGAGCACATGCACAGCAAGTGTGTCTGACCTGTTCTTTGAACAGCTCCCGCAGGGTGGCCATGCACTGCTTCAGCACCTGCTTGTCATCCAGGGTCCGGAGGGATGCTACAGCCTCCCCTGCGATCACCGACATTAGCACGCTCTGCTGCTTCTGCAGGCACAGAGGGAAAAAGCAGTTGAAGTTTTGGGTCCAAATGTTTCTAATGCTCAGTTCCAGACAAGGGCCTCACTGCTTCTCACTGGCTCATCCTCACTTCGGATTGAGTCCTTCCATACTCTCTCACACACATTACTCATCCAGGAGGGGTAGACTCAATAATGAACTCAACAGTACATTACTGTACTGTTCTCTCCTGGAAAGAGAAAGAAAAGAAAACCCTAAACACTCAGAAAGTGCTCTGACTATGAAATGCAGGGTGCCCTGAGCTGTTTATGAAACCTTGTTTTGAAGTAGCAGGAAGAGAATGAGAAGGGAAATTGGAGAAAAAAATAATGCCAATGAGACCTCCTGCACTGGGTTCCCACGTGAAACCTTAAGACACACTGAGAATGAGAGGAAAGCAGGACAGCAGCAGCTGGGATTCCTGAATGTGGCAGCCACAGGGCTGCACCGGACATCCTCAGAGTTGTCTCATTCCCTGCTGCACGATGTTCCGCGCCCGGACCTGCCCTGCCCGCTCTCTGGAAGTCTGTCACAGAGGAAGTCTCAGGCCACTCATGCACTGTGCTCACAAATAAGCTTTCACCAGCTTATTTGTCCCTGTTAAGTAACACTAGTACTTAAAAGACAAACACTGGTGTTCTTTTCCCATAAGAAAATGTCCCAGTCAAAGTGACATCCAGAATCTCCATGATATTCATTTGTTTCTAGGCTAGCACACAACCGACAACTAGACAGTTGAAGCACATTTCACAGCTTTACCTCGGGATCCATGTCATAGTACACAGCAAAGAGCCCTCGCTGACTGGCACTGGGAGGAACGTGACCAAAGAAATCGGCCCCTTGGACTTTACTGTCCCAAAATCTGTATGGAAACTGCAAAGCAATCTAGGAAGCAAAAGAGAGATGGCTCAGTACCCTGCACATAGCAATTCTGGCCAACACTAGAGACAACCTGCAACAATACTAAGAAATCATGAAGGGTGGGTGAATACAATCATAATATTCAATGCATGTTGTAAGTGAAAATGGGTATTGGAAGATGCCGAGAATGGACAGGTTGACATTGATCAAGATGTATTATACTCAAACTGACAAGCTAAAACCCCTTTGTACAACTACTAAAAACAATCTTCCCATTGTCCATACTCCTGTCTATCTTGGTTCTCTGTGAGCCTCCTGCCCTTTTTTTGAGGTGGGGGTGGGGAGTAGGGGGTTAAAATTTGAACACACATCTTGAGCTTGCTAAACAGGCACTCTACTACTTCCTGTACCTACTTTCCTCCTCCCCCTCCCTTTTTTTTTGGTAAAACTGGAGTTTGAACTCATGGCTTCACGCTTAACTGGGCTTTGGTTATTGTTCAGCTGGTGCTCTACCACTTGAGCCATACCTCCAGCCCTGCTTTTTTGCTGGTTGTTTTGAATACAAAGTCTCAGACTTTTCTGCCCAAGCTTACTTCACAAAACAATCCTCTAATCTCAGCCTCCTGAGTAACTAAGATTATAGGGTGAATGAGCCACTGCTGCCTAACTGACAACTTCTTGCTTCTTTTATACCCCCTCATTCTACATTCCCTTGGATAATGGTGTGGCCCAGGACTGACCATCAGGCTAATCTAAAAGCATGAAATGTTTCTAAGGCTGTGCTTGAAGCCTAATGTCTAAGTTACACACTCATTACTTTCAGATTTGCTGGTATCTACAACAGATGGTAAGGGAAGAGGAAGTAAACCACTGTCCTCACTGGGGCTAAGGAGAGATCGACAAAAAAAAAAAAAAAGCACACAAAGAAATACTTATAGCAAATCTAGATTCTGAATATCAAATTTCACTCTCCTTAAAGTCAACAACTGATAATATCCTTTTATAGTCTTCAAGAACAAGAGGAAAGGAAACCAATAAATTCTATTTGTCTTCAAAAATGACACTGGATGGATTACATTCTAAGTCCTGTTATCTGCCACGAGTTCCAAGTTCTGAGGCCAAGGCAAATCAGGTCACCTTTTCAATGATGCCTGCACCCAAGCTGTTGATGGCCTTCATCTTCTTCTCTGACAATGGTGGATTGAACTGGATGGCTCCTTTCTGTAGTATAGCCAGTGGCACTGTGACTAAAACCTGTGGGAAGTAATTAGCAGTTAACCAGTGCATAAGGCAGTTGACCCTAACAACTCAGTTTCCAAGAAAATCAACACAAGAAGAACATTCTCGTGTCCAGTTTCAAGACAGTCATCAACAACCTCTCATGTTATTCTGCAAGAGGAAGGGCTTTGATGAGCAGTCATGCGGGTTGTTCACCGCACAAAGGGGCCTGCTTCAGCAGAAGTGGCATCCACACAGAACTTGCATACATGTTCTGGTGGCTAATAAGAATCCTGGCTCAGCCAGGTGCTGGTGGCTCACACCTATGGTCCCTAGATGAGATCTTAGGATCTCAGTTTGAAGCCAGCCTGGGCAGACAAATCTGTGAGACTCATCTCCAAATAACCACCAAAGCCAAAAGTGGGGCTGAGGCTCCAGCCACAGCTGGTAAGGCTCTAGCCTTGAGCAAAAAAACTAAGAGACAGGGTGGAGTTCTAACTCAATGGCAAAGCATTTGCTAGCAAGTGCAACATCCCGAGTTCAATACCCAGTCTAAAAAAAAAAAAAAAAAAGACAATAGTTTTGTTTTGCTTTTTGGTTGGTTGTGGGGTCCTGAACTCTGAGCCTGGGCGCTGTCCCTCAGCTCTTCAGCTCAAGGCTAGTGTTCTTCCACTTGAGGCTAGTGCTCTTCCACTTGAGCCACAGCGCCACTTCTGGCTTTTTATGTTTATGTGGTGCTGAGGAATCGAACCCAGGGCCTCATGCATGCAAGGCAAGCACTCTACCACTGAGCTATCTTCCCAGACCCAGTTGTTTTTTTTTTAAATATTCAAAAAGGAAAAAACAAACCAACCCTCAGGGCCTCCAGGCCCTAAGTTCAAGTCCCAGTACACACACATATACACACACAAACATGCTAAGTTGAGCCTGGATGTGGTGGTACACACCTGTAATCTCAGCACTAGAGGCCAAAGCAGGAGAATCTCAAGTTCCATACTATCCTGAGATACATAGTGAGACTATTTTTAAAAAACAGAAACAAAAATAAAAACAAAACTCGCCCTTCAAAGCCACATCACAAAACCAAAAGACAACCACTGCCTCGTTACACAATCGAGAAGGTTCTAGCTCCAGAACCACTACACAGTTGGGAAGCCATCACTACTGTGCTCAGCATCACACCACACACAACCTGGGACCTCTGACATCCTTGCTGCAGAAGAACTGACACCTGGACCACTGTGCGTCAGCAGAGGCAGCAAGGCAAGAGTGAAGCCAGCCACAGCCCCCTGGGAAAGAGGGCAGGAAAGGGAGAAGGTGGAAAGGGAGAGGAGGAGTGATGATTGTGTTACGTATGTGTGTTTGGTGCCCAACATCTGTAGAACTTGATAACCAACCATGCCTGAATTGAAGCTGAACACCAATATGCCCTGCTTCTCAAAGGCTTTCCAGTACTGGTACTGGGATCACAGCTCAATTCTCCCTATAATTTCTGTAATGTGAAAATTTTAGAAGTATAAAATTTGGTCTCTATCTTCAAAAGTTGGTGATCTGTCTACAGGTTTTAGAGCTACCATGAGAACAAAACAATCAGCAAGCAAGACCTGGTTGAGTTGATTCACTCGTAACAACTGCAAGGAAATCTATCCAGAAGTCTTACTGACAAAACTTTCTTTAGAAGGGCTATGCTTCTTCTGCACAAGAACTTGGACAATTCAAGTCCATGATAAACACACCCTGGTAAAAACTGGCTACATTCTGTTACACTTTGTCGCAGGTTTTTGGCTACATTCTATTACACTTTGTGGCAGGTTTTTGGTCTCTTGTCGGGATGGAATGCTTTCACTCATCTATTTGGGGAGACTTCCAAGACAAACTGTGAGGAGCACTAGCCACACAAATAAAAATATTTGTTTTCAACATTTCAAAGTGCGGCTTGCAGCTATTCCAGAACACAGAGGGAGCCGGTGTCCAGCCATGGTCAGCAGAGGCTGACCAGGCAAAGGAAGCCCAAATGGCACAGTGTCATGGACACTGAAAGCTACAAATACCAGAGGCTGAATCACCAGCTGACTTGCAATTTTAGAAGGTGTCATTTTAGTCAGGCACTGATGCTCAGGCCTATAATCCTAACTATCCAGGAGATTGCAAGGATTGAAGTTCAAAGCCAGACCAGGCATGAAAGTCTGTGAGAATCTTCAAATTAACTATCAAAAAAACAGAAGGAGAGTTGTGATTCAAATGCTAGAGCATCAGTCTTGAGCAAAAAAACTAAAGAGACAACAGTGAGACCCTAAGTTTAAGCCAAAAGAGAGGACTTTAAAAAAAAATGTTGATTACTAAGAAATCATAAAATATTTACGAGTTTACAGAGGAGGCCACTGTGGCCTGCCTCAGCAAGCCACACACCCAGAGTCACAGATAAGAATTAAATATCCGACCAATACAACCCAGCCAGAATCCCCACAGTCAAGAACCTCCAGATGCTTCTGACCTGAAGCCGGTGCTGAGATCCACTACTAATCCAAAGTGTCCAGCTGGCTGGTGACAGCAGTAACATTAGGACAGCCGCATCCCAACACAAACTCCAGGCCCTGCCTGTGACACTTAATTCTTCATTTCTATGTGAACATCAAGAACTATGAAAAGGACGGTGATGAGGAAAAAGCCCAGCTCACCAGGAAACTAGTGACAACTCATCAAAGACTTTTCCTGGTGGTACTGGAGTTTGAACTAAGGATCACATTTGTGCTAGACAAGTACTCTGCCACCTAAACCATACCATCTGAACCAGATCCCAGACCCTTTTGCCTTTTTTTCCAGGTAAGGGCTGCCTCGGTCTGGCCCTTGACCACAATCTTCCTTCCTTTACTTCCCACGCAGGTTAGATTATAGACACACACCATTATGCCTGGCTTGTTTCTGAAACAGGTCTCATTTATTGCCAAGCTAGTGTAGCACTGTTGATCCTCCTGTATCTACTTCTCAGCTGTGATTACAGGCATAATACCACCACACTCTGCCCTCAAAGACTTTTTTCATCATCACTTCAGACATAACTAAACCTGGGCTTTGCTCTTGGCTAAGGCAGGTGGCTCTACCACCATTTGAGCCATGTCTCCAGCTCAAACATAACTTCAAAGATAAATTAAATCCCTTCGGCCCCAAACAAATTAGCACCTTTGTTTTATAATACTACAGAAATCAGAATACGACTTTAGGTGATTAGATTCAGCAGTACTTTTTTACTATTCACAGCATTAGCTGTCTAGAAAAAGTTAAATTACGTAAAAATGTACATGGTGTATAAAGTTTAGTTTCAAATGAAACAGGAGTTTTTTTATCCAAAAGGGGTTCTGTGTTAAAAAAAAATCAGAAGCACAACAGGTTTCTTTAATATAGCATTTACTATATCCCTCAAAGCAGAGAGGTATAGTATTCCAAAATTATTTGTCAAAGCAAAACAAAACAAAAAAAAAACTGGAGGAGTGCAGAGGATGGAACCCAAGGCCTCACACATTAGGGGTTGGAAGCATGAATCAGGTTGTAGAGCACCAGCTAATGAGCCAAAGCGAAGCTCAGGTACCGTGAGTCACAGTTTCTGACAGAAACAACAACCACCACCACCACCACCACAAGGCCTCCTACATACTAGGCAAGCTCATTTAGCACTGAACTACCCCCTAGAATTTAATTGTTGGACTCTTAGGACATAGAACGCAGAACACATCCCGCGGAACAGAAGTCAGTCCATTTGCCATGGAACGGTATTAGATCAGTTAAATCAGATTGGCACACTTAAACACAATGAAATGGGCACATTCAATGCATCAGAAATTCAACAAGGCTTTTAATCGTGGCAGAGTGCCAAAAACAAAACAAGGTGATAGGCAAAGGCAGTTTTTCTTTCCCCCAGGCCTCTGGCAGCAGAGGGCTCTACCCCAGTGGAATCACAGTGCTTACCTTTTGTGCACAATACCCTGCACCATCCATCGTGGCAACCTGCACTTCATCTCCAGTATAATCAATGCTCTGCACCTGTTGGACACAAGCAGTCATGAGAAAGCAGATGAGGGCTGGAACCGTATGATGCAGGTGTATCCCCGTTCTGCTGTGAGGCGTCTTACTCCTATGCGTAGTCATTTGCTGGCACTCAGATCTAAATACAACTAAAATTTCAAACAATGTAACATTGTAAAATATTGTGAGATATGTACAAATAATCATCTGTCTCTACCATTACAACAACAGACTATATAAATCCACTGGGGTAAAGATTTAAAGGGAAAAGTTCAAAGTGACAAATACCTGCATTGGGTTAGGAAGACTGTGAGTTATAACATTTTTTATTTTGTTTCGCTTTATGGAGGGCAGTAGGATTTGAACTCAGGGCCTTGAGCTCACTGGGCTTGCTTTCTTGCTTGTGGCTGTCACTATACCACTTGAGCCATGCCACGAGCACTGCTTTTGACTTGGGGAGAGAATAGTACACAGACTTTTGTATCCAGGGTGGCTTCAATGCAATCATTCTAACCTCAGTCTCCTGAATATATAACATTACAGGTGTGACCCGCAGGTACCCAGCTAAACACTTTTATTAATGAACACTCATGTAGGTCACTGCTACTCCCAGACAGCAACTATGACAGGTCATAGCCATAACGGTAACCACAAGTACTGAAAGCCAGTGCCTGAATGCCTGCCGCTTAGTCATGTGGCCAGATGCCAGTGGCTTACACCTGTAATCCTAGCTACTCAGGAGGCTGAGATCTAAGGGTCATGGTTTGAAGCCAGCCTGGACAGGAAAGTCGGTGACACTTTTATCTCCAATTAATCACAGAAAAAGCCAGAAGTGGCACTGTGGCTCAAGTAGTAGTATGCTAGCCTTGAGCAAAAAGGAGCTCAGAGACAGCACCCAAGCCCAAAGTTCGAGCCCCAAGACCAGGAAAAAAATAACATCCTCCCAAACAAAGCAAAGCCAGCACCTTCCACACCTGCCCATACTTACTGGAGATCTGAGCCGAATGTCTAGTCCTTCAGCCAGTTTTTCAATTATGACAGAGTATCCAGGAGTTAGTAGAGTGTGGTCACCAGCAAACTGGGCAAAGAATTCATTGTGGTCCCAGGAACGAGCAGACACCTGCAAACAAAAGATGGGAGCCTGCAGTGTGAATCCTAGAGTCTGTGTCTGAGCCCACAGAAAGGAGTCAGGTTAGAGCAGCCACCCAAAGCAGGAGGGCTAAGCCATCAACCCCACGGAAATATCAGGAGGGAGAATATGAACTAACCAGTTCTGTTGACACTGCTATTTTTGGAAGAAAATCTCTACAGAAAAGCCGATTGTGGAACACAAAAGGTCTAAATTATTGAGAAGAAGTACCTAGAGAAAACTCGTCTCATGAATGGGAATTCTATTAAGGGTAAAGAAACTGCATTAAATTCCATATATAAAGACACCAACTGTTTGTCTTCTATGTGGGCACACTGCAGAGGTTGAAACCCAGCAGGATTTTGGAAAGCACTGCAGTTCCAATTGTACTGCAGAACCAAGTGGATATGGAGAGTCCCCAAGAAGATAGATGAACCAGCCAGAGAGTTTCTACTCAAAATACAGAATAATGAAGTTCTGGGTTCTTAGTTGGTAAAATGAGTTAGGCAAGCTTGAATTTGTTTTGGTAAGACAAACAGGTCAGAATTTCAAGGATGCTGTGTTTGGGTTTCTTGAGGACAGTGTTTACAGACTCCATGGTTCCACAGAAATAACTCGAGGTCAACTCCAGAGGGCATGGATGAGGGACAAGGCTCTTTGCCATTGCTGGCTGAGCCCAGCAGCATTGCTCTCTATGAGCTTCTTCTAGGCATTCTTTGGGGAAATTTATATATATATTAAAGATACTGTACAGAGAGGTTTTATGTGAGTAAGGTAATGAGCACATTTCTTTTTTGGGGGGGGGTTTCGTAGTGGGGCCTGAACTTTGGGCCTGGGTGCTCTCCCTCAGCTCTTCAGCTCAAGGCTAGCGCTCTACCACTTGAGCCACAGCACCACTTCCGGCTTTTTTCTTTTTGCTTATGTGGTGCTGAGGAATCAAACCCAGGGCCTCAAGCATGCAAGGCAAGCACTCTACCACTGAGCCACCTTCCCAGCCCCTAATGAGCACATTTCTTGGGAAAGGTTATTTTAAACAAAGGTGATAAAATACAATATACTCTGAAGTTGTACTTATCAAATTTCTGGGCCACAGGACCTACTCTATTTCTCCAAATCATCCCCAGTTCCATGCTTAAGACATACAAAATGCACATAAACACCAGCAAGTATTTAATAGCAAAGCATGTACTACAGAACCCAGCCTCACCTGATGGAGGTTGCTGCCACAGGCATACTCCAGATTACTGAGATGAAACTGAAGCACCTGTCCTTCCAGTTCACTGAACTGTATGCCCGACTCTTTCACAAAAGCCTTGAAGATCTCCTCTATCTTCGCTGTAGTGAAAAGGGATCAAAGCAGAAAAGCACAACAGCTTTCACCTCATTCTGTCACATCCTGGTCCTTTGTTCTCTGCATGCCACGAAGCATGAAGCATCCACCACCTTTCCTCCATTCCCCTCCACAGGAAAACGATAGCTTTTTGAAGGCTGAATCCTCTCAGAAAGTGAAAGCTTACCTTAATGGAAATGAAACTATGGAGGATCTGTATCTTTGAAAATGTTTCAGTTATGTCCAGCTGAGAAACTGGTTCCTCTTGTGCTCAAGGTGTAGAAAGTATTCCTGAACATATACGTAACATGCTCAAAAGAATTACATTTCCTTTATATTCTTTTGCTGTCTAATGCCACTGCTTTAATGTCAAGTTTTTGTTTTTTTACTTTGTGCTGGTCCTGGTTAAACTCAGGGCCTGGTTAAACTCAGGGCCTGGATGATATGCTGTCCCTGAGCTTTCTTGCTCAAGACTACTGCTCTCAACTTCCAGCTTTTAGGTGATTAACTGGAGATAAGAGTATCATGGATTTAACTGCCTGGGCTGGCTTCAAAACATGATCCTCAAATCTCAGCCTCATTAGCTAGGATTACAGGTGTGAGTCATGAGCATTTAGCCTAATGTCAAGTTCTTACAACAGTTCTTCAGTAGGCTAACTACTGGCTACACGGTATCTTAAACAAGAATAGTTTATGTACTTTTATCATGCTAGTCTTTTGCCTGAATACCTTTAATTACTATTTTCCAAAAGCCATAGGCAAGGAAGGCTGGCATATGTTCATCTTACAAAGGTAGTGAGTACTACCTTGCCCACTTACAGGTATGGCCACTCTGCTCCTGAACCTTTTTCTAGTGAATTCTGCCTGCTACTACTACTCTCCTTCTCAGGAACATCCATCCCCATCCATCACCTTCCATTCTTTACAATCCAGCATCACTGAGACACTGCAGGACCAGGATTCTCAACCTGTACCTGTCTATCTCACTCAGCAGCAACTTGGACAACACATAGTTCAAGTTGTGAAATCATTCCAGTTAGGGTCTTAATTGGATACCTCAGGGCACTACAGATGGGAGAAAGCTTTGCCTGGCCAGATATCTGACTAATCCCAAGCCTCTCAGTATGGGTTGCCCCTTCCTAGCTTTCTTAAGTGAGGACAGCCAGCCAACATACCACAGGCTCCAAGTTCCTATGAACAGTGGCACACTTGCCAAACTTGAAACCGAATTGTCAGGAAACTTTTACTTTGACATCTGACATCAAGGTTTCTCAAAGGACTTTTCAATTCTTAAGACTAGATTATAAAAAGAGGATGTCCAAGGGACCTGGGCCAGGCTTCTGACCCCACAACCCTGGGGCTGTCACTTTCAAAGCCTTTTGTAGTATCCCGATTTCTGCCGGCTGATAGGGAGTTTCTGCTCTCCTGTGGGCTTTGTGGAGGGGAAATAACCAAGACTACACAAATAGAATGTAAAATGAGTATAAACCTACTTGAAAGGGCCTTAACGTAGTTTTTAAGTAATATTTATATATTGTATAAATATTAAACATGTGCATGGTGAAATGAACTCTAGCTCTGTGTGTGAGTATGTATGTACTGAGATCTCAGGCAGCTGAGACACAGGCAGAACTTTTTATAGAAATGTAAGCAGATTATAAAAATTTTAATAGTCTTAGATGAAAAATTACTTTTCCATTATTGCTGGGCCTCCCCTAATAACTTATTTTAAAATAATGCCAATTTATCAAAATCTTTTTACTTGTTAATACTGGGAAAACAAAAAGATGCGGAATACTAGCCAAATTCTGTAGGACATAGCCAGGTGTGATGGTACCTGAAATCTCAGCGCTTTGTTTCAAGACAGATGTAGTTTAGGATCACAAGTTCAGGTCAGCTGGGGCTACCATAGACCCTATTCAATGAACTAAAAATTTCTAGGGATATCCTGAAAATCAACCTAACTACTACCCTCAACTCCAAAAACTGACCATCACTTGAGGTCTGGACACTACAACATTTGGTTCAATGATCTTATTAGTTAACTGTAGTTATTTCTGAAAATGTTTTCAGGTTTCAGTCAACACTTCTCAAGACTTATCAGAGCATGTCAGTCTTAATGGTGAAAGGCAAACAAACAAAGACATTCTCTGCTACTGAGTTTATTCTAAATAAAGACCTTTATTCCAAATACAGACTAAACAAATCAGCCTGCAGATGAGTGAACTCCCTTGCAGAGAGCCTACAGTTGAAGCAAATTACTATCTAACAAAGTGAAGTCAAGAAATACCAATACCCACACTCAATTTAAGAAGCAGTACATAGTTGCCACCTCATAGCAATGAGTTCCAGGCAGTCAAGTGGTCTACAAACTTTTGGTACTCACTGAAGTACCATGATGAAAGACTGAGAATTAAAATTCTTTTTTTTTTCCCCAGGGCTGAGGACCGAACCCAGGGCCTTGTGCGCATCGGGCGGGCGCCCTTCCACTGGGCTAAACCCCCCAGGCCCGAGAATTAAAATTCTTAAGAGTATACACTCTTAATCAAATATACTGAACAAAAAGCTTAACTTATTGCCTGAAGAAATGAAAGAACAAATCCTCCTACTCAGAACTTTTACATAGAAAAGATACAACAAAGTGACAATTTACTCACCCAGGATTTATAGACTTTCTTAAAAGTAGGTTTCTGAGAGATTTAAAATTTACAACTTTTCTGTGTGTGTGTGTGTGAGAGAGAGAGAAAGAGAGAGAGAGAGAGAGAGAGAGAGAGAGAGAGAGAGAAAGAGAGAGGGAGAGAGGGAGAGAGACAGAGAGAACACACACATTATGGTACCAGTACTGGGACTTGAACCCAGGGCCTCATGCTCTTGGCTTTTTTGCTCAAGGCTAATGTTCTACTATGTGAGCCACACTCACTTCTGGCTTCTTAGTGGTTAAGTGGAGATAAAAAAGAGTCTCATGGACTTTTTTTTTTTTACCAGGCTGGCTTTGAATTGTAATCCCTAGGTCTCCTGAGTAGCTAGGTTTATAAGTAGAGCTACTAGTGCCCAGTTATGGTTCATTTTGTGATACATGAGCTTCATGCTATGTCAGGCTTATATGTCAGGCTCATATGTGCATGCACATATATGCTTCCAAGGTCCCCAGGAAAGTTATACCCCACCTTGAGGAATACCTGGGGTCCAGCTGTCCAAAGTGGCATGCATATGGACCATCCCTACTGCACACGTGCAGTCTCGAAAAGGAACGATGCTACTAGTCACAGCAGCACGGAGACGGAACAATCAGATATCATTCTCCCATACCTCCTAAAGGGACATCTTGGAGCAGAGTCTTATCCTTCCTCCACTCAGAGACAACATCCAAGAGAGCATTAAAATGAAAGTCCATGCGCTTGTCAATAGTAGGGTCCGTTATCCTTCCACCTTCCTGAATTAAGTCACATTTCTCTCCCAATTTATGCATGCTGATGCCAAGCTTCAAAATAATAAGAACGAGAAAGTGAAATTTTTTCCTTGGAAAAAAATATTTACAGGTGCTAAGCTGAACTAAGACAGCGCTCTCATGGAGAAAAGGGTCTAACAATGTAAAATACCTAAAGCAAAAAAAAACCAACAACAAAGTGAGACGTTGGGTAAAATAACAAAAATCAACAGCCCTGGGTTTTGTGAGACTATGCTATGAGGGAGGGGACAAGAGCTTCTATACCATGAACTAACCTCCTACCTAATGCTGCAGATGCTAACACCCCCGCCCTGTTTTTGCTATGGACCTTCACATAAATGAACTCACGAGCACAGACATACTTATAGAAGCTGAAATCCAGTTTACTCTCAGTAAAACTTTCAGGGAAAAAAAAAAGTGGACCTATCAGAGAAATTCCCAGCAGTAAGTCACACACACTTGTAAAAGTGTTAAGTACACAAATACTGCATGCAAAATATCCCATGTAATATCTGGGGTTTACTTGCACTCAAGTTATTTTTTCTGAAAGTCAAAATTTAATAAAGAAACCTGTACTTTCACCTGTCAAATCTGGCAACCCTAACATTGCAATTATTTGGCCTGCAAATAAAATTTAGTATCTTAGAAAAAGAAAAACCTCTCAGACAAGGAGAAGCACAGTTATTCTTTTCTTTGCATAGACACTATTGTACATGATCTACTTGAGAAGCACACTAGTTTATAATCGCTTTCTATTTTTAAATGCTGGTAACTGAACCCAAGGCACCGCACAAGCTAGGCAAGTGCTCTGCTATGAGCTACAATGCCAGCGGTATATGAATACTATACACAAGCAAACTGAGACAACTTTCTTTTCATTGTACATAAATCTTAAACTCACTTGCTCACACATTAGTGCTATTGGGTTATTAATACAGCCATTCACAATCTGGGGTCCTCTTCCCACCGTGATGCCTTTAAAAGATTTGTCATCCCAGACTCGACCTCCAATTCTATCTTTGGCTTCAAGAACAGTTACCTAAAAAAAAAAATAAACAACCAGAGAATCAAAACAGGACAGAGCTGTTACAGCAGATACAGAATTACAAAAATGTAGAATAATAGTGTTAATCCTAATTACTGTATTTCTAAAAAAGCCTCTTGATTGAATTTAAACAGAAGCTAAAAAGGACATTCAAAGTAGCCCAAAATCTGGAAGGGAAGCCTGGGTAGTCTTGCTAGAAGACCCCCTTGTAGTGCTTCAAGTCAGGCAAGAGCTAATGAACAAGCATGTGAAATGAATTTTGAATACTTTTACTAAATAGTCCACAAATAAAAAACCAGGATTAAGAGCTGAACTTGCATATGAAATATCTATATACAAAGCAACATTTCCTTAGCAATATAAATAGGCCTTACCACCATGACACGACTTTTACTTTTTTAATGTCTAAGCCTGACCTCATGAGATTGACCAAACCAGGCTCAATTATTTCCAATTGCTAACGCTGGACAAAGGAGGAGAAGCTCAGAGATAGACAGGCTCTGTATCATCTGTGGGCCTGGGATTCAAAGTGCCACAGCTCCCTGTTTTGCATTAATTGAAAATGAGATTACAAGACTAGTCATTTTTGGGGTGGGCTCAGTGGTAGAGTGCTTACCTTGCATGCATAAGGCCCTGGGTTCAATGCCCCAGCACCACAGAAGCAGAAAAAGCTGGAAGTGGTGCTGTGGCTCAAGTACCAGAGCACTAGCCTTGAGCTGAAGAGCTGAGGGACAGCACCCAGGCCCAGAGTTCAGGCCCCACGATTCACAAAAAAACAAAACAAAACAAAAAACTAGTCATTTTACTTCTGGGTTTTTTGTTTGTTTTAAGTACTAAGAATTGCTAGTGGTTCATGCCTTTAATTCTAGCTACTTGGAAGGTAGAGATCTGAGGATCAGGCTTCAAAGCCAGTCCAGACAGGAAAGTACGTGAGACCCTTATCTCCAATTAAGCACACACAAAACAAAAAAGAGGTGGAGCTGTGGCTCAGGTGGTAGAGCACTAAGCCTTGTACAAAAAAAGCTTAGGATCCCAGCCCTGAGTTCAAGCCTCAGGAATGATGCACATGCGCGCACACACATACACAAGAGGTCCCTGAATTATCTCTCAGTCCACTCAAAGGTATAGAGGTATCTATTTCCTGATTCTCAAGGGATAGTCTCCAGTGGCTATCTCATCATTTGGGCAAAATAACACAGAGGACCTCTGAACATTCCTTCTCAGACCTATATTCTCCACTTTCTGAGACTAAGAAGGCTACAACATATCATTCTGCCTCACCATCTTTCTCCGACTTCAACTTAATAGTAGGGTATCCATTTCCATTTTTTCTTTTTTAGTGTAAGATATTAATACCCAAAGTCTCTAGACTTTGGATATTAATAACCTTCCCTGTAATATAATCTTTAGGTTTCCCAAGCAAAAAACAAAAACATTGGTCCAAATGTAATATGAAAACATTGAAAAATAAGAAAACAGAGAAAAAAATCACTTACAACCTTATAGCTTAAGATCACACCGAAGATATTTCTAAATGCAAGCACATTTCCTGTAATATCCAACTCAGGTTGTTCTATTTTGCCAGCAAGATAATGTAAGCCACAACTTGCATCCTCCCAGAAAGAAATCTTTTAGGCACAGCTATTGAAAACTGCACCCTGACAATTCAAAACAAGACTGAAAACCTTACCACATAGAAGAAAATAGCAAAAAGTATCAATTCTTTCAGCCAGATAAACTAAAAACATTTTTTACCAAAATGAAATGTTTCATTTACACTTGTAGTATCACAGAAAATCAGTTCTTGTAAAGTTTTAAACAGGAGACAAACTATCAGAACTAGCAAAATCAAGAGAAATCTAAAGGGACAGTTCATTTGAATGGATTTAGTGAAGGAAATGAGATACTAAATTATACGTTTGGGTTTTTGATAGATTACTTTGGTTTATTATGAACACTCAGAACACAATATGTTGTCCACTTTGTAGAAGCGAGTTGTCTTACAAATCTATCTACATATGCAACTACGTAAGTCCAAACTCTGCATCATCCAATCTTGCTTCTAAAAGCAAAATTTTCACATTCCTGAGCCAGAATCAAAGAGTATCTTTGGTTTGCCTAAGAAATACTAACTGGGAGGTTGGTAGTATCTCAATGGTAGAACACCTGCCCAATACTTGAAATTCTGAGTTCAAGCACCAACCCAAAAAGAGAGGAGGAAATGGGAGGGGAGAGAGGAGGAGAGAAGAGGAGAGAGGAAAGGGAGGAGAGAGGAAAGGGAGGAGAGAGGAAGAGAGAGGAGAGAGGAAAAGAGGGTAGAGAGAATGGAGAGAAAGTAGGAAGAGAGGGGGGAAAGGGAGGCTAGAGAAGGGAGAGAGAGGGGACAGAGGAGAGAGAAGGAAAAAAGAAGGGAGAAAGTCAGGGAAGGAGGCAGGAGTGAAAGCAGGAGAGAACTAGGTATTTTCCCAGGACAGTGAATTTCCATGCTGTCATTGGTTATAGGGAACAAGGACAGGAAGAGGGACTTTTCCCACCACTAACACCTCAATTGTGTTAATGTTAGTCAAGAACTTTTGCTTTTACCCTAGATTCTGACTCTAAATGCAGAGTCAGAAAATATCATTTCTTGGCCTTTTAGCTAAGAGAAAGTATAGAGGCTGAATTCTCTCCAAAGCTAGTAGTTCCTCTATCCTTTCTTCAATTAAATTATTGCAAATGTTTTAACATCTTAGGAGCTAGTATAAAGAGATTAACACTTCCAGCATTCCTCATTAAAATTAGGAACTAGTTCCTAAGAGTCAGAAAATTTGGACCAAATGAGCAGTTAACCATCTGTTGCCACCCACATATCCCAAAAATCTTACCTTAATTCCAAAGTTATGCAGTTGCCTAGCAGCTGCTAATCCTGCTGGACCAGCCCCAATAATGATGACTGATTTCTTTTCAAAAAGAAAAGAAACAAAATTCCAATTAGATTGAAAATTGGTTCTAAAATAGGGGGAAAGTAAAGAAAGAGCAATAGAGGACATGAATTTAATCAAAGTACATTATACACGTTTGAAAATACTATAATAAAACAAATTACAACTTATACAACTGATATGCACCAATAAAAAAATTCCAATCAGAGCAATGGTAACAACGTACTATTACAATGCTAGTCCATCTGTGTTTCTTTGATGCCTTTATAAAGTTATTTTCCTAAAGAATATGGTTGTACTTGTCTTTATGATCCCCTCCCCTTCAGTCCTGCAATCTGGAGCAACTACTTGATAGTTTCCTCTTGGGAGAAACATCCTATATGGAAAAGGTCTTGCTTATGTATATTTTATCATGATAAAGCAGCTAACAAGCATTTTATGAAGATCACTGGGAATGCTGTTGCTAAGGCCACAGCCACCTACATTGTGGTAGTCTTTAGGAAGAAGATACTGGTCGACTCCCACGGTGAGAACTCCTGTGTTGATAAGGCCTTTCCTCGTCATGAAATAAAGGATTCGCTCTACTTCTTGAACACATCGAATGCGCACGAGGCCCCGGACGATAATGTGAGGAACACATTTCTGAGGAGTAAGGGCTTCCTGTGTTTGGAAATGAAACCCAATTGTTAAAAAAAAAAACAAAAACAAAACACTCAAGGAACTCTTTAATAGCAAGAAAACAACTCAAAGTAGGAAGCACTACTTTGCCATTTTAAAAAATTGAGTGGGGGGCTCAGAGAGCATCTGTCTAGCATGTATAAAAGCATCTAGGTTTGATCTCGACCATTAAAAGTAGGTGGGGCAAAAGATCTAATAGACACGTATGTGGCCAACAGATATAAGAAAAATATGTTCAACATCACTAACTACCAGGGAGATACAATTCAAAATTCAATGAATTATCACCTCATTCCAGTTAAATGGCTATTGTAATCAGAAAGACAAAAGCAAATAAATGCAGAGAGAAGGGAGATTTTGCACACTTATGGATGGAAATATATGTATGTATAGCCACTGTGGAAAGCAGTGTGAAGGCTCCTTGAATTAACAATAAAATAATCATGTGATCTAACAGTCCCACTATCAGGTGACAATGTCAAAGACACCACTTGCACATTCACTGAAGCCTTATTCAAATCATCAAGATACAGAACCAACTCAACGCCCATCACCTGAATCACTAATGAAAATGTAGCAATATACACAAATGGCTATTCAGCCTTAGCAAGAACAACACCTATCTTATGTAAGTAACATGGACAAATCTGGAGGAGCTATGTTAGGCGAAATAAACCAAGCACAGAAAGGCAGATGCTGCATGATCGCACTCATACATAGACTCTAAATCCACCAAACTCATAGAAGTAAAGCATACAATAAGAATTATTTAGCAAGGACCAATGGGTGAGGTGGGGTGGGGAGACAGGTCAGGGATACAAAATTTCACCTAGTTACAAGGGATAAACTCAAGAGATCTATTATAAAACATGACTTTAATAACATATTGTATACTTGAAAATCACTAAGAAATTCTCAGTAGTCACCACAAAAATACAGTAAGATTTTATATATATTAGGCTTCACTTCTTATAATGTACACATACTTAAAGCATCAGTTATTTCAAATGGGTATAATTTTTGTCGATTACAAGTTTTAAGCTGGAGGCTGGTCGTTCATGCCTGTAATCCTAGCTATTTGGAGGCTGAGATTGGAGAATTGCAGTTCAAAGCCAACCTAGGCAGAAAAGTCCCTGTGAGACTCTTATCTCCAATAAACTTACGTGGCACTGTGGTTCAAGTGGTAGAGCACTAGCCTTGTGCACAAAGAGGCTCAGGGACAGCACCCCGCCCAGAGTTCAAACCCAAGACCAGCAAAAAAAATTAAAATAATAATAATGTTTATCTTGTTTTAACAGTTAATCATAAAATTGTGAGATGAACCAGCAGTTCCACTGAGATATATACCCGGAAGAATTGAAACGTCATGTTCAAGCAAAATGGTCACAGCAGTAACAGCCACAAAGTAGAAACATCCCCGACAATCAATGGATGAATGGAAAAAGAAATTGTGGCATATTCACACAACAGATTATTATTCTACCCTAAAATGGTATGCTGTTCTGATCCCTGCTATAATATGGATGATTCTTGAAGGGTCAAACACTGTATGTTTCTCTATATATGAAATGTCCACAATAGGAAAATCCAGAGAAAGTTACAGCAGTGGTTACCAAGGGCTGGGAGTGGTGTGGCAGCATCAGGGGAAAAACAGGAAGTGATCAGGTAGGAACTTTCCTCTCGGAATCATGATAATTGCACATGCGCTTAGAGCCACTGAACTGCACATTTTACAATGGTTAAAATGGAAAATTTTATGTTATGTATATTTTACCACAAAACAAACTCTCACAGTAATTTACACCCATCATTTCACACTAAGAAGAGCAAAGGGAGGTCATTCTGGTGGGGCATTAAAAAAAAAAGGGGAACCCACAGGTTACAGCAACTTGTCCTTTGGCAGCTAACTTTCCTCTTTCCGAGAACAAGAATGACTGTTATGAGGAATATAAGGTCAGACCCATCACCTTCCCAACTTCCACTTTTTATTGCTTTTTATTGCTGATGCTGCCAACATAAAAATGGTGCCACCATTCCCCAAGTATTAGCTGCCTAAAATGTCCACAATGCCAAGGCTGGGAAACCCTGGTCTACAGGCTGTTTTGTCAAACAGCTCCTGTTCTTCGCTCCCATCCCTGCGCTGCTGGCTAGCAGCCTTACTTACTTTGCAGTTTGTATACCACAGGGCGAGGATGAGGTTTCTCAAAGCCAGGTACATGGTGGGGTCTCGGGAGTATTCTGGAAACTCATAGAGCTCATCTAGTTCCATGACATCAGGCCTCACACAGAGGGCTTTGCCACACTCATTCGGCTGGTAGAAAGGCTGAAAGTACCGGTTCATGCCTGGAACTGATAGGTGATACAAGCTGTAGCTTCCAAAGCAAGGGGGGAAAAAAAGGGAGCAAAATCACACCCAAAAGAGCTGCCCAGACAAGCTCTATTGTCTACCCTGCACAAGTACTTCGGTTTTCATCTGAGTGGACAAAATATACATGAATTACACAAACATCTCCCCATTTTTTTCTTACAAGTCACTCACAATCTTAACCTTAATCTTAGACACAAAATTTTAACTGCACAAAAAAATATAAAATCTGACACCTCAAATATCTGCAAGTGTACCGCTCAGTAGTGTTACGTGTATTGATTGTCCAACAAATTTCTAAACTTTTTTTGGCAGTCCTAGGTTCAAATTTAGGGCCTCATTCTTGCTAGGCAGGCAATCTACCATTTGAGCCGTGCCTCCATTTCCCTGGTTAATTAGAGCTTATATTTCATGGACTTTTCTGCCTTGCTGGCTTCAAATCACCACTGGATACAGAAAGGTGAGGAAAAGCTAGCACACTGGAGGCTAATGCCCATAATCCCAGCTACACTAGAGGCTGAGATCTGAGGTTCAATTTGAAGCCAGTCTGGGCAGATTTATCTGTGTGACTCTCCAATTAGCCAGCAAAGAGCTGTACTGAAGGTGTGGTTCAAGTAGTAGAGTGCTAGTCATGAGTAAGAAAACCAAATGAGAATGTGAGGCCCTCAGCTCAAACCATAGTACCAACACACACATGCATACACACATTAAAAAAAAAAAAGATGGAGAGAGCAGAAAAGTACTGCGGATGTAGCAACTTCCTTCTTCTAAGTCAGAGTTCATAAAATCTTCCAACTATTGTTACTCAACTTTCAAATAAATACTCATGTGCTATATAGATAATTTATACCATATAAGTGACAGGAGTTATCCACAGTACATCTGACCCTTAGCATCCTTAAGGGAATTAGTTCTACCCACTGGATCATCAAAATCCATGCATGCTCAATTCCCTTGTATCAAATGGCTGGTATTTGGAAGAGAGCAAGAGAAGGGGGAACATTATCCAAAAAGAAATGTACCAATTATGCTGTACATCACCTTTATAATACAAAAAAAAAAACCCTAAAACAAAAACTGGCTAGTATTTACTATAACCTACTGTAGTTTCAAATAATCTGTTGTAGATGACTTATAATACCTAATATAATGTAAACACTTCTAGCATTGTTTCATTTAGGGAATATGAAGAGTAAGAAGTCTGTACATATGGTTCAGTACTGACGTAAGTTTTTTCCCTATTTTCTATGCATGATGGGTTGACTGTGCGGTGCAGAAGCCATGGACATGGAAGGCTGACTTGTAACAAAATGCAGGAAATGTCACACAAGTCACACGTGTCAATCTCTTTCATTCCTAAATTTCTGGGAAGGGGAAGAAAGGGGAAGGAGGAAGTACTAAAAGGACTCTCACCCAGTGCAGAGGGAGCCACCATGGAGGGTTCCAGTGTTGCTGGGCTGGCACTGTTGGTGGTGGAGGTAGTGGTGGTAGCGGCTGTGCGGTTTGTACTGGTGCAGGAGGGGCTCATGCCCACACAGTCAGGGTAGTAGGCAGAGAGCAGAGGCGCTGCCACACTGTCTTTCAGCAAAGGAGGCAGGATGAGCATGGAGTACCACCAAGTGTTGGAAACTTCTGACACTCTCTGAAATGTACCAGAAGAGGGAGAGGGAGAACCGCAGAGGAGAAAAGCACTTAAGACCTTGACAAAGACAGGTGAGGTTAGTACCTTTATTTCATTCATCCTTAGCTTTTACATTCTGCCTTCTCCCCGGATCAGACTGAACACACAGATTCAGAAAATCTGGCTTATGATACCTTGAAGCACTCTCTCCTAGGCAAGTTTCTTTCCAATAAATAGCAAGGGTCTCTCCCTACCAAAAAGTCTCCTCAGTGCCAGGTAAAGTCTTTACAACTGTACCCAAAGCTTATCTGCTCTTCTATCTAGCAACTCAAGACAGCTGAAACTTGGAAGTTAGGAGCCCCAACTGGCAGTCAAGTATTAATTACTGCTTTGTGCCAATGGCTATGGAAAAGGAAAGAAAAAAAAAACTGTCAGAGGGAAAAAGGACACAAGATGCCAACCATCAAACTGAACAAAAGAATCTACTTTCATTTTCAGATGTGTGATCACATTCAGGAGGTGACAACATAATAGAAGAACTGGATCAAAGCAACTCCGGATGACTACTAAAATAAAAATAAAATTCACCATGGCTTTTAGAGCTATCATAGAACCAAAGTGCCTCTATCAGCCACAGTCTTTGCTAATGCAGCCTTAAACATATGCTCCACCAATTCTTAGAACCTGATATGGAAGAAGTTTGAGCCCAGCTTCCCTGTGGCTAACTCTCCATGTCCCACACAAATGCCATCTGCCATCAAGCCAAAGTTGGGAGCAGATGTGTTTTGTTTGGGTTTTGGAGTCCAAATCTGGAACTGTTTTCAGTTTACTGTGAGTCCTAATATGATTACTTGCCTAGCCCTGACAGCATCTGTGTTTATAATCTCTGCCCTCTACACCTGCTTTCCGTTCCCTATCCCCAGGCCATGAAGTACAAAAATGGATGCTCCAGCTCCTTCCACAACCTCCTTCCCAGCTCAGTCCAAGCAAAGGGCAGACTATGTTTTCAGTTCCTGACATTTGGACTGGATTATGTAGACAGATCACTGGAGCTCTATAATCCAAGGTATTCAGGAGGCTGAGATCTGAGGATAGTAGTCCTAAGCCATCCTGGGCATGAAAGTCCATGACACTATCAGCCAATTAACCACCAAAAGGTTGGAAGTGAAGCTGTAGTTCAAGTGGTAGAGTGCTAGCCTTGAATGAAAAAGCTAAGGGACACCCCCTAGTATACCTCAGATTAAGCCTCAGTACTGGCACACACAAAAGAAAAAACAAGCTGTTCTTATTCCATTTCCTGGGTCACGTAGCTCAGTGGGTAAACCAAGACAAGTCTCAACAGAGGATTCTACCATTTTGCTATGACTGCCCGCCCCACCCCCATTCCTTCCTTGAAAGTCCATGTGAGGGTGCTGCAACCCAATCTTTGCATGCATAGGAATAACAAACTATGACAGATAATACTGCTTGTTCCTTTGAGTCTCAATCCTGGATACCTGCCTACCCTTGTCAACATGCCATCAAAAGTCCCACCCTCACCTTCAAGACATTTAAGCTGTTACTTGCCTTGCATGCCACTCTATAGCATATTTAATGAAATATGATGGCTTAGTGTTATTCCCAAGTTCATATTCACCCTGAACCTCAGATCATGACCTTATTTGGAGTTTGGCCTCTGTAATGAACTATGGTAAGGTCATACTGGAACAGAGAAGTGCTGGATTCACTATGCCTGGAGTCCTTAATACAGAATAGACCCAGGGAGAGCGGGGAGACAACACAGAAAAAAAGACACTGTGGTGATCAGGCAGAGATTGGAGGAGTAGGCATCTCTAGGCAAAGTCAACACTAGTGACTGCTGGCAACTGCCAAAAGCAGCAAGGCAGGACCTTCCTGCCAACCTTCAGAGGGAGTCTGGCTCTGCCTACACTTCAGACTACTGGTCTCCATTACAATGAGGGAACATTTCTGTTGTTTAAACCACCCAGTGCTGGGTAACTTGTTATAGTAGCTCTAAGAAGCCAAAACACTCAAAATTGTAGAAACTGCTCTACCCTTAGAATCTGTAAGGAATAGAAGGAAGGTGCAATGGCTTGATGACTAATCTGTACCAGACTCTTTTATCCCAATCCAAAAATATCTAGCACATGAACATGTAAGGACTCTTTCATGTTTTTTTTTCTAATTATTGGTTTGTGTTTTTTTGTTTTAATTTCCTAGGTTGCGGATGTAGCTCAGTGGTAAAGTTTGCCTAGTATACACAAGGCTCTAGGTTCATCTGTCTCATGAATATATAACCTCTGCCTTCAAGTTCAGATTCTCCTGGATGAAAAAGGGTCTCAATATTAAAAGCTGTATTTAAAGTCACATTTCCTTTCTATAATCTTACTCTACCAATCTTGAACCCAAAAAGCCATCAGGCCATTAAATTACTAATAAAATATAAATATATGCATGCACGTACACACACACACTCCATCCCTTTATAAACAAAATGGATTCAAGAAACAGATTTACTAGATATCAGCTCTCCCTTTGGTTCCTGAATTTGACATTACAAACCCAACTAATACTACTAAACCACTGAACCTCAAAGGAAGCACTTAGAACTCTGAATTTTTGAGACTCAAAACTGAGAAATTTTAAAAACTATTTTAAACTGGGACTGGCTAACATAGTACATGTTTGTTAGCCAACTTGGGTAGCCAAGTTTCCTGAAGATATCTGCAATATGACCAGGCTTTGCCAGCCAGACATAATGCATACCTTCTAAGTCTGGGCAGGGCCCTGCTGATGCTACTACCTAAAGAGAGAACGCACAGAGGACTCGCTGACTGGGGAATCTAAGCCAATCAAATGAGGACCCTGCTATCCTTTCCTTGGAAGGATTCATATAGAGAAAAGGTCACAAAGTCAACTTGAAAATCAAGTTCAGCAAGTCTGATCATTGCAAAGGAGAGGGAGAAGAGTATCTTCTTTATTTCAACACTTGAATGCTTTTATTATTCATAATATGCTACTCTCATAATGTAATTATCATGTTAAATTTAAAGTCTCTGGCAGCAACCAAATAGAAAAACACATGAAATGCTATTGTCATTTTACTTATCCATGTGGAAGGCACAATGAACTTGCTTAAGCAAGCAAAAATACTCACCAGATCTTCAGGGAGGGAGCAATGGTCTAGGCTCTCAGGCTGTAAAGTAAAGTAAATTCCTAGTTAGCTTTCTGCTTTTCTATGTGTGTGTGTGTGTATGTTTGTGTACATGCGTGCCCAGGACTCTGGGGCCAGGGGGCTCTTGCTTAGCTTTTTCACTCAAGGCTGATGCTCTACCACTTGAGTCACACCACTTTTTTTTTTAATTGAAGATAAGCATCTCATAGCCTTTTCTACCCAAGAGCATTTCTAGCCATGATCCTCAGATCTCAGCCTGAAGAGTAGCTAAGATTACAGGCATGGGCAAATAGCACTCAACAAAGTCCTAGTGAACTATATACCTGCATAATACAGTCCTAAGTGTTATTTCCTTTCAATATGATACTTCCTATTCACCTATTAAAGTCCCCAGAAGTCAGGAGGCTGAGGCAGAAGGATCCTGAGTTTGAGACCAACCTGGGCTATACAGACCTTGTCTCTAAAAATAGACAACATAAAATTTCAGAAATTATTTTTCTAAGGTTAAACACTGGCTGTGTGCCAGTGGTTCACGCCTGTAATCCTAGTTACTCAGGCGGCTGAGATCTGAGAACTGCAATTTGAAGCCAGTCAAGTTATATATTCAATTAGGGTAGAGTAAAAGACAGGAACAATTTTGGGTAAATTACAGCTTATTCAAAGCACAGGACAAAATGTAAAAATCACACCTGGAATTTAGTGACCTGGAATTATACAAATTTGTCTAAAGTCTTTTTTTCCCTAATCCTGGTGCTTGAACTCTGGGTCTGGGTGCTTTCCCTGAGCTTCATTAGCTCACGGCTAGCACTCTACCACCTAAGCCACAGCACCACTTCCGGCTTTTTCTGAGTAGTTTATTGGAGATAAGAGTCTCATGGACTTTCCTGCTTGGGATGGTTTAGAACCACGATCCTCAGATCACAGCCTCTTGAGTAGCTAGGATTACAGGCATGAGCCACTGAGACCCGGCTAAAATTTTTGATAAACTACACTGAACTAAAAACAAACAGATATAGTGTAAAAATGACTCTAAGGACAGACATGGTTTTCTGTAATTTTTGACTGCTGCTTGAAGTCTCCTTTAGTTATAATGAAATGCTACTGAACCTCCTTTTAACTTGAGAAGTAATCTAGTGCCTGGCTGCTAGTAAGTTCAGTGTTTCCACCGGCTGGACATGCTCCCCTGCCACAAAGTCCCAGTGTCTCCCTCACTCAGGCCCTTTGGCCACCCATACCGTCAGCCCCGCTTAGCCCTTTCCCGTTTCTCTTCTAGCTCTCAGAGGTCTTTCATCCTGAAAGGTGAGCTCAAGAATCAAAATCATGTATTCTCAAGCACACACACAAACATATGAGGTAATGCATATGCTTATTATCTCAAACCAGCTATACCAATTTTATGCAGCAAGCTCTTTGACAAGACAGAAATCAGGATATATTTTGTCCATTTTTTTTTTGGAGCCAGCATAACTGATAGCAGACTATAACAAGTATATTACAAGAAAACAGAGACAGATATTATATCATGAACACAAATGCTATAAGAATTAAAATTAGTGGGAAGGTGGTTCAGTGGTAGAGCACCTGCCTTGCATGCCTGAGGCCCTGGGTTCGATTCCTCAGCACCACATGAGCAAAAAGAAAAAAGCCGGAAGTGGCGCTGTGGCTCAAGTGGTAGAGCGCTAGCCTTGAGCTGAAGAGCTGAGGGACAGCGCCCAGACCCAGAGTTCAGGCCCCACGACCGGACCCCCCCCCCCAAAAAAAAAGAACTCTTAAAAATAAATCCTAGCAACATACCCAAAAGGACAGTCTGCTAGAAAAAAGTGAGAGTGAGAATGCAGAGTTGTTTCAACAATCTGAAATCAGTGTAATCCAGTCCTTTGGTAGAGTGTAACAAACAAGTTGAAAGTGAAGTTAAATCAAATTCTACTTGCAATAGCAGAAGGAAACAAATTTAACAAAAGACAGAAGGCACACCCTTAGTGAAACCTACTAGGTAGAATTTAAGTATGAGAAATGTTTTATGTTGAAGACTAAACAGTAAATAGTTTAACATCTATAAACAATATACTCTCCACCACAATTACTCTGCATTGTACTGAAAGCAGCCATGTATGCTACCATGTATAATGACATGGGACATTGGGACACAGGGATATGTCCCCATAAAACTTTATTAAAAAAGATAGACACAGGGACAAATCTGGACCATGAGCCATCATTTGCTGACAACCAGGTTAGAAGACTGAAAAATGTTTAATATGGTAATTCTCCAAATGACATACATTCATATATTTCAATCAAAATCTCAGGACTTTTAAGTAGATTCTGATAAAGTGGTAAAATGTATATGAAAGCATGAAAGACCCAGAACAGTTAAAATAACCTTGAAAAAGTTGGGAGGAATTTACACAACCTGATTAAGACTTAATATAGAGAAATCAATACAACCCAGTATTGGATAAGTATAAAGAGATCAATGAAATATAATTCAAACACATGTACATAAATGGTCAATTAATGTTTTTACAATAGTGTAAACATAATTCAAAGAACAATCTTTTCAATAAATACTGCACAGCTGTATTTTTTTCAAAAAGGAATTACATACTATATCTAACATAAAAGGTCCAATACCACAACAGATTAGTGACTTAAATGTACAGGTTAAAGGTATAAAACAACTCACAGACAGCACAAGATGTCTTGGCAAGATAAAAGGTAATCCAAAGTTTCTTTAAAAAGTTGTAATATAGGAGCTGGGAAGGTGGCTCAGTGGTAGAGCGCTTGCCTTGCATGCATGAAGTCCTGGGTTCGATTCCTCAGCACCACATAAGCAAAAAGAAAAAAGCTGGAAGTGGCGCTGTGGCTCAAGTGGTAGAGTGCTAGCCTTGAGCTGAAGAGCTGAGGGACAGCACCTAGGTCCAGAGTTCAGGCCCCACGACTTGACCCCCCCCCCCAAAAAAAAAGTTGTAATATAAAACCATGGATAAACAGGGCTTCCAAATTAAAAATTATTTTTTCATCAAAAAATGTATCAAGAAAATTAAAAACTAAATACAGACTAGGGAAAATAATCAAAATTATATATTCAGATCCAGATTACAGAATTTCTATAAAGCATTCAGACTTGATTTAAAATTTCTTCAGTAGGTATTTTCCAAACTATGAATGACCAATAATATATGAAGAAATGTTAAACCTTCACTAGTTATCAGGGAAACACAAATACCATACCTACTATAAAACCACCACAACATAAAACAACAAAGTGGTCTCTTGTTCAATCCTAGTGACTCACACCTGTAATCCTAGTTGCTCAGGAAACTGAGACCTGGAAGACTGAAATTCAAAGCCAGCCCTAACAGAAAAGTCCTAGAGTTTCTATTTCCAATTAATTGGCAAAATGCTCAGTAGGAAGCATGACTCAAGTGGTAGAGTACCAGCTGTGGGAAAGCAAGCCAAGAGCTCAAAGCCCTGAATTCAGCCCCAGAACTGGCACTTAAAAAAAAAAGCAAACCACAAAATGTAGTATAGTACACCAATCATAGAAAGCCAATAGGCATGAATTATAAACATGAATCCTAAGATTAAATAACTCTACTCCTCCATTTACTAACAAGAAATGAAAACAGGCCAAGCCACTAGTGACTCACAGTTGTAATCCTAGGTACTCAAGAAGTTGGTATCTTAGGATAGAGGTTCAAAGCCATCCTGGGCAGAATTATCCAAGAGAGTATCTCCCATTAACCAGCAACAAGCTGGAACTAGGTGTACCCCAGGTGGTAAAGCTCTAGCTGTGACTGGGAAAAGCCGAGCAAAGAGAATGAGGCGCAGAGTTATAGCCCTAGTTTCAGTGTATGCATACACAAACCCACAACTATCCTATTATATACTAACACAATACTCATTTTATTTTTCATAGTAAACTTTAAATATCAATTCCTAAATGTTCACATCTTTTCCTCATATTTCACTTCACAGAAATCTCCCAATTTTTTTCAGGGTTGAGGTTTAATCCCAGGACCTAACAAATGCTAGACAGGTATTCTCCTGAATTATATCCCCAGCCCAATAACATTAATATTTTAAACCCTAGGTTTTAAAAATGTGACCAATTATCTTATAAAACTTTCCACTTGGAGGGAGGGGGGCCAAGATGGCGATGGGACAGTAGGGAAACACAACTCTCTCCAACCAAATACAGAGTTCAAGTTCCAAAGCTTAATTTCCCCAAGAGACTGACAACAGCAAAAAAGATGAATACCCAGAGAAAAACAGGAGGAAAGAAGGGAGGGAGGGACGGAGGGAGGGAAAAGCCCAAAGACCCTTCCCCCAACCCTTGCTGGCTGCACAGCAACACACCAAACCATAGGCTGCCTGAGACCCCAGAGCCACAGTGGGTCATCTGCAGAATGCCAGCGCAGAAGACACCCAAGGTGTCGGTGCCAGACCCACTGATTGCAAACAGAGAAACCTCGGAGGCCGGAACCTACACAAAGACTCTTCCTCCACCCCTCACCAGAGCAGTGTTGCCCCATCCCACCAAAACCACTTGGCCTCACGGCCGAGGGGGGAGCCCCAGAACTACTAGCGTCTGTCCACAAAATGCCAATGTAGAAGACTACCAAGGTGATGATGCTGCCCCGAAGAGTGCAAACAGAGACAGAAACCTCAGAGCTCAGAACCTGCGCAAAGACCCCTCTCCCACCCCTCGGCAGGTGCGAAACACACCCACAGCACCGATCTGGATAGCATCAACAGAGGCAGAGACGGGGAGAAACAGACCCAGAGTGGCCACCACTCAGTCCAGCCCACAAGCACCTCAACCAAACACAGAGCACAGCGGCAACCAGTGATCTACATTGCACAGAAACAGCAATCTGCCACAGCACCGCTGGAAAGTTCCCAACTAGCTTCAGGAACCAAGACCAAGTACAGACTCTCTCAGCCAACCCAGGGCCACGAGCAAGCTTCATCAGTTGATCCAGGAACCAACCCAGAACCAAACAAAGACAGTCACCTATTGACCAAAACAGTTTCAGATTAGTCTCCAATAATCCCTAAATCCCCATGCAAAAATCACAGAGAAAAATTACAAGGTTTATCAACACCCAGGATAGCAAGCTACACCAAAAGCCAGCAGCCACCAGGGGAGAGCCCCAGTGGGAGCAAAGCAGGAATGGAAAACGATTCTACATCCAAGATATGCTGGAGGCAATGACTCGAGAATTAAAGGGAGAAATAGATCAGAAATTTAAAGAACACAGAAATATTAAGAGATTCAGGATTTCAAACAGGGGATGCATGCAAAAATAGATGTAGTACATACCTCGCTAAGAAAGGAGATTAATACTCTGAGAACCAACATCAAAGCCATAAATGGCTCAATGTCCTCCATGCAAACCACAATGCAAGCCATAGTTAACAGAGTGAATGAAATGGAAATTAGAATATCAAATACGGAAGACAAAATGCAGCAACTGGAAAAAAATAAGCCACAGATATGGAAAAAAAATCACTTAAATTATGCCAAAGGGAAATCCAAGAGCAAGCAGACAGTGCCAAGAAATTTAATCTTCATATAATTGCAGTGGACAAAGGTGAGGAATATCAAAGCAAGGGAATGCAACACCTATTCAGTAAGATTATTAACGAAAATGTCTCCCATCTTAAAAGAGAATTTTTTTTTTTCTGTCGTGGGACCTGAACTGTGGGCCTGGGTGCTGTCCATCAATCAGCATTTCAGCTCAAGGCTAGCACTCTACCATTTGAGCCACAGCACCACTTCTGGCTTTTTCTGCTTATGTGGTGCTGAGGAATCGAACCCAGGGCCTTATGCATGCAAGACAAGCACTCTACCACTGAGCCACCTTCCAAGCCCCATTAAAAGAGAACATCTTACCTACATAACAGAAGCATATAGAACACCTAACAAGCAGGAGCCCAGGAGAAACACTTCTAGGCACATTATAGTGATAGATCTGAATAATAAACAATCTTGTATGCAGCAAAAACAAAGAAGGAGCTATACTATAATGGGAAAAAAATCAGAATCACTGCAGACCTCTCCACACAGACACTGAATGCAAAGGCCTGGGAAAGTACGATCTGAGCCCTGAGAATCAATAACTGCCAGCCCAGACGGGGCTAGCAAAGCTAGCATTCACATTTGATGAAAAAACTAACATTTTTTATTTATTATTTTTTTTGGTCGGCCATGGGGCTTGAACTCTGGGCCTGGGTGCTGTCCCTCAGCCCTTCAGCTCAAGGCGAGTGCTTGCGCTACAATGCCACTTCCTAAAATTTTTAATAGTAAAGAAAAACTAAATGAATTCATAAACAATAAGCTAGCATTACAAAGACTATAAGAGGAGGAACACAACCTGAAGAAAGCAATGAAGAACAGGGATCCATATCAGACAGATATCACTAGAAGTCCAACTTAGCACAGGAGGAAAGGAAAGAAGAAAACTTAGGAAAGCAGGAAATTGACAGGAAACACAATCCATCTCTGTGTAATAACCATAAATATTAACGGACTCATCAATCAAAAGAAAAAGAACTGCAGATTTGATCAGAAAACATGACCCATCCATCTTCTGGCTTCAAGAGACCCACCTCACAGCCAAACACAAAAACAAACTCTGAGTGAAAGGATGGAGAAAGATCTACCATGCAAATGCTCCCAGCAAGAAAGCAGGAGTTGCCATCCTGATACCTGACAATTAAAATCAATACAAAAAGACAAAGAAGGACACTACATATTAAAACAGGGAACAATCCAAGAATAGGATAGTACCATTAACTTATACTCCCCAAACATTGGTGCACCCAAATACTCTCAAACTTACAGGATAAAATAGATCCAAATACTATAATACTAGGAGACTTTAATACCCCACTCTCACTAAAAGACAGGTCTACCAACCAGAGGATTGGCAAAAGAAGCCACCGAATTAAGTGATGCCCTATTTCAAGCGGAACTCACTGACATTTACCCAGTTTTCCATTCTAAAACAACACAGTACATGTTCTTCTCCACAGCTCATGGAACTTTCTCCAAAATAGACCATATCATAGTTCATACAAGAAATTTAAGCAAATACAAGGGGGAATGACATAATCCCCTGTATCCTATCCAACCACAGTGGGATCAAACTAGTTCTCAATAACACAGCATACCATAGGAATTACTCAAATACATGGAAATTGAATAGCACACTTCTGAGCAACACCTGGGTAACAGAAGAAATTAAAGAAGAAATTAAAAAGTTCCTACAATTCAATGAAAATGAGGACACATCAGAAAGAAACCTGTGGGACAAGGCAAAAGCAGCCCTGAAGGACAAATTTATTGCTCTCAGTGTACACATCAAGAAAATAGAGCCGGGTGCCGGTGGCTCAGGCCTGTAATCCTAGCTACTCATGAAGCTGAGATCTGAGGATCGTGGTTCAAAGCCAGCCCCGCAGGAAAAGTCCATGAGATTCTTATCTCTAATAAACCACAAGAAAACCGGAAGTGGCACTGTGGCTCAACCGGTACAGCACTCGCCTTGAGCTGACAAGCACAGGGACAGCACCCAAGCCCAGAGTTCAAGCCCCACGACCAACCAAAAAAAAAAAAAAAAGAGAGACAGACCAAGTAAATAATCTCATGTTGCAACTTAAGCTGCTAAAAAAAGCATGAAAAAATTGAACCTAAAGTTACTAGATGAAGCCAGATAACCAAATTAAGATCTGAAAATAACAAGACAGAGACTAAGAAAACTATAAATAAAATTAATGAAACAAAAAGTTGATTTTTGAAAAAATAAAATAAAATTTATGGGTTTTTGGTAAGATTAACTAAAAAAAGAGAAGAAACCCAAATCAATAAGATCAGGTATACCACGGGAAAAATTACAACAAATACCCAAGACATCCAAACAATTATAAAGAATTCTTTCCAGAATCTCTACTCACTAAAGAAAGAAAACCTAGCAAAAAAAAAAGAAAACCTAGCAGAAATAGAATTTTTAGAAAAATATAAATTGCCCAAAATGAACCAAGAAGATCAATTAAAATCAATTAAATAATTAAAATCAATTAAATCAATTAAATAAGCCAGTATCTTACAATGAGATAGAGAAAGCAATCAGAAGTCTTATTTTTTTTTTTTTTGGTCAGTCGTGGGGCTTGAACTCTGGACCTGGGCGCTGTCCCTCAGCTCTTCAGCTCAAGGCGAGCGCTCTGCCACTTGAGCTACAGCGCCACTTCCGGTTTTCTGATGGTTTATTGGAAATAGGAGTCTCACGGTCTCTCCTGCCCGGGCTAGCTTTGAACCACGATCCTCAGATCTCAGCCTCCTGAGTAGCTAGGATTACAGGCGTGAGCCACCAGCGCCCGGCAATCAGAAGTCTTCTAACAAGGAAAAGCCCAGGACCAGATGGATTCACTATGGAATTTTGTAAGACTTTTAAAGAGGAACTAATATCCATACTCCTCAGACTCTTCAGAGAAATAGAAACAGAGGGAGCTATCACAAAAAAAAAAAAAAAAACAACAAACTACAGACCAATATCTTTGATGAACACAGATGCAAAGGTCCTTAACAAAATTCTAGACACCAGAATCCAGAAACACATTTAAAAAAAACAAAAAAAAAAAAAAAAAAACTCCATACATTACGACCAAGTAGGTTTCATCCAGAGATGGAGGGATGGTTTAACATATGTAAATCAATAAATGTAATCCATCACATCAACAGATCCAAGGTCAAGAACCACATGACTATCTCCATTTACATGGAAAAGGCTTTTGGTAAAACACAACATTCATTCATGTTAAAAGCTCTGGAGAAAACAGAAATAGAAAGAACATTCCTTAAGACAATAAAAGCCATATACGACAGACCAATAGCCAATATTATATTTAATGGGGAAAAACTACAACCAGTTCTCCTAAAATCAGGAACAAGGCAAGGATGCCCACTTTCTCCACTCCTCTTCAATATAGTTCTGGAATCCTTAGCCAGAGCAATAAGGCAAGAAAAAGACATTAAAGGGATCTGCACACAAGGAAGGAAGAAGTTCAACTATCCCTTTTTGCAGATGACATGATACTATACCTCCATGATCCCAAAAACTCCACCCCCAAACTCTTAGAATTTATAACTTCGGCAAAGTAGCAGGATACAAAATTAACCCACAAAAACCAGTTGCCTTTCTGTACAGCAACAATGTACAAGCAGAAAGGAAAATCAAGGTAACAACTCCATTCACAATAACCTCAAAAAAATATTTAGGAATTAACGTAACCAAAGATGTAAAACAACTATTTAATGAAAACTATAAAAATGTAAAGAAATTATAGAGGACACCAGGAAATGGAAAGACCTTCCATGTTCTTTGATAGGCAGACTTAATAATGGCCATACTGCCAAAATTGATATACAAATTCAATGCAATTCCTATTAAAATCCCAATGGCGTTCATTACTGAAATACAGAAAACAGTCCAAAAATTCATATGGAAAAACAAAAGACCTAAGATAGCCAAAACAATTCCAGGCAAAAAGGACAACATGGGCGGGATCTCAATGCTGGACTTCAAACTCTACTATAGAGCCATAATGACAAAGACAACTTGGTACTGGCACAATAACAGACCTGAAGACCAATAGAATAGAAGATCCAAAAATAAAACCACACGCTTACAGTCAGTTGATATTTGACAAAGGAGCCAAAGACATACAGTGGGAGAAGCACAGCCTCTTCAACTACTGGTGCTGAACTGGGCAGCCACATGCAAAGAACTAAAAGTGGACCCCAGCCTAACACCATGCACTAACAAACTCAAAATGGATTGAACACCTTAACATCAAACCTGAAACTACTGCAGGACAGAGTAGGAGAGACACTTGAACTTACAGGCATAGGCAGGAGCTTCCTGAATAGAGTTCCAGGTCACAACAAATTGGAAAGAGACTTGACAAATGGGACTACCTTAAAATAAAAAGTTTCTGCACAGCTAAAGACAGCAACCAAACTAGAAAGACAATCAACTAATTGGGGAAAAAATATTTACCAGCAATATATCAGACAAAGGGCTAATATCCAGTAGATACAGAGAACTCAAGAAACAAATCCCTCCCAAACCTAATAAACCCATTACTAAATGGGCAAGGGAACTAAAGAGAGACTTCTCAAAAGAAGAGATAAAAATGGCAAAGAAGAGGCTGGGAAGTTGGCTCAGTGGCAGAGTGCTTGCCTTGCATGCCTGAGGCCCTGGGTTCGATTCCTCAGCACCACATAAGAAAAAGAAAAAAGCCAGAAGTGGCGCTGTGGCTCAAGTGGTATAGCGCTAGCTTTGAGCTGAAGAGCTGAGGAACAGCGCTCAGGCCCCACGACGGGACCGACCCAAAAAAAAAAAACAAAAAATGGCAAAGAAGGGCTGGGAAGGTGGCTCAGTGGTAAAGCGCTTGCCTTGCATGCCTGAGGCCCTGGGTTCGATTCCTCAGCACCACATAAGCAAAAAGAAAAAAGCCGGAAGTGGCGCTGTGGCTCAAGTGGAAGAGCTCAGGGAGAGCGCCCAGGCCCAGAGTTCAGGCCTCACGACCGGACCAAAAAAAAAACAAAACAAAAAAAAAAAGGCAAAGAAACACATGAGGAAATGTTCACCATCCCTGGTTGTAAAGGAAATGCCACCTTACCCCAGTCAGAATGGCCTGCATCCTAAATTCAGCCAACAACAAGTGCTGGAGGGGATGCGGAGAAAGAGGAACCCTATTACACTGCTGGTGGGAATATATACTAATACAACCACTTTGGAAAGCAGTCTGGAGGGTCCTCAGAAAGCTAAATATAGACCTTCCTTATGACCCAGCCATACCTAGGCATCTATCCTGAACAACAGGAACCAGGGTACAAGGACATATGCACCTCCATGCTCATTGCAGTGCTGTTTACAATAGCCAGGACATGGAAACAACCCAGATGCCCAAATACAGAAAAATGGATCAAAAAATTGTTGGTACCTATCAATAATAGAATATTATGCAGCCATTAGAAAGGATAAAATAATGGCATTCGCAGGGAAATGGATAGAACTAGGGAAAAAAAAAAACCATGTTGTGTGATTTATGCCAAGAGTAAAGAGACACATGGTCTCCCTGATAAGTGGATGTTAAATCCAAAATGTAAGGAGATACGACAAAGTAAACAAGACTCAAGAAACTGGTCTAATCATTACTAAATGACCTCATGCTGCTGACCACATATATGGTATACATGTGCACATCTGAGGGAAACTAAGAGGACACAAACAGAGGTAAACAGGGGAAAACATACAACAGCAGGATCCATCAGCTTCACGGGTCGTTGATCAAAATGAACTAAGCAACTCAGTGGCAGTGATGGGAGGGAAGGAATGAGTGGGAAAGAGGGAACAGCTGAAATTAAGCAAAAGGAAAGAAATGTACGTATCACCCAATGTGGAAGAAATAACTGTATTGTCAAAGCTCATAGAATTCATAAACTTTATAGACCATGATAAAGACAATTTGCCCCATGAAGGTTAGAATGTGTCTGTGACTTTAAGTATCACTATCCCACAACACTGTGAAATTTGTGAACTTTATGTAATCACTTAATCACAGTAAAAAAAAAAAAATTGCTATAAAAAACTTCCCATTTGTTCTTTTAAAATGGGATATTTGAACTAATATTTTTCTAATAATCAATTTTGTGAATATACTACAAAACATTGAATTATATATTTAGAAGTAAAGCTTAACACAAAGTATTCTTCAATTTAAAAAGAAAATTATTTTGTGTCTAGGTATTCTTTTTTGTGCTTAGCTTGCTTACTCGCAACTGGCAATTTACCACTTGAGTCACATCTCCAGTTCCAGATTTTGTCTCGTTAATTGGAGATGAACTTTTGTAGATTTGTCTGCCTGGGCTGGTTCTGAACCTCAATTCTCAGAGCTCAGCCTCCTGAGTAGTTGGGATTATAGGCATGAGCCAATGTGACCCAGCAGCATCTAAAATTTGATCCCTAATATCCCACGCCCCCCTCCCCCGCCCCCAATCCTGAGGATCTAGGCTCTGTCCCTGAGCCTCTTTGTGTTCAAGGATAGTGTTCTACTACTTGAGCCACAGCATCACTTCTTCCCCTTTTTCTAAGTAGTTTTCTGGAAAGAAGTCTCACAGATTTTCCTGCCCTGGCTGGCTTCAAACCATGATCCTCAAATCTCACCCTCATGAGTAGCTTGGATTACAGGTCTGAGCCACCAGCACCTGGCTCCTAATATTCTTTAATGTACTCAAGGTATGAGTGACATTTGTATACATAATGCTTGTTATACACTAATGCAATTACACATTTGCAAACACTGCTACTACCAAATTCAAAAAAAGTATATATTGACTATGGCTAATTCCTGTCAAACATGTTGTTTGGGGCTCAAAGATAAAATATTTCCTTCCTCTGTCTTCATCTCTATCAGAGTAGCTTCTAGCCAATCAGATAGAAACAGAAATCTACTGTTAGAACTTCCAGAAAAGCTCACTTCCTTGATAACAGAAAGACAGATTTAGTTGTTAATACTTCTTACCCTTTGCCTGTTCCCTCTCTTCTACTCAGAATTTGGACAGAGTAGCTAGTTGTGTAGCAATCATCTATGAACTTGAAGATGAAAGACAAACTAAAAATGGCTGGGCTGACAAAAAGATTTCCTTAGGGCAACTAATGCGATCCTGGACAGACTATTTCCAAACTGCTTACAACTACACAAGAGTAAATCCCACTCTTCATTGTGGTTGGGATTCCGTTACACACAGACCCTGACACAATACAACCCTGACACGATGATACAACCTTAATACACACAGTGAAAATTATGCTCTATTTACTGACAACCTACTACTTAATCACAAAAGAAAACCAACAGAAATCATACCTTGGCAGTAGTATTTGGTTTCAAACCACATCGGTAAGTCTTTGCCATTTGTGGAGTGAGCTGGATCTCCTTAGTGAGCTGCCTCCACTTCCTACACTCAGGTTTTGTACACTGAACCTAAATGGGAACAAGTCAGTATCAGTAAGTCAGCTAATTGTGAGTACCATTTCTATTCTCTTCTATAGGTGACCTGACCAACTTGTAAAAAAATTATTAACTTTTAAAAACTTTAAAAATTATTAATTATTAACTGGAGATCATAGACCCACACATGCTAGGCAAATGCTATGCCACAGATTTACATCCCCAGCCACCTTGACCAATAATAATCTTAGTATTAATAATTATTATTAATAATAATCTTAGTATTTTTCTTCCTCTTATATCACCAACCCTCCATTATTATCACTTTACCCCATTCAGGGTATTTTTCCCCCCTTTGGTGCTAGTACTGAGGCTTGAACTCAGGGTTTGGGCACTGTCCCTGGGCTTTTTTGCTCAAAGCAGCACTCTACCACTTGAATCACAGCTCCACTTCCTTTTTGTGGCTAACTGTAGATAATAGTCTCACGGACTTTGCTGCCTGGGCTGGCTTCAGAACCTTGATCCTCAGATCTCAGCCTCCTGTGAGTACCAAGGATTATAGGTATGAGCCACCAGCACACAGCTAATTTCCAATTTAATAGGTTCTGAGAACTGCTATAGGAACATTTTTCCAGCTTAAATAAAAAATAATGATCAGGGTTACAATGTAGTTATCAGCCAAAGAGTATATACACACTAAATGCAAATAAGGCATAGTAACTGACTGGATCCTGGAATTTTTTTTTTTAATTGTGAAAATACCATACAGAGGGGTTACAATTACATGGGCAAGATAATGCTTACATTTCTTATCACGCATTGTTGCCTCCTCCTTTGTTTCCCCTTCCCATCCCTTCCCCCCCCCCCCTCCCCCCCCCGCCAAAGTTGTAAAGTTCGTTTTTCGACATAACAACTTGTACATGTCATTGTTGCAATGGGTCCACCTGAATCCCTATTTAAACCATTTGTTTTTTCCCTTCCCCTCCACAAATTATACCAACATCAAATACAGTGAGAGCAGGGGTTATACCGTGGGGGAGGGACATACGAAGCAACAAAGAAATCATCTTATAAGTGTTAGAAACAATTGCATGAAAGAAAAAAACATATGAATACTTATCTTGGGATTCATTTCACCTAACATCAACTTATCTGACCTTTTCTGCTTGTCTCAGACATATACTAGTTATGGCAAATAAAGGAAACCATGGGACCTATGTTTCTTTGGTCCTGGCTTACTTTACTTAATATAATTTTTTTCCAAGTCTTTCCATTTCCTAATAAATCCTGGAATTATTATAAGGACATTGGGGACAAAACTCAAAATCTGAATGAAGTCTAACAGAGACACAGGTACTCTACTGGTATTCACTTTCTCAGGTTAATTCCACGAGGGGGAATTGAGAGAAAGAAATCAGAAAACGCTCTATGCTATCTTGGTAGCCTTCTGTAAATGTTAAACTAATCCAAAATTTTAAGAATGTTTATGTTTAAAAGTGTGTGGGGAAAAAAAAAAAAAAAGCCGGGCGCTGGTGGCTCACGCCTGTAATCCTAGCTACTCAGGAGGCTGAGATCTGAGAATCCCGGTTCAAAGCCAGCCCGGGCAGGAGAGATCATGAGACTCCTATCTCCAATAAACCACCAGAAAACTGGAAGTGGCGCTGTAGCTCAAGTGGTAGAGTGCTGAGCTGAGGGACAGCGCCCAGGCCCAGAGTTCAAGCCCCACGACTGACAAAAAATAAAAAATAAAAAATAAAATAAAAGTGTGTGGCTTTCCATCCACAGAAGTGACTCAACCAATTTCACACATATATAAAGATTAACTCAAAATGTATCAAGTAACTAAGAGCTAGAATAACAAAATTCTTACAACAGTGAGCAATCTTTATGACCTTGGGATTAGGAGTGAATTCTTAGCTATGATTCCAAAAGCACAAGCAAGGGGGAAAAAAAACCAAGTTTTATCAAGATTAAAAACCTTCATACATCAAAAAGACAAAGTAAAAAGAAAACCTATAGAAAAAATTGAAATCATCAATCTAGAGGGAATTTAATATCCAAGACATAAAGAATTATTTTATTTATTTTTTTTTGGGTCCAGTCATGGGCCCTGAACTCTGGGCTTAGGTGCTGTCCCTCAGCTCTTCAGCTCAAGGCTAGCACTCTACCACTTGAGCCACAGCGCCACTTCCGGCTTTTTTCTTTTTGCTTATGTGGTGCTGAGGAATCGAACCCAGGGCCTCAGGCATGCAAGGCAAGCGCTCTACCACTGAGCCACCTTCCCAGCCCGCTCTACCACTGAGCCACCTTCCCAGCCCAACATAAAGAATTCTTACAACTCAGTAACAGTAAGACAACTTTACTGGGGGCTGGGAAGGTGGTGGCTCAGTGGTAGAACACTTGCCTTGCATGCATGAGGCCTTGGGTTCGATTCCTCAGCACCACATAAGCAGAAAACGCCAGGAGTGGCACTGTGGCTCAAGTGGTAGAGCACTAGCTTTGGGATGAAGAGCTCAGGGACAGCACTCAGGCCCAGAGTTCAAGCCCCACGACCAACCAAAAAAAGGGGGGGGAAGGGGAGTAGTTATGGATGTGGGAGGGAAGGGATGGTAGGGGAAAAACAAAGGAGGAGGCAACAATGCTCGATAGGAAATGTACTCATTACCTTGCTCATGTAACTGTAACCCTTCTATATAGCATTTTTACAATAAAGAAGTACAAAAAAAAAGACAACTTTACTTAAAAATATGGAGAGGATTGCAATAGACTTTTCTTCAAAAATATGCAGACAGTCAACAGCACAAAGAAAGATGCATTAAATAGTCACTAGGGAAATGCAAATCAAACCACATGGAGATACCACTTTATGGAGTTGGTGACAAGGAGAAACAAGACTTCACACATAAAGGCAGGTGAAAAATGAGACAGCAGCTATTAAAAAGTTTGGAGGTTGCTCTAAAAGCTAAACACAGAATTGCCACAAGACCCAGCAGTTCCATTCCCTGATACATATCTAAAGAACTGCAAACAGGTATTGAAACAAGGAACTGTGCATGAATGTTCACAGCAAGGTTATTCACAATAGACAAAAGGCTAAAACAATCCAAGTATCCATCAAAGGTGAAGGGATATAGCCTGGCTGTGGGTTTACATCTCAAACTGGAATATAGCCAGGCAAGGGCTCACATGTGAAATCTTAGCTACTCAGAAGGAAGATATCCAAAGGTATCCCAAGTTTGAAATCAGCCAGAGCAGTCTGAGAAACTCCATCTCCAACTAACCAGAAAAAAGCTGGGCTGGTGGCATGGTTCAAGTGGAAGAGTACTAACCGAGGAAAGCACCATAGTGCAAGCCCCCGTATTGGCTCTCAAAAAAGGGAATGGATAAACAAAATGAGGTATATATCCTCCTTTCCAATGTCATATTACTCATATAAAGCAGGATGAAATTCTGATGAATGCTATAATGTGTATGAATCCCCAAACATATGGTAAAGTGACTTTTTTTTTTTTTTTTGGTCGGTCATGGGGCTTGAACTCTGGGCCTGGGCGCTGTCCCTCAGCAATTCAGCTCAAGGCGAGCGCTCTACCACTTGAGCTACAGCGCCACTTCCGGTTTTCTGGTGGTTTATTGGAGATAGGAGTCTCACAGTCTCTCCTGCCCGGGCTGGCTTTGAACCGCGATCCTCAGATCTCAGCCTCCTGAGTAGCTAGGATTACAGGCGTGAGCCACCAGCGTAAAGTGACTTTTTTTTAACATGAAAGGGTCATATACTGCCTATTTATATGAAACCTCCAAAACAATAAATCCATAAAGACAGAAAGCAGATTAGTAGTTTCAGGCAATGGAAGGCAGGAGGACTAGAGGCTGACCACTTAATGGGCACCAGACTTCCTTTGTAGCTGATAAAAATACTTCAGAATTAGAGATGGTGGCTGCTTACACTGAACACACTAAATGCCACTGAATTGAACAGTTTAAAATGATTAATTATGAGCACTAGAGCACAGCTTAGTGTTTATCACACTCAAGGCCCCAAGTTAATCTCTAGCAGCACAGAAAAGGAAACTACCAAAACGGTGTTATGTGAATTTTACTTCAATTTTTTTAAGTGTGCACAAAGATCACATTTAAAAAAAAAAATCAGCAATTCATTTGTTCAGGAGGAATACTTACATAATAAACGTCATTGCTAAAATACCTTTTCAGAGAATAGCTAAGAAAATGGAAAGGACAGTTGAAAGTTGTAAAATTATAAAGTATGATTTTTATTTTTTTTTTGTCAGTCGTGGGGCTTGAACTCTGGGCCTGGGCTCTGTCCATGAGCTCTTCAGCTCAAGGCTAGCGCTTTACCACTTGAGCCACAGCACCACTTCTGGTTTTTTCTGTTTATGTGGTGGTGAGGAATTGAACACCCAGGGCCTCACTCTACCACTCAGCCACCTTCCCAGCCCTAAAGTATGGTTTTTAAATAAAAGATTTGTATACAATGCACAAAATTATTTTAATAAAAATATGAACAGAAAAAAAAAAGACTACTATGGCTAGCATCAGCTTAGGCTGAGTCTTTTATTTATACCAGTACTGGGGCTTAAACTCACATGGCTTTTTCCCTCAAGGCTGGTACTCTACCATCTGAGCTACATCTTCACTTTCAACTTTTTTTTTTGGGGTCCAGTTGTGGGACCTGAACTCTTGGCCTGGGTGCTGTCCCTCAGCTCTTAAGCTCAAGGCTAGCACTCTACCACTTGAGCCACAGTGCCACTTCCAGCTTTTTTTTTTCTGCTTATGTGGTGCTGAGGAATCGAACCCAGGGCCTCAGGCATGCAAGGCAAGCGCTCTACCACTGAGCCAACTTCCCAGCCCCCACTTCCAGCTTTTTGCTTGTTAAAGTTCTCATGGACTTTTTTTGTTGTTGTTGTTGGTTGCGGGGCTTGAACTCCGGGCTTGGGCGCTGTCCGTGTGCTCTTCAGCTCAAGGCTAGTGCTCTACCACTTGAGCCACAGCGCCACTTCCAGCTTTTTCTGCTTATGTGGTGCTGAGGAATTGAACCCAGGGCCTCATGCATGCAAGGCAAGCACTCTACCACTGAGCCATCTTCCCAGCCCTCTCATAGACTTTTAAATCTGATCTGGCTCTGAACTGCAATCCTCAGATCCCAGATTCCGAGCAGCTGGGATTACAGGTTTTGAGGCACTAGTGCCTGGCTTATGCTGAATCTTTAGTATTTCTCTTATACTATGCCAAACTCATCTTTCTACAAAAACTAAACTTTTACTTTAATAACCACAAGACAATGAATTTAAGAAAAAGCTCCTAAAACAATACTTCCATTCTACCAATACTCTACCAATAGACCAAATAGAACACCACTCCTCTTACCCAGTAGGGGAGCTGCTGGTCAGCCATGAATGCTTTGGGACTAGGTTCCATCTTGCCATTACTGGTCCACATTTTTTTCCATGTAGTATATTTGTCATATCCATCTTTATGGCTGCAAACAGTCAAAATGCTTATATATCAGGCTGTAAATGAATCGTTTCCAAAGTATGACACAGGTTAATAAATCTTATGTGAGGAACATTACTACTCTTGGTTCGTGGGAAGGAAATGATTATGGCTCATATACTGAAGACCGTCAGAAAGGGGCGTGCATTGTTTCAGTATGAAAAGCTAGTAAAAAGGGCAGAACATTATTTGAAAGAAGACTTAGCTAATACTTTCAAAGACAGAAAGTAAATCCTAGGGTCGCCATTAAAATTTTATATCAGTAAATGAAATAGTTATTAAAGACCCTTATTTAAGGAGTTGGAGGCAGCACTCAAGTGGTAGAGTACCAGCCAATGAGTGAAAAGGTCAAGATACCAAGTTCAATTCCCAGTCTCAGACCAAAAGTTAAAAAGATACTCAATTTGAACTCAGTATCCACAAAAAAAAAAAAAAAACCACAAAAAAAAAAAAAAAAACCACAACAACAGCACATAGAAAATAACATCTTAGCTGGGCACCGGTAGCTCACACCTGTAATCCTAGCTACTCAGGAGGCTGAGTTCTGAGGACCGAGGTTCAAAGCCAGCCTGGGCAGTAATGTCCATGAGATTCTTATCTCCAATAAACCACTCAGAGAACCAGAAGTGGAGCTGTGGCTCAAATGGTAGAGCACTTGCCTTGAGCTAAAGAGCTGAGGGACAGCACCCAGGCCCAGAGTTCAAGCCCCACAACCGACAAAAAAAAAAAAAAGAAAAGACAAAGAAAATAACATTTTAATCTAGTTATATGAGTAAGAAAATAATTTGTTTCTAGATAACCTTGAAATCAAAGAGAAAGACTCAGGAGGAATTAAAATATTTTGAAGTTAGGCATAGTAGTACATGTTTATAATCCTTGAATTCCAAAGGCTGAGGTGGAATTTTGAGTTTGAGATCTACTTGGACTATGTAATGGTACTGTATCAAGAAAGAAAAGAAAAAAATATACAGAAACAAAATAAAACAAGGGTGGTTTGCACTTGTTAACCCTAGCTACTCAAAAGACTAAGATCTGGAAACTAAGTTTGAGGCCAGATCAGAAAGAAAAGTTGGAGAGACTCCATCTCCAAAATAACCAGCAAAAATAGCAGGTTTAGTGGTGTAGCTTACATGGTAGAGTGCCAGTCATAACTGTAAGGCTCCAGGTTTAAATTTTGGACTGGCAACAATAAAAAAATAAATAGGGGCTGGGAATATGGTTTAGTGGTATAGTGCTTGCCTAGCAAGCATGAAAATCCTGGGTTTGATTCCTCAGTACCACATAAACAGAAAAAGTCATAAGCAGAGTTGTGGCTCAAAGTGGAAGAATACTAGCCTTGAGTAAAAAGCTCAGGGACATTGCCCAGGCCCTGAGTTCAAGGCACCCCAGAACCAGCAAATAAATATTTGTGGAATATAGCTAAATCAGTACTTGGGAGCAAAATTTGTAACTTTAAATTATTTATTAAGAAAAAATATCACAAACAAGTAACTTTAACCTTCCAACTTAGGAAACTAGAGAAGGAAAAATTAAACCTAAAAAGCTAAAGGAAGTTTAAAAATATATAGTCTAATTAAAAATAAATAGAAAATCAAAATCTGATTCTCTGAAATTTCAGTAAAATTTCTTTACTAGGATTATTGGGGGTAGGGAAAGAGAAAAATCATTTTACGAAAATAAGAAGTCTGTCAAGTACCTCTACTGGCAGCTTTCCTGTTAATTCTGTAACACACCCTCTGACAGGTTTGTGACAGAATAGGCAAGCAGCTTAGAGATTTTCCAGAACTTTCTCTAGATGTAGCATACCTCCAGGACATAAACTAGTGGTACACTAAAAACAAAGACTTGTGGTGGGTAATTTTTGCATACTGAGTGCATATGCTCAAATGCACACACCAACTACACCACCAAATTCCTGGTCAAAGTCAAGGCTGAAAACAGTCCAATAATCCAGTAAGCCTAGCAAAAAAGCTTTAACTGCCCCATGCCCAGCCCATGCACCACACAAAGAACCCTGTATTAGTGAACAAACCTTCTGTAGTAATGGTCGAAGCATTCATTACAGAAATGTTCCCCACAGGAAAGGTGATACCATCGTGACGTATAGCCATTTTTGGCACATCTGAAAATAATAAACGTGTAGCTTTGTGTTAATGAATAAATACATCTTCTCAGTTAAAAACACAAAAACATCTATCAGCATATCCTAAGCCCATTTCATAAGATCTCTACTGGCTTACTCTTGGGCCATGAGCTAACAGGGGAAACTGAAATGGATGACTAACATGGAATTCTGGTTGATGATCCTTTGTCTGAAATGACTGGAACCAGAAGGGATTTAGATCTCAGAATATTTTCAGACTTTGGAATACCTGAATATACTGAATGAGATCTTGGAGAAGGGACTCAAATCTAAACATAAGATTATAACCACCTTACACACAGAGCCTGGAGGTTAATTTTATACAAATCCTGGTTCTGATGAAGGCCCAATCACATGAAGTCAGGGGTGGAATTCTCCACTAGTAGCATCACAGTCAATCTCAAAAAGTTTCCAAATTTAAAACATTAGGGATTTAGAGATGCTCTATCAGTAATACCCAGGGAGCTCACCGGGGAGCTAACCTGGCTGGCTGCCTGGGGCACAGGAACCTGACTAGGTCTCCCAGGAGCATTAGTGGTGTTTTTGGAGATGAAACATGATGTACTGGGCTTGCTCTAAGTCCATGTGTGCGTGCATGCGTGCATGCATTGAGAGTCTACTGATAACCTCTGGCCCAGAACTGAGCACTGAACAGAACTGGCTGCCACCCGAACGTCCAGCAGGTGATCTGGCACCAAAATTTATCGAAAAGGTAATAAAAGAATGAGCAATCACACTACTTTGAGCACAGCCACCACCAACTCTGTTAAAAACAAATGGGGCTTGGGAGGTGTGGCTCAGAGCACTGGGTAAGGCTTAGGTAAGTTTTAGTCGATCTTAAGCCTTAGTTGAAGAATCTTTCCCCTCTGGAAGTTAATTAAAGGTCCTCTTTGTGCCACCAGCAAAAATGGTAAGACTGCTGTGAGACCTGTGTATGGACATGGGAAGAAAAGACAAGTGACTTGATGGAGAAGGAAAGCAGGGACGAGCAACACATGCCAGTCCCCACTAGGAGTTCCAGTCCTCTCTCCTTGCTGCCACCCCGAGCCCTCTCATCCTTCACCCCCAGGACAGGAACAGCCAAGATCCACTGCAAAGATGCTGCTGAATTACAACTGACTTCAGTGTAGTCCCTCCCATGAGGCTAGGTAGGAAGTTGGCTGTGGTGTGCCGCAAATGTCTGAGCAATGTCTCTATTATTAGATGGCTTACAGTATCTTTATCTATCTTTAGGGTTTATCTTCAAGGATGGTATTCCCACAAAGCACGCCGTCATGGGCAAGAGGGCCAGGCGCTGTAACAAACCTTTCAGAAGCACTTGCAAAGCACACAGGACACGTTGCTGTGCAGCCTGCCTTTTCACATTTTCTGTACTTCTTCTCTGACATGCCATCTTCATCCTCATCTACTGGCTCTGTCGCTTTCTTCTTTGCCTGTGAATTAGCTCTGGTTAAGATTTCCTAGGATTAAGCCAGGTACTATATTCCTAACCACTCAGGAGACTGAGATCTGAAGATCTGCAGTTCAAAGCTAGCCTGGGCAGAAAATGTCCATGAAACTCTTATTTCCAACTAACCACCAAAAAGTCAGAAGTGAAGGTATGGCTCAAGTGGTACAGTACCTGCCTTAAGCAAAAAAAAAAAAAAAAGCCTCAGGAACAGTGCCCAGGCCATGAGTTTAAGCCTCAGTACCCACACAAAAAGACTGCCTATGACTGACCAGGGGTGATAGCAGCAAAAGGTATACCACAGAAATCACATGTAAGAAGTTCTAAATGTGAGGGTAAACAATATCTTGACAGCAGACAGGGGCTGACCAGTTTAACAACTTTCCCACAATTGCACTGTGCAAATAAGTTACTACCTTGCTAGAGATCTAGAGATAGCACTTTAATGATACTTATCTAAGAACTAATAAATCACATGGGACCTTTCCTGAGAAAATGTTAGCAGTTAGGTCAAAACAAAAAAGTCATTTTCAAAATAGTATTTTTTCCCCTTGCCAAGCACCCAGGCTCACATCTGTAATTACAGCTACTTGAACAGCTATTCAGCCTAGGCAAAAGCAGCTGACAAGAACCCCTTCTCAACCAATAGCTGGGGAAAGTGGCAAATGCCTAATATTCCACTTATTGGGAGGCTGAAATAAGGAAGATAAGAGTTCCATGCAAGCTCTGGCAAAAAGTTTGAGACCCTATTTCAGGAGAAAATGCTTGGAATGATGGTGCACATATTTTATCCCAGCTACAACATGAAGCATACATAGGAAGATAATAGGCTAAGCCAGTCTGGGCAAAAAATAAGACCCAATCATGGCTGGGAATAGGGCTTAGTGGTAGAGTGCTTTCCTAGCATGCATGAAGTCCGAGGTTTGATTCCTTAGTACCACATAAACAGAAAAAGCCAGAAATGGCACTGTGGCTCAAGTGGTAGAGTGCTAACATTGAGCAAAAGAAGCTCAAGGACAGTACCCAGGCCCTGAGTTCAAGCCCCAGGACAGGCAAAAAAAAAAAAAGACCCAATCACAAAATTAACTTAGGATTGAAGGTGTGGTTCAAGTGATACAGCGTCAACCCAGTAACCTTAAAGTCCCAAATCCAAGCCCTACTAACACCCCCAATTTTTTTTTTCCTTAGGACTGTTCAATCTTGTCAGTATCAGAGATGAAAAAAACTAGAAAAACCAAGTTACAACATTCAATTTACTCAGGAGGCTGAGAGCTGAAGACCAAAGTTTAAAGCCAGCCTGAGCAGGAAAATCCATGAGACTCCCAATTAACCAGCAAAAAGGCAGAAGGGGAGCTATGGCTCAAGTAGGTACACACTAACTTCAAGCTAAAAAACTTGGGGACAGTGCCCAGGTCCTGAGTTCAAGCTCCAGGACCAGCACCAAAAAAAAAAGTCCTACAAGTAACCCTTTAACATCATTCACCACTATAAGTAGAAGTCCAACTTTCGGTGAATGGCCTCCAGGAAAGCATGATCTTGCCACAGCATTCCCTCTGGAAGCAAGCACCCGATTCTCCCATCATCCTATGCAAATTCACGTTCTATGCTTTCACCCTCACAGTTCTGTCTGCCAAACACCCTACTATCTGCACCAGGGTCATGTTATCCCAAAGCATTACTGCTGTGTGGAGCATTTCTCCATGACTTGGCAAACAACTTGAGGACTGAAGCTGTCTTCCCATCTCCAACTCTCCAGTCCCATTCACAGGACTCCCATGTGTTCAACCAAGCTCCACTGAATGAAGGAAAAAGTGAGTAATACCTGTCTACCAGAGCTCCTCAGAGGCAGGCTATCCTGAGAAAGATCCAAAGTGGCTGTTCTTTTTTTTGACCTGCCCCGCGGGGCTGCCATTGTATTTGAAAATCTGCAAAAGAAAAAAAATAATAAAGGTAAGTCATAAATACTGTTTTCAAGAGTCATTACACAGTTTAGTAAGTGTGACTGTGTGTTCTGCAGTTAGACTGAGTTATAAAGCCACCACTTGTAAGTTAATTATCCTCCCTAAACTTCCATGTTCCCCCTTCTATAGACTTGGTTTAAGGGTATACCACAGCAGTGTCAATGAAATTAAATAAGACAACCTCTTTAAAGTACGAGTATTGCCATAAATATTCAATAATTATTATCCACTACCACTATACACATTTTAAAAATGAGAAACAAGCCGGGCTCTAGTGGTTCACACCTGTAATTCTAGCTACTCCAGATGACGAGATCTGGAGGCTATCAATTCGAAGCCAGCTTTGGCAGAAACACTCCCATCTCTCCAAAATAACCAGCAAAAAGGACAAGAAACCATACACATAATTCATCAAAAAATTATACCACTGTTTGTAAACTTGGATGAAAATACCTCGTTTTTGTTATGAGCCTTTCATCCTGCTGTGTTTTCTTAGTTCCTGATTTTTTTGTGTCTTAGTGTACTTTAAAAACTCCATCTCTTTTAGCAAGACAATAGCAGGCACACTGTCTATAGTCACTGTTCAACACAGGAATCTTGTTTAATAGAAGCACTATATTGTTTTCTACTAGAAAAATCTAACAAGTTCTCAAACTAGTCTAACATCAGTTACACAAACATTTAGAACTAAAAATCTGAAGATAAATTGTGCAAAATAACCATGGGATTGTGAGCTATTCAAATTTTTTCTGTAAGGAAGAAAAAATACTTAGCATAAGTAATCAATAGATGGATTTATAATTACATCATCTTTCCTGATCCAGCCTTTCACCACACACACAAAATGAAAGATGAGAAATCAACACAGCTAGTGACTAGCAACTAAGAAGCAGAAATGTGGCACCCTAAAATACAAATTCAACATAAACAATCCGCATCTTGTTGAAAAGCTGGGAGGACCTTGTGGCTCTACCTGTGTGAATTTTACTACTGTCCACAAAACTATTCCCTCAAGAATGATTAATGGCAGGTGGAAATGCTTTGCCACTACTTTTAACTTTGAGAAACTGTGACATCAATATTAGAGATAGTTTTGAGAAAGTGAAGAGATAAGCCAAAGGAAAACTAATATAGTGGTAGGTGCAAACACATAAGCCATAGATTCCAAAATGTATTAGTAGTTATTTAAAGTATCACCACCCAGAGTGGCTCTGATGGAAGATTAGAAGCACAGTCTCAGCATGCACAAGATCCTGTGTTCGATCCCCAACACTGAAATGCACCGTCATTTAGTTCTACAGCACTGACTGAATTGCTAATGCAATAAATCTACCTCCTGGCTACTAAGGAGGCTGAGACCCAAGGACTGAGGTTTGAAGCCAGCCCACACAAAGTCTGAGACTCTTATCTCAAATTAATCACAAAAAATGCCAGAAGTGGAGCTTGCAAAAAAAACTCAGGGACAGTACTTAGGCTATGAGTTCATGTGTGCACATGTGCACACGCGCACATGCACGCACACGTGCACACACACAAGTACCATCTACTTATATAGCCATCTTGCATTCAATAAAGGTTTCCTGGATCCCTATTTCCAAAAGGCTGTCCAACCTAACATTCATTCACATAAAAACAAAGTTTGACATAGATGAGGATATATGTATATAAATCTCTTCATCTAAATGATAGTATATATCTCATTCATAAAATGAGCTGCAAATAGAATGTATAAATACATATTTACAAATGCTTAGGATACGTATTTACACATAGGATATGTAAGCATCATAATAAAAACACCTGAAGTCAATGTGAAGTTTAGAACTTTAACAAATAAATAAGCCCACGTTCCTACAACGTTTTAACCTGTCCCTAGGAATGCTTGCACTCCCCAAAGCAGGCATGCTTTCTAGAAATTTCATGGAATACGTCGTACATTGGAAAATACATACTTAAAACAAATATAATTCAGGAAACGGTTAAAGAGAAAATGAAAACATGAACTATAAAAGCTATCATTAAATCTGAATGACTGTTGTAAGGTACCTCATTTTCACCTTGAATTATGCAATTGACAGTTACCTGCTTCTATTCCTTTTTGGAACTTAACATTTATTTCCACTATTGCTAGGCCCTTGAGTATTAAAACTAAGGAAAAGATGGTATTTTAAGTTGTAATGACTTGTTATAGTGCTTTTAAGTATCTTAGAAATACTAAAATATCATTAATTCAAATAATACATGAAGTTTTCTAATCAGGTTCTTCAAACTATAAAGACAGCAAACCAAATGAAATCTATTTGTTTCATGTTCAACGTTTTAGAAGCACATTTCTTCCTAATCTTAAATCCAGAGCTTTGGTTTTTGTTTTTTTTTTAGTGATGAAAGAAAATAGGTGTTGCTTTTAAAACTACACAGATGAGTATGTTACTATCGATATTGCTACTTAATTCCCAGGTGTTTCTAATCACATTCATTTAAAAAAAATTAAGGCACTTGCAGAATTACTGAAATAGGAATCAGATGGACTCTAGGGTAGACTAAAAATTTAGTAGAGCCCTCAAAACTTCTGAAAACAGGACAAACTGCTAGAAACTTCTACAGAAATGTGGCTCCCCCAAAAGGGCCATTTAAAATAAAGATTACCCACCTTAATATTCCTAGTCAAATTTTCAGAAATATGGATCCAGTACACTTCATCATTAAATGAAGCAAGATTCAATATCCAGTTCAATTAATTAAATACTGAATTCCCATTTCCCTGTTCGTCTTTTCTAGACAACAATTAATTAGTGATGGTAATTTCTCAGTTTCCTGAAGAAACGCCACCTCCCTCTGGTCTTTTACTATAATGGATTTTTTTTTTTTTAATGGCAAAAGCCATAAGTTACATGTACATACACAAAAGTGGGAGCCCCAACCCCATGCCCACCCTCAACTAGAGTGGTCTATGGAGTCCTGGGAAGCTCACCCAGTTTAAAAAGAAAAAAAAAAGAGGGGGGAGGGGCTGGGCCTCTGGCTGGGTTCCAGATTGCTGACCCCCCAACTTTCTACAGCTGGGCCTGCCTCTTCCTTTCCTCTCTCACCCGGCAGCTGCGGGGCAGTGGACAGACGAACAGCCAGGCTAACCCGGCCGCCCCCTCCCCGGTGTCCAATCCCAGGGGAGTTACCGCAGCAACCCCGCAATGCTAACCCCCCCCCCCCCCCCCCGCCTACACCTGTGAGCCAGCCCCGGGCCGGCTCCCCGAGCCGCCAGCGGGCGGGCGGGGACTCTCCGAACGCGGGGTTCCCCACCCCAGGTGTAGGGCCCGGAGGGAGTCCCAAGAATCCAGGTGCCAGCTGCAGCCGCAACCCCAAAGCTTCCCCGTGGGGGAGCCGAAGCCACCCCCCGCCCGGGGCTCACCTCTGCGCGGACGAGGTGCACGGAGTCTCGGGGTGAAGGCGCCGCTGAAAAGAAAGGAAGCGTGTAAGGGGGTCTGGAGTCCCGACCCACCTCGACAGCCCGGGGAACCCCGTCACCCCGACCTCCAGCCCCGGAGCACCCCCCCCTCCCCGCAGCCGCACCCGCGTCCCACCGGGGGGCCCGGGACCCCCGCCCGCCTCCCCAGCCTGGGCGAGGGGCGCAGCGCACCCCCACGCCAGCCGCTTTGTGCAGCGCTGTCACCCGAACTCGGCCCCCACGCCGCTCCCCGGGAGCCGCGAGTCCCCACCTCCAAGCGCCCGCGAGGCACGGCGCGCCGCGCCGGGCTCCTCACGCCCCTCCGGAGCCGCGCGCACGGCACGGCGCTCTCCGCGCCGCCGGCCGCAGCAGCCCCCGCGCCCGGCCGCCCCCGCTCCGGGCCGCCCCCGCCACCACCGCTTCCGCCCCTATCACGGCGTGACCCGGGGTGGGAGGAGCCTGCGGGACCAGTGAGCGAGAGACACCCCGCCCTCGCCTTCGCCGCGGCGCTCGCTCCGCCCCAGCCATTTCCGCCGCTGCGCAAACCCGGAGCTTGCGGAGGGGGCGTGGCTTAACCTCGGGGGCGTGGCCTTTGTGTGCGGAGGCGGGACCTTGAGCAGGGGACCGGGGCCGGAGGCCGGAGGCGCCGCGTGAGACCCACTGACCCTCCGCTTACCATCGCTAGCTAACCTTCCCTGGTGCCCGGGGCGAGCAGGTGAGGAAGAGGACGATTGGGGTAGCACTGTGATGACCGCCCAGGACAGCCTATCTCGGGACAGGCCTTCCTAAAAAGCACGGCGGCTACCCGCGCCGAGAGATGGGGCTCAGAGAGCAGAAGCAAGAACTGGGAATAACGAGCTGGCATCGTTTATGGTCCGTGGTCTTAAATGGCTCCAAGATATTGCTGTGTATTAACGATTTTTGTTTAAGGCAGAAAGGTAGAGAGAGAGAGACAGACAGACAGAGAGAGATTGCCAGAAGAGTTAAGTGATCCTTTGGAGGGGGAAAGGGAAGGGTTGGGGCTTTGTGAAGATTCTAAGGTGTGCTCTGTGCAAGGTGTGTTACACAGGTGTGTGGAATGCTTTGAATAAAGCTTTACAAACTATGTCTACCTCAGGGCAGATACTCTTCAACTTTGAGAACAAAACTACAGCAGAAGCAATTTTGTTTTTAAAGATCGGAAGGCCTGGGACTGACACTAAGCATATTGGAAATTAACATTTATGACCAGAGATTGCCTGTTCTCACTCGCACTTTGAACTTCACTTTTCACTTCTGCAGTATTGCGAGATGCTTGATGTCTTCAGAATTGGCGGAAACCCAGTTGGGAAACTGTTTACAGCATAGTTACAGTTGAGGTTGTGTGGGACAGAGTTGGGCAGTGGCTCTGCTCTGTGATAAAGATTAGGCTTCCCTTTTATTTTCAGTGAAGGAGTCCTGACTTTTGGTTCCAGAGTTTCTGAAACAAAAACAGAGGGTGGGGGAAGGGAATGCAAGCCTCTTGCTTTTCTGTACCCGATATAATCAGTTAGTTCCTGCTGACCTCTCTAAAAACGCCTGACACCACTGAAGCCTATGCAAACATCATTTGCTACCTGCTGAGAAGGGAATTTCATTCTAGTGATGAAGATTCCTTTTTGAGTCCTAACTACAACGGAATCAAATTGTGTAACAAAAGAAAAACTTTTCCTTAAATTCCTGTTCAGTGTGATGTTTACTATACCACCAGAGAATCGTTAATTTTGATCTGCTAATAATACCACAGTAGTATACCCCCAAACTAGTTTCACTAGTGACTTAAAGGAAATGTTGGCATAGCAGTGGTCTATTGTTCTTCATATTGCAAGGACAAGCAGTCCCTTAAATGATCAGATGGATCAGTGATTTTGTTTACATGTTCTTTTTTCTCAGTTCCCTTTGTATTTTCCCATATACACACAAAAATAAAGCAATGAGAACATTATTTGAAAATATACACTTTCGATGTAGAATAAGATTTTAAACACTATTTTGGATCCCTCCTTTAGTGGTACAAACCATTAGAATAGGGAGAGCAGAAGAGAACAATAAAATAAGACAAAAAATTAGAACTTAGAAAGCAAATGAATACATAATAAAGATTTTCACGGACTCAAGAAGTCTGATAATGGGGGGGGGGGAAGGGGAAGGATTGAGTCTGATCAGTGGCCACTCTAAACATATGAACGTGTCTGAGTGAAATCCCTTTGGACAATTAACCAATGCTAATAAAAATGGGAAAAAAGATTTATAGCAAAAAGTTAGTTTTTTAAAAAGAAAAAAAAGAAGAAAAGAAAATCTGTCTGTGGAACCACACCAAACAGGTACAGTTTGAATAGCCCTTACTCAAAATGTTTAGAAACAGAAATGTTTCAGATTTGAGGAGTGTTTTTTTAGTACTTTTATTAGTTAGACATCCTGAATCTCAAAATCCAAAATCTGAAACATCTTAAACATCATGTTGGCCCTCAAAAAATTCTGGATTTTGGAGCATTTTGAATTTTGCATTTATGAATTAAGGCTCTTTATCCAGAAATTACACATCAATTTTCCAAAAGAACTCTATTCACCTCATAACTACGGTGAAGTTTACAAGCTAAATGCCTCATCCACATTCTTAAATTTCTGATCTGAGTTGTTGGTTGGTTGGCTGGTTGGTATTTACTTTTGAATCTGAACAAATAAGGATCAATAAGCTCTAGCAACGACTATAATTTGGCTCTGATTTGAAAATTAGGGTCTAATTTGAAAGAAAGGAGCCAAAACAAATCAATAGGAAAACTGACTTGAAAGTAACAGATTATGCAATAAATAGAATAAAATTACTGATGAAATAAGAACAGAATCATACAAAAAAAGAACACCTGAGAGTAAAAAAAGGAGCTTCAGAGAATGAAAGACTTGGGCTGGGAAGGTGGCTCAGTGGTAGAGAGCTTGCCTTGCATGCATGAGGCCCTGGGCTGGCTTCCTCAGCACCACATAAGCAGAAAAAGCCAGAAGTGACACTGTGGCTCAAGTGGCAGAGCACTAGCCTTGAGCTGAAGAGCTCAAGGGGCCCAGAGTTCAGGCCCCACAACTGACAAAAAAAAAAAAAAGGAAAAAAAAAATAAAGAAAATGAAAGACTTAATAACAGCAGGAAAAGTAAATAGAAGAGTAGAAAGATAAAAGTATTGTGTCTTAAAAAAAAAAGATTATAAAAGGTAAAGAGAAATAGGAAAAGATGAGAAATATATAACAGCAGGTCAGGAACAGTAGTTTCATTAATAAGTAAAAAATAATCCCAAAAATAGAAAATTAAAAAGAATTGTGAACATCTGATAGCCATGAATAATGGTGACCGCAAATAAAACCTCTCAAAAAAATTAATTGAGCTAGACATCTGTGGCTCATGCCTGTAATCCTAGCTACTTAGGAGGCTGAGATCTGAGGATCATGGTTCAAAGCCGTACTAGGCAGGAAAGTCTGTGAGACTTAACTCCAATTAACCACTAAAAAGCAGGAAGTGAAGCTGTGCTCTACTGGTTAAATGCTAGACATGAGCATAAAAGCTCAGGGACAGAGCCTAGACCCTGAGTTCAAGCCCCAGGACCAACACATACACACAAAATTTATTTGAGGTCTCTACTCCTTATAGAGGAAATTGTGTGATAGCAGAGGAACATAGCCATGACCTTGGGGGAAATAATTCACAAGATCCCTAAGATAAAACACTGTACTGTAACTAAGCTTCCTACCTACTAAAACCTCTAGCAGAAATCTCAGAAATGTTCTCAAACTCTAGTTGCTAAAATGGTTGCTCTCCCCCTAGAAACCAGCCACTTTCCGTCTATTGAAAGTATATCTGCAGTTGATACCTAAACTTTTTCTTTTTTTTTTTTTTTGCTGCCACAAAGTAACTGAAAAGCCTGATATCTCTGCCTCCATTTTGCATTTGTCATCATTCTAAACCATTCTCACCACGGGCACTTTGGGTTCTGGGAAAGACAGGCCTGATCAATTATATTTCTATGACCAGGGACTGAAACTAAACCTTAGAAAAAGAGTTTGCAGGGCAGATAAGCCCTGAATGAAGACATCAGATGATCAGGTTGCACCCTAGGGCAGGAGGAGCAATCAGCTCAGAGGAACCAGATAGTTCTCCTCAAGTGATAACATCAATAACAACTTTTCTGGAACCCTGGAGTTCCAGCACTGAGAGAATGATCAACCAAACTACACCTGTAACTGGGACTCCTTTTGCCTAGTTTTGCTCCCTGCTTGAATTTGTTGTATGGTGAGAAGACAGAGAAGTCACATTTTGAAAGATTGATCAGGAGTCTTAATTAAAAGGTGGGCAACTACATGGTGGATCCTGTCCCAAAGACCAGCAGTAGTGAGCAGAGCTTGTGCCAAGCTTTTAAACTGAACCATATACTTGGGATAAAGACCAAGCCTTAACAAAAGCAGACCTTATTAGGACATATTCAGGTACAAGCTTAGGTACCAGCAAAATTTTTCCATCTAGAGAATATACGCCTCAACCTCTCATATAGGGAAATCTTAGAGCTACTCAGCGGCGGGTGATTCTAGACAGGAAGGTAATCAAGACAAAATGAAAACATTCTCCATATGCAAAGCTTTTCTAAACCTATGACATCTGCCTTTCTCTGAAACAGAGTTCTCCTAGCTCACTTTGAGCTAGGCATCTGCATTCAATGAATGGCCTCTCTCACCTCTAGGCTTTTCAGCACTGGGTATAGAACTCCCTCCACCCAGCAAGAGGCATCAGAATGGCTATAAGAAGTCATTTAGACTCTCGGGCTCCTTACTTCAAAGTCTTCCTCTATTTAGACCTAACCCTCATGTATGTGCCTCAAAGAAGGCTGAGTGTGACCTAACATATCATCTTTCCATGGCACATAATTAATCTCTTTCCTCTGCCCTTCATCACGTCCCTAAAACAGTCCTTTCCTAATAAGTTTTCCTCTCACTGCATGTCTCAAATTGTCTGATTCTCTTCTCAGCCAAAAGGACCAAGGTAGAGAGCGATACTGATGTATCTCTGCTAACACTCCAAGATTTCATGAACTTGGCCCCATAGATGAACATAGACCCAAAATAAGGCATAGAATTGTGAAATTGCAGAAAGGGGCAAAGAAAAGCTTTGAGGGAGAGAAGAGTTGTCACATGGAAAATATCAGGATCGGTGTGTCTTTGAACTCAAAAGACAGAAGCTGGTCCAGAATGGAGCAATTCCTTCAAAATTACAAAAGAAAATGATTTCTAACCAGGGACTCCATGCCCAACAAAGCTGCAAAGTGGAAAAAAAAATGGCTAGCTACTCAGGAGGCTGAGATTTGAGGATTGCTGTTCAAAGACAACCCAGAAGGAAAGGGCATAAGACTCTTCAATTAATCTCCAGAAAACCAAAAATGGAGCTGTGGCTCAAAGGGGTAGAGTGCTAGCCTTGAGCAAAACAGCTTAGGGACAAGCCCTGATTTTCAGGCCCAGGACCAACAAAAAACAACAACAACAACAAAAATGCAAAAAAAAAAAAAAAAAAAGTGAGGTTTTTGTTGTTGTCGTTGTTGTTTGGGTATTTTGTTTTTGCCTATGCAGACAAGAAGGAATTCTTTAGGGTCTAGGGTTAGGATAGCGATTCAAAATGCTAAGTATCTACTAAGAGTCAAGACCAGCCAAGGTAGGCCAGATGTAGTACTTTGAGCCTATAATCCCAGCTACTTGATAGACAGGGACAGAAGGGTTGCAATTTGAGGATGGCCCATAAAAGTTAACAAGCTGTAGTGAATAAGCCAGGTAGCATGGTTCATGTCTGTAATCCTACTATGCAGGAAGCATAGGTAGGATTGTTGTCTGAGGCACCTGGGTAAAAGTGGGGGATTGTACCTGAAAAAAATAAAGACAAAAGGGCTGAGAGTGTGACTAAAGTGGAAAAGCTATTGCCTTGCAAGTGCAAGGTCCTGGTTCAAACCCAAGAAAGTTTTCCCAAGAAGATGAAACTGATAAAATATGTGGTGATTGATAAGATTGAGAGTGTATTGATCAGGCTGGGAAGGTGGCTCAGTGGTAAGAATGCTTGCCTTGCATACGTGAGGCCCTGGATTTGATTTCTCAGCACCACATAAGCAGAAAAAGCTGAAAGTGGTGCTGTGGCTAAAGTGGTAGAGCACTAGCCTTGAGCTGAAGAGCTCAGGGACAGTGCCCAGGCCCAGAGTTCAGGCGCCACAACTGACCAAAAAAAGAGAGAGAGAGAGAGAGTATTGATCATGGTTCAAAGCCAGCCCAATCAGGAAGATCCATGAGACTTTTTTGTTTTTTTCAATTAATTAGCAAAAAGTCCTAAGAGGAGGTATGGTAGAAAGCAAGTATGTTAACCAAAATAGCATGATTTGCCTGAAAGTTAAAAGATGGTAGTCTCTCTTGCATAACAAATCTTATTTTAATTTTTAAAAAAAATATAGTAAACATATATACAGAGGAGTTAGTTACACAAGTCAGGTAATGAGTACATTTCTTTTTGGACAGTGCCACCTCTTCCCTTGTTTTCTCCCCATAATTTCCCTCCCAAACCCTGTCTCCCACAAGTTGTATAGTTCAATTTCAATACAGTGTCTAGTGAGTGTCAGTGTTGCATTTATTCACCTTTATAACAAATCTTTTGAACTCTCCAAATTGTATGGATTACATACTGCCAAAGCATAGAAGCAAATGAAAATTTTAAAGTGTATGCTAGAAGAGGGGCTGAGAAGGTGGCTCAGTGGTAGAGCGCTTGCCTTACATGCATGAGGCCCTGGGTTCAATTCCTCAGCACCACATAAGCAAAAAGAAAAAAGCCGGAAGTGGCGCTGTGGCTCACGTGGTAGAGTGCTAGCCTTGAGCTGAAGAGCTGAGGGACAGTGCCCAGGCCCAGAGTTCAGGCCCCACGACCAGACCCCCCCCCCAAAAAAAAAAAAGATGCTAGAAGAATTCTAAGAAAAATTTTAAACTGGAATGCCTAATTTTTTTTTTATCTTTCTAACTTATGCATTCTATTCCACTGTTGAGTATAACTCAAATTTAAAGGTGTTTCCTAATGTGTGAACTAAGTTTCTACCACTAGACTTGAGGAAAAGTAATTTTTTATGGCTTTTTAGTGGGCATTGAAAGCAAGACTGCCAAGGATAATAGACTTTCATTTATCCCATCAATAGAGTTGCAGTGCCTTTATCTGACCACCTTGTGAATGTTTTCTATTCAGGATTGGAGACAGAGGAGTCCACAAACAATGGGTGACACAAAAGCATCACTTGATATTAAAGAGTTCCCTGATTCTGAGGTACATCAGACACGCGTGCTAACCCTGCAAGAATGGCAAGACAAGTGGGTGACCGGTAACACTACGTTTCATCAAGAAAAAGGAAATCAGTAAGGCCTGTTTCCTCTATCGAAGAAAGTCTGTGTCAGAAACTGAAATAAAATCAATAATATATATACATATATATATATATATATACATACACACAATGTTAGATTGATTTTTAAGAAGCACAGTTTAATTTCTCCTATTACATAGCATCTCAGAAATCCAAGTGCATCTGTGGGTACCCCATAGGCCAGTTGACAGTGTGATTTTCTTTCCTGATGTATAATGATATGACTGACAAATATGGTGTCTTTGAGTTATGCTATGTCTGTGTGCTTATTATATATTTTATTATATATATACAAATATCTATTTTCTAATATGTATGTATGTATTTCCTAATATAAATGCTGACCTAGCTACTTTCTAACAGCATATGTTCTAATGTTAATGTATTTCCTGTGGAGTGGAAGGACCTGAGTTCAATCCCCCAGTACTACACAAGAAAAGTAATCTGTAAGTGGTAAGGAAGAGATTTGGAGAGAAATTATCCAATGGGCTAGAGAACTGCACAATGTGTCTGTGTCAGAGCCAACTTTGAAAAAGTTGGGATACATGATGGGATCAGTGCTGATTGTAATTCAGTTATAATAGAATGAGTATAGTAAAAACTGATCATTATGAGCCTGGCACCGGTGGCTCACACCTATAATCCTAGCTACTCAGGAGGCTGAGATCTGAAGATCTGAGGATCACAGTTCAAAGCCAGCCCGGGAAGGAAAGTCCATGAGACTTTTATCTCCAATAAACCACTAAAAAACTGGAAGTGGCGCTCAAGTGGTAGAGCACTTGCCTTGAGCTGAAGAGCTGAGGGACAGCACTTAGGCCCAGAGTTCAAGCCCCACAACCGACCAAAACAAAACAAACAAAAAAAAAAAAACTGATCATTATGGATGGACCTTGTTTACCTCTAGATAAATACCCCACCCTCCTAGGAGATAGCATCATCCCCATCATTATTTTTGCAGAGTGGAGGTTGAAGCATCCTCAAGAACCAGAGTTTGGTTCTGATGAGGATGACCTTACTAAACACTACCAAGGAAATGAACTACAGGAGTTAAACTTAGGAAATTGAACTACAGGAGTTAAGCTTAAAGAGAATTTTCCAAAAGTAAATCTTGAAAAATGTGTGAGTCTCAAGGCTCACTTTCCAAATAATTTTTTTTGGTCAGTTTTGGGTCTTGAACTCTGGGTCTGGGCACTGTCCCTGAGCCATTCAGCTCAAGGCAAGCACTCTACCACTTGAACCACAGCACCACTTCTGGTTTTCTGGTGGTTAATTGGAATAAGAGTCTCATAGACACCCCTTGCCCATGCTGGCTTTGAACTGAGATCCGCAGATCTTAGCCTCCTGAGTAGCTAGGATTATAGGCATGAGCCACCAGCACCTGGCTCCAAATCATTTTTTTAAATAAAAATTTGGAACGTAATATAGAAATTTTAAAACATAACTAAAGGAAAAAGAAGATATTTTAAAATTTGTAATCATTCATCAGGAAAACCCAAAGTGTAAGTCAGATTTACCACTAACTAGCTATGTGACTGAGCCAGTCCTGTTTCATTATGTGTAAACTGAGATGATAATAATCAACATTATGTACTCATTAAGGTCTTTGTAAGGTGAGATAGGATGGGAAAGGTTCTTAGCATCATACAACTCTGCTCCTGTGCGTTGGGCTAATTCAAACAAACTATAATACTTTTTTTTTCCTTCCCAGGCTATTAAAGAAGCATCTGGAGACATTTCTTAATGGCCAGAGTGGACTGAGGGTATTTTTTCCTCTTTGTGGAAAAGCAGTTGAGATGAAATGGTATGAGCAGATAATAGCACACTTTCTTTGATTGAATATTTATATGATGTAGGTGAAAAAAATCTGTTCCCTGGGAATTTTTTTTTTTTGCTTTGTTTGCTATTATAGGCTAAGCCTCCTATTTCTGTGCACTGCTAGGAAATAGAAATATAGGCACCCTGTGTGGATGACATCTTTGTTTACATTGTATCACTTCAAAAATGTGAAGTCATTCTAAAAGTTGCTATATTCTAGTGTGTTATTTTCCTAGGAAATATGAAAGACAAACTAGCATTTTTTCTTTGTTTTTATCTAACGTGACTAATAAGACAAGGTACTATGTATCATTGTAGAACTATGCCTGCTCCCCTCTGCCCACCAGAGTACACAGGAGGAGTCACAGTTAGTGCTGTTCTTGTTTTGAGAATAGGCATTTGATTCTAACTCAGTTGATAGATTCAGAAACAATTTGAGCAGCCTGGAAAGCTCACATTTACTTACATGTGATTTTTGTCAGCAAGAAACATTAGGTAAAAGCAGAAAAATATGTTAAGCTGTGTATTACTACTGTTTTAGTACTGTCTACTTGTGAGTCCAAAATCCCAAAAGTGTGAATTCTACCTTTATAAACTTTACCAGAGGAAAAAAGGCAACTAGTTAGTTATACATGGTAATAAAAATACACATCTTTGGGTGTTTATTGTATATAAGTAGAAATTATGAAATGGTTATAGATTTGAGTACTAATGTTTGAAAGCTGTGTGTTCTAACAGTAGTTGTGAGCCACACATGACAATCTATTTTTTTGTTTCCCATTTTAATTCTTCTTAAGATAAGGGCTTGGTGTATAGCCCAGACTTATGATCCAACTACTTCAACTCTCCAAGGGCTAGAATTACTAGCATGGACCACTACACTATTTAAACTTAACCTAGATAAAATTTTAAATTTCATTCCTCCAATACTCTAGCCACATCTCAAGAACTCAATACCTGGTGTGGTTAAAGGTTGCTGTGTTGCATATACAGATAGGGAAATTTCCATCACCCCCCAGAAAGTTTTCCTGGACAGCACTAATTTAAGGGAATTGAAAGGGTATTTTATCCTGTGAAATAAATTTGTATTAAATCAGCAATCTAACATATAACTTTCCAAATTTTAATTGTTTACCTATGGCCATATAAATAAATTCTTCAGAATTGCAAATAACACGAGCTTTAAGGAAATAGAGACCACTATTTTACGTGCCCAGTGAAAACTCATGCACCTGGATTCATATGAATCACTTCTTTCTCCTCTCCCTTGTTTCCCATCCTCCAACCTTTGACTGAACCCAGGGTCTGGCAGATGATAGGCCTGTGTTCTGCCACTGAGCTATATACCCCATGTCCAGTAAAGAAAATGTATGATTACTACACTACACCTCTTTATGTAACACTATATTTTTAATGAAAATTGAAGTGTGACTATGATCTTGTGCAGGTTTGCAGACCGGGGTCACAATGTCGTTGGTGTGGAAATCAGTGAACTTGGGATACGGGAATTTTTTAAGGAGCAAAATCTTTCTTACTCAGAAGAACAACTCGCCGAAATACCTGGTGCCACAGTATTTAAGGTGTGTTTTGATTGGGGTAAACAGTGATTTCCATAACTTCTGAGGTTTTCCTCAGCATGACTAAGGACCCCTATTAAGGTATTAAGAGGGCTGGGAAGGTGGCTCAGTGGTAGAGCACTTGCCTTGCATGCTCGAGGCCCTGGGTTCAATTCCTTAGCACCACATAAGAAAAAAGCCGGAAGTGGCGCTGTGGCTCAAGTGGTAGAGTGCTAGCCTTGAGCTGAAGAGCTGAGGGACAGCACTCAGGCCCAGAGTTCAGGCCCCACGACCAGACCCCAAAAAAAAAAAAAGGTATTAAGAATTGCTGAGACATTATATATGATAAAGAGCTAGGGATTAACAGTATAGAGCTGGATGCTAGAGGCTCCAGCCTATAATCCTAGCTGCTCAGGAGGCTGTGAGCTGAGGATCACAATTTAAAGCCAGCCCGGGCAAGAAAGTCTGTGAGACTCTTTATCTCTAATAAACACCAAAAAATCAAGAAAAGGAACTATGACTGACTCAAGTGGTAGAATGCTATTCTTAAGCAAAATAGCTCAGGTGCAGTGCCCAGACCCTGAGTTCAAGCCCTAAAAAAAGGCAAACAAAACCAGTATGGATAATATCCCAGCCCTTGGAAGGCTGAGGCAGGAGGACTGGGAGTTCAAGCCTTAACCTGAGCTACATACTGAGTCTCATAAATAAATAAGTAAATAAACTATTTATAGTAAGGTGATATCAAGGGTGTGCGTGCGTGTGTGCATGTGTGTGTGTGTGTGTGTGTGTGTGTGTGTGTGTGTGTGTGTGTGTAAGTTGAGGTCAAATCTGTTTATTCCAAGCTAGCTTGCTTCCTTCCTTTCTTCCTCCCTGCCTCCCTCCCCTCCCCTGCTTGCCCCCCTCCCCTCCCCTCCTTCCTTTGTGTGGGTGCTGGGGATGGAGCATAGGGCTTTGTGCATGCTAGGCAAGAGTCTGCCATTGAACTACATTCCCAACTCATCCCAATTTTTCTTAGTTTTGTTAAGAAGCATTTTCTGAGATCCTGTTAGATGCCAGTACTGGCCAAGGCTGCCTGGAGGTTCCAGTCTGCAGTCAGAGTTAAGATCCATTGGGTATTCTCCCTGCCTCCAGCCCCCTGCTACCTGGATGGACCACTACAGTGCTTCCAAGATGGTCTCCAAAGACCCTCCCTCTTCTGCTTGGGAACCTGTATTGACAGTTCATTTCAGAATCAACTCAACCATGTCCTGACATGTCACAGTTCACTCCCAGCTCCCAGACTCCCTCTGATATGCCCCCTATTACCCTGCTGGAATGTACCTTCAGCCGCCTCTCACTTAAATCTTAGCAGGTACATCAAGCCACCCCATCAGAGGTCAGCTCTGGGTCAACCATCTGCAAGGCTCCCAAGCAGTTCCCTGCTGGCTCCTACGTTCACATTGTTCTCAGGCCCACAACCATAACCATACAGGCTATTCTGTGTCATCATGTCTCTCTATGCCCATGCCTGCCCCCACAGGCCAACCTCAGAGTCAGCGTCCAATTCACCCACATTAGCTAGAACCAGGATAGGGATCTGGTTCACTAGCTGTTTTTATAAATAAGTTAATTATTAAGACAAAGCAAGAAAAGTACACTTTCCCTAAATAGCTTTTAAAGTAACTGAACATTCTGAAGTCAGACACTGTAATCTGAGGTAGTCAGAAGGCTGAGATCTGAGGAACATGGTTCAAAGCCAGACTGCATAGAAAGGTCTATGAGACTTTTATCTCCAATTAACAAGCAAAGAGCCAGAAGTAGAGATGTAGATCAAATAGCTTTTGAGAAAAAAAGAAAACAAGCAAGAGCACAAGGCTCTGAGTCTAAGCCCAATATCAGCATATGTGCGTGTGTGTGCACACAAACATACAAAAATAATCTGATCATTTAATATCAGCGTGACTGAAAATTGACCTGTGGATTTATCTCTAGCAGAGTAACATTATCAAGATGCTGCTTAAGTAAACATTTCTAGAATGTTAACAAGCTCTGAAACAAGTTATAACTCACTGTTTAGGTTAGTATGCCTTAACCTTTATGATTTTTTTCCTCTTTGAGTTGACCCAAAAGAACCCCACATAGGTTTTTTTTTTTTAATTTTTTTATTGTAAAGATACTATACAGAGGGTTACAGTTACATGAGTAAGGTAATGAGCACACTTCCTATTGAGCATTGTTACCCCCACCATTGTTTTCCCCCTACTATCCCTTCCCTCCCTACCTTCCCCGAGGTTCTTTTTTTTTTTTTTAATTGTGATTAAGTGATTACATAATTTCCCAAATTTCACAGTATTGTGGAATAATGATGCTCATTTAAAGTCACAAGCTCATTCTAACTTTCCTGGAGCAAATTGTCTATCACGGTCTATAACATATAACGGTGTACACATATACACCATACATCCCACATAGGTTTTTAAAGAAAAAGAAACTGTTAAATGCTATGGAGTTATTTATTGTGTTGAGTACGCATTCTCTACCTCCATAGCTTTACTTGGGTCCACTTTTCTTTCCTTGGCCGTTCAGATACTTCCAAATTAAGTAGAATTTTTTTTCTTTCATTGTGTCATTCCAGAGTTCTTCGGGAAACATTTCACTGTACTGTTGCAGCATCTTTGACCTTCCCAGGTAGGACTGCGTATGTGCATTTTTTAAGTGAGTACTTCCTTGGCAGGATTGGCTGGGATGTCTCATCTCTGCCATCCATTTGTACAGCATGCATGAAGGATTGAGTTGAGCCTCTGTTCTCCAATTACAACAGCCTTAGCTATAAACTGAATGTGAATATGAAAAACAATATTATGCCCCAAGCTGGGAAGAAGAGAGGTAGATTGAGAGAAGTGGTATCTTCTACCTTGCCCCTGCACCTGTAACAAAAACAAAGCATGGGGTGCAGAAGGAGGCAAGATCTCATCTCCTGTAAGTCTCTGATACAGAAGCTGAGCCAGGAGGTATCACACACTACCATCTGTCCTTACTTTGTGCTTCAAAGTCATAAGGAAATAAGGAAACTGCTGCCACACACTCCTAAAACTATGATTAGCTTCCCACACCCAGGTCAGCACAGCCCTCTAGATTGAAGGACAAAATCAACACGAGATTCTAATTCCTTGGTGAACTGGGACATGAAGAACAAAATCCATCTTGCTCAAGATCTGACATTTCCATAGAGAAAATGTTACATTTTCCCCCCTCCTCCTTTCTGACAGGGCAAATATTGGCCAATTTGACAGGATTTGGGATAGAGGAGCATTAGTCGCCATCAATCCAGATGATCGCAAACGGTAAGTGATTTGGTTTTGTTAATTGTGTTTTGGTTTTGTTTTTAGCTGAGTTGCAAAAAAGTATACAATTTCTGTATAAGGACCTGTGTAGAGAGTGTGAGGCTCTGTCATTTCCTTCAGCCTTAGCTTAGTCCATTTTACCGCCAGTAAGACCTGTGGATTCTTCTTTTTTTGTTCCCAGTATAAAAGAATGCATGTGAACTCTTGCTCACTACAGACTAAAATTTAATCACTTGTTTAGTAATAAAAATATAGTTTTTTATGGATCTTGTGCAGACTACACACCACACACACACACATATACCATATATATGGTTTTTATATTAAGACCTGTGGATTCTTGCTGTGTGCCAGGCAGTGTTTAAAATAATATGGACTGATATATTCAAATGTACTATAAAGTTTCATAGGTTATATGCATGCCTTATTTTATTGTACAGATAAGAAAACTAAGGTCAAAAGGACAAAGCTACTAGTAAGTGAAGTAGCTAGCTTATGACAAACGCTCAGAGCTTGCTCTTGATCCATACATCAAACTACTTCAAAGGGTTGCCATGGGAATAAGAAGAAACAGAATATGTGAGCCAGATGCAGTAGCCTAGGCCTGCAATCCCTGCACTCAGAAGGTTAGTGTAGGAGGATTGTGACTTTGAGGCCAGCCTGGACTATATAGCAGAACTTTGTCTGAAAGAGAAAAAGAGATGTAGAGTGAGTGAAGGAAGGAGGGAAGGAAATAGGGAAGAAAGGAAGGAAGGGTAGGAAGGAAAGGAATAAGGTAATGAAATATGTGAGGGACTGGGAAGGTGGCTCAGTGGTAGAGCGCTTGCCTTGCATGCTCGAGGCCCTGGGTTCGATTCCTCAGCACCACATAAGCAAAAAGAAAAAAGCCGGAAGTGGCGCTATGGCTCAAGTGGTAGAGCACTAGCCTTGAGCTGAAGAGCTGAGGGACAGCGCCCAGGCCGAGTTCAGGCCCCACGACCGGACCCCCCCCCCGCCCCCCCAAAAAAAAGAAATATGTGAAAATAATTCCAACAAATCACAAGACATTGGTTATCATTAAAGCATGTGTTTGCAATGCTTTCGTATCGATCAAACTAGCAATCATCAGATGCAGAGCAAGGGCAGACTGGGTACATGGCGTACAGCTATTTCCCCAGTATTTGGCACAGTTTATACTTAGCACATAGGAAACTCAGTCAACACTGGCAGGCAGCACCTATCTGACCTTTAGATAGGAAGGCCATCAAAGTGGACTCTGAGCTCTTTAATTTGTGGTTAACTAGGGACAGTGAGGTCTCAACTGGACTCCTAGGAAAGCCAACACAGAGTCTATGTCCTCCCTACTTACTTCCCTGCTTCCCCTCCCCTCCCCTCCCCTCTCCCCCCTTCCTTCCATTTGCATGTGTATGTGGGGGGAGGGGAGTAATAGTCCTAATACATCCCAGGTGATCTTGGCCCTATTAATCAAATGACTACTTTGAACCAGTAGAAGCACTTAGCATCTTAGCACTTAGTATGTTAGTACTTGATCTCAGTACCACCAGTAAACAAAAGTGCCATCACTACTAATAAACCAATCTAATACATAATTTAATATTAGTATTAATACACTAGTACTTTACCTCAGTACCATCTTGAGTTTTAGTATCTTCAGCTTCAATAGGACATTATCAAGTACTTCTATGATTTCCACTGTGATGCTCTTGTGTAATAAAAACCAGTAGGGTGCTTTTTAGATGTTTTTTTTTTTTTTTTTCCCTTAAGGTTGGCACATTATATTGCTCAAGCCACACTTTCACTTCTGTTTTTCCTCTCAGAACGTTGTTAAACTGCAGCAATTCCTGGGCCTCAGAGAAAAGCTACCAAATCCATCTGTGGGATGGAGTTCAATCAGCCTTTCCTTCAGCACTCATAGGTAGTTTTGATAATCATTGCGGTCTGTGTGCCTTGAGCACACAGAAGCATGACAATCCTTCAGAAAGTACATGTTCAGGGGCTGGGAAGGTGGCTCAGTGGTAGAGTGCTTGCCTTGCATTCATGAGGCCCTGGGTTCGATTCCTCAGTACCACATAAGCAGAATAAGGCCAGAAGTGGCGCTGTGGCTCAAGTGGTAAAGTGCTTGCCTTGAGCTGAAGAGCTGAGGGACAGCGCCCAGGCCCAGAGTTCAAGCCCCACGACTGACAAAAAAAAAAAAAAGAAAGTACATGTTCAAAATCACCCCTCTCCTTCTCCCAGCCCAGGACTACATCAGGCTGGAAGGAGCCTCTGTGTGTCTTTCTGTGATGACCTCAGATCTGGGATCATCTGGAGGATAGGAGGTCAGGGAGCTTCCACTTGTTTCCCCTCTTTACCCTTTCCCAGCTCAGCAGGGAGACCAGGGGATCTTGAGTTGCTGAACTCATTTCTTGGTTTCAGAGTGAGAACCAAATGCCATGTGATGGCTAGGAGAGGTAAACCTGGGCTTGTTGAAGATGGTAAATGACATGGTCCTTCCCTGCCCCCAGTCCCGTCCAGCCTCTGCCTGTGTAGAAAAATGGTACATTTATATTTTTTGTGTTCTTTTTAGTTATACGGATATAATACTGTCTCTCTTAAGAAAAGGGTTCCGCTACCTCCTGGCTGTTTTGTCTTATGATCCAACAAAACATGCAGGTAAACCTGCTTTTTTCTTTTTCTTTTTGTCTAGCTTCCTGACTTAATCCTAATGCATGGATAAAATTATTTTTCCTAGTTTATTGTATCGATAGCCATAAAGATAAGTCTGTTTGAGGCTAATGAAAATCAGAAACAATTTTTTATCTTCTAGTTCTTTAGAGTTTGACTGACTGAAAGGATTCTTTACTATATTTCCCTTTTTCCTAGGTCCACCATTTTATGTTGCAGATGCTGAAATTAGAAGGCTGTTTGGTAAGTGATGCTCTTTTTAAGTTAACTGCATGCATTGGTACACATCTGTAATCCCAGCACTCAGGAGGCTGAGACAGGAGAGTCCATAGTTTCAAGTCATCCTGGGCTAGGTGACATGAACCTGTCCCCAGGGGGGAAAAAAAAAAACCTTTTTAAATGTCTACAGTTACTTGTTTAACATGTCAGTAAAACTATTAGCGTATAACTAAAGTATATAAAAGTTTAAAGGTAGAAGGCTGTGAGGGCAGCCCTGTAGTACAATGTTGGTCTAGCATGCACAAAGCCCTAGGTTTAATCCCCAGAATAAAAAAAAAAATTTAAAGTACAGATTGGTTTTTGGTTTTTGGTTTATTTGTGTGTTTTGCCAGTCCTGGGGCTTTCACTCTGGGCCTGAACACTAACTCTGAGCTTCTTGTGCTCAAGGCTAGCATTCTATCACTTGAGCCACAGATTGAATTCTGGCCTTTTGGCAGTTCAGTGGAGTCTCATGGGCTTTTTTCCTGCTCAGGCTGGCTTCAAATGGCGATCCTCAGATCTCAGCCTCCTGAGTAGCTAGGATTACAGGCATGAGTCACTGGCACTTGGCTCAGATTGTTTTATTTAAGATTGTTGTATCCTAGAAAATAGACCAATGTTCCATAGGATGCCTTTTTATCTGTACACTACGTTAAAGGCACTTGAACTTAAAAATATATTTTTATTGTTACTATAAACATGATATACCAAGGGATTAGTTTCATAATTCAGGTAATGAGTGCATTTCTTTTTGGACAATGTCATCATCCCTTAGCGCTCTCCCAGTTGTTCCCTCCTGTCTTCACCCACAAGTTATATATTTTCTTTTTTTTTTTTTTTTTGGTCCATCGTGGAGCTTGAACTCTGGGCGTGGGCACTATCCCTGCGCTCTTCAGCTCAAGCAGAGCACTCTACCGCTTGAGCCACAGTGCCACTTCTGGTTTTCTAATGGTTTATTGGAGATAAGAGTCTCACGGACTACCCATGTAATTGTAACCCCTCTGTACAGTATTTTCACAATAAAAAAAAAAAAAAGAGTCTCACGGACTTTCCTGCCCAGGCTGGCTTTCAACCGCAATCCTCAGATCTCAGCCTCCTGAGTAGCTAGGATTACAGGCATGAGCCACTGGCGCCCGGCTAATAGTTCATTTTCAACATATAGTGTCTAGTGAGTGCCACTGATGCATTTGTTCACCCTTTGTCCTACCACTTGAACTTTTTTAGGGAGATGCTGTATTCATTTTTGCTCTTAGTAGTTTTAAGTGAGGATAACAATTCAGAAAATTTCCTCTTAGCATTTTTCCATTTTCGTCAGACAGAAGAGAAAGGTCTCAGACACACTTTAAAACCCTGTGCCAGTAACTGGGCTTGAACTGGAGCTCTCATTTGGCTTTTTTGCTTGAAGCTGGCAATCTACCAGCTTGAGGCATACCTCCAATCCTGGCTTTTTAGTGGTTAATTGGACATAGAGTCTCATGGACATTTCCCCTTGGTCTGACTTCAAATGTAAATCCTCAGATCTTACCCTTTTGAGTAACTAGGAATACAAGCGTGAGCCTGTACAAACAAGCCACAGTAACACACTTTTTGTTGTTGTTGTTGTCAGTTGTGGGGCCTGAACTCTGGGCCTGGGCGCTGTCCCTCAGCTCTTCAGCTCAAGGCTAGTTCTCTACAATGAGCCACAGCACCACTTCCAGCTTTTTCTGCTTATGTGGTGCTGAGGAATCAAACCCAGGGTCTCATGCATGCAAGGCATGCACTCTACCACTGAGCCACCTTCCCAGCCCCAACACACTTAAAAAAATCATTTAAGGTATCTAGGAAAGCATCCACTAGCATTTTAACTTGTTCCCTTTCTTGTTTCAGGGACAAAATGCAGTATTAGTTGCCTCGAGAAAGTTGATGCTTTTGAAGAACGACATAAACATTGGGGAATTGACTACATTTTTGAAAAATTATATCTGCTTACAGAAAAGTAAAGATGATATAGATGCAATCAAGTTAACATCAATACGATTTTTTATTTTCTTTCGGCATTTAAAAATGATAGTAAGGTTTGATAATATAATAAATCTCTAATTTTTTTCTCATAAATCATAGATATTGCTCAAAAAACACACAAAACTTCTTATAGCTCCTTTAGAGAAGAGCATATAATTGGAGGAAGATATTATACATCTGTATGTCTTTTTTTGGGGGGTGGGGGTCCAGTCTTGGGGTCTGAACTCTGGGCCTCGGCGCTGCCCCTCAGCTCTTCAGCTCAAGGCTAGTGCTCTTCCACTTGAGCCACAGTGCCACTTCTGGCTTTTTATGTTTATGCAGTGCTGAGGAATCAGACCCAGGGCCTCATGCATGCAAGGCAAGCGCTCTACCACTGAGCCACCTTCCCAGCCCACATCCATATGTTTTATAGATCACAAGATGTTTTCACAGAAGACATTTCTTCTGTAATTAAAAAAAAAGAAAAATGTAATGAATGTAACTTAAAATATAGCATAGACATTGAAAAACTGTCATGTTTTATAAAATTTAAAATCACTGAAATAACACTTTAATAGGATTTAAAATAGTCCACAAAATTATGTAAAGTATTAACACTTACTATAAACATTAATCTTATACTCAGATCCTAACACCTCTTTTCAACATGTTTTTACCATGTATGGTTTTAAATGTAATTGAATCATGAAATAGATTAAAAATTTTAATTAGAATAAGATATAGAATAAGATATTTTTTCTCATATTATAAGAATAAATTTTTTTAATTTCTGACTCTGGTCGTTCTTGTTTCTTCTTTTTTAATCTTGCTTAAATGAATAAGTGTTATAAAGTTATGTACTTAGATCTTTGCCCCCCAAGACATCTGACAAGGGCTGCCTAATCAATAGAAAAGGAGCTCATGGTGAAGGGTAAACAAAGGAGGAGGCTGCAATGCTTGATAAGAAATGTATGCATTATCCTGCCCATGTAATTGTAACCCCTCTGTACAGTATGTTCTCAAATAAAATAAAATTAAATTAAAAAAAAAAAAAGAAAAGGAGCTCATAAACTAAAACCCCAAATAACCAGGAACCCAGTTAATATATGAGAGGATCTCAGAAGCTTCTCAGAAGAAGAAAAATTGGCCAGTAAACACATGGGAAATAGTCAATATTGCCGTAAAGGAAATGCAGGTCAAAACAACATTGAGATTCCATCTCACTTCAGTTAGAATGGCCATCATCAAAAATATGAACAAAATCATGCTGGAGGAAATGCGGGGGTGGGGTGGTGGTGGAAGGACCCCGATTACATTGTTGGCAAGAATGTAATGCAACCACCATGGAGACTGGAGATTCCTTGAAAACTAAAACTAGATTGATCCAGCAGTACCATTCTTGAACATTTATCCAAAAAATCACAAGTCAGGATACAGTAAAGACACTTGGACAACCATGACCATTACTGTACTATCCATCATAGCCAAATTGTGGAAACAGCCCAGATACACTATAACAAGAAAATGTGGTGTGATTGATTTCATACACACACACACACACACACACACACACACACGTTAAGTGAAGTAAGTCAGTCTCAGAAGGACAAAAGGCACATGTTTTCTCTCATGTAAATGATAGATCTAAAATATAAAGAAATATGAAAATACATACAAGGCCATAAGCATACATATACAATCAAATGGACTAAAATGTAGTATAAAAAGGATAGACAACTGACAGTTGAACAAAAAAATATCAGGCATCTGATATTCTTGTCTTGATATATGCCTGAGGGGAGTGTGGGCTTTGAGGGAGGGGTGTGATGAATGAAAAGAGGGATGGTGGGCAAATAGTCAATATTCAATGTATGTAATGGAGGTAGGTAACTTGGGATGGGTGGAGTTGGTATAGATGGAGAGACAATGATGGAAGGTAACTGATCAACATGCATTGTAGTCATAAGTTGTTATGTTGAAACCCCTATGTATAATTACATAAAGAAAATTAAAATTTAAAAATAATATTCTTAGGGCTGGACTCAAGGCTGTTCATTATAAAAGTTTAGATTCAAAATTGGTCAGTTTTTTTCATTAACAATCACATTTTGTTACATAAGAAACTCTCTCTAACCAATTGACGTCTAATGGTTTATATTGCTTAGCTCATATTAGTTAGGTGGTGTGTATTTTTCAAGATAAATGCTCATACTCTGGTCATTAAGGGAGAGGTTTTTGGACTCCATTAATATTGACAAAAGCCATGGATAGTCTCTTTAAATATAAACCTTAAGAAATGGAATGACTTGGAAAAAGCTGTGTTAAGCAAAGTAAGCTAGACCCAAATAAACACAGGATGCATGGTTTCCCTCATTTGTAATAACTAGAATATAAATCTACAAGTTACTCCAATGGATACTAAAAGACAAGTAATTACACTTGGACATGGTGAAACAGCACTCTAAACATTCACACAGTGAGAACAAAGGAGGATATTCTTAGGAGAGGATCTCAATGGCTCAATAGCTATGTATATGTGACCATATAAAATGATGCTTATCAAAATGAATCCAAGAAATAGAAATGAGGTTGTGGGGTTTTTTTTGTACTGTTTACAGTTCTTTTTTCTCCGCCCCCCCCCCCCTCTGGTTTATTCCCCTTTGGTTGCTCTTTTTTATTTCTGTACCTTTTGTCTTGAATATGTTTATATGATTTGGGGAGGGGAAGGGGAAGCATAGAAATGGTAGAACAAGTACTGAACCAATACAGTAGTGATACTCACTAGACACTATGTTGGAAATCAGGGGGTCAGGTGAGGAAAAAGTAGGAAAAAACGAGGGAGGGGGTAACACTGTTCAGGAAGAAATGTACTCATTACCTGACTTATGCAACTGTAACCCCTCTGTACATCACCTTTACAATAAAATTTAAATTTAAGGGGCTGGGAAGGTGGCTCAGTGGTAGAGCGCTTGCCTTGCATGCATGAGGTCCTGGGTTCGATTCCTCAGTACCACATAAGCAAAAAGAAAAAAGCCGGAAGTGGTGCTGTGGCTCAAGTGGTAGAGCGTTAGCCTTGAGCTGAAGAGCTGAGGGACAGCACGACCGGACCCCACCCCCAAAAAAATTTAAATTTAAGAAATGATAAGCCTTAAACACAAAGTTTCATGTGAACATCCTTAAAGTTCAGAATAGATGGACTGACTATCCCCTTCTGCCATGGACCTACTACTCAGATGCACCATGCAGCTGTTGCTTGCAATGTTTGCTCCCAGTATTTCTGGCTTCCCACCCACGGTGTGTGCTTACAGAAGTTATAAATTCCTGATTCCACTTCCACAACGAATTGAATGTAAGTGAAATCAATGACTCCCACCTAAAAATCTGAATCAAGTGGATGATGGGTCTCAGTTACTGAGAAATTTTCTTCTTCGCTTGTTCTCTGCTCAACTAGGAAAAATAAAAGTGACTCCAGCTGTGCACCGTGGCTTATGCCTATAATCCTAGTTACTCAGAAAGCTGAGATCTGAGGATCAAAATTCAAAGCCAGCTTGGGCAGGAAAGGCTCTTCTCGCCAATTAATCACCAGAAAACCCGAAGTGGCTCTGTAGCTCAAAATAGTAGATTGTTAGCCTTGAGCAAAAGAGCTCAGGGATAGTGACCCATGACTGATGGGAAAAAAAAGTGAGGGCTGGGAAGTTGGCTCAGTGGTAGAGTGCTTGCCTTGCATGCATGAGGCCCTACATTCGATTCCTCAGCACCACATAAGTAGAAAAAAGCCAGAAGTGGCACTGTGGCTCAAATGGTAGGGTGCTAGCCTTGAGCTGAAGAGAAAGGAACAGCAACCAGGCCTAGTGTTCAGCCCTCACGACTGAGAAAAAAAAAAGTGATTCCCTTCCCCAGCTTTCCATTGCAGCAGCAAAACAAAAATAAACAAAACACAAGAGAGACCAATTGAGAGTAGTAAGTTTATACACATGCATGCACACATCTATTTGGCTCTAATCAAAACTCTTGAAGAAAGATTAAAAATGTTTTTCAAAAATCAAAGTTGACTTCAGTCCTTACAGCTGTGACTTTCCATTGCTTCTTATTTAATGTATCTTATTTCTATTACAAATGCTGAGGGACAGAAGCTCATGGAGATAGGGTAGTATTCTGTACTTGTATCTTCAGCCTGCTCTGCTGCTTGAAGCAAATATCCTGATTTCTTCATTATGTATAGTTTTCATGTGTAAACTGAAAAAATGCAATTCTGTAGATCCTAGCCAGTGGATATTAATAGAAATTGGTTTCACTACTAATGTTAACTATCATTAATACACAGAGGAAAACTATCAAGGAAAGTAGCACATGGAAATGAGATATTAACATTCATTCATATGTCCATGTGCATATGTGAATATATGTGAATGTAGATACAGATGTATGTGAATGTATGCATATAGTAATAATATAATATAATATGCTGGTGTTAGGGTTTGAACTCGGGGCCTGGGCACTGTCTCTTAGCTTTTATGCTCAAAGCTGGTGATCTACCACTTGAGCCAAGCTCTACTTCCAACTTTTTGCGAGTTAATTGAAGAGAAGAGTCTTTCAGACTTTACTGCCTGACTGGCTTTGAACTGTGATCCTCAGATCTCAGCCTGCTGGATAGCTAGAGTTACAGGGGTGAGGCACTGGTGCCTGGCCACTTATTCATATTTTAAAACTAAAGATAATATGCTGCAAATCTGGGAAAGTCTAAGAAGGAAAACAAAAGCAATCAAGTTCTATTGCTGAAGATAATTACCTCTTAGATTGCTGTTTCTTTTTATCTCTTTGGTCTGCTCACACTTGTGTATGTTTTAACAAAGTTACAGTGTTATCATGGGTGAAGATTTGTATCTTTTATTTTCTCCTCTATTTCATCTGCCCTTTGATGAACTAGTAATTACTTTTTTTTTTTTTTTTTTTGTCGGTCGTGGGGCTTGAACTCTGGGCCTGAGTGCTGTCCCTCAGCTCTTCAGCTCAAGGCGAGCGCTCTACCACTTGAGCTACAGCGCCACTTCCGGTTTTCTGGTGGTTTATTGGAGATAGGAGTCTCATGGTCTTTCCTGCCCGGGCTGTCTTTGAACCGCGATCCTCAGATCTCAGCCTCCTGAGTAGCTAGGATTACAGGTGTGAGCCACCAGCGCCTGGTTCAAAAACAAGTGTCTTGTTTTGGTTGGTGCTAGGGACTGAGTTCAGGGCTTTGTGCATGCCTAGCATTCATTCTAGGCCTGAGCTGCAAGATTTTTTTTTTGGCTGTGGGGCCTGAACTCTGGGCCTGGGTGCTGTCCCTCAGCTCTTCAGCTCAAGGCTAGCACTCTACCACTTGAGCCACAGCGCCACTTCCAGCTTTTTCTGCTTATGTGGTGCTGAGGAATCGAACCCAGGGTCTCATGCATGCAAGGCAAGCACTCTACCACTGAGCCACCTTCCTAGCCCTGAGCTGCAAGATTTTTAAATACCTACATGTTTTCCCGTCACTACAGTCAGCGTGACTCCTATGCCTGTCAGGCCTGAATTAGATACTGGAGTACTGAGCAAAACCAGACACAGAACTGAGTTGATCTCTTCAGAGATAGGAGTAATAGAAAGAGTAGATGAAGATAAAGTGCCATTTTAAGAATAGGTAGAAAGATTAGTTGAACTCCATATCTTTGAAGAAGTGGAAAAGGGAGTGAGTGCTGGCTTGGGTTGAGAGGTGCGCTAAACTACAAGCTGTGGTTAATTGTACTGGGAGAAAGGAAACCATGATGATGATGATGATCATTATGATGATGATGATCATGATGATGACAATGATGGCCCATGACACCCAGGTAAGTTGAAAAAGATTCAAACAAATGTTAGGTCTGAATCATGGCATGATTAAGAAATCCTTAATATCTAATCAAATGTTGCAAAGCTTGTGACACAGCATATATGCCGCATACACTGTCCAGCTTCTGAGGAGTAGAGCAGTTACCATGAACCTATTCACTGCAGCCTTGCGGAAGGCTGTGTTCCTAAGACATTGGTTGGGAAGGGATCCCAGGGTGCAATACTACTAGCTACCTCATAGGGGCAACCAAGGATCAAGAAGACAATGGTATGGTAGGCTCAGTAGCCAAGGATAGGACCAGAGCCTTCTAGCTCCTCTATTCTGGGCATCCCTCACAGGATGGCAGGATATCACCGAGAAACTGAAGATTGGCTACAGTAAGCAAGAACTTAAGGTCTTTGAATGGTTTTGAAACAATGTTGGAGAAGAGGTAAGTTACAAGCCAGTAACAAATCAGTGTAGTTAGTTTGAGAAACCTCTTGAGAAAGCTACATCTCCTAAAACAGACTCAGACTAGATTTACCCTGTTATAAGTGGTAGCCACCAGCCTTGTAGAGTTATGAGCACTTGAAAGGGAGTTATTCAGAATTAGGAGTCATGGTGAATGTAAAATACTCATTGGCTTTTATTGAATACACCCCCCAAAAAGCATAAAGCATTTCAAATTTTTTATAGCATATTTAATGCCCTGGATGATTTTTTCCTTTTTAAAAAATTTTCTTACTTTGAATGTGTAGTGTGTGTGTGTGTGTGTGTGTGTGTGTGTGTGTGTGTTTGTGTGTGTGCAAGTGCACATACCAGTCATGGGATTTGAATTCAGGATCCACACACCATTCTTGAGCTTTTTGCTCAAGGCTAGTGCTTTACCAGTTGAGCCATAGCTCCAATTAGAGCTTTTGGAGTAGTTTAGTGGATATAAGAGTCTCACAGACATTCCTACCCAGGCTGACTTTGAACCACCATCATCAGATCTCAGCTTCTGAGTAGCTAGGATTATAGGTATGATCCATCAGTGCTAGGCCTCACAAGTAAATTTTAATTTAAGAAATAATTTAAGCCAGGCCTGGTGGCACCTGTAATCCTAGTGACTCAGGAGGCTGAGATCTAGGGATTTCAAAGCTGACCCAAGCAGGAAAGTCTGTGGGACTCTTATCGCCAATAATCCATCAGAAAACTGGAAGTGGCGCTGTGGCTCAAGTGGTAGAGTGCTAGCCTTGAGCTGAAGAGCTCAGGGACAGTGCTCAGGCCCAGAGTTCAAGCTCCACAACCAACAAAAAAGAAAAAGAAATACATACATACATACATACATACATTCACCAAAGCTGGGTGCCAGTGGCTCACACCTTTAATCCTAGTAATCCTAGCTAGGAGGCTGAGATCTGAGGATCTCAGATCAAAGCCATCTCAAGCAGGAAAGTCCATAAGACTCTTTTCTCCAATTAACCAGCGAAAAGTTGGAAGGAGAGCTGTGGTTTAAGTGGTAGAGCACCAGCCTTAAACAAACAAGCTAAGGGACAGTGCTCAGGCCCTGAGTTGAAGCCCCAGGTCCAGCAAAAATAAAACGACGTAATGTAACTCAGTAGTAGAGCACTCTGCACTGCTGGATGGATCCTCAGCACCAGAAAAAGAAATAATTGTCTTGAAGTTAAAATAAGATAATCTTTGCAAACCACTTAACAGAAGGAAGGTCTACAGTAACTGTTATAAACTAACATCTTTCTTATTTCCTATTTATTCCTCTGGAAGACATTCCCAGTCATGATTCCCATACATTATAGTCATCTGCCTAGTACAATTCATTAAACATCTGCCATGAGTTGATAAAACACATCAAAGGAATATTTGTACCTGCCTCACCCTCATCTGACATCTCTTTGTTCAGGTGTTTTCCAAGTTGTATCCTAGGGCAGAGTTGTCTGCCCACTCTAGTGCACAGCACCCAGAGGATCGATTGGAAGCTCTGCTTGGAACCAGTGTTGGATGTCTGCATTCACGTTCTTTCTTAGTAATTTTCAGGCTGGGTAACTTGGTCTTCAACAGGTGCCTTTCCTCGACTATCAAGTAGCATCCTCCGCTGATGGCTCATGCCTGTAATCCTGGGTACTCAGGAGGCTGAGATCCAAGGGTGGAGATTTGAAGCCATGCTAAGCAGGAGACTCTTCTCTCCAGTTAACCAACCCAAAAGCTAGAAGTGGGGCTGTGATTCAAGTGGTAGAGTATCAGTCGTGAGCAAAAAGGCTCAGGGACAAGGGTCCAGGCCCTGAATTCAGGCCTTTACTGGCACAGACAGGCAGACGGACAGGCAGGCAGACAGACAGTCGCGCGCACGGACACACACACACACACACACACACACACACACAGCGCATCCAAGATGGATGCGACCACCAGTCTGCACAGGACGCTTGTCCATGTGTCTTGCCAATGCAAACCGTGCCGCGTGGCCACCGGAGGGCAGCAGATGGCGGTCCAGCGGGGCCCGGGGACGACGCTGCACGTCAGGGCGGACGCAGGGCCCCGTGACCGGCCGGTGACCGTGGCCGAGGGCTGCGGGGTGGGGGCCGCGTCCAGCGCCGTGCGCGGCAGCGTGCGGCGGACGGCGGGAGCTCCCGGGACGCCGCGGCGGCCATGGGGGAAGAGGCGGCGGCCTCGGGGAGCCGGCGGGCGCTGCCGCCCGAGCTGGTGCGCGAGGCGGACAGCAGCCTGCTGGAGTGCAAGGTGTGCTTTGAGCGGTTCGGCCACCGGCAGCAGCGGCGCCCGCGCAACCTGCCCTGCGGACACGTGGTGTGCCTGGCCTGCGTGGCCGCCCTGGCGCACCCGCGGACGCTGGCGCTCGAGTGCCCCTTCTGCCGGCGAGCCTGCCGGGCCTGCGACACCAGCGACTGCCTGCCGGTGCTCCACCTCCTGGAGCTGCTGGGCTCCACCCTGCCCCACCGGGCCCCGTGCGCCCCGGCGGCTGCGGGGGCCGCGCCGAGCGCCCAGCCCGGGACCCTCACCTGTCAGCACGCCTTCGGCGGATGGGGGACCCTGGTCAACCCCACGGGGCTGGCACTGTGCCCCAAGACCGGACGGGTGGTGGTGGTGCACGATGGCAAGAGGCGGGTGAAGATCTTCGACTCGGCCGGAGGCTGCGTCCATCAGTTCGGAGAGAAGGGCGACGCGGCGCCGGACGTGAGGTACCCGCTGGACGTCACGGTCACCCACGACGGCCACGTGGCGGTCACCGACGCGGGCGATCGCTCCCTCAAGGTGTTTGATTTCTTGGGCCAGAGCAAGCTGGTCGTCGGAGGAGGCCGGTTCTCCTTGCCTTGGGGTGTGGACACCACCCCTCAGAACGGGCTGGTGGTCACCGACGCCGAGCGAGGGGCCCTGCACCTCCTGGAAGTCGACTTCGCCGAGGGGGTTCTTCGGAGAACCGAGAGGCTGCAGGCTCAGCTGTGCAACCCCCGCGGGGTGGCCGTGTCGTGGCTCTCCGGGGCGGTGGCCGTCTTGGAGCATCATCCCTCGGCCCCGGAGACCGGGCCCTGCACCACCAGGGTGAAGGTGTTCAGTTCTACCATGCAGCTGATCGGTCAGGTGGATACCTTTGGGCTGAGCCTCTTCTTTCCCTCCAGAATCACCGTGTCCGCCGTGACCTTTGACCACCAGGGCAATGTGATCGTGGCAGACACCACAGGCCCAGCCATCCTGTGCTTGGGGAAACCTGAGGAGTTTCCAGGGCTGAGGCCCATGGTCACGCACGGCCTTTCTCATCCCGTGGCACTGGCCTTCACCAAGGAGAATTCTCTCCTCGTGCTGGACACTGCATCACATTCTATAAAAGTCTATAAAGTGGACTGGGGGTGAGGGGGTTGGGGAGGGTGGGGATGGGGTATGTGGGGGGTGGGGTTCTCCGGCCTGCGGCTGGAAGTCGCAGGTATGGGTCACTAGTGAATTCTTCAACCTCTGAGAAGTCCGTTCAAGCCCTATGGAGGATGGGAACTACTTTGCAGAATTTTAAAAAGAATGGGGGGCGGGGACACGACCGTTATTAAAGAATAATCATTCAATGTACTATTTATTGAATGCATAATTCCCTGTGCTAAGGAATTTGTGGGTCTTGGTTCATTTAATCCTTAATACCCAGGGACATGGTTTCTTTGATGAATCTCATTTCGGAGATGAGAAAACCAGACCTAAAAAGCATAAGGGATGTGCTGTGGCCCGGTGTTGGCCTCCACTTATGCTGACAGGCACAAACTAAACTCAAGTCTGACTCCTAAGCCTTGGCTCCTCAGTAAGACATTAGATGGGGAGGCGGGGAGTAATGTGTGTAAGGTGCTCTTTGCATATAGTAGCTAACTATTCTCATCAGAGGCACAGAGAAAGAACAAGGACTTCACAGAGTTCAGAAGAAAAAGGATTTCTGCAGTGGGCATCAGTTGAGTTTGGCTTGAAGTTCTTGTGTTGGCACATTTGATGATGGTACTGTTGATCCTGAGTGACTTGAATAAGGGAAACGATTGAAATGTTTATTTAAAAGGCAAGCATGTCTTTGAGTCTCCTCCTCTGTAGGCAGCCAGAACATACCACTTGGTAAGTTAGCTGACAAGGGTCTGTAGAACACAACATACAGGTGTCAGAAGGGAGATGATTATCCAGTTCATGTTTATGCTCATACGGAGGTAAGTCATCCCAATACATTTGCCACAGAAATCAGTTTGCTTGCCATACCATACCCGGGCACTTTTTATTTTATCTTATGTAGTTGTACCAAGGGGTTTCAATTCAACAAGTCAGATTATGAGTACAATGCCAATGAGTACAATGGCCAATGTCACCCCTTTCATCTTCTACCCACCCCACCCCCCACACCCCTGTCACGCCTTTTTTCTCAATCCCATCCATACTTCCAGTGAACCGTGTACTTTCTGATGGTGATGTCTTCTCATTGAAGTATGTCCCGTGTCTTGCAAACCCTGTGTACATAAACAGTTCAGTGCTTCAGATCCTTAAGCAAACTCTCTTGAACTGAAGAATAGCTTCCTTCATGTTGCAGTTGGGGAGATGAATGGGTGGAAATTTCAGGTGAAGTGGCCACTTCTTTGTAAGTTTTATTTAGCTAATACAAAGATCTTACCTTAAAAGTACTGGGGCGGGGGTGATATTTTCAGGAAGAAAATATTGCTTGTAAAAGTTTGTCTTAAATAATATTGATGATTAATCAACAAAAATGGTATATTGCTATACAAAGATCTGTGGCACACACTGAAGACAGCTCCCAAATTCTGAGTGAGGTATGCTCCCAAAGATTGGAAATTACTCTTGGAAGTTAAAAGGAGTGACTGGCTTCCATGCAAGTCCCATGCGTTTTACCCATGACCTTCCAACCGATCATGCTCAGCAGCCCAGCCCTGGAGAGTGTTGGCTGTTCCTCTTCTGTAACCACAGAAGAGGTCACAGGGCTGATGGAGAGCTGTGGCTACCGTCATTGCTGAATAGCCCTAGAGAATCATACTCTATATCTCTAGCTCAAGAAAAGATCAAAATTCAAAACTCAAATCACAGTTGTTCTTCTGCATGTATCTTGAGTGTGTATGTGTATGTCTGTGTTTGTGTGTGTATGTCTGTGTGTCTGTGTTTGTGTCTGTGTCTGTGTATGAGGGCTTGAATCAGGGCCTATGTGCTGTCCCTTAGCTTTTTTGCTCAAAGCTATCATTCTACTACTTGAGCCACAGCTCCACTTCCACTTTTCTGCTGGGTAAAGAGTCTCATGGAGTTTCCTACCCAGGATATCTTCAAACCAAGATTCTCAGATCTCAGCCTCCTGAGTGATGAGGATTATAGCCATGAGCCACCGGTGACCAGCTATATATCACTTCTATACCACCATGAAGTGGAAAAATTATGACTTAACCAACACAAGTTGGGTACTGTCTGTACTAAACACTCCTGTACTAAACACTGAGCTGCCCACATGAATACCAAAAAACAGTTATGCTATTTTGGTGATTTGTTTGGAGTAAATTGGATATAAACCAGTTTTGACACCAAGAATAATGCACTAACTCTGTAGGGTGTAGCATCCTCCCCTGAACACAGCCCTAATTTACTGGTCGAGACTGAGACTAGAGTGGGAGTAGAGGCTCCTGTGACACTATTCTAAATACTTAGTTAAAAATGAAACCAACAATCCAGAAAGTAAAATACATTTAATCCTCTTACTTTGTCAAAGATAAGTGCAAGTTGAAAGATACTTTTGTCATGATCTAGAAGGCCAGGTTACATTTTAAAATACTTGAGTGGAATGAGAGGATTTGCTCAGTTTTGAAGGGGTGTTAAGAAAATTATGACATGCTTCTGTATGAAAAATGTAGGAAGAAAAAGCTAAGCAAAAAAAAAAAAAAAAAACAGTGATTTTTTTTTTGTCAACTTCTATGAACATGACATGGAAGTTACCTCTACTGCCTACCATAGATTTATTACGTTGTTGTTTTCCCAAGGGCCTTTTCTAGACTATGCTTTCCTTTTGCAAGGAAAGGGAAGTGGTATGGAGATCTGGGTAGCTTGAGGAAGCTGGTCTTGAATGAAAATGATTTGTGGTGCATTTGCTGAGTGACTCATAGAGGAGTACAAAAGCATTGTGGTGGCTTTGTGGTAGTCTGGGTTGAGATTGTGTGAAGAATGTCATGTTCACAGTCACCACGTTTTCTGTTTCCACCCAAGCACATGTGTTGAGATCCAGGGGTTGCCTAAATCTTAATGAATCACATCTTGTGCATGTGTGCGTGTGTGTGTGTGTGTGTGTGTGTGTGTGTGTGTGTGTGTGTGTGTGTGCTGGTACTTGGGCTTGAACTCAGAACCTACACATTGTCTCTTAGCTCTTTTACTCAAAACCAGTACTCTACAACTGGAGCCACAGTTCTACTTTCAGCTTTTTGGTGGATAATTGGAGATAGAGTTTCATGGACTTCCTGCCCAAGGTGACTTCAGACCTCAGTCCTCATATCTCAGCCTCCTGAGTAGCCAGAATTCATGCATGAGCAACCACATCTTTTTATCAAACCATGAAGAGCAGAGACAGCACACTTCCAGCTCCATCTGGAAGGAGCAGGAGAAACTCAAAGCATTTGGGGCTCATTCACCTTGTGCTGTGCTTGAAGCACTGCTGAAGTCATCTCTGCTTTGATTTCTAGAAATAGTAAGTCCAGACAGAGGCTGTGTCTTTCTCAGGAACAAGCTACCTGGAAAGCCCAACCACAGGTGTTTGTTGACTGACAATCTGTAAAAATAACATATGGTATATTTGTATTGACTCATTAAAGTAGTTGAAGAGCAGCCCATATTTTACCACACAGTTACTCGAAGTAGGTAGTAAAATTTCCTCACAAATGATTCTGATCAACTCAGTGGTTTGAATAATAATAATACTATTAAAGCAGCTACAAGGAAAATATAAAATCCTCATGAGCTCATAATGATCCTAGAAGTTTTCTGTTAAAATGCACATAAATTACTAAGTAGATTATAAAGGAGACCTACAGAAGTAAATGGACTGGTTAGATCACACAGTTAGGTAAAGTTAGACCCAACTAGGACTGGGTTCCATTTTGATCCCTCTATGGGAAAGGACCTAAAAGTCAAAGGCTGAGACACATGCATACACTACGTATTCCAGGCTGGCCCATGCTCATTTACTTGATAAATTCTTATGGTGCTAATAAACAGACCGAACTTTCCTTAAGTCAACTTGTATAATCTATCTCCTAGGAAGCCTTACTGTTTGTTTCTCAATAACATCCAGTTACGTATTGCACATTGGCCAAAGAGACTACTGTGGTATCTCCAGATTGACCAATTTGACCATAACCACCAGGCCTTGCTCCTCAGTCACTGTTGATACAAGCCCTAATGAGCTCAAAGTCAAGTGGCAAAGTCCTGCAGGTGCCAGACAACTTCAGTTGATTGCACGGTCATCAGGTGTATTCTAGCAGTTTGCTCTTGTTATGAAAATGGAACCTTTTGCTGCACAGAGCATAATTAAAGAAGTTAAACATGGCTGACATTTTCATAATATTTGTGATATTTCACAAAGCTGTTTCTGTGTTTGATCTTCACAACATCCCTTGAGGTAGACAGCACAGGTTTTCTAAGGTAACTTTTTAGTGGAAGAGACTGGGATTCACAGAAGAATTTTGTATCTGAACCCTGGTGTTTTAGGATGGAAGAGAGTGGGTATTTTTGAAGCTCTCCTCCAAGATGATTCTATGTGCAGATAGGGTTGGGTTATCACTCCTGGAGAAAAAGAATAAACATCACAGACATCTCTTTGTACGGTCTCCATCACATGGGTGGTTCACATGAATGGGCAGCAGCCCCAGACTATGATCTAGGGGAGACATGCCACACCTCTCAGCTTCAGCTCAAAATGTAAATGGATTTTATCCTCTTCCTCAAGTCACATCATCCACCCAATGGTCCCTTTTCTAAGGTGCTACAGAGACCTGTTAGTGATAGGAGTAAAAGCTATGTGTCTTAGGGAATGTGTCACCATGGGAATCTAGTTCTGCTACTTCCTTCTCCTACCAAGTGCTGGGTGTGTGTGTGTATCCTAGCACTTGTCCTAGAACTTGAACTCAGAGCCTGAGCACTGTGCCTTAGTCTTTCCTTCTTCCTTCCTTCCTTTATTTTTATTTTATTTTATTTATTTATTGTTTTTTGCTCAAAGGCTAGCACTCTACCATTTGAGCCACAGCTCTACTTCCAGGTTTTTTATGGTTAATGGAAGATAAAAGTTTCATGGGCTTTCCTGTTGTGCTGGCTATGAATTGCAATCCTCAGATTTCATCCTCCTGAGTCACTGAGATTATAAGGGTGAAGTGCTGCATGCAGGGTTGGGAGAGCTCTTTAAATATGTGGACTCCAGCATGAGCAGGGCGTGAACGGCGTGAATGGAGTGCACTGTTGCCTGGTGACAGGGGCCCTCCAGTTTGAATTTCTTCACATCAGCCTTTTAGACCATCCACCCAGACCATCTTGTGATGAGCAAGATGTCCCAAAATAGCACCTATGGCAATGATCTTCCTCCCTCCCCCCATGTTTGTGTAGTCTAGTTCCATTTTCAAAGCACTGATTGATTTGCCCAGACTGGCTAAGAGCTTGATGCTACTGGCTGTCAATTCCATTACATTTGGAATTAATTTTCACAAGATTGTACCAATCTTCCCTGATGGAAATGAAATCTCAAAATGATATATCTTCTCTTCTGGCACATCAGTGTGAAATAGTTTATATATACACACATATATACATACATGTACATATATATCTATATACGTATATATATGCACATATATGTGTACATATACATACATATGTGAATTTGCTAGATGTATCATCTGTCCAAATGAAGATGAAGATGTCCAGATTCACCTCATTATTATTTATGAAGCTTATCAGCTGTGTTGGTTTTGGGTGTTTCTTTTTCACCAGATATTGCCTTTAGGATTAATTCAGGCCTTTTAAGTGAGTTGGGGAACGGCTCCTGTAAATTTCAAAAGAATTGATGTAATGTTGATACACTTTTCCTTCAGTGTTAAGAGAATTCACCCGTGAAATTTGTGGCCAGCAGTTTTCTTGGTTCAAAAGCAGTGTTTTCTGAGTTTAATTTATTTACTATATAAAGGGTAAGTCATATTTTGGGGCTTCATGTTATGTCAGTTTCATAAACAGTATTTTTAAAAAAAAATGTGTCCAATTAATCCAAGTTGTTGAATCTGTTGATAGTAAACCTATTCATATATTTCTCTAACTTTTACAAACATTGCAGGTAATGTATTTCCTGATATTGGTAAGGCACTTTCTTCTTTCTTCTTTCTTTCCTTCTTTCTTTCTTTCTTCCTTCCTTCCTTCCTTCCTTCCTTCCTTTCTTTCTTTCTCTTTCCTTCCTTCCTTCCTTCCTTCCTTCCTTCCTTCCTTTCCTCCTTCATATTCCAGTTTGAGCTGAGCCTCAAACAGGTAATCTACCACTTGAGCTACATCCCAGCCCTTTTAGCTTTTTTTTTTTTTTTTGGTCGGTCGTGGGGCTTGAACTCTGGGCCTGGGCGCTGTCCCTCAGCTCTTCAGCTCAAGGCGAGCGCTCTGCCACTTGAGCTACAGCGCCACTTCCGGTTTTCTGGTGGTTTATTGGAGATAGGAGTCTCACGGTCTCTCCTGCCCGGGGCTGGCTTTGAACCGCGATCCTCAGATCTCAGCCTCCTGAGTAGCTAGGATTACAGGCGTGAGCCACCAGCGCCCGGCTTTAGCTTTTATTTTTCAAATAGGACCTCAATTTTTTTTCCTAGGCCAGCCTGGACTATGATTCTTCTATTTATACTTCCCACATAATTGGGATGACAGGTACATGCTACCACACCCAGCTTTTCTTTTTCTTTTTTCGATTGGTTGTGATGTGGTTGAAAATCTTTTACCCCAGTCTGGCTTCCAACTACAATATGCGATCAGCCTCCCATCTCTATCTAAGTAGGCATTTACTAATCTTTGTGGATTTATAAAAAGAGAATTTTGGCTTTGTTAATTTTCTTTATTCATCTGCATTTTTATTTCATTAAATTTATTTTTCACAAGATTTTCCTTCTGATTTCTACCTCCTAAGTAGCTGGGATTGTGGATATGAGCTATCTCACTCAACACTCATTTCTATAATTTTTAATTAGTCCTTTTACTTTATTGTTTTTATTTTGCTACTAAAGTTTCCCATTTCTTCAAGTTTTATACTTTGTGCCTCTGTGTAGTTAACATAACTGCTTTAAACTTCTTCTGGTTTGTTCATTCTATCAGTACTCAAATTGGATCTCTGCTGATCATCTTTCTTTTGAGAATGGATTGTATTTCCCTATCTCTTCATATTAACTTGGAATTGCATCCTGGACATTGTAAATGTCAAGTTGTGGGGACTCTTCCTTCTGATACGTTCCTTTCAAGATTTTAGCACTTTTTGTTTGTCTTAACAGATAAGTACCTTGACTGCATTTGATGTTAATGTATGCACAAAACTTGAGGCACTCCTGTTTGTCCTGTTTGGAATTTCTTCCTCATTTTCTGGCACAGTCTTGATTGGCTTAAACCTTTGTCTGGTTCTTCAAACGGTAAAGACTAAACGTTTCCTATTGAAGTTTTAGTCACACTGCCTAGTACATGTCAGGACAATCCCTAAGTCTTGAAGCCATAAACATAAGAAATCAGCCAAGTGCGTGTCGGTCATGCCTATAATCCTAGTTACTCAGGAGGCTGAGATCTCAGGATTGCAGTTTGAAGCCAGCCTGGGCAGTAAAGTCTGTGAGACTCTTATCTCCAAGTAAATTACAGAAAAAGCTGGCTCAACTAGTAGACTACTAGCCTTGAGCAAAAGGGGCTCAGGGACAGTGCCTAGGCCTGGAGCTCAAGGCCCAAGATCAGAAAATTAAAAAAGAAAAGAAAAGAAAAAAACTACCCACTGCTATTTCCTTCTTGGTAGGCTCAGGTTTTCTCCAAAATTGATTTTGGTTAGTCTCCTATGCCTGGTTATTCGTGGTGTGTGTGTGTGTGTGTGTGTGTGTGTGTGTGTGTGTGTGTAAAACAGATATTCTACAGTTTATAGCTGTTTTCTGCAGGAAAATCAGCCATTTGGAACTCAACCATACCAGAAAGGGAAAAGGAAGTATATTATTTTCTTGACATATATCTTTTATTTTATTTATTTATTTATTCATTTTTTTGTCAGTCATGGGAACTGAACTCTGGGCCTGGGTACTGTCCCTCAGCTCTTCAGTTAAAGGCTAGCGCTCTACCACTTGAGCCACAACACCACTTCTGGCTTTTTCTGCTTATGTGGTACTGAGGAATGGAAACCAGGGCTTCATGCACGCAAGGCAAGCACTCTACCACTGAGCCACCTTCCCAGCTCTTGACATATATCTTTTAAGCTTCCTTCAATTTTGGCAAGCATTCATCCAGCAGATATTCCCAATAGAATCACTATATGTTAAACAATATGGTGGGCAGTAGGTTATAAAAATATGCTCAAGGTACTTATGTTCTGGCACCGAGATTGACAAGATAACCAGAAGAGCTTGGTACTTAGTGCTAAGTGCTATACTCAAACCACTATAAAGAGGGAGTCACAAGTCATTTTAAAAAGACAGAGATATCACCCTGGAGTTCCAGACTGATGAGTACCATTTTGTCCAAAATGAACTAAAAGAAAGCAGTTGTGTTCAGCCCTTCCTCTGTTGTGTCTTTGTTTTTACCTGTACCATCACCAGGGCATTTTTTTTTTTTTTTTTTGGTTTTGGGGCTTAGAACTCAGGGCCTAGATGCTGTCCCTGACCACTTTGAGCCACAGTGTCACTTCTGGTTTTTGAGCCGTTAGTTGGAGATAAAAGTCTTACAGGGACTTTTCTGCCCAGGCTAGCTTCAAACCATGATCCTCAGATTTTAGCTTCCTGAGTTGGTGGAATTAGAGGTGTGAGCCACCTGAGCCTGGTTTTCTTTTTCATACTTATAAACCAGTCAGGATTCTGGAGCCATACATAGGACAGGTGTACTTCAGAACATGTAAGAGTATTTTACTGATCTTTTTTTTCCCCTCTCAAGTCTTCCTTTAAGTCTATCTCTCCATTAAAAATAAAAATTTTTTTGGCCTGGATTTAGACTTACAACTAGAAGCTCTCAGAAGAGACAATCTGCATCTCTTGGTAATCTATTCCTTGGTGTTTTCTTTTGTCTTCCTTCATTGTCTTAGCCAAAAGTTTAACATACGCTACAGATTCCTCTTTATTGTTCAAAGTATGCTGATTCTTCAGAGCAATGCACTGATGTGCCTGTTCATGTCTGAAGATTCAAGACACTGAATTGTAAGTGCTTTGATGCTTTTTTGTTGTTGTTGCTGTTGGCCACGGGGCTTGAACTCTGGGCCTGAGCGCTGTCCCTCAGTTCTTCAGCTCAAGGAGATGCTCTACCACTTGAGCCACAGCGCCACCTCTGGTTTTCTAGTGATTTATTGGAGATAAGAGTCTCCGGTCTTTCCTGCCGGGGCTGGCTTTGAACCAAGATCCTCAGATCTCAGCCTCCTGAGTAACTAGGATTACAGGCATGAGCCACCAGCGCCTGGCTTTTGATCCTGTTTTTATCTGTTTGCTAGGGTTTTCTTTGTTTGGTTTTTGTTTGTTTGGGGAGGTTGTTAGAGGGATGTTTTTGTTTTTTAGGTAGTGAGCTTTAAACTTAGGGCTTTGATCTTGCTGGGCATGCTTGCTTGTTTGGCACTCTACTACTTGAGATACATCAGCTTTTTGGTGTGTGCCAGTCCTGGGGTTTGAACTCAGAGCCTGGGTGTTGTCCTTGAGCTTCTTTTGCTCAAGACTAGAACTCTACCACTTCGACCACGGCTCCACTTCTGCCTTTTTCTGGTAGTTCAGTGGAGATAAATAGTCTACTCTGGCTGGCTTCAAATGGTGATCCTCAGATCTCAGCCCACTGAGAAGCTAGGATTTCTTCCTGGGCTGGTCTCAAATAGAGATCCTTCAGCTCTTACTTCGTAAGTAGCCAGGACTCAGAGAGGTTGAGCCACTGGCACCCAACAGTCCTAGGTTTCTTGTTTTCTTTTTTCAAGTGCTTTCTGACAATGTATTGGCAGACATCATCTAATTCGAAAGATTGAAAAGTATGTGAATTCTATTGGTTCTTTTGGACCCCAGCTGCTGAGGCCCAATAGTAGTCTAGGAAAACCTTTCTCACCTTTTGTGCAATCTCCAAGTTGTAAACCTACTTGAGATCTTACTGAGAAACAGACATGGCCACGGGACCAGACACCTGCTTCATGAAGAAACCAAATTTAGACCTCCTAACTTTTCTACTCTTCATACAGAGCATCTGCAACAGATGAGCGCTGTTCTCATAAAAGTGCAAATTTTGCATTCACTGTCCACTTCAGAGAGTTTCTGGCAGCCAGTGGCCAGGGAGGAAGGGAGTTATGTGAGCTTCATCTTGATACCACTTTTTACTGGGATTTTCGCATCCAGCCAAACCCCACAGTAAATAGTAAATCTATTAAGACCAGCCTAGGTTCAAAGTGTCCATTCTGAACAAGGTTTATTTATGTTATAATAAAATAGTTCCCACAGTATACAACTCACTCCAACATTTACCTCCTTTCCATCACCGTGACAACCAGAGGTTCTCTAAGAGGAGATCTCAAAGTGACATAGATATTTTCCTAATTCAAAGATACTTGTTATTGGAGGTGTTCATCTGCCTCCTCCTGCTGGACTCATTGGTATCTTGGAATATTCAGTAAGAGCTAATGAGCAATGATAGATCATGGTATGAGCAGCCCCTTTGGCATTGAGGGCATCCCTTGAATTCTCCCTTTGCTCAGTTTTGCCAGCTCAGATGCCACAACTTCTGCACATTCACCAAGAATAGAAGCAAAATATCCAAGAGAAAGAGATAATAACGGCTTTCAGTGGGTAGCTTTGTTGAATAGATTGGGACTTGCACATTAAAAGAGGTCAGACACAGATGGATTTTAAAGAATGATGGCAGGGGTAACGTTGATCAAGATTCATTGTATTCGGATACTGTGTTGTTGAATGGCAATTCCCTTGTACAACTACTTACAAATAAAATGAATGGAAAAGAAAAAGTAACAGAAGAATGGTGTAGGAGAAATATAAAAGGTGAAATGGTCTTGTTTCCTGACACGTGGGGAAATCCTGAACCGCTGCTCTAGTTCCAATGGAACCCATCCTCCATGCCGTGGGGATTGGATGGACTGCTTGGCAATTGAGTTAAGTAGTTATTACTGGTGTATGTGTTCAGTTTTCTGTAAGATCTTGTCTTCGTTGTGACACTTACCAAATAATTTATGAATACTATTTAGCACCATCTCTTCACGTAACCACCGTCAGTGAAAGATTTCCTGTCAGGATATGACCTTCACTTACTTTCTGTATGCTCTCAGCCAGCCAAGTTATCTCATTACCACCTCCCGGGGAGACTGGGCCATCCACCCCTGCAGCTCTGCTAGCACTCTCTGAAGCTAGCTCCTGCCACAGCAGGAGCTGTATAAGAGGCTCTAGTGAAAGATTTCCCTGCCTGGGACTGGCTACCCAGGACATAGGTCTTATTGCTGGCTTCCAGGTGGGCCAGACTGACAACCTTGACCTTGTTCTTGCTAGTCCCATCTTCCTAATACAAATACTACCACTCAGTTCCAGCTTGGCTTCTTTGAGCTCCCATCCCTATATCTAGTCCACAGCAGTGATATGGTGACTTTTTTTAAAATCTTATCTAATGCTACTAGGGATTAATCATCCTTAATCCAAAAATATGTAACCTAAAATACTCCAAAGTCCGATTTGTATGTGTGTGTATGTGTGTGTGTGTGCACACACACGCACACACACACGTGCATGCAAGATTGTGAGTGCTGGTATTGGGGCTTATACTCAGGGCCTTGTGCTCTTTCTTGGCTTATTCTACCACTTAAGCCACACCTCCACTTCCAACTTTTTAATGGTTAGTTGAAGATAAGAGTTTCTCAGATTTGTCTGCCTGAGGTGGCTTCAAACTGTGATCCTTAGATCTCAGCCTTCTGAGTAACTAGGATTACAGGTGTGAGCCACCAGTGCCCAAATCTTTTATCTTGGACGTAGTGCCAAGTGATAAATTCCACACCACATCTCATATGATGTATACCTCAAATACACAAAATTAAGATAAAGGTGGGAGGAACAAGATTTGAGAACTTACCTCAAAAAAAAAAAGTCTGCCATGGTGATTCATTCCAGTAATAAATTGGAGGCAAATGGGTAGGAGGTTCATGGTCCAAGGCTGGTCTATAAAAGCACAAGACCCTGTGTGATAAATAATCTAAAACAAAAGAAGTATGGAATCATGGCTCAAGGAATTGAATACTAGCAAAGCCATGAGTTCAATTCTTAGTATTGGCCAAAGAAAATATTAAGATATTGTAAAAAGTTATCTTCAGGCTACCTACACAAGATATATATGAAGCACAATGGATTTGGGTAAACATTGGGTCTCATCTCTAGCTACCTCATTATGTAATATGCAAATATCCAAAATCTGAAAAAACTATAAAAATATATAATAAAAATTTTAAATCCAAATACTTCTGGTCTCAATTATTTAAAATAAGACATACAGTTTCTGTAGAGACCATGGAAAGTAAGACGTAGAATTTGCTGAGAAAAGAGTAGAAGAGAAGCAGGGGATGGGAGAATGGAAAGTAGGGTTTATCTTTATTTATAGTTTTCATACTCAAAATCCCCCCCATTTTTTTTGTCGGTAGTGGGACTTGAACTCTGGGCCTGGGTACTGTCCCTGAGCATTTCAGCTCAAGGTGAGCACTCTACCACTTGAGCCACAGCACCACTTCTGGTTTTCTAGTGGTTATTTGGAGATGAGTCTCACAGACCTTCCGGCCCAGGCTGCCTTTGAACCGCGATCCTCAGAACTCAGCCTCCTGAGTAGCTAGGATTACAAGCGTGAGTCACCGATGCTGGACAAAATCCCCTTCTTTTTAAGGGTCTATAAAACATGTTCACACACTGTACAGCTTCCATTCAAACAGCATGGTGCTGGAACAAACATCAGTGTCGAGCCAATTAAACGAGCATCAGTATCTCTGTTTTATATTTATCATAGAATTTTTCTCCTCCTTGCACTTTCCCCCAATGTTTGCACTCATTCTAAAACTAAGATGCATTTTATGCATACAGCTCTTCTAAGGAGTTTCAGGAATTCTGACACAGGCCCTCAGTTTCATAATAAAAACCAGAAAACCAAACAAGCAATTTCAAAGGTCAAGTATAACTTATTGAGAGAGAAGATTTGAATAAACTTAACTACCCATCACCTTCATTTCAAATCTTGGTACGTCTATAAGGATAGATCAGAAAAGAGATTCAGAAAGGCTAATGGTAATTAGGCTCCTAAGGCTTTCCTAGACATTCGTGCTCTTCACTGTTTTCTAGCATTTTCCTATGCATAACTGTTATCACATGGTTCAGTTAGCTGAGCATCTGACGGTTTATCATTACACACACACACACACACACACACACACACACACACACGCACAAACAACTTTTGGCCAGAGCTGGGAATGTGGCTTAGTGATAAAGTATTTGTCTAACATGTATGAAGCCCTAAGTTCAATTCCTCAGTACCACATAAACGGAAAAAGCCGCAAGTAGCACTGTGGCTCAAGTGTAGAGTGCTAGCTGTGAGCAAAAATAAGCTCAAGGACAGTGCCCAGGCCCTGAGTTCAAGCCCCAGGACTGGAAAAAAACAAAACCAAAAACTTTTGGCCAAGCATCAGCGGCTTATGCCTGTAATCCTAGCTCCTCAGAGGCTGTTTCTGAGAAACAAAGTTTGAAGCCAGACCAGGCAGACAAATCCAAGAGACTCTTATCTCTGACTAACCAGCAAACTTCTGGAAGTGAAGAGCTAGCATTAAATGGAAAAAGCCAAGCAAGAGTGCGATCCCCATTACTGGCACACACACACACACACACACACACACACACACACACACACACACACTTTAGTTCATCTTGGGATTTACGAGTCCTAAACATATTCTTTAATTGATGCATGGGCAGAGAACTGTGCCCAGATAATAGAACATTACATGTTGTCCCTTGACCCAATTTTACCTCTGGAATTCCCTAAATAGCAACATCCTCTGCTTACTCAAAAGCTACCCACACTGGTATAATTGAAGGAAATGATAGTAGAGATGAAGCCTCATCTGATAACATTTAGATCTCTTCCAGGGAAGAAGAGTAAAGAAGTTTAGTCTTGCTACGAACCTGAGAATCCTGGAATCTGAGAAGTACTGCCTGGATGGCCATTAGTTTAAGTAAGGTATTTGTTTGAACTCAGGTATCACTCTAGGTGTTAAATTCAATATCTAAAGGCTTACGTGGTTTGTACTCAGGATATTCTTGTGAACACAACTTCTTCCCCTTGGCATGCTGCATCCAGAGCCTGTAGCTGACCCAGATTGCAGGACTTAACCTAGATCCCAAGTGCAGTCGAAGCAGAGGCTGCATCCAAATTCCAAGTAACACCAGCTCTGGAACTCTGGATTTAAGTTAAGAATAAATGCAGAGTCAACCTGTCCATCTGTACCACCTGGCTTGTAAGTGAAGCCTAAAAGCCTTGGACGGTAGGAAGTCACACTTTCAATATGAAAGTCCAGGGGGTTAAGGTTAAGTCTATGCAAGGCAATGTCTTGGTTCATTTTCTTCTTCTTCTTCCTCCTTCTCCCCCATCCCCTTTCTCCTCCTTTTCCTTCTCTTGTGTGATGGTACTAGGGCTTGAACCCAGGGCTGGGGCACTGTCCCTTGGCTTTTTTGTTCACAGCTGTTCTATCACTTGAGGCAGAGCATTGCTTCCAGCTTTTTAGTGGTCAATTAGAAATAAGAATCTCATGGATATTCCTGCCTGGGCTGACTTTGCATTTCAATCCTTAGATTTTTATCTCCTGAGTAGCTAGGATTATAGATGTGAGCCACCAGCAACCAGCAATGTCTTGGCTCTTGTTTTTCCATTATAATAGAGAATAGGAGTATAACTCTGTGCCTTTCTGAAATCCCTGGCACAGTTAATTGCAAGTATTAGAAAACCCTGCTATACAGTTTACATAAAAAAGACACTTACATCTTCTATCAGCATTCCAGAGATAGTGTAGCTCCACAGAGGATCAAGTCAGCAACTCAACATTACTCCCCAAGTTCTTTCTTTCCTCCTTCCTTCCTTCCTTCCTTCCTTCCTTCCTTCCTTCCTTCCTTCCTTCCTTCCTTCCTTCTTTCCTCCCTCCCTCCCTCCCTCCCTTCCTTCCTCCCTTCCTTCCTTCCTTCCTTCCTTCCTTCCTTCCTTCCTTCCTTCCTTCCTTCCTTCCTTCCTCCCTCCCTCCCTCTCTCCTCCCTCCCTCTCTCCTTCCTTCCTTTGTTCCTTCCTTCCTCTCTCCCTCTCTCCCTCTCTCTCTCCCTCTCTCTCTCTCCTTCTTTCCTTCCTTCCTTCCTTCCTTCCTTCCTTCCTTCCTTCCTTCCTTCCTTTCTTTCTTTCTTCTCTTTCTCTTTCTCTCTCTCTCTCTCTCTCTCTCTCTCATCCTGAGGCTTGAACTCAGGGCCTCAGTACTGTTCTTGAGCTTCTTTTGCTCAAGGCCAGCACTCTACTTGAGCCACAGTGCTACTTCCAGCCTTTTCTGTTGATGTTGTACTGAGGAATGGAACCCAGGGCTTCATGCATGTTAGGCATGCACTCTACCACTAAGACACATTCCCAGCCCTAACTCTCCAATTTCTGCTGCAGCTTCCTGCAGACTCTTCTCAGTTAAGATCTAGAGCAAGAGTACTATCTAACTCAAATTCATGTTTAGTGAAGAAAATCATTTCATCCTCATGAGTCTCTTTACCATCTTATTTTAATAAAAAGTAAACTGAGTGCTGGTGGTCCTCACCTATAATCCTAGCTACTCAAGAGGCTGAGATCTGAGATTTTGGTATAAAAGAAGCCCAAGGAGAAAAATCTGGGAGATTTTTAGTTCTAATTAACCAGTTGACTTACAGCTAGGGAGGGCTCACATCCTTGCCAACATATTTGAATATCTGAGGCAAAGAAGGATTTTTTTCCTTTCCAGTTTTATGAGTATATTAATTGTGCATAATAAATAGGTTTCATTTGACAATTTTCATATATGCATCAACCTACATATTAATATAATATAATTGGATTTACTCCTCCCATTGAGTAGGAAGCTTCTAAAAATAGCAGTGCCCAGGACCATCTCTAGACAGTCTCATTTATTTGGTTTGGGAAAAAGACCTAAAAAATATTATTTTTCTTTTTTTTAATTTTTTTTTATTGTAAAAATAGTGTACAGAGGGGTTACAGTTACATGAGTAAGATAATGAGTACATTTCCTATGGAGCATTGTTACCTCCTCCTTTGTTTTTCCCCTACCACCCTTTCCCTTCCCACCTTCCCAACTCCCCTCTCCCCCCAAGTTGTAAAGTTTGTTTTCTATATAGTGTCTTGTACATCTCATTGTTACAATGGGTCAACCTGTATCTGTGTTTCAGCATTTTGTTATTTCCCTTTCCCTCCTCAAATTAGAAAATGTGTATACAAGATACAGGGCACCAACAACAAATACAGTGAAAATGGGGGTTATACCATGGGGGAAGAACACACAAAAGAAAAAAAAAATCACATAGTACATTTTAGATCCATTAAAAACAATAGCAAGAAAGAAAAAACAAGTTGTGTCCCTATCTTGGGGGACACAAATATTATTTTTCTTAATCTATTTTTATTTTGTTGGTCGTGGGGCCTGAACTCTGGGCCTGAGCACTGTCCCTCAGCTCTTCAGCTCAAGGCTAGTGCTCTACCACTTGAGCCACAGCAACACTCCCAGCCTTTTCTGCTTATGTGGTGCTGAGGAATTGAACCCAGGGCCTCATGCATGCAAGGCAAGTACTCTATCACTGAGCCACCTTCCCAGCCCTCTTAATCTATTTTTAACTGATACATAAAAACTGTACATACCGACTAGTGTTCAGCCTTATAAAGAAAGGAACGCTGATACTTGCTACAATATGGATGGACTCAAAAACAGTGACCTAATTAAAAATCACTTAGCCACACAAAGTTAAATATTGTATGATTCTGCTTAAAGGGGTACCTAGAGTAGTCAGATTCAAAGACAGGAAGCAGAAGGGTGGTTATCAAAGGCCGGAGGAAGGGAGGATGAGAAAATTGTTTTGTGTGTACAGTTTCAGATTTTCAGTACAAAAAGATTTCTGGAGATTAGTTGAATGGCAATGAAGGTACAAAATACTACTGAACTTAATGCTTAAAATAGTCAATATTGTACTTTTTTTTTTTACTTTGTGTATTTTACCCCGATCGAAAAGATTGGGATGTTGGACAGATGTAGAACTGAGAATGTTTGCATATGACATCTATCCCAATAATTCGATAGGGACAGCATGCGGGTGGGAAGCTACCAAGGGCAATGTGTATTTCCTCTAAAAATTAAATGTAGAATTACCATTTGATTCAGCCCTCTAAGAGCAACAGATTGCATTTCTCTAAAGAGCAATAATTCCAAAGAGGAGGGGGGAGGGATGGAAAATAAGAATGGAAATTTCAAGACTAACGAATGCCTAGTTACCATCTTTTGGGGAGCCAAGGCCAGATGTTCTTTGGCAAAATGTTTTGCAGAGGGCCTGGGAAGGTGAAGCAGCCTGAGACTCTCGCTTGCAGGACTCAGTGGAATGCTTGCAAGAGTCAGATTGACCAGCTGTCTGCTCATTTTCTATTCTAATGAAGGCCACAGGGATTAGGCAGTCCAAAACCACTGATAAAAGCAATATCACTAATATTTGCCTTAGAGAAACGCGAGTGCTGTTACTTAAATGTGTCTAGGTCTAACAAAGAAAATAGTAGCCCTAAAAGCTGATTTATGAGCTAGAAGTGTTGTAGGGGAATTCCGTTGCAAGAAAAAGAGAAGCCACATCTTGAGAAGACAAAAAAGGGGTCTTTATAAGACAGCCAGTGATTGTAGGGGGACATACGTCCCCAGAAAACTTGCAGCCTTGACTACTCTTAACACTGTTAGAAAATTGAGCCATGAGAGTAGTAAAGCAAAAAAAGAGCAGAAAAACAATGCTAATAAACCAGATCAACTCTAATGGAAAGGTTAACTTAGATGCCAGAGGAGAGCCAGGCATGGTGTAATGAGCTGGTCCATACCTAAATAGGGTCCTGGTCAGGAAGTAAGGTTACAGGTTGCTCAGAATGTCTCCTGAGTTCATGGCACAGGATTGGGAGGTCAAGGAAACTATTGTCCACATCCCTGCCCCTTCCTCTAGGAATTCGGGCATGCCTATCACCTGGAGGTGGGACTTTTCTGCCTCTTCCATGAAGACAAGATGACCACAGTTGAACCCAAGTCCCTATCATCCACCATATGGCCAAGATGGCATCTATTAGACCCAATATCCTTATTTCAGAAGCTCTCTAGCCTAGCAGTTCCCCGTTCTGCAGCATCGCTTCCAATGTATGCTGTCTGTCCAATTTTTCTCTTCCATGGTCCCCAAAGACAATTGAAAGCATGCTCTTTAAGTAGACTGATAAAAGACACCATCATCTTCTGTCACTTACCACCTCCTCTACCAACTCCTCTACTTCTTCAACTCACCACCTGGTTTTGTCATCAGAGTATATAGTTAAATATTTAGATTAGAAGGGCTTTTGTTCAGGTTAATGCTGATAGAAGGAGAATAGACTTTGTGTTAAAGAGAAACTTGGCAGTTTTCAAATCATATTTGTGGACAGCAGTTCGTCTGGCTCAGAATTACTTGAGATGGTGAAGTAAGGATGCTCAATCTAACGGGCATCAGTGTGGCCATGTGGTGGATAATGGGGTCTTGGGTTTAATTGGTACCATCTTGTCTTCATGGTGGATGCAGGGAAGTCCCACCCCCCTGGTGATAGGAATGTCTGAATTCTTAGAGGCAGGGGCGGGGGCTTGGACAATGTATTAGTCTTGGGCTGTGAACTCTCAAACTCTTTGTGATCCTGCCCCCTGACCTGAGCCTATGTAGACCCGGACCATCTCAGTTGTCGGTGTGCCATGCCATGACATGTATCTCCTGTAAGCTCCTGTTCTGTCTCCTGGCTCACCTCCAGTCAACATGGCATCCCACTTCAGCTCCTCATTGGAGCTGATCTGGTTTGTTAGTATTGTTTTTCTGCTCTTTATTTTCTCTCTGGTTCTCATGGCTCAGTTTTCTGACAGTGTTATATGTATTCACAGGGCTGTAGATCTTTGCAACCAGAGTCAGCCTGTGGTCTCTGGCCTTCTAATAAAGACTCCTAATTTGACCTCTCAAAATGTGGCTTCTCTGTTTTCTTGCCATATAACAATGGTTGTTAAAAATGAAATTTCTGAAACTGGGTACTGATGGCTGACATCTGTAATCCTAGCTACTCAGAAAGCTGAGATCTGAGGAAAGTCTCTGAGACTCTTATCTCCAATCAACCACCAAAAAGGCATTTTGATATTCAAAAAGCAAAGATTGTCCCCACCCCGTGTGAATGCCCTTTGTATTATAGATGCAGATATAAATTTTCCCAGATCTTTATTAGAACCTGTGTTAGTTTACTATTGCCCCATAATACATTACCATAAATCTAACGGCTTAAAAAAATAAAGCATTCATTTATCATCTCTGGGTTCTGTATGTCCAAAGTCCAGACACAGCATGCCTGAGTTCTCCATTCAGATCTGCACAAGGCTGAAATTAAGATGTCAGCGGACTGAATTCTTGAGACTTGAATAATGAAGGAAGAATCCACTGCCAAGCTCATTCAAGTTCTTGGCTGAGAAGGAAAAGGAATTGGCCTCCTGGCAGTCATAGGACTGAGGTCCTTATACTTGTGGTGGCTGATGACTGGGAAACTGCTCTAAGAGGCTACTGGGGGATCAGTGCCCTGTATCTACCTCCATCTTCAAAGCCAGGGCATTACATCTTTTCCATGCATCAAACCTCTTTACATCTTTATTATGCTTCAAACCTCTTATAAGCATAGAGCTTTATGAGGGTTCACATGATTAAGTTCAGGTTTACCTAGGTAATCCCCCTTCTTAAAGATGGCTGTGCTATATATAGCACACTATGCAGCTCCTGGAGTGAATAGAGGATCATATTTCCAGACATACCTGGGACAGCACATGAAAATTGTGCCTCCCACAGACTGAGTCCCTTGAGGACTACAATTGTATAACGTTTTTATTGATTGATTGAATGAATGATTGGAGGAACTGAGATTCAACTCAGGACCTTTGCACTTTCCTTGAGCTTCCTTTGGTCAAGGCTGATGCTCTACCACTTGGGCCTCAGCTCTACTTCCAACTTTTTTGCTGATTAATTGGAGATAAGTAGTCTCTTGGACTTTCCTACATTGGCTGGCCTCAAACTCTGATTCTTAGATCTCAGCCTCCTGAGTAGCTAGGATACAGGGATGAGCTGCTGGCATCCAGCTTGTATCATGTTTGAGAACCTAACACAGTGCTTTGCCCTTAGAAACAATACAACAAATACTATTGAGCTAAGGAAGTACAACCCTGCCTTTCTATTTTAAATGGTCCCTCCTTCCACCTTTTACTGTTCCCCTCACCTTCTTATCTTTCCCACACTTATCACAACCAATATACACAGGTTGAGTATTCCTTATCTCAAGTCCCCTTCACCAGAAGTGTTTTGGGTTGAATAATATTTACATATACACAGCGAGAAATCACAGGGATGGGCCCCAAGTCTAAACATGAAATTTATTTAGGGATCAAATGTACTTGATGCACACCACCTAAAAGTAATTTTATATAATACTTTTGAATAATTTTGTGCAGGAAACAAAGTTTTGTGGTGTCATGAATTTGGAGTATTTGGGATTACCATTATTTGTGTGTGTCTGTGAGTACTGGAACTTGAATACAGGGTCTTGTACTCTGGGCTTTTTTGGTGGATAACTGGAGACAACTTCTCTGCCATGGCTGGCATCAAACTGAAGCTTTAGAATGCAGCCTCCTGGGTACCTAGGATTATAGGCATGAGCCACCAATGTCCAGCTTTGTGTTTTTAATTTTTAGATAAAAGGTATTAACTTGTATATATGATTATTCATATATAATATACCACTGTATGCCCTCCCACTATTCTAGTGAAGGCCCCATTGCGTGACAGACTTTTTCTAGCTTTATTTGCTCATTCTATGTCCCCAGAACTTAACCATAGCTTGGCACATTGTAGACACCAAATAATAAACATTTAGTAAATGTTTGTTCTGTCTAGAATAAAAGCAGATGCCATTTAGAGTTAAAAGAACAATATTCCAAATTCTAATTCATGGATACCTTGCATGTTTGTAATACACAAGCATTCACTGGATATGTATTATATGCCCACAGTAGCCAGAGAATAAGACCTAAATCAGATCTCTTCTCTACTTAACAGCCTTCAGTGTTTCCCATCTCATATTGGGAGACAGCAGAGGTCACTAGAATGGACTACAATGTGCAGATAAATCTGGTGCCTAGAATCAAGAATTTACAAAGAATTCATGAAACTCAGTGAAAACAACAAAAAAAGAAAATAACAAATCCTTTAGGAGTTAGAGGCATGGCTCAGTTGGTAGAGTGCGAGCCAAGGAGCAAAAGCATCCGGTACTGAATTCTAGCACTGGTCTTTGACAAAAGAAATGACAACAACAAAAAAATAAAAATCTACCTAACCTAAAAAATGTGGAAAGAACTTGAATAGACATTTTTCCCTAGGAAATATATAATTGGTTACTAAACATATTGAGATAAGGTGCTTAGTATCAACAGCAGCCATTAGAGAGATGCGAAATAAAACAAGGAGATACTACTTTACACCCAGAAGGATGGCAATAAAGCAAAAAACAAAACAGAAAATAAGCGTTGGCCAGCACATACAGAAACATAGCTAGTGGAACTGTCAGACTGGATGGATGCTATGGAAACAGCTTGGTGATTCCTCAAAACCATAAACATAATTACCATAAGCCTTACAATTCTACTTCTAGGCATGCACTCAAAAGAATTGAAAACAGGGGTTCAAAGAGACATTTGCACAATATTCATTGCAGCCTTCTTCACAATAGCCAGGAAGTATAAACAGCCCAAATGTCTATCAAAAGATGAGTACATAAGCAGAATGTGTGCATACACACAAAGGCTTATTACTTATATTCAGCCTGGCACTGGTGGCTCACTCCTGTAGTCTGAGCTTCTCAGGAGGCTGAGCTTTGAGGATCATGGTTCAAAGCCAGTCTGGGCTGCAAAGTCTGTAAGAGTCTTATCTACAATTAACCACTAACAATAAAAACCTGGAAATGGAGCTGTGGTTCACATGGTAGAGTGCTAGTCTTGAGCTGTAAAGCTCAGAAACAGCACCCAGGCCCTGAGTCCAAGCCCTAGGACTAGCACTATAAATAGATAGACAGTGATAGTTTAAAAACAATTACAAAAGGATACAATGTGTTTAATAAGAGTATAATATATGCGTGTATGAAATATCATGGAGAAACCACTTGATGCAATTAATACATGTATTAAAAAGTGCAATGACAGGAGATTAAACAGGCTCTGTTGGTGGATGACTACCAGCAGGGAGCAGGAAGGGTAGACAGGGTGAATGGTAGTGAATGGCTGAAGTATTTCACACACACACACACACACACACACACACACACACACACACACACACACACACACATCAATAAAAACCATTGCGATCAAAGAAACACATGAGGAAATATTCATCATCCCTGGCTGTAAAGGAAATGCAAATAAAAACAACCCTGAGATCCCACCTTACTGCAGTCAGAATAGCCTGCATCCTAAATTCAGTCAACAACAAATGCTGGAAGGGATGTGGAGAAAGAAGAACCCTATTACACTGCTGGTGGAAATGTACACCAATACTTTTAGAAAGCTAAATATAGACCTCCCCTACAACCCAGCCATACCACTCCTAGGCATCTACCCTGAGCAACAGGAACCAGGATACAAGGTCACATGCACCTCCATGCTCATTGCAGCACAATGTGCATGCAGCACAATGAACATGTTCACAATAGCCAAGATATGGAAACAACCCAGATGCCCCACTACAAATGAATTGGACTCAAAAATTGTGGTACCTATATACAATGGAATATTATGCAAAATACTGGCATTTTCACGGAAATGGATGGAACTAGAAAAAATCATTTTGAGTGAGGTAAGCCAAGAGCAAAGAAGCAAACAGCACATGGTCTCCCTAATATGTGGATGTTAAATACAAAATGTAAGGAGTTACAACAAAATAAAAAGGACTTGAGAAATAAAGGACCTCTACTCATCTTATCGTATCATTATTAAATGATCCCATGCTGTTGACCACATATATGGTATATATGTGCACATCTGAAGGTAAGTAAGAGGACACAGAATCAGAGGGAAACAGGGGAAAACATACAAGAGAGGAGCCCATCAGCTGCACTGGACATTGATGAAAATGAGCTAAGCAACCCAAGGGCAGTGATGGGAGGGAGGAAATGAGAGGGATAGAGGGAACAGCTAATACTAAGCAAAAGGAAAGACATGTACATACTACCCCATGTGGAAGAAATAGCTGTATTGTCAAAGCTCATCGAATTCACAAACTTTATAGGCCACAATAATGACAATTTGCCTCATGAAGGTTAGAATGTGTTTGTGACTTTAACTAAGTATCTCACAATACTGTGAAATTTATGAAATTTATGTAATCACTTAGTCACAATAAAAATTATTTCAAAAAAAGAAATGTAAAAAAAGAACAGTCAGATACACAATGGAATTCTATGCCTCCATCAGAAAGAATGACAGTGCCCCATTTGTTAGGAAATGGAAAGACTTGGAAAAAATTATATTAAGTGAAGTAAGCCAGGCCCAAAGAAACATAGGCCCATGGTTTCCCTTATTTGCAATATCTAGTATATGGCTGAGTCAAGCAGAAAAGGTCAGATAAGGTGATGTTAGGGAAATGAACCCTAAGATATGTATTCAAATGTTTTTTTTTTCTTTCATGTGATTGTTTCTAACACATTTATAAGATTATTTCTTTGTTGCTTTGTATGTCCCTCCCTCATGGTATAACCCCTGTTTTCACTGTATTTGATATTGGTATAATTTGTGGAGGGGAAGGGGAAAAATAAATCCTTTAAATAGGGATACAGGTGGACCCATTGCAACAATGAGATGTACAAGTTGTTATGTCGAAAACGAACTTTACAACTTTGGTGGGGGGGGGGGAAAGGGGGCGGAAAGGATTAGGGCGGCAGGGGGAGGATGGGAAGGGATGGGAAGGGGAAAAAGGAGGAGGCTACAATGCTTGATAAGAAATGTACTCATTATCTTGCCCATGTAATTGTAACCCCCTGTACAGCATTTTCAAAATTAAAAAAAAAAAAGAACAGTCAGGCCATCACCCGTGGCTCATGTCTATAATCCTAGCTACACAGGAGGCTGAGATCTAAGAATCGTGGTTCAAAGCCAGTGCAGGCAGGAAAGTCTGTGAAACTCTTATCTCCAATAAACCACCAGAAAACCAGAAGTGGTGTTGTAGCTCACATGGTAGAATGCCAGCGTTGAGCTGAAGAGCTGAGGTGAGGGACAGTGCTCAGGCCCAGAGTTCAAACCCCACAACCAAAAAAAAAAAAAAAAGAACAGCCAGCACAATGGAGAAAACAAAGGAGAACAAACTCAGGGCTGATACTATGTAACCTCAAGACTTCCTCATGAAACAAAACAGAACTCCCAGAAGTGAACCTTCAGCTATAGACAACTGGCTTTTGGTGAAAGAGCAAAGGGGATTAGATAGAGAAAGTCTTTTCCACAATGGTATTGGAACAATTGGATATCCACATGCAGAAAAATGAATCCAGACACAGAACAAACAACTCACACTGCAAGGTACACATAGCTCACACTTAAAGTCCTACCTACTTGGGAGGCTGAGATCCAGGAGACAGACATTTGAAGCCAGCCCAGGTTGAAAAGTCCCAAGACACTCCAGAAACACACACACACACACACAACAGAGCTAGAGTATGGCTCAAGTAGTAGAGCACCAACTAAGCAAGAGAGCTTAGCTGGAGCAGGAGGCCCACAGTTCAATCTCCAATACAACCAGAAAAAAGAAAGAAAAAAAAGGGAGCAATGATCAGAACAATGTACACTAAATTGTCAAAACTTGGAATCAACCATGATGCCATTCCATAGATACATAGGTAAATTAACTGGTACCAATGCTAGCTGGCAAAAAAACAAAAACAAAAACATTGCAATCCTTTTAAGAAGGGGATAAAGAAGAGGGGACAGAAGGGTGAGTTAGATCAAGGTGCATTGTATGTATTTAAGGAAATGTCACAATAATACTCCTGTGTATAACTTAAGCACACTAATTTTTTTTTAAAAAATCTTTTAGCCAGGCGCTGGTGGCTCACGCCTGTAATCCTAGCTACTCAGGAGGCTGAGATCTGAGGATCGCGGTTCAAAGCCAGCCCGGGCAGGAGAGACCTTGAGACTCCTATCTCCAATAAACCACCAGAAAACCGGAAGTGGCGCTGTAGCTCAAGTGGTAGAGCGCTCGCCTTGAGCTGAAGAGCTGAGGGACAGCGCTCAGGCCCAGAGTTCAAGCCCCACGACCGACAAAAAAAAAAAAAAATCTTTTAAAGCAGTTGGTTAGGTGGTGGTGACTCATGCCTATAATCCTAGCTACTCAGGAGACTGATATCTGAGGGTTATGGTTCAAAGCCAGCTCAGGAAGGAAAGTCCATGAGACTCTTATCTCCAACTAAACACACACACACACACACAAAGAAGTAGACCTGTGGCTCAGTTGGAAGAGCACTATCCTTGAGCAAAAAACTAAGGACACATCCAAACCCTGAGTTCAAGCCCTAGGACCAGCACAAAAAATAAATAATTCTTGGTATGAGGGGGATTATCTTTAAGTTTGAAGGTCATATTAGTATTTACCAGCTAGTGTTAATAAAGAATAATCTTAGAACCAATAAAATGTGTTTGCTGAGTGAGAAAAGAACTTGACCTCCATGGTAGTCCTCACTGGTCTGTTGTTCTGCCAACCCTCCCAGAAATCACAAAAATGGAAACTGTTTGGAATTTCCATGGACATGAATGGTGGAAATTAAAAATAAAGATACCAATTAAAGCATTTTCCCTACTCATGAAATCAAACTACACCTAAGACACTGCCAACAATATTCAGATGTCAGCCAACAAACGATCAAAATCACCAAATTTCTGCTAGTTTATTTTTTTCACCCACATTCTTGCCAACACATGTCTTTTCAGCTTTGCATCTGCTATCTTGGCTAGAGGGGATTTTTCCAGACTGGTGATAGAATCCAGTGTTTGAGCTGAAAGGCAGATTTGCAGCTTCTTCTTGTCATACTTGAAGTACAAAACTACCTGAGACTCACCTGCTCTATGTGGCAGGATCACTAATAGGAAAAACCTTGATTTTGTTTATTGTTGCTTTTCTTTTCTTCTTTCCTCCTCCTCCTCCTCCTCCTCCTCCTCTTCCTCCTCTTTTTTTTTTTTTTTTTTTGCCAGTCCTGGGGCTTAAACTCAGGGCTGGGCATTGTTCCTGAGCTTCTTTTTGTTCAAGGCTAGCACTCTACCACTTGAGCCACAGAGCCACTTCTGGCATTTTCTCTTTATGTGGCACTGAGGAATCGAACCCAGGGCTTCATGCATGCTAGGCAAGCACTCTACCACATTCCAGCCCTTTTCCACTTTTCCTTTTTTTCTGTTCTCTTCTTTCTTTCCTTCCTTCCTTCTTTCTTTCTTTCTTTCTTTTCTTCTTTCTTTTTTCTTCCTTCTTTCCCTCTTTCTTTCTTTCTTTTTCTTTCTCTCTGTTTCTTTCTTTCTTTTTTTGTGCCAACCCTGGGGCTTGAATTCAGGCCTGGTCATTGTCCCTCAGTTTTTGTGTTCAAGCCTAGTGTTCTACCACTTTCAGCCATAGCTCCATTTCCAGATTTTTGTAGTGAATTGTAGATAAGAGTTGACTTTCCTGTCCTGGCTGGCTTCAAACTGTGATCCTCAGATCTCAGTCTCTTGAGTAGCTATTAGGATTACAGGTGTGAGCCACTGATGCCCAACTTATTGCTTACTTTTCAATGTTACAATGTCTTTTTTTCAATCTGGGAGCTGTTGGGAAAAGCAGCAGGAAGATTGGGTAGAAAGAGCATCTGCCCACAGCCAGTATCTTAGAGCCCCTGAGTGAAAGCTACCTGTTAGAGAAGTCCTTTTTTTGTCACCCGGCCTGAGTCCTACTGGGTTCAGACATTGGTTAAAAGGACTCAGGGGAGTGTGACCATGCATGAACAGAACACAAGGTAAGATTCAAGAATGACATGTCTAACCTAGAACCACACAGTGACAGTAAACTAAGGATGGCTAAATGAATGTTTTAAGTATAAATATTCCATTAGGAATAGATAGATAATTGATCATTAAAGCTACATTTTGACTAGTAGGATCTAGAGGACAGGTATATAGCAATTCACTGTACAATCTTTCGGTCTGCCTATGTGTTTGACAATTTTTTTTGGAATAAAATGTTGAGGGGCTTAATAAAAAAAAAAATTGGTGGCCAGGCAGTACCTCATGCCTGTAATTCCAGCTACTTGAGAGGTAAAGAGGGAGAGGCAGAATGGGAGGATTAGGATTCAAGGCTAGCCCCAGAAAAAAAATAATAGTGACGCCTCCTTTTAATCAGAAGTTGAGTGTTATGACAAATGCCTATCATCCTAAATATGCAGGAAGCATAAATAAGAAAATGGAGACCTAGACTAGCTTGAGCAACATTTGAAGCCCTATTTGAAAAAAATAAAACAAAAAGGCCTGGGAACGTGGCTCAAGGAGTAGAGTGCTTGACAAGAAGCTTGACTGGAGTTCATTCTCTACAGTGCCCCTTTCCTTTCCCCAAAAAATTGGGAGCCACAATGGAATGCTAAAGCATTAAAGCAATCTGTAAGGCTGTTCCCCTGATCGGTCTCAGCTGCACAATTTTATATTTCCAACAAGGCATAAGTATTACAAGTTCTCTACTTCTTCCCCAATGCTTTCTATTTTCTAGGTGTTGTTTGCTTTTATAGTAGCATGCTAATAAGTATGCAGTTTGAGTGCTTTTTAAATTGTGGTTTGGAGGATGGTTTGATTTCTTTTTCTTTGTTTTTTGGAGACAGCATCTCTCCCTGTTTCCCGAGATGGCCTCAAAGGCATAATCTTCCTGCTTCAGCATCTTGAGAATTTGGGATTACAGGCCTGTACCACCGCACCCAGCATCTTTGTTATTTTTTTTTTATTGTGAAAATACTGTACAAAGGGGTTACAATTACATGGGCAAGGTAATGAGTACATTTCTTATCAAGCATTGTAGCCTCCTCCTTTGTTTCCCCTTCCCCTCCTTTCCCATCCTCCCCCCCTCCCGCCCCTTTTGTTATTTTTTAATTAAAACACTTCATGCCTTCACATCTCCTCATTTCAACCATTCCAATCGCCACACCCAGCAGGCTTCCACCAAACCCTACGACTTCTTCTGCTTTTCTAGAATGCAAAATAACATATGAGAATCCAACTGGAAAAATTAGGAGCGGCTGAAGCCCTTCCTCCCACATAACCCCTCTCCCCTACGTTCCTGTACTCTTACTTGCCAATTTATATTAGGAAGATTGACCATAAACTTTACTTCTCTGGTGTTTTTTATGAACATGATGTGGATTTTAATAATTTAACCACAAAACACTTTTGAAACGTGGAGAACAGTTTCAAAAAAAAAACTCCAGTGGGCCTTCAGTATTTCTGGCATGATCACAGAGTAACCAGAATATTGTTTTTGGCTCCTGCAGGGATCCATACTTAAAGTGCATCCCATTTTTATTGTTTGACTGTTGAGTTGTGCACCTCTAGTTGATTAGATAAGGAGTTGTAAGCCAGGCGGTGCCAGGGTGGAGGAGGAAGATGATAACGTTAGAGGCTTTCTCTTTCAGTCCCCGCCCTCTAAAGCCTCCTTCATTCCTTCTCAGAGAACCATTTAGCAACCCTGTCCTTGGCACGCATTGACTCTAACTTGAAAGTTTTCTGTTTTGAATAAAAAGTCTTTGATTTTTTTTCCTTTTCTTTTTTCTTTTTAAAATCACTGTAGTCAAGTGTGTTGGGCCAAATTTTGCCCTTTGTTACTACTTCTATGGCATTTGTACTGTACACATAAGCAGACTCTGAGGTTGAGTCTGTGATGAACTTTTAGTAACAACAAACTGACATCTGTGTGTTGTTTTGTATTGCAGAAAGTGCTTGCACACACAGCTGATCATTTGACCCATACAAACCCAAAAATGTTTGTGCAAGAGATAAAGCAGAAAGACACAATCCTGTTTTACAGGCCAAGTAACTGAGACCCACAGAGATTAAATGCTGGTCCAAGGCCACACAGACATAGCTGGAACTCAAGCCCAGATCTTCTGATTCTTAAGTCTGTGCCAAGGAGGATTTTGTTTTGTTTGGGTGATTATCGAATTATGGATACACATAGAAAGATAGGCTAGTGAATTATTCCCACACATGTATGGTGCATATAAAAGATTGGAAAGTAAAGAAGAAAATATAATTAAGTAAAAAAAAAAAAAAAAGTATGTAGAATGCAGGAAAGAGTTGCAGAAACTGTCAGTCAGGAATGTGAAAGATTGTAAACTTCTAGTGGGTGTGGCCTAAGTTTATTCTTCTAGGTCTCTGAGCTAAGCCCAAATGTGCCATCTCACATTGAGTGAGTGCTGAATGAAGGCATGAATGCATATATACAGTTACCTAGAGGAAGCTCGATCTAGGGTTTGAAAGTTCTCCCAGGATTTAAAGCCCCAACGGGTTAACTGGAGCCTTTGCAAAAGAGAGGAAAGTGATAAAGAGATGGGCTTGTACCAGGCACAGCAGAGCTGACCTGGAATAGAGAATCACTACACAGTGATGTGTGTGTGTGTGTGTGTGTGAGAGAGAGAGAGAGGGGGGGGGAGGGAGAGAGAGGGAGGGAGGGAGGGAGGGATAGAGGGAGGGAGGGAGAGAGTTCAGATTTGCAGTGACTCTCATTCTATCCCTCTGAGATTCAAATGATTGCTAATAGTCAATATATACTAATATACTATATACTGTACAAATATACTAATACATACAAGGCCTGAACTGAGAATTTCCAGTTTTTCTAATCTGTTGCATCATTTTGAAGCATTTAATGATACTAACAACATTTAATGATACAACAATTCTTGTTGACATCTGAGATAGTTCCTGACTCATAGCAGGTATTCAGGAAATATTAGAAAAAGAAAGTTCAGGAAAAGCAGACAAGAACCACCCAGCCATGCAGGGGGCATGGTACCCCTACAGGAGAGTAATTTATCAGCAATAGAAATTTCTTTCTCACAGGTCCCAGAACTTGAGTCCTTTGATGTCAGTGCTAACCTCACTTGGGAGGAAAGAATCTTCATTAATTAATCACCTCCCCAAAACCACACCCTGTAATACTAGCTCACTAGGGACTAAGTTTCAACAGGGACTTCAGAGAAGATACATATTCGAGCTATATTCTAACTCGTCACCTTCTAACTCCTGCTGCTAGAATAAGAGGGAATTTTCTTAGGTCTTCTTCATCTTGGAAATTTTGAAGGGGTTCACAGGGGAAAAAAAAAAAAAACTACAAATGTGTAGATTCTTCTGAAGAGCAGGACCCAGGAGATTTTCTAGAAATTTACCAAAATTACCATTTAAGAGCTGGGCACCAGTGGTGGCTCATGCCTTTAATCTTAACTATTCAGGAAGATGAGATCAGAGGACTGAGGTTCCAAGCCAGCCCAGGGAGGAAAGTCCTTGACACACATCTACCTTCAGTTAACCACCCCCAAAGCCAGAAGTGATCCTGTGGTTCAAATGGTAGAGCACCAGCCTTGAGCTAAAAAGCCAAGAGACATTGCCCTAGCCCTGAGTTCAAGCCCCAGTACTGGCATGCACACACACACACACACACACACACACACACACACACACACACACTCGTTCATGGTTCCAGTAGCTATCTAGTAGTTTTTTAATTCACCCATCTTTCCAGATTCCAGGTCATGACTTTTTTTGTGATTTCATTTTCATTGGTCTAACAAAAGTAATTGGTTTTCAATTTGTTTGCCCCGCCCCCCCCCCCCTCCTTCACTTGTAAGGACAGGAGTAATAATTCCCAGCCATTTTTTTTTTTTACATATCAGAGCTGAAGTAGACCTGTCCTACATTTATAAAGACCTCTATCCATCTAGTCTCTGTTCCCTTTAGTAGGCTACTAAGAAACTAATACGACAAGTTACCAAAGAGAGTTGAAGGTATCAGAATTCAAATAGAATCATCCTTAGTTCGCAGTTCTTCATGCTATAAACTGTGCTTACCAGTTACAGTCTTCTTGTACCTCACCTGGGTTATGATAGAAGAAAATATTACTAAAGAAAGAAACTTGGAACAAGCATCTGTTCTCTGTCAAAGGCTTCATTTAAACATAAACAACCAAGTTGTATAAATCAAGAGCTTCAAAACCTACAGAGGAGAGATGCAGTTGCCTTGTTGAAAGAAAGCCATTCACAGAATATATATGAATACAGGAGGAGCCAATTGGTGAGATCTCAAGGTCTGACTAAATTACTGCACTCAGCCAGGAAAAGTTGCCACTGAGTCCACAGACAGGTAGCACAGGAGGGAAGAGGTTTACCTTTGGTTCTTCACACTTCTATGTCATTCCACCCCATCTCAACATCTTTTCTTCTGTCTCCCCAAAATCTAGCTTTCAACTAGTGACTGGCTACAAATCTTGACACCCAAGTTGATATCATCAACATTTTTTTTCTTGTTGTCATGAGGCTTGAACTCAGGGCCTAGTGCTCTTCCTGAGCTCTTTTTGCTCAAGGCTAACACTCTACCACTTTGAGTCACAGCTCCACTTCTGGTTTTTAGGGGGTTAATTGAAGATAAGAGTCTCACAGATTTTCCTGTCCTGGCTGGCTTTGAACCATGATCCTCAGTAGCTAGGATTACAGGCATGTACCACCAGTGCCCAGCTTCATCAACATTTTTTTTAGGCCATGCAAAGGCATGATGTCTTGAGGAAGCATTATATTTTGACAAAGGGTACCTTGAATGGAGAATTCTCTAAGACAAAAATAGGAGGAGAGTACAAGATGTCACCAACTTTGAAATGTTTATGTCCTTTTATTTAATTTTGCAATTTCATTTTGTGTTTCTGTGCTTTAGGAATGTTAACTAAGCTGCCTGTCTCCCCAATCTAAGAGGATAACATTGAAGCTACTAGAAGCTCTTTATGGGATTCCTAGAGAGGGATCTGCCATGACTCAATCCTGATTTGGGAGCTCCTAAATCTTGGGGAGGAGCACTAGTTAGACTTCTAAAATCTTTACTGCTATCACCATCATTGCCTCTAGATACAAAGTCAGGCTGGGCACATTCCACAGGCCAGCCCACTGACAGCCCCTCGTCAAAGCAGTAGGCTCAGGTAGCTGTGTTCTCAACTTACCTCTTGTGGACCTGGCTGATGGGCCCAGAAAGGACCTTGGATTCCAAATAGACATGAGCTCCACACGGTGGATAGTCTTTCCTAATATAGACTGCATATGACCAAGTAGCATTTCTTTATAAGCAATTTAAATGGAAAAGTTACAGAAAAGTAGTTAGAAGCTGAAAGGAAGGAAGGCAAAAGGAGGTAGGATTGTACTCATGTTGACCAAAGAAAGAACGGAAATTATGAAGAAGCAGAAGGACTCCCAGAAGGGATAGAGGCTCTACAAGGAGAGAGGCTAACAACACAAGGAGCATCGAACATCTGGAACAGCCCCTAGTTAGTGCCTAGATAGATTAAATAAATCTCATTTCTCAAGATTATTTTACTGGGGCTTTCAGCATCCAAAGTATCCAAGCCTGAAAAATCCTCCCCATTCTACATCTGGTGCTGGGTTGTGTACTTTGTCAACCCAATTTCCTAATCTATTTCAGAAAAATGTAACTTATTCTCAATAGAAAACACTTCAGATGCTGGGTGCCGGTGGCTCGCTCCTGTGATCCTAGTTACCCAGGAGGCTGAGCTCTGAGGATCACGGTTCAAAGCCATCCTGGGCAAGAAAGTCCATGAGACTCTTATCTCCAATAAACCACTAGAAAACTGGAAGTGGCACTGTGGCTCAAGTGTTAGAGTGCTCGCCTTGAGCCGAAGAGCTCAGGAACAGCACCCAAGCCCAGAGTTCAAGCCCCACAACCGACAAAAAAAAAAAAAAGAAAGAAAGAAAGAAAGAAAACACTTGAGATATATTAATTTACAACAGGAACAGGTAGCATGTTTAGAAGCCTGATCTGGAAATTTCCTGAGTTTATCATCAACTAACCAGCAAAAAGCCAGAAGTAGAGCGGTGGCTCAAGCTTTAGAGTACTAGCATCGAGCAAAAATGCTCAAGGACAGTTCCTAGTCCCTGAGTTCAAGCCCCAAACTCGGGGGGGGGGGGACAGGGGGAGGGGGGGAGGAAATATACCATTACAAACACAGTGAACTTTATTTGTATCCAGGATTATGCACATTAAATGTGCCTGCTTTGCCAAAAAAAAAAAAGAAAGAAAGAAAGAAAAAGAAAGGTATAAGTAATTAAATTACTTTGAGAGGAAAGTTGTAAATTTGTTGACGTACATTTTTAGGTGATAAACTCATCTGAGAAAGTGGTTGTCAAAATGATAGGAGTTAAGAAAGTATCTTAATTATAGGAATCAACTCTCATTTCCATCATTTAAAGTGGATTGCTAATTACGCTCTGACTGTGAGAAATCTCTCTTGTCATAATCAAGTCCCCCAATTGTGGAAACAAACACGTTATTTTAAGTATATTACTACGTACAGGTGGTCCTTTATAATAGTTTTCCAAGTCCCCCATTTGTGTACATGAAAAAATGTGATCGTGTATTTTATAATCCCACCTACACAGCTGGGAATAACCTGGAAGAGCATCAGCTTATCAGCTGCTGATAGGAGGGGACTGACGCAGGAAGAATGCAGTCTCTCCCTTAAGGAGACCAGTCCCATCATTATTACCAAACCCTGCCTCTCCTGACAGTTGTCTAGAGCCCTGTCACAGCTCAACAGAGAAAGAGACCCTGTCCCGTTAGCAACATCTGCCTTTGATATCAGCCTGATCTTATTTATTTATTTATTTATTTTTGTCGATCATGGGGCCTGAACTCTGGGCCTGGGCGCTGTCCCTCAGCTCTTCAGCTCAAGGCTAGCACTCTACCACTTGAGCCACAGCACCACTTCCGGCTTTTTCTGCGTATGTGGTGCTGAGGAATCGAACCCAGGGCCTCCTACCACTGAGCCACCTTCCCAGCCCCAGCCTGATCTATCATAATCTCTTTACAAGTTAAAAATGGGAGACCCAGTGGGTTGAAAGGCTCATGAAAAGTCACATACTTCATCATGGGGTAGAGCAAGGCTTATAAATTCAGCAGGAAGTTGTTCTTGAATAAAATATGTCCCCTTCACCTCCAGCATTCATTTCTTCTAAAGCTTCATTGATTTCCCAAATATCTCTCAAATACACCTCTTCCACCCCAATCCCATGAATCCTGCTATGCGTTGAGGGTCCATTCATTTTTCTAACTGTTTATCTTCTTTGATCCTGGCTATGACAAATCAATTCCCAGCCACAGATAGACAGTGTCACCTTCATACCTAAACCCTTCAGAATCATCCCTAGTGATGCTGTGCCCCTTGGCTCGTTTCCTGCCGCTCCCTCCTGTCTGGCAAAATCCTACTCATCCTCTTCACCATTTAAACCATCATTCCATATGTGAAGCTTTCCCTAGTCTTTAGGAATCATCCATAAGAACAGGAATTGGTCTGCCTAAGGGAGAGCCTGCATCCTCTCCCACGTCCCTCAGCTGTGACTGTGTGAGATACTAAGGTGAAACCTCTTTAATCAGAGAGCGTGCACTTCAACAAAAACACTTCCTGTCTGTGGTAAAGGTGCTAGAGGAGGGGCAAGCACGGAGGGATGAAGCATGTGCCTTTGCTCAATGCTAAATTCTGTAGTAATCAGCCAAAGAACTTAATTTTCTGATGAAAGGACAAAATGGCATTACCCTTGCAGAAGGCAAAAGAATAAGATAGCTTATACCCTTTTGTTCTCCTAGATTTCACTCCGGCTTACCCCTGGCATCGAGGGGCAAAAGGCACTAGATAGACATACCAGGGCACTTACTTCCTGAGGGTGATGCTTACTCAGCTTTCCTCCATGTTATCCCTGAGGCTGTATGCAGTGAGTATTTCAGCAGCAGCAGATCCATTCGAAAGAAATACAGAACATGTCACCATAAAGAGTCAACAGAGCCAGACGCTGGTGGCTCATGCCTGAAATCCTAGCTACTCAGGAGGCTGAGATCTGAAGGTCATCATGGTTTAAAGCCAGCCTAGGCAGGAAAGTCCATGAGACTCTTATCTCCAATTAACCACCAGAAAAAAAAAAAAACAGAAGTTGAGCTGTGGCTCAAAGTGATAGAGCACTAGCCTTGAGCAAAAAGAGTTCAAAGACAGTCACAGACCCTGAGTTCAAGCCCCACAAGCAACTGACCAAGAAAAAAAAAAATACACACACACACACACACACACACATACACACACACACACACACACACACACAAACACACACGGACATAACAGATGAAACCCTCCTAATAACTAATTGATGCTAATAAAAAATCAATGAAGCCTGATGTAGGTGGCTCACTCTTATAATCCTAGCTACTCAGGAGGCTGAGATATGAGGATCACAGTTCAAAGCCAGTTGGGGCAGGAAGGCCATGAAACTCTTATCTCCAGTAAAACACCAAGAAACCATAAGTGGTGCTGTGACTCAAGTGGTAGAGTGCTAACCTTGAGCTGAAGAGCTGAGGGACAGCACCCAGGCCCAAAGTTCAGGCCCCATGACTGGAAAAAAAAAAAATCAATGAAGTATTGTATATGTACACTTCTGTTTGAATATCATATAGATAAAGAAATCAGTACATTTTATTTTATTTTTTTTTGGGTCTGGTTGTGGGGCCTGAACTCTGGGCCTGGACTCTGTCCCTCAGCTCTTCAGCTCAAGGCTAGTGCTCTACCACTTGAGCCACAGCACCACTTCCGGCTTTTTTCTTTTTGCATATGTGGTGCTGAGGAATCAAACCCAGGGCCTCAGGCATGCGAGGCAAGCGCTCTACCACTGAGCCACCTTCCCAGCCCGAAATCTGGACATTTTAAAGACCATGAAAATCTCTGCCCTATCTTTACTTAACACTAACCAACCTGCACTTTGACTTTTATTATCATAGATGTGTTTTCTCTGTAATTTGTGTTAAGTAAAATCACACAGAGTAAGTTTATTAATAGTGTTTGGCTTGCTTCATTTATCTAATGTTTCTGAAAAATCTTTCATTTTGGTGCTTATATCAATGGTCTGATTCTTTTCACTACCAAGTAGTATTTCATGATCATATTATACCAAAGTTTGTTTATCTATTCTCTTACTGATGACATTTGGTTGTTGTAGTTTGGGGCTATTTTGAATACAGGTGTTTTTTCAGTTTACATCCTGAAAAAACTCATCGCAAGTTGAAAATAGTAAAAAAAAAAAAAAAAAAGGCATTGAATACACCATCTCTACAGAGCACTGTAGCACCCCTGTATAGCATCAGCAATACAGTACACTGTAGAGTAACTGTTGTCCCTCAGGATAGTATGGCCAAGTAGGAGCTACAACCTTCTGCTCCTACCCAGCATAAAAAGAGGATGACACTACACATTGCTAGCATGGTAAAAGAGTAAACCAAAACTCAAAGTCCGATTTCTACTGACTGCATATTGCTTTTGTGCTATCAGAAACTCAAAATGTTTTTTAAGTTGAATTTACCTTGGATAGAAATCTTTCGTCAAATACAATCATGCATCATTGAACCCAGGAATATGTCCCAAGACACGCATCATCACTCAAGCTTATCACTGTGCAAACATCACAGAGCACTTACATAAAGGAGCCTAGGAAGTGTATAAAGTTCAACCACTTGATGTGTCCTCTGGGTACAATTAAGAGATGGGTAAATACAGGAAGCAGGAGACGAGTGCACAAAAACGTGCATTTCTCCCCTTTATGTTGTTGTTTCTGAGACGCTGAAAATAACAACAAAGATGACAGGAAATACATGATCCAGGAGCATCCCCGTTACCACTGTTAAGTGTTACACACTGGATATAATTGTGCATGCTAAAATTTACAGGCCTGGCAGCACTGTCGTGTTTGTATCATCACCAGCTCAGCAACAGTGTTGCATTCTGATGTCATGATACTGGGTGATGTCACTGGATGAAGGGAAGTTTCAGTTCCATTATAGCCTTCTGGGCTCACACTGTGAGTGTGTGTAAGAGGTACACCAGGGACCAAAATGTCATTATAAAATGCATGAAGCTATATATTACAAATCCAAGTAGATATCTGTGTGTGTGTGTGTGTGTGTGTGTGCATGCATGCCAGTCCTGAGACTTGAGCTCAGGGCCAAAATGCAATCCCTGAGCTTTTTTGCTCAAGGCTAGTGTTCTTCTGTCCTTTAAGTCAAAGCTCACTTTGGGCTTTTCTCTGATTAATTAAAAGATAAGAGTCTCGTAGACTTCTTACCCAGGCTGGCTTCGAACTGCAAACCTCAGTTCTCAGCTTCCTGAGTAGCTAGGATTACAGATGTGAGCCACTGGCACCCAGTTCTTTTCATTGCCTTGATGGTATGTTTTGATGGGCAAAGGATTTTTATGAAGTCAAATTTTCAAGCTGTCCCAATGGCTCACAACTGCATCCTTCTGGAAGAGTGGCAATGTTCCAAGGAAGCTGTCAGGCTTAAGGTTCCAGCTCCCAGTGGTCAGTGCTGTAGTGAAAGGAGCCAGAGCCCGGCCAAAGGAGGCCTTTGCCTCTGAGTCAACCCAGCTCCGGAGATCCCCATGAGACCGGCTACCGCTTCCGTTGCTATGGCAGTGGCTCGTCTTTCTGTATTTCCTTACACATGCTGCTCTCAAGGTGCTTCCTAATGAATAAACCTCCTGCAAGCAATTTTCTGAGTCTTAGAATTGGTTTCTGCAGAATCCACCCCAAACAGTGACCATGTCAGAATGCATTACTAACAAATCATATTACTTGCTTTTTAGGTGCTGAGCTTGGGTAAATCGTAAGGGTTCTTCTCAAAACAGCCCTGTAACCACAAAGCTTCAGTTACATTAAGTATAAATTTTTTTTAAAGCCAGGCACTGGTGGCTAATACCTGTAATCCTAGCTACTCTGGAGGCTGAGATCTGAGGATCGAGGTTCAAAACCAGCCTGGGCAGTAAAGCCTGTGAGACTCTTACCTCTAATTAACTACCAGAAACCAGAAGTGTGGCTCAAAGTGGTAGAGTGCTAACTTTGGGCAAAAGAGCTCAGGGACAGTGTCCAGGCTCTGTATTCAAGCCCCACAACCAACCAACAACACACACACACACACACACACACACACACACACACACACACACACTAACCTGGAATGATAAGCAAGTTACGCTCCATTTTCATCCCTTCTCTAAGCCTACATTTTTATCATTAGTCCTTAAGATCTGCTGGCAAGAAAATGCAAGGAGAGACATAGCAAAAGAAAAAGACATCAAGGAAATAAAACAGTGATTGAACTCCAGGGATTGAGCAAAACCAAACTATTTATTCCTAAGCTAATTGTCTAAAGGTATCTGTAGGTAGGAGGCCGACTTGGGCTGTTATTTATGTAGAAGAACCCAATGGAGAGGGGTCAACACAAGGAGAGAACCTGCCACTTACTCTCACTTGACTGTAACATCAAATTTCTACCCCTTACGGCATAGTCTCAAAGCATCCTTGGTCAAGACTGTTCATGGTGATCTGTGGCCTATTTTCATGAAAAGCTGCCTATCCTGGGGTAAGGCACACATGGGGCATTAGTTCTCTCTGTGTGTGTACACCCCCCCCCCCCCACACACACCAGTCCTGGGGCTTGAACTCACGGCCTGAGCACTATCCCTGAGCTTGTTTGCTCAAGGCTAGCACTCTACCACTTGAGTCAAACCTCCACTTCTGGCTCTTGGGGGTTAATTGGAGATAAGAGTCACACATACTTTCCTGCTCAGGCTGACTTCATATGGTGATCCTTAGATCTCAGCCTCCTAAGTAGCTAGGATTACAGGTGTGAGTCACCAGTGTTTGACAGCAACAGCTATTTCGTTGTCGTCATAGTCACCGTCTTCTTCCTCTCCCCCTCCTCCTCCTCTTCCTCCTCATTCTCTTTCTCCTCCTCTTCTTTCTCCTCCTCCTTCTCTACAAAGAAATGCACTCAAGATGTCTAGGACACATTCTTGGTCCATCATCTTGTCCATGTACACAAAAACCAGGCCAAATGTGGATAGATTTGCTCTTGGTGGCAGCAGCATTTTCTATAAAAGTTGGCCTGTGCTTGATCTCTGGGGCCTAAGCAGAAATAGAGAAAATGTAACAGAGCAGAAAGAGACAAAAAGGGAAAATAGAGGCAAGATGGAAACACAATTCCAGCCCAGGCTAATAGAGCAGCAGCTTTCTCTCAATGCCCACATGCCAGGTTGGACTGTTGCCTGCCTAACCAATAGGAACCCAGGTACCTACCTATGACTTTAGGAGAAGCCAAATCTGTCTTTCCTTCTATTCTCACATTACCTTCTCATACTAGATGTGCAGATTCCTCCCCACTGGAAGTAAGCAATCAGTTCTGCCACTGACACTGGTTCGGAGTCCTCTTCTTAACTTTAATTCTCACACCATCAACCTTGCAAGAATGTCAGACCTCACAGGTGGAGGGCTCAATCACCAACACTGCCCTCTACCCACTGAAGAAGCCCATCTCAAACTGCAGGTTGTTTTCCCTGTGTTTCTGGCCCACTTGCTATAAATCAGGGTTCCGTCTTCAAGTTTGATTCATTTGCTAAGCAGCTCACAGATCCCAGGGATGTATATTTACCTGTTTATTGTACAGGATACCAGTTTGTTGTAAAGGTTACCTGTTGGTTGTAAAGGATATTGTGAAGGATGAAAGGGACAGTAGTTGGTAGAAGTGACCAGCACCTCCATGCCTTCACTGGACCACCATGCTCCAGAGTTCAGATACTTGAAAGTTTTCTGACCTTTCTCTGGTGGTTTGTGTATGGAGACGTCATTGTATTGACGTGATTGCTGGAAGATGAGGAGGGAAACCCAGCAAAGGCTGTGTGCTCATACCTTCTCCAAGTAGCATTCCTTCCCCCTGAGCAAGGGGCAGGGCCTCTTTGGAAGGCCATTTAGAGTTTCTGTGACCTGCCTCCAGGAAATATTTATAAGCCAGAAACTGAGGATGAAAACCAAAACACATGTTTCATAATATCATGCTGCTTCAATATAGATGACCTTGGACAAATCCTTCATCAATGTTTTCTCAGACCCTTCATTCTATTGGATCATTGCTTGTGAAGCTATAAATGGAAATGAGGTTGTCAGAATGTTTCAGTTGTGCCAGAGACAGAACAGAAAGTAATGTTTCACACTAGAAAGAATTTTTTTTTTGAGACAGGGTCTTGCTATGTTGTCAGCGTTGATTTTGAAATGGTAATCCTGCTGCCTTAGCCTTCTAAATGTTAAGGATTAAAGGTGTATGGCACCATGCCCAGCTTAGATGTTTCTTGAAAAAGGTGGGTGCAATCTTTTCTATAGAAAATTATTCCATAGACCTAGGAACATTTACGTTGAATGAAGTAAGTCAAGCTCAGAGAGACAAATGACATCTTTTTTCTCTCATAGGTGGAAGTTAGATCTAAAATATGAACATATATGATAAAATATATAGGGTTATACTTATATATACCCAAATTGACTAAAGGATGGTATACTTAGGGGAAGAGTCCAATGGTGTAATGCCTCTAATGAACTGTTTAGCAAAATAAATACCAGAAATCTGTTCTGCGTGGGGGCAAGAAGTAGGAGAAACACATGAATGGAGCAAGGAAAGGATGAGCAATGCAGTGATTATATTCAATGTACCACACTGAACTTGAAGGTAGGGATGGGAATGGGAAAGATGGGGGAGAATAATGGAAAAGATGACATTGATCAAGATGTACCTATAACCCGACTTCTGGAATTGAAACCCCTTTGTTCAACAAAGAAGAAAGGAAGGAAGGAAAGAAGGAAGAAAGGAAGGAAGGAAGGAGGGAGGGAGGGAAGAAGGGAGGGAGGGAAGGAGGAAGGAAGGAAGGAAGGAAGGAAGGAAGGAAGCCCAGAAAAACTATTTCTATAAACTAGCATCTGTAAGTGAAAGCTGGCTGTTGTGAAAGCCTGAAGCTGAAAAGCAACCCACACATATTCACATACTTATACACACTCACACTCATCAAATACTAAAACACACACTCACTAAAAGGAAGAAGAGGAGAAGGAGTGAGGAAATGGGAGAGAAAGAGGAGAAGGAAGGAGGAGGAAGAGTATACACTGAGGCAAATCATTGTGAACTTTCAGAAGATTATAGATAAAGAGTAGATGTAGTTAGCTTTGGGTAACCATCTCTGAAGATACTCTTTTCTGAGAATTGAGATGAATAAGTTCAAGTCTTCTGCAAGCTTCTTTTATTTAAAGCCAGAATTATTTTCCATCCTTTTGCCCTTTGAATTCTATTCACCATAGAATAAACCAAATCCTTTGGAGGTGGGGGTAGGGTAGAGAGAGTGGGTGTGTGATGAGAGAGAGAAAAAAAAAATCCAGATTCAGGAAATCCATTAACAGAACAGAATTCTCAAAGAAAGGTCTAGAGGCTTGACTAATATAGATGGTAAGCCTCATCTCAGTCATGCTTTTAAGTTCATAACTCAATTGGAATATAAAGGTGTCTTTCTTTCGAAAGGCTATTTTTCAAACCCTCTAAATGAAAAAGCTGGGACTATTGGCAGCCATTCTTCCTCCCTCCCCAAGCAAATAGCCTTCCCCTGCCTGGAACAGATGGGTCTCTGTGTGATAAATAGTGCAGTGTTCAGAGACAGCGGAAGCCACTGACATTTTGTTTTCTAAGCTGGGACTGTCCCTGCACACGCACTGTCTTTGACTGGTGCAGCATTTTCAGACCCACATAATGGAACGGCCAGAGTTAGTTCCAGAATCCTCAAATTCTTTTCCACAAGCATGTGCAGACTGAGTGTCTTTAGGAAGCATTCTAGAGGAGGTCAGGATAGATGAGCAGGGCCCTTTTTGCCTGGCTCTGAAATCATGTCCATTATATTAATAGCTCACTAAGCAGGCTCCGGCTGCGGCGGTCCTATGAGTCCCCAGAGGACTCCGCTGGTTTTCCACGTACAGAGGTGGCAGCTGTAATGAAGAGCCCGCATGAAGAGCATGTGCTCTGGCTAGGAATTCCAGAACTATACTGAAATGGAGTGGAGAGAGTGGACATCCTTGCTTTCCTCCTGATTTTAGGGGAAAGATTTTCATTTTTCCCTACTCAGTAGGATGTTGGCTGTTTTCGTTGGTCTGTCATATAGAGCCTTTATTACTTTAAGAAATGTTCCTTCTATTCCTAGCTTCTCCAAAACTTTTCATGTGAATGGATGTTGCATTTTGTTGAAGACTTTTCTGATCCTGTGGATCTTGTCTTTGGCTCTGTTGATGTGATATGTTAAACCAGCTGTGTATCTGCCCCTCTTTCTTTTGAGACAGGCTTTTGCTGTGTGTCTTAGGCCTACCTCAGCTTCTGGAGTGTCAGGATTGCAGGAGTGCTCCACCACACTCAAGTCTTCTTCTTAAGTCTTGCAAATTTGAACCGCTGATAGGCGCTTTTTCTTATGCTCTTCTTCGTGTTTAAGAACAGCACAGATAACTTTATTTTTTTAAAACTGTGACTGCTGGGCACCAGTGGCTCATGCCCATAATCCTTGCTACTTAGGAGGCTGAGATCTGAGGATCTCAGTTCAAACCCAGCCCAGGAAGGAAAGTCTGTGAGACTTTATCTCCAATTAAACACCTGAAAATTGGAAGTGGCACTGTGGCTCAAGGGGTACAGTACTAGCCTTGAACTGAAGAGCTCAGGGAGAGCGCCCAGGCCCTGAGTGCAAGCCCTACCACCGACCAAAAAACAAAAAAAAACAAAAAATGGTAAAATAAACCTGACTTACACTCTCTTTACAAGTTCTAGCCCATATTGTATTTTTTGGAGGATTATTGCGCTACCTATCAAAAATCATTCAAATATTTTATTCTTTCCCTGAGACTATTTCTGAGAACCACAAAGTAAATTACTTAAAAGAGCCGGGCGCTGGTGGCTCACGCCTGTAATCCTAGCTACTCAGGAGGCTGACATCTGAGGATCGCGGTTCAAAGCCAGCCCGGGCAGGAGAGACTGTGAGACTCCTATCTCCAATAAACCACCAGAAAACCGGAAGTGGCACTGTAGCTCAAGTGGTAGAGCGCTCGCCTTGAGCTGAAGAGCTGAGGGACAACGCCCAGGCCCAGAGTTCAAGCCCCATGACTGACCAAAAAAAAAAAAAAAAAATTACTTAAAAGATATAGAACAGTGGAGGCTAGATGCTAGGAAGGGAGATGGAGAAGGATTAAAACCAAGTTAGACAATGGTTGCCAAAATACACCTATGTGGGAGGAGTGAGTTTTAATGTGCACAGTAGGCTACGGTACTATATTTCACAACCATTTATTCCGTATTTTATAAGTTACTACAAAGGAAGACTGTAAACCTTCCCATTACAAAGAAAGGGAAGGATAATTAATCTGATTCGATCCCCTATTAGTCACTGTGTGTCACTGTAACAAAGTACCTAAGATAATCAGCTCTTAGGGAGAAAAGCCTTATTCTGACCTACTGTTTTCAGGGCTTTCGGTACCACTGGTGTTGGCCCATTGCTCTGGGCTGGCAAAAGCATTATGTCAGAAGCACATGGGAGAGGGAATGTGTTCACCTGGTGGCAGCCAGAAAACACAGAGAGCAACAGAGGAACTGAAGTCTCACTAACCCCTTCAAGGAAATACCCTCCCCAATGATCTACTTCCTTCCACTAAGTTCCATCTTCTAAAGATCCCACCACCTCCTAATAATACCTTCAGCTGGGAACCATGCCTTCAATATATAGGCCTTTAATGAACCTTTGGGGGACATTTACAATCCAAACTATAATAGATAATCACTATATCCTTTTCTCTCTCTCACTCCATACATATATCTATATATAGTGTATGTATGTATATATGTATGTATTTATACATATACATATATATAAATATATATATATATATCCCCAAATGAAGTAGACATTTTGATCATGAGAAATAAGATGTCTCAAACTGAAAAAATTCACTTCCAAATACTGAATCTGAACCAATTAAGTAAACCATCCCCAAATTCTTTTTCACATAAACACCTCATGAGCAACCAAAGGGCATGACTGATCTAGCCCGAGACACTCACTGGGACAAGTCATGTTATTAGAGTCATGTCAGAGACATTCCATGAAGGCTGTGAGTCTGCATGCCACTACATGAAAGGATCCACTCTTCTGGAAGTCAGAAGCTCTCTCAGGAGGCCACTCAGGCTTGAGCACACTCGTGACCATCCTGAGCCTCTGAGATTAGAAATTGCACTTTAACTCTCTGGTATTGCTTAGTTTTTCCAGAATTGTCCAAATTTCTAGAGAAGGACAGAGAGGCATTTGCAATTAAATGGTAGCATTGGGCAAAGGTGGGCAGGTGAGTGTTTAAGTACATTCAAGGGTGTGTCTATTCATCATCCATCAACATGATGATGAATCCCACTTCACCTATAGACAAAAGCCTGGGATCTCTGCCTCAGGGGACAGTTCTGTTTTCTGGTACACTCCCTGTGAGGCACAGGGTGAAATTAATTTTTTATATGTTCGTCAGACATTCATTTGTCCTTACGATAAATATCCCATTCATTCTTGCTACGTAAGCACTAACATCTTCAAGTCCTAACGTACTGCCCTACCAACTTAATGGTCTCTATAGCTTCTCTGCAGTAAGAGGCAGGATGCTGTAGTCAATGGAGACAAAGAGTTAGTCCTAACACAGAGCAAAAGCCAAGAATCCAATATGCAACTACTGTGATGCGACTACTGTGACAACAAATGCATTGAATGGGTACAAGAATGCAAAGTGGGACACAGTGAAAGCAAAGGAGGATACTCTTAGGAGAGGAACACAGAGGTGTACTGCATATGTGCATCTGGTCATACAAAGTAATATTTATCAAAATGAACTCCAGGAAATGGAAACAAGAGGTTTTTTTTTTAAAAAAAATTTTTTTGCCGTTTTTGTTTTCTTTCTTTTTGTCCTGTTTGTTTATATGTCTTTGGGAATATAAGGGGGGGGCACAGAAATTGAGGGACAAAGGGTGAACAAATACAGCAATGGTACTCACTATGTTGAAAATGAACTTTACAATTGTGGGTGGGGATGGGAGGGAAAAGCTGGGAGAGAGTGAGGGAAGGGGTGACATTGTCCAAAAAAGAAATGTACTCTTAACCTAACTTGTATAACTGTAACTCCTCTGTAATCACCTTTATATCAACAAGAAAGACATTTTTAATGAGATTGCATGAAAGGATGGCAAATATGAAGTAGGTTGCCTTGGTTGAAGAACTCTTTTTTTTATTTTTGTCAGTTGTGGAGCTTGAACTCAGGGCTTGGGCGCTGTCCCTGAGCCTCTTTGTGCTCTACCACTTGAGCCACAGTGCTACTTCCAGTTTTTAAGTGTTAATTGGAGATAAGAGTCTCATGAACTTTTCTGCCTGGGCTGGCTTTGAATTACAATCCTCAGGTCTCAGCTTCCTAAGTAGCTAGGATTACAGGTGTGAGCCACTGGCACCTGGCTAGGAACTCTTGATTCTGAGAGGCAACACTGCTCTAGACGGAGTTATGACTGCTGCCCATGACTTAACCAACTCTGGGAGGACTGAAATCCACAGGGCTAGAATATAATGGTGCATATAAAACTAGGTAAGAATAGTTGAAAGAACAGAAAAATGCACTGTATAATGTGTTTATTTTTTGTGCTCAATAAAATAAAGTTTTCTCAAGAAAATAAAGCTTTTTGGAAGGTGTATGTATATGTATATATATGTATATATATGAATGAAAAATGCAGGTTAGTCCAGATCTCCTAAGAATCTCATGTCAATTTGGGATTAACTGTGCCAGAATCATACTGGGGGTAAAATTCCTATGCAAAAGAAATTGAGGAAGAACTGGACCATAGCTAGAAGACCCATCATACCATCAAGCAAACAGGACCTGAATAGAAGAAGAAGATGAAGCTAGGTTGAACAGAAGGATCTTGGACTATTCTACACCCTCAAAGAAGGCTGGGCAAAGTTACTCACTAGTCCTGAAGCCAAGGCAGCTAGGAGAGGCCTCCCCCTGCCTTTTAGACACAAGCTACCCTGAGGCCCTGGTGGAGAACCAGCAGCTATTTTGACACAAACACTAATGGCTTTCAGACCACAGCAGCTGGGATCTTTGGTCAACACATTCCCCAAAGTTGGAGGTCTGTGAGGCAGTCTTGTCTTCAAATCCTCCTACATGTACAACTACTACAGAGAAGACCAGGGTTTGTGGTGCAGATGTAAATTAAGTGTATGTTGACAATTGATGAAAAACAAAACCCAAAGCCAGAACCATGTTTTGGAATTTCCCCCCAAAGATGGTGAGCAGAGAAATGGGGGAAAAGGGGAAAGATCCATTTCTTAGCTTGACCATGAGCCTAGTCTCCTCTTATGCCCATTTGACCCACAAAATCAACCAACATGGACACCAGCTATTGCATTAAAGATGTCATAGTGCACTGAAGAATACTGACAATAATTATGGTTTGGACTTGGGCCTCAGCATATGAAGAAGATTGGATTTGAGCAGATGTAGGATTTTAGAGAATCTCTCTCAAAGAACAATTCATCTGTTGACTATATTGCTCTGAATGAAGAGTGAGTAAACTTGTGCCAAAGTCTTGGGTATCTGTTGATTTATTTCTTTTCTTTTTCTTTCTTTCTTTTTTTTTTTTAATAACTCTCCACTAATAAAACACAGACCAAAGTTGAAGCAGATCAGTAGAATCATATGAAACATACAAGAAAACTCGCAGAACAAATGGAAAATTACAGAACGATAAAGGAACAAATTCTAATTTATAGGGAAAATATTATTTAATACATTGTGTCCAAACAACTGCTAGCCATCTGGGGAGGGGGAAATTTGCACTCTTACCTCATGTATTACATCAGAGTCTTTTAGGAAGGATTAACGATTTAAATGTTAAAAATAAAATAAAAGTACCAGTGGGAAAATTTTTAACCCTTTTCAGAATATGAAGCAAAACCCAGATGCCCTGAAAAAAAGATACAAAAGTAAATTTGATTTTCAAAAGAAATTTATGCATGGGAGGGAGCATCTTTAAACAAAAACATACAAACAAATTACCTAGAACAGTGGCTCAAGCCTGTAATCCTGGCTTGAGATTTGAGAATTATGGTTCTGAGCCAGATATATCCAGGAGGTTTTTCCCTTCAATTAACCAGCAAAAAGCCAAAAGTGTAGGTATGGTTCAAGTGGTAGAGCGTTAGCCATGAGCAAAAAAGCCAAGCAAGAGCTCAAAGCCTTAAATTCAAATCCCAGTACTGGCACGCACACACATACACACACCACACACACACACACACCAAAAATCACTCAAACAACAACAACAACAAAAACTTTAAGACAAAATTTGCAACTATATTGAAGGTCCAATTTTCCTAAAATATAAAGAAATCCTACAAATTATTAACAAAGGTCAAGAGACAGAGGAGATGAATAAATATGAAACAAAAAATCTAGTGTTTTTTTTGTGTTGGTTTTTTGCTGGTCATGGGGCCTGAACTCTGGGCCTGGGCACTGTTCCGCAGCTCTTCAGCTTGAGGCTAGCGCTCTACCACTCGAGCCAGAGAGACACTTCCGGCTTTTTCTGCTTATGTGGTGCTGAGGAATTGAACCCAGGGCTTTATGAATGCAAGGCAAGCACTCTACCACTGAGCCATCTTCCCAGCCCTAAAACATCTAGTTCTTAAAGATTAAAAATAACGTCCATATATAATAAAATCCAAGTGAAATTATAGTAACAAGTGAAAAAAAGTAAAATATTCTGAAATGCTCATTTTCTAGCTCATTTTCTACTCTAGCAGCCTGATCTGAGAAGCATGAACCAAGAGGGGATGAGACGTGTAAGAGATGAACTGGGAGAAAGACTTATGAGGGAAAGGGGAGTGGATGGGCAGAGGCAGAGTGCCCACACTGTGGGGTCTGGACCCTTGTGTTGGAGGAAGGAAAGGGGTTGGTTGAGAGCCTGGACTGTGCAAGACAATCTCAGAGGGCACCCAGTTCTTAGAGAGCTTAGACCAGGTTCCTACAAAGTCCGTGAGCCAGAGACACTGGCTGAAGAGTCTCAAATCTTATAGAAGTGCTTGGGGGCCTCCTTAGTCTCCTTTCTGCTTTCTGTCACTGGTTAGGGGCAGACTGTGGGAAGCATGGGTTCAATGTGCACATAGTGCTGCATTCAGAACACAGCAGATACACGTTCCAGGCCATCACACATCCTTTGTTAGAAAGGTTAATGTCTGCCTACATCGCTGGGGTTATGTAACTTGGAATAACCTTGATGGAAAGCAATTGGTAATGTCTATCAAAAAAAAAAAAATTAATGTGGAACTTCCGGACCAAGATGGCGACGGGGCAGTAGGGAAACGCCACAGCTCTCTCCAACCAAAAAGAGAGTTCGAGTTCCAACGCTTAATCTCCCCTAGAGACCGACAACAACAAAAAGACGAACACTCAGAGAAAAACCAGAGGTGGAAAATAACAAAAAAAGAAAGAGAGGAAAAGAAGAATTTCAGAACAGAGAAGAGCGAAGATCCCTCCCCCAACCTTTACTGGCCGCGCGGCAGTGCGCCAAGCCGCCGGCCAGCCGGCCCGGCGGGGGCTGCCGGAGCCACAGAGACACAGGGGGCTGCTTGCAGATCACCAGGTACCGGATTGCAGAACAGCGGATCGCCAGGAACAGAGAAACCTACCAGCCGGGAGTCTCCACGAGGATCCCACCCCCACCCCTCACTCTCCACCAGAGCGGAGAGGCTCCATACCGCCAAAGCCGCCCGGCACCAGCAGCGCCACAAAGGGACCTGTCCGCAGACCACCCGCCCAATCGCGATTGCAACGACCCGGCGGGGGCCACCCAACCCAGCCCGCAACCACCCCAACTGAACTCTGATTGCAACAACAACTGACGACCTACAGGGTGAGTACCCCACAGGGGACAGTGAATCCATCAAGGGAGACCAGAGCTGGAGGGAATCCCCAGACCCTGACCTAGACTCCCTACCCCAACACCTGGACCACAGGACCCACTAAAACTGGGAACTGTTCGAGAGCTCCACCAGTCGGTGGAGCACACTCTGCTGGCCAGGCCAGAGCAAGAGTGCCCCTGGAAGGGAGCTTAAATGCCCAAGCCAGGAACAGCGCCCCTGGGTCAAGACTACCAACAGTAGAAGAAATTTGAACTGTGTCCTCCAGGCTGCATAACCTAGGTGGTATACACATTAGCACAGGCCTAACGAGCGCGCTCCAGGCTGGGGCCGGAACCAGGCCCGGGGACCGGCGCCTGAACAAAGCAAAAAGGGTCAGAAGTGGGGCTGTGGCTCAAATGGTAGGGTGCCAGCCTTGAGCTGAAGAGCTGAGGGACAGCACCCAAACCTAGAGTTCAAGCCCACAACCAGCCCAAAACAAACAAACAAAAACAAATCAGGAGCCCATAGCAGACTCCAGTATTTGGGAGAGTGCATCCAGAGCATCTGATCTTCCCAAGAGCACCCGCAGGAGCAAACACAAGCAGTCTAGGCTGCTCAACCCTTCCAAAGGCGGGAATTGCCAGCAATCTACAGCAGAGAGCTGAGAATCCTAAGTAAGTCAGAATAGCAGCTGGAAATAGGCTCCCAACAAAATCCAGATCAGGCACAGACTCTCTCTACCAATACAGAATCAGCAACCAAACAAAGACAGACACACCAAAACAAGATTGAAGAGCAGTCTCCTGAACCCCCATGCGAAAATCACAGAGAAAAATCACAAGGTTTACCACTACCCAGGACAGCAAGCTCACCTCAAAAGCCAGCAGCCATGCAGGGGAGAGCCCCAGTGGGAGCAAAGCAGGAATGGAAGACAAAAGCTACATCCAAGGGTTGCTGGAGGCAATGACTCAAGAAATAAAGCGAGAAATGGATCAGAAATTGAAAGAGCACAAGGATGAACTATCAAAAGATATACAGGATATCAAACAAAAGTTGGATGCAAAAATAGAAGCTGCACAAACCTCAGTAAGAAGTGAGATAAACGCCAAATTAGAGGTAATGCATACTGATCTCACCTCATTGAGAGGTGAGATCAGTACTCTGAGAACCAACATTGAATCCATAAAGGGATCCATTTCCACCATGCAAACCACAATAGAAGCCACGGTCAACAGAGTGAATGAAATGGAAGGTAGAGTGTCAGATACAGAAGACAGAATACACCAACTGGACCAAAAAGTGACAGATATGGAAAAATCACTCAAATTAAACCAAAGGGAAATTCAAGAGCAAGCAGATAATGCTAAAAAATTTAACCTTCGCATAATCGGAGTGGACGAAGGTGAGGAATTCCAGAGCAAGGGAATGCAACACCTATTTAACAAGATAGTCAATGAAAATTTTCCCCACCTCAAAAACGACCATCTTAACTACATCACAAAAGCTTATCGAACACCCAACAAGCAAGATCCCAGGAGAAACACTTCTAGACACATTATAGTAAAAATGATGGATCTGAATAATAAGGAAACAATCCTGCATGCAGCAAAAATGAAGAAGGAGCTATACTACAACGGGAAAAAAATTAGAATCACTGCAGATCTCTCCACACAAACAATGAATGCAAGAAAAGCCTGGGAAAGCACCATACGAGCCCTGAGAGCCAATAACTGCCAACCCAGACTGATATACCCGGCAAAGCTAGCATTCACATTCGATGGAGAACTGAAAACTTTTAATAGCAAAGAAAAACTAAATGAATACATAAACATTAAGCCGGCATTACAAAGAATTCTAAGAGGGGGGACACAACCTGAAGAAAGCAACCAGGAACTGGGAACTGCCCCAAACAGGCATTACTCAAAGTCTAACTGAGCAAGCACAGGAGGAAAGGAAAGAAGAAAAACTTAGGAAAACGGAATGGCAGGGACAACAATGCATCTCTCTATACTTTCTCTTAATATAAATGGGCTGAATTCGCCAATTAAAAGAAAACGAACTGAGGACTGGATCAGAAAACAAGACCCATCCATCTGTTGCCTTCAGGAGACCCACCTCTCAGCCAAACATACAAACAAACTCAGAGTGAAGGGGTGGAAAAGGATCTACCAATCAAATTCCCCCAATAAGAAAGCAGGTGTAGCTATCCTGATATCTGACAAAATAAACTTTTCATTAAAATCAGTACAGAAAGACAAGGACGGACACTACATATTAATAAAAGGAACAATCCAAGAGGAGGATATAACCATCATCAACTTATATGCCCCAAATATCGGTGCACCGATATGTTAAACAAATGCTCTCAAACTTACAGAATAAAATAGATCCCAATACAATAATACTAGGAGACTTTAACACGCCACTCTCACCAAAGGACAGGTCTACCAACCAGAGGATTGGCAAAGAAGCTACCGAATTAAGTGAGGCCATACTTCAAGCGGAATTAACTGACATCTACCGAGTATTTCACCTTAAAACAACACAGTACACATTCTTCTCAGCAGCTCATGGAACTTTCTCCAAAATAGACCATATCATAGTTCATGCAAGGAACTTAAGCAAATACAAAGGGATCGACATAATCCCCTGTATCCTATCTGACCACAGTGGAATCAAGCTAGCTTTCAATAACAAAGCATACCGCAGAAATTTCTCTAATACATGGAAATTGAACAGCACACTCCTTATCAATGCCTGGGTAACAGAAGAGATCAGAGAAGAAATAAAGCATTTCCTAGAACTCAATGAAAATGAAAACACCTCACAAAGAAACTTGTGGGACACAGCAAAAGCAGTCCTGAGGGGCAAATTTATTGCCCTCAGTGCCCACATCAAGAGAATGGAGACAGACCAAGTAAATAATCTCATGTTGCAACTAAAACAGCTAGAAAAACAAGAAAAAATGGGACCTAAAGCTACTAGACGAAGCCAGATAACCAAATTGAGAGCAGAGATTAACCAATTAGAAAATCAGAAAACCATAACCAAAATAAACCAAACAAAAAGCTGGTTCTTTGAAAAAATAAACAAAATTGATGACCCATTGGCAAGATTAATTAAAAAAAGAAGAGAGGAAACCCATATTAATAGGATTAGGGATGCCACAGGAAACATCACAACACGTACCCAAGATATCCAAACAATTCTAACAGACTACTTTCAAAAGCTATACTCTCTAAAGGAAGAAAATCTGGTGGAAATGGATGCATTTTTAGAGAAATACAAGTTACCCACACTGAGCAAAGAAGAAGTTAACCAATTAAATAAGCCAATATCCTATAATGAGATACAGGAAGCTATCAAAAGTCTTCCAACAAAAAAAAGCCCAGGACCAGATGGATTCACAGCAGAATTCTATAAGACCTTTAAAGAAGAACTAATACCCATACTCCTCAAGCTCTTCAGAGAAACAGAGAAGGAGGGAGCTATCCCAAACTCATTCTACGAAGCCAATATCACACTCATCCCCAAACCAGGCAAAGACCCAACCAAAAAGGAGAATTACAGGCCAATTTCCTTGATGAACACAGATGCAAAGATCCTTAACAAGATTCTAGCTAACAGAATCCAGAAACACATAAAAAAAATAATACACTATGATCAGGTAGGCTTCATCCCAGAGACACAGGGATGGTTTAACATACGTAAGTCAATAAATGTAATCCAGCATATCAACAGAGCCAAGGTCAAGAATCACATGATTATCGCCACAGATGCAGAAAAGGCCTTTGATAAAATTCAACATTCATTCATGCTAAAAGCTCTGGAGAAAATAGGAATAGAAGGAACATTTCTAAAAACAATAAAAGCCATTTATGACAGACCAATAGCCAATATTATACTTAATGGGGAAAAGCTACAACCAATCCTCCTAAAAACAGGAACAAGGCAAGGATGCCCACTGTCTCCACTCCTCTTCAACATAGTCCTAGAACCCTTAGCCAGGGCAATAAGGCAAGAAAAAGACATTAAAGGGATCCGCATAGGGAAAGAAGAAGTTAAACTATCCCTTTTTGCAGACGACATGATACTATACCTCCACGATCCCAAAAACTCCATCCCCAAACTTTTAGAAATCATAAGTCACTTCGGCAAAATAGCAGGATACAAAATAAACCCACAAAAATCAGTTGCCTTCCTATACACTGATAACGCACAGGAAGAGAGGGAAATAAAGGGAGCAACCCCATTCACAATAACCTCCCAAAAAATAAAATATTTAGGAATTAACCTAACCAAAGATGTAAAAGAACTATTTAATGAGAACTATAAAAAGTTAAAGAAAGAAATTGCAGAAGACACTAGGAAATGGAAAGACCTCCCATGCTCCTGGATAGGCCGACTTAATATAGTAAAAATGGTGATACTTCCAAAACTAATATACAAATTCAATGCAATTCCTATTAAAATCCCAATGACGTACATCACTGAAATACAGAAAACAGTCCAAAAATTTGTATGGAACAACAAAAGACCTAGAATAGCCAAAACAATTCTAGGGGATAAAGACAATATGGGAGGGCTATCCATGCCGAACTTCAAACTCTACTACAGAGCTATAATAACAAAGACAGCATGGTACTGGCACAAAAACAGACCCGAAGACCAATGGAACAGAATAGAAGATCCAGATATAAATCCACAGGCCTACAGCCAGCTGATATTCGACAAAGGAGCCAAAGACATACAATGGAAGAAACACAGCCTCTTCAACCGCTGGTGCTGGGAAAACTGGGCAGCCACATGCAGAAAACTAAAAGTGGACCCCAGCCTATCACCATGCACCAACATCAACTCAAAATGGATTAAAGACCTTAACATTAAACCTGAATCTTTGAAACTACTGCAGGACAGAGTAGGAGAGACACTTGAACTAATAGGCACAGGAAGGAACTTCCTGAACAGAGTCCCAGGGTCACAACAAGTTGGAGAGAGACTCGACAAATGGGACTACCTTAAAATAAAAAGCTTCTGCACAACTAAATCTATCGCAACTAAGCTAGAAAGACAACCAACTAATTGGGAAGAAATATTTACCAGCAATATATCAGACAAGGGGTTAACATCCTGTATATACAGGGAACTCAAGAAACTAATCCCTCCCAAACCTAACAAACCAATTACTAAATGGGCAAGGGAACTAAAGAGGGACTTCTCAAATGAAGAAATAAAAATGGCAAAGAAACACATGAGGAAATGTTCTTCATCCCTGGTGGTGAAGGAAATGCAAATAAAGACAACCCTGAGATACCACCTTACCCCAGTCAGAATGTCCCACATCCACAAATCAGCCAACGACAAATGCTGGAGGGGATGTGGAGAAAGAGGAGCCCTATTACACTGCTGGTGGGAATGTACACTTATACAACCACTTTGGAAAGCAGTCTGGAGGGTCCTTAGAAAGCTAAAGATTGACCTCCCTTACGACCCAGTCATACCACTTCTAGGCATCTACCCTGAACAACAGGAACCAATATACAAGGACACGTGTACCTCCATGTTTATTGCAGCACTGTTCGCAATAGCTAGGATATGGAAACAACCTAGATGCCCCACCACAGATGAATGGATCCAAAAATTGTGGTATCTACACACAATGGAATATTATGCAGCCATTAGAAATGACAAAATAATGGCATTTGCAGGGAAATGGATGGAGCTAGAAGGAATCATGTTGAGCGAGGTAAGCCAAGAACGAAGAGACAAACGGTACATGGTCTCTCTGATAAGTGGATGCTAAATCCAAAAGGTTAGGTGATACGACAAAACTAACAGGACTTAAGAAATAAAGAACTCCCTCTCATCTGGTTGAACCACTACTAAATATCCCCATGCTGCTGATCACAAACATGGTATATAACATGTGAACACTGTTATATATTACAGACTGTGGTAGACAATTTGCTCCAGGGAAGTTAGAATGAACTTGTGACTTTGAAATTATGTAATCATTTAATCACAATCAAAAAAAAAAGAACCTCAGGGAAGGGAGGGAGGGAGGGGATGGTAGGGGGAAAACAATGGAGGGGGTAACAATGTTCAAGAGGAAGTGTACTCATTACCTCACTCATGTAACTGTAACCCTCTGTATAGTAGCTTTACAATAAAATAAAATTAAAAAAAAAAAATTAATGTGTAAGCCAGGCACCAGCGGCTCACTCCTGTAATCCTAGCTACTCGGGAGGCTGAGATCTTAGGATCGCAATTCAAAGCCAGCTTGAGCAGGAAAATCTTTGAGACTCTTTTTTATTTTTGTCGGTCGTGGGGCTTGAACTCTGGGCCTGGGCGCTGTCCCTCAGCTCTTCAGCTCAAGGCGAGCGCTCTACCACTTGAGCTACAGCACCACTTCCGGTTTTCTGGTGGTTTATTGGAGATAGGAGTCTCACGGTCTTTCCTGCCCGGGCTGGCTTTGAACTATGATCCTCAGATCTCAGCCTCCTGAGTAGCTAGGATTACAGGCGTGAGCCACCAGCGCCCGGCTTCTTTGAGACTCTTATCTCCAATTAACCACCAGAAAACCAAAAGTGGCGCTATGGCTCAAAGTGGTAGAATGCTAGCCTTGAGGAAAAAAGCTCAGGTACAGCACTTAGGCTGCAAGTTCAAGCCCTACAACCGACAAAATTAAAAAAAAAATTGTTAGCTAGGCACCTGTGGCTCACTCCTGTAATCCTAGATACTCAGGAGGCTGAGACCTGAAGACCTCAGTTCAAAACAGCCCAGGCAGTAAAGTCTAGTCCTTGAGACTCTTATCTACAATGAACCACCAAAGGCCAGAGGTGGAAGTATGGCTCAAGTGGAGGAGTACCAGCCTTGTGTGAGAAAACTAAAGGATAGAACCCAGGCCCTGAGTCCAAGCCCTAGTGTGCATAAAATAGAAATGTAATGTAAAAGTTATTTGAATTTAACTTCTATGAACTTTTTAGAGACACCTTTGCATTAACATTGTATGTTCAAGATATTCACTACAAATTTAAACTACTGGCAAAAATGAAATGTACATTCAACAAGGACCTAGTTATATAAATTATAAAATATTTATGAACAATGAAAAGGGAACTTTTCATGTGTTGACACAAAACAATGTCTTAAAAATAAATCTCAACCGGTGGCTCACGCCTGTAATACTAGTTACTCAGGAGGCTGAGATCTGAGGATCTTGGTTCAAAGCCAACCCAGGCAAGAAAGTCCATGAGACTCTTATTTCCAATAAACCACCAGAAAACTGGAAGTGGTGCTGTAGCTCAAGTGGTAGAGTGCTGGCCTTGAGCTGAAGAGCTGAGGAACAGCGCCCAGGCCCAGAGTTCAAACCCCATGACCGACAAAAATAAAATAAAATAAATTAAAATAAATCTCAATCAAAATGTAGGTCAAAATTTAAAGAAGAGAATATAGTGTAGAAATATGTTATCACTAGAAGGAAACATATGAAATCATTTTTTTCATCCACACTTTCTTTTTTAGTGGGTATTCTTCCTTTTTTGCACTTTGAATCCAGTCAAGAAAAAAACGTAAACTCCTACTCTATCCTGTGTAGTAAGCAGCTGTGCGAGCGCATGCACACACACACACACACACACACACACACACACACATTTCACAGCTGCTTCTCCAAACTCTAGCATACTTATGAAAACAGCCCCTCCAGCCGCTTTCTTGGGTTATTTTTGAGATTAGGATCTCATTAGGGACATGGCCTGGACCAGGATTCTCTTATCTACACTTCCTACCATAGCTGGGATAACAAGCATGAGCCACCATGCCCAATTTATTCTGTTGAGATGGGATCTCAAGAACTGCCTAAACTGGCCTCAAACCATGATCCTCCTATCTCTGCCTTCCTAGTAGCTGAGATTACAAATGTGTGCCAATAGTAATTCTTTTTTTTAATTGAGATTTTAAAAATTAGTGTATATTAGTTATACAAAGGGAATTTCATTGTGACACATATATGTATACATATATGTGTCACAATGAAATACATATATATGTATACATATATATGTATATATGTGTGTGTATATATATATGTATATATGTGTGTGTATATATATATATATATATATATATATATATATATATACACTATGTACTCCCATCAAATTTATCCCCTTTATCATTCCCCCCTTCTTTTTTTTTTCTCCTTCTTTTTTTTTTGTTGGTCATGGGGAACTCAGAGCCTGGGCACTGTCCCTGAGCTTTTTTGCTCAAGGCTGGCTACCATTTTGAGCCACAGTGCCAATTCTGGGTTTTGAGTGGATAATTGGAGGTAAGAGTCTCACGGACTTTCCTGCCCTGGCTGGCTTTGAACAGCGATCCTCAGATCTCAGCCTTCTGAGTAGTTGGGATTATAGGTGTGAGCCACCAGCATCTGGCCCCTACCCCCTTCCTAAAACAATTGAAATAGTTTCATTGTCCTGTTTTCATATACAGCAATGACTAAATTTTTTTTTGTTGCTTTATTTTGTGCTTTTTTTCAGCTATTTTGCTCAGGGCTGTCACCTGACTGCTTGAGCTACACCTTCAGTACAGCTTTTGCTTTTTTCACTAGTTAATTGAAGATAAGAATCAATCAGATTTTTTTTAACCTGGGCTGGTCTCAAACCATGATCCTCTAGGTCTTGGCCTCTGGAGTAGCTGGGATTACAGATGTAAATCACCATTGCTCAGCTCTATGATTTTAAGTCTGACCTCTTTTCCCCTTAGGAAGAGCTCTGGCTCACATGGTTCTTCAGCTCTACCTTGTATCATGTCCTTCAGAATGGTTGGTCCTTAGTTGTTTAGAGATCATTTTAGATGAGGCTGTGCTCCAGCAGTGGCCAAAAGAAGAGTATGACTAGCTGGGTGCCAGTGGCTCATGCCTGTGATCCTAGCTACTCAAGAGGCTGAGATCTGAGGATCACAGTTCAAAGCCAGCCGGGGGAGGAAAGTCCATGAAACTCTTATCCCCAATAAACCACCAGAAAACCAGAAGTGGTGCTGTGGCTCAATTGGTAGAGTGTTCAGCTTCAACTGAAGAGCTCAGGTCCACAACTGAAAAAAGACTGACAAAGCTCAAGCTGCACTACAATTCTTTTTTGGGGGAGTGCTTGAGGACAGTGTGGAGCCAGCTTTTCATGAAGAAGAGTCTTTCACTGACAGCATCCTGGGAGACCATGTGACCAGAGATGCATTGATGTTAGACACAAATGCAACAGCCTCTCTCCTAATTTTCAGGGATCCTGCGATTTCTACAATGTGTAAGAGTGACTTACTAATGTAAAGAATCTGGGCATTAAATTCACCTATTTTGAAAATCAACCAAGAGTAAGGGATATTAAGAACAGAGTTTTTCGAACTTTACAACTTCAGGTGGGGGGAGGGAGGGGAATGGGGAAGAGTGGTAGTAGGAGGGTAGGAGGTGGGGGGGAGGGAAGGGATGACGGGATAAACAAAGGAGGAGGTAACAATGCTTAATAGGAAATGTACTCATTACCTTACTCATGTAACTCATATATATGAACATATATATAAAAGAACTCTTAAGAAGCAAGCTCTAGCTTCCTTTTTCCACTTGAAAAGTGCACTGGGATTCATGTAGGTGAAACATTTTTATATTGTTTTCACCTGATTTCTTTATCATGGTCTTGCACATGTGTTAAATCCTAACTTGTGTCCGATCATGAATTATTGACGTTGACTTTAAAACTTAATTTGCTTTTCACTGGGATTACAAATGACCTACTTCTGAGGGCTTAATAACAACCTACTTCAAGCTCAGTGAGTCTGATTTTTTTTTTATTTGCAAACTGCATCTCTTTTTTATAAGTAATTACTTGTTTGTAGGAGCAGAGTCTGTCTTTTAAAATGCCCATTTGTATTTTTAAAGAAAATTTTGTTCTACAATATTTTAAATGTGTAAAAGCCAAGAGAGCCAGGTGCCAGTGGCTCATGTCCATAATCCTAGCTACTCAGGACTCTGAGATGTGAGGTTTGCAGCTCAAAGCTAGCCTGGACACAAAAGTCTCCTAGACATTTATTTCCAATTAACCACCAAAAAGCCAAGTGCTCAAGTGTTAGAGCACCAACCTGAGCACAAAAGCTCAATGACAGTGTTCAAATAAATGAAAGCCAAGAGAAATAAGTTTCAAAATAACATTATCAATTGACATTTAGCCACTCTTCCATTACTTATTTGCAAGTCTTTGACATCCTGATGTCTGCTTTTAACTACAATTTTCTATTGGTGACATTTAATTACATGGCCTGAATTCTATGGTCACCTTTCACAAAACTAAGTCCTTCATCGCCATTCTCAGTCCATATGTAAGTTTCTCTCAATGGCCCCAAAATACCTGCTTCTTATCAGTTTGTTTGAATCAAAACCTGCACAATGCATTTGGTTGAGCTTTATATTAAAAGCTCTTATAAGACAACTTGTCATGGGGCTGGGAAGGTGGCTCAGTGGTAGAGTGCTTACCTTGCATTCATGAAGCCCTGGGTTCCATTCTTCAGCACCACATAAGCAGAAAAAGCTGGAAGTGGCGCTATGGCTCAAGTGTAAAGCACTAGCCTTGAGCTGAAGAGCTGAGGGATAGCGCCCAGGCCCAGAGTTCAAGCCCCATGACCAACAAACAAGAAAAAGAAAAAAAAGAAAACCTATCACTTCTCTTTCTTCAACTAAAAGCGATTTTTACCTTTTATGATACTCATTTTGTAAAATGTGGAGGGCCATAAGTATCTCTACAGCCTTCCGAAGGTCTACAGATGCTTGGACCTAGTTTATCTCCTCAGGAAGCCATTTGTATAACCAAGAAATTTTGCACACACATGGTGCTGACAACCTATTTTGGGAAACACATCTGTTGCTGTCGCTTTCCACCATGGCCCTCACCACAAAAATGCGGGATTTCCTTGTTCTAAAGGGAGTGGTCATTTCAGAGCCATATTTCTTCCACTTTTCTCAGAACTCTGGCAAGGTCTGTAAGCAACACTTTCTAGAATTACAAAGCTCTACCTGCAGAGTTGCTTAGAAAGCAAAAACCAGTATGCCAGGAAATAAACCAACTGCCCGAAAGGGCTTCATGCAGAACCCCAAATTCCTCCTTGTGAATCCGAAGTACTTTCCCTGGATTTTAGAGGTTATTGCTTTCCTTTCATCTTTTATTTTGTTTTGTGCTGGGGTTTACACTCAGGGCCTGTGCACTGTCCCTTAGCTTTTTCAGTCAAAGCTGGTGCTCCACCACATGACCCACACTTCCACTTTCTGCTTTTTGGCAGTTAATCAGAGATAAGAGTTTCACAGATTTTCCTGCCCAAGTTGTCTTTGAACCATGATCCTTAGATCTCAACCTTCTGAGTAGCTAGGATTACAGGTGTACACCACCTGCACCCAGCTTTTCCCCTTTCATCCTAAAGATGAAAGGCACAGCCCTAATTGGTGCAGAAAAAGATGTGCAGAAGTTTAACAAGGTCCTGGAGGTCAGGAATCTGAGTATAAAGGAGTAAACTCATATTCTAAGTGAAGCAAAAAATCCCTTCCAAGAGGGGTGACATTGTTCAAAAAGAAATGTATTCATGGGCTGGGAATGTGGCTTAGTAGTAGACTGCTTACCTAGCATGCATGAAGCCCTGGGTTTGATTGCTCAGTATCACATAAACAAAAAAGCCAGAAGTGGTACTATGGCTCAAGTGGTAGAGTGCTAGCCTTGAGCAAAAGAAGCTCAAGAAAGGAAGGAAAGAAGGAAGGAAGGAAGGAAGGAAGGAAGGAAGGAAGGAAGGAAGGAAGGAAGGAAGGAAGGAAGGAAGGAAGGAAAAGAAATGTACTCATTACCTGACTTATATAACTGTAATACCTCTGTATGTCACCTTTATAATAAAAAATAATTTTAAGTCCCTTCCAATGAAAGCGAAATATAAGTTAAGCTAAAGTTGCTTTTGCCTCAAACAAGATTGAAACTCTCTCTCCCTCTCTCCCTCCCTCCCTACCCCCTCCTCACACACATACACACATACACACTTACACACACATGCAGGCTCATGCATGTGCGTGTACATGCTCTCTCTGTGTCAGTTCTGGGGCTTGAACTCAGAGCCTGGCCCTATCTCTGAGCTCTTTTGCTCAACACTAGTGCTCTACCACTTTGAGCCACAGAGCCACTTCCAGTTTTCTGGTAGTTAATTGGAGATACCCATGGACTTTGCTGCTCAGGCTGGCTTCAAACTGTGATCTTCAGATCTCAGCCTCCTGCATAGCTAGGATTATAGCCATGAGCCATTGACACCTGTCTTGACTATCTTAAGAGGATCGTGATGGCTGAGCAAAGAAATAAGTACTTTATAAAGTCACCCCATCTCCAGTACATAGATTATAGCACAGAAAGCAAACTGAGAACTCTCCCCACCCCAGCTCTATCTTCCTTTGTCTCATTGGAGATGTCAGCCATCATAATGTGATTCTAGTTAACAAGGTCATTAGTTTTATTTAGTGAGGTTCTTTTTTGTGTGTGTTAGTGTTCAGGATCAAACACAAGACCTTGAGCATGCTAGCTAGGTGCTTACTGAGCTATACTCACAGCTTCCTCTTTGGTTTATTTACCAAAACACATCGGTAGCAGTTACAGTGTAGAAGGGAGAGCCGTAATTTTCCAAGACCTGCCTCCACATTGCAAGGCCATCTCTTCCCAAGCATGTAACCTTGGGCAACTTACTTAAATCTTTTTTTATTTTTTACTGATTAGTATAATGAGGAATAATAATAATAGTGTATACCATACAGGATTAGAATTCAGTAATAGAACTTTACTTGATAAGTTGCCAAAGTTTAATGATTATTTTCTGCTGTTAACTATTGTGAAATATGAATGCTATTGTGATAGATGATTTGGAGCCCTGCCCTGAGAATTATTCTTTGTCCATTCATGTTTGGTTTGATCACATGACTCACCGCATCCAATGAAAACAAAAAAGTGGCAGGTGACATTTCTGAGCCAAACTTGAAGAACCTTTGCATGGTCCACCACGTAACTCCTCCTTTATTTCTGCTACAAAATTAGTATTGCTTCATCAACAGTTGTTTTTTTGTTTTTGTTTGGTTGTGTGGTTGTTTTTTGTCAGCTTTGGGCTCAGAATAATAACAAGAGCAGAAACATAACTGCTGTGATGGAAAATTCATGTGAGTGAGGCCCAGGGCTTTGCATTTGTAAGCCACTGAGATTTGAAGGTTATTGGTCACCATGGGGTAACATAGCCTAGATTGACCGATAAGATTGCTAAACTAGATTTATAGAAAGCCTCTTATTGAAGTATTTGCTTGCTCCCGGATTAATCTTTGATACTCTGCAGACCTAAGCCATTAGCAGTGTTGGGATCAGCCAGGCAGCCTACTTCTGACTGAAATAGCTTTGGAACTTAGTCTTTTAGAAATTGAATGATTGCATTAGAAATAGAATGATTGCAGAGTCCCCGGGATGTCTGTGATTAGCTGTCTGCCAGTTCTTTAGAAGCCACAGTGTTTCGAGTTTCTAAAGTAAAACTATGTCAACAAGCTCTTCCTGACAAATCCAAGGAGTGTTAGACCAAGGCCATCTTAGGGACCAGTGCACACAGCTATAGTCATTGGCTGGGGTTATCTTCAGTGATTGAATTGAGGTTGAAGAGAATCTCCAGGCCAAGCTTGGCTGTAAAGCCATCCCTACAAACTTTCATATACTCTGCCCAGGTCAGGGCCTCTTTTCAGGGAGACCAGCTCTCTAATGGACCTTTATCCCTACACAGCAGGCCTTGCTTTGTCCTGAGCTTCTGTCCCTCAGAATGATTCCAGAATGGATCATTACGCATCTCCCAGAGTCTTCCTTGCCCTCACTAGAGAAAAGCCTCGGCATCCCAGTATTAGCCTTTTTTTCCCCTTCAATTAAATAAGCAGGGGTAAGGAAGAAAGGGGGAGAGGAGAAGCCAGGCATGGGTGCATTAGAAAGTTCTAGATGCTTTATCAGAAGTCCAACCAGTTAGAATCCCTGGTTTACTGACTATGGCTCCTTCTTAGATGGATCACAACTTGAATTTCTTCTGGCCAAATGTTTGAGGTTGGGGTTTCCAAAACGTTCCCTTCAGCCTTTTTTGGAGCTTCTCCCTCCCCTCCCCAGCAGGGAAAGTCCTGGGAAGGTCATACCTACCCCCTGGCCTAGCAGAGGGCCCTAAAGAGCTAATGGAAGCCAGATGAGAGGTTCATTCATGGTCCCTAGGAGGTTGTTCCAAGAGGCTCATGGCATGTCAGGGGAGGATTGTCTTCTTGGGTATTGCTGTAAAGACCTCTTTTCATTTTGTATTACAATATGTATCAAACACCTAAGGATAATGGTAGGGTCACATCGGCTGTGAGTCATGTAGGCTCACAGAATGGAGTAGAGTCCCCTGTCAACAGACAATAGATGATGATGATGATGACAATGACAATGGTGATGGTAGCTGAAGATGATGATGACAGGTGGTAGTTACTTAACAGTTACCATGTGCCAGACCTGGTTTAAGTGTGCCAGGCACAGCAAGATAAGAGATCAGGATGTGGAGGTTAGAGGCAGGGTAATGACTTGAACAGGATTGCACAATTTGTAAGTAGCAGGGCAGAAATTAGAATCTGGGCTGCATGACCTCAGGAGTCCATGTGCTTTGATTCCTTTCATTTTCAGTCTTCTGACATACACTTTCTGAGAGGAACTTAGGAATGGGTGGGTGGGAGACAATGTGAGCACTATTTTACAGAATTATTGACAATCTCCCTGCTGCTGAAATATAATTGGTATTCACTGAGCCTGTGCTTGTTGTTTGAATCCCAGCCCCCTTTGTCATGTTAATTCTGTCTTTATCATAAAGAATCTAGGGGCAAGAGTCAGGCCCAAAGGGCTCATGCCTGTAATTCTAGCTACTAAGAAGACTAAGCTCTGAGTGTCAAGGGTTCAAAGCCAGCCCAGGCAGACAAATTCATGAGATTCTTATCTCCAATTAATCAACAAAAAGCTGGCAATAGAGGTGTGGCTCAAGTGGTAAGGTGCCAGACATGAGTTGCCAAATGAGTACAAGGCCCTGAGTTCAAGTTGCAATACTGGCACAAAAAGGAAAAACAATCTATGGGCAAGGCTATAGCTCAGCCTGGATAGAACCTAGCAATGGAACATGAAAGGGTTTTAGGAACTCAGAGAGGTTTCATTAAATATTTCTGTGCTATTGCTCTACAATTCTTTTCCTTCAGAGCAGCTTTCTGGGCCTCCTTATGACTATGAAAAAATACAGCCACCCAACAGCCCTCAGGTTGACCTCAGGAGACCAGCTGCTGTTCACCATCTGTGATGAGACTTCACAGGCTGTAACTCATTTTATCTTCACAATGGCCCTATGAAGTATTTTCATTATCATCACCTCCTATTCTTTTTCCCAATAAGGAAATTAAACCTTACAAGAGTTAATACAGATCTTGCATAGAAAAGAGGAGTTGCAGGATACAAACCAGACAGTGTGATTCTGAGTTCCACCCACTCCAATCACCACCCTTTGAACTCCAAGTCAAATGTCCAGAGGGAAGAGTTGGACAGGCTCAATCAATTTGTGGCAGGAATAACTGTACTGGGCAGGTGGGGTCACTGTACAAGGGCAGCTAGTTGTAGGTGAAGCCAATGGTGGGCTGTTGGGGAGGAATAAACTGCAAAACCCTGAACAAATAGGGTACTGCAGGTCAACCTATTCCAAAAAGGTATCTTCTCTAACATGTGATGGGAAATCAATTTGACATTTGTTTCTCATGAGTCAATTGGAGAGCAAGCTGATCAAACAATTGTTTCAGGCTATGCATTGTTTCAGGCTATGCATAAGTATGAGACTCAAGATTCTAACTTCTAAGCCTTACCTTATTATAACAAGCTGTTGGAGGAAGATGGCCAGGCAATGGAAGTATTGTGTTATGTGGCAGATTGTATTCTGTAACCAATATCTTCCACTCTGTATGTTCTTCTAAAAATATAACTTTGACATTTTCCCTTTTAAGATAAGGGTGCTATGACCCTCCCCGTGGAATTGAACAGAGTCTGCTTTATTAGGTCATAAAAGATGAGCATTTCCACAGATATGCTTCCTTGAAATGCTCACTCTTAGAACTACCACTATACCATAAAGAAATTCAAGCCTATTGTGTCAGTCAGTTTTCTGTTACTGTGACAAAATACCTGAGATAGACAGTTTACCAGGGAAAATAGGTTTACTTTGCCTCACAGTTTCAGAGGTTTCAATCCCAGGTCTGCTGGCTTTTATTGCTTTTGAACCTTTGACAAGTAGAACAAAGCTGCTCATCTGCTGGTGGCCAAAAAGCAAAGGGAGAGGAGTAGGAGGGGCTAAGTTCCCTTTATGGGCATAGCCCTCCATGCTGTAATTTCCTTCCACTAAGCCATGCCTTTTAAAAGTTCCATTATCTTCCCATACCACCATCAGATGGGGGGTCAAGCTTCTAACACAAAGGCCTTGGGAGGATATCCAAGATCTGAACTATAGCATCTACCTATGCAGAAAGACCTAGCAAACAAAACTTGAGATGCCTGGGAAGGAGAGAGATCTATCTAGCTCCAGGTACACCTGCTACCCACTGTTCAGTTTCAGCCACGATCTGCATACAATGTCCCAGAACCAGAGCCAAATTTGTGCACATGATCCCTTTGCAAGTTAGTGACCTACAGAAACAATACAGAATGTTTCCATTATGGTCATTTTTCTGCTAAGTTGTTTTTTTTTGAAAGGGGTTATTTTGAAGTTCAGAAGTGTCCAGGACATGAGAACAGTCTTCACAAGTAGCTGCAGGATTTTATATATAAAAGGAGCTAGACTTGGAGTATGAGGCTCCAGGGGACAGCACTTTGATCATCAGGTAGAGTTTATGGAGAGGTAAATTTGGTTCTTCCCAGAGAGCATCTCTGAGTGTAGAATTTGAGAAAGAATTTCCCAACAGTGTGTTTGGCTTTTCTTCAAAGTACAACACCCTGTCATTATACATTCAAGCAGAATTGATGGCAACTTTGGGGGGTGGGGGAGGAGAAAGGTGCTATAGGAGAGTCTAGTAAGCTCTTAAAAAGTACCTTCTAATTTCAAGAAGGCATCATATGTTTCTGTGTGCGTGTACTGGAAATGGAATTGAAGGCCTTGCACTTGCTATGCAGGTCATCTTCCACTTAAACAAGGCCTCCAGCCCCTTTTTGTATTTTTTGAGGTAGTGTCTCATTTTATGCCAGGGACGGCCTAGACTATGATCTTCCTCCTTGTGGCTGTAGATGACAGGTATGAACAACTGTGCCCAGTCATTGTGCTTTTCCAATTAATTTTCCCTCATAGCTGGAATAACAGGTGTATGGCACCACTCTCAGTCATTACTTGGGCTGGCTTTGAACTGTCATCTTTGGATCTCTGCCTCCAAGTAGGTAGGATTACAGACTTCAGCCACCACTACCACCTAACATATAATTTTTTTGTGCTGGTCCTGGGGCTTGAATTTAGGGACAGGATGCTGCCTTTAGCTTTTGTTGTTTTTTTTTTTTGTTTTTTTTTTTTAATGAAGGCTAGAACACTATCACTTGAAGCACAGCTCCATTCCCAACTTTTTTGCTGTTTATTTGACAATAAGAGTCTCAGACTTTTCTACCTGGGTTGATTTTGAACTGTGACCTTTAAGACCCTTTCCTCTAGGATTAGAGGCATGAGTCACCAGCACCTGGCTTAGGACATAATTCTTAATAAATGAAGCTGAACTGTTTTTGAAGAAGAAACAGTTAGAAAACTCTTCTTAAAAGAAGTAAGGACACTAGGCCTTTCAAACAGGAAGGGGTTATTTTATAAGGAATCAATGGACACTAACCAATACCTCTTTTTTTTTTGGGTCCGGTCGTGGGGCCTGAACTCTGGGCCTGGGCGCTCTCCCTCAGCTCTTCAGCTCAAGGCTAGCGCTCTACCACTTGAGCCACAGTGCCACTTCCGGCTTTTTTCTTTTTGCTTATGTGGTGCTGAGGAATGGAACCTAGGGCCTCAGGCATGCAAGGCAAATGCTCTACCACTGAGCCACCTTCCCAGCCCTCTTTTTTTTTTTTTTTTTTTGAGGCTCATGATCAGAACTGTTCTAAAATCTTTTCATTTGTAAAATTTTAAATTGTTATTATAAAGGTGATATACAGAGGGGTTACAGTTACCTAAGTCAGATGAGGAGTATATTTCTTTGTTTGGGTTTTTTTTAACCATTTTTTTTTCCTTTTTCTTCTTTGGTCCTGGGTATTGAACCCAGGATGTTGCACTTGCTAAGCAAGTGCTTTGCCACTGAGCTACATCCCAGTCCGAGTATACTTCTTTTCAGACAATGTTGCTCCTCCCCATGCTCTTTCCCAGTTTTTCCCTCCCATCCCCACTACAAGTTATACAAGTCATTTTCAACAGTGTCCAGTACCAGTGCTGCATTTGTTCTGTTCCTCCATTTCTGTGCTTCATCTTACCCTTCCAAAGACAGGTAAATGAACAAACAAGACGAAAAGAAAAGAAAAACAGCAACAAAGAAAAAAACCTCTTGTTTTCATTTCCTGGTGTTTATTTAGATAAATATCGTTTTAAATGATCAGAGGCACATCTGCATTGTGTCTTTGTGTTCCTTCTTTAAGAATGTCCTCTTTTGGTCTCACTGTGTGTGTGAATGCCTAGAATTCTGTATAATTTATCATGTTCTGGTATGTTATTTTATTTTTTTTAATTGAGATTAGGTGATTATATCAATTTCACATAGTTCACAGTATTGTGGAATAGTGATACTTAAAGTCACAAACACATTTTAGCCTTCAGAAGGCAAATTGTCATTATCATGGTCTATAAAGTTTATGAATTCTATGAGCTTTGACGATACGATTATTTCTTCCACATCAGGTGCTATTTACACTTTTCTTTCCTTTTGCTTAGTGTATGTTGTTCCCTCTTTCCCTCTCATTCCTCCCTTCCCATTGCTGTCTTTTCTGGTGTACTTTAGATCTAGCTTCTGCATACGAGAGAACAACCAACACCATCTCAACTACACTTCTATTTCCTTAAAACCAATTTTCCTTATCGTACTTATAAGGTAATAGGCCACTCCCCTTCCAGGACTTTCCTGGTCACAGCAGTCCTTGTCCCCTTTCACTCCTCACATCCCATGGGTTGCTAAATCATCCCACTCTATCTCACGCTACGTCCTGCATCCGTTTCTTCTGCTCCATTTGTCCTCTCACTGGCTCTGTTCATGCCACCCTCGCTTCCCATCTGGATGACTACAACAGTATTCTGGATGGGCATTACCCTACGGTAATGCCCGAATATGTCTGCCACTGGCTCCAGGGCCAAAACTCCCATTCACTTCACTTCCCAGCATGCCTGCCAATGCCTGTGAGATGCAACTACTTAGGCATCAAGGCTTTCATGATCTGGAGGAACATGAGAGGCAATGAGAAGAGGGAAAAAGGAGAGGAAAGGGGGAGGGAGAGAGAAGGGAAGGAAAAAGAGAGCAAGCAAGAATGTACCTGTCATACGCTGTCTTGCCACAATACTGTTTCCATGCTATTTTCCCACCTAAGTAAGGCCCCTGTTGTAACACGATGCTTAAGGTACCCATGTTTGGTGTGTTGTCGGCGGTATCCGGCTCACAGTAGATTTTCAGTATAACTTCCAGTGACTTAATTCCTGAAGGAATGCATTTTTTTCTATTGCAACAAAATCAGAAAGATTCTCAACTGGAGTTGGGCACCGGCGGCTCACTTCTATAAAGCTAGCTACTCAAGAAATGTATTTGAGGCTCTGGTATAGAACCAACCTGGGCGAATCTGAGAGACTCTGAGCTCCAGTTAACCAGCAAAAATCCGGAAGTGAAGGCATGGTTCAAGCAGTAGAGCACCAGCCAGTGAGCAAAATAACTGCGAGGTCCTGAATTCAAGCCTCATTGTGGACATCAGGTCCCCTTCAAAAAAGACAGACAGAAAGAAAAGGCGGAAAAAGATTCCCTAACGGACTTAAGCTCTGGATTTTATACTTCTGTATGTTTCCAAACTCCTGGCACAAAGCAAGCGCCCCATAAGCAATTGGACCAAACAGAATAATTCTGATTCGTCGAGTTCCGCCCTGGCAGCGAGGTCTGTATTTGGCAGGGTGACAGCACTCACAGCTATTAAGTTCTTATGTAAGAGTTGGTGACCCTCGGGGCCCTCCGGACACCCCTCTTACGACACTGCGGGGCCACAGAGTGGGCTGCAGCGCACGACACACACACACACACACACACACACACACACACACACACACACACACACACACACACACACACTCTGTTTTGGTGGGGTGGATGTGCAGGTTAATTTCCAGTGTCGGTTCACCACCAAGATCTTTACCACTGCCAGCTTCGCGCGGGGCGGGGGGACCCGAGGCGAACGGATTCGGTGGTCAAGGCCAGCCCACCTGGCGCGGCGTCCGCGAGCCTGGCAGACCGCCCAAGGGCTCCGGGTCTGCGCGTGACGGCGAACCCCGAACGGGACTCGAGCTCCAGGCGGCGTCTGTGGGATTCCCTAACGTCTCCGGGACAGACTGGGTCCTCGTAACCACCCTTCCCACCACCCCCGGACCCCCCTAACCTCAGCGAGCAAATGAGGCGTGCGGCCCGGGATTGATCACAGCTGCCCCGAGCCGCACGCGCGCGGCCGAGGCCGGCGTCCCCCCGCCGCCCCCCCACCCCGCCAGCCCACGCCTCCGCCTCCGAGCCGCACGGGCCGGGCGATCTCGGGAGATCGGGCGGGGCTCCGGCGCCGCGAGGCGCGGAAGATGGCGGCGCGGCCCGGCTTCGGGCGTCCGCGAGGGGCCGCGGCGCCGCGCGCTCAGCTGGGCCCGCGTAGCTGAGAGCGGCGCCTGGGCCCGCGGCGGCGCGGCCTCCTCCCCGCCGGCCCGCCCGCCCGCCCGCCGCCCGCCCGCCGCCCGCCCGCCGCCCGCCGCCTCCGCCGCGCCCCGCCCCGCCCCGCGCGCCTCGCCCGCCCGCCCCTCCCCGGGCCGCGGCCGATCCCCGCGTCGCGCTCCCCGGGGATGGCCGGCGCGCCTTGGCGCTGCGTCTCGGAGCTCACGGCGGAGCGGCGGCGGCCGCGCTCGGGGGGCGCGCGGCGGCTGCAGCAGCAGCAGCGGCGGCGGCGGCGGCGCCGCGCTTGAGGGGCCGCCCGGGATCCGAGCGGGGGCGCAGCCCGGCCAGCGCCGCCAACATGTCGGATACCAAGGTAAAAGTTGCTGTCCGGGTCCGGCCCATGAACCGACGAGGTGAGGAGCTTTCTCTTCGTTTCTCTTTTATTTCTGCTCGGGCACAGGACGGGGGTAACTTTGGAAACTGCCAGGGTGGCGGGAGCGCGGCCGGGTTGGGGGGGGGGGTGTTGGGGAGGTGCGGAGGCTTGGGGAGCCCCGGGAGCCGCCGGCAGCGAGTCTCCGGAGCTCGGGCCGCCCTCCCCGGGTACGCAGCCCCGCGCGCGCGCGGATGCTCGGACTTCGCCACCACGACCCTCCTCCGCCTCTGTGCTTTCAGAACTGGAACTGAACACCAAGTGCGTGGTGGAGATGGAAGGGAATCAGACGGTCCTGCACCCTCCTCCTTCTAACACCAAGCAGGGAGAAAGGTAAAGCGGGGTCGCCGAGGGCGGGCAGAGGAAGAGCCTTCTCGGGAGATCCTGCAAGTTGGGACCGGGGAAAACGGGAGTGCTCCTAGCTATTGTTAGGAGGGGGTGGCCTCAAGTTTGTCCCACGCTCCTGTAGGAAGTGATTCCAAGTCCAAGTTTCTCTTTTCCCTCTGCTCTTTCTTCCCTCCCCCCCCCCCCCCCCCCCCGCCACTTTCTTGTCTCCTCCCATTTACAGCTCTGTGGGTCAGGCAGGGCTGGACACCCTGGTCAGAATCAGCACCAATCAGCAGTGCAGCCACCCTCCCGCCCCAATCCCCCCCAGGGGGCTGCCAGGTATCTAGCATGTGAGGGGGGACAGTTGGAACCCTGTAGAAAGGCTCAGGCCGGCAAATGACCAACTCAAGGCCTTATTCGTGGAACCCAGCGCCCCTATTTCTTTCTCATTTTGCTTCCTCTGAGTGAATTGTTGAGGGACGTTTTGTGTAAGATGGAGGAATAGGTGGGTGTCAAGCACAGCAGCCTTGTAAATGCAGGCCCAGGCTGGACCATTTAAATTCTTTTTTGTTTTGTTGTGTGTTGTTGATGATAATGGTGCGGAGTTGAGATAATGCGCGAATGTTATGTGTGAATGCCTAATCCCCCCTCCCCCAACTGTATAGACACTTGGGGGATGTTTTAAAAGGGAGATGATGCATTTACTAGATGGCAACATATTTGCATTTGAAAAGTGGTAACTGTGGGATCCTTATTAATTCTGCTCTGTTTCATACAACTGTATGGGAGAAGGCCTCTGAAATAATTTGAATATTTGGCTTTTTTTTTTTTTCTGGTAAGCCTCTGAGAAGAAATCGGTTGGAATTCATTCGATATGGCAATGTAGTAACTTGTGACAATAGAAAAAAAGAAAAACCTGAACGTCTCCAAGGTTAATTCCTCTTGGAAATAAGTGGGAGTTTGTGTCTAAAAGTCACCTGTTGGTTGGTGAGCTACAAAGTAATGAATTCTGCACTTTAGAGATTTTTCACTAAAGACTTACTCCGAAATTAGATTTGTTACTTTGTTGCTTAAAAGAGGCAGCGGGCTTCCTTTTGTGATCATGTGTTCAGGCACTGTTTTGCTAAATTTGGGGGGAAAATATAAGTGCTTAGATTGGTGATTCTTTGCTTTTTGTGTTGAGCCTAGCAATTCTTATATAGTTTGCAAACATTCTGCAGATTCTTGGGGTGACATAAATGGCTGTTATTTTTAAAATGTGTTAAATATTTTATAGTTAATTAGTGTATGTTTGGACAGTATTTTTAGATGCATTTGCAATGTTCTTTTACTATATTTTCAGTTATATTTAGCAGTGCAGATAATGCATTTCATAGTGCTAGGAACTAAACTCATTAAGTATACTACAGTCTTTACAGTTTAAACAAGGTCCCTACCTATACCACCCTAGCTTTTTTTTCTTTCAAAACCGAATATTGTTACATTGTTTCAGAAGAAAATTTATTGGGTTAGATTGTTCAAGGCAGTCTGGGAAGCATGTAGAATGTTTTTAACTTGGTGTGTACTGCTTCTGTTTCCCTTGCTGCTTGATAGTCTAAAACATTCTTTTTGTTTCGTGTGTGTGCGCACAAGCGCAGCGCACATACGCTTGTGCGCACGTGTGCATGTATGTTTATGTACTGTTTCCATATGTATGTATGTGTTGCTGGGGATCGAACCCAGGGCCTTGGGCATGTTACTTAGGCAAGTACTCTACAACTGAGCTATGTCCCCCAACCCATCTTGGGTACATAAGGATGGTACAGTTAGTTACTATTTAATGAAATGATGTCTTGGCATTTGTGTAGAGAAACAGGTTTAATTTTGGAGAGTTTGCATAGTGTTTATAACTGATTACACATGTCAAATAACCAGTGGGGTAGTTTTTAGTGCCACCACATTAGTTTCTAATCAGAGTCATTTAAGTAGATTTGAAGGGTGATTCTAGCATTTATTATCCATTGGCTTCTTATTGCAGTAGACCGTTTTCTGGATCTAAAAGAATAGCAATGGCATGAGGATATTTTCTTCTGTCATGACAATTGCAATTCTTTGGTAATTGGCTCTTTCAATGGAATTCTGCTTGTGTCTTGGTCAGTCCATTTCTAGACAAACTTAATTTAAGAGAGCCAACCCAACCTAACAGTGCTACTTGTACCTGTAGATTAAGATGAGTCTTTGCAAGAATGAAGACATCAAATGCATTTTGATTTCCGTTATGCAGCTTAGTCTTATATTTCTTCAGGGAGCTTTCCTTTAAAGTAACAGTGCATTTAAAAATAGAAACAATTCCTCCCTTGGGCTCTGGGTTGATTAATTGCAACCAGTGATTCATGTTATATGCAATACCTCCCCCACCCTCATTTTTTTAACTGGTTCTGGGGATTGAACTCAGGGTCTCATGCTTACTGGGCAGGTGTAGTAGCACTTGAACCAAACCTCCAGAACCTTTTTTTTTTTTTCCTTTCTAACCATGGTTACTTTTGAGATAGGGTTTCATTTAATACCTGGCTATGATTCACCTAATTGTAATTCCTTGTATCATGTGCTACTGCATCCTGTTATTGATTGAGATGGAATCTTAAGAACTTTTTGCCAGAGCTGGTTTTGAGCTGTGATTCTCTGCTCTCTGCCTCTGAAGAAGCTTGGATTACAGTCTTAAACCATTTTGTTCTGGGCATTGCAACTCATTTCTATCATTTGTTTTTGGATAGAGCTCAGTACGGAACAAGAGTGAATGAGCAGAACACTGAGAGTATTACTTTTTAAAAATATCTATAAGTTCAGGGTTTGAAATGTAAGAAGTTTTTCAGTAAATATTGTCAGACTTGTGTCTCAAACTGAGAATTGTATTTTCCTGAACATTGCAAGAAATATCAATGCATTAATCCTGAGTAGAAGTTCAAAGTTACAAGGCACAAGTTTCCGTCTTACCGGTAAAAACAATTAAGAGTATATTGACTTTCAAGAAAAGAAAGAGACAGGCTTAGCTTTCCAACGTTTCCCCTTTTATGGGGTCAAAGTCAAGACTACACTAGTGAGGACTAAAATCTCAGTGGACTTCTGAGGGTAAAGATGTTTGTATCAGGGTTGGAATTAGAGGACTGTAATACAGTGCACAGGCCCAGGTTAAGAGTTCACCATTCCCATTCACCATTCCCAAACATTAAGACATATGCAAATTCATTTCTTGAAAAAAATAACAACCCACCAAACCACACTGCACTCTTTTATCCAGGATACATTTATGTTTGAGTGCCAGGCTGGGCCTAGGGGGACCAAAAATAATGATAGATCCAGTGACTGTGCCCAAGGCTCTCTCTTTGGAGAGTTATAAGAAGGAAAAGTACAACATGGTAATTATATAGGTGTATGTATGTTGTCCTTACGTGTCTTATGTTACCTGGAAATTCCCTCTACCCTTGAGGCTGTGTCACCTTGCTGAAGGCAAGTTGGTACCTTATACTCCTTTCTTCTGACTTGTGTTAGGAGACTGAGGCAGGGCTGTGGAAGCCACCTTGGGTCCTGGCACATAGGGTGACAGATGGCATTTGTGCTGGTCTTGTGGGTGCTAAGTGGAGGTTCACTTACCTAAGATGAGGTGAAAATCTGTTGCCAGTGAAAATGAGAAAAGACCTGCTACAAATGGCTTCTGGGTGATTACATGTGTATGAGCCCATGTCCATGGGGGTGGAGCAGGATGTGGAACCAGGCACTTTGCTGGGAGATGTGGGTGTAGGGATCAAATGCTAATTTCCTGGTTTGTCCAAATGGGTGAAATCCACAGTGAAAATGTCTTCTACTCACCCCTAATCTTCCTTGCCTCTTATCTTTCCCCAAAACGATAACCAAAGTAATATATTTCTCATGAATTTTTCTGGTGTGTATATGTATTCAAATACTCAAACAATACTCTCTTGCTTTATATAATGTATTTTAACAAATATCTTTCATTGGTGTGTGAAGCCTCTTTCCTTTTATATATCCACTATGGATAATAGTGGTAGTTAAAGTGTCCATATATATGGAGATCTCATTGGTTTATGGATCTGATCTTTACAACTTGGGAAATGAAGCTTTATAGGAAAAGAGAATAATGAAGCTTGCATTCTACAGGAATTTTTGTCATTATGTTGTGTAAATAGCCATATGAAGTAAAGTGCCTCTAACCTAGCTAAGTAAAAAGATAGTATTGAATATTATCTTGGAAAGAGTAACTTCCCTTAGCCTCTCTTCCTCCCTGTATGATCTCTTCTCAGCATTCTAATTTTTTTTTTTTAATGTCAGTACAGGGGCTTGAACTTAGGAAGGGCCTTGTGCTCTTGCTCAGCTTGTTCAAGGCTAGAGCTCTTATCACTTGAGCCACACTTCCATTTCTGGCTTTTTGCTGGTTGACTGGAAAAAAGAGTCTCATTCACCTCTTTGCCCAGACTGGCTTCCAACCAAGTTCTTCAGATCCCAGCCTTCAGAGAAGCTAGGATTATAGGCATGAGCCACTCGTACCCAGCAGCATTCTAAATTCTAAAGAGAATCCTTGGCCCAGTAGTTAAAACGATAGCTGCTAAATCTTTTTTTTTTTTTTTTTTTTTAATAGGATCCAGTGTATGTGATGAGCTTTGTAAACGCCCTCCTTAGTGTGGAGGTCTATGCATTAACTAACACAAAGTTTGCAAATTGCACTGGGTGGTCTCTCTGCTCTGATCCTCTTTTCCTTTCCTATAAAAGCTCTTTGTGCCCCATCATCCTCCACCCAAGATGGAGCGTTGAGGCTGAGCTCCTCTATCTTCTCAAGATTACTGGCCCTTGAACAACTCTTAGTGGTTCTGGGTAGTAAGATTGGTGTTGTTTACTCTAAAACTTGGAGTTGGGATCCAGGCCCACTCTTTGCCAGACATACCTTCTAATTGTCTTTCTATCTTTGTAATGAGTTTCTGTCATGGTTTTTCAATATCTCAAAGTGGGAGACAGATGCAGATAGCCCCTTATGTCTTCTGTTCCTATAGCTTAACATCTGAGAACAGGCTGCCAGCCTGGCCTTTTGGTTATTTTGGAGACAGAATCTTGAGGACTTTTCTGCTTTAAGAGACAGGGTCTCAAGGACTTTTTTTGCTCACATTGGCCTCCAACAAAGATCTGCCAGATCTCAGCCTTCTGAATAGCTAGGATTGCAAGCCCGAGCCACTAATGTCTGGCTAATATTTAGTTAATTAAAAAATTTCAATCTCTTCATCTATTTTGTTTCAAGGGAATATGGGGAGGGAGGAAGATTTTGTAGGGCATTAAGAAGACTAGCTTCTTTCAGAAGACTTTTCTGTTTAACTTGTAAAATTGAGTGTGCTTAAGAACCCCTAAAGGAGCTGATTCAGTATGGGGTGAGGTTTGGGAATTTGCATTAGTTGCTTTTTTCTTTTTTGGTGGGAGACTGGGACCTAAACTTGATATCTGGTGCTTTCTCTCATTGGTTGGCACTCTGTCACCGGAGCCACACCTCCAACCCCAGGAATTTGCATTTGCATTTATAACTGACTCCCAGGTGATGCTGATGCTGGCAGCTGTGGGCCAGACTCATGCTTTGAGGATCATTACTGACTAAGAAGGGTAACCTCAGCCTGTGGGTCCCAGTTCCCCACTTCAGGCCTTACAAGCCTGATGATCCCAGCAGAGCCCCCTGGTCTCCACTAGGCCAGGGTTTGGATCTACCTCTGGGAGAGAGCATTGTGTAATACATGGAGAATTCTGGGTGCCACCTGGTCCCACCACTGACATGGTCTCTATCTTTGAGTTAGCCTTTATATTTCATTTTGTCTCTGTCTGAACTAGAGATTTGTAAAGCTTCCCCCCCCCCCTCCAAGTTTTAGTCCTCAGATCTATCCTAACTTTGCTACTCTACTTAGATACAGAGTTGAGTCAAATGGAGTAAGTAGGGGGTTCACATTTTAATTCGCTCCTTGCTAGCGAGTGTTAAGAAAACTAGGTGTTGGGTGGGGGGGCGGGGCAGGTGGCCATTTGTGGGGGAATGGGCTTGCCTGAAGTGGCTTATGAGAACATTCAAAGTGTTGTTGAAATAAAGACAGCTTCCAGTAGCAGATACCAGTGGTGGTTATCAGCTAGCTGTCTGAGGGACCAGTTTCCTACAGAAGACGTAGCATGCCTAGTATGACAGCTCTTGTATGTGTCTACAGGACATTACAAAAATCATGTGATTTGGACCTTTGAATTAGTTTTCATTTTGTACAGTTGTGGTTTATTTTGTGTGTAGGGGAGACCAATGATATTTAAGTGGTTCTTGTAGACATACAGCTGTTTTATGCAGCAATGTGTGTACTTTATGGGGATGGAGAATGATTGGTCCCAGAGCTGTTTGCATAATGCTTCTTTGGACAGCTTTTGTTTCTGTAGGTTTTGTTACAACCTTGATACACTCCACTTATATTTTCTGTCTTTCATCATGGGATGAACTCTCCTTTGTGTGCATGTGTGCATTTCTGCTGTAGTTTCTCTCTTTACTTCTGAAAGCAGTGATTGGTTCTTTAGCTTTTTAGAATCTGATCTGTAGGTCTGATGAGCTTTGCTGCTGACTGAAGTAGCCAGAAGAAAGCTTTGGTGTGCCCTTCCCTTAGGGGAAGAAGATCCGGCTTTGCTTTTGTTTTTTTTTTTTTTTGAAGAAGGAACAGGAAGGGAGCCTTTGAGGAAAGGGAAGCTTGACTGTTGGCCCTTTGAGGAGACACTCCCTAGACTGTCTGTCCACCCTGAGTGACTGATAAGGTCCATATACCTCCATCTGGGAGCCCCAGGAGAAAATCAGGAAGGGCATATAGTAAACTGCCTAGATTAACATTCTGTTGAAGATACTGAGCACATTTATCTCAAGTTTTGGGAGAACCACAAATAATAGAGCCACATGCAATTTGTTGAAAAGATTAGCAAGCTTTGAATCTAGTTATATTCTGTTGGGGGACTTACTCAAACAAGTCCTCACAATGGATGCTTTTCATAGCCACCTATCTTACTATCTCAAACAGAGAATGTGTAAAGATTTGTGGCTGAACTTGTAGTCGTGCTGGGAACGTTTTAAGTTGCAAGTCTTAAAAATGGAATAGAATTTTTGGTTTTGTTTTCCATTTTTATTCTCTATCCTTATCTCCTTGTGTTTTCATAGCTAATGGAAGTGTGAGATTCAGTGTACAAATTGTAAGGGAATGATTGAATGGTTGCATAGTCATACTGTTAGTTGAGAGAGATCCTTAAGGTTACTTGTTTTTAGAGTAATGCTTTGAGGAAGGAGAGGGAGTGAGGTGGAAAGGAAGGTTTATCAAGATAATGGTGTTAAATTTGAGCAGCCCCATTCAGTTTTAAACATCTACTTTTTTTTTTTTTAACCTAGAGTTACTGTATAAATAGGTAACATTAGCATGGTAATACCACCTTAGGGTTTTTGAAGCCTTTGAGATATTACTGGCTAATAGAACATATTCTTTTCCTCCAAGATGACAGTTTAGTCTACACTTTTATAATGCATTATGCAGTGGCAGTAGGTTTACCAAAATTGCTGGTCTACTGTAATCCTAAGGGACTTTCTTTACATTCTCTGGCCAGGTTATTACTTACTATTAGTTTTTTCTAAGAGTGACTTCATTCTATCGTTGCTCATTGATTGCCTAGACTTTTGAACTTTTAAGGAAAACAGTAGAAATGAAAGTGTCAGTAAACAGAGATTCTAACTTCTTTTAAATGTGTCTGGTGAGAACATTAAAACAAAAACACCCCTATAGCTTTATGCCTCATATAAATCAAATAAAGATGAGTTTAACACCAGAATAGGAGGAAAGATGCAAGCTTGGAATTTAAATAGTGAGCAAATTTAATTTTATTTAAAACTTATTAATTTTCTCTTCTCCTGGGAATGGATGGAAACATTAACACAGGTGACTTTGGGCTTGTTGGAGGTCTATGATGTCTGTGATGTAGATCAACTACTAAATCAAATATTACAGCACTCTCTCTCTCCTTTTCTTCCCTTCCTCCCTCCCTCTTTCCCTCCTTCTTTTTCCTTCTTTTTGAAGTAAAGTCTTACTATGCAGCACATGCTTGCTTTCAACTTTCAAGATCTTGCTTCAGCTGCTAAGAGTGCTGAGATTACAGGTGTGCACCATCATGCTCAGAAAATGATCAGAATTTGGGGCTTCTTAGGCTCTGTTGGTCTACTAGACCAGTGGATAGTATAAATTATTAAAGGGTTTATTTTTCCTTAAAAATTGACCAGCTGGCCGGGCGCTGGTGGCTCACGCCTGTAATCGTAGCTACTCAGGAGGCTGAGATCTGAGGATCATGGTTCAAAGCCAGCCCAGGCAGGAAAGACCGTGAGACTCCTATCTCCAATAAACCACCAGAAAACTGGAAGTGGCGCTGTAGCTCAAGTGGTAGAGCGCTCGCCTTGAGCTGAAGAGCTGAGGGACAGCGCCCAGGCCCAGAGTTCAAGCCCCACGACCGACAAAAAAAAAAAAAAAAAAGAAAAAAGAAAAATTGACCAGCTGGGGGTGGTAGCAGATACCTGTAGCCCCCACCTACTCAAGTGGCAGAAGAAGACAGATTGAGCTTATTAGTTGGAGGCTAGTCTGAGTAGCATTAAAAAAAAGAAAAATTAACTGGGAAAAAAAAAATCCTCCTTATCTATCCTTATTTGTGTATATACTGAATTTTCTAAGTAGGTAGGTGCAACTTTCTTTTTGTAGTTTTTAGTATATTGAAATAGCCTTTCTAACCATCTAGAGAATTAGCTTAAATAAGATTTAACTTAAAAACTCATTGTAAATTACCATGGGCAGACTGAGTGTCGCTTGTCCAAAAAACTTGGGACCAGAAGTGCTTCAGATTTCTGAGTTTTTCAGATTTGGGAACATTTGCATATCCATAGTGAAATGGCTTTGGTGGGGGGGGGCGTGAACCTAATTCTAAACACTAAATTCATTCATGGTTCATATACATCTCATATCCAGCCTGAAAACCACTACATACCGTATTTGTAGTGCACCTGACTCATCGCAGATTCAGCGGTGCAATCTTCCACTTGTGCTGTTATGTCAACATTGAAAAGGCTTGGGAATTTTGGAGTATTTCAGATTGTCAGATTTTACAGAGGTTCGTTCTGTTTCTCAGCCACACAATTTTACCCTGGATGAAAAGAAATGTTATATTTTCCTTTTGCAATATTTTTGTAGCCATCGTTTGAGTATAAGTAACTGGCTTCATGAAACACTATCAGATATGGTGGCCCAGCGTGTGGAATTTAAAGTCAAGCTGCTTGTTTGAATTTGACTCCACCACTTTCTTGCTGGAAACTTTGGGGAAAATCCTTTAACTCCCTCTGCCTTGGTTTTCTGGTCTGAAAAAAAAAAGGAAATAATAAAATGACAGATTCTGGGGGCGTTGTGAGGTTAGAAAGCAGCTAGTACACAGATACAGACACACTGATTGTTGACAACTTTATTATTTTTACATTTAGGAGACACTGAGGCTTAGTGGACTTGCCTTTGTTTCTAATAGTGTTTCTTAGTCCATGTTAAGGAAAGGAAGTTTCTATTTAGCACCTCAAGAGAACAATTAGAAGGAAGTCCCAAATATCCTTTTTAAGTCTTAGAATTTTCTGATCAGCTTTGACCTAATTGTGAATGTTTAAGACCATGTGCATTTTAAAGACATCCTGTGGTCCCATCATGTTCTCAGCTGACCAGACTCCAGGAACACTGCTTTGCCACATTGGTGCAGTCAGTTTTGTTGAGGGAGAAATTCTTCATGACAGGTATTTGGCAGCCCTTCGTGAAGGTAAATAATTTATATCAACAACTGTTTTTAAAGCCAGGCTCCAGTGGCTCATGCCTGTAAGCCTAGCTACTCAGGAGGCTGAGGTCTGAGGATCATGGTTTGAAGCCAACTCTGGGCAGCTAAGTCCCTAAGACTTTTAGCTCCAATTAACCACTCAAAACAGCCAGAAGTGAAGCTGTGGCTCAAGTGGTAGAATGCTAGTCTTGAGCACAAAAGCTCAGGCTGAGAGTTTAAGCCCTCAGGACCTGCACACAAAAAAAGGAAAGAACAGTATTTGAATGCCTGCAAGAAGTAACTGTTCTTGACATAAGATGTTCTTGAGATGTTAAGGAGGGAGTGTGTCTGTAGAGAATAGTGGTGGTGTTATGTATGTATTGGGGGTGGTGGGGTTGCTGCTCTAAGGCCATGAGAAAGACCTAAGGAGACCCTCAGTGCACAGCCTGTGTGCTGAGCACTTGGTCCTCTTACATGAATGAACATGAAGTGTATGTTATGCTTTTCTTTTTCCCCTCTGTGTGTGAAGCATCTTATCCACATCAGGCCCCATGGCTTTGTCCTGGAGTGGAGTGGAGTCTTCTGGTCTCCCATTTGTCTCTTGCTCTCAGCTAAGCTCTTGTTGGCTGCTGCCACTCTGTGATCTAGCCCGGGAAGCAGTAAACATGATGAGAGAGTTGGATGCAGAGTAGAAGGTACAGCACTGGGGGAGGAGGAATTAAGGGTTAGGATGGCCTGGGTCCTGATGCACTTGACATTCTAGCCCCTCCTCAAAGCTGTCTAGAGACAGTAAGCTGCAGATTGGGATGGGGAACCTGGGCTCTAGGCTATGTATATCCTGTATATTGTTTGTTGTTGTTGTTGTTGTTGAGTCCCAGGAGTTGAACTCAGGGCCAGGACACTGTCCCTGAGCTTTCATGCTTAATGCTAGCCGTGCTCTGCCACTTAAGCCACAACTTCATTTGTGGCTTTTTGGTGTTTTATTGGGGATAAGAGTCCCATGAACTTTACTGTCTGGGCTGGCTTTAAACCGTGATGCTCAGATTTCAGTCTCTAGTGTAGCTAGGATTACAGGTGTGAGCCACCAGTGCCCAGCTATATACCCTTCTTGAAGCTGGAATGTGTGAAAGCATCTGAGGTGTGCAATAGGTCATCTTCAATTTTAAATTGGAAAGGGAAAGTCTTGTATGGTCTACCATCCTTAGTAATTAGTCAGCTATCAATAAGCATATATCAGAGCCAGCTAGAAATGATTCTGAGTAGGATGCTGAATGTAAGAACATTTTTATGGCAGGATTCTGAGAGGTGATTCAGTGGGAATGTGAAAGCAGATAGATTGCTTTTAGCAGTTTGCCTGCTTTAACGACCAGTGTTTTTTTTTTTTAAATCACTGAAGCATAATCTGACTTAAACATCAGGATCCTTGTTGGCCCTGGCCATGAGGGTTAGTGACAGGGAAGCTCCTCTCCAAGCTTCTTATTTATCAGATCTTTTTAGTGATGTCAATGGTAGGTCCAGGTAGGACTAATAAGCAGACTTGGCATAGAGTCGTTTAAAAGCTTTATACCCATTCATCCAAGCATCATTCTCCCTACACGTGGTCAAAACCTATTGCTTCGAATGAAACATAACAACCAACTCTGTGTCAGGAAAGAATCTGTACATGGTTTACCACCCTTCATAGACTGTAAGGGAAGAGCTCTTGTCAGATTTGCCTTCTTTTTTGGTGTCTTCCTGTTTTCTAGTAGCTAGCACATGCCATAGACAGGTGCTTTCTAGGTGTTGTACGATTGGGTGCTATGGAGGATACAGATAGAAACTTTCCAGAAGCTGTGTCTAAGAGCAGGAATTGTGTGGTGCAGTATTCCCCAGACTGTGTCTGTCCCTTGTGGTTCTGCCGCTTTGAGTGTGCCTATGACGAGTCCTCTAATTTCTGAATTAGATTATTACATAATGACAGGCTCTGTGCTGTGGTGTGGCTTTTTGGATTGTGGCTGTACGGCTGTTGCTCTAGACCCCTTGCGGCATTGACTACTACTGCCTTGGCTAACAGTAACAGGCTGTGGGTGCTTGGCACCGTACAAGGTCAGTAATGGTTGATCCAGCCAAGAGATCATCCCCACTTTGGCAAAAGTTCTCACTGTAGTGTTAGCTACCTGGTTTACATGGCAGCTTTGTGAAGGAAGACTGTGCAGGTGGAAGCAAATTGTGTCCAGGGATGAAGTAAGGAATGTTGGGTTGAGGCTGCATCTTCCAGATGTCCTTGTGTTTTTTGGTACTAAGGCTTGAATTCAGAGCTTGAGTACTTTCTCATAGCTTTTTCCCTCAAGGCTGCTGCTTGAGCCACACCTCTAGTTCTGTTTTTTTTTTTTGCTGGTTAATTAGAGATGAGAGCCTTTTAGATTTGTCTGTCTGGACTAGCTCCAAACCTTGAGCTTCAGATCTCCAACTCCATAGTCCCCAGGATTAAAGGTGTGAGTCACTGGTACTTGCTCTTACCAAGTCTTTAGTAAGACTTTATAGGCTTTTTAAAGTGTCTTTATTAAATGAACACCTTATTTACAAGTTGGGTGTGATGCATCACACAGTGACTAGAAATCACTAGCGGATCATAGTCTCACAGCTGAAGCCTTCTTGGTTTGGAAATGAAAACAGGAAAGTAGAAGACTGTAGAAGAGAGTCATGCTACAGGTTTCATGGAGGACAGCTTATAGCATTACGCATGATGGGGCTGTTTCATGACTTTGGAGATGAATAACCAGATGATTGAGCTCTCCTGGAACCCGTGGTCTTACAGAAAAGTTCCCATTATGTTTCACTGCCTTAGATAGGTTCAGTTTTCTATCTTTGAATGTGAGATGGGATCTGTCTTTCTTTATTCAAGAGCACTTTTCAAATGACAAAATAGCAAACAACATAGTTCTACTTCTGTAATTACTTAATTACTATTCTTGATGTTGAACATTATAAGTGTTAGTATGTTTGAACATGCTAATGCATGTTCTACTCCTGAGCCACACTTTTCCCCAGGGCATTATTATTATTATTGTTATTATTATTATGCATGTGTATGTGTGTGTTTGTGTGTTTGTGTGAGCACGTGTATATATGTACCATTCCTGGGCTTGAATTCATAGTCTGAGTGCTGTCTCTGAGCTTGTGTGATCAAGGCTAGTGATCTATCACTTGACACAACTCCACTTCCAGTTTTTGATGGTGAATAGGTAAAGATAAGTAGATAAAGAATTGATAAAGAGTCATAGACTTTTCTGCCTAAGCTAGCTTTGAACTGCTATCCTTAGATCTCAGCCTTCTAAGTAGCTAGGATTACATGTTTAAGCCACCAGCAGTCAGCTGTTATTTTTAATCCAAATGTCTGAATGACCTTTTAGAAACTTGTGGCTAACATTTGCATACCTGAGTTTCTTCATGTGGGGAAGAGGGGGACATGCGTCCTTCCTCTTTTTGGAAGCTTAACGAACTTTGTTTTTTAATACAATTTTGTTCTAATTATAAACATAATACACGTGTTCTGTTGAACTCTTGGACAACATAAATTAGAGGTAAAGTACATCATCCTGTTAGCCATTGATGCATTTCCTCTTTTCTGTGTGTGATCACATATACCAGTGAGACCAACAGCTCCTTTCTTAACTTGCTTCTTTTTTCAAAGGCTATTAAAAAAAATTGTAACTTGACTCAGAGACTTCAGAGCAATAAATTCTCGAAGTCTCTGAGTCATACCAACAAAGAATAAACCCGAGTTACTCCTAAAAAATGATAACTCATTTTTAAGCCTATGAAAACAGCAGTTACGTACTGCCTTTAGATAGAAACACTGAAAATTTACAGCTCTTAGTTGAGCTGAAGTTAGTCCTCTCAGAGCTCCAGCTCATTTTCTTTGTTTTGCTTATTTGCTTGTTTAGCATCCCCTTTCACAAAGTCTTTCTTCTTAGCGTTTTTCTTTTTCTATCTTCTTCTTGAATATATCTATACACTGATAAGATGTAGAACATTGCCATCACTCACATAGTTCTTTTAGGCTCCCACACAGTGATTGGTTTTTCATATTGTAAAACCTTCTTTTAGCTGGGTGCAGGTGGTTCATTCCTGTAGTCTTAGCTACTCAGGAGGCTGAGGTCTGAAGTTTGCAGTTCATATCTAGCCTGGGTAGGAAACTCCATGAGTCAGTCTCTGACTGTCTCTGTCTGTGTCTCTGTCTCTTTGTTTCTGTCTCTGTCTCTGTCTGTCTGTCTCTCTCTTTTGTTGGTTGTGGGGCTTCAACTCTGGGCCTGGGCACTGTCCCTCAGCTCTTCAACTGAAGGTGAGCACTCTACCACTTGAGCCACAGCACAACTTCTGGTTTTCTAGTGGTTTATTGGAGATAAGAGTCTCACGGATTTTCTTGCCTGGGCTGGCTTTGAACCGTGATCCTTCAGATCTCAGCCTCCTGAGTAGCTAGGATTACAGGTGTGAGCCACTGATGCCCGGCTTCCATGAGCCTCTTATCTCCAAATAACCCCCAAAAAGCCAGAAGTGGAGTTGTGGCTCAAATGGTAGAGTGCTGGCCTTGAGCAAAAAAGCTCAGGGACAGCACTCAGGCCTTGAGTGTAAGTCCCACAACTGGCACAAATAAAGCAAAAAAGCCTCCTCTACTCATGGTCCCATACGTGGCACTCTTTCTTCCTGTGCACTCCATTTCTGTTGATGCCAACATTTCAGGGAACAAAACCCTATGATAACCTTATATGGTCTAAACAATTGCCTGTATGTACTCTAAGCTTACAGTGTAAAAGGAGAGGACAGACAGATCAGCAGTATAAATAATTGAATCGGATGCATCCATGTAAGAAGTCTTGGGGCTGCTGGTTAACATAAGCTTGATTCTGTTAATTATATTATCAGTAATAAGCCAGGACTAATTGGAGAGATCAAATTTGAGATAAATTAGGAGGATAATGCCAATCGAAGGAAAAGGTGTAGATTGGTATTGATGGGCGGTATACTTCCATGTTAAAATGTAGAGCAGAGTGTGTGCGAGAGGACCCGAGGGAGTTTGTGCAGAATAGATACAACTATCCAACTATCACCAACCAGCTCTCTGTGGTTGATCTGCCTTGGGATGACATGCAGACCCAGGCAGGACTGCATACCACCCTGTCACCAGCATCAGCTGTTCTGAGGGGCTGGCATGAGATTCTGTGTCCTGCACCACCCTTCTGTTTGTGGATCCTTTGTGGTTCTTGCTTTTTTCTGCTGTCAATGCCCTGTTTATTTTCTCGGTCACCAGGTGCCTTCCCCAGTCTCTTCACTTTTCGTTTTTTCATGGTTTCCCTCATGCCTTAGTGCTTTGCTCTGTGTCTCACTGTTTGCAGGAAAATGTCCTCCAGTTTATTGCCATATTTTCACTTTATCTAAATTAACATTGATTATTAGACATATGAATAGATGGGTCCCACAAAATAAACAAAAACCCATCAAATCATTAAACTCTACTGTTAGGTGTGTAGGTGTACCCCAATGCTAAAATGTTACCTGGCAGGAAAAAAAGAAAGAGAGTACAAGTTGAGTATCCTTAATCCAGAATGCTTGGGAACCTAAAGTGTTTCAGATCTTAGATTATTTTTCCCCAGATTTTCCGTGGTTAAATATGACACGAATAGAGGTTTCATCTATATCTTACATAACCTGAAGGGAATTCAGTGGCTTTCCAACTCTGAACTCTTCTGTATTCATACAGAAGTTTCTCCACTGCTTTGACTGCAACTTGCATCCTTTGAGATGAAGTGTGGAATTTTCTACTTGTGATGTCATGTCAGCCCTCAAAAAGTTTCACACTGGGCCTGGGGGGTGTATGTAGCTTTTTGGGAGAATGTGTGCTTGCATGTACAAAGCCTTGGCTTTGGTCCCTAGCATAAAAAAATATTAAATACGTTTTAGGTTTTGAACATCTCAGAATTTTCAGATGTACGATGTTCAATCTGTTCTTGGAATTTACTCCCTGGGGATAAAGTCAGTAAGGACAACTAACCAACTCTTAGGCTTTTGCCTTATTGTCTTTTCATGCACTACCATGAGATGGGCACCACAATTCTTTCCATTCCCTTGTGCTCTTAGGAATGTGTCTCTGATGAATGATACAGAAAAGTATTTCTCCAGGTGTGGAGGTGTCATTACAGTTGTCCGAGTACTTGTATAGTATACATGAGGGCCTAGGATTAGGCTCTAACACCACTAAGAATGCAAAGTAAAATGAAACTAAAAACTCATGCCCTTTTGTGAGATGATATTCTGATACATCCACTGTAGCCTCACATAAGTATAATGGATATAAGATTTTTTCAGAGAATAATGTTGACGGTTCTTTTCTTTCTTTCTTTCTTTTTTTTTTTGCCAGTCCTGGGCTTGAACTCTAGGTCTGGGTGCTGTCCCTCAGCTCTTCAGCTCAAGGCTAGCACTCTACTACTTGAGCCACAGCGCCACTTCTGGCTTTTTCTGCTTATGTTGTGCTGAGGAATCGAACCCAGGGGCCTCATGCATGCAAAGCAAGCACTCTACCACTGAGCCACCTTCCCAGCCCCACTGTTATTTTCTTAAAGTGTTCTTCCCTGCTTTTTTGGCCAACCTGATCTCATCTATAAATGTGAAAGGAAGGGGGGAAAAAGCATTGTTAACACTGTAACTTCTAGTTATATTAGTTGGTTAAGTCCAGCCAACAAATAGTGCTCAGAAGCAGAGCCATTTGTTTTTTTAGTTAAAACAGAACCTGAAGTTGTTTCTTCTAGTTCCCCATGCAAGAATGTTTTCTTCTTTGAATTGCTAAAGAGTGATTTTTTTTTCCATTACCTTAAGATTCTACCTTGTCAACTTTTAACTCCAGAAACTTCTCTACTGGTTGAGGAAGGCCAAAATGTCACTCAAAAATGAATGCAGAATGTACCTTTATCTAGACTTCAGCCACAACCTTCTGGACAAGTCTTGTTGATGACTAGGAACAGGAAAGTTTTTTTTTTTTTAAATCAGAGAAGGAAACCTGTTAGGAAATCTGCTTGTTTTTAGGTTAATGTGGAAGTTTAATAAACCCAACTGAAAACAATCCATGTCCTTTAAGATAGGTTCTCTCTACTCCTTGATAGGAGAGGTGTCCAGACTGTCTTGTTTAAGAGTTGTTTACAATCAGCTGCCTGTATAAGCCCAGTTTATTTTTCTAAGAATACATTTTTCCCCTTCTCCTGCTTTCCAACTCTTGGCTCTTACGTGTTCATACAAAGAAACATCTGGTGTTCCGAGAATTTTATTTTTGGTGGCAGAAATATTTTATAAAACTTGGTGTTGCAGTTCTCAAACATCCAGTAGCCCAAGTAATGAAGAACTGTTTACAAGTGTACATGCATGGATGGTTTAGCATGGACACGGCTGAGTTTTGCATGGAGAAGTGTAAAGGAAAATGTCTCTAAAAGCTGTTAGGCTGTCACTTTTGCTTGTCTTTGTATATCTGGCACCAGTGCTTATAGTAAACATTGAATGAATGATAAAGTACTTGTAGTTCTTCAAGAGTGACCTGCATAGGGATTACAGACAGAATCATTTCTTTTTTTTTTTAATTTTTTTTTTGTAAACATACTGTACAAAGGGGTTACAGTTACATGAGCAAGGTAATAAGTACATTTCATATCAAGCATTGTTACCTCCTCTTTTGTTTTTCCCCTACCATCTCTTTCCTCCCTACCTCCCCAACTCTTCCCTCCCCCCCAAGCTGTAAAGTTTGTTTTCAACATAGTGTCTTGTATATCTCATTGTTACAATGGGTCAACCTGTATCCTTATTTCAGCATTTTGTTATTTCCCTTCCCCTCCCCAAATTAGAAAAATGTACATACAAGATGTAGGGAACCAACATCAAATACAGTGACCACAGGGGTTATACCGTGGGGGAAGAACATACAAGAGAAACAAAAAAAAATTACATAGTACATATTAAATACATTAAAAATAATAGCAAGAAAGAAAAAACAACTTGTGTCCCTATCTTGAGGTTCATTTCACTTAACATCATCTTATATAGTCATATGTACATAGCTTATGACCTTTTCTGCTTGTCCCAAACATATACTAGTTATTGCAAATGAGGGAAACCATGGGACCTATATTTCTTTGGGCCTGGCTTACTTCTATTTCCTAATGGAAAGTCATTCCTAATGATGGACAGAATCATTTCTTATGTAGAAATACATGACACAAAAATCTTCTCATTGCCTTCATAATATTATCATTGATTTTTTTTGTTGTTGTTGGTCATAGGGCTTGAATCTGGCCTTGAATGCTGTTCTTCAGCTCTTCAGCTCAAGGCGAGCATTCTACTGCTTGAACCACAGCACCACTTCCAGTTTTCTGAGTGGTTTATTGGAGATAAGAGTCTCACAGACTTTGCTGCCCCTGCTGGCTTTGAACTGTGATCTCAGATCTCAGCCTCCTGAGTAGGATTACAGGTATGAGCCACTGGGCTCATTCCTTTATCACTGGATTTTTATGTAATCAAAGAACATCACAGTAGTCCAAACTCAGTTTACTGTTTAGATGATAAAAACTTTGATGGGGGCTGGGAAGGTGGCTCAGTGGTAGAGCACTTGCCTTGCATGTGTGGGGCCCTAGGTTTGATTCCTCAGCACCACATAAGCAAAAAGAAAAAAGCCGGAAGTGGCACCGTGGCTCAAGTGGTAGAGTGCTAGCCTTGAGCTGAAGAGCTGAGGAACAGCTTCCAGGCCCAGAGTTCAGGCCCCACGACTGGACCCCCCAAATAAACCCCAAAAAACAAAAACTTTGACAATGGATTAGATGGGATAAATGAAGTTAAAGTGTAAGAATAAATCATATGCTGAGCACTTGTGGCTCATGGCTCTTGCCTGCAATCCTAGCTACTCAGGAGTCTGAGATTTGAGGATCATTGTAGGAAAGTCTGTGAAACTCTTACCTCAGATTAACCACCAAAAAGTTGGAAGTGGAGCTGTGGCTCAAGTGGTAGAGCACTAGCCTTGAGCAAAAAATGACAGCCAGGGACAATACCCAAGCCCTGAGTTCAAGTCCCAGAACCAGCACAAAAGAAGGAAGGAAGGAAGGGAGGGAGGGAGGAAGGGAGGGAAGGGAGAGAAGGGAGAGAAGGGAGGGAAGGAAGAAAGAAAAAAGAAAAAAAACATACACCAGGAAATAATTGAATGCATCAGTGAAGCTGAAGCAATCAAACAGAATGATTTGAAATATGGGATAGTTGATAGAAAAACAAGTAAATTACTGTTTGAATACCCAGATGTAGTTTTTTCCTTTCAGAATTTATATAGCAGCTGTAGTATATTTATAGAGAATAGTCTTTACTATTTATAGTTGTGAACTAATGTTAAGCCACAAACTGTATGTGGATATTTATAGACATTTTACTTAGCACTTGCAAATACTCAGAGGTTTGATGTATCTAGTTCTTACTAGATTTGTTTTCTGGAACTGTATGTAAATATAGATATTCTTAGGTATCTTAGATATAGGGAATCAGGAGATTAGAAGCAAGTCTGTTGAGAGGAATGGAAAACCAAAGAAAAAAATTTTTTCTGAGAATTTTTGTAAGCCCTTTTAGTATCTATTGAGGAGTTAGGGTTGGTTTGATGTTCTTGAAGAGATTATAGATGAACTTAATATCAAGGAAGGCAAATACTATTGATCAACATGGCTAAAATATCTTGCTGTGTGAAGAGTCTAATTTTGACTAGATAGAGAAACTTAAAACGCATGTAAGGGGAGGTATTTGCTATATGAAGAGTTTTCCTTTATTATGTGTTTTAAAAACATAGCCTCATTTAAAATTTTTGGCTTTTGTTAAATATACAGGGAGGAATGTCATTGGTATATTTCCACATGCTTACAATATATTCTCATTCATCTCACCATTTGTCACCTTCCATCCTCTGCTTCCCAAAACAATTTCAACAGGTTTCATTGTGCTTTTTTTAAAGTTGCAAACAAGCTATTTTGAAAGTATTCAACCTCCGTCCTTCTCCTGGTTAGCCCAACCCCCTTCCTGTAGTACCACCCTCCCACCCCCCCAATCTATTTTTCTTTCCTGCTTGCCTCCTATTCTCCTATTGACCAGCAGCTTTCATTCAGATTCTTCACACTGTTTTCATATAAACTTGCAATGTATTTCAGAATTGTTCACTTCTCTTTTTTCCCCCCATCCCTCTCATATGAAGAGCTTTCTATTTTTTGTGTCAGGTTATCGGACAAAAGACTGTTGTAATAGTGTTTTGGCGACAGCGTTCAGAGATACTTCACCTTTGAGACTGGTTTCTATAAATAGTTTTTGGAGGAAGGCTGATCCAAGACCTCAGGCAATTTACAACTGTTTTTTTGAAGAAGCCTGTGGAGCCATTGTGATACTGAATGTCCTAACAATACCAAGAGGAACATAACCCAAACTACTCTTTCTGTTCAGACACCTCTGTAAATCCTGTACTAAACTCAGTACTACTTTCATTCTTGAATTAAGGCATCAGTTGCCTGCCTAATTAGATAGTTAGTTTCTTGCATATTGGGATCCTGCTTTGATTTTTTGCTTCCTTCTTGGCGTGAAAAGTAGATGATAGGTAAGACTTTCTGATACTTTTATTTGTAAAGAGAGACCCACAAAGAGGTGGCACTCTTCTGTGTGGATGACTGTTTTTGTAAAAGTGTACACACTGGATTTTTCTGGTCTTTCTTCACAGTGAATTCCTTTTACAGAGTAGTATAGCCAGGTGCTAGTGGCTTATGCCTGTAATCCTAGCTACTCAGGAGTTAGAGATCTAAGGATCACTGTTCAGAGCTAGCCAGGGCAGGAAAGGCTGTGAGACTCTTACCTCCAATTAACTGCCAGAAAACTGGAAGTGGCACTATGGCTCAAAGTTAGGAGAGTGCTAGCCTTGAATAAAAGAATTCAGGGACAGCACCCAGACCCTGAGTTTAAGCCCCACGACCAACACCCCCCCACTAAAGAGGGGGGGGGGAAGAGAGAGAGAGAGAGAGAGAGAGAGAGAGAGAGAGAGAGAGAGGAGCATAGAACATAGGACAAAGACCTAGACGTGCATGAGCTTAAAACCCTGCTTTCTGTTACCCTTATGAGGCAAGTTACTGTCTTTTCCAAGCTTGTTTCCTCATTCATACATGTAGATGGTGAGGGTTAACCCTTGAATGCCTGAAGCCTATGAACCTAAGTTAGCCCTCTCAGATTGCCAGAATGAAAGATACAAAGGAAGCTAATAGAATTTTGAAAAACAATTATGCTTATGCTTTGGGAAATATGGCAGTTTTTTTTTTTCAGACAAACCTGTCTAACCAGTAAGCATTATCTTTAAATTTAAAAGACAACAGTTGGTGTGATGAATACTTGTGTTTAGGCAATAATGAAAATGCAGGAACATCAGATTGATATAAATCAACTGTGCAGGATAATGCTAGGAAACAAACTGCATTGAGTTGGTATAGCCCTGGGGAACTGGTGCAGGATTTGGCTAGCGATCATAGAAAACGTTAGAATCATGTATAAAAATCCTGACCTATTTTTTTCCCCAAGTGATTCCTTTGGTGTTGAAAACATGACAGATTTCAAATGCCAAATGGCTTTTGCCTTACACATGAAAAGTACATTATTCCATAGTGAATGAATGAATGTGGTGGTATGTGCTCAGGATAAACACCCATTCAGGTACATTTGTGGAAATTGTAGGGAGGATTTTACTTATTGTGTATGTAATTTGGCCCAATTTACTCACTGGGGTGAGGGTGGAAAGCTGCACATGAAACTTTGCCCTGTCAGTTTCTCAACTGTGTACTTCAAAAATGAATTGATAGAGTAGATTTGATGTTAGATGATAATGTTAGATAAAAAAAACAGGTGGACTTCCAAGTTCTTGGGGGCAGGTCTTGGCTTAACTGCTAATTGAGGGATCCTGGGGTAAGTAACCAGTTTGTAAATTGAACATATGAAACTGAAGTTATTGAAACATTTCCCCAACTCTATAGACATAAAGAAGTGGGTGTTTAGCAAAATGTTACAGTAAGTCCTGCCCCTTAGGTGACCTACAACAGGTATGCAGTAGCCACATAAGAAGTTATTTATGATCAGATGCCATTTTTTTTTTCCCTAAGAAGTTCATTTAAAAGAAACATAAAATGATCAGGGCTGGGACTGTGGCCTACTGGTAGAGTGCTTGCCTAGTATGCATGAAGGTCTGGGTTCAATTCCTCAGTACCACATAAACAGACAAAGCTGGAAGTGGTGCTGTGGCTCAAATGGTAGAGTGCTAGCTAGCCTTGAGCAAAAGAAGCCCAATGGCTAGGCCCTGGGTTCAAGCCCTTGGACTGGTAAAAAAAAAAAAAAAAAAAAGAAATATAAAATAATAATTAGTATTAGATTTTCTTTGTGGCTAGTTAAGGTGTTTTGTTTTTTTAATTTAGGTATTTTCAATTTATGTTTCATTTGGATTTTTAAAGCACAATTAAAAGTGTATTTTATGACTAAGGGTAGAGTCTTTGCCTAGCGTGGCCAAGGCTATGGGTTCGATCTCTGGTACCAAAAAAGGAAGAAAAAAAAAAAAAGAAGTGTTTTTGAGTACTAGACAAATAAAGATGAATTCTTAAGATTGGGAGATAGTTACTGCTTTTTCATTTTGTCAGATTCCAAACTGCTGAGTAAATAATGCTTTTGTTAGAATTCTATGAGGGGCTGTCATTGAGCAGATAAGGTATGTGGAACAAATGTGTGTTTCTGTCCATATTCTGTCACTTGTACTAAAAAGTGTTGGAAGGTAAATTTGATTTGGGAAATGCATAATCACAGTATTTTATTTTGTCTTTTTTTTTTTTTTTTGCTGGTCATGGAGCTTGAACTCTGAGCCTGGGCACTGTCCTGAGCTCTTTAGCTCATGGCTAGCACTCTACCACTTGAGCCATAGCACCCACTTCCAGCTTTTTCTGTGTATGTGGTGCTGAGGAATCGAACCCAGGGCCTCATGCATGCAAGGCAAGCACTCTACCCCTGAGCCACGTTCCCAGCCCCCAGTGCTTTATTTTGTAATCCATTAATAAATCATTTTGTAACAGCACATGCAATCCAGTAATTATATTTTTAATCATCTGTTCTAACCAAATATAGAGTTTATACTCAGATTTGTTCAAATCTCCTCTTACTATTCAGTAAGCTTTGTTTTCCTTCTAAGTGAGGAAGCAGAGATTTGTAATTTTGTGTTTCTGGAGATCTGCTGGAAAGATCAATACTACAGACCCTGGAACTCTGCCAGATGTAATTTACATTTGAACAAGGATTACAAAAGTACAAGGATTAAGTTAAACAATTAACACAGTATGCTAGAGACTATAGTCTGGGAGAACTATTTGGGTCAGTAGGTTTTGTTTTCAACAGACTCTAGGATTGTGAATGCTTAGTAAATTGGTTGTAATTAGTAATTGTTGTGGTGAAAGTTTTTGTTTGAGAGAAAGTTTGTGACTATCTTTTGCAGGAAACAAATGTTAATCATTAATCAGTGAGCTTTTGAATGTACTGCATCAGAGAGATGAATTGGTCACCTCTTCAATGTGATAAATTTTTTACCTGTTTATCATTCCAAAGGAATAAAAATTTGAATTAGCACCAACTTTTTTTTAACTTTATACACAGTATTATGGCAATCTGTGTGGTTCAGAGCAGTTTAAACTGGGCTTAGTAAACCCTTAAAGTAAAATGACATGTTTGTATATACATGTGCGCTTTCTAAAGACTAGTACTTTTACCTTCTGTCAAGATTCTATCAAGAAACTGGTGTCAAGTATATTTTATGGTTGTGTTTAGAAGCATGGTTTTCTTTTCTTACCCTGACTGCTTCCCTCTTATTCCTCTTCCCTAGGAGAACTGTGCTAACAACAAGTTACCTTTTTATAGTTTCCATATCCAGTGTTGGTCTCCATTGTCACAGTTGTTGGTTTCCATTGTCACAGGGTTGAAATATCTCAACAGTTAGCCATTACATCTGTAATCACTCAGTAGCCAGAGTTAAAATGTTGCGGGTGGCTTTCATTCACAGCAGAAAGGCTTTGTGGCTACCATAATAAATACTAAATAGTGCCTTCCCCTCAGTGGCTGGTCACATGCTTTGTACTAGTAATTAACATATCAAGGAGTTATGGTACACTCTGGTGATATTTTTTTTTCCCCTGAAAGATTTATAACTATGGTAAACTGGGGCACAGTAAATTTTCCTATGCAAAGTACTTTATTGACCCAGAGAGGAGACTAATGCAAATTTCTAATAAGCTGTGATGTATGGTAGATGATGGGCTGGTTTCTTCATCTCCTTTGAGGGTGGTATACAATTTTTTCGTCTACACTTACTTTTCTATAGGTCACGTTCTATGTTGTACATTTGTATTGCATGTAAGATAAAGAATGCAAAAAAGCTTTTGAACATTAGTTGCAACATATCCAAGTGTGGATTTTGCTGTTGAAGAGTTTATTCTCGCCGGTGATCATACAGCTCTTCTGTACCCTAGAAGTCAATGCTATTGTTGAGTTTGGGAATGAAAATGTTTCTCTGCAGCCATAAGGCACTACAATGTATTTGTCTTTTTTTTTTTTGGTCTGAGACTGGGATTCAAACTTGGTATTTGATGCTTCTACTCATTGGCAGGTACCCTACTCTCTGAGCCATGCCTCCAACCCCCACATTTGTTTTGGGGGAACTTTTAGTATTGAAAGAATAAGATGCTTTCTGTCATTTTCCCCCATGAAGTTGGGAAACATTTGACTCTTTGTATTTCCCATTGCTCAGAGAAAACAATTGTCTTTTATATCAGAAATTGGTGACTCCATGGTGCCTTGCTTCAACAATGTCACCACTTGTGTCATCTGAAGGCACTTGACTACTTGATAACAATTAGTTTGGTCTCAGGACACTTGAATAATGAATCTCTAAGTTTGCTTGTTGGGATGCTCTGGTGATGCCATTCCAGAGTAGTCTGAGCTCAAGGGGAGGGGAGCAGAAACTCACTTATATGATATGTTAAAAGAAAAGAAATTGGAAGCCCCCTGGCTTTTGCTTGTAATCCTACCTACTCAGGAGGCTGAGATATGAAAATTGAAGTTCAAAATCAAACTGAGAAGGAAAGTCTTTGAGACTCTCATCTCCAATTAACCACCAAGAAAAATAAAGCCAGAAGTAGAGCTGTGCTTCCAGTGGTAGAGCTCCAGCCTTAAGTGTAAAATCTAATAGCACCCAGGCCTAAGTTCAAGCCCCAGTATTGACACACAAAAATAATAGTAATTAAGAACATACTTTCTAGCTGGGCCCTGGTGGCTCATGCCTGGAATCCTAGCTATTCAGGAGGCAAATATCTGAGGATCAGTTCAAAGCCAGCCCTGGCAGGAAAGACTGTGAGGCTCTTATCTCCAATTAACTACCAGGAAACTATAAGTAGAGTGCTAGCCTTGGCAAAAGGGCTCAGGGACAGTTCCCAGGCCCTGAGTTTAAGCCCCATGATGGACCAAAAAAAAACACAAAAACAAAAAAAACATACTAAGAATATTACCAAATGCATAAAATTTAACAGGCAATATAGTTTTAGAGTTTTGAAGGTAAAAAGGAAACTGAAAACAAAGCAAACATAGTTTTAACTATAGTTAGTCAAGTTTTGTTAAAATGAATTTGTTTCTCTAAACTATTTAAATTAAAAAAATTTAAGGCATTTTGAAGTATTACATGCTTAATAAAGGACTATATAGCTTATGTGCTTGTTTTAAACAAGAAAGAAATGGAAATACGCTGTCACTAACCAGTTTGCATTTTCTGCTTCTTACATGACTTTCCCTTATCCCATTCACTGTACCTGTGCAAAGAAATGACTGTCCTGGATTTTTGCACTTAATTTTATCTTTCCCTAGTTTTGATTGTTGTATAAATGAAGTTCATACTTTTTTTCCCCCACATTTTACCCAGACTTACTTGCTCGATTAGTTTTTGCACATGCTTTGGCAAAAGTATATAAGGTTATGTAAATTACCCCTCCCCCTTCCACACACAGTGAACTTTGGGAGGGAGATTGATGTGTGTAGATGATGTGTGTAACTGTACCCACACTTGCTGCTGTGTGGTATTCCATTGTATGACTACAGTCTGTCCTTTCATTGTTGATGGACACTTGGATGGTTTCCCGTTTGGGAGTTTATGAACAATGCAGCTATGTACATTGGGATTGCTGGATTTTCGAGTATGTGCATGTAAAACATTTCCTAAGTGGTTCCGTGGCCACTTCTAGGGTATGATAATACTACTACTTACTATCAGACTTCAAAGTTTTTAGTAACTCAGAACATGTAAAATGCCTTACTGTGGTATAAATTTGTATTTTGTTCATAATTGATAAGATCAAATTTCATGTATTTGTTAGCCATTCATTTGTTTCTTTTGTAAAATGCCTGTTCTCTTTTTGCCTGATATGTAACTATCATTCCTTAGGTTTTGATTTTGTTTTTTTTTTTTTTTTTTGGTCCAGTCGTGGGGCCTGAACTCTGGGCCTGGGCGCTGTCCCTCAGCTCTTCAGCTCAAGGCTAGTGCTCTACCACTTGAGCCACAGCACCACTTCCGGCTTTTTTTCTTTTTGCTTATGTGGTGCTAAGGAATCAAACCAAGGGCCTCATGCATGCAAGGCAAGCACTCTACCACTGAGTCACCTTCCCAGCCCCAGGTTTTGATTCTTTTGTTCAGTTGGTTTTAATTAATGATGATGATGATGATGAGCAGTTCTGGTTTAAAATAAAATACTAAAATGTATTTTTTACCTGTAAGATTGATGGTCCCAGAAGACTGGATAGTGGCTCATACCTGTATTTTCAACTCAAGAGTCCTGGGCAAAAAGTTAATGAGCTTTTATCTCAACGAATCAACTGAGCATGAATGCCTGTCATCCCAGCTTCATGGGGGATGTAGGTAGACGGTTCTAGGCTCTGGCAAAAAGGGGCAACCCTATCTGAAAAATAGCTAAACTGACAAGGATTGTGGGTGCAGCTCAAGTGGTAAAATGCTTGCCTAGCAAGTGTAAGTTTGGCTGGTTTTGGTGTTTTATGTAGATGGAACTTTATAGCAAGGGCTCTTTCGGGTATTTGTTTTCTTCTGCCTCCAGTGTTTTTTTTTTGGGGTCCGGTCCTGGGGCCTGAACTCTGGGCCTGGGCGCTGTCCCTCAGCTCTTCAGCTCAAGACTAGTGCTCTACCACTTGAGCCACAGTGCCACTTCCGGCTTTTTTCTTTTTGCTTATGTGGTGCTGAGGAATCGAACCCAGGGCCTCATGCATGCAAGGCAAACGCTCTACCACTGAGCCACCTTCCCAGCCCCATGCCTCTGGTGTTTTTGTGGATCACCTAGTTTTTCAGTTTCTTTTGCTCAAGTATTTATGTGTTCACCTACTTTTTCTTTTTTCATTATTGTGTGGTATTCAAATACATGAAAATATACATGGCCATTTTAAGTTGTATTTTTTGAATGCTTTTTTTTTTGTAGCTTAGAAATACTGTTCACTTTTCCAAAATATATTGCTCTTATGGGAAGTAACTTTGCTAAATTCTCATTAATTCTCAACTCACTCAGTAGATTGTTTGAGGTTGTTTTGTAGATAGTAATTTGTTTGCTAATGACTCTGTGTGTGTGTGTGTGTATGTGTGTGTGTGTTTTCCATATCCTACCCTGGTGTTCACATTTTCATATATATGTATATATATTTTTATTTTTGGCCAGTCCAGGAGCTTGAACTCAGGGCCTGGGGCACTGTCCCTGAGCTTTTTTTGCTCAAGGCTAGCACTCTTACCACTTGAGCCACAGCACCACTTCCAGCTTTTTCTGTTTATGTGGTATTGAGGAATCAAACCCAGAGCTTCATGCATGCTAGGCAAACACTCCACCACTAAGCCACCTTCCCAGCCTTTTCATATCTTTTGATGAAGAAGAGAAGCACAAAACCATTGAGATGCCACAATCATGGGCATTATAACTACGTTAGATGCCTTCCTGTAGACTGGAAGTGAGTTTTTGCTGGAATTCCTGGTGTATTTTTATGACTTTGGGGATCTGCTGACTTCCAGTGCCTGTGTGGTCTCAAGAGGGACCAAACTGGGGAGGGGAGAGGCAAGAATCAGCAGCTCCTTTGTCTTGAGCCCTGTTCACTTGAGTGCCAATGAATCTTTTTCATGGAGCATGCTGTCCCACAATTGGTTAGTGTCTTGTTGTGTTATCAGTGCAGCTGGCTATTCAAGAGGTAAATTATGACCCAGTTTGTTTGCTAATTATTGCACAAAAATGGGTTTAAGGTATACTGAACTTGGAAGAGGAAAGTATGTACCATTATTCTGGGTTTGCCTCTGAAAGGACTCCTGTATATCTGATTAATGAAAACTCCTCCTGGGAAACTGAGTGAGTTGTAAAAAGGAAGCTAAGGTGAAAACAAAACAAAACTGTTCAGTCATAAATTACAGTGTTAATTCTCTGATATCAATGGTAAAATCTGTAGGCTAATGTGTCAACTCTCAGCAGGAATCCCACCCTCTCTCTCTCCTTTCCTCCCTCCCTAGGTCTAGCTGTATAGCTCTGGTAGGCTTCAATCAATCCTCTTACCTCAGTCACCTAAGTATTAGGATTAGAGGCATATGCCACAATGCCCAGCTTTCACAGAGAATATTTTTTATACCTACAAGTTAAAACCCAAGTGATCACCCTTTGTAATAACATAGTCTGGCCTGTGTAACAATGAGAAAAATATCAAATAAGTATGTGATTTTTTAAAAAACTGTGTTATTTGTTCGTTATTCTTTTCTCCTTTGTTCTGTACAGGAATGTACAGATACCAATTTCATGTCACTGAATTTTTCTTAACTGTTCTCCATTTAGCCAGTTGACTACATTAACTGGCATTCGGTTCCTTCTGAGACCTGAGTCAGCTGAAGCCCCTTGTGAGTTCAGGGTTCCTGGACATCCTGGCTGATGCCCAAGCACCTGTAGTTCTCCTAATAGAGTTGGAAGATAATTAAAAAAATCAGTGGTTTCTAACCTTCAGTTGTGGACTCAAATGGTATCTAAACTAATGAAGTCTGAATATAGAAAAATGTACCTTCTGAAGAGGATAGTTGGTGAAGGTAGATTCTTGAAGTGTGGCCTCCAGATCCATGTGGGGCTTCTACCTCAGATCTGCTGACTTAGAAATGTGTTTTACATCATCTTCTACTTTGTTGAATTCAGTATAGGAAGGAGGAGATCATGAAAATATTAGGTGGCTTCTGATACCTAACTCTGAAAAAACACTCAAGATTGTTTTTCAACTGTGTTTCAGTTCTTGATCCTCTTTAAGGAAACTTAAGTCAAAAATTGATAGCATAACATGGTATAGTTTACATAAGAGAAAACAACCAGAACTCCCCTTCTGGACATTTTTTTTAACAGATGTGGCCTTTGTCTCATATTGGTAAATGAATGAAGTTTTATATGCTTTAAATTTACATAAAGATGCTTAGAAATACAAGTATCAGTTTTTACTCTTACCAGCTTTAATCTTTAGCCTGCTTTGCTGCTGCCAAGGTTGTCTGTCCACAGAGGAAGATTTTGATCATGTTTTGTAAGTTTAGGAACCAGGGTGAATAGGAATGTGTGTGTGTGTGTGTGTAAAATCTGGTCAGCAGTATTAGTTTTAGAAATATATGGTCTCATTTAATCCACTCCAGAATTTTATGAGATAATTTAGCAGAAGGAATGGGGGGCAAAATTTGGTGATTAGGCATCTAATTAAAGGGCAACACTCCCCTCCCCCCCACGTAAGTTTCAGGTTGTTCTGGTGTAGCATAGCCTAAATGTTGTTGAATAAAACTGCATCATTTTAAAGTATGGTAACTGAGATGTTTTGTTTTTGTTTTTATGCTGGTCCTGGGGCTTAAACTCAGGCCCTGGGTGCTGTTCCTGAGCTTTTTTGCTCAGGGCTAGAGCTCTACCACTTGAGCCACAGCTCTACTTCTGGCTTTTTGGTGGCTAATTGGAGATAAGAGTCTCATGGACTTTCCTGCTTGGGCTGGCATTGAACTTTGATCCTCAGATCTCAGCCTGCTGAGTACCTAGGATTATAGTTATAAGCCACTGGCACTCAGTGATGAGACCTTTTAATACTCATGTGGATTTGCCCATGCCTCAGTATTTCTGATAATAGTACTAGTGATGAATCCTTGGTATAGACCATTTTTTTCTGAATAGTATATTCAGATAGTGAATTTATTATGTCTGAACTGAGAGTCAAAATATAAAGCACAAATGTATTGTTTTAGTAGGACTGCCATAATAAAAGACCATAGATAGGATAACTTGATTAGGAGTATTCCATTTTATCAGGCCTGGCCTAAACATTTTTTATCAAGGTGTTGGCAGAGTTGGTTCTGAAGCTCCCAGGTGGCCTCCTTCTCCCTGTCACATGGTCTTCCTTCCTTCTGTTTGTCTGTGTCCTAATCTCCTCTTCCTTTAAAGATAGCAGTCATATTGGAATGGGATCTTCCTGGATGACAGCATTTTAACTTAATTGTCTACAATATCCTGTCTTCAAAAGCAGTCACTTTTTTCTGTGTGTGTGTGTGTGTGTGTGTGTGTGCTTGCCAGTCTCCAAGCTTGAAGTTAGAGCCTGGGCACTGTCTCTGAGCTTCTTTTGCTCAAGACTAGAGCTCTACCACTTGAGCCACAGTTCCATTTCCATGTGTGTGTGTGTGTGTGTGTGTCTGTGTCTGTGTCGTGTCTGTGTGTGTGTCTGTGTCTGTGTATGTTTAATTGGAGATAACAATCTTATAGACTTTTCTATTCAGGCAGAATTGAATCATGATCCTCAGGTCTCAGCCTCCTGAGTAGGTAGGGTTATAGGTATGAGCCATGGGTGCCTGGCTTCAGAAACAGTTACTTTTTAACCTGGGCGCTAAAAGTTAAAAGAGTTGGGGGCCACAGACACAAGTCAGTCCTGTTCACAGTTGTCTAAGATGCTTCTAAGTATCTAGAACTATTCTAAAAAGTCAAGTCTTTAATTTGATATTTGAATAATATTTTGTCTTAAATGGAAACATTTTAATCAGAGTAACACAAGGAGGAACTAGGAATTAAAAGATCCAAAGAGAACCTTTTGTAAGTTTAAAATTTGCCAGGAATGGGTGGTTCTCATGCCTACGACCCTCTTGGCTGGAGGCCAGCAAAAAGTTTGTGGGACCTCACTTCAGCAGGAAAAGCTGAATGATGTAGTACACACCTGTCATTTCAGCTATACAGAGAGCATCAGTGGGAGGATTGGAAAGCATACATTGGAGGGATTGTGGTCCAGGCAGGCCTGGGTAAAACGTAAGACCCTATTTCAAGAGGGGGTGGTTACACTGCCTACCTTGCAACCTTAAGAAGCCTTAAATGCAAACTTCAAACTGAGGTAGTCATTAGATAGCTCTACTGATCTTAAATAGCTTCTTTTCCCATCTGGGGATTGGCTGTTTTTCTGGTGAATCTTGTTTGGCCTTGGCTAAACAAATCATGTTCATATGAGGCTTGAATATTCTTGACTTCACTTTCTTTAATATAATTAGTCCAGAGTTCATAGAACAGAGAACATACAGTGACAGTAAACCAGCTTCTTAATAGGCTTATGAAGGTAATATATTGGGGTAGCAGAATAAATTCTACCCTTGGAACACTAATTAGAGCATCTTCTGTGATTTAGAATTACATATGTTAAGTCCAAACCAATTAAAAAGTTTGTCATAAGAAAACTGCCAACGACAGGAATTCTTGAGGAATGGGGAAGTGCAGCACTTGAAATGCTAATCATCCCGTTGTTGCACATCAAGTTAATTATGTAGCCCTCTTGAGCCCCCTGTGAGGTCTGTTAACATGGAAAATTGCTGTGTCTGGCAAGTGGAAACAAGAATTCTGTCTTCAGGCTGCTGAAACTAGGAAATCATGACTGGGAAGAGGAAGTATATACTCTGTGTGGTTGATCAGTGACTGCCACTTAGGTTAAATCTGGTGGTTCACTCATATTATTTTCCTCCCATATGCAAAATCAAACAAGCAAACTTTATGCATGACAAATACCTTTTTCCTGCTCTAATCCCTTGTTAATCATTGTGGTTTATGGACCTGCAGAATTGGCCTGTGTTGGGAGCTTGTTTGAAAATACAGAATCTCCACCCCATCCCAGATTTACTAAGTCAAAAATCTATTTGAACAGATTCCTGAATAATCTCTGTGCACACTCAAAGTTTTAAGATCCAACATCCAAGTTAAGCTGGGCTCTGGATTGTGATAGCAGTAGAACTTCAATTCTTTTTATAAACAACACTTGCAGTGGATTTTGTCTTACTTTCTTTTTGTCCCAGTGTTATATTGGATTGCTGTGGGGTGAGTAGAAGAGAGAGACCCTTCTCTGGTTGTGGTATTTACCAGCAGCTTGCCTTCTCTTCATTCAGATTCCTTAGTTAAAGGGAGGAGAATCCCCTAGTGTTGAGAGGTTAAAAGGAGCCAGTATTGTTGCTACAACTAACCAAAGTTAGAATGCTGAGCACAATTGGTGCTGGTCATATTGACTCATTATATTCTCATTAATTAACACCATCATCACTGCTGTTGCTTCTAGAACCAAACCCAACAGCAATTACTTAGTCCAGCAAAATGCCTATGCATAAGTGAATAATAAATGTTGGAATTGCTGTATGATGAGCATTTCTCACAAATGCAGATGTCATATCACCCTCCCAGGTAATTCACTCAATGTTTAAATACTTCTTTAAAACAACAACAAACTTTATGTATCTAAGCTTAGTGCAGGAACAGTGTCTGTGAACGTGCATTTATTTATTTTTTCTTGTTTGTCCACCAAGAAGATGGAAGGATCCACATTTTAGGACTTCCTTATTTAACAGAAAACATTCTTTCCTCACCAGGAAAGCCCGAGTTCTGCTGATGTGGCAATGCACTTGGGGTAGCTTGCAGTCCAGAAACCTAGGTTCTGGTCTTGTACAGCCACTGGCAGCTGTGCTGATTTGGGCAAATTCCATACATATGAAGTGAAATTCAACTCTTGTTAGTATTCTTGTTCCCATCAGAATATGGGGCATTCCAAAACAGCCTGTTGTGAGACCTCATTTCTATTTGAAGTGGTTGAACTGTCAGACTGAAGAAGATGTGTTCAATGACAGCAAGAGTGTTGGAGGAATAATAAATGTGAATAGAATGGCCTTGAAGGGCTAATATAAACACATACAAATTGAGTATAACATATTTCTCTGTTGTGTTACAATGAAGGATGTCATCACTGCTTTGCCAAATACTGAAACATCTGTTACTACATAGGCCCCAGAATGTCTATGTGTTCTTTGCAGGAAATGTTGTTTATAGATGTCTTCTGTTGTTTTAGTGTTATTAATATGTAACAGATGTATGGGGTAGGGGAGAGGACTGGAAAGAGCTTTTCTACCTTAGAGTTTTTCCAAGATGTAAATTTCTCTTTCTACTCTTACTCAGTTGGAGCAAATAATGAGAGTCTTAAAAAGGAATGTGTGCTACTTTGCTTGTATAACACACATATATATATATATTAGAGTTAAATGCCTCATGTCTTTACCATCATGGACTGTTGTTTTTTTTTAATAATCTCATGGGATTGGTTATCTCAGTTGGACTGGATTTATTAAATGAGCAAATCAAAATTAGGTGAATACATCCCACATAAAACAATAGCACTTTTTCTTTTTGGAGTACAGCTGCAACCTACAAAGGAATGGAATTCTGAAGGCTTCTAGTTTCAACTTGACTTAAGGAAAAGCCCTACATAGGGCAAGAGAATAGAAAGAATTTGTTGTTGTGCAGGTACTGGTGTTTGACAGCAGGGCCTCATGTTCTTGCTTAGCTTTTTTATACAAGGCTGGCACTCTATCATTTGAACCACATCTCCACTTCTGAGTTTTTTTGGTTAATTGAAGGTAAGAGTCTCTCTGACTTGTTTGTTCAGGCTAGTTCAAATCCTGATCCTCAGATCTCATCCTCTTGAGTAGCTAGGATTGATTACAGGCATGAGCCACCAATGCCTGGTTTATTTTTCCCTTAAAGTACCACTTTGAATCCATTATAGCTTAGAAAACTGAGACACTGACATTTCAGTGAGGTTTGGTTGCCAAATTTCTAGAAGGAGAGTTAATATTAAAAGTTAATGCTGCTTTACTCTTTGCATGGAATTTGTTTGTTAAAAGTATGTTTCAAGGCTGTCATAGTAAGCTCAATTGACCATTAGGGGTGAAAGAGTAGATGGGGGAATTTTCATCTTTCAGAAACATTTCTTTCCTGTGCATCCCTTCATGATTTTTTTTCCTGCTTGGAGCAATGTCTCCATCTTCTAGACTTCAAGCATACTTCTTACTTTCTCAATGTGTTGTTTAAATTTGCATTCTTTCATCTTTCTTGTATGCTTCTTTCCTTGCCCTTGCCCCCTCCATTTATTTGTGCATTCCCTTCTTCCTTTGTTGAGCTCTGTGTGTCAGGCTCTGTGCTTCTTGATTGAGTTGTAATTTAGAAGCAGGATACAATAGATTCTGTATGTTCTTACATTGCACAGTGGCAGAGTGAATAGCAATGCTTGAGGCAAAGATACCTATCCATCTATAGAACTCCTCATTTCACTTAGTAAGAGAATTACCCCATAAATACCCAAAGAGACCATTTGTCACTTTTTCTAAGCCATGCAGTAGGTTTGCTTTGTATTCATGACTTTGGAATAAGCTATTGCAGGCTTGGCTTAGACAGTTACAAGTAGAGACATTTATAAAGCCAAAGGCTAAAACAGCTTAAGGTCATTAGCAGGAGTCACTGCCTCAGGAGTACCAGGTCAGTACCTCAGGAGTTCAGTCTGTGTGGAGTGTGTTCTGTCTCTTGGAATTCAGGCTAATCAGCCATGACAACTCTTGAAGTTACCAGAAACTTCCAGTTGCTATCCACATTGTGTTATTGGTGGCTAGTCCTGATTCAGGTTCCTTTCCTGTTTGCCAGCCCCTCCTCCCTGAGGAATGTAAATATATATGTGATGCGTAAATCTACTTCATAGAAATAACAGTATGCATGTCGAAAACAAATGGTATTTATGTATTTGTTACTTTGTGCCAATCCTGGGGCTTGAACTCAGGGCCTTCTGTTGTCTCTGAGCTTTTGTATTCAAGGCTAGTGCTCTTGAGCCTCAGCTCAATTTCTGGCTTTTTGTTGCTTAATTGGAGATAAGTGTCTCATGGATTTTCATGCCCTGGCTGGCTTCCAGCCTCACTCCTCAGATCTCAATTCCCTGAGTAGCTAGGATTACAGGCGTGAGCCACCAGTACTTGGCAAATGATATATATATTTTTAAATGATGCTTGTATTACTTTTGGACAAAGGCATTTGGATTTGTTGCATTGCTGCCTTACTTCTCTCATCTTCATATATGAACTGGGACGATAATAGCTATCATGTAGGGTTACCCGAAGCCACAGGTAAAAAGTACTTCTCACCAGCATGCACATAGACCCGTATCTCCTTTCTTCTCTCTGTCTCTGTCTGTGTCTCTGTCTCTGTTTGTGTCTCTGTCTCTCTGTCTCTGTCTCTCTCTGTCTCTCTGTCTCTGTCTCTTACATCATTGCTTGGGTCTTTGATAAACCCAAAGGGGCCTGTACTTAACACAATCAGTATGTATATATGTGGAGAAGGAGAGAGAGGGGGGGAAAGGGAGGGACAGGCATCTTACTGAAAGTTTAGGGCTCAGCCTCTTTCCCTGGATGAACTGCTCTGATTGTGTCAAATTAATGTTGACTTTTATATGATATGAAATTACCATTAATCATTCATATTTGTTTGAGTTGGTCACTGTAGGGTTTGTTTTTGGTGTGTGTGTGTGTTCTCACTGGGAAAACATTTTTTGTTTTCATTAAAAAAATGAACTCAGCGTAAGATGAAAGCAAGTAAGGCGTAAAGTTGGAGATACTGTGGTTTGAAAGCCAATTAAACCTTCAGATTTTATCTTAATTTGGAAATGAGTAATTTATGTTCCTAAAAGCTTAATTTATATTAATCGGTATAGTGTACATAGGCTTTTAAATTTTGATAGTAATCAGCTTTTTTTTAAAACATACCTGTACAACTTTTAAGAGTATAGGTTTTTTTGTTTAAAAGGACAGTGTTATAAGATTGTCAAAGGCAGTGTCCTCTCCCTCCTTTCCTTATGCATGCACAAGGCAGGGAGAGTATGATTTGAGAGAGTTGACATTCCTTTTCCTTTTTACATGGTCTGGTTGCTGAGCAGTTCTAGACTTGGTGGAGCAGTGGTTCTCAACACTAGCTGTAGTTAGATACTGTAGGGTATCTAACTGTAGGGTTTCCCTCTGAAGAGGCCATAGTGGATTATATTGAAACAGATGGATGATACAATGATAAACAGGAGAAAAGGCACGAAGTGCACAAGACTCATATAAAACATGAGCCTTAAAGAAGAGCCAGGTAGTTGAGGCTTAATGGCACTCTTCATAGGAGAAAAAAAAGGGTTTTCTTAGATGTGGAATGAGTCATTTATAGGGGATGCGACTGAACCTGGAGAGCCAACAGTGAGCTATTCCTCTGGACTGTGGGTGTGATGTTTGATAGTTTTCCTTTGAGACCTGAGTCTGATCTTCCTTGGGTAACACCATAAGGAGATTAGAAGGCAATTGTGTTCATCTAAGGTAGATGAGGAAAATTCAGAGGAAGCCCTTCCTTCCCTGTGCTTGAGAAAGAGGATCCAGGATGATCAATAGACAGGGCATAAGGATGGTCAGAGAAACCTTAGTTTTGAGACTGTCTAGCTCAGGATGTCCAATGCCCACACTTGACCTACTGTTCTCTGAGCTCAAGTGTGAAGGAACTTGCCTTGGGTGTTGTAGTAATAAGTTAATACACGATTGACGACTTGATTGCAAGGTAAGGGGATCCTTGTGGGATCAATACCAATTCTCATATTTGGTCATTATTAGTAAGTTGAGTCTTTCTGCATTGGCTAATGCTCACATTTATGACACGCAGTTAGTACATGACTACTCACATTTATGACACGCAGTTAGTACATGACTATTCTTTTAGCTGCCTTTTTTTAAAACATTATGTGGGACTCTGTATTATTAGGATGTTAGTTGTTAGAATATTTTATGTGACTTTCTTGTTTCAGGACAGTGCCATGCAGAGACAGTTCAAAAATTCCTAATTAGGTGGCATTCAACCTCTCTTCTCCACATAAGCAGCTGGCACAGGTTTCTCTCTTACCCAAGTGCAAGTGAGTGTTGCAAGCAGAGCCCTCTACCCTAGCCTTCTCCAGGGTCACTTCAGGCCAGTGCCCTCTGGCCATTAGACAGCAATGCAAGAGGCCAAACATAGCCTTCTTTGTCATTAGGAAGAAAATCTGTCCTGGGTTTTGTAAAATGCTGCTTTTTATTCTTCCCACTTAAATGCTTTAAAAGAAAAAGTCAATGCTAAATGACATAGTTTTGATGGAATTGAGTTAGGAAAGGCAGTCCTTTGTAAGAGAAACTATAACTCCAGATCGATGCTTCCATGGCTACGTTGCCTTGTCATAGAGATTAAAACAGGATGGAGGGATAGGCCTCAGAGGCCTTGAATTCACAGAGATGACTATGATTATGAAGCCACCCGCCATGTCTACTGAGGAGCCAACATGCAGGTTGAAGTGGTTGAAAGTGTCCCTGGGAAGAAAAGCTAGTCCAATGCTTTGAGTTGAAGGTGAAAAAGGATGAAAGGAGCTTGTGTGATTGGCTCTGCACTGATTTTCTATGTCACCAATACCTGCACACATGCTAGCTAAAGCCATTTCCTGGAACTGTGCAGTTTTTTTTAAACCTCTGTACCCTGAAATCAGTAAACTAAAATAAATCTAAATGGCTGGTGTGGTTATCTTGATTTCTATTGCTTTCTCCTTCCCATTTATTCAGTTATTTTCTTTAATTCAAAGACTGCTACTGGAGACTTTAGGCTAATTGTGCATTTAATCTGGTCAAACCTTTTACTGTTTTTATTCTTGCTTAGTTAATTTACTCTAGGGTTTTGGATTTAGTTTTTTTGCTGTTGTTTGTTGGGTGTTAGTTGGCTGATTGTTTTGAGACACAGCCCTCATTATTGTAGCTCAGGCTGTCATAGAACTTGAGATCCTCCTGTTTCAGCTGGACTTGCAGGAGTAAACAACCATGCCTGGCTTTTGCTTGTGGGAAGGGAGGAGAGGAAGTAATGTATGACTCTCCGAAACTAACAGTACAGTAATGTCTTAATTATAACATGTTTTTTTCCTCTCTCTTCTACCCATATAACCAGCCTTTAATTCTTTTGTTTTCCTAAATTTGGTCAGAATTTAAGAAGGATGCATTTGGCATAAAATCTGACATGTTGCAGGGTGCCCATTGGCTCACACTGGTAATACTCGATGCATATGAAGCTGAGATCTGAGCATCATAGTTTCGAAGTCATCTCAGGCAAACAAATCCAAGAGACTCTTACCTTTATCTAATTAATCAGCAAAAAAGCTGGAAATCGAGGTGTGGCTCAAGTGGCAAAGCACCAGGCTTTAATGGAAAAAGCCAAGCAAGATCATGAAGCCCTGAGTTTAAGTCCTCAAAGTCACGTTATATGTTTCACATCGTGATTACTAGTCCCTGCTGTAGAGTTGTTATAGTTGGAAGAATATTGTCCTTATGTACACTGCCTTTTAGTCGCTTTTCATTGAACCATTGGGAATGCACAACTCCTACAGTTCAATATGGAGGCATGTTTGTATGACTTCCAATAAAGTTTGTGGATTAGTTTATACTGCTTTCTGGGGTTGACTTAAAGTTCCATAGACTTTCATGGCAGAGTGTTTTGAACATATCACTGTTCAGTGTGCTGTGCTCTTTATACTTACAGAGGAAGGCACAAAGAACACCAGGAATGACTGTCTTCTAAACCTGGAGCTGAGTGGGGTGCTGGTGGCTCCTGGCTGTAATCCTAGCTACTCAGGAGACTGACATCTGAGGATTGTGGTTCAAAGCCAGCCTGGGCAGGAAAGTCCATGAGACTCTTATCTCCATTTAACCACTGGAAGTAGTACTGTGGCTCAAGTGGTAGAGCACTTGCCTTGAGCTGAAGAGCTGAGGGACAGCGCTCAGGCCCAGAGTTCAAGCTCCAGGACCAACAAAAAACCCCAAAAAACAAACCCCTAGAGCTGAGTTTTTGACAGGCTGTTAGTGAGTTTTCACCATTCTTGGAATTATTCGTCTCAGTGTTGCCATTTTCTTAAAGTCTGCTTCATAGGAGAACAGGTAAGCAAATTCACACAAAGACAGGTATGTCCTTTGGTTTTGATCTGTTTGCTCACCTCTCCCTTCCTTAAGCAGAATCTCCCAGAGATATTGCTAATGATTCTAGTTTTCTTCATTCTGTTCTTACCAGCATCCTCCTTACCAGTCCCCCTGCTACCTGAGTCACCGTGAGCTTCCAGACTTGCAGTTTATGCAGTTGGGCTCTGCAGAAATGTGTTTCAGGGGACACAGAGAGAGTGTTCTGGGGTGACCTTGTGATATGTCAGACTGACAAGGCAGGATGTCTTTGCTCAGTGCTGGCTGGAATGTTAAAAGCAAATGTGGATTTCTGGGTACTCAAAAATAGATTCATGGATGGCATAGAAGAGCCAGTGCAATTGTTACTTTTTTTTTAATCTTAAAACTTCATATAATGACTCATATTCCTAAAAATTGTATTTTATTAGATCTCAACATTGCTAAATGACTTGTTTTTAGTATTTTAGTCTGGCTGACTCTTGGTGTTTAATTACATTTGCTATTTGAACCATTTTTGTGAGTCTGCTCATCCATGCACAAGGCATTCATGCATGCAGTAGAGTATTTATGCAATATTTAGACAGTTTTCAAAATAGGTGCTTGGTGCCAAATATGTATTTAAAATATTAAACAGTATTCCTTAACGTTATTTGCTGGGGAGGGGAGAGAAAGAGAGAGAGGGAGGGGGGGAGAGAGGGAGAGCGTGTGTATTTGTGTGTGTATGTGTATAGCATAGCTCTGTAGTTCTCAAACTTTGGCCTATATCAGTATTACCTGGAGGGCTTGTTGAGACAGAGTGCTGTCCCTAGCATTTCCTGTTCAGTAGGTCTGAGGGGGATGGATGTTTGCTTCCAACAAGTTTCCAGTTGTTGCTGCTGCTTTTGGTCTTTGGGGAAATCTGAGAACCACTGTGGGGCAAAGAAATTTAGAAAAATATCCAGGAGGTTGGACAAGGAAGCTCAAGCCTGTAAGTCTAGCTACTTGAAGGCAGAGACGAGCCCAGAACAACAACAAAAAAGTCTAGGAGACTCCCATGTCAACCAATGGATAGGGAAAGTGGCATGACTCTTCTATTCCAGTTAGAGAGGATATACGATGGGGCTGGGAAGGTGGCTCAGTGGTAGAGCGCTTGCCTTGCATGCCTGAGGCCCTGGGTTCGATTCCTCAGCACCACATAAGCAAAAAGAAAAAAGCCGGAAGTGGTGCTGTGGCTCAAGTGGTAGAGCGCTAGCCCTGAGCTGATGAGCTGAGGGACAGTGCCCAGGCCCAGAGTTCAGGCCCCATGACTGGACCCAAAAAAAAAAAAAAAAAAAAAAGAGGATATACGATGACTGATCACAGTTTTGCATGCTGTCTTCCTTGGTGATACTGGAGAACACAAATAGGAGCATCACAGTCTAGGCCAGCCTGGTGAAAAACAAGATCTGATCTTAAAGTAAACAGCATAGAGCCAGGCACTGGTGGCTCACACCTGTAATTCTTACTACTCAGAAGGCTGAGATCTGAGGATCACACTTCAAAGCCAGCCCAGCAGGAAAATCCATGAAGCTTACTTCCAATAAAATACTCAGAAAAAGATGGAAGTTGTACTATAGCTCAAGTGGTAGAGCTAACTATGAGAAAAAGAATCTCAAGGACCACATTTAGGCCCTGAGTTCAAGCCCTAGGACCAGCACCAAAAAAACAAACAACCCCCCCCCCCCAAAAAAAAAGGAAATAACACAAAAAGGGCTGATAGAGCTCTTGCAGTACCTCTTCAGCTGCTTTCTCTACAAGGGAGAGGCTCTGAGTTCAATCCCCACTACTGACAAAAATACCACCCCTAGACCCAACTCCTGTCTCTTTTTTCTGTCTCTCTGTGTATCCATCCATCCATCTGTATGTCCATTCGTCTGTCTGTCTATCCATCCACATACATAGCTACAGGCATCATATACAAAAATACACAAGACACCTATATGATAAATATATTTATATGTCACACATGCATGCATATATATGCATATATACATATATGTAAATAAAAATATATTACTATTGTATTACAGTAGTTATTGCTTGGCAGTGGAATTACTAAGACCCTTTGGTGTTACATTAAACTTTTCCTTATTTCCAGTGATAGAGTACTGCTTTTGTCAGCAGAAGAAACAGCATTCAAGAATTTTGGGGGACACTGTCATGAATACATAGTTTTCATTCTCTTCTCCTGTTTAGTCTTTTCAGACTGGTATTATACAAAACGTCATCAATGCAGTATGTTGTGTCCTCCATTCTTATTTTGTCTTTACAAGATGTAGGCTTTTAGAAAAGGACCTATTTGCCCCCTTGGGCTCTAACTGCAATTCACTGTGCTTACGAATGGTAAGTGCTCAACAGGGGCAAACATCTGCTGCCAACTATCACTGATTTTTCAATGCCCCATTGCTGCTCTCCATCCCCTATACTGTGCTCTTCTGTACACACAGATTTATTTGACATTCCTTGGGAAAAGTCCCCTTAGAATCTGAAAGAAGAGTACATAATTCTTTCAGAAAGCAATACATGTTAGTGCCAAAGTTATAATCTAACTCTTTTGACCTCAGGATAAACCTGTGAACTCACCAGCCAACCAGTCAACCACCACCAAAACCTTAGAAATAGCCCTTGTCAGTAGAAAGGTCTCAGTGTTTTGGACCTTATGGTTTTAGGAATCATACATCACATATGACAGATAAAGGTCCAAGAGTGTCATGTTTCTCCACAGAATAACAGTATGGTTATGCAGATATGCTGTGCTTTGTTAATATTTGGAAGTTACTCTCTCAACTAAAAATATGCTTAGGTGTCAACCAGTTGAGAAAACTCAGCACCCAGCATCCAGAGAGCTAATGTTTAGGTCTGATTCTGTCTAAATTTTAGGCAAGTTACTTAATCCCTTGGCTGTAAACAGAAACGTCAGCCTTGTGAGTTAAGTTGTCACAAAGACCGAGTAAAACAAGGGAAAGCTGGTTAGAAGAATATCCAGACTTTCTGAACCCTACAGCAGTGGCTGCTCCCAGCACCTAGATTGCCACCTACCACCACTACATTGTTTTCTTCCTAGCCCCATAGTCTATTGTGGGAACTTACTCAGTTTTCCGTGACTCCCGACCCAGGAAAAGTTAGGGCAAGTTTGACAGATCCAGGGGCAGGAGTCTGACACAAGTGTTAGAGAGCCTTCCCAGCAAGTGCAAAGCCCTGAGTTCCAGCTCCAGTATTGCAAAAAAAAAAAAAAAAATAGAATTAATTAATTTAAAAAAACAAACAGAAAGTTCTGGCAGATCGAGGTTCTTATCTGCCTCTACCCAACCCAATGAACTTGGCAGCAATGAGCCCAGAGGTCAGGCAACTTTAGGAAAAGCAAGAGAATTTCTGATTCGTGTTTTTCCTGATAACACCGTCAATTCTTTTCCTATTACGAAGTCTCCAGGAAGTAGAAGTAGTTACTGTCTCTATGGAAATCCACAAATCTGTTATATAAAAAGATGACCTCTCACCTGAGGAATGCGTTTCTGCCTTCATTGTTCACTGTCTGTTTTAGGAAGCTGAGGAATTAGGTATTTGCCAGCTCCCCCTTCCATCTTCTTACGGTATTTCACAGTGCCAGCTATGCTCACACTTAATTTGTCTACTTCCCAAGTAATTTGTCTACTTCCCGAGTAAATATTTTGAAAGGTTTAAAATGGATGGTAACTTTATCCAGGGGAGGGGATCTTTTGCTCTACTTTCCAATTTCCATTGCACACAGCCAGATTTTTGACACTTGATAATTCATTCCATTATCCAAAGGGCAAAAGGATAGTACTTTTCACCAATGGTATCTCTCTAAGAATTGCAGGCAGACTGTAACCCCATTTTCAATTCCTTTTCTTTGAGAGGCTTATGTAATTGTTACCCTGACTCCATCTGTCCTTTGGCTATGGACCTCTTGATTGCTGTGGATGGGCGTGGGATTAGTGTGAGTGCTAATAAAGGCACGGGCATCTAATGTTTCATTTCTGCTAGAGAAGGAGAGCAAAAAAGTAACACCAGGTTAGAGTGCACTTTAATCTTTACAAAGCAGACAATGACTTAAAAAATCAATCATAGGACAGGGATGGTGGTATATTCTGTAATCATAGACCTCAAGAGTTTGAAGTAGGAAGATCAAGAGTTTGAGGCTACGAGGCTAGCCTGTGTTATATGGAAACTCTATCTCCAATTTTTTTTTTTTTTTTTTTTTTGGTCAGTCATGGGGCTTGAACTCTGGGCCTGAGCGCGGTCCCTCAGCTCTTCAGCTCAAGGCAAGTGCTCTACTACTTGAGCCACAGTACCACTTCTGGTTTTCTGAGTGGTTTATTGGAGATAAGACTTTGATGCCCAGGCCGGCTTTGAACTTCAATCTTCAGATCCCAGCCTTCTGAGTAGCTAGAGTATAGGCGTGAGCCACAGCCACCTGGCGTCTATCTCCAATTTTTTAAAAAGACAATAATAATAATAATAATGATTGGCCTTACAGATACTTGGCTTGTTAGAGGAATTATGAGGTACCATTTGATGTGAGCTAGTCCTGGAATGTTTATATAATCCAAAATGTGTGTAATCTCAGGTTTAGGATTTTGTTATTTATAGTGTCTGTAATCTTATTTTAGATCTGTCTTCACATTTTTACTGAGAACCTATCGTTCTGAGTTTGTGTTTGAATGATTAGTATGACTCAGATCACATCAAAAGTTGTTTACTCGCTCTGACCCCTATTACACATTTTCAGAACTTTTTTCAATGACAATTTTTGGTCTTCATAGCATGCTTTTTGGGGGGCCAGTTTATTGATGAATTCATTGCTATTAACTTCAGAAGGATGACCACAGGATTCTGTGGTCTTGATGCCTGTGGACTTACTCAGAGCAGCAAAGAATATTTTCTTTCTTTGAGATATTCTGTTGTTAAGATACCCTGTCACAGAGCAGCAGAGAGAAGGAATTCATACTGTTATTCTTGTCTACTTTTGTAGCATACAAGATAGAACAGAATCCTGGGGTCCTGAGCAATTGTAGTTCCCGTGGCCTTTGGTGGTAACCCCAGACATAGCTGGCAAACTGGTATTCCCAAGCTCCCCAGCTATAGACAGATTGTCAACCTTGAGGCCTTTGGATCTGTCTTCATCCTCTTTTGTGATCTATTCTGATTGGTGTGAAAGAATTTCTTTTAACATTCAACTCAGACAAGTATTTGGAACATTGGGCAGACAAGAACCTCTTAAGAATATGTTCACGCAGAATCTCTGAGCTATGGAAAAGTGTCTGATAAGTGAGTGGTCCTCCCTTTGGTTCATCAGAGGGTTCTATGCAAAGTGTGGTGAGGAAAAATGAGATAAGACTAGCTCACAGTCTTGATTTACTGTCCTGTGCTCATACCAGTCTCAGAAGTAGATACTTAATTACTGAGATACAAAGGAGCAGAAGCAGTTCAATGTTGATATTTTTTTTTTTGCTTCTTGGAATTTGGAATATTTGCATAAACATAGTGAAATGCCTTGGCAGGAGGACCCAAATTTATAAATACAAAATTTGTGAGTATTTCATATATAAATATACTTACTCAAAGCCGGAATGGCAATTTTCTACAATATATTTTATAATTTTGCATGTGACAATCAAGTTTCATTGGGTGAAATTTTCCTGTGTGGGATCCTATCCACATTCAAAAAGGGTCAGATTGTGGAATATCTCAGTTTTGGAGTTACTGATGCTCAGCCAGGGTTATATTTTTCTGGCAGCCCGCACTAAATTTAGTGCTTTTTTTACATAACAGCATGATTCTAAACTGCCATTTTTCTTGTTAAAGTCTCTCCCTCCCAAATCAGCTGATTGTGATTCTGAGTGGTCAGAATGCTGTCTATCTGCCAGCCTCTGCTTTCCAAGTCTTTGGAGTGTGTGCTTCTATGCCACAGGGTCTGATACTGAGAGCGTACTCCTCCCCCTTTCCCTCCCCCCCCCACATTATCCAGCTTGGCCCTGGCTGCAGGGAGGGGATACTTCTTTATGCTGAGTCTCCTCATCCTCACCATCCTCTTCCCCAGCCCTCTTACCTCTAAAAGAGGTTTCTTACTCTGTCCAGTACCTAGCAACAGTGGGAGGAGGGACTCAACCGTACTCTGACTATTTTTGACTGGGGAAGCTCAAGAAATAAGAGTGCTTGCAAGGCCCTGAGTTCAATCCTCAGTACCACCATTTTTAAATATGTGTTTATTTTGTGGTATTGGCATTTGTACCCAGGGTCTGCTCACTGTCCCTGGGCTGTTTTGGTCAAGGCTGGTGCTCTTATCACTTGAGCCACAGCTCCACTTCTGGTTTTTTGGTGGCTAATTGGAGATAAAAATCCTTCCAAACTTTCCTGTTTGGACTGGCTTCCAACTAGGATCCTCAAATCTCAGTCTCCTGAGTAGCTATGATTGCAGGGATGGACTAATGCCACCTGATTTATTTTAACTTCTTTTGTAACAGTTCAGTGGTTTGAAATACATTTACAATGTTATACAAACAAGACCATTAACCATTTCTAGAATTTTACTGTCATCTCAAAAACTCTGTACTCTTTAAATAATAACTTCTATTACCCTATGCCCAGCTCCTGGTGGATTCCATTCTACTTTCTGTCACTTTAAGAATTTGGCTGGTGTAGTCACTTCATATATATATGGAGTCATAAAATATTTGGCTTTTTTCCCATGTAGCATAATTTTTTTTTTGGTTCATCTATTTTGTTGGTAGGTATCAGAATACTTTTTCATCTTCTCTTTGTGTGTGTGTGTGTGTGTGTGTGTGTGTGTGTGTGTGTGTGTGTGTGTGTGTGCTTTTCTTGTCTGTTATAGGGCTTGAACTCAGGGCCTGGGTGCTATCCTTGAGCTCGTTTTGCTCAAGGCTAGTGCTCTACCACTTTGAGCCACAGTAGCAGTTCCAGTTTCCTGGTGGTTAGTTGGAAATAAGAGTCTCACCCACCTGCACTTTCCTGCCCAGGCTGGCTTTGAACTGTGATTCTCAGATCTGTCTCCTCAGTAGTTAGGATTACAGGTATTAGCTGAACTATCCTGTTGTGTGTACATATTCAATATTTCAATTTTCTCTACTCACTGATAGATGGTTTGCAGTATTTCTGCCCTTTGCCTATTATTACTAATGCTTCTGTGAACACAAGTATGCACTTAGGCTATAGGTAAATTTGTGTGTGTGTCTAGATAGATAAATAGATAGATATTAGATATATAGGTATATATAGATATAGATATATATGTCTATAGCTGTTTTGTTTGTTTGTTTTTTGTCAGTCATGGGGCCTGAACTCTGGGCCTGGGGACTGTCCCTCAGCTCTTCAACTCAAGGCTAGTGCTCTCCCACTTGAGGTAGAGCACCACTTCTGGCTTTTTCTGCTTATGTAGTGCTGAGGAATTGAACCCAGAGCCTCATGCATGGAAGGCAATCACTACCTTCCCAGCCCCCATAGCTGAGTTTTGAACACGGGGCCTCACACTTACCTGGTTTACTTGCTTGCTTTGCTGGTACTTTACCACTTGAGCCAAGCCTTCAGTCCTGCTTTTGGTTGGTGCTCTACCACTTGATCACTTCCTCCAGCCTGGTAGCTAATGCTTATAATTCTAACTATCGAGGAGGCTTGAGGTCCAGTGGATTGAAGTTCAAAGCCAGCCCAGGAAGAAAAGCCTGACAGACCCCACCTTCAAAATAACCAGCAAAATCTTGTTTATTTTTTATTTAAAGAAAATAAACATTTGTTTTGAAAACTTAAAAAAACCCTTGGACATGATGATCGTTTCTATGACATGTTTGAGTTTTGCTATCTTCATCCTAAAATGAGAAGATGACACAGAATGTCATAGATACGGCACCTCTTCTGGTGAGATGAGCATAGCAATTTCCTTGAAAGTCTGAGTAGCAACAACTGACATGTGCTACTAAAACGATTTTTGTTCATATTTGCCTCTTTTCTGCCCAAGTCACTAACTTTCAGGTTTGACATTTTAGCATCTCCTAATTCATAAACAGACCCTTTCAATAGTACAGCCTTCCAGTGAATGATGTTCCTTAATCAAGTGTTGGGAAAATTCTTGTTTAAAGGTGATTCGTACTCACACCCAAACATACCATTGATGATGTGTTTCTGCCCATGGGACTTTGCTGTTTATGTTGTCTCCCTAGCTAAGTGTCCAAAAATGATTTGTCTTTTCTTATAGAACTCACCATAGTGAGTTCTTCACAGTGAGGGCAGAGAAACCTCATGTACTTAGTTCATGCTGTCCTCAGACCAGGTCACTGCTGTATAAACCAGAACAGTTTCACCCACCTTCACAACTAGACATGTTATCCGCCTTCACAACTAGACACATTGCCTTCATTTTGTCCTCTGTGTATCTAGACTGTTTGCTAGGTTTCTGTCTCATTGGCACCTCATAGTTCGCATACTTAATACCAAACTCCTCATTTCTTCAACCAAACCAGTTCTTTTCATACTCTTCCCAATTTAGTAAGAGTAACTCTATTTTTTTTTGCACAGGGGAAAAAAAAAACAACTTGGATTTTCTCATTAATTCCTCTCTGTCATGTCTACATTACATCACATTATTGGCAAATCCTTCAGTTGTAACTTCAGAGTATGTCCTGCATGCCACCATTTCCTCTTTTTTTGCCAGTACCAGGGTTTGAACTCAAGATCTTGTGCTTGCTCACCTGGTTTGCCTGGCTAGCACTCTACCAATTGAGCCAGGCTATGACACAATACTGTTTTTGAAGTCTGTCTGTTGAACTTTTCTGCCTGGTCTGGCTTTGAAGTGCAATCCTCTGGATCTCTGTCTCCTGAGGATGACAGGTATGACCTGCCAGCGCCGATCTGTAACTATTTCTTGCCTCTGTCTCCATACATGTACCATACATGTCCCTCCACCTTGGATAGTCTTTTCCTAGATATCTGATGAATGGCTCTGAAGCTTCTGTTGCTTTCTATTGTTTTGGAGAAGTTTCAAGGGAGGGGTGAAATTAATTTGGAAGTGGAGCTGTAATTTGAATCAGATAGGGAGCTCAGAAGAAATAGATTTTCTTTGAAGTGCATCCATTTGTCTCTGTCTTCTTAGATATCATATAATACAAGATACAGGGAGGTCAGTTAAACTAGCTTTTGTAGGAATTTGTAGCATTCACTATTGGGCCAATTATGTTTTTATTTCCTATCCAGCCACAACTAGCAAAAAGGAAACAAAATTATGTATGAGGTGTAGTAATAACTGTGCAAAGTGTGATTCTATTTACATAAAAAAGTTTGCTTCTTAGCAGGCAGCCTCCTTTCATGATCTCTTTTCTATATCTTGGCCTTCGTGGTCCATTTCTTCTCAGCTCATCTTGCTGATATATTCTAACTCTTTGTCCTTGCTCTGTTGTATTTGTAAGGAGGAGTTGGATTTAAAAAAAAAAGAAAAGGAAAATAGAGTCCACTACCAACATAAGTTGTATTTGTAGACAATTTATTTTACCTGCCAACTCCTATTACTTGAGTAACTAAGAAATCTGCAGACTTTACTTATAAAAGTAAACTTGATTAGCCCAGGGAGATAGTCCAGCTTGTAAAGAGAATATGAAACACATGAATGATGTGTAATTTCAGTTGACAGCATTGAAAGCATTATATGAGCCTGTGGCACCTGAGAACTCATTCAGAAAACACCTCAAAATGCAAGCCCTAGTGTTATAATTATTGGCAGGAAGACATTCTAAGTCAGAAATGGGTCTCATGGGGACCTGTGTATTTGACTTTTCTAAACATAATGATAAGGTTTGCTCAGGATATCTTACAGTTATAACACACATGCATTTGGTTATTCTGAGATTTTTTTTTCAGTTGTACATGAAATACTTTAAAAAAATGCTGGAGTCACATATTAAAGTAAAAGATTTTCACACTCTTCCATGTATCAGATATTGACCTAAGACCTAATGAATAGGTTGAGACTTGGGCCTGACCTAAATGAGCCTATGTTGTGTAAATACTGGTTGTGATTTTCCTGGGGTTTCTAAGCTAGGTAAGTCATGGTGAAGATTTCTGGTATGTTCCTAGTGCAGACATTTGGTAAAAGGTGATTTCCAGGGAGTTGGGAAAGGGTTAAAGAGATGTAATATGAAGGATTTTCCTTTGCTGATTTTGTGTTGATCCCTTATCATTTGTCTAAGCAGTTCATTTGAAAATCTGAGTCCCATAATGCAGTAATTGCACAGAGAGTCACCTCTAGTCACCATCACATAATTTCTTTCTTTCTTTTTGGGTCCGGTCGTGGGGCCTGAACTCTAGGCCTGAGCGCTATCCCTCAGCTCTTCAGCTCAAGGCTAGCGCTCTACCACCTGAGCCACAGCGCCACTTCCCGCTTTTTCTTTTTGCTTACGTGGTGCTGAGGAATCGAACCCAGGGCCTCAGGCATGCAAGACAAGTGCTCTACCACAGAGCCACCTTCCTAGCCCCACACATAATATCTTTCCACACACATAAAAATCCTAGACTACCAACCACCAAAAACCCAAGCCAAAAAAAAAAAAAAACCCCAAAACCACCCAGGATTCTTGACTGGTTACCTCCGGGTCTTTGGAAATTAGACTGGGGGAGAAGTATGTAATGGAATTTCCTGTTTTAATTATGAAGACTTATTGAATTCCTGAGGCATTCTTGGCCTGGCTGTGCTCCGTGAATGAATCTCTCTTAATTGAAGATTTTTGACTCATTGATTTGCTTTTTTAAAATTGGGTGTTTTTTTTTTCTTAAAGACTTGAGAATCCCTGCTTACTTTATCCAATTGTGAAATGCCACATAGAAAGTGGGTGAAGTGTGTGCAATTAAAGAATAATAATGGAAATAAACACACACCCCGTGCATTCAGCTGAGGAAACACAGCCATTCTTTGGAGAAAGGGGAGGAGGGATAGAAAGAGAGCTGTCCTGGGTCACCTCACTTCCTCAGCTTCTGTCTTCAACATTTCTTTGTGGTTTTGTTAAAATAGTTTTACTTTTAACCAAGCATCCCTAAATAGTTTACATTTAGTTCTCACCTCTTTTGTGGAGCCCCTTTATGGAGAGTTGCATTGAATATGTTATTTAAGGACATACCTGTTTCAGTATGAAATTTTAGAGGCTGTGTAGATCTGTTGTTCATGATCTTGCACTGCTGCAAAGGGTTGCATTGTACACAGCATCCGTTTGTGTTTCTGTACTCTGGGTTTGATTTTTCCCTGAATATTAGAAAACTGTAAGGATCCCATATTCTGCAAGCTGGCTTGCCATTTAAAGCTCTAAGAGAGTTGATTCCCTTATGGTTAAATCCCTTGATTTAAGGTTGGGTATTTCCTAAGATTCTCTTTCATTAGTGTCAATACTGGATGTTTTTGTTTCTGTAGACTTTCAAGACAGAATAGACTGTTTGGGATTTTCTTCAGCTCTTCACCTAAGTCCCCAAGGTCTGGAAATAAAGACTTGTGTGTTGGAGCCCTACTATCATTATTCCTTCTGGGATTAATTTTTGCTCTAGGTAAGATTGGAGCCCTCTTGGGATCTGCAGGTGGCATAACTAGAGGCAGGCTGGTCTTGAGGGCACAGGAAGTCTAGGAGTTTGCGCTCTTCCTGCTTTCCCAAGGCATTCTCCTCCCTTCCTCTCCCCACTTTGCTTCTCATCAGTGGTTGGCAGATGTTCTGTTCCCTTGTGTCCTCACCCAGGGAGTCCTGAAGGGGCACACCCATTGTCTCTGTTTAAAATACTCCCATGGAAATGACCAAAGCACTAATAAAAAGCTCAGCTGTTTGTGTGTATTGTCAAATTTAAGAAAAATGTGCAAGGATTTCACTAATGGGTCACTTGGATTGCTATGGCCCTCCGACATTTTTTTATATGTATGTCTCGGAGTGAGTATGTTTTTCCTTTATAAAGTGGAGATGGTGAGTGTATTTCCCTGCATTATCTGGACATTATTACATCAAAATTATTTGTTCAGCTTTCCTTGAATGTGTTCCCTTGAACTGGATGTTCATGTTTACCAGTTAGGAGGGAAATGGCTTAAAGGTAAAATAAAATTAAATCCATTTATCTGTTGTAGGACTCCCCAGAACCTTTGATCTACTATTGTGCTCAATTGAGTAGGTAGGGAACAAGTAAAGGCAAGAATTCAAAAATATTTGATCAGGGGATCAGGGACCCTCCCACTATCTTATCACTCTGGCATACCTTGTTGCAATCCTCCTCCTCTGAACACTCTTTAAAAGGCATCATTTATGTATTTTCCATAGCCCACATTGGGTCCTTCTCAAGTGGTACTTAATGCTTTTGCTGCACTTGCCTAACAACTCTTGGGAAGGGATTGAAGCCTCATAATCAGTTCATTTTGATTTTGAATATTTATTATAAATAGTATTTTACCTCTAATAGGGTAAGATGAAGACAGATTGTGAATTGATGAACAGAATAAGGTCTCAGCTTTTAAAGGGTATTTGTTGCCCTTGGAATTGTATTCCACAAAACTAGGAGAATATAAAACAAAAACAAAAACTTCCACACCAAAATCCTCTCCCTCTACCCTCTCCCTCCCTATCCCCTCCCCCACTCTCTCTCCTTCCCCTCTCCCACCCCTTCTCCCTACTCTTCTCCCTTTCCCTCTCTCCTGTTTTCTGTTGGAGAAAGGATCTCACTGTGTAGCCCAGGCTGGCCTTGAACTCACTGTGGGTAACACAGGATGGCCTCAAACTGGAGATCCCCAGACTACCGAGTGCTGAGATTATAGGCATATGCCCCCATGTCACTGGTGGATGAAGTTCTGGCTCTCCTAGATCTTGTATGTGTAGAGTCTATGGTAGAAGATCTGTAGTTAGGTAAAGCAAATATGAAATGAGATGATTTAACATGCTGAAATGCTCTGTGAAGAAAATGAAGTGACTAGGGAGTGACAGGGCAGAGGGGGTGGGGTGGGGTGGGGTGGGGGAGACAGCGTATCAGAAAAGGCTCTGCTTATGGAACCAGCCCTGGGGAAAGCGGTACAGGGAGAGGGAACTTCATGTGCACAGCCTGGAGTACAATTTCTTTCTTCTCTAGTATTACTCCTTCACTGCAGAAAAGCAGCTCCAGAGAGCATAAGGTCCATTCAGTTCATAAGACATACTTGCCCACTGAGGCACAGACTGGGAATTGGATCAATTCCCCCTGGATACCTGTTCCTGTAGGAACAACTGAGTAATCCAGCGAATAAGCAAGCAAGAACTATTTAAACGTTCATCCTTACCTGTACACCAGGCACTGGCCCAAACCTGACAAGCGAGAACAGGATAGTGTTATCCTACCTGTAACTGGGGGGACCTTCATAGCTAGGGAGAGATGGGCACCTTTGACCAGGTTTAACAAGTGCCTGGAAAGAGATAGACAGCAGTGATGACCAAGGCCTGGCCAGCTCCCTGGTGCAGCTTGCTGTCAGGTGGATGAAGAAGGCAGCCGTGCAGGATCCTCAGCAGAGTGTGGCAAGGACCACAGGAAATGACAGCAGTGATAGTGAATCATGAAGGAGGCCCACAATTGGCAGGGAGTGGGGTGGTGGTGGTGGTGGTGGTGGTGTCGTCAAAGGGACAGAGAGCCAGGGGGTTGAGGTTGTATTCCTGAGAGGTACAAGTTTTCTGAGTGTCTGTTGGGTGGGTTGAAGCTGGCATTTACCATCTCTTGTGGTAATAAGGAGTTGCTGTGTGGTTTCAAGCTGAGGCAAATGATGGCTGGTGTCTGTGGAGTTACAGGGATATACTTGTTGAAAGTTGCTGATAAAGGTTTTGTTTTTAATTTTGGTGCCAGTCCTGGGGCTGGAACTCAGGGCCTGGGCACTGTTCCTGGGCTTTTGTGCTCAAGGCTAGTGTTATACCACCTGAGACACAGCTCCATTTGTAAGTTTTTCTTTCTTTCTTTGATCCATAATTGGAGAGTCTCTTAGACTTTATTGACCAGCTAGCTTCAAACCTTGATCCGTAGATCTCAGCCTCCTGAATAGCTAGGATTACAGGCATTAGCTACCTGGCTCTGACGTCGATTTTAATCCCAGCTCTGCCTTATATCCTTAATTTTGTGGGCAGTTCGTTCATCTGAGAAATGGGTCAATGATTTCCACCTATGTCAGCGTAAGGATTAATGGATGACTTCAGTTGTCACTCTGCCATGTGTGAGGTACAGAATATGCTTAGTGACATTCCTTCTATCCACTTTCTCGCCTTCTTAGAGACAGTGGAATTGATGAGGAAAGTGTCCTGGCATCACAGAGACACAGCACAGCCTTTGCTGGCCTTGGGGACAGTACTGCTGAGCCCATTTGCAGCTCAGTGAAATTATGGATTCAGTGTCCATCTGTGGAACTCTTCCCTGGCCATTTGGGAGTGATCTGACCTATTTCAGGATTGGAAGAGTAATGATGGATTGTTCTAAAGTGAGAGTACTTTGGGAGCATTTAACAGGCTGTTCCCTCGTTTGTCTTGGTGCTTTGGGAAGGACAGAACTAAGTTGCTAATATAGTCTGCCCGTTATCTGTTTCCTGATAATACTCAGAGTAGGATAAGGTGGAGAGCTGCAAATCTTACTGTCTCTTGCTCAGACCTCATAAGAATTCTCTTTACCTGTCAGTGACTTGCATTTTCCTGTCATAAACCTCTAAATATCTTGGCAATTAATGGATTTCTTATGCAGCTTTTCTTTTTCTGAGAATTCCATCATAATTGCTTTCTTTGGGTTTGTGCTGTTTTCCTAGTGAGCAAACAATTTGTTTGCTTTTAACCATGTAAATAATGCATATGTGATATGATAACAATAAATGATTTGGACATAGGACACAGGGTTTGTATCATAACAGGGATAGAAAAATTTACATTCTTCTTTTCAGTCTCAAACTTGCTATCCTGTAAGTTCTGCTCTTGGAAGGTAAGGGGAAAAAAAGCATCACAGGACTTCATACACCTAGGGAGGCTTCCCCTGGGGTCATTCCTTTGTTGCCTGTCTATTTTTTCTTATCTGCTGTGCAGTTGGATGTAATTTAAAATGATTCTGTGGCTCCATTCTCAACTGAACCAAACTGTTTCAAATTCCTATTTTGATGTTCACAGAGGAATTTAAAAAAAAAATCATATACTCTGACCTAGAGAATGACATTGCTTACTAGGAGTGCGGCTTTTGTCACGGGCCTATATTATTGGCATGCTCATTTGCAGTTCCGTGTTGGGAATAGAGATGCCTAGTCAGCACACCTAAAATCTCACTCCTAATTGGCATAATTTCCTGACTTGGTGATATGATTCAATGTGACTTTGAAACTAGATTGTTCTGCACAGATGCTGTGCAGCGGGAATGGGCTGCTGAGTCAGGGGGCTCTTGGTTCCAGAGCCCTCCAGGTGGCAAGCCTGTAGGACTTGCTGTCAGAGTCCACCAGCATCTGGCATCAGCAACTGCAGGTGTTTCTGTGGCACATAGAGAGAGTTTGTAGGTAAAATAAATGGCTGAAGGTGTTCCTCTGCTTCCTTAAATGCTTTGCACATGTCCATTTACTTAACGCTCTCGACAGCTCTTTCTGTGACAGGTTACAGGAGTAGAGGCATGGAGAGCTTGGAGCATGTCCAAGGTTACAGTGTGGCCCAGCTTAGCCTTGAAATCTTAGGCTCAAGTGATCTTCCTGCCTTGGCCTCCTGAGCAGCAAGGATTATAGGCATGTATCACCGTGTCTGGTTCCTTCTTGACTTTTCATCTGAGAATTGATGTTCCCTGCTGTAGTGTACAGAAAGCTTCCCTGTGTGATTCTTTCACAAATGTGACACACTGAACAAGAGCTATGTTTTCTTTGATGAATTTTGTTTTAATGAACACAGGGTGAGTTCTCACTAGGCTCCCTCAATGGGGAATTGCTGCCATGGTAATCAGGAACAGAAGCTCATGAAGGGGCCTGGAGAATGCTCCACAGAGACAGTCCTGGCGCCACCATGGGTCCTGGGGCCCACAGCGGTGTGTTAGCCAGAAGGAGCAATTGAGGGGTTGCTTTCCCTGTTAATGTTTGGCGAAAAGGCAGAAAAGCCATTATTGATGAATAGTGGGTATTGTAATTTGTGAGGTGTTCACATTTGTCAGTATATCCAAAACACTGGAAATAGATGTATAGATCTCATAAACAGCACGTTAAATTAATAGTTATTATGGGCATATGCATATAGATTCATCTCAAGTTTTCCATTTTATTATAACTTTTTAACCAGTTGATTACATAGATTACATAGAGATGACAACTTATTCTCTACAACTTCTACTCAGTTTACAGATAGCAGTGTTAAAAAAAAAAAAACCTAAGACTTTCAGATGAGAAAATGTTCACTTTTTAGTGTAAAACAAAGCTTATGACAAATAATGCAGTTTAAATGATATTTTAAAAGATAACATTTATTTTAGCACACGGTAACAGGTATTGGGCGTTTGCTTTCTGACCTGAGCACTTTATAGACTAGAAGATAGTCTTTAACTCTTTCAGGAAACAGCTTTGGTAGAATGTTTCCTTTTCCTTTTTTAATTGCAACCAGTCAGGGACCGATGCTTTAGTAAGTTTGGAGAAGGGGGACATTGTGTCATTTCACCCACTTAATAAAGCATGATAGTGGCTAGTACCTGTGCAGATTTCCTATCTTCTCTGGGACCCAGTAACAGTGTGTGATCTGGCACTAATGCCCAGCCAGTCAGTCATTTTCCCTGGAAGGGTGCTAATCCATCCTTCCCTTTGCTTTGCATCATTCCAGGCTCTACCCAGTGTTCATCTCCTCTCTGAGATGAAAACATGAATGAAGCAGACACTGACGTGCTTTGTCCTTATCTGCCTCAGACTATAAATATCGCTCTTGAATCTGGAGCTCTCCTTCTGGAAAAACAGGGATTCAAAGTGTGGCTGCATTGTTGAAACTGCATTGAACATGCCATGGGATTAATAACCTATATTAGCATGTTCTAGCCTCTGAAAAGTATTGTCCATAAAGTGTCTCATAGGGAACTGGGTTCAGTGGGTTTCTCAATTTAAAGATTACTTCAGAAGGCCTTTAGGGTTTGGCTTTTATTAACAGTCCATTGAACTTCTACTCTACATGAAATTTCGATCTAGAAAAAAATCGTTGTTTTTTGTTTTGTTTTGTGGCTGGTAGCAGGACTCTTTACAGCTGGTGCTCAATCACTTGAAACAGGCTTCCAGTCCTGCAGTTTAGGGTTAATTGGAGACTTTTCTGCCCAGGCCATCTTTGAACCATGATTCTCTAGATCTCAGCCTCTAATATAGCTAGGATTACAAGTGTGAGCCACCTGGCTCTGGAGTGATTAAACCAGAGCATCCTGCATGCTATTCACCTGCTCTACCCCTGAGCCATCCCTCCGGCGCCCCTGAAGTCTTGATCATTGTGCAGTATAGACTAATCTTGCCCCCAGAATGTGAGGTGGTGCTAGTGACTCAAGTCAATCCTTGTATTTGGGTTATGTTTAATTCATTCAGTCAAAGCATTATTTCTGAGTTCTTGTAACAGTCTGAATCCCTCATGAGAAGGTGAGATTAGGGACAAGGATTATGAAAACAGCATGTGGCATGGGGTAGGGTAGGGGGGGGATGACACGGGGGTGTGGGGGGGGGAGGGAGGATGATCTGTTTTCAAGAGGTTTAACATTTAAAGATACAGGAAATTCAAACATAACAAAATGACTGCAGGCTACGGATATCTATGTTAGTCAGCTAGTGCTAACCTGTTTCCTTGCCCAGAGTAGTCATGCAGTGATGAAGACCCAGGTGTTCTCACTCACTCAGTGAAGAATTCACACAGTTGAGCCTTAAACTGGATCTTGAAGAATGGGCCGAAAGGGGTCAGGTGTAGTGGGGAGAGAGAAGTGGACAGAGGCAAGGTACCTGAATCGTGTAGTGTCAGCCTGCCAAGAGCAATTCATGAGTTGAACAGTTCCAAAAGGAGCACAAGGGAGAAAGCTTTTCAGGACCAGCACAGAAGCAGTTAAAGAAGTAATTTGTGGTTAAAGTTTGAGTGTCCTGGTCGGAAGTCTCTAATGATGATGTGGCTGATGCCCAGTCCTTTTGTGAATGGCTGAGCTTGTTGCATTTCATGTATGTAGAAGCCAAGAGTATTAGCACTATCTCAGCTCCATGGCCTTCCATGAAGTCATTTTTACAGTCTGCCTGCATGCATGGGTGAAATCTCCAGTATCATATAACTCACTGTGTGTGATTATGGTGTCAGTAGTATTCCCATTGGACAGTTTTTTCTTCACAGCTCCCAATGAATGGCATTCAACCTCTGGGGATTTAGATCATAAATTATGGTTCAGAGTTAGAGTGCCAGAGCTGAAAGGCAAAGGAAAAGTTTATTGGTTAATAAAGTGCAGCTATGCTGTGTTGGGTAACTTTTTCTACCATATCGAGGATCTCTGTTCTAAACTAAATGATGAATACATTTGGGAAGCAGCAAATGAGCATTGTAGCTTTCTTTTCCCTGCTGCCCAGGCTCCATTCATTCTCAGCAGGCAGTCAGTCCTTAGTCAAACCACAAAAGGGAGCAGAATTATATTGGTCGGAAGAAATGCTCTGTTGAAGTACTTAAGCTGCTGAAATGGGATTGGTTTTCTAACAACGAAGAAAAAAAACACACCTTCTTGGAATGACAGAAGAAAGGGTAATTTTATTTTGGCCAGCTGAGAAGGTAAAATGTACGTCTGGCTACATACCAAGACTGTTCTTTGCTGCCAGTGATGAGCAGTGTGTGGTTGCAGTCTGCAGCATGCATATGAGAACTCTGGAGAGCTCCTAGCTCTCAGAATTCTCTCTAGCCTGTTCCATCTTTACAGGCATACTTGTTCTGACACTGCAAAACTGGGAAGCCATACAGCCAGCCCACCCATATGCATGAGCTCCCCATACTCAGCTTCAACCAACTACAGGTGAAAAATACTGAGAAAAATCTTGTGCCTGTACTGAATATGTACAGATTTTTTTTTCTTTCTGTCATTATTCCCCGAACAGTACCAACTATTTACATAACATTTAGTTGTTTTATGTCATCTAGAGATGACTTTTTAAGTATTCAGAAAAATGTGCATGGTTGTGTGCAAATACTATGCCATTTTATAGAAGGTACTTGAGTACCTGTGGATTTTGATAGTAACCCTTATATCCTGGGACAACTATATTATTATAACTTGGTGCGTGCTGTTTCATGTGATCATCTTCCTGAAACTCAAGTGTCTTGTCTTTTCCTTTGTGAGGCAAAGTGGTGATTCAAATGGCGTTTGAAAAATGAAGCAAGCCAAGTAAGAGAAGGTTTAGTTCAAAGTACAGCACATACAATTTTTATTGTTGCTCTACCTGCTTGGTACAGAGCCTTCCAGAGCCTTCCTCCACTCAAAGACAAGCTTCTTGGCAGAAATCCCAAGCTGTGCTACAGAGTGGAAATTCACAGCTTTCTTAGCATTAAGACGATTCATGCATCTTTTATTATGACAGCTATAAATGTTTATCTTCCTTTGATGGGTAGACACACACATATGTTGGAACTTGCCTGATAAGAGCCACACATTCCGTTATTCCAGAGGAAACCCTGAAAACAAAAGTCACATCTCCCTTGTGCCCATCTGGGGTAATTCCACAGGCAGAAACGCTTCTTTCCTTGTAGCTAATTCATGAAATTCCAAGACAGTGAGACTTCAGGCTTATCAGTTGAGGAATTTCATGCTTTTCTTTGCTTGCATTCGGAAGTCTAGAATTTCACATCTGACTGGAATCCATGTGCATCCTTCCCATGCTTCTGCGCTCTTGGTTTTATTCAGGGCCCTCAGATCTCTCTGAGGATTGATTAATCCAATGATGGAGTGACTGTTGCCTATAGCTTTTGATTCCATGGCTTCTACTCTAGAGAGTCTTTATTTTCTCCCTCCCACCCTCCCTCTCATGAATTTGTAGTGGTGGGTATTGAACCCAGAGCCTAACACCTTGAGCTATCCTACCACTTTTGTTTTTATTTTATTTTTGAGACCAGTTCCCATACTGCCTTTTGTCCAGAGTGGCCTCAAACTTGTGATCCTCTTCCTCTACCTCTCAAATAGTTGGTGTTAAATTATAGGCATGTGCCACCAGAAAATCTGTTGGTTTTTTGTTGTTGTTGATTTTTGGTTTTGGGGGTTTTTTTTTTTTTTTGGTAATCTCCATGACTCTGCTCCTAATGAAGGATTAAATGGGGGAAATTTTCCATTTCTCATTTACAGTAATTTTACAGTTTATGACAATGATATCAGAGTTTGATCAAGAATAACTTCATCAAGAAGGCCAAGAACTGTCATAGGAAACCTAGGAACCAAATTCAGTGCCTTAATTTTATGCATGAGAAAAATATTTACAAAGCAAATCAACTTAGTATTTTGTTACTTAGAAACATTTTTCCTTTTCAGAGTTTTTTTTCAGCTGTAATTTCAGCTACTTTGGAGTTACTAACATTCAAAGTGAACATTGTAAAAAGTGCATGTGTGGTTGTTGAAAAGGGAAGGATGCAATTTCTTTTAAATTTCATTCAAGGTTGAAATAGATGAAAATTATTATGCAGGATAGGAACCTCTAGCCTCAGGCTGTGTAAGGCTGTGAAATCATTTGGTGCACAATGGGACAGACAGGTATGCTTCTCAAACCCTTCTTGGTGACCACCCATGGCCATCTGCCTGTATTGATAATTCTGTATGGCTCTCAAATGATGTTTTAAATGGTCCTTGGCAGAGAAAAATGTTCCCTAACTCTGAACCATATATGAGTGCTTGTGTGTTTGTGTGTGTCTGGGGAGATGTTTGTCAGTACTGAGGCTTGAACACAGGGCCTGGTTACTGTCCCTGAGCCTTTTCTCTCAAGGCTAGTGCTCTACCAGTTGTGCCACACCTCCACTTCTAGCTTTTTGATGGTTAATAAAGAGTCTCATGGACTTTCCTGCCTGGACTGTCTTGCAACAGTGATGCTTAGATCTCAGCTTCTCAAGTAGCTAGGATTACAGGTGTAAGCCACTGATGCCCAGCAAACCATCATTTCTAAATGAGAAAAAAAAAAAACCCCTTCATATATCTATTAGAATATATAGATTTTCCCAAGGAGTGGTATAGGTATATTTCACCTCCGATTTAAGGAAAATTTAAATGTGAAAATTGATGTAAATGTATTTGCTCATATGCAATAATAATTGTAACATTTCCTTATCTTTATATTTTTCCATTGCCACTTCTTAGAACCACTAAAAATAGCTGTGAGGGACTATCTGGATACATTCTACTAACCTAGAATAGAGGAAATTCATTAAGGGCAAATGTAAGAGTTTATCTCTTCAGGCAGGAATGTGTTTGATTTGTCTTCTGGTATGTCAAATCCTGATTCCAAAGTTCTGAATTTACCTTTGTTGTTTTTTCTCTCTCTCTCTCTCTTTCGTTGTTCTCGTCCGATGTGGCTGCTGTGTTTATGACCCTCTGTACCTGCTGCTGAAATTTCTTCTTTGCATCATTAAGGAAACCTCCCAAGGTAAGCACTCATGTATACTGGGCATGTATACTGGCTTAGTATGCAGGAACCTAGGCCTTTAACTCATTACAATAACCCATATAACATCTGTCCTCTTAGCAAGGAAAAACATCATTCTAATATAAAGCTTAACGGTGAGAAAACAATTCCTGTTGGTAATCATGCCAAGTTAGAATGTCAGTCTACATTTGCAAAGTCCTTTCACCCATGATTTCACTCTCAGATGGATGCACTGTTCCTCAGACAGTCCTGTCGTGGGATTGTTTCCATTTTGTTGATTATGCAAGGAGGTTAATCAAGATGAAATATGTTCTGGTTTGTAGCTTGATTGAAGGGGTGGAACTGTGAGAGTGTAGTATGACCACCCTCAAAAGTAGGGGGAGAAAGTGACTGAGATTGAGAAGTAGGGGAACTATGATAATTGCTTGGACAAGCTGTCTTTTCCTGTATCCTGATAAGAAGTGTTCATGTCTTTAAAAAGATTTTTCAATATATTTAAATAGAGATTTAAACTTCCTCAATCTGGGTGTTCCATCAGAGGTCCTAGCTGATCACAGTGATCCCAACCTTTCATTAGCATCTTTTAACAGTTACAAGCCCCAAAGCAAGAGAATAGATAGGCATTGGAATGAGAAGTATGGAATGTTGACAGTCGGCCCCGAATAAATACAGGTTGATTTTTTTTTTTGAAACTAATGAAGGAACTTAGCACCAAATATAACAAGAAACTTGATGGCTTCTGGTCAGTGACGCTGATGATTATAGGCGTTGATCATGATGTGGGATTAGAACAAGTTCTAAACACATGTGCTATGTGGTCAAAATCTAGGACATAGTAGATAAGGACAGAAAGTCCAGAATAGACAAGGATTTCTTCTAAGTTATGAAGAAATATCCACTTTAGCTGTTGGATTATGGAAACCAAGTAAATTCTACTTCAACCTTTGTATTTATTGATGGCTTCATAGGTATTGTCTTTTTTGTGTGTGTGTCAGTCATGGGACTTGAACTCAGAGCCTGGGCACTGTCCCTGAGCTTTTTTCTGGTGGTTAATTGGAGAGAAGAGCCTGACAGACTTTCTTGCTCTGGCTGGCTTCTGATCATGATCCTCAGATCTCAGCCCCCTGAGTAGCTAGGATTACAGGTGTGAGTCACTGGTGTCCAGTGTGGATATTATCTTTTGCATTTAAGAATTTCAACTTCAGGGAAGTGACACTGTGGCTCAAAGTGCTGGAGGATTAGCCTTGAGCAAAGGAGCTCAGGGACAGTGTCTAGGCCCTGAACTCAAGCCCTACAACCAATAATAAAAGAGAATTTCAACTTCAGCATGGAAGACATGCATTGAACATATAATAGGAGATCTATTAAGAAAGAGAAAATATGTAATACTATAGACATATAAGCTATAGCAGATTTCTTGGACAAATCTTTAGGAATTTCTCACTTAGTAATTGCTAATATGGATGTAACAATATGAATTGCAGCCTAGAAAATACAAGAACATTCTGGTTACTTTCTAGTCTATGTCTGTAGCCTAGTTGTTTGACACCTTAGTTTTTGCTAAGTTCCTGAGAAGTTTTAAAATACAATCAGTGATGAGGCCCCACATTAAATGTAATTTTATTTTTTATTTTATTTTATTATTTTTTTGCCAGTCCTGGGGCTGAACTCAGGGCCTAGTCACTGTCCTTGAGCTTCTTTTGCTCAAGGCTAGCATCTACCACTTGACTCACAGAGCCATTTCTGGCATTTTCTGTTTATGGGTTACTGAGGAATCAAACCCAGGGCTTCATGAATACTAGGGAAGCACTCTACCACTGAACCACATTCCCAGCCCATTAATGTAATTTAATAATTATACAAGAATGATTTTTTTTTTACTGGGCACCACTGTACACACGTCTAGTCCCAGTCACTTGAGTATTATATGAACCCAGAATTGAGAACCAGCATGGGCAGCATACCAAAAAAACCAACTAAAAATAGATAAACTTAGATAGATAGATAATATTAATTTAAAACAATGACTTTTGCATAAAAATATTAGAAAAGATAGGATGATTGGATTTAACAAATAATGATTCCATTCAATAGACAACTGTTGTGTAATCAGACCTACTCCTAGTATTTTAATTGGGGGTGGAATGTGGTAGATAATACACACATATAAAATCAATTGTGTTATGAACTACAGAGATTAGATTGAGTACAGATGGCAGATCACAGTTCAGCTTAATGCCAACTACATTTATCCCATCTAATAAACTTGTCCAGATCAAATATGCTTTGGCTGCTATAGCTGGAGGAGTCCCTTTAATTGGAAATAAAATGCAAATGGTGTGGTATTAGCAACTGAGAAGAAAGAAATCTGTCTATGTGGTGACTGCAGAGAATGAAACTAAGTACCAAGAACGTAGATTTGGTGTATAATGGCAGGACCCCCATTACAGAGGACTTGTGCCCAGAGTTGGGGAACTTGCTCTGTAATACTTTCCTGTTTACCAAGTACACCCAGCTCAGCTGGTAGCTTCTGTGGTACAAAAATATACGCATTCAGGCAGTCAGAGGCTAAGCCAGAGAAAACTCAATATTGGGAATCCATTCTCAAGAAGAACCCAATGCCGGTGTCAGTGGGTTACACCTGTAATCCTAGCTACTAAGGAGGCGAAGATCTGAGTATCGTGGTTCAAAGCCAGCCTGAGCCAGAAAGTCCAGTTAACACACTCCCCCCCGAAAAAAACCAGAAGTGGAGATGTGGTGCATGTGGTAGAGTACCAGCCTTAAGTATAAAAGCTAAGGAACAGTGTCCAGTCTCTTGAGTCTCCCCAAAAGCCCAATGTCCCAGATATCCCCTTCTGTCCATGTTAGACTGACCTGACCTTAAAAGTAAGTGCCCTCTAAACACTAGAGACTCATCATCTTATGTCATTAATTTGTTTTCTTTCCAAAGAACTTTTATTTATGTACTCCATCTGTGTTAGGTTAGTTCTTGAAATTGTGTCTACTTATGTGATGATAGAAAATAACAACCACTAAGCTATAGTACTCACTATTTCTGTGATGGGTAAGGATTTTTTTAGAATTCATTTTTTAAATGTACTAAGGTAGGAGAACCAATAAGGAGAGGAAGATGAGCTTGATAAACAGGAGAGGAGTAAGAGGACTGAAGACAGGCCTAGCAGCCCAGCATTCATCCTGCTCTAGGCAATGGAAGGAGGTAGAAGAGCCAGTGAAAATAAGAGAGAGAGCCCAGGTATTCAAAATGCTGCGGCTTTGTGGTAGGGTTGACAGTCTGAACACTTGTGCTCTCCAAATTGGATGTTTGTTTCTTAAAATTTTCCCCCTCTGCTTTGCATGAGGTCAAGGAGAAGAGGAAAATAATCTGATCAGCTTTGAAATGTTAGATTTAACATCTTTTATATGGCATAAGAAGTGTATCATGGAAGAACAGAAAGGGAAATTTATACCTTATGTCTTTTAAGATTGCTGTGTGCCCTATCTTTAGATTTTTTTTTTTTCTCTTTGCTAGGTGTCAGATTTTATCAAGTGGTACTCTTGAGTGGAGAAACATTTATCTCTGCCCAAGTGTGTAGCTGTTAATACTTTGACCTGTGGCATATTATGCTATTTTACAGGAACATCCTCTGTTTCCCTTAAGAGCAATAAGCTTTTGAACAAACATTGAGATACCTACTTTGTATCTCTTCGGTAGTTTAAAAAAGAATAAAGAGCCTTTTCAATAATTGTCAGAATGTGGTAGATGTGTCCTGTTCTCTCAATGTGACTGTGGTCTTGAATCCAGGGCTTCTATGTTAGAGATACTACAAATAGAGGCCCAGGGGGAAAGTTGATGGTTAGTGAGCACTTTTTGGTAAGATTTGGATTTTGGTTGGCAGTTGGACAGAAGGAGAAGAATAGTTAGCCAATTTTTAGGCTTTGTAGACCCTAATAACAATAAATGTAAGTATATGGGTGATCATTTTGTGTAAAACCGTATCTTGTTTTTGTGCTAATATTGGGGCTTGAACCCAGGGTCTGGGTGCTGTCTCTAAGCTTGTTTGCTCATATCTGGCGCTCTACCTCTTGTGCCACAACTCTACTTTCAGCTTTTTGCTAGTTAATTGGGGATAATAATCATTTAGATTTGTCTTCTCAGGCTGGTTTTGAACAATGATCCTCAGATGTCAGCCTTCTGGGTAGGAATACAGTCATGAGCCACTGAAACTCAGTTATAGACACCAGATTTCTAAGACTTAATTCAAGGGTAAAAATGAGTCACTGTTATTAAATTTTTTATCTTGTTTCACTTTTCAAGGAGTCTATGGAAATATTCTTCCTATCAGACAGTTCTACCTCAGAGCAAACACCTGTTTGGGCACCAAATTTCTTTTCATCATTTGTCTTTAGACTTTTGGTTGTTTCCTTCCCAGTTAAGTGCAGCCACCTTGCCATCATCCTTTATACTTCTGCCCTTGTGCTTGGTCCAGGAGTGCTGCAGTTATATATAACGGTGGCTGGAATTTCCCTAAGATTTGTTTTTACTTTAGCACTCAAGTTATTTACGAGGCAAACATTGAGAGCTTTCTGCAAAATGTATCATGTAGTAATTCAGACAAGGACAGGAGATGAGACTTGAAACAGTTAAAGTAGGGACTTCTGCTCTCTAGAATTCAGTGTGATGAGGATGGTTAAATATGTGTAGTCTTCTATAAAAAATTGAACATTATTATGATAAATGTCATCAGTGACTAGTTCAGTCCTTTGTGACTTCAGAGGAAGAAGACTCATAGTTAAACATGGAGCTTCAGGAAGGCCTTCAAGGGTACATAAAGTTTCCAAGGGCAGAAATTTAGGATTTTACATACAAAATATGTGTAAAAACAGGAACAAGAAAGTAATTTTGTGTTAGCAAGCAGTGAGGACTGGGGGTGGATGCAACTCAATGATAGCACCTTTGCCTAAGTGTGTGCAATGCCCAGGATCAATCTACAGTATCCCCAAGATTAAAACAGAAGTAATGAGCTGGGCGCTGGTGGCTCACGCCTGTAATCCTAGCTACTCAGTAGGCTGAGATCTGAGGCCAAGGATCACGGTTCAAAGCCAGCCCCGGCAGGAAGGTCCGTGAGACTCTAATCTCCAATAAACTACCAGAAAATTGGAAGTGACGCTGTGGCCCAAGTGGTACAGCGTTATCCTTGAGCTGAAGAGCTGAGGGACAACACCCAGCCCCAGAGTTCAAGTCTCACAACCAACAAAAAAAAGAAAACCAGAAGTAATGAGTTACACACTCTGGTAAGAAGCATCTAAAGATAAATCATGTATTAAAAGCTAAGAAAGCCTGATGCTGGTGTCTCACTCCTGTAATCTAACTACTTGGGAGGATGAGACCTTCTCAATTGGAAGCCAGCCCAGACAGAAGAATCTGCAAGACCTCATCTCCAGTTAACCAGCAAAAAGCCAGGTTGGAAGTATGTCTCAAGTAGTAGAACACCAGTTTTGACCAAGAAAGCTGAGCCAGAGTACTCAAAACTGAACTTGAAGTTCAAGCCCTGGTACCAGGGGGAAAAAAAAAGACTAAGAAAGTAAGGACGTGCAGTGGCTTGCTCCTGTACTCCTAGTTAACTGAGAGACAGAGGTCAGTTGGTAGCATCAAAGTTCAAGGCCACCTGGAGCAAAATGTTAGTGAGGCATCTTCCCCCAACCCCCAACCCCTTCTCAACCTATACTGAGATGTGGTGGCAAAGACCTATCATCTCAGCTTTGTGGAACATAGACATACAAAGATCTCAATCCAATCTGGCTACCATATCTGAAAAATAAAGCAAAAGGGGCCAAGGACATCGTTCAAGTGGTAGAATACCTTCCTAGCAAAGTACAAGGCCCATAGTTCAAAACCCACTCTTCCCAGGAATAAAATAGCTAAGAAAGTAGCAAGCTTATTAGATTTAGGAGTTAGACCATAATTTTGTGGGCTATATAGATCACGTAGGATTTCTGGGTCGAAATTATATGATCCAGAGTATAAAATTTACCTGACTGAAGAGTAATTGGTGAACAGACAAATGGGTAGATAAGAATCAAGATTCATTCTGCTTTGTGTCTCTTCTGCTTATGCTAAGTGATTCATTAGAAGCAACCTGAAATGTTCAGTGGCTTGAGACAATGAAGGCTTATTTATGTAATTTTACATGTCAGCCAAGGTTAGTGTGGCCCTGTACCATGTGACCTTAATCTAGGCATCAGTCTGAAGGAACAGGTCCTGTTTGGCATTTGCTACCAGCTTTTAGCTGGCATTCATTGCTTTGTTCACCTTTAATTGGCCAAAGCAAATCTACATAGATAAATTGCCCAAAGCAAGTCACATGGCCAAGCTGGATATCGTCAATTGGGTCAGGAATATTTTTCCTACTCTAGGTACTTCAAGTCATATGGCAATAGGCATAGATATAAAATAAGGAGAGCCACAGGTCATCTGGGCTAATGATGCAGTCTGCCTCACTTTACTTACCTAAATCACATTTTAGAACATTTCTCCAATTTTTCAAAATTTGATTGTGAAGATGCTGTACAGAGGAGTTATAGTTACATGAGTTAGGTAATATGTACATTTTTTGTCGAGCATTGTTACCCCCTCCTTTGTTTTTCTCCAGTTATTTTTATAAGCAGTAACAAAACAGAACCAGAAAAAAACACCAACCCTCTTCACAATCAGCACTGTATGTATCTCAACATTTCTGCAGACCCTTTTCTAGCTTTCTTGGGAGCCAGTTGTCTCCACTCATTGCTATAGGCCTGTGGATGCCTACAAATACAACCAGTAAAGTATCAGGTTGCCTGGATTATAAGGCCTTAAGAGGAAAGATCTCCCATCTCCCTAGTCTTGGCATTCATCCATTTTGCTACCAAGAGCAATGGAACAACAGTGAAAAATTTCCCATAGTCCTGAATCATCTTCAGCAGAGTGAATGTTCCTTTACTAAGCCCTTTCTAATGTGCATTGATTCATAGTAAGAGTTTGCAACCCCTGGGCTACCTCAAGTCCCTCAGACTGGAGCCTTGAAGCCAGCCTGGCCATTGCTTCTCTGACTAGATGCACTTAGCAGGTGAGATCCATCTGGGTGAGGTCTAACAGAGTGAGGTAGGCATATGAAGTGAGCTTTTTGGCTGGATGTTCTGAAACAGATCCAGATATGGCTCATAATGCCAGGGTGGCTGAGTTTTATTCCCTCTTCTTTTGTAATGAGCAGCAGTAACACTTTACCACAGATGATGTACAGCCACAGTCTGTATTTAGACATTTGCACCTTACCTTTTGGTAGTGTTTGTTATAGAAGGAATATTCTGTGTTTGCAAGTACACATATTACCTTTTGAATGCACTGTTGGAGAAGTTATTGGAGTGGCTAGGATTTTGAAAAGTAATGAGGGCATGATAGGACCAGAAATAGCACAGATTAAGCATTTGTGACATCCCTTCCCCCCACCCAGCCACCAGTGAAGCAGATGTTGGAAATTAACGATAAAGAATTAAATATGAAATGAATAGAGTGTTCAAGAGTGGGAATTCAGCTAGTGAGTGCTTCATTGCTTATGCACCACTAGTTTACATGTGTTCAGTGTTAAATAGAAGCTCTGTATGTGCTATTAAAATATTGGTCTGGGATTTGGGAGAACTCCTTCCTATTTTCACGTTTTTTCTTTAAATCCACACGAGCATGAAAGAGTTCTCTGAAGAGGTACCTCTCCGCACCGTTGGAACTTTAGAGTGCATTCCACAGCAGGACCTCTGACAGTAGAGTTGACTCCTACAACAGATTGTGAATTCCCCAAGATCACAGACAGTTGCCTTACTTCTTAGAGATAGATGGCAGCAGATGCTATTGACTTGCTTTGAATCGCTGAGATGCTTTGACATCTTCACCACCCAGCAATGTTGACTGTGTAACCCAAGACATTGTTTATACTTAAGCATATATAAAGGAAATGATTAATTACATTGCAAAAAGCCATCAGTGACTTGACAGATTTTTAAACAAGAGGATGGGGTCTGTCAATAAAACTGACTAGTACAGTAGTAAGGCTAATGGCTCTTGGTGTTTCTTCTTCATGGCCCATGGCACCTATGGTCAAATCCAGGCTGGCGGTTGTGCTGGCTGAGCAACTTCTGCAAATAGCAGTGAAGACAATCCCATGATGAGACAGGCTTTCAGGGCTGAGCTTTCCTTAAAATTTCATTGCAGTTTTAAAGATGAGTGAAATTTAACTCTTCATTTATTAATCAACTCCACATTGAATCAGCGTTGAAATCAGAAACATTGAATCAGCATTAAAAGGAAAATTTCAACACGAAATGAAACAGAACTTCCATTGTCTTTCGGTATAACTCATTTTTGTAATACAAAGGTGGTGACACACTTGAACTATGTCCTTCATATTAATTGTAGTGTTTCAGTTCAACAAAGTTAGAAAATAACCGCAAGATAGGACATTGACCAAGTCAGTCTTCTTGAAACAAGAGAAATGGAGGCTCACGGGAAGTCTCTGAAGCACAGCTTTCATAGCAGGTAGGGGCAGGCCTGGTTGTTAATGACAGCTGGGTCTGCTGATATGAACAGTGGCTGTATTGTTCTGAAAGGATGAAGACGGTATAGAAGGGGAAAGACACACTGTTCATACACAGCAGACAAGTCCATACAGCAGACTTTATCCCATGGGAAAACCCCTTTGATTTTGAATGTGGGAGCTAGCAAGTTCCTGTCATATATAGTGTATATTATGTGCCAGCTATTCTATCAGTAGACATTATGGTTAAGGCCTACAATGCTAAACAATGCAAACTATCACTTAGGTAGATAGGCATGTCTTACCAAGAGGCAAAGTTGTTGTCTAAGACAGTACAGAGGAATGAAGAATTACTTTTACAGTGTAGTACAAATAGAGGTGATGTTTGACAAAGGATGAGTTATGGCTCACTGGATAGGAAGTCAAGGTGAGGAGGAGGAGGGGCTGTGGGAAAGAGGGCTTCCCCATAAATCTTTGTTCTCTTCTTTTTGCCCCGATCTTCTCAGTATGCTCAATCCACCCAAAAGAGTTCGTGGTCATTGGTGGAGGCCGTCAGAGCTGAGGAGGTAGCTGACCATTTACGTGAGATACAGGGGCAGAGAGGAACGTGCTAATGTCGTTTTGTCAAAGGTACACAGATTCTATGTACAAGTGGCCATGGGCTTGTCACCCCTAAGTGAAATTGAGGCTTTGACAAAGTGCTCGTGTGATATCTGCAGCATGAGGCTGGGCGACTGAAGAGTTTACACTTACCAGTTTGTGCTGTCATTTTATGAGGCCATTGCATGTGAAAATAGATTTCCAAGACAGTTTAATAGGTAAGCCATCTGGAATTTTCTCGAAAATAGAATTCTCAGACTACTTTTGTCTGGTTAAATTATAAAATATTGGGAAAACAAAGCTCTTTGTTGATGATTTCCGAAGTAAAGGTACTATTATATTTGGTGTTTGTTGGTTTGCTTGTCTCTTTTTTGAAAACAGGATTTTACTTCTGCCTTAGCCTTCCTAGTGCTAGATTATAAGTGTACCTTACCACACCCAACTGCCATTTTTCTTCTTTTTATTTTTACATTTACCTAATGTTTTTCTTGTTCTACAAAGAACATTGAACATACTTTCTTTTTTTTTTTCAAGCTGTCAATTGGATTTTGCTGAAACATATCCCTAGAGTTAGTACTAAGGACAGAGTTTGTGCTACATGCTGCTCACAAGTCCTAGAACTCTTATCACTTCAGGGTATATTTCACTCAACACTTGTGTCTTATTAGAAACAGCATCAGCAACTTTACTGGATGTTCCATGGTTCACAAAAATGCAAAGCTAACGTTTTTAAGAGACTGACGGAATTAGAGACGCGGTAGAGCAAAAGCTGCAGGGAATTAAATCCTGGGATGAGTTTTACAAGCTGGGAGTAACAGGAAGGAGTGGGAATTCAGAGAAGGTGGAGTTGAAGGCAGTGAAAACAATGGCTTTCAGACTTTAAGAATTGTTGGAGAATGTCTGGACTTTTTGGCTTCCTTTCTAGTTGGAAAGGTAGGAATGTCTTGGTGAAAAATGCCCCCACAACGTTTGGTGGATCTGATTAAATAAAAAAGTCACGTGGTTCCCATTTTTATTTTTATTTTTCTTAGTTGAGTATGTGAAGAAGTCTTCCATCTTCCACACTATAGTTTAATATCCTAGTGACATCATCGTGAATAATGAAATAGGTATTGAGGAATTCTGACAAAATGAGCTAACGTCTTAAAATAACATGATTCTTTCATATAACATGGTGGTCTAGGGGGGAAAAAGGCTGTTCATTTTGTTTGAAGTGATCAGTGAAGGAGTAATTCCAGGAAATGTTTTGATTTCTTGTTAAATGTCAATGGACTTTGTACTGGAAAATCAGAACACTTTGTTTTTTTAAAAAAAAACAACAAACTCATCTCTCTTTATGTAACAATCCTTGTGTTATTCAATTATAAATTTTGGTCAAGGATAACAGTAATAATTTGCAAGATGGCAGAAAATGATGCTGGTTGGTGGAGTGGCTCCATTGGTAGAGCACTTGCTTAGCAAGCACACATCCTACAAATCCCAAGACAAAGAAAAAAAAATAAGGTTACATGAAAATGATTAAATAAACTATTTTAAGCATCCTTAGGATTCCTTAATACCAGTCACAACAGGTTTTCTAGTAGTAGTCAAGTAAGTAATTTGTTGTAAATCTGTGTGAACTCCAAATTGTACATGATGTGACTTACTTGCTCATCCATTAAAATAATGGAATAATGGAGTGCTAAAGGGCTAAAAGTGCCCATCTAGCCACCAAATTTGGTCCATTCAAGGAACCATCTTCCCCCAAAGCATGCATCTGACAGAAATGAAACAGCTTGAACTGCTTATTTGTTATAGTACTCACATTCATTTCAGGCTCATTTCAGTTGACATTTAAAAAAATATTATCTGCAGTGGCTGCTCTGGACCATACTGACCACTCACAATAAGATGCATAAAACCCAGTTCCTGTCACCAAGGTACTTACTAGCTAGAGTTAAAAATTAGACCCACACAAAAGAGCCTAGGATTTCTGAGTTTCAGTTCTTCCTAATAGTTAAAGTAATAATATGGACGCCGTGACTGTTTTGAGGAATCACCAGCCTGAAATTCCTTTGGCCAGAAAAAATTTTTTTTTCTCCAGGAAATTTTAGGGGCAAATACCTAAAGTTAAAATTCTTTTTTATCTTTTTTATTATTACTATCAACAGAAACAACTTTAAACAGCTAGCATTTTGTTGGCAATGGAAATTGTCACAGAATTTGGGATTGATTCTTAACAGATTCTCACAGTTTTAGGTGGATTTTATTTTTTAAGTATCATTCCTATGAAGGCCAGTTAATAGTTTTCTAAACCTTTAGTATACAGATTAGCAAACTATTAAAAATAAGTTTGGGCCAGGCGCAGGTCACTTACACCTATGATCCTATCTACTCAAGAAGCTGAGATCTGAAGATTGAGGTTTGAAGTTATTAACCTATGCAGAAAAGTCCAGGAGATGCTGGCTTCAATTAACCAGTAAAATGTCAGACTGGCTGGGCTCTGTTGACTCATGCCTATAATCCGAGCTACTCAGAGGGCTGAGATCTGAAGATTAAGGTTTGAAGCCAGCACAGACAAGAAAGTCCGTTAGAATGATTTCCATGAATTATCAAAAAGTTGGAAGTAGAGCCGTGGCTCAAGTGGTAGAGTGCCTTGAGTGAGAACAGTAAGGGACAGCACTCAGGCCCTGAGTTTAAGCCCTGGTATTAAGAGCGCGCGCGCGCGCACACACACACACACACACACACACACACACACACACACACTGGTAGAGAGAATGCTAGCTGTGAGTGCAAAAGTCATACACACACACACACACACACACACACACACACACAGGTAGAGAGAATGCTAGCTGTGAGTGCAAAAGTCATACACACACACACACACACACACACACGCTGGTAGAGAGCATGCTAGCTGTGAGTGCAAAAGCCATATGAAAGCAGGTAGCCTTGAGGTCAAGCCACAGTATCATTTAGAAAGAAATAAAACAAATAATTTGAAGTAAGCATGAAAACATATTAAAAATAAATGATTATTTTACTCTGTCAGGAACTACTAAAGGAATCTATTGGTTTCCCATAGGGCAATAATAAAGATAATTCAAAATTGGGAAATAGCCTCTGTTGGCTACTTAAAGAAGAGTTGACTGAGCTGGGGAAAACAGGAAAATGTCCTAGGAATGAAAGCTAAATGTTGTCTCACAGAACGAAAGTTTTAGTATCTCCTTTTCTGGAAATGTTTAAAAACAAGACAAATCTATATCTCTTGGGAAAAGAGTTGAAGTTCAGCCTTCTCAGAGGCAGCAGTATTATATTAACTGTATTGTGCCTTTGTGGTCTCTTGAGTTTTGAAGAGTTCTCGGATGCAGTAAATATTCCACACTGTGTTGACAGAAACTTTTTCATGGCTGTTCATTTGAAAATTAGTTATAAAATTAGAGTGAACATGTATCTATGTATGTATGTGTACATATGCATCACACTTGAATTCCGATGTGGGTTTGATGTAAACTGGGCTTATTGTATATACTTGCCTCAGTTGTAAATGCACTAAAATAATATCTTTGCGGTGATGAAACAGAGTATAGCATTTTTTTTAGGTTAAAAATAAAAAAACACTTGTTTCTTTACAGAATTTCAAATTAATCACTCAATAAATAATTTTAAAGCAACTGATAGGAACATTTCAGGCTTCAAAGATGAATTTGCTTACAACTTAACAAAATGACTACCAGAAACATGTTATTGTATGTGGGGGGGGGGGCAGGGGAAGGTCCAGGGTGGGAGGGTAGATGAATGGAAAGAGGAAAGTTACAGGAATGCAATGTTAACATCCAGTGAACATATGTGAAAATGGAATTGGGTAACTTGAGGAGATGGATGGATGGGAGAGATAGGGAAGAATAATGGAAGGGTGACATTGGTCAAAATGTGTTATAAACTGACACGTTGAATTTAAACCACTAAAGATAATACAATGTTTATAAAAAACAAAAAAAATGAATTAGACCTGGTTCTTGCCTTCAAGAGTTTTTAAGGGGAGGTTTAAGGTTCAAGGGGAGATTAAAACCTGCACAGGTCAGCTGGGCACTGGTGGCTCATGCTTGTACTGTAGCTGTGCAGTAAGTTAAGATCTGAGGATCTTAGCTCAAAGCCAGCCCAGGCAGGAAAGTTCATGACACTCATATCTTTCCAATTAACCAACAAAAAGCTGGAAGTGGAGATGTAGCTCAAGTGGTAGAGCGCTAGCCTTAAGCAAAACAAAACAAAAACTTAGAGACAGCAGATCAGGTCCTGAGTTCAAGCTCCCCAGGACTGATACAACTAGCACCAACCCCATCCTCCCCCTCCATAAACACAGTAACCAAGAAAACATGCAGAGATCTTATAGGGATTAATGGAAATAGAGTAATAGGAATAGGATCCATGAAAGGATAAAACAGTGTTGAGATATTTCAGAGAAGGGACAACATCCTTTGGATTTAACCAAGGGATACTTCCTGAACAACAAAAAAAAAATGCATTGAACTGGTCTTAAGAAGTATGAGGCATTTTGAAGCGTAGCAGTGGAAAAGAGAATGGAATCCAGTAACTCCAAGGGAAGAACAGATTCCACTGTAGCCACAGGAACTTGGGGGGCGATAATCTAGAAAGCCATTATGGTGTTCAATCTCAAATAAGCCAGAGAGCATGGATTTTATTTATTCAGTGCTAAAGGTCTCTTCGAAATGATGAAGCATTGAAGGATTCCTACACATGTTTGGACTGCAGGAGAAAAAAGGCTCTAGCAGAGAGTTCAGGGGAGAGTCACCTGGACCAGAGTTTTCTAAGAGCTATACTGAGAAGAAACACTAGTTCCAAGGCATGTTGGTATTAGTTCCCCCAAAAGGCGATTCCTCACCAAAAATTCAGTGGAGAAATTAAAATAAAAAACAAGCAGTTGCATGGGTTTCTTCACTGGAAGACTTTTCAGAGTTATTTAATACTGAGAATTGCCTTGACACTCAAGTAGGGTAAAGTGTACCTTCTCCCACAGGACTTCATCCTGTTTTTCATGGGCTATCTCAGGAAACTTCTTTGGGCAGCATTGCTTTGTATTGGATACTAATGGCTGGAACACAGTGGTACTGCGTGGAAACAGTGGTAGGATCAGTTTTGTGGGAGGAAGCATCGACTTCCCTCATAGATGGTTGGCACTCGGTAACTGTGCAGAAAGCTCATGTCTACAAGAGGATATTATTGATTTATTAATAGGAATTGGCTGGATAATGCATGTTGAAGCCGAAGGGGAAAGGAAGCCAAGATTAGGAATGTGGAGAGTTTTGAGCTTTGCTGTACTAGAAACAAGAGTGTGGAAAGCTAGGAGAGGTAATTAATATAAATCAAAGATTATCATTTTACTCTTAACTTGAGCCAAAAGGTTTCTCTGGACACTAGTGACTTTGCTAGAAAAAGTGTTGTTGTTGTTGTTGTTTTCTCGTCAAGTGTATTTTAAATGGTTAAGATGCTTGCCTATTTGGATTCTAGATAAACAGTAATTTCATATGAATTCATTCTACCCTAGGATGTGTTTAGTTAAAAAACAAACAACACTTAAGGGTTAAGAGCATCAAAATAATTGCAGTCTGTTCATCAGATCTTCTTGAACATTCTTCTCATCTTCACTGAGTTTTTTTAAGCCTCATTTACTCATAAGGAATGGATTAAGTTTTAATATTTTGTTCTTCCATTCAGGTATTTGCCTTTGATTATTGCTTTTGGTCCATGGATGAATCTAACACTACAAAATATGCTGGTAAGTTGACTCTTTGAGTTATATCTGGTCTCTCCCTTTAATTTCATTTTCTAGAATTATTCTAGAATTTGTTTTTCCTATGTAATTCACGTTCTTTTCACTTCTAGCAGGTGGTCAATAAGATTTGGTTTCAGGCTAGGGATGTAGCTCAGTGCTAAAGCACGTGCCTAGCATGTACAGGGCCCTAGGTTCAATCTCCAGCACAACAGGGAAGGAAGAAAGGAAGGAAGGAAGGAAGGAAGGAAGGAAGGAAAGGAAGGAAGGAAGGAAGGAATTTGGTTTCAGAACCAAGCCTACCATTCATTTTCGAATCATCTTTGAGCAGTTGTTTGAATCCTCCTGAAGTTTCCAATTTTTTACCTACAAAGGGGTATCATGTTCAGAGATGGGAATTGATGGAACACATTGCTTCAAGTTGTAATGGTATCTGCTGTAATGGTCACATGAAGGCTTAATTTGCTGTGCATTTCTTGTCACTAAATGTCAAACAATTGCCCTACTCTGCTTACATAAGCAAAGCATGGTAATGTTGGTTTGTCAGACCCTAGGTTCCCTAAGCAGTCAGTGATCACATGAACAAAAGTACATGTTCCCCAGGGAAATGTCTCTCAACTTCCTGTTGGCTGGTATTCTGTCTTTGAGCATTTATTACCATCTCATGTAACACACAGCTCACTGCTGTTTTATTACTGATGGCCTTAAGTGACACCTCTCTGACCTCCTGAACATCAGTCATCACTTAGTTCAAGAGGGAAGTATAGTTTTATCTCTTTGAATTATTTTTTAATTAACAGTATCATGTACAATATGTTTTTAAATAGTATAATGCGGAATAGCTAAATCAAGCTAATTAACATATTGTCTCTTGTACTTATTTTTTGTACTAAGAATACTTGAAAACCTCAGTGATTTTCAAGAACAAAATGCATTGTTATTGACTATTGTTAGCATTTTCACAGTAGATCCATTGAACTAATAATTCATTCAGAGTATAACAAGGGGACTCAGAATCTCCTTATAACATTAACAGTGTTTACTGAATTACTTTTTTACTTAATAAATACATATGCATACCACATTTACTCATATGTATATTTGTATATATGTATTATAAAGGGTATATATATGTGTGTGTGTTTTAAAAGATTGGACAATAAGAGAAAGTTATATGCTTACAGAAACTTAGCTTTTGGTTATTAGGTCTTTTCTTGCTACATAAAGTGAACTTGTTGGGAAATTATTTGACAGTGTTTTCAAAAGTTAATCATCATGGGGCTGGGAAGGTAGCTCAGTGGTAGAGCGCTTGCCTTGCATGCCTGATGCCCTGGGTTCGATTCCTCAGCACCACATAAACAAAAAGAAAAAAGCCGGAGGTGGCGCTGTGGCTCAAGTGGTAGAGTGCTAGCCTTGAGCTGAAGAGCTGAGGGACAGCGCCCAGGCCCAGAGTTCAGGCCCCACAACCGGACCCAAAAAAAAAGTTAATCATCATGAGCTAGAAAGATTACTTCAGTTGCTCACATTGAGTAAATTAGCCTTTCCAGACATCCTGCCTGCAACTTCAGTAATGTATTTTATGAAAATGAATGGCTCATTTTTAATGTTTGTTGTAATTAATTTGTCTTTTTTATCATCCCTTTGGGACTTGTAATAAATTCTACAAAGTCTGGAACACTGTCTGGATTTTTAGCACTGTATGTGGTGTGTGTGTGTGTGTGTGTGTGTGTGTGTGTGTGTGTGTGTGTGTGTGTGTGTGTGTGCTGGATATGTGTGCTTTGAGGTTTAAATCAAGAAGTGTGTGTGTGTGTGTGTGTGTGTGTGCTGGATATGTGTGCTTTGAGGTTTAAATCAAGAACACCAGTGGACCATTTCCTTTGGTTTCAGACACCAATAGGGACAGATGCTCTAGCTGTACAAAGCCCACCACTGTCTCACCTTCTGAATTGCTATTATTCAGGATGCAGCAGATAAGTCTTCTCAACTAAAGCTTCTTATGCAGTTCTCAAATATCTTCCAGGACCCTTCATCATTTACTGAATAGAACCTGTACTCTCTGAACTACATTAGAGTTTGTTTGTAGTGGAAACCCATGTACCTCCCCACCACATGGCCTTGTGACTTCTCACTACCCAGTCTATGCCCCAGCCAGTGTCTATTGTTAATTCCTCTTATATAACCCAGGAAACCAAAAAGTCTCAGAACAATGCTTTCAGTGTTCATTCTGTGTTCAGTGTAGGAAACCCTTAAGAAAAAATAACATGGGAAGAAAAAACAGAAAAATGCTTAAAGATTTAAAGAGAAACTTCTCTGAAGAGGAAATAAGAATGGCCAATAGACACTTGAAAATGCTCAACCTCTCTAGCCATAAAAGAAATGCAAATCAAAGCAACATTGAGATTCTAACTCACCCCAGTTAGAATGGCTATAATCAAGAAATCTAATAGCAACAGATGCTGGAGGGGATGGTGGTGGGGGAGTGTAAACTTGTTCAACCACTTTGGAAAACAGTATGGAGGTTCCTCAAAAGACTACCATAGAGCTCCCCTATGACCCAGCAATCCCACTTTTGGACATTTACCCAAACGATCACAAACAAAGGTATACTAAAGCTACCCACACAACTATGTTTATCACAGCATTATTTACCATAGCTTAAGATATGGAACCAACCCAGTAGATGAATGGATCAAAAAAATGTGATATATATAAAATGGAATTCTATGCCTCCATCAGAAAGAATGACATTGCCCCATTTGTTAGGAAATGGAAAGATGTGGAAAAAATTATACTAAGTAAGCCAGGCCCAATAACTAGTGTATGTCTAGGACAAGCAGAAAAGGTAAAAAGACATGTACATGTGACCATATAAGATGATCTTAAGTGAAATGAACCCCAAGACAGGGACAAGTGGTTTTTTTCTTTCATGCTATTGTTTTTAATGTACTTATAATGTACTATGTGATTTATAATGTACTATGTGTTTCTTTTGTATGTTCTTCCCCCATGGTATAACCTCTGTTTTCACTGTATTTGATTCCGGTGCCCTGCATCTTGTATATACACTTTTCTAATTTTGGGAGGAGAAGGGAAAAAACAAAAGGCTTAAATAGGGATAAGGGTTAACCCATTGTAACAATGAGATGTACAAGATACTATGTTGAAAACAAACTTTACAAATGGGTGGGGGGGGGAAGTTGGGGAGGTGGGGAGGGAAGGGATAGTAGGGGAAAAACAAAGGAGGAGGTAACAATGCTTGATAGGGAATGTACTCATTACCTTACTCATGTAACGGTAACCCCTCTGTACACTATTTTTACAATAAAAAACATACTTAAAAATGCTTATCAAACAACATTTGGGGATAATTCACTCTAAATTTTACAAAGTTTTTCTTTTTTCTTTTTTGCTTTTGTTTTGCCAGTCCTAGGGCTTGAACTCTGGGCCTGGGTGGTGTCCCTGAGCGTTTGTACTCAAGACTAGCACTGTACCACTTAAGCTCTACTTGTGGTTTTTTTGTGGTTAATTGGAAATAAGAGCCTCACAGACTTTTCTGCCCTGGGTAGGTTCAAACTGCCATCCTTAGATCTCAGCCTCTGTGAGCCTCTTGTGAGGATTACAGGTAGAGCCACCAGTGCCCAGTTACAAGACCTTTCCCCCCCCTACAGCTGTGACCCACAAACTGTTCTCAGCCAACTGTAGAATCATTAAATCCAGTGATAAATTTCAGTTGCAGAACAAGAGATTTCTGTAGCTCTACATTATATGTTCAGAAATACCTTAAAAGTGTAAAAAAATTTGTAATATACTGATAGTAAAAACCATTTCCTGAAGTTTACTTGCATGAACACTTCAAAAGACCATGTCCAGTTAGCCCAGAAAGAATATCTCTTAGCTCAAAGAGTAATGGCTCTTTACAAAGCTTGGGGAAAGTTTTTGTTTGTTTGTTTTATTTTTTAGATATCTTCATTATTGTATATATTCTGTGACTGTCTTAGCAAAACATAATTTCTTGGTTGCTGTTTTCTCAACATTTCATCCAAATGATCTACCTAGTAAATGTACCACTTGTAGATTAGTTGATTGGTTTCCATACTAATTTGATTTTCCCTTTTTCCTTCATTTAAAAAGAAATTGCAGTTCTTAACTGTGAATAGAAACATTAAGAGAGAAGCATTCATTCCCTGGTGGGAAATAGGGGAAATGGAGAGGGGGAAATCCTTATTTCCTGAAGCCATCCTATTTGTCAGGCTGAATGAATAATGGCATCATTGATACTGACTCTGGACTTTCAAAGCAGCTCTCAAGACTGGGGGCTGGTGGGAGGGGCATGCATGGATTGAGAGGGCCAAGAGAATCCAGGGCTCTTAAGAATGGTGTGTCAAAATGTTTAATTCTCAGTGATGTTTGGCTCTTTATTAAAAGCTATAAGAAAAATGCTTACGCTCTCCGGCGAGTATGCGCAATGGCATGGCAGTGGGTTGGTTGGAGCAGATGACAATGGTGGGCTCCAAGGGTCGGCCCCTCCACCTTCTACCTGTGGAAGTTGAATCTCATTATGCTTCTGTTTCCTCATACCTGAATTAAGAGTAGTACTAGTTCTGAATGACCATAGTAAGAGGTTGATCTGAGGACTAAATGACATGTTCTTGTGAAGTACCTAAGCCAGTACTGGACATATAGAAAACTGTCACTTAATATTCATCATCATTTTTACTGTTGCTTCCCTGTGACTAGCTTCAGTACTTTGGAGAGAAAATACCTCAGTGCTGGGATTTAGGAGATCTGGCTTTGCTATAAGCTGCTAGGCTCTGGGGGAGATAAAGATAACCTTTGTGAATCCCTTTTACTACCTCTGTGACGGGGTGGAGACATGGCCTAGTAGGATCTCAGGGCTGCCTGTGGCCCCCCTCCCCACCATCCCCCCAGCTCTCTGAGAAAATGTGAATCAGCCATTTTATGCTGGTGGCACAGCTGGGATGGATAAATCAAAGGCTTGTTTGTTAAGCCAGTAGCATTGCATGGAGTTACTCTTTGAGGCATTTTTACATTTAAAATGTATTATCACTTCCTCCTATTACCCTTGAGCCAGGTAGTTATCATGTTTGTCTGGCTGACGGGTGGTGGGCCTGAACTCTGGGCTTGGGCAGTGTCCCTCAGCTCTTCAGCTCAAGGCTAGTGCTCTGTGACTTGAGCCACAGTGCCACTTCCCGTTTTTTGAGTGGTTTATTGGAAATAAGAGTCTTAGGGACTTTCCAGCCCTGGCTGGCTTTGAACCAAGATGCTCAGATCTCAGCTTCCTGATTAGCTAGGATTATAGACATGAGCCACCAGTGCACAGCTTTGGCTGATACTTCTGAATCTGAGCAAAACAAAAAAAACCCTTAGTGCTGGATTAGAAACCTAAATCATAGCAGGTATACATAACCCATATTCTCCCCCTACTTCAAGTATGCTTGCACTTGTACAGAGAGCCACATGGAAGTTCTTTATTGTAGCTAATTCTGGTCAACTTGAGCATCTTTATAAATATTTGAGTCACTGCTGATTACAAGTAAGATACTCATTTTCTTTGGGGAACTGGGGGAATCATGGTACTTTGAACATGTACTTGCATGTCAGGTACTCTACAACTTGAACCATGTCCCCAACCCACTTCTTCCCCTTTTTGCTTTTGTTATTTTTGGAATATGGTCTCACTTTTTCCCCTAGCCAGTCTGGACTGAAATCTCCTATTTATGCATTCTGTATAGTTGGGTTAGCAATTATCTATCCCCGTCCCTCCTTTTCCCCCCTTCTAGTGCCTAGTTATCAATAGAATAGGGAGATCTCTCATCAACTTTTTACCCAGGCTGGCTTCCAACCACAATCTTCCCAGTCTCAACCTTCTGAATAGCTAGGATTATAGGGGTGAGCTACTGTGACCAGTTGCATTTAATGTATTCTTGACAATGAATTAATAGCTAAAAAATTTCCTAAAATGTACTATGTTGGTAGATAAAAGTGACAGTCGCCTTGGTTTTTTTTTTTTTTTTTTTAAATTTTCTACTTGGTTTCCTATTAGTTTAATGCCAAGTATGAAACCAAATATGATGGTAGGATATGTAGGGGTCAAAGAAGTTGAGAATGCTTCTCCTGGTCTTCTTATTGGATTGTTGACTTAGAGATTATGTTAACCATTCTAACCATATGGCATGTTCAAATTTGCTGAAAGCATGTGTGTTCAGGCATTGTTAATATCCTGCAACTCAGGAGATAGGTTGTACATCTGCCTCTTATTCTGTTCACAGTTGCTCTGTGGTAGGGAGGGGCAGGAGAGTTGGTTGTGCTTTGCTCCTGATGGTAGGGGTTATGTACTCAGAGGTAGAAATGATTGATTTCACATTCCTTAGCTGAAGCAAGAGGAGTGAGGAGACAATATATTTTACTGTTTGAAGTGCTCGATTTGAATGAAAGTCACATTTCTAAGAAGTAGCTAAAAGCAAAGGCTCTGAAGTGAGCCTTCTTGGGCTCAAATCGTGGCTTTGTCCCTTCACAGCTGGGTGACATTAGGCAATAGTAAAGTGAAGGTATGTTTATTAGGCACACAGCGAGTGCCCTAATGGAGGAAATACTTAAGAATAGTTAGCTATTAGGTTTAAATCATAGAAAATTTCCCTATAGTTACTAGGAACACTCATAGTTGGTTATTAAAAAATTGTTATAATGATATATGATTTATGATCTGTGATATAAATTGTTACAATATATATGATTGTTGCAAATGATCTTTGCCATACTAAAAGACATTTATTTTAAAAAATCCTGAATATGACTCTTTCTTCATTTTTCTTTTTTATAGTATGAATTGCTCAGATATACCTGACTTTTTTTCTTTTGTCTGTCGTGGGGCCTGAACTCTGGGCCTGGGCACTGTCCCTCAGCTCTTCAGCTCAGGGTTAGTGCTCTACCACTTGAGCCACAGTGCCCCTTCCAGTTTTTTTGCTTATGTGGTGCTGAGGAATCGAAACTAGGGCCTCATGCATGCAAGGCAAGCGCTCTACCAGTGAGCCACCTTCCCAGCCCCTGACTTGAACATTCTTGACTCACCGTAATCAAATTGTTTCTGAGCATTTAAGTTTTCATAGAATTAGCAGCTTTCTCTTCATTTATGTTAATTACATCGTATAATTACAGAGGAGTACAAGTGACATAAACCTGTTAAGGGGCAAATACAGTTGAGTCTTCCTAAAAAAGCCGAGTGCTGGTGCCTTACATCTAGAATCCTTAGGAGGCTGAGATCTGAGGATTGAGGTTCAAAGCCAGCACAGGCAGAAAAGTTAGTGAGATTTATTTGCAGTTAGCCACCAAAAAGTTGGAAGTGGAGCTGTGTGTGTGTGTGTGTGTGTGTGTGTGTGTGTGTGTGTGTGTGTGTGTGTGTGTGTGTGTGTGTGTGTGTGTTCGTTCCTACTCAAGGCAATTCCTCTTCTGGTTGCTCATGGTTAATTGGAAATAAGGCTCTTACAGATTTTGCCTGCCCGTGATGGTTTTAAATCTATATCCTCAGATCTCAGCCTCCCTAGTAGCTAGGATTACAGGCATAAGCCACCAGCACCTGCTGTGTGTACATATTTTTGTTATATATTCTGTACATGTATTGTGTGTGTGTGTGTATATACATACATATATATATATATATATACATATATATATATATATATATATATATATATATAAAATGTTTCTTTCCTTTCTCACATCTATTTCCCTTAGTTCTACTCAACCTTACCATCTTTTATACTTTCTCTGATTGCACCCAGGTTGTAGGAGTTTGTTGACACCAGAGATATCCTTTGGCACACCTGTATTTGTAGAGATGGATAACAGTAGCTACAATATGAAATATAGTCCTGAGCAGTAAGTTCCTAGCACTGTTCTAATCCTCTTACATGTAGTGAGTAATGTGATCATCAAACACCCAATTAGATAGAAACTGTTATTGTCCCTATTTGACAGATGAGAAAACTGAGGTTTAGAGTGGCCTTTCTACCTCCGACAAAGCTAAGAATGGGTAAATGTGGACTAAGTCAGCTAGAGAAAAGTTTGTGAGTTCTTCTCCTGTCCAGGCCCTTCTCTTTCCCTTCCAAAAAGAGACCCTATTGGAGAAACTCTATTGGGGTGCTCAGGCCTGGAACCCAGCCAGAAATGCTACTAACCCCTTCTCCCTCCTGTCAAAAGTTCTCTGGAGTCTTGAAGACATGTGTTTACTCTGGGCTTTGTTTTAACTTCCCCCAAGAGCTGTAAATACTATGCACTGCACTATGCAGAAGAGATGCTGAGCCAACTCTGCTACTTCCTTTCTTCCTTGGAGAGACAGTGCAAAGCGTCATCGGTTGAGCAGGCAGAAACAAAGGGACGTTTCCTCTGACATCTATTGTTTTATGTGCCAGCCCCTCCTGAGTAACTCCAGCACGCATTCTCTGTGAGGCCGACTTCACAGTGGAGGCCACTTCATTTTCTTCTTTCATCCTTGGCACCAGTGCCAGACAGCAGTTGTGTGACTCCTGACTCCTCCTCAGTGAGTCAGCCACTTTATCCAGCAATAACAGCAACAGAAAAGAGCCAAGCTCATGCCCAGTCCAGTGCAGTTGGAAACAACCATCTGGATGAATCACCCCACGCCATGCTGTGCATTGACACTTCCAAGGTTTGCAATGCTGATAGCTCTTGGAATGCACTGTGGAAAATGGCCCCATCGTTTACCTTTACCCCATGGCCCAGTTTCTCAGGTTCCTTACCAAGCTCCTGTATGGCAAACTGCTGTAGCTGATTAAAAATTAAACCCTAGCATTTAATTTAAATCTAGCCTTAAAGAATTTTGGTCCCTTTATCTGAATTCTGTAGGGGTTTTTTTTCTTGTCATTTAATTCATACCTCATGTGAAGTCACCCAACATGAGAAGTTTTTAGAGCTATATTTCCATTTCTTTGAGAAAGAGATTTATTAAAACCTCATCCAACTTAGACATTCTTTATCCCTTGAGCTGTGCTTGGAAGACTTGTCTGGTCTTGTGCTGTCCAGGTGCTCTGATTTGGAGCTAGGCCACCTGTCAAGCCCAGACTCATCAGAATCGCTGTGGCTGTCAGCCCTGTTTAGAAGTGGGAAAACACCCTTACAAAGGAGGTGGCCCACAGGAATTCCAAGTCACAAACAGAGCACCAGCCTCTCCCCACTAGCCCCACCACCTCATGAGAAAAGACGCAGGGGGAAAAGAAAGGAAACTGATCAGATCATTGATTGTGTTTGAATTGGTCCGCTTTCTGTCACTGTAATGAAATTCTTGAGATAAATATCTCATAAAAAAAAGAAAAGAGGGTTGTTTTTGTTTGTTGGGGGGGGGAGGTGGCAGCATGACGGGGTTGGTTCATAATTTTAAAGGTTCCTGTCAGGGTTGGTTGGCCTACCTGCCTTGGTTCTGTCCTGTGATAGACAATGGTTCATGGCAGCAGATGTCATGGAGTGAAAACGCATGTCATAGCAAGAAAGAGGGAGAGGGAGGGAGAAGAAAACAGGGAGAGAAAGCAGGGGAAGCTACTGCCACAACCCCCTTCAAACACATTTCTGCCATGACCCAAGGATCTCGCCCAAGGTGCTATTATTCTACCACCTTCCAGTACCACCTCCTGGATACTAAGCCTTTATATCACATGGGCTTTGGGAGCACTGAGAGTTCAAACTCACCATGAGTTCAAATCATATCCATGATTTGAACTCTTCCATTTAGTTACTTTAGAATAGAAAGTATTCTGTGCCTGTCAGGTCTAGCCTATGCATTGCCATGCTTATAGGGTTTTATACAGCAATGGTCTGTGTGTGTCATCTTGATTACTGCACATTGTAGACAGCATGGGGTTTATACCATTCTGTTTCTTTCTAGACCTTGTCGCACTCTGCCTCTTCAGTAATGAGACATGTGGCAATATTTGTGACCGGTGCATTTTCTCTTTGTTCTCAGTTTCTCTCCCTTAGTGCTTTATTGTCAGGGCCTTACTATGTAGACAGAAGTACCTTAGTTTTCTCCACTCCTACTATGTACACATAGTAGCTGTGAGTCCTCTGCTGCTGTCCCCAGGAAGAAGGGTTGTGTGCAAGCGTGGAGACGCAAGGGTGTTAGCTTTGCAAAGATCTGTATCGTCTGTGACTCAGGGCTGGGTGACTCAGGTCAGTGGTTTTGCTTGCAGAAACTCCATAGGGGAGCTCTCTTTACTGTTCCAACATCATGTTTTATGACTTGTCCACATGGTTGTAGGAGGTCTGATTATAAACCCCAGAGGAAATTGGCATCATGGTCAGGGTTGTTAACAATGAGGTCAGGCTTGCCCTGTTCGCTCATCATGCCAAGCACAGGAGCTGATATGAGCTGAGTAGCCACCTCCCTCATGACATTGCTCCTACTGACAGATCACCAGCTCTTGGGTGTCACAGTGATGAGGACCTCTCTTAGATTGTCTGGGGGCAGAAACAGATACTTGGAGATCTTCCCTGTCACAGGACTTCTGAACTTGGCTTTTCTGCTTTGCCCTAGACAAACTGCCCTTCATTGTGTTTGAGTATAAACTGTAGTTGGGAAACATTTAGGGTGGGGATATTGCATCTTTTATGGGATCCACCCATGCACTGTTTGAATTCTCTGGTTCTCACCAGCCAGCATAAACAGATCCTTTTCTTGTGAACCAAGGTTCAAAAAACAGTAGGCAAGTCATTTTTCCCCTCTGTGTTAAGAAAGGGAACTGTTACATTCAAAAAATAGACGTGAATAGGATGTCTAAAAAGCTTTCAGTCTTTGTGGAACGTAATTTTTTTTCAAGTGTTTATCTATAGGTCTTCAGCATGGCCTGTATTCTGAGGTGCGGCCACTTGCAGGCTTTGGTGGCCAGTTTGGCCAGTTTTACAGCTGTTCTTATTATAGTAGTGTGAAACAGAGGTATCCTGAAGGTCTGTAGACAAAAGTGTTGGTAAGTATAACTCTAGCCAGGCCTTCATAGCTAAAATGGCTCCAGAAGAACTTGGTAGACTCTGCCATTCACAATTTTATTGATGTAGCTTATTGATTTTTTTATTTTTTATTTTTTGGGTCCGGTCGTGGGGCCTGCTGAACTCTGGGCCTGGGCGCTGTCCCTCAGCTCTTCAGCTCAAGGCTAGCACTCTACCACTTGAGCCACAACACCACTTCCAGCTTTTTTCTTATGTGGTGCTGAGGAATCGAACCCAGGGCCTCAGGCATGCAAGGCAAGCACTCTACCACTGAGCCACCTTCCCAGCCTCTTATTGATTTCTTTAAAGAACCCCTTTAACACTCTCTCTCTCTCTCTCTCTCTCTCTCTCTCTCTCTCTCTCTCTCTTCTCCCCACCCTCCCTCCCCCTCTTCTTTCCCTTCCTCCCCTGAAATCAGGGCCTGGCTGCTCTCCCTGAGCGTTTTGCTGAAGGCTAGTGCTCTACCACTTGAGCTGCCCAGCCTTTAGATGGTCAGTTGGAGATAAGAATCTTACAGACTTACTTGCCAGGCTGGCTTTGAACTGTGATCCTCAGATTTCAGTAGCTAGGATTATTGGCGTGAGCCACGGGTGGGCAGCAATAATGAACATTTTTAAGTTAATAAGAAAGAGTAGCTAAACCAACTGACTTATAAAATGAAACCAAGACTTAAGTAACCCATTTACTAAAGACTAAATATGAATGAGCAATAATCAGGAAAGGGAGGTTAACAGACCAGGTAGAGTTCTTTATGTTTTCTAAGCTTCTGGAAACTAAGAAGGTTGAGAATAGGCAGTGGCGTTGAGAATTTTGGAAAACAGGACTCCTATATCTCCTAACTTGCTTAGATAACTTAACAGGTTAATTGTTGTTTTTGTTGATTGTGATGGTGGCGATGGTAGTGGTGTTTATGTGTGTGAGTATCCAGGCCTGAGGTTTGAACAAAGGACCTGGGTGTGTTCCTGAGCTTTTTTTGCTCAAGGTTACCACTCTACCACTTCAGTCCAGCTTTATTTCAGCTTTTTGGTTCCATGGAGATAATAATGTCATAGGTATTCCTGCTCTGGCTGCCTTTGATCCTAGATCCTCCTATCTTCAGTATTCAGAATTACAGACATGAGCCATCAGTGTCAGCACTTCGTTTGTTTTCCCTCTGAAGGCAGTGAGAAAGTGCACCCAGATCCTACAAGAATATGCATTTCAGAAAAATTAAAGGAAATCTAAATGTCTGCAGTAGGGAACTGATTGTATCAGTTATTCATTCAATGGAAAGTGAAATAGCTATTTAACAGTACTAATAGGTAAAGGTAAACTGGGACTTACATCTGTAATCTTAGCCACTCAGAAGGCACTCAGAAGGCTGAGATCTAAGGATTGCAGTTCAAAGCCAGACAGGGCAGGAAAGTCTGTGGAACTCTTATCTCCAATTAAATCACAGAAAGTGGTGCTGTGGCTCAAGTGGTAGAGTGCTAACCTTAAGTAAAAGAAACTCAGGGGACAGTTCACCCACCCCGAGTTCCAGCCTCAGGACCAGCAAAAAAAAAAAAAAAAGGTAGGGGAATGTTCATTATTACTTCTCTTTGAGGAGAATGAATATGAGTCCATAGTTAAAATGTGTCTCACTCTCTTCAGAAATCACTTAGGTACGTGAAAACACATGTACTTCATAATAGTTCTTTGTATTTCATCCATTTATTTATTTTTATTTTCAATTTTTTTTTTTGTCATTTGTGGGGCCTGAACTCTGGCCTTGGGCTCTTCAGCTCTACTACTTGAGCCACAGGACTACTTCCGTCTTTTTCTGCTTATGTGGTGCTGAGGAATCAAGCCCAGGGCCTCATGCATGCAAGGCAAGCGCTCTACCACTGAGCCACCTTCCCAGCCCCTCATCTATCTATTTATTAATGGCGCCTCTCAAGGTAGTATTTAAGGTTGGAAATGAGAAAAAAAGTCTCAGAAACACAATATAATAGCTTCTTTTTCATGTTCTATTAGCTTTTTTTTCCCCTCTCATAGTTATAAATAAAATTTTGTTAAATTGTATAAATTTGAGTTGCTACATTCTATTGGTAAAGTACAACTAATTAAAAGAACTGGACTTTTCTAAAACAATATATGTATACTAGTAGAAATTGGAAGGAATGATTTATTATTATTATTGCCCTATGTACTTATTGTTATGATGCCTAAGAGGAGATCATGTCAGTAAAGGAATGACTTGTAATTTCTTAACCACATTATTCAGTTAGTTCATACATATTACACTGACATCTATTCATTTCCCACTGGCTTATTTGACAAAGGCCTGTTATAGTCCTTTGGTACTACCTCGAACGTCAGAAACAGCTGTACCAAAACCAAAGTGTAAACTAACAGAACCAAACTTTTCTTTTTAAATTCAAAGAACAATCTTTTGATGGCATAATGATCACTAATGAAGAAAGGGCCCTCAATTTCAAATATTTGAGTCTGAGAGCCTTGGTGTCAACACAAGAATAATACAATAACCCAAAATGCCTGCCACATTGCCACACAAACTACTAAGATGCAGTTGCCTCTGTTTTTACAGAGCTCACAGTAGAGTAGTTGAGACAAAAGGGAGAAATAACTAATGCAGTCTGATAAGTTCTAGGGGTTTGTAGGACATTCTGTGGAGACCTGAAGTGGAGAAGCTGATTGCCAGTGTTGTACAGCATGAGTTACTGATGGGAAAACATCAGGCTAAACGTCTAGTGCTTGATAGAGGCAGATTCACATCCTGCTTGCCATTTATTTACAGTGAGCCCTGGAACAAATGACTTAGTCTTTCAGAGACCTGGTCAACCTGTCTGCTCCTAACTTATACCTACCTCAGTTGACATTATGACCACTTAATAATATAAAATGATAAAATATGCAAATTGTGTTCCAAGCAGGACAGTAGGTAAAGATTAAATAAGTTAAATAGGTTATTTCATGCCGTGTTTATTATTGGTAATAATTTGGACATAGTTCAAATTAAAATTTATTTTTATACATTGGAGCATTCTTTGTTTGGTTAATTTTTCTGCTGTTTTAACGTACATATCCTAGTTTGTTTGATTTATTTCTTTCCAAGTAATCGTCTTTACTTTAAAAACCCATTTGTACCAAGAGAAGCATATAACTCCAGCGTATTCTGCATAGGGAGCAGAAATCAGAAGTATTACATTTCATTTCCTGATAGAGTCTTGATTGGTTAATGACCTCTGATAGAGGAATAGAGTCTTGATTGGCTAATGACCTCTGGTTCTGTGAAGCTGTGATCAGATCTCTGACCACAGTCCTTTTCCACATTTGAATCCTTTCAATAGCTCAAGTTCTTTGTCTTAGTCTGTTTTGTGCTGCTATAAGAGAATTCTTGGATAATTTAAAAAGAATGTAAGTTTGTTGTCTTGGAGAGGTTGGGAAGCCCATGATGGAGGGGCTGTGTCTGCAGAGGTCCTTCTTGTTGCTTTGTAACATGGCTGAAGGCATCACATGGTGAGCCCGAGCATACTTGGCTGTACTTGCTTTTGTGACAGGCACAGATAGGATGAGGGCACTGCTTACGTGCCTCTTAAAGGTCCTACCTGTCAACATTGTTGTATGGGGACTAAATTTGCAACATGTGAACTTCTGTTCACATGGGAATATCTTCGGTTTAGGAACATGCTTTGAGAAAAATGGGAGCAAAAAATATTGATTTGTATGAAAGCTACTTCTGAGTGGTCAGATATTTGCTCAGTGAGCACGAGACGCCTATTTTATTTGACTATACCATAAGAGCACGTTGTCAAGTGTAAGTGTAGTGGATAAATAACATTGGCAATACCTTATTCTTGGAGCACATGTATGCAGGCACACATCTTTAGGCAATCTTCACCACAAACCCTGTGGAAGGACTTTTATGAATACATCGATATTCTAAGCCCCAGAGTTAATCAACATATTTCTAACGACTCCTAGGCACCAGACTGTGCTGGGACAGAAGGAATAGAGAAATAAGATCGTGTAAATTTGGAATGTTCCATCATAAAATAGTTACATAGGGGGCATCTATTTGCGTACTAGTGGAATTTAACTTGATTCCAATTTAACTTGATTCCATTGTGAAAGATGCTGCCAAGACATCCTCAAACAGAGCCCTGTGAGGGAGTTTCTCTAGGGTAGGTGTGTACAGCCAGTTAAAGTATGGCCATCTTCCCTTGTAGGTTTGCCTTCAGGTCTATTCATTCTCCTGCCAGCTGTTTATACAAATACTTTTTCTAAATTGAAAAAATAATACTATTTCATGGAGGGACAAAGGCTGAACAGATGCAGCAGTGGTACTCACTAGACAGTTGTTAACAATGAACTACACAACTTGTGGGTGGGGATGGGAGGGAAAAACTGGGAGAGAGCAAGGGAAGGGATGGCATTGTCCAAAAAGAACTGCGCTCATAGCCGGGGCCAGGGCTCACACCTGTAATCCTAGCTACTCAGGAGGCTGAGGAAAGCCAGCCGCACCAAAGTTGTAAAATTCATTTTTCTACATAACATCTTGTACATCTCATTGTTGCAATGGGTCCACCTGTATCCCTATTTAAACAATTTGTTTTTCCCCTTCCCCTCCACAAATTATACCTACATCAAATACAGTGAAAAAAGGGGTCATACCGTGGGGGAGGGACATACAAAGCAACCAAAAAATCACCTTATAAATGTGTTAGAACCCATAGCAAGAAAGAAAAACCACTTGTGTCCTTATCTTGGGATTCATTTCACTTAACATCAACTTATCTGACCTTTTCTGCTTGTCTCAGATATAGTTACTACAAATAAGGGAAACCATGGGACCTATGTTTCTTTGGGCCTGGCTTACTTCACTTAATATAATTTTTTCCAAGTCTTTCCATTTCCTAACAAATGGGGAAATGTCATTCTTTCTGATGGAGGCATAGAATTCCATTGTGTATATATACCACATTTTCTTGATCCATTCATCTACTGAGGGGCATCTGGGTTGGTTCCATATCTTAGCTATGGTAAATAATGCTGCAATAAACATAGTTGTGCTGGTAGCTTTAGGATGGTCTTGTTTGTGATCATTTGGGTAAATGCCCAAAAGTGGGATTGCTGGGTCATAGGGGAGCTCTATGTGGAGTCTTTTGAGGAACCTCCATACTACTTTCCAAAGTGGTTGAACAAGTTTACACTCCCACCAACAATGCAGTAGGGTTTCCTTCTGGCCACATCCCCTCCAGCATCTGTTGTTATTAGAGTTCTTGATTCTAGCCATTCTAACTGGGGTGAGGTGGTATCTCAATGTTGTTTTGATTTGCATTTCTTTTATGGCTAGGGAGGTTGAGCATTTTTTCATCTGTCTATTGGCCAACCTTCTTTCCTCTTCAGAGAAGTTTCTCTGTAAGTCTTTTTTTTTTTTTTTTTTTGGTCGGTTGTGGAGCCTGAACTCTGGGCCTGGGTGCTGTCCCTGAGCTCTTCAGCTCAAGGCTAGCACTCTACCACTTGAGCCACAGCGCCACTTCCAGCTTTTTCTTCTTATATGGTGCTGAGGAATCAAACCCAGGGCTTCATGCATGCAAGGCAAGCGCTCCACCACTGAGCCATCTTCCCAGCCCTCTCTGTAAGTCTTTAGCCCACTTATATTGGGCAGTTGTTTCTTTGAGGATTTGTTGTTGGAGGATTTAATTTTTTGAGTTCCAGGTATATTTTAGATATGAGACCTTGTCCGTTGTATGGCTAGTGAAGTTCTTCTCCCAGTCCATGGGCTTTCTATTGATCTTGCTAGGTACGTCCTTTGCCATGCAGAAGCTCTGCAACCTCATGCAATCCCATTTGTCCAACCTTTCTTTGATTTGTTGTGTTTCTGGATCTCAATTGAGAAAATTTCAGCCTGTGCCAAGGAGACCTACGGTTTCTCCTATTTCATCTTGTCTGCTTTGACTCCAAGGTCTTTGATCCCTTTGGAGTTGATTCTGGTGCAGGGTGATATATAAGAATCTAGCTTTAGTTTTCTACAAGTGATTAACCAATTTTGCCAGCACCATTTACTGAAGAGGCTGTCTTTCTTCCATTCTATATTTTTAGGTCCCTTATAGATGGCTATAGGTCTGTGGGTTCATTTCTGGTTTTTTTTTAAATTAAAAATACAATTTCTTCAAACCAATAATATTTAGTCTTGTCAAAATAATAATATTTGGCAGCTTAGTGGTTAAGGATATTAATCAGTTTTACATGTTGCCACTCTATGAAAGTCACATTTTGCAATCATATTGTATGATGGTATAACAAGGGAGATTCAAAAAAACCAACTTTGCATAAAAGAAAAATATACAACCAAAAGCTTATTATATGTTACTTTTGAATATGAAAGGATTTTCCCATATCATGTCGGATAAAACGATGACTGACTCCTTGTTTGAGCAGGTATCAAGCATTTTACAGTAGGCCCTGGATTACAAAGATGAAGAAATTATGGTCTCTGACATCAGGGTGCTGTTGTTCCAGTGTCAGAAACAGGCACTGGCAGTCCAACTAAAAACTGGCATTCGGTCTAGTAGCTTCTGTAGACACCATATAGTGAGTATCCTAAGGACTATAGGAACATGGAGAAAGGAGAATATACCTTTAATTCTCTGAATGACTGGGAATGAATGTAGGGAGGTCTCTAATTTCCAAGGGTAGTAAACGATGCCTTATATCTTTTTAAAGTTTGTCACACTTTTACACTTCACCTTGCTCTATCATAACGTAGCACGTGACCTTAAGAGCTGCAGAATGACAGGGAAGCTCATGGAAGAGAATTTGGCCTTGCTCTCTTGTGTGGACATGGGTGTTTTTCTGACACCCTACTAGTAATTGCTTGGCACTAAAGGGATGCACAAATGTGTGTGACATGGTTCTTGTTCTTTGGAAGCTGTGTATCCAGATGGGGAGTTTGGAAAATTTATATTCAATGACATTTTTAGACACTAAGTCCTAAGAAAAAACTAAATTTGAATGATGCTTCCGTATGACCCACTGAAAATGAGAAAGAAGCTTTCAGGAAATATCAGAAGGAAACACTAGGGAATCATACATTTTCATAAAATTATCATAAAATATCAAGCCAGGTATAGTAGTACATACCTGTAGTCTCAGCTACTGGGAAAGCTACTGGAGCCCATGAATTTTAGACTAGTCTGGGCAACTACCACAACCTTGTCAAGCTGGGGAGGATGAAATTGCATATGGTAGATTCTTGATGTTGGTGAGTACATGCTACCAAGAGGACCAGCATCAAGGAAAAACTGTAAATAATGTTCAAGGTGCAGAGTTTAGTACTTACTATGAATGCTTGATTCATTTTCTTCAGTAACACAGGCCACTTTCCACTAAAGACATGCAGCCTTTCAACCTACCTAAAATGTTCATTCTACTGCTTCAGTGAAGCAGATTACATATCCTTTTGGGCTTGGAGGATTACCATAACTTTTACCCTGCTTTTGTGGCACCACTGTTTTATAGAAGAATATTTTCATAAAACCAAGGCAGGAAAGCACTTGGCAGATCACGCAGAGATTTAAACAAAATTGGTGCTAACATGGGCCTGACTGAACTTCTCTGCAGCACTGGAGCTGCGTAATGCATGCAGGAGAATGTAAAACTATTGCTTCTGAAGTTTATTTTGACTCGTATTGTTTTTGTACTGTGCTTAGTCAAGACCACATGTAATTAATCCTTGAATGTGGTGGGCTTATTGTGTACCAGCTCTTCATACTTCACTGTATATGCAGTAAGCATTTAATGTACTTTTAATGTTTTGGAAGGACTGACAGTATGTTGTTAATATAGATACCTTAAGGGAAAGAAACATCCATTTCTTATCTTTAGTTTTAATTTTTTTGTTTGTCTTGTTTTTTAGGTCAAGAAGTGGTTTTCCAGTGCCTCGGGGAAGGAATTCTTGAGAAAGCCTTTCAGGGGTACAATGCTTGCATTTTTGCCTATGGACAAACAGGTAAAAATATTGCTTTTATTACAGTCAATAATATTAAATAGGTACTTTATTTATTTTGTACTAGAGGTTGAACCCAGGACCTCATACATACTAAGCATGAGCTATATCACTGAGTTACGTCTGCAGGCTTGACTACATAGTTCTTAAAGCTTCAAAATAGAAAAAAAAAAAGTTTTGAGAAGCTAGCTACAGAAAAATGTGTCAGATCAAAAGTAGTCCTCTTCTGGAAAATGCAGTAGTTCTGGTGATTGATTAATTTTAGTATTAATGAGCAAAGCTAGTTTCAGTCTATTAAGTGTCATTTTCTCAAATTAGAATTTTAACCTGTATTTGAGCTAGACAAGTATTTACCAGTTTCTCAGCATAAATGTTATAGTGAAAACAATACAAGGACTTTTAGAATCATCCCCTCCTGAAAACTTTCACTGGGGTACAAAAGCAGTGATGAATGGAGCAGTTGACTGAAACAGGCACAATAGAAGCTATCAGTGGCCCCAGCTTTAACACACTGACCATGGCTTTCTCCAAGTAGGGAAAGGAATGAATAAATAATCAAAGGAGAATATATGAATGACATAGTATATTACATATTATGTATATTCAGTAAAATATTGCTCAGGCTACTCATGTACAATTGTTATTTTGTGATTTTTCTTGTTGTTGTTGTTGTCAATTGTGGTGGGGCATATATGCAGCTCCTGGGCACTGTCCCTGAGCCTCTTTGTGCTCAAGGCTAGCGCTCTACCACTGGAGCCACAGCACCACTTCTGGTTTTTGAGTGGTTAATTTGAGATGAGTCCCATGGGGACTTTTCTGTCCCAGCTGGCTTCAAACCATGATCCTCAGACTTCAGCCTCCTGAGTAGTTTAGGATTACAGGCATGAGCAACTGGTGTCTGGCTATTTAATGATTCTTAGGTTCAGTGTATGTGACCTTAGCGAGTAGCATTTGTACACATCCATGTGTGAGGAAGGGTTCTCTGGATCTCAGACTGAGGGCTGTGAGTTTGATGTAAACAGCAGTAACTCTGATGTCCACAGGCCTGGGTTTGAGGACCAGCTTTTTTGTTTTTTGTTGTTGTTAGTCCTGGGTCTTGAACTCTGGTCCTGGGCTGTGTACCTGAGCTCTTCAGCTCAAGGCTAGTGCTCTACCACTTGAGCCACAGCACCACTTCTGGTTTTCTGGTGGTTAATTGGAGATGAGTATCATGGATGTTCCTGCCTGGGCTGGCTTTGAACCACGATCTTCAGATCTCAGCCTTCTGAGTAGCCAGGATTACAGGTGTGAGCCACCGGTGCCCAGCTGGTTTCTTGCTTTTATTCCATATGACTTAAGCTGATAGATGAAGATATGTTTGACACATTGCCGGCTGATTCTTTCTGCCCTTTCTTCCTTCTGTTTGCTCCCTTCCAGGTTCAGGCAAATCCTTCTCCATGATGGGCCATGCTGAGCAGCTGGGCCTTATTCCAAGGCTCTGCTGTGCTTTATTTAAAAGGATCTCTGTGGAGCAAAATGAGTCACAGACCTTTAAAGTCGAAGTATCCTATATGGAAATTTATAACGAGAAGGTTCGAGATCTTTTAGATCCTAAAGGGTAAGTTAGGAGTTGAAAATTAAACTTGGAAAAAAGAAAAAAAGAAAATTACACTTGGAAATAGATCCTAAGATGTTTAAATCATGCTCTATGTTGTGAGTTCATTTGCTGAGTGATCAGGTCTACTGACCTGAACTTCATTCACACAGAATCATTTAGTAAACCCAAGGTGAAACCTGAGCACGCATATATTTTTTTTCAAAACTAGGGGATGGAAACCATATGCATTTGATTCTGACAGAAAAGTGTACCATTTGCTTTTTCGCTTTGTACTGATATTAAAATACATATTCGAGGAAAATTTAGAAAATACAGTTTAAAAAGATGACAGTTTCACCTGGTACATACTGGGACAATGGATGAAGAAATGCCTGTGCAGTGATACCTCATATTTAATATTTTAGTATTAAATAATTAATATTCCAGTACCATCATAGGGCAGGGAATAAGTTTAACCTATACACATGATTGAACTGGAAGATATTTTTCCCTTCCTCTGCTTTTATAGCCTCAGATTGTTCTGGGGCTAGCTTAAGGGAATTACAGGAACAGATTAAAAGGCCACATTCCAAGAGGTAGAAAAGAGGATATCAGGAAGTAGTCAGATAAGTACTCAAAGGCATTCCTTCTTGTCTTTTGACAGGATTACTGCAGAAGGTCAGACACAATCCTGTGTCTTTATTTAGACATAGGATAAGCACTTATACAACCAGCACTTCTCTACTGGAATCATTCTCCCTGTACCCAATCATAGGTCCCTTGGGATCCTATGGCTCGCACAAAACAAATTAAAATTAAAAATGAACTTTAACCCGATGAGTCAAAAATAACCACTGTTAATACTTTGGTGCCTGTTGATCCTGTGTTTCACATCTGTGTTTTATGTGGATGTGCCTGTATCTTAAAGTCATTCAGTAAATGCAGTTCGGTATCCTGAGTTTACCATGTGACTTCATGAGCACCTTCTCGTATCATTGGAAATTAGTTTTAAGTTCTTTTAGCATCTGACATGTAGCATTTCTAAATACTTGTAAGCACATGTGATCTTCAATAACATCAGGGCATGGCATCAAAATGATTTGTGTTAAGGAAGTGATCCAATGTTAGGACTGTTTTTATTTGCTTTAAAGAGTTATTAGCTATTTAAATGCATAGAAAAAGAACACATAACACTTAGAATTTATGAAGAATAAAATCAATAACTGGGGCTGGGAAGATGGCTCAGTGTTAGAGTGCTTGCCTTGCATGCATGAGGCCCTAGGTTCAATTCCACAGCAGGACATAACAGAAAAAGCCAGAAGTGGCGCTGTGGCTCAAGTGGTAGAGTGCTAGCCTTGAGCTGAAGAGCTGAGAGACAGTGCCCAGACCCAGAGTTAAGGCCCCACGACTGACAAGAAAAAAAAAAATCAGTAACTGTCTACTCACTACTTGGCATAACTTGTGGAACCTGACCAGTGTTTTTAAGCTTCCTGTATATTTCTCTTGGATTTTTCCCTATTCCCTACCCTTTCCTAAAATAAATGCTGTTAGGAATTTCATGTTTATAATTCATTCTCTTACTTCAACATTTACAGATCATTTAGCACAATTTTTAAGTTCATATAGGTAACATCATAGTATATAGATTTGGTGATTTGTTTTTTTCCTTCCAATACTTTATTCTTCCACTACCCAATGTAGGTCTAGCTGACCACAAACTGCTGACCTACCTGCCTCAGGTATATAGGGATGTACTACCACACCAAGTTATTTTTTACCTGAGTGGTAGGTACTGAAAAATGTTGAGATAGTGCTCTTATCATTACGCTACAGTTCCATCCATTCATTCTTACAGTACTAATGCACTGATTTTTAATTACATAGTATCTCATTTATGATTGTGCCATAATTTACCCTTTTCCAGGATAGTTAGGATTTCCACTTTTCATTATCACCGTACTGTTTTGAGCATTCTCGGGTCAGTCTCCTGATTTACAGGAGGAGTTTTTAGAAAATACATCTAGAAGTGGAACTGCAAGTTACTGGGGCCCTAGACTTTATAAAAACAGTGTGAAGTGTTTATACCAGTTTACACACCCACCAGCAGTGGGCAAGAATTCCAGATGTTAAAATCCATTATCAGCCTTTGATAGTGTGTTCCATTCATTTTTTCTTGCTGGTAGATGGTGTGATAGAATCTTCAGTGGTGCAGACACAGTGAGCCAAGAGCTCTGGGCCATCTGCTTCTATCTTGAAGACGGGTACTTTTCTCAAGTCCAACAGAACTGCTTATTGTCACATTGAACTCGCCATCCACAAACACAGTAAAACCTACTTGGTTGTGTGTTGTGAGATTAAATGAGATAAGCAAGAGTGCTTAGGATACAATCCAAAACCTTGGGAAGTGTTCCATGGTTTTAGTTCCTTTTTCACTCCACTTGAGAGATGTTAAGCATTGTCTCTTAATTTGAAAAATGATTAATATCCAATGCTATGGAAAACATGACCTACATAATATAGAATGGTTATGTTTACCTGTATTCTCAATTGTCTGATTAGCACTTCAGATGGGTTCCAAAGTAGAGTTGCCATTTAAAAATTCAAAGGGGCTCTAAAATCATCACCAGCAGAGCCAGTTCTAAGTATAGACATCAGCTGCTACAACTGTTGCATGTAATCTCCTTTTCTATATAAAATTGTCCACATAGAAGCAACATATATCAGTATAACTTGAAGATGTAAAGTTAAAATTACTTTATTATTGTTCAGTATTTGCTCAAGAAATTATGACATTATTTTTCCTAAGAATGTGCTTTCCTTTTCCCTTTTCTTTTTCTGTTCTTTTATGGTTCTTTTTAAATATTTCTTTTCCTTTTTTCTTCTTTTCTTTTCTTCCTTCCCCCTTCTCCTCGCCTCTCTTTTCTTTTCCCATCTTCTCCTCCCTCTCCTTCTCCTTTTTTCTTTCTTCTTCTCTCTGAAATTGAAGTCCATCTATTAAAACAAGTTAGCCCAATCTAGCTGTGCACTGGCCTTGTAGTTTGGGACTAGAGATAGAATTTTTAAAAATAGCACACTACTTTAAATAGAAATAAGAATATTAAAAACATTCCTCATATGGAATGCTATTTTGCTAGTCCAAATAAAGTAGCTTTTAGAACCTGTTTTTCTCCCCCTCCCCCCCCCCCCTTTTTTTTTCTTTTTGGGTCAGGTATAGGGCTTGAACTCAGGACCTGGCCTCACTGTCCTTGAGACTTTTTTTTTTTTTTTTTTGGGTCCGGTAGTGGGGCCTGAACTCTGGGCCTGGGCGCTGTCCCTCAGCTCTTCACCTCAAGGCTAGAGCTCTACCACTTGAGCCACAGCGCCACCTCCGGCTTTTTTCTTTTTGCTTACGTGGTGCTGAGGAATCGAACCCAGGGCCTCAGGCATGCAAGGCAAGCGCTCTACCACTGAGCCACCTTCCCAGCCTGAGACTTTTTTTTTCTCTCTATCAAGGATAGCACTCTACCACTTTGAGTCACAGCTTCATTTCTGGTTTTCTGGTGGACTTTCTCATGGGCTTTCTTACCTGGGCTGGCTTTAAACCACAATCCTCAGATCTTAGCCTCCTGAGTAGCTAGGATTATAGACATGAGCTACTAGTACCCAGAGAACCCTTTTCCTTAATCATTAAAAAAAAAAAAAAAACCCACAGAACTCTTTTAAAGCTATAGTAATAGTTTCTGAGCTTAAAGAAGAAACAAAAGCTTCCAACTTTGGTCTGATTCATTCTTTTTAACACTTCTCCTTATAGGAGTAGGCAGTCTCTTAAAGTTCGAGAGCATAAAGTGTTGGGACCTTATGTAGATGGCTTATCTCAACTGGCTGTCACTAGTTTTGAGGTAAGTGTCATTTTTATAAAATCACTTGCATGTATAGAGCTTAGAATCCATCACTTCCAAAAAATCCAGCACTTCCAAAAAAGCAAAGCAAAACAACCCGGCAGTAAGTCAGAATGTGTAAGTGGTATGATATATATTTACATGTGGTTACTTCATGATAATTCATTGGTACTCCATGACCTCAAATTACTATACTTTAGTAAGAAAGGCCATTGACCCACACTCTTCATGCTGCTTCATTGTGAAGGTTTTACAGTATGGACCAAGGCCCAACATTTTGGGGTTGCTAAGAACTTTTACTGCTACCACTGCATTGAAACTGTTCTTCCTAAGTGACCTATTTGGAGACAGATTCTACAATATTTGGTGGTTAATTCAACCCCTTCTGTTGACAGGGCCTCTAGCCTCCTTTCTCTGTTAACTGCCCTGGATCTTCATGCCAGGACTCAATGTTCTCTTCTTATTTCCACAGTCACCAATTTGGACATCTCATAATATACAAACTGCTATTTCTGTTGCTAAAGAATGTAAATGAATGAACAAGTGAGTGAATGAATGAATGGAAAAAAATCCCAGCACTTGTGCTATCTAAAGAATGTAACTGACCCATAATCGCCTTAGATTTAGTACGACTAAAATTAACCTAAGCTGACTTAAATAAAAATATGCATATGTGTTTCTCAACTTAAAAATAAGACCCAGTTATCACTTTAAAAGCATTGAGATTCTGAATGGAACATTTGCTGATCTAAAGGTGTTAAGTCAGCACCTTCACTAATGTGCCTGGCTCCCAGCACAGTAGGACTGATGGCAGTATCCATGTTACTCTGTCACTTACTTGTAAGAGCCAAGGAGCTCTTCCTTTGCATTTAGGTTTTGCCTCTGATTTGATAGGGGGAAAAACTTATTTGATCACCATGAAATTAAGCTTCTTTCATGTAAAACCTGGAAAATTACTTCATTAATAAGAGTCTAGAATGGTTAAGCTGGATTGTCAACTTGACTGGAGTAAGTAGAATCTATGAGATTAGTAAAGGACACCAATATGTGTCTCTCTGAGCACATTTCTAAAGAGTATTAACCAAAAAGGGGAAGACTGTCCTTGAACACAGGCAGCACCACCCATGCACTGAGGTCTCAAATGGAATAAAGTAGAAAAAGGAGAATGTCCACTAGCAGACCTTATCTTACTCTCTGTACTTCCTGTCCACCATGATATGACCTGCTCAGCTCCATTATACCCTCCCTGCCATGATGGACTGAAATCATGAGACAAAGAAAACATTCCTCCATTAAGTCATTTTGCTTAAGAGTTTTCACAGCAATGAAAAACTGACTAGCACAGATTCACTCAGCCAACATTTCATAAGTGCCTCTGGCTTCAGATATATAATGGGAACAACTGTACAAAAAGAATGTAGGGGCTTCAGGAAGCTACTTTTGTTGGAGAAGGGAAGCAGATGAGCAGGTGGGAGAAAGCTATTCTAGGCTGATAGACTTAGGAAAGTTAGCATTAAGAAGTGGTGCTGTAGCTCAAGCCGTATTGCACTCGCTTAGAGCTGAAGAGCTGAGGGATAGCGTCCAAGCCGAGAGTTCAAGCCCCATGACCAACAAAAAAAAAAAAAGGAAAGTTAGCATTAAATGAGGTAACTACTGTTCTTGTATACCTGGAATACTTGGTGAACACTAGCTCTCCTGGAAGCTAATCAAGAAGAAGTCAAAGTCTTAACAGGGAAAAAGGACAGCTGTTCAGTAGAAAGAATTGTGGTTGACCTTCATATACATGGAAGCTGTCAGGGATGGGAGCTCAAGCCCCACTCTATGAGGGAGAGACAGGAAGGTTTTCATGGAGGGCTGTGAGCAAGGCTGAGAGGTACTGTACTGGATGCACACACCTGTTTGCAGAACTGTGTTGTTACGTTTTTGTTAATAGTGTTTTCTTGATGCTTTGCCTCTAGGATATTGAGTCATTGATGTCTGAGGGAAACAAGTCTCGAACTGTGGCTGCCACTAACATGAACGAAGAAAGCAGCCGCTCCCATGCTGTGTTCAACATCATAATCACCCAGACACTTTATGACCTGCAATCTGGGGTGAGGGAATGGTCAGAACCTGTGGGGGTGGGGAGAACTCAGAGGGTCTCCACAGAGGACGTGTTTCAGGTGTGGATTCAGAGGCCGGTAATCTTACTTTGCGCCTACTTACTAGTTGAGCCAGAAAACAACTAAATCTATGTCATGGTTGTGGAAGGTTATTATGAAAATCACATTAGATGCTAGTATTTCTTCGTAGGCTCCAGCTTTTAGACTATGTTCTGGAATGCTGACTGTACTCATTTTCTACCTAGAGAACACATCACTTGCATTTTCACATCAGTTCAAATTTGATGATGAAATTAATTGCTAATACACATAACTCTCCGGACCACTTGAACTCCTACGATACTTGTTGGAGTGAGATGGCTTCTGTTCTCAGTCACATCCCCCATCTCTGTGTAGATGTCCATTTACTTCTGCATTTACATGGATCATTTCTCTCTCTCTCTCGTTCTCTGGACCTAGAACTCGGGAGAGAAAGTCAGTAAGGTCAGCCTGGTAGACCTGGCGGGGAGTGAAAGAGTTTCCAAGACAGGAGCTGCGGGGGAGCGACTGAAAGAAGGCAGCAACATTAACAAGTAAGGACCTGGGGAAGATCGGGATGGGTGGAATTTTTTTGTAATCTTGGCTTTCTTTCTCATGTAGTGGGATTGTTGCAGAGGGTTCTGATGAAAATATATTCTAAGAACGTGTGTCACTTTAGGAAGCTGGATTGAAGTAAAACAGCATGCACCTCTATTCAGGTGCAGCCATGGAAAGCTATGCAGTGTGCCCCTACCCCACAGTGATACAGGCACCTATGTGTATTATACACAGACGGTCCCCAACTCTAAGAGGTTCAATGTAAGGGTTTTGTTTGTTTTTACTTTGTGGAAGTTCAATAGCAACCTGCATTCAGTAGAAACTGTACTTCAGATTTTGAATTTGGACATTTATTCTAGGCTATCTCAGCTTGTAATCAGATCTTGCCTAATGGAACTGGGCAGTGGACAGTAGATAGACCAAAGCTCCCAGTCAGCAACTTAGTCATGGAAGAAAAAACCCAGTAGTCTACAGTATGCCATCTTGCTGAACTGATGTTTGGCGTTTTCCATGCTTTTTTTTTTTTTCTCATTGTTTCCATCTTCGAATAAGTTTATCAAGAGCTAACTCCTGTAAATTAAGGACTATTTAACTGGGCACTGATGTCTCAAGACCGTAATACTAGCTATTCAAGAGGCAAAAGCCTGAGTATTACAATTCAAAGCCAGGCTGGGCAGAAAAGTCCCTGAGGCTCCATCTCCGGTTAACAAGAATAAAAGCCAGGCTAGAGGCATAGCTCAAGGGATAGACTGCCATCTTGAGCAAGAAAGCTGATTGAGAACTTCAGGCCCTGAGTTCAAGTCCTCGTACCAATATCAATCAATCAATCAGTAAAAATAAAAAATAAATCACAGTTTCATAAATCAAATCCCATCTTAAATGTTAACTTAGGGAGCTTCTCCTGCTTTCAGTCCTTTTGTCAGGCTAATGCTGTTTAACTATCAGTAATGCAGGAAAAATTTAACAGTTATTGAATCTTGCAGTCTGTCTCACACTTGGAACCTTGTTGTTTGCCTTGACTGCACGCAGTGTGCCTTGTGCTGTAGTAAAGTCTGAAAGAGAAGAGTAGTGAAAGATGAGTCAGAGATTCCCCCAGAGACACAGAGAAAGATTCAGTTTCTCCATGTAGCAGAAGCTGCAAAGGCAGGAAGGAAATGACTGGATGTACAGGCTGGGCATGGCAGATGCATCCTTGGTACATGTGGCATATATATCGTTGGTATGGCTCCTGATCTGCAAGAGAAAATCTCTTAGCTTTCCAACTTGAGAGGAAGCAGAATTTGTATGGAAAAAAAAAGTACACCCTGGACAGACTGCCTGGCTTTTAACCCAGCCTTTAGTACTTCGTAGATACGTGTTCTATGGGCAAAAACTGTAACTCTGTGCCTCGTTTTTCTCATCTATAAAATGAAGATGATAATAGTATCTGCTTCCTAGAATTGTTGGACTGAATGCCTTTAGAGCAATGCCTGGCATGTAGTATACCCTGAGTAAATACTAATTGTTATAATAATTTCTGTAATGATCATAATCACTATCATGACTCCAAGTTCAGCAGAAAATAGTTTGCCCTATAGTTGTTATCTTTTTTCTGTTGAGCTTTAATAACTTGAAGTCTTACTTAGAGAATGTGACAAGAGGAAATACATTCAAGAACATGTTTGTGCAGCTTGTATTTTAAAATATTGCTGGCATGGTGTGATTTTAGCGTATGAAAGTTTAAACATTAGAGGTGAAATGCAGCAGACATGGCCTCACACACTGGGAAAGGCTGCTACTTTAGGGAGCTAATCTTCCAGTCATCCTGTCTCCTGCTCTAATAACAAGGGATTTTGCTGTATTTCATGACGAGGCATTGCAAGATTCCAGGCTGGCACTGTAGCTCTGTTCCACAAGAGCTCAGGAAATAGGACAGGAATGCAGAAATGGGGGTATGAGGGAATTGATATCAATGCAAAGAATATCACCTTTGCTAGAGGTTCAGTTACTAGAGCTCAGCAATGCCAAGCCCTTGCATTTTCAGTGGACTAGTGACAAAGATAAAGAATGTGGTACGGCTGCCTGTAATGTAGAATGACAGTGTTTTTTGTTGAGCATTCTTTAGTGTCAGCACAGCTGATCTTCCTATCAGCACTGTGGCATGGGTCTCTTCTCTTCATTTTTCAGATAAGGAAACCAAGGCAGGGTCTTAACTAATGTATCAGACTATCATGCTCCAAGTGTGGATCTTGTATTTGGATGCATACAGGCTCAAAAAAAAAAAAAAAAAAAAAAGCCCAGGCTTAACCACTAAACTGAACAAAGCTACTGATTCTTTTTACCTGGAAAAGTCTGATATTTTTGCCTCAGCATAAAAACTAATGATGCTTTTAAAGAAAATGTTTATTTTTTGATTATGTGGTACTGAAGAATTGAACCCACTGCTTCATGCATGCTAGGCAAGCACTCTATCACTAAGGCACATTCCCAGCCTAATGGTGCTTGTTTAAAGTTCTGTTCTAAATTATGTCCTGTCTGTAACTCAGATCCCTCATCAACTAGCTCTTTTATTTAGTCTCTGGGAGCTGAATGCATTTTTCCTCAATATGCCCCTCTTTCCTCACTTGTATCTGAGGTCTATAGTGTACACACCACTTTAGCTTTCTAAAGTCCGAAGTATTCTAAATTCCAAGACACATGACCACAAGGATTTCAGATATAGATAGGGACTTGTACTGTATTTCAAATATAGATATGGACTTGTACATTTTTGATCCAGTTTAATAAATATGTTTTGACCTCTGAGTAGGCAAGAACACAGAGATATGAGTATGGTGGGACCTGGCTTCCAGAAGTGGGGGAGGATGATTTTTGGGACAGTTGGACTAATTCGATGGCTACAGAAACTTGCACAGAGTGCAGTGGAAGCAGAGGGAAGGGATGTATAGCAGTACTGGGGGGTCAGGGAGGGCTTTCCAGAGGAGACACTGCAGGTTCTTGGCAGTTTCTCCAGCTATGTGACTTTTCTCTGCCTCAGTTTATACATTTATAAAGGAAACAGCTAATGAGTAGGATTATTATGAGGACAAAATTAGTTGCTTTCTCTAAAGTACTTAGAGTAGGTCCAGCACATAGGAAACTGTGCTAATGAAGTAATAATTCGAAACGATTGCCTAACCGTTCCACAAATGGCTTTCTACACCTTATAATCAGTGCCCAGTTGAATGCTGAAATTAAAGAAATCGACATGTTTCTTAAGCTCTCCCTCTCTCAGCCTCCTGGCTAGGCTTCTTTGGATAGAACATTAATAATCCCTTTAAGCAGACCTGTCAGTGACATCACACAGCCCTCAGTGTCTGCTTAATGGGCTATGGATTTAAGGGCTCATCTCTCCCCAAGCTCTTAAGAGCTTTAAAGCATACGGTACCCCTTTCGTTTGAAGAGTGAAGGTGCTGCATGTTTGCATTGCCAATGAATGCACTAGGCCACGCAGTGTAGATCTGTAGATGCTTTCACAGTGAATCTATCTGAAAGAGCTAGTTGCTGTCCATGCATCTACTGAAAGTGGGGCAAGGGTGAAAAAGCCTTTTACCAACTGCTGGAGTCTGCCTGTTTTAGCTTCTCTGTACATTCATGTAGCTCATGAACACTCTCTCTAAAGCCAGACATTCCTTCTCAAGGAGGCAGTCACTAAACACAAACAGTAGTCATCTAATGAGTGTGATTTCCATCTCAGTTTCTGTGGTTAATAGTAAAGTATGTGTTAGCATTTCCAAAAATGAGTTTGACCGAACACTTATTCCAGGAATATTCATATGCATTACTTCTAGAATGGTGTCACATGATTCATTACAGCAGCCTATAAGCTTATTTTTTCTAATATCTATGGGATACTGTTGTGACAAGTGAGCTGTGTCAGATACAGACACATTCACGTCTTTCCACATTGTCAGAATATGTTGAATAACAGTAAATTCAAGCTGTATCAATTTTGTGGGCATTCATTCACCAAGTACTTTTGATTTCACTTGGTAGTTGTGAGCCATTAGACAAACAGGATCTTTTCCAATCTTAATCACTAATATTAACTCTCAGATCACACATTATACTTCACTAAGGTATATAATCTACAGAATGGTGAAAAAAGGGTTAAAGGTATTGTTAAAGAGTTCAGAGGTGCCTGCCAGCTGTAAGCTTCAATAGAGAGCTGATACAGATGCAAGAAGAATCCTTCAAATGGTCAGATAAGGTATTAACATAACCCAATCACAGTTGTTTGGGCACAGGGATATCCAAAAGCAGAGCAGTGATAGTTCAAGGCGTAGTGCTGGCATGCTCCAGGTATGAAGCTACCATAGTCCCAGTGTTAGGTCCCTTCTTTTTATATGATCCTGGTGAGAAGGTTGCATCATTCTTTGGTCTGTATATATTATGGATTTGTCCCATGTCTTTGTAATTCTGATTGAATTGGATACATTTGTAGGTAATTTTCTTTTTAACCGTACTGAGGTTTGCACTCAAGTACTAGGCAGACCCTTTACCATTGCACTTTTTGCTCTGGTTAATTTTGAGATAGGGTCTTTCCTTGTGCCCTGAACCTTGAGCCTCCTATGTATATTTCTTACCTTAGTAGAATGAATATATAGTTAATGGAAGGTATATACCACCAAACCCAGCTGTTGGTTGAAATGAGATCTCAGGAACTTTTTACTTGGGCTGGCCTTGAACCTCAATATTATTGATCTCCAACCCTCAAGCAGACGAGTGATCATATTTTATGTGGATAAACAACTTGCCTTGTGCTTTGTGCTAGACAGATGGTAATTGTACAAACAGGATATAGAGTCATTATTCCCCCAGCATTTGCAGTCAAAAATGACATAAACTACTATTTTACAAAATGGAGTCACTCATTGTAAAGGTCAGCTTCAACCTGTACAATATAGAGTAGCCTGCAACAGGCCCAGCCTGACCTCCACTGTTGTCTTCCTTTTCTCTTTGTCTTCTTGAATACTTGTCTTGGCTCATGTTCATTTCTTCTCAAAAAATTTTCTTTATTATCTAAATAAATACAAATTTGTATTGAGGAAGAAAGAAAATGGCCATCTTCTATCCATTATCCAATGGTAGATAGTGGTTATTGCTAATTACAAGTAGTACATTGTAGGATCCAAGCATGTGGGAAGGGGTTAAAAGCAATAATAAAACAACAATAAGAACCCTAGATAGATGTCTTTGTATTTAACATGAGAGTCCTAGAAAGGACAGTTAAAAAAAATCTTGAGATACAGTAGCCGCATCTTTTTGTGGTGTATGACAGGGTTACCTTCATGTTTTCCAAAGATTCCTATGAAACACTCAAAGGGAGTGGTTCTGGGAGATAAAAGAATCCCTGGACAAGTAATTGTAAGGAACTCATTTATAAAAACCTATTTTTGGAGAGTCAAGTACTGAGAGCTCTGAGAAGTCCTGCAAGAATGAAGACTATGCAACTTCCAGATCATCATTGCCAAACTTAATGATAACAGAAGTCCAAGTGCAGCATATGTTAAGATTCCCAAGAATGGTGTTCAGTAGGATCCATTTTTTTTTTTTGAAAAAAAAAAACAAAAACAGTTATACATGACAGGCAGTGGTATTAGTTACTTGGTGGTAGAATCTCCTAAAGCATGTATGAAGCTCTAGATTTATCCTCAGACCACCAAAGCATATAAAAACAAAAAAACCCATGGTTATAAATGTTACCTACTAACCCAACTTTCTTCCTTCCTCTCCAGTCCTCTTCACTCCCTACCCTACCCAAGAACTCATGGTAAAAGATCTAAAGAGGAGGGGGTTCCTAAAATAGTAACCTTTTTTTTTTCTTTTGACTAAAACTAAATAGAACTTGATGCTTTTGCTCATTGGCTGGTATCATGCCTCCAACCCCAACACTTAGCTTTTTAAATAATCTGCTGTGTGGTATCATGCAACCCTCCTTGCAATCCTGTGAGATCTGCTTAGGCCTCTGTGTTTTGATGGCTAATTTTGTGGTCCAATTGATTTCCTTTAAAACGTACTTTTTGGGGCTGGGAAGGTGGCTCAGTGGTAGAGCACTTGCCTTGCATGCTCGAGGCCCTGGGTTTGATTCCTCAGCACCACATAAGCAAAAAGAAAAAAGCTGGAAGTGGCGCTGTGGCTCCAGTGGTAGAGCGCTAGCCTTGAGCTGAAGAGCTGAGGGACAGCACCCAGGCCCAGAGTTCAGGCCCCACCACCGGACCCAAAAAAAAATAAATACATAAAAAATAAATAAAACGTACTTTTTGAACTCAGTACACTGAGACATTACTCCAATCTAGATCCTTGCGAGGCTGAGACAGGAAGATCTTGAGTTTGAGGGTAGCCTAAGCAGCCCTATTTTAAAAGCAGTTAGCACTTAACCGTACCCCAACAGGATATCCCTCACCCCCTCACCCCTCAGTACAACTCTCCTCTCCAGGTACAGAGAAGGACTTTTCTTATGGGGAGTCTAAATTTTCTCTTTCTCTCTCCCTTCCTCCCTCCTTTCCTCCCGTTTGAGTTCTTTTTTTTTTATTTTTCCTCTTCTTGGCTTTTTGGCATGTGGATGAAGATTTGGTGATGCCGACTTTAGGGCCTTATTGTTCTGTGTATTTTAAACTTGTTATCTAGAAGAACTGTTGTGTTATGAAAGGAAAATAAGACATTCCATAGAATGAACATTTTGTTTCTCTTGGCAGGTCCCTTACAACCTTGGGGTTGGTTATATCATCACTGGCCGACCAGGCAGCTGGCAAGGGAAAAAACAAGTTTGTGCCTTATCGAGATTCAGTCCTCACTTGGCTTCTTAAGGTAAGTTGTCGTCGTTGTTGTTGTCGTTGAAAACTGGCTATATCTGTTGTAACCAGAGAAGAGGTGTGTGTCAAGCTAGCCAAATGCATACTTTCAGCCAAATTCCCAGTCACCAGAATGCTCAGTTGCCTGTTGCTTTTCATCCTACTACAGTGTTGTCTGACAGGTGTCAGTCAGTCATAGCTTTGAATAAATCGGTCACATTTCTTCCTGTCATCACATTATCTGTGCAATGCGAACCTTTTCTCACAGAGCATTTTCCTCATGGAGAGCAATGTCATTTGTGCAGATTTATTGCTCCCATCCAATGGTCTTCCCCAAGATGCTGTTTGAAATGTTTTCCAGGACAACTTGGGAGGCAACAGCCAGACTTCTATGATAGCTACCATCAGCCCAGCAGCCGACAACTATGAGGAGACCCTCTCCACACTAAGATACGCAGACCGAGCCAAAAGGATTGTGAACCATGCTGTCGTGAATGAGGACCCCAATGCCAAAGTCATCCGGGAGCTGCGGGAGGAAGTAGAGAAACTCAGAGAGCAGCTCTGCCAGGCTGAGGTGAGACCAACACAGGCGCCCTCTCGTTGAAGCTCCATAATTTGGTATTTCTTTTTTCTTTCTTTCTTTCTTTTTTTTTTTTCACAGTTAACCTAGTTTAATTTTTCTGGTTGTTTTTAGGCCAATACCTTCTTTTTAAAAAATTATTAATTTTTTTTTATTGTGAAAATACCATACAGAGGGGTTACAGTTACATGAGCAAGGTGATCAGTACATTTCTTACCAAGCATTGTTGCATCCTCCTTTGTTTCCTCTTCCCATCCCTGCCCTCCCTCCCTGCCCCCCTACCCCCAAGCGAGGCCATGCTTGCATGCAATGCTCCATCATCTCCTTGTGAGTCAACGTTCTGATGTTTATTGTCATAGACTCTGCTCATAAGCATTGTGAATTGTCATGAATAACACGGGGGTCCTGTCCTAGCAACTTTCAGACAAGGAGGCAAATGAGATCATTCCTGCTACTACCAAATTTGTTTGCGTCTCTAAAGCAGTGGACCCTTGAGCTTCAAATGTGTAATCCTCAGAACCAAGTTTTATTAACATTGTAAAGGCTGTGTTTCCACAGAGCCTTGCAGTTTTCAGAGGAGTTGGGAATCATTGCCTTGTTAAGTCATGGATATTAAACATTGTTCCTCATATTTAATATCCACATAGTCCTCCAAATAAGTGTTGGATAAGGTACTGTTTCATTTGAAATAGGTATGAGTTCTGAGCTAGAGGTGAAGAGCCTTAGCTGAAGTCACCTGCTCCCCTGGGCCAGGACTTGGGTGTGGACCTGACCTGATACTTCTTTTTCTTTTTCTTCTTTTGGTGGTAAAAGGGTTTGAACTCAAGGCCTCATACTTGCTAGACAGGTGATCTTGCCACTGATCCACAACTCCATCCTTTGTACCTGATATTTCTAAGTTCATATTTTTCACATCACTCTCTTCTGACTCCACTTTAATGGGTGGAGCAGGTACTTTCATACCTTTTTGTTCACATCTCTGTCTTCTGCACTGTGGGTTTTGAAAGCACAGGAAGCCATGTTTTATTAATGTTTTCATCTCCAACCCCTAACACAACGATGATTAAAAACATGGTTGGAAAATGCTTCCCTAAATGCCTTATACATTAGTAAGTGTTCAGGAAAAGTTAGGTTTTGTTTTGCCTTAAAGGTTATATCTCTCTTGATGCTAAGAAGAATTTGAAAGATTCCAGAAAAATCAAAATGCTGATAAAGTTTAAAGAGTTGTAACCTCAGAAGGAAAGTGTAATGGTTCTGAAATTCATTGGTAGACGATCTGCCTGCTTCCTGTTCCTGAGTTTACACTTCCACGGTTACCATATTACCTAGACCATGTGGCTAGGGAAGCATCTGGCCAAGGGAAAGAGAAGGGAAACCACATGGTTCTACCTGGAACTCTAGATGTGTATTCAGCACTAAATGTCACTCAGGCTCTGAGGAGTACTCAGCCAGCTCCAGATCATCACCATTCCAGCTTCTAGTCTAAGCTCTCTCATCTTTCTTGCTCATGGGGCTTTTCTCTATAGACACTCACAATAACTTAGGGTGTCAAAACAAAGCACTGTCACATAAAGTTCCCTCACTTGGCTTGCTTGCTCAGAGCTGATGCTTTATCATTTGAACCACACCTCAAGCCTGGCATTTTTCTGATTATTTTGAAGGTAGAGTCTCATAGACTCTTCTGCCTTTTCTGGTCTTGGCCTCTCAAATGGTGTGAGTTACTCGTGCCCAGCTTCCCCTCAATTTTTTTTTTTAAATTACAAGTACGTATATTTAGATTCTGTAGTCATTCTTATTGAACAAACCAACATTCCTGCTTTCTGATGATAGATAAATACAACCAAATGTATCATCATTCTCGCAGAAGGGTATGTTAAAATGCTCCTCATTTTAAAGTAAATAAAAAGAATCTTTACCTTTGCTAATTTGTTAATATTAGAAAATACCTTGTTTCGTTTGTTTTGTTTTGTGCCAGTCCTAGGGCCTGAACTCAGGGCCTGAGCACTGTGCCTCAGCTTTGTTGCTCAAAGCTAGCCCTCTACCGCTTGAGCCAGAGATCTACTTCCAGAATTTTGGGTGCTTAACTGAAGATAAAGATTTCATAAATATTCTTGTCCTAGCTTGTTTTACCACAATCCTGAGATCTCAGCCTCCTTAGCAGCCAGAATTACTGGCATGAGCCAATGGTGCCCAGCTTAGAATGTGTTTATTGGTGGTATGCATTGATCTCTGTCTTACTGAAAAAAGTCTTCTTAAGAAACCTTTATTTTTCCCTCCCTTGATATTTCAAAGATGAACTTTAGCATCCTTTTAGTCTTTAAATGTGGTACATAACTATGATTCATACAATGACTTTGTTACCATTTGTCTCGTTGTCATTTGTGACAATAGTATTTTTCTCCTTGAGACAGGTGATGTCCTTTGATTACTAGAGGTCTAAAGTCTGCTAACAGTGTGTGCAATAATTGCTTCCGATAGACTATTGATACTTGGTTATGAAGGGCATATGTCTGTTATGTAGGTATGTGTCTCGCGTATAATGCTGCAACAATTTTGAAAGTCAAATGCTCTGGTTTTGTTTTAAAGGCCATGAAGGCCCCAGAACTGAAGGAGAAGCTTGAAGAGTCTGAAAAGCTGATAAAAGAGCTAACAGTGACATGGGAAGAGAAGCTCAGGAGAACAGAAGAGATTGCACAGGTAGCCTGATACTTTGGGCCTGAAGTACTGTGATTCTCCTTCATGTTGTCTTTTCTATACCATCTCCTGCCATCGTCAAAACCTCTTTCCTTCTGCTGACCCAGAGACAGCACGGATCAGTTTAGACACTGACTTTGTGTCTTTTATCAGTTTATAGTTTGTTCTGTGTATTGTCAGAAGTGGTCAGTAGTGTTGTGCTTGAACAGGCAAAGTCCATTTTGTGATGTTAGATCACTTGACAGTACACAAGATTGACAGTTCTTACTGGCAGAGAATTCATGACATACACTACAATAGCACTGTTTCAGTGTGTTTGATTCTTTGGGCTTATTAGAAGGTACTATAAGAGCTTTAATAAAATATAAATTAAGGACTAATTCTACAGTGGTATGAGAGTGTGTTATATCTCTCTATTTAGCGTGCATTTCATGAACATTTTAATTCTACTGATGGCCTGGAAATATTGGACCATCCCTCTCAATTAACTAAAAAGTAGTCCATGCCCTTTGGTCCTATTTCTGCTTAGATGATTGTTTTTAGTATATATTTTTTATTATAGAGATAATATACAGAGGGGTTACAGTTACATGAGTAAGGTAATGAGTACATTTCCTATCAAGCATTGTTACCTCCTCCTTTGTTTTTCCCCTACCATCCCTTCCCTCCCTACCTCCCCAACTCCTCCCTCTCCCCCAGGTGATTCTTACAGATAACAAATACACACACTCTCTCTCTTCTATTGCTTTAGGGTTTTCCATGGTACCTGACACCATTAGAGAGTCTACTTATAACCTATCTGTTTTTATGGTCTGTTTCCTGTCATTAGAATGAATATTCTCATGAAAGGAGGGGCTTAAGTTTTATTCACTATTGTATTCCTAGCCCTAGATCGGGACCTACGACACTGTAGATTCTATTAAATAATTCTTGAACAAATGTTTGTTGAATGAAGGAATGTATGAATTCATGGCATTCAACTATAGGTTGCCAACCTATGTACACTGCTATACACCTTATATTTTTCTTACTACACACTCACTTCTTGTTGCAATTCTTTGAATGATTCAAGAGCTCTCTCAACTATACACTCTTTTCTACAGCCTCCTTTGATCTCTTAACCCTTTGTGATTTTCACCCTTTGAAGGCCTTCAGCTCTCTGTCTTCCTTCATGGCATAGTGTTCTCTCTTCGTTTGAATTCTGATTCTATGGTCTTACTCTCTGTGTGAGACTCTTACCCTCCTTAATGGCCGAGATGGTATCTGGCTCCCCCTTTGTTCTCCTGTGACTTTCCTAAGATGTCAGATCCTGCAGGCTCTCAGTAAACTTGGTTGAGCTGAGTAGAATGTGTCACCTCATTGGCATTGTCCCCAGAAACAGTGACTTACTCTTTCCATGGATACATCTTGTGAATAGAGCAACAAATAACAGTTCCCTGCTTTTGTCTATTTTTGTGCCCAGGAGAGACAACGACAGCTTGAGAGCATGGGGATTTCTCTGGAGACCTCTGGAATCAAAGTGGGGGATGATAAGTGCTACTTGGTCAACCTGAATGCAGACCCTGCTCTCAATGAACTTTTGGTTTATTATTTAAAGGTGAGAGAGTGTAAAAGTAGACAGAGCTGCAGTCCTGAATCATTCACATAATATTCCCAGTTGAACTTAGATGCCTGTCTCCATGATCTTGTTTTTTTTGAATCCATCACAACTGGCAATCGTAAAACAAAGGCCAGGCACTGGTGGTTCACGCCTGGAATGCTAGCTGCTCAGGAAGCTGAACTCTTAGGATTATGGTTCAGAGCCAGCACTGGCAGGAAAGGCCACAAGACTCTTACCTCCAGTTAACCTCAAGAAAAATGGAAATGACACTGTGGCTCAAAGAAAAGAGCTCAGGGACAGCTACTAAGCCCTGAGTTCAAGCCCCATGACTGACAAAATAAAAAAAAATTTTTTTAAATGAAAATAGGTGCCATTGTCTCCCACCTGTAATCCTAGCTACTTAGGAGGCTGCTATCTAAGGATCCAGGTTTGAAGCCAGTTTTGGCAAGAAAGTCTGTGAGACTCTTACTTCCAATGAACTACCCAGAAACCAGAAGTGGAGCTTCTGGCTCAAGTGGTAGAGTGCTAGTCTTGAGGACAAAAGCTGAGGGACAGTGCTTAGGCCCTGAGTTCAAGCCTCAGAACTGGTACCAAAAAAAGTAAAACAAAGGATAATATAGACTTTTACCATTGACAGTGAAAAACTCCAGTTGCACCTGAGCCTGGCAATTGGGGTAGATTCCCTGGGAATGCACGCATCAGAGGGATGCAGACGGCCAACGGATAGTGTCCAGGTGATCCTCACATACAGAAAGCCCCAAATGTGCAAGTGCCAGTGGCTCACGTCTGTAATCCTAGATACTCGGAAGGCTGAGATGTGGTTTGAAGCCAGCTGGGGCAGGAACCTCTATGAGACTCTTTATCTCAAAGTAAACACCAGAAAACCATAAGTGGCACTGTGGCTCCAAGTGGTAGAGTGCTAGCCTTGACCCAAAAAGCTCAGGGATAGCACCCAGACCCTGAGCTCAAGCCCTGTGATTGACAAAAAGAAAAAGACAAAGAAAAAAGAGAAGAAAGCTCCAAATGTGAGGTGACACAGGTTCTGAGACTCTGGGTTCAGCCAACCTGAGAAGCTCTGGAGGTTCTCAGTTATGTTCTGAGTGTAAGAGATCTAAAGAGCCACATGTGCTTACAATAAGGTCCAGTAACTACAGTAGACATCCTAGCTCTTCCAAGCCTGTCTTCTTTAAACTTAGGTCTTGAAGAAAGGACTGTTGCCTTCTAATCACCTCTTGCAGTTGTTACTTTGGCCTCATTATGCACTGACCATGTTGGATAGGTTATTGCACAGTCCCTGGCTCTAGAACCTACTCACACTCTTAAGAAGAATCCAGGATTCCAAAGAACTCTGTCTATGTTAATTGCATTAGTGCTTAAGACTGCAGACAGTTTGAAATTAATTTGACTTCAAAAGAACTACAGCATCACACATCCACTATGCATTCAGTATGACAGAGCAGAGGCAAATGGCATCTTACTATTTTTATTAAAGTAGTTTTGACTTCTTGGGCCTTTCTAAAGGTTTCAGAAATGCCAGATTGCCAGACAGTCCTTTAGTAACTGCTGGTTACTTTGTCAGTAAGCAGTAAGACATCTCAAACAAGACCTATGATTGAAAATAATATAGGGCATCCAATTGACCATTAGGGAAGGCATATCTAACCACACACACACACACACACACACACACACACACACACACACACACACACACTCTCTCTCTCTCTCTCTCTCTCTCTCTCTCTCTCTCTCATACTCATACACTCACAAGGTTATGGTAGTATGTAGAAATTATATGGAAGTTGGAAGGTTTAGGGACTGTGGCCTTGAAGGTAGTTCATATATACTGTCCACATACTTAAATGTGAATTACCTACTTATGAAAGGTTTCATGGACATCATTTTGTTCAAGATCCTGATCTTTCCCGGGAATATATAAAATGCAGTGGAGAATGAACTAGAGTTAATTAAATACAGGACTTCAATCTGCTGTGATCTTTTCTGTTCTATTTTTCCCAGATTAAATATGGTACAAATAGCCCATGACTTTTTGAGAGTCCATGAACCATCTTAAGATCTGTTCATTTAGGAAACAATTAGAGTGAAGAAATACTTTCTCAAATCTTAATTTTAGAAGACCAAGTCTTCTCTGTTGCATAGGAAAATATAATTAGGGAAATACTATTCTCTATGCAACAGAAAAGACTGGTTAACTGTTGTGAAGCAATAGATTAACGAGGGGTGGATGAACAGTGACTAGGCCACTGGTTGTGGTGATATTTGTGTGTTTGGGGTGTACTTTAGTTGCACTAATCTGCACAGCCACAGCACTCATATGTTGTTGTTGTTGTTTAAGTTAAGTGTGTTAAGGGTAAGCTTTTGAATTCTAATGATGCAGATCTCTAGCATGATTCTTTTTTTGGGGTGGGGAGGGGGGGCAGTCGTGGGCCTTGAACTCAGGGCCTGGGCACTGTCCCTGAACTTCTTTTGCTTGAGGCTAGCATTCTACCATTTGAGCCACAACACCACTTCTGGCTTTTTCTGTTTATGTGGTATTGAGGAATTGAACCCAGGGCTTCATGCATACTAGGCAAGCACTAGTATGATTCTTTTTTATATATTGTTATGTATATCTTGTTAGGTTATTCAGAATGATTGTGATCAGATTTCATTGACTTACTTGTAAGTCTGGGGTTTTCTTTTTCCTTTAAAATTGTATTGTTAGGATCACACCAGAGTGGGTGCAGATACCTCTCAGGATATCCAGCTCTTTGGTATAGGGATTCAACCTGAGCACTGTGAGATTGATATTGCTTCTGATGGAGATGTCACTCTGACTCCGAAAGAAAATGCAAGGTAGGAGAAATAAGCAGCAACTTCACATTCCTTTTGTGCCTTCTTTTCAGAAAGAGGAAGCTACCTCTTTGTAGGTTTTTTTTTTTTCTTCAGTTACATCAAAGTTCAGGATACACTAGATCTCTATGAGGTTTGCTTTCTTTTTATACAATAGTAAAACCACATTTAGAAGCCTCTAACTCTTATTATTAATAAAGACCTTTGTTGTCAGAGTTGAACTACTGCTATGAAGGAGTGATGATTTTCATTACATGAGTTCCAGTGCTCACTTACACTACAACTCTGAGCTTTAGAGGCTTATAGAGCTCAGGAACTCAGATAACACGACTATAGATGTAACTTACTAGAAAAATTAGAAGTCAAAATAATATCCATTATTTTCCTCCATCAAACTTTACCTTCTAACAAATTTAACTTTAATTAACAGACCGTTCCCCCAATAGTTTGTTTCTAACTTACCATCAAAACCTCCTTTATTGTGATGAGCTCTTCCTTGAATGTATGTCTTTTGATTTTTACAAAATTTGACCAGCTTTTTCCCTTTGGTGACATTTTCCATCTCCATCAGAATAGAGCGCATCATGTTAGGTCTTAGTGGGGTGGCCATCAGTGACATCATGGCGTAGACTGTCACAGTGTACAAATCATTATTCCTGCAGGTATTAGTTGAGATACGTCTATGAAGTGAAAGCTCTTTAGTTATCTCTGAGTGCCAGAGCAGAGTTTCATGCCCTTTTCTTGTTCCTGATGTTTTCCTTTGTGTTCCTTCAGGTCCTGTGTGAATGGCACCCTTGTGTGCAGTGTAACCCAGCTGTGGCATGGGGACAGGATCCTGTGGGGGAATAATCACTTTTTTAGGTAACATCTTCGTGTGCTCTTGTATTTGCATAGCATTTTTTCCACTTTATCTAGTGACGTGCAAATAAGTTGATTTTCTCTAATGGTGAACACCCACACAGAATTAATTTACCTAAGAGGAAACGACGAGATTGGTTGAGAGACTTGGAGAAGGAAACAAGTCCTGCCGAGCATGACGTGGATGCGGCCAGTGAGGCTTCCTCAGAACCAGACTATAACTATGAATTTGCCCAGATGGAAGTTATCATGAAGACCCTGAATAGTAATGGTGAGACGCTAGCCCTGAATTCCAGCCTCCCTGTTACCAAGTATTAAGGCAGCATTTGGGGATGAGAACTATCCTCCAAGGATGAAGTTGAGGCTACTCTCAGGAACACCTGAGGAAATGAATTTGTGGACTTGGTCCAAGCCCACTGTCCCCCTTGAGTGTCCCTGCGGTACTGAAGGATCCAGTTTGAGCCAAGGAGGAACCCCAGGATCAGAGAGCCTGAGACAGCTTCTAACCGATAGTGTGCTCAGAGAGCCTTTTGTTGTTCAGAGTTCAGCTTTGCTCTTCAAGAGTGACTGTCTCCTTCTACTCTGAATAAGTATCTCTGGGAGGAATTTGATCAAGACTGGAGAATTGTCAGGTCTCTGTCATGAAACTGAGGATTCTGTAAAGATTTTGACCTTTTTTTTTTTTAATTTATCTCTTTATGGACTTTTAGCCTCAGGAACCCTTTTATAAAAGGTAAAGACAAGACTTTGAAAATTAAGCATAGTGTCTTTATGTAGAGTATAGGACCATGAAAAGAACATGATGTTACAAAAGAAGTTTGGGCATCTCTGTCTATACAGTGTTTCGATTAGATACTAGGCCTTTTGACACTGCTGTGCAAGGTAGGCTTTAGCTGAAAATCCAGTTGCAGGATGCTCCCACTTACCCACTAATGGAGAGGACTCCCAAAGACCTGCCAAAGTGGTGTTGAGTCATCAGAATCACATTAATGAGTATTTCACAACATACCTGAGCAACAAGTCTCTTGTGAATGATCTTTCAGAAGCTCAAGTAGATTCATGTTGCGACAGGAAGTGCAAAGAGGGTGTGAGCTCCCAATTCCAGATAGAGGAGTAGCCTAGTGAAGAGAGTTTATTTTGTCAAAAGAGGCAATAGAATTCTGGATAACCATTCTTTAGCTCTGCAGACTATATACACACCAGGTATCCGTTTGATCATTTATCTATCCCAGATCTCAGGCTTATCACATATAAGAGGAACCAATAAATAGCATTCATTAATTCCTCCCTCCTTTGACCCAGACCTATTAGAATCTTTGGTGGTCTGTGGTATTAACAAGCTATTTCTTTGCATCCTGGATCAGGCCTTGCTCTCCAGTATTGACTTTTGTCAATGAAAAACGAATGGTTCCCTTTCTCTCCTTTTCCCCAATTCCACCAATAAATGGAACTTCCTTCTGTCTGGGGTACAAATTGCTCTGACACAAGAGTTGGGGTGCTGATGGCCAACAGTGTTCACAGGGTTCCCCTCTCCTGCTTAGGTGGATTCCCGGTAGTAAGCCTGTCTGCCTGGTGGTCGTCCCCGTGGTGGTCTTATTTGAAGATCCTTTTCCCTCTCCTGTGGTTTCAGACGAAGCTCCTCCACAAACACTGGGACAAAGGTTATGAATGGACTGGTGTTAGCATGAGAGCTTGGCTGGTTTCTAGCAGTGCTGCTGATGGACGCTTGCGCTACATGCCTGGGAAGAAGCAGAAGCTTCATGCCTGACAGAGTTGCTCTACATTTGTGGTGGGAAACATGCCTGCCATGTCCCAACCCAACTACCTTCCTAGTGATTAAAATCTGACAAGAGGTCCTTCCCCTTTTGTAGCCAACTGCATAGAGAAGGATGATTGCTACTGTTACTAACGGCTTTCTTGCTCTTGAGAACATGACAGTTCAGAACAGCAGTACTCCTGATAGAGTCACATCCATTTTCCCAGAAATACCCAAGAATAATGTGGTTTTGAGCCTCTAGAGTAAATATTGGTCTACCAGCCAATTCATTTGAATTTAAAAGTTAAAAAAAATCCACCTAGGATCTATAAACAATAATTGCCTTCTTCCCAAGGGCTCATGATAGAAATTAGATACTCATCTCTTCCCAATTTCAGTGCTAACTAGCTCTACAGGGGTGAACTAATGAGGAGCTGGCCAAGGTCATAGAGCCCATTTATTCCATTTAGGATTTAAAGGTTCTTCTTTTGCTTTGGACATCTGGGAGTATAACTTTCAATACTCTTTCCCACATAAATTTTCTCCTACCAGTACTACTACCACCATCCTTCCTTCCATTCACTGGATGGGAGATTACTTTGAGCTCATTTCAAAGACATCTCCCAGGGAAAGAATGAAGTAATGAAGAGGGTGTATTTATACTACCAAAATAATAACACTGTCCTTTCTTTCTCCTTAAAAGATATTAACTCTTTGGTTTCTTGGCTTAAATACCAGGCTCACTGCATTTTAACACTGTTCATTTGAGTTCTTTTTTTTTTTTTTTGGGGTCCAGTCGCGGGGCCTGAACTCTGGGCCTGGGCGCTTTCCCTCAGCTCTTCAGCTCAAGGCTAGCGCTCTACCACTTGAGCCACAGCGCCACTTCCGGCTTTTTTCTTTTTGCTTATGTGATGCTGAGGAATCGAACCCAGGGCCTCAGGCATGCAAGGCAAGCGTTTTACCATTGAGCCAACTTCCCAGCCCAACACTGTTCATTTGAAAGGAAAGTAGGCTAGGGTGTATCTCAGAGCCCTGAGTTCAATCCCCAGACTTGGCAAGAGAAGAGAGGAAGGGAGAAGAAGAAAAGGAAAGTGAAGCGGTGAAACAAAGCTGGGCAATCTCCTGATATCTGACTGAGTCATTAGAGAACAGGACAGATGATCCTTAGCTTCTGTCCCATATTATACAGTCAGATTGCCTTGCCAATTAATTAGGATGATCTATTAAACATGCTGGATAGTGGCAAAGGGTTCAAATTGATTGATAGGAGGGAGAGGTGTTTTAAGATGTCTCTGACAAAGGTGTTTTTGGGAGCCCCTAACCCTCTACAGGGGCCGTGGTGAGTCTCAAGAAGATGAACCTGAGAGTGTGCTGGGGCCATCACAGGCTCAGAAGTCTCTGTTGCTCTCTCTTCCATCTCTGAGCATTGGATTGTGGCCCCTGGTGCATAGCAGTTATACTGTATCATAATAGCAAGCATGAGGCCAAGTTCAAGCCATTCCAAAACAAACAAAAGGAATTTTTCCATGAGATGATACATTCAAACCGTCTAGTCCCTCTACTGAAACATCACCAGTAGCCTTTGTGTTTCTCACTTTTATTGAAGCAACTCACCCATATAAGCACATCTTGTGATATTTTTTCAAAGGCTCTTTTTTGTTTTGGATTATTTAACCCTAAAGTTATGTTTTTCTGTTACCGCTCATATAGAAACTTGGTATAATTTACATCTTTATTTTATACACTAATGCGGGTATTTTGAAAGTTGGTCAGTAGCCATAATAAGGTTATGTAAAAATTCCTCCTGAGGAATACCTCCTGAAACTGAGAACTAATGCGTGGAAAGACAGGCCAGATGGCACTGAATAGCAGGCAACTGTGTGAACCTGCAAGGAGGAAAGTATATCCCAGGCATCCCCTCCCAAGCCCACCAATTGGGGAGAAATATTCATTGTTGTGGTGGTTTTCTTCTCATACCCTCTAGTCTTTCTAGCGTACTGTCTTCCTGCAGTCTACTTATTGAAGGAAGTTGAAATTTTGTTTATGTTGCCAGTGACCTAATCTGTCTCCTTGGCATCCCACTGATTGGTCTAACTAGTTCTTTGGAGTCAAGTCCTGCCATGTACCACAGCTACCACTAGTGTTTGTAGCTACTCCTTTGAGCAAGAGCTGTTGGCATGTCTGACCCTACTCAGCTGTGTGCATGGGAGGGAGCTCTAGATCTGAACCAATATGACACCAGAAGCAGGATTTTGTTATTTTAGCAATTGCCCTCTTAGTAGCACCTGAGAAATTGCCATAATCATATGCTCAATAAATAATACCTTCGAATACATGCTATGTTTTTTAAGTTTGCTCCCACCATAGAGAAATATAAAAGTCATGAAATTTGTGAAAATCTGGTCATAGACCAGAACGCATGTTAAATGGGCATAGAAGTAACTGCGGCACAAATCCAGTCATGCCTACTTTTATCCATGGGGCTGCCTTAGATTTTATAGAATTTTTATAGAATTTTTCTTCTCATGTATAGGATCACTTCCCCTTTTCTTCCATCACCTGATAGTAGAATGGATTTGGCAAGCTGAAGAAACTCAACAGTGGTTGTGGAGAGAGTTTATCTGAAATGTTAGTAAAAGGATACAGGATTTCACCTCTGAGCCCCTCAAGCCTCTGACATGAAACACATACTGTCTGGCGGGAAATGATTCTGGTTGGAAAAAGCCAGGACAGAGTTCAGTGCCCATGTGGAGACCTGTCTTATCCACCCGTTGCTTTTCTCTTGGCTCACCAGACCCAGTTCAAAATGTAGTTCAGGTCCTGGAGAAGCAATACTTAGAAGAGAAGAGAAGTGCCTTGGAGGAGCAGCGGCTCATGTACGAGCGAGAACTGGAGCAACTCCGCCAGCAGCTCTCCCCTGAGAGGCAGCCACAGAGCAGTGGGCCCGACCGCCTGGCCTACAGTAGCCAGACAGCCCAGCAGAAGGTCACTCAGTGGGCGGAGGAGAGGTAAGAATGGCAGGCCAGCAACCCAGAGATAAGGTCCAGGGCCCACAGCCTGATGAAGACCTATCAATGGGGTCAAACATCACAAAGAAGGAAATTGTAAGTCAGGCACCAGTGGTTCATGCTGCAATTCTAGCTATTCAGGAGGCTAAGATCTGAGGATCATAGTATGAAATCAGCCCAGGCTAGAAAGACTGTGATATCCTTATCTCTGATGAATCACCCAAAACCCGGAAGTGGAGCTGTGACTCAAGTGGTCAAATGCTAGCTTTGAGCAAAAAAGCTAAGGGACAGCATCCAGGTCCAGAGGTCAAGCCTCAGTACTGGCATACAAAAGAAGGGGGACTACGCTCATATAATTGTAACCCCTCTGTGCGATACTTTCACAATAAAAAATAAAAGAAGGGGGAAAAGGAGGAAATCATAGTCCCATTTCTGATTTGATACTTGGCTTTTCCTTTCATAAATATTTTTCATCCTAAATTTGCTGTAGTTAAACACCATCTTGTTCACAATCCCATTCTTTTTCCTTCAGTAAAAATGGAATCATGTTGGAAAACTTAAGACAGTTACTGAAATAGAAGACATTTGAATGTCTTTAACAGGGGGGAAAAAAAACCCTCCCCATTTTTCTTTTTTTAAATTTACTTGCAATTCTATTTAAATAAAATTTAGGGGTGAGATTCTTTTAAATGTGAGTTTTCAAGATTTATGACTTTAGCCAGATGCCAGTGGCTCACACCTGTAATCCTAGCTACTCAGGGGGCTGAGATCTGAGGATGTGGTTCAAAAACAGCCTAGGCAGAAAAGTCTATGAGATTCATCTCCAATTAACCACCAGAAAACAGAAAGTAGAGTTGTGGCTCAAAGTGGTAGAGTACTAGCCTTGAGCAAAAGAGCTCAGGGATAGTGTTCTGGCCCTGAGTTTAAGCCCCATGACCAACCAAAAGAAAAGAAAAGAAAAAAAATATATATATATGATTTTAATTGAGCATGGTAGTACATACCTGTAACCCTGGACACTGAGCAGTTTTGTTCAATAGGAAGTATGATTTTATGATTACATCCTTTTTGTGTTCTCCCCTAGAAAATATGTTCCGGGGACAGGATATCCATTTCATTCATTGAAGTATCCCTAGTGCTCAGAACGAGGTTACATGTTAGGTATTTAGTGCTTTCTCTTTGTATTGATAGTATGAAGTTACTAACATAATGAGCACATATGCGATTGTTAAGTATGCCAAGTAAGTTGATGAATTATTTAATGGAGGACATGACTATGGTAATGGGTCTTGTATGGAAAGTTTTGTGGAGAAAGGAGGATTTCAAGTGAGCATGAAAGGGGTAGGGTTTGCATATGTGGAGGGAAGATAGGAGTGATTGTATTGGTCTTCCTTTTAGCTTCTTTCTTTTTAGTGCTGAGGTGGAACCCAGGGCCTTGCACATGCTAAGTGTGCCCACATCTACTAAACTACATTCCAGCCCTGGTAGGAGGACATTTAGCCAGGAGAGTTTACATAAACAGGTAGAAACCAAGGAGAGGGGTTAAGGTGTATTTTGGGAGATTTAGCAGGTTGTAAGAGAACTATTTTGTTCAGAAAGTTATATAGAGAGGAATAGGGACATATTAATTGTACAGGGAAGGATGTTGCACTGTGAACATAATTGCCTTAGTTCACTTCCTTTTCTGCAATACCACAGGGATGAACTGTTCCGGCAAAGCCTGGCCAAACTACGAGAGCAGCTTGTTAAAGCAAATACCCTAGTGAGGGAAGCAAATTTCCTGGCTGAAGAAATGAGCAAGCTTACTGATTACCAGGTGACTCTTCAGATTCCTGCTGCGAACCTCAGTGCTAACAGAAAGGTAAGCATATCTGTAGAGAAGAGGAGAGCGAGAGGTACCCTAGCAAATACTATGACCTGAAGTCCGGGTGTTTACCCTTGGTAAGCCCTCCTGTGTGCACCTCCCTGGGTAGGAAAGCTGTCAAAACAATAAACAGTGCCCTCCCATTTGTCAGAATGTGGAGAATCATGGTGACTTGCTAATTTTAAATGCTTTCTTTGAAAGAGTGGAACTAGGTTATAAATAAATAACTCTGTCCAGTGCCAGCTTTTTCTTGCATGTAAATGTCCCCTTCGGAAGTGGGGATGTGGTAGGTGATTTTTTTCATATAGTACCTTTCTGAGAGTTCATTCTGTTAGAAAGGAAGATAACTGTGATGCTTGTCTTCATATTCTTGGTAGTTGCTTGGAAGGTTCTTGTCATTTAACTTGGAGAAATTTTCCTGAAAAGGAGAGTAATTTTTCATTCATTATTTTTCTGTCTAGAGAGCAAGACTATAGGGCTTAGACATGTCACAAATATGTCACAAAATTGAAAATCCTGGTTTGTTGGGTGACTTAGTAGTGACTCAGGGTAATTTAGCTGGTAACTTAGTAGTCTAAGTCCCTTAGGCATGGAAGTGTACATACTTTGATATTCTTTATATACAAGGGTACTGTTAGAGTTAAAAATCTGACAAGATGCTTACAATAGGAAAACCTGGAAAGACACATGATAGAATGTGTGGCAGATATATTTGATGGATTGCTATGCTGTCACTAAAATCATATTTATGAAGAATGTTGATTGAGAAGAAAGTGGTTCCAATTTAAACAATGGAGAAAAGATTGGGATGTGAAATTATATTGTTACTTGGTGTGTTGTGAGAAAAGGGGCATGTATAAATATAAGTATATGAGCTCTAGTAATCAAAAGAGAAGTGACAGGAAGTGGCACTGTGGCTCAAGTGGTAGAGCGCTCACCTTGAGCTGAAGAGCGCAAGGGCAGCGCCTAAGCCCAGAGTTCAAGCCCCACGACCGACAAACAAAAAAAAGAGAGAGAGAGAAGTGACAGTAATGTCCATTCTGTACGTCTCGTTTTGTTGTGCAGAGAGGTGCAATAGTGAGTGAGCCCGCCATCCAAGTGAGGAGGAAAGGGAAGAGCACCCAAGTCTGGACCATTGAGAAGCTGGAAAATAAGTTAATTGATATGAGAGACCTTTACCAAGAATGGAAGGAAAACGTTCCTGAGGTAAAAGAGACAAAATACAAAGGAAATTTTGTTAGACTTAAGAGCAAAAATCATAAATGATGTAACCACTATACACGTGCATTTACACACACACACACACAGTGATACTTAGGACATGTGTGTTAGGTACGTAAGATAAAATGGTCTTGACAGGAATGCTGAATGGGGTCGGTACTATTTACATGGAGAAGAACAGAATGAAGAGCACACAAAGCAGATTCTTATTTGGCTTCATTTTTTACCTCGTTCTAGCAAAATGAAGTGGGATGAAGTATATGGACACAGTTTTGTTTGTGACTTGCAGAATCAGATTTGGTTAGTGCCAGCCTGGATTTCCTATTCGTTCTTGGTTGTTCAGGCACCTCTAACTGTGATCACAGCTGGGGAGGTTTTAAGTCATTTGCTATGCAGAACCTGTTTTTCCTCACATCAGTAATAGGAAGAAGACTTGCAAAGTTGAGGAGGCAAGCACAGGGAATGCACTGGAAAAGGCTGCGGGCGGGGCGGGAGGGGGAGGAGGAGGCTGAGCACAGCACTTGGGCATCACATAGCTCCTCTCTTGACCGCTGCCTGTGTTTTATGAATGGACCTGATTCTCATTTTACTTTTTTATTTCTATAGTTATATTCCTTTAAACTCCTCATAATGCTAGTTTTTCACTGCACCTACCACTCAGGCAAAGAGACTGTATGGGAAACGAGGCGACCCTTTTTATGAAGCCCAAGAGAATCACAACCTGATAGGTGTGGCAAACGTGTTCTTGGAATGCCTGTTCTGTGATGTAAAACTTCAGTATGCAGTGCCTATCATTAGCCAGCAGGGGGAGGTAAGTGAGGGATGCTGCCGAGAAAATGTTCCAGGCTCTCAATGTTGCTGTGTGTGTGTGTGTGTGTGTGTGTGTGTGTGTGTGTGTGTGTGTGTGTGTGTGTGTGTTTGTGTGTGTGTGTGTGTGTGTGTGTGTGTGTGTGTGTGTGTGTGTGTGTGTGTGTGTTTAAGCTTTGTCTTAAATAGACCCGGAAAGTAGGGCATGGTGATCTGTATGTGGTAACCCTCTGGAATGTTCTGCTCTAAGCTAATGGCCAGAATTGCTTTTCTCCATGTTAAAAATGCATACAACTTATCTGGCAAAGAGATCCAGAGGGTAAGGCCCTTGCTCAGGGCTTCTTAACTTGGGATCATAGTGGACTCTGGGTATTCTGTGAATTCCCCTAAAATTATATTTTAAAAAGTATATTATTATTAAAAATGCTTGGATCACTGTCTCCTAGCTGATTTATTTTCTTTTTTCAACCTGAACATTACTTCCTCCAAATTTGTCTAACTTACCAAATGTCATTGACCAATTCCTCTTACATCCTTGGTCCCAGTGCCAGTTGCTATGTGATCTACCTCTAAAATAGCCCTCACTCTTTAAGGTGACAACAGCACAACCAAAACTGTCATGTTTACAACCATAGTTATCACAGACTCAAACTGGATAGTGAAAGATAACTCCACCAATGATGACACTCCAAGAAAGCAACTCAGAATAATCCCTATTCTTTAAGTACAGTTCTGTGTAAGCTGTAAGAGGAGCTGTGTCTACCAACTCCTATTCAGAGACCTGCCCCTATGATGGGAAAAATGTAATGCATTTTTAATGAAAAACAGTATTCTTGGAGCCCAATATAGTGGTATCTGCTTATAAACCAGCACCTGAGAGACTAAGGCATCTTGAGTTCAAGGGATCTTGAATTCAAGGCCAGCCTGAATTACCAAATGAAAAACATAACTATTTCTTTATCCTGCTTCCATCCCTACTCTGAATTGCAAAACATTTTTTGTTTTTGCCAATATTGGGATTTGAACTCAGATCCTTGCCCTTGCGTGGCTTACTTGGCTGATGCTCTACAACTTGAACCATGACTCTAGCCTGGGTTTTTGCTGGTAGAAATTGAGTCTCATGGACTTTTCTGCCTAGGATGGCCTTGGACTGTGAATCTGCAGATCTTAGCCACCTGAGTAGCTAGGGTTTCAGGTATGAGCCTCTGGGTGTTTGGCTTGCATGCTGTTCTTGATTGCAGGAGCCCATAGGGCTCATAAACCTGGTATTTGGTTTACTATTGTAATTACAGGGCTTAGCACAGTTCTTGGCACCATCAATTCTCAGTAAGTACTTGCTGAGTAGATAAGTTAATTCTACACATATTTATCCTATCCTTATACATATCTGTGTCCACAACTAGTTTATATTATTATTATTGTTGGTTTTTGACTTCTCCCTGTCTTTCTGCAATTGACCGTGAGTTTTCTGATGGCAGGACCCACAACTTGATGTCTCATTGAGACTAAGTGTCTGATCAAATGAAAAGGTTAGTGAAGCATTTGACCAAATGAATATACAAACAAATATAAATATATAAACAAACATGGGGAAGGGGAATTTCCAGGTAAAAATGAGAGTTGAGTCTCAGCTATTCCTACACTGACCTGAAAATGGGTACAAGTGAGGATATTCCAGAAGTCAGGTTGCAAGGAGGCAAATTCAGCTCAACACAAAGCAGGAAGGTTATGGAGGCAAGCCATAGGAGTGTGGGTTTCTCATGGTTGGAGATGGCGAGGCAGAGCTGCAGAGCACAGAGCTGCTCAGTGTGCTTCTATCTAAAGTCATTGTGGCCTGTGGGATGCCTTTGAACCTCAAAGTGCTCTGGGTCTTTGACCCAGGTTGCAGGGCGTCTCCACGTGGAAGTGATGCGTGTCACAGGAGCTGTTCCAGAGCGTGTGGTGGAGGATGACTCCTCAGAGAACTCCAGTGAAAGTGGGAGCCTGGAGGTAGTAGACAGCAATGGAGAGATCATTCACCGAGTCAAAAAGCTGACATGCCGGGTAAGTGGAAGCAAAGACTTTTTACTGTTTCAGCGTTTTACCAAAGCATAAATGAGTTTCTCGTCCAGCATCATACATCTGCTGTCTGACAGCAGATAGAACTTTCTCTAGAAGGGTAAAAAAAAAATGTATTTGCATGTTTAGTATAAGCACCATTTTATTTCCAAATATTTTCAGTCTCCTGGTGGCTAATAGAGTCAGAAGCATCTATGTATTTACAAGGAGCCTATATTTCAAGGTGCATTGTGTTTTTCAAATAAATTTTCCATCTATATCAGAAACTTAGTCATTCAGAAATTTCACAGGGGTGTGTGCATCTGTTTTATGGTTAGAGAAAGATGGTGCAGATTTCATGGTAGACAGGACACTTCACGAGGTGGCGTCAAATGGATGTCTGATTTAACCCATCACCTCTTCAATTTGAAATAACAGGAAGTAGAAAATAATGTAGAAACTAATATGGCCTTCACAGGAATTGTATTTCACTTTTTTTTTTTTTTTGCCCCTCTTTTCAGGTAAAAATTAAAGAAGCAACTGGACTCCCCTTAAGCCTGTCCAATTTTGTCTTCTGTCAATATACGTTCTGGGACCAGTGTGAGTCTACGGTGGCTGCCCCGGTGGTGGACCCAGAGGTGCCATCACTGCAGTCCAAGGATGTGCAGTATGCGGTGACCTTCTCTCACTGTAAGGTACAAACAACATCACCCAATGTACTGTGGGGCCAGGTACAGCGCAATGGGACAGTAAGGCTTAGTGTGCCATAGAGCCAGGGTTCCACTCCATAGTAAGTAGCAAAGCAACAGCAGTGACTATAGAGAGAACTATATTGAGCTTTTGACTTCTTCCTGTTTTTCCACAATTGACCATGAGTTTTCTGATGGCAGGACCCACAACTTTATCTTTTTTTTTTTTTTTTCCCTCAGTCCTGGGGCTTGAACTCAGAGCCTGAGCACTGACCTGAGCTTCTTTCTGCTCAAGGCTAGCACTCTACCACTTGAGCTGCAGTGCCACTTCCGGCATTTTTTACTTATGTGGTGCTGAGGAATCGAACCCAGGGCCTCATGCATGCAAGGCAAGCACTCTACCACTGAGCCACCTTCCCAGCCCAACAATCTTATCTTGATGTCTCATTGAGACTAAGTATCTGATCAAATGAAAAGGGTAATGAAGCATTTGACCAAATGAATATATAAACAAACACGATAAATATATAAGCAAACATGGGGAATGGGAGTTTCCGGGTAGAAAATGATAGTTGAGTCTCAGCTATTCCCATGCTAACCTGAAAATGGACATAAATGAGATTATTTTCAGAAGTCAGGTTGCAAGGAGGCAAATTCAGCTCAACACAAAGCAGGAAGGTTACAGGGGCAAGCCATGGGAGGGTGGATTTCCTGTTGCATATGGAGTTGTGTACAGTTATGAAAATGAATTAGAACTTGCAAGTTTTTCCCATGAAGATTTTTGTTGAACATACTATCTTAACTGGACTGTGTAATCTCATGACAAATCCAAAAATTTTAGAACTACAGAAAATGAAACATCTCAACCTCTAGTCTTCCTCCTCAGAAACAGAAACATAAGTGAGTTTGCTCACTTTCTCTCTTGTGTTTTGGGTGGTTTTTCTTGTTGTTGTTGTTGTTGTTTGTTTTGGGAGGGTCAGTTATGGAGTTTGAACTCAGGGCCTGGGCAGTGTTCCTGTGTTCTTTTGCTCAAGGCTAGTGCTCTACCACTCTAAGCCATAGCTTGTGTGCACACATAACTTCAGATGGACGCTCTACCTCGTGAGCCATGCACCTAACTCCTACACAGAACTTGTTTTAAGTTTTTTACAAAAGTGGCTCATGTTATGCACATTGCAGCATTATGGTCCTGTAACATGTAAGTTGCAGATATTTCCTGTTTTAAATGCAGCATAGCATTCTAAGCACAGCATACAGTACTAATTCTTAAAGACAATATGAAATGGAACCTGTGGACTTTAGAGCGAACTCTGGCTGGATCGACTGTGAGAGCAAACTCTGGCTGGATCAACTGTGAGATATCACCAGCCTTCTTGGTTTTCAGTTGAGACTGTCAACAAGTCACTTCTTAAAGATCAACTCAAAGATCAGGATGCTCTAGGCTCTTTCTTGTGTAAATCATGCCTATTCTTTCTGGCTCTACACACAGAGCCATCTGTGTGTTTTAGAATGAAGAATTGGGGTGGGAAAGCTTCAGAGCAACAGCATAGATCATGAAGATAACTCACAGATAATTTAGTTTTGGTACTAGTCTTCTATCCATGGCAAGTCCGTGACAGCTAAGCAAGCCAGACTGCTACCAGGGAACTGAGAATGAGCCAAGAGTGAGAGAAGCAAGATCCAGCTCTGCAACTAAAGCAAGAAATTATACTTAAGACAAGTCGCATTCTCCAGTTTTCTCATTTATGACAGAAAGGGAGGTTGAAACCGAGTATGCTGGTGCATGCCTGTAATCCCAGCCCTTTGGAAGGCAGAAATAGGAAGAACATGAGTTAAAGGTCAGCATGGACTTCATAGCAATACCCTATCACAAAATGAAATTAACTGGCCTTATAATTGTCCCTCCAGATCATATGTTGTATGGTTTTCTGTATGGTTTCCTGTAAAATAGAAAAAATAAGTTTAAGGTTGAGATCAAGCTAATATCCCCAAAGTAAATCTGTCTGTAAGTAAAACTTGGAAGGGAAATTGCACAGACTCCTCCTGCATAATGCTTGCTGTGTTCTCCTCCCTACCCCTCCTCTCAGGATTACGTGGTGAACGTCACGGAAGAATTCCTGGAGTTTATTTCGGAGGGAGCACTGGCAATTGAAGTGTGGGGCCACCGGTGTGCTGGAAATGGAAGCTCTATCTGGGAAGTTGACTCTCTCCATGCAAAGACAAGAACGCTGCATGACAGGTATAAGTACAGGTTGAGACTGGCACTTTAACAGTGATTAAGAATACAGGCTAAGCTGGGTGCCAGTGGTTCATGCCTGTAATCCTAGCTACTCAGAAAGCTAAGAGATCTGAGGATCACAGTTCAGAGCCAACCCAGGCAGGAAAGTCCATGAGACTCTTATCTCCAATAAATCACCAGAAATCTGGAAGTGGTACTGTGGCCCAAGTGGTAGAGCGCTAGCCTTGAGCTGAAGAGCGGAGCGACGCGCCCAGGCCCAGAGTTCAAGCCCCATGACCACCAACAACAAAAGAATACAACTATGGGGCACCCATGGCTCATGTCTATAATCCTAGCTATTCAGGAAGCTGAGATCTGAGGATCATGGTTTGAAGCCAGCCTGGGCAGGAAAGACTATGATACTCTTATCTTTAGTTAACCACCAAAAAGCCAGAAGTAGAACTATGGCTCCAGTAGTAAAGTGCTCACCGTTAGCAAAAGTGCTCAGAAACAGTGCCCAGGCCCTAAGTTCAAGCCCCAAGATGATCTCAATCAATCAATCAGTAGGATATAGGATATGATCCCAAGATCCCAATCACCGCTAATGTTAGTTTGGACAAGTTACTTAGCCTCTCTGAACCTGTTCCCTCCTCTGCAAATGAGAATGACAGAAGGAATCAGTAGGCATCAAAGAAATATAATTTAATAAAGGTAAGCTGGAAAGAAGACTATGACACGCCGCCCCCCCCCCCCCCCACACACACACACGGACAATGTCAACCTTGATCTTACTGTATACCATACACAAAAATGGACTTGACATGAATTCCAACTTCGGATGTAAAAGTTAAAACTTGGCCTGCCAAGTATGATGCCCCAATTGTAATCCCAGATACTCAGAAGGCAGAGATCAGAAGGATCATGATCTGAGGCCTACCTAGTCAAAACATTTGTGAGACCCAATGTAGGTGTGGTGGTACCTTCTATTTAGGTATGTGTGGGAGGTATAGGTAGGAAGATGGCTCTAGGAGACCAGTCTCATGCAAAACATTGGTACCTTATCCAAACAATAAATAAAGCAAAAAAGGGTTGGGAACATGGAACATCTTTTTAGCAAGAGTATTTCCCTAAGTAAAAATCCCAATACCACCCCAAACAAACAAACTCTGTGTGTGTAAAATGTGATGGAAGAAACAGTAGGGATTTTGGTGTTTTTTTTTTTATTTGTTGACTTTGGGGGTTTGGGTTTTTTGGTTGTTGTTTATTTTTTTGTAGTCCTGGCTGATCTTAAACTTGAGCAATCCTCTAACCTCTGCTTTCCATGTGCTGGGATTACAGATGGGCAATTCTAGGCATCATCTAGGGAAATATTTTTTTTTGTTTTTTGTCAGTAGTGGGGCTTGTAGGGAAATATTTTTATGATTTAGACATGGTCACAGATTTGCAGAGAGGCCACAGAAAGCTCTGACCATAGAGGAAAACATTCTTGTTAGACTTCAATACCATTCAAAGCTTAGCTTATTAAAAGGCATCACTATGAACATACATGGGCAGGCTACTGTCTGGAAGAAAGCTGGATCGTTTGTTGTGAAGTTCATCATTTGCCTCTTCATTGAGCCAACAATCCCACATGTAGGTATTTACCCAAGAGAAAGGAAACCTGAAGTACGTCCTTACAGTTGTACATGAATATTCATGGCAACTTTGTAGTACCTCGAAATTAAACAACCAGGAGGCCTTCAGTGGACAAATGAACACATTGTCATATTACTCATACAGTAGAATATTTTGGCAGCATTAGTAAAGGACAGTTTACAGATTTGTGTGGATCTCAAAACCATTATGCCAAATAAGAGAAGCCAGTCACGAATTTATACTGCATAATTCCATTGATAGGAAAGCAGGTGGAGATAATCTATAAGAAATGCCAAGCTGCTACAGGAATGTGGGGACTGGAACAGTAGTAGACACTAGCAAACTTTTAAGTCTATACCCTAGGGATGTTTGAGAGTTAAATGTGTTTGTGTGATAAAGCTGACATGGGCCTAGAGCATAGTAAATGCTCCGTAAATGATAGCTTGCCACTTCTTTAATCGTGTCCCTGGGTGACCTACCTTTGCTGCTTGTGGGGATGTGTTTTTGCAGGTGGAATGAAGTCACTCGAAGAATAGAAATGTGGATTTCCATACTAGAGTTGAATGAGTTGGGGGAATACACTGCAGTGGAACTTCATCAAGCAAAAGATGTCAACACAGGCGGCATCTTTCAGCTTAGACAGGTACTAAGATTGTTTTTCTCTTTGCCTGTTATTATTATTATTATTTTGCCAGTCCTGAGGTTTGAACTCAGGCCTGGTTACTGTCCAGGCCTGAATTGTTGGTGTTTTTTTTGTGGCTCCAAGCTAGCATTCTAATATACTTAAGCCACAGCTCCACTCCCGGTTTTCTGATTGTTAATTGGAGATAAGAGTCACAAACTTTCCTGCTTGGGCTGGCTTCAAACTGCGATCCTCAGATCTCAGCCTCCTGAGTAGCTAAGACTATACGTGCGGGACACCAGAGCCTGGCCTAGAATTTTTCTAATTATTTGAGTTTCTGTTCCCTAATTCTTTACCTTTCCCTTCTTCCCTTCCCATATTCCTGACCTCCCTATCCCACCTTGCAGGGTCACTCACGTCGAGTACAAGTCACAGTACAGCCTGTACAGCATTCAGGGACATTGCCACTCATGGTTGAAGCCATATTGTCAGTATCCATTGGCTGTGTAACTGCCAGGTCCACCAAACTCCAAAGAGGGCTGGACAGTTACCAGGTAAGATAGATTTAAAATAGTACTAACAAAGATTGGGAGCTGGCAGGTGGCTCAGTGGTAGAACTCTTGTTTTGTAGCCTTGAGGCCCTGGGTTCCATTCCTTACACTTGGAACAGTAAGAAAGATGGGATGATGCAGAAGGGGGGAAATGAATGACCCATAATGGGACCTATTTAGGGAGATTAAAAAACTCCTTGTCCTGGCTCCTTTCTTCTCCCAGTTCACATTTCCATTCATTGCCTTTCTTTCTAGATTTAAAATATTATGTTTGCCTAGTTCTAATTAGTAGTAATTTTATTTATAAAGATACTGATGAAAGCTAGACAGGTTTTATTTTATAGCTAGCCCAAACTGTTGGATATTTGGTGTTGCTGCCTAGCCTCAACTTACTTTTATTAATACCATACCTAATGATAACACCATAAACTAAATCATGATTTTTGCTGGCTAATTGAAAGAGTTCTTGTTTTCTTGTCTAAAATGATGACATAAATGTAGTAATTCTCGGAGGTTCTTTTCTGCAGTAAAACATTGTATGTAGCTTAAGAAGTTTTTGCTGTTTGATAGAACAGTTTATATATCTTAAACAGTGACCTTTACAGAATGAGTTCCATCACTTGGCTAAACATTCTTTTTTTAGTGTACTCTTTTTTAAATTGTAATGAGCCACTTAATTGCAAGCTTTACTGCTTTTTTTTTTTTAACAAGCAGTCTGTCTTCGTGATCACTTTCATCCATTAAATCTTCATCTCCTAAATCTTATCTTCATATTTAAAAAAATAAAAAGATGAAATCCCCTAAGAATTGACTTTCATGGGATTGGTGAGACCTCTTCTGGACTCCTTGAGGATAAACTCTAGTTATGAACTTCATCCCCACCCTTACCTGCCTAATGGGCATCGTGAGCTTCACTAGATGTGAGTTCAGACAGGAAAGAATCGTGGTTTAATCCTGCGCCCTTGCTGCCCTGCCCTGTGTGATAGGAGCACTCTCCCTGCTTTGCTTTGCCCTGCCTGGCGTTGTCTTGCCTTGCCTGCAGGGAGAAAACATTTCTCCCGTATTTCTCTCTGGAGTCCAGGCAGGAGCTCAGCCAATCCTGAGAATGGTCCATCTCTCCCTGTTTTTCTTTGGGCTTCCTGGTGTTCGGGAAGACCTTTCCTCAAAGCTAAACGTCAGTGCACAAACTCTTGAGCTGTCAGGAAGGTGTAGCTTTGTCAGGCAAACCCTTCCTCTCCTAGGTTCAAATTCTCTCCAGCTCTCCGAACCCACACACTTCTTTCCAGGTATGAAGGCCACCCTAGCCAAGGTCCGGTTTGCATAGGACACTTTTCCACCAGACTTCTTGTGTTGGTCACAGTCTGTGATTGGGGAATTGGGTTGTAAGGATTTTCATCCCAGTTCAGGCCTTCCCTGGCCTACGGCTTCCCCGGTAGCCTCAGGATTTGGTAGGAAGAGCTGACATTGGACTTGGAGCGGGAGGCCTGCAGTCTTTATCAGGTTCATTTCTACCAAGTCATGATTTTTGCTGGGTATTTTAAACTTAGGATTGTTTTTTTTTTTTTTCTTGTCCAAAATGATGAGATAAACTTAGTAACTCTCAGAGGTTCCTTTTTGTAGTAAAACATTGTGGCTTAAGAAGTTTTTGCTGTTTGATAAAGCAATTTATATATCTGAACCAGTGACCTTTACAGAATGTGTTCTGTCACTTAGCTGAAAGTTCTTTCTTCGTGTACCTATTGATTATTTGCATTCCTTCAACAGCCATACGTCCAGTTAAAATAAATTTTTGTCAAAGCATGGATTTTGAACTATTGATCTTTTTCCAGTGCTATATGCAATCTTAAGAGCAGAGTATCAGGGCTGGGAGGTTGCTCAGTGGTAGAACATGTGCCTAGTTAGCAAGTATGAGGACTCTGCCTTCGCTCCTTAGCTTTGTAAAACAAAAAAAATTGAGTCCCAGCCAATACCAGCCCCACAAATGGAAACTGTGACAGTTTCCAAGGTTTTTAATCCATCCCCTTGGCTGCTGTGCTTAAGGTAATGTCTACAAACTTTCCGTTGTTGTTGACACAGTTCTTTAGAATTTCGCTAAAGCAATAGCCAAAACCAATACAAAATATTCTTGTTTCACAACAGTTCTACATCACAGAAGCTTGGGCTAGTCTTTAGTTGGTGAAAGTACTTTCCTGATCTAGAAATTTGTGGTATAGTAGAGCTATTTCTTTAACTCCTAGGGAACCTTACTTCAAAGATAAATTAGTTCAGGATTATGTTTGTATTTAATAAATTAGTCACATAACTGATAGTAATAATTACCAGACTCTTAAAAAAAATCTTATTTCTAAAGAAAATTGTCTCAGTTAAAATTCCTGTCAGTATGTTACTTTTTTTTTTTTGCCAGAATTGTTACTTTATCATGAAATGTTGCCGTGTTTTTAACATTTCTCAACTAAACTGTTATTTGGCCCCCAGGATAGAAGGGAGTTCTTTCTTTCTTTCTTTTTTATTGCAAGAGAGCTGTACAGGACTTGGGTGATCTGATTTCATTCAGGTGTGGTGATTTTAGGGCAATAACCCGTAAGGTTGGCGACTAAGGGCTTTCCTTCCATCCTGGTTGTCCTCTAGTGTGTGAACCTTGATTAAATCACTGTATCCTGGAGGGCCTCTGTTGCTGCCTAGCCAAAGCCAAAGTTGGGCAAGAGAATCTCTGAAGTCCTTGTAGGCATTGTTTTCTATGTTCTTAAGCCCATTCCCCATCTCACAGTCTACCTACAAATGATATTTATCTATAGCCTACCTATACATATTACCTAATTGTCTTACAACAGTGGCAGAAGTCCTAACTAAGGCTGTGGATTTCTTTCCCTGTCTTAGTTTCAATATAACTGCTTTCCTTAAAACAGTTTGTTAGGGATGGAGTTGTATGTAGCTCAGTATAGAAAGAATGCCTGGCATAGACAAGTTTCTGGGTTCCATTACCAGCACTGTTAACTTTACATGACAGAGTGAATAAATCCATTCAACTTTTGGAATTTTGTTGAAATGTTTTATTATGCCAATTTCATGTGACTTGCCCATTGTGATGTGTATTAGAGAATTATTTCCCATGTGCTGTTGGAGAAACAAAATGCATGTCCTTTGTGTTTATTTTTTTCCTACCAGAGAAATGATGAGGATGGTGATGATATGGATAGTTATCAGGTATTGCTACTGCTGTCAATCCTGTGGCATGGGGCACAGCTATTGCTAATTGCCAGCATTTGCAAAAGCAGAGGCCAGGGAGGAGGAAAGTGGCTTAGAGAGCAAGAATGTGCAGTTTTGCCCGTGCTTTTGAATTGCTTCATATGTAATCAAATGTACAATACTATGTCTGTTGTTTTTCCTCTCTGTTTTCAGAATTTATAACCAGATACTGCATTTTTTCCTCTGCGATCTGAAATTATTAGCTTGTAAAGCCTTGCTAAGCAAGATCATTATCACTATATTAAAAGTACTGCTCCTAAAAAAATTTACATAGTTTTCCATCCATAATCTTTAGATTCTTATCTTTCCTATGCTAAACTGTACTTTGCTTCTTATACGCAAGAAATTAGTGTTGTTCTAAAATACCATTTAACTTTAAAACACTTACTGGGCAGGAAACTTAGAGGCATTTTATGCACATAGCTTTCTTTTGTTTAGCTAGTTTTCTCCTTTCATTAGGGAAAAGGTTAGTTCTCCATAAGTTATAGAATTTAAATCTCAGCCTTTTCTTGTTGGAAATGTAGAGAAAAAAGATATGTGCAGCTATAAAAGGGTTAGCACTGACTAGCCTGATAGCATGCATGATCAAACCAGTGAACTGAGATGGTTTCTGTCTTTGATTCCCAGTCTTTGTACTGCTTCTCCACACAAATTCAGAAGATATTTCCCCAGTTGTGCCTTCCAGTATATAAAATATGGGTCCATTGCTAGGCACCAGTGGCTCACACCTTTCATCCTGGCTCCTCAGAAGGCTGAGATCTGAAGGGTTGAAATTCCTGCCAATTTAGGCAGGAAATTACATGAGACTCCATTTCCAAAAAACAAAAAACTCCCAATAGTATGAAGCTGCAGTGGAGATCTGGCTCATGTGGTAGAATGCCTGAGCAAGGACATTGAGTTCAAATCCTGCTGTCTGCCCCACCCCACCCCACAAAAAAAGTGGGAACATTATAGAAATAGCATTAGAAGTTCCTAGTGTCTAGCCTTAGTATAATGTCTTTACCATTAGACTAGCATTAAGCCAATGAGCATTTTTGAATAAAACTGGAGACTTTTCTTTCCTTGCTCATAATTTTACGTAGAAAGGAAAGAAGCAAATGCAAACAAACCTTAGGGGAAAGGTCAGTGTTCCCTGGGATGTCAGCAGTGCCATTGACTAACGTCTTTTGGCTTTTTGCGTGCTTCCTGCCATGTCATGCACATCCAAGTTCATGGCTGCTTCGGGAATTTCTTCAAGCATGGCTGAATGCATGTTGGGTTTTTGCATGGGAGACTGTTGTTTAGTCTCATGGTGACATTTGGATGTAAAATCTTTGGAGAAAGTTCAAAAGCTTCTCTGCTGACCTATTCTTTCCATTTCAGAAAATACATGTTACTAGGCCACTGAACTGTGAAATAAATGCCTGTCCTCCTCTATCTGTTTGATATGTTATAGGTGGTCTTCCTGTTTAAAATTGTACATCTTTCAATCAGTAGCTGCCATTTAAGTACAATGCATGAACTTAGCCTAAAAATCATGCGATCCCTGGTATCAGCTGAGCTTGTCTTGCTTTAAAAAGGCTAATTATTATCCTTGTAGAGATCTGATTTCTGGGGACCCAAATCCTTGATCAGCATGTGGTGCTACTGAGTCCCCTGCTTTCCTGCACATTAATCACACACCAGTGTTCAATGGCCTTTCCTAATGGAAAGTTTGCTAATCAATTTAGACTTTTGTTTTTTAAAGAAAATAGGTGTCTAGCATCTTACAGACGAATGTTTTCTGCCCATGTTGCCAGGAAGAAGATTTAAACTGCGTGAGAGAGAGGTGGTCAGATGCACTCATTAAACGGAGAGAATACTTAGATGAACAGATTAAAAAAGTCAACAACAAAAAAGGTATGTGAAATGTAAGCTAATAATTTTCTTTTAAGATATATGAGGTTAAATGCTCTGGGAATAGTCTTTTCATTTCTATTCACTGGTAGTAGATTCCTTTCTTTCCTTCGTTAGACAGTACCATCTTAGTTGAACTTGAAACCATTAAAGACATTACTGAACCAAATTATACCTTTCTATTAAGAAGTCTCTGAATGGTATAACTTTTCATATAACTATGAGTGTGTCAAAAAGCTGTGACATTAAATGTCCAGCTCAATTGTGTTTCAGTGATCACAAATGTGGTCATTACCAGTGTGCTGGTATACAGAATGTCAGCGTGCATGAACACCATCTAGACCACATGGTGCCTTATTCCTGTCGGGCAGTGTGGCTCTGTAGTTGTACTCTCTGCCCCTAAGGGTACCCATTTGCTTACTATGCACTTGGATCCTGTAGTAGAAATATGTCCTTCAAATTTTTGTCTCAGTCCAGTTCAGTTGATATGTACTTGTAATCACAGCATTTGGGATATAAAGGCTAGATGATCTGGAGTTCAAGACCAGCCTGGGCTACATAGTAAGACCCTGTCTCAAAAGAATCCTATCACTCATCCTGACTTCATTGTCCTTGTGGTTGATTCTACATCAATAAACACATTATGGCTGTTAATTCATTTCTTGAAGAAGTGTGGTGTTGACTCATATGCATATTGTGATCATGAAAACCCATCGCTAGTATCCCCAGGGAGTCCCAGAATTCAATTACAGACATGAAAATTTTAAGAATGTATCAAATAAAATCCTTTTCCTAATAAGCATGAAGGGAGCATAAAAAGTTTTTTGGAATAAAACAAACATATGTTTTAAAAATTAAAATTGTGACATGGTATATTATTTTATGATGTCCAGTCCATTATTTTACTTAATCATAACACCATGTGACAGAGCAGAAATGACTTGAATTCCTGTTTGACAGATTAGGAAACAGACTCATCTGTTGAACAACTTCCCCAAATCTTAGCACTGGTCACATGATCTAAGATTTGTCATTGCTGTTCCAGTGCTCTTTCTACTGTTTCTGGCTTATACTGCCTGAAGCGGCTGTCATAGCCTTTCCAGGCCTGGATGTTCATGCTTGCCTTTGAAGCCTCCATCCATTTTGGGGACATAGTGGATGTCTAGGCCTTTTTGGTTATCACAGGGTGAAGATCTACTTATTTTTAACTTTAGGGATTGTGCTTCCCGTCTCATTCTCATTCATCTCTTCATTTTCTTCTGCAGAGAAAACAGAGGATGATGTGGAACGGGAAGCTCGGCTTGTGGAGCAGTGGGTGGGACTGACGGAGGAAAGGAATGCTGTGTTGGTACCAGCCCCAGGCAGTGGGATCCCTGGGGCTCCTGCTGACTGGTAAGGCTGCCCTCTCCTGCATGCCTGGCAGGGTGGGATCTACTACCTGCCTGATAGAGCCATGCAGGTGGCTTTCCGTGACTGGCCCAGGAAATGCCATCTCTAGTACTCCTTTGTCATTACATCTTCGAATCACTGCCAACTTCCTTCAGAGGAAGGAATCAAATACTATACTGCTCTGTTGTTCTGAATAGCAACTTGAACATTTTCTGATCTGTAGAAATTCTCTCATTTTGGCTTGAGAAGGTTTCTAGGGTATACTTGAAGAGAGCAAAAGAGATGTTACTCGCTCTAGTACCTGCTTAGTTTGGCAACTGACTTAAACATTTTAGCACTACATGATCAATCAGTTGATTAGTCAGTCCTAGACATGTTAATAGAAATAGCCTGGTTTGATAGCAGCGTCTGGAGTAAAGTAGATCTGGATTTAATTTCTTGCTTCTTTCATGTTGATTCAACTGCAGTTGCTTCAGCCTTTCTCATTCTTACTGCAGAAAACGCCCTGAGCGTGTTTGCTAGTTTTATTTACGTTGTGTTTCTTTGTTTTTCTGTGGTGCTAGTGATGGAATCTGGAACCTTGCACATGCTAGGCAAGCACTTTATTGCTGAGCTACATCTCCAGCTTTTGTCCTAAGCATTTAAGAGAAAAATTCAAGATTCCCTTTGAACACAGAGGGTGTGTGGCCACATAGACTTCTTTGGATAGACATAGAAACAGTCTCTATTGGTAAATGGAATGTAATTGATTTTAATAGTCTCCTTTAGAGAGTAGAGAATCTAAATTTGTAAACACACAATTTGTAAGCCGCTGTTCATCCTTGACATTTGTCCTTGTGTGCTGAATCCTGCAAGCCACCCACTGCCACTTCCTATGCACAATGAGCTCATTCCTAGCCTTGTGCTGTTCCTCGGCGCTCGCTCCAGATAGTCCTCACCTGATTCTCACACGATGTTTTTTTCAAACTGCAGATCATCTGCAGGGTTTGGATAATGTAGTCCTGGATCCCACCTTGTTATTCTGATTCAGAAAGGGAAAGAAGGCCTGAGACTCTTCATCTTAAGAGATGAAAGTGGGGCTGGGAAGGTGGCTCAGTGGTTGAGCGCTTGCCTTGCATGCATGAGGCCCTGGATTCAATTCCTCAGCACCATATAAGCAGAAAAATCCACACGTGGCGCTGTGGCTCAAGTGGTAGAGCGCTAGCCTTGAGCTGAAGAGCTGAGGGACAGCGCCCAGGTCCAGAGTTCAGGCCCATGACCGACGAGGGGGGGGGCCAGGGGAGTGATTTCTGCTGTAGCTGGGCCAGTTTAGACAGTACACTGCTTAGTCCCACCCCACACAATTTATAATTCTCATCTCATCCAAGCTTATTGCATAATGTCACTTCTGTTTACTTCCTCTAGGCTCTGAGCTAATCTACTATCTCTAACACCACCACAACCCTTGTTTCATCACTAAAATTGCTATTAATAGTAGTATAGCTATTATTATTACACTACTGAGGACTGAACCCAAGGCCTTGCTCACGCTAGGACAGTACTCTGTCACTTAAGCCACACTCACAACCCTTTTATTTCTATTTTGCTTTTGAAACAGGGACTGTCAGAACCTTTGGCTAGCTACCTTGAAACTCGCCATCCTCCTCCCTCTACATCCCAAGTAGCTGGGATTACAGCTGGGATTATACCACCATGCCTGGCTTCACAAAAATTATTTTGAGCAAGGCTTTAATCTTTGCTTCAAGTAATTATGGGTAATTCATATTGACTGGCAGGTTTTTAATGTGTATATGTGACATAGTTTCCATGATTTGTGTTAACAGAGAAGTAAAATGTGAACATACTTCATGAAAAGGGCCTGTATCTCCCCAGTGGTTTTCTGCTTCCATGGTTGTGTGTTGTTTTATTATCCCAGTAAGATATAAAATATTTCTAAATTTTGTCATTCAATTTAGGATCCCACCTCCTGGCATGGAAACTCACATACCAGTTCTCTTCCTTGATTTGAATGGTGAGTAGGTACTTAACATTCCAGGGATTGTTACACTTAATTAAGATTTATCATCCATTTGCTCACATTTTTATTGATAAATCACTTGTAATTACTCTTATGCCACATAGAGATGACATTTTTGTTTCAACCAAAAATATATACGCATGACATGTAGAATCACAGAAGAAGGGATGCGGTTGTTTAATCAAAGTATGAGAGCACCTAGGGAGATTGAGAGAAGTATATAGTTGTTTTGGAATATTAATAGGCATAGTTATTACTTGGAAAAGTAATCACCTTCAGATATTCTGACTCAGCCTTGGCAATGGCCTAGGAAGCTGCATTCTGACTAATGTCTTTTGCTACTCAAACCCAATAATTTTGATGCTAGAAATGATCACAGTGTAACCTTGCCTTATGTGTTCTTGGACTAGGGGGCATGGCTCAAGTTGTACAGCATTTGCTGAGCATATGCTGATCCTTAGGTTCAATCCCTAGCACCATAAGAAAGAGAAAAGGAAAGAAAAAGACCAGCAAAATTCTAATTGTTTTAAGAGCACAAATGGAAGCCAGGCACCTGTTATCCTTGCTACTCAGGAGGCGAAAATCTGAGGATAGATGGACAAAGCCAGCCAAGGCAGAAAAGTCCTTAAGACTCCATCTCCAGTTGACCAGCAAAATGCAGACAAGAGTTGTGCTGCTCAAGTGATAGAGCGCCAGCCATAAACAAGCAAGCCAAGGAGAGCACAGAGCCCTGAGTTCAAGCCCTAGCAGTGGCACACACCAAAAATAGTAGTAACTGAAAATAAATAAAAAATGAAAGCTACCCTGACTCTTGGAGTATCTATTTCAACTGCAAGATAAGTAATGGGGGGGGGGGGGGAGTTAGGAATGTGTTACATGTAAACTTCATCTGTTAAAAAACATATTTTTGGTTGACATGCAGTTTAGCCTATCCCAGCCCCTGAGTTTGACCCCAGCACCTTTTAATTATAGGGGAAGGTGGGTGTGTATCTTTTTAAATGTTGTTACTTCAAAACTAACTTTATCCCCTACTCTTTTATTTTGTGCCTTGACCTTGATTAGCGGATGACCTCAGTGCCAATGAACAGCTTGTTGGTCCCCATGCATCAGGTGTGAACTCCATCTTGCCCAAGGAACATGGCAGCCAGTTTTTCTACCTGCCTATCATAAAGCATAGTGATGACGAGGTAATTCCTCCCCAGGACTCTCCTACAGGGCTTCAGATTAACACATAAGTTCCGTGGGCCTGCCCTCCTGTGAAACCACTATAGTTTGCTTTGGGAAAGAAGGTTAGAGTCCTAAAAAGAAAATTTAAAAATAAAATAAAGAAAACTTTATGTGCTGTCACTCAAACTAGATGAGGAAGGCTGGCTCTTGGGTGACATTGAGTTAATTTATAAACAGCTGAGTCATCTCTTTCCATCTCCCCATCCTTCTCCCACTCCCAGGTTTCAGCCACAGCCTCCTGGGACTCTTCGGTGCACGACTCTGTTCACTTGAATAGAGTCACACCCCAGAACGAGAGGATTTATCTTATCGTGAAGACCACAGTCCAACTCAGTCACCCGGCCGCCATGGAGTTAGTATTACGAAAGCGGATTGCAGCCAATATTTACAACAAACAGGTAGTAATGGGGACCAGCTCTGCCATTATGTCTTTCAGACTACAGATTTCTTCTTGTCTCTCATACATTCATGTTCTGTGGCACTAATTTATCAGAGAATGTGCAGAATGGAGCCTTGCTGGCTGAGTTGGGAGGCTTTGCTCATTATCTGAGATAATAGGGCAAGAGAGGCAAATGTCATCCCCAAAAGACATGTCCACTTTGATATGAAACCCATAATTCTAGGTGACACTGGCTGTGACATTTCCTTGTTTGAAAAGTGGAAACACTGAAAGTGGAGAGGTTAAGTACCAGGTACAATCAGGTTAGTGACAGACACAGACAGAACCAAACACAGACTCCAAAGAAATCCCTATCCTTGCCAGATTGCATCTGAGAGGTACTGTCAACACCCCCCCACCCCCGCCCCTGTGTTGTTCAGCTGGTCTCCAGAAGGACTGGTGAAACCCGGAAAGGCAAAGCCAGTCTGCAGAGGGGAGAAAGCACCCTTAGAAACCTGAATGTCCCATATGTTCTGTAAACTAGTCCCCACACAAGACTTGGCCGTTATCATCCATCTGGAAAGGAGACAGAGAGTCTCAAGTTCAATTTGTTTGCCTGTTTCACCGAATCTTATATATGACTCTCTATGAAGAACTGTGGTCATTTATAAAATGCTGTTACAGTTTGTAAACTTAGATTTGTCACGTAACTTAACCCAGTTTTCCTTTTCAGAGTTTTACCCAGAGTTTGAAGAGGAGGATATCATTGAAGAACATATTCTATTCCTGCGGTGTAACTTATGAAATAGTTTCCAATATACCAAAGGCAACCGAGGAGATTGAGGACCGGGAAACGCTGGCTCTCCTGGCAGCACGGAGTGAAAACGAGGGCACGTTAGATGGAGAGACATACATTGAGAAATACACACGGGGCGTGCTGCATGTGGAGAACATTCTGAGCCTTGAACGGCTCCGACAGGCAAGTGACTGACTAGAGGGCCTGAAGGTTGTAATCACCAGCTTTCCCCCGACATTGGACAAAGATGAATTTGTTCACCAGTCATCTCTCTTAAGTCATGCAGAAAAGGAGAACTTGAAAAGTGATTTGTTGAAAAAAATCATTCCAAAAATAAAAACAATAAAGAACACTTACTGAGTACTTCCTTTTTGAAAGGGGCTGTGCCTCAGTACTTTAGATTCATTGTTTCATTCAATGATCAACAGGAATGTACTGTTGCAATGAGACAATTCAGGCTAAGGGCAGTTAGCCAACTTGCTCAGGTTTTACAATTAGGGCAGGTGAAAACCCACATAGATTTACCATGTATTTAACCATGTATATTCCCTAGCCCTCTAATGTTTGCACTCAGGTTAACTTTAGAGATAATCCATTAAGGTGGAAATTATAACACACAGTATCGGGGCTATAAGACTAGCTATGCCCTTCAGTAACACTCCCCTGTGGTGCAGGAGTTTGCGTGACAGATAGTGAGTATTGACTCATAGGAGTGCATCAGTCACCAAAATCTTCTCCTAATGGAAATCCTACCAGAATAGATACACAAGTAAAACCCACATAACATTCATTTCCTCTGCCTATTTGCTTGAGAAAATAATTCCCAACATAGATCTGTCTTTTGCTAAGAAGCTTTCTTGGCTTGTTTTTGAAGTATGTTTTTGATTGTGGCGGGGGGGGGGGGGGCGGGGAGAATGTGGAGGAGCTGTTGGCTTGGCTCATGCCTGTAATCCTAGCTACTCAGGGGGCTGAGATCTGAGGATTGTCATTCTAAGCCAGCCTGGGCAGGAAAGTCCATGAAACTGTTAACCTCCAATTAACTACCTAAAACACAAGAGTGAGAAGAGCCATGGCTCAGGTGGCATAGCATGAGTTTAATTAAAAAAAGCTCAGGGATAGTGTACAGGCACTGAGTTCAACCCTGAGGACTGGCACACATACAGAAAAATCAGTCACATTAAGATTTGTGTCTTATAAATAGGTATTTTTGTAGGTATATGCATTATTGACGTGATTTATAAATATTCTACAAATAAACATCTTCCTCTTGAAGTCAGATAAGAAAATAATAAGTATTATGTTGAAATTATTATGTTTACAGGCTGTCACAGTCAAAGAAGCACTTTCCACCAAGGCTCGGCACATTCGGAGGAGCCTCAGCACACCAAATGTTCACAATGTAAGTACAGCACCTTGTACAGCAAATGTGCAAGTACACCTGCTTTTACATGTGCTGTCTCAGACTGTGGGATGGGAGACCTTAGAGGGATGTGATGTTGATATTGACTCAGTGGGAATAATACACATGGAGCTAAGTAGAGTCGGCAACCCAGTGTCCAGCCTACTTTTCTGTGTCCCTGAAGATGTAACCATTTTATTGTGGTTATGACCTTTTTTAGAAAATTGAGTGGGAAAGATTTATATTTTAGATACTCATACAAGAATAAGGTTAAAAGATTTTAAAGCTAGACAGGTAACCAACCTCTTATGTAAGCAAAACTTAAACTTTACCTCTATAGTTATAAACTTTTTCTTCATAAACAAAACAACTACATTCTGAAGCCAATAAATTAAAGCTAGGAAGTAATAAAATTGAATCAAAATAGGAATTAAAAGGGAGCATACAACCTAATATATGTTATATTCATATCTGAAAGAAAAATTGTTTTAAGCTAAAAAATACTAGAATATTTCGAGGAAAGAATGAAGTAAATATTACAACAGAAACACACTAAATCCAAATAATATTTGAACATAGCTGAAGTAAAAGAACCAACAACGCTAAAAAGCAGATTGTCTGAAAAGACTAGTGACTGACTTTTAGTTTAGATTGATTGGAGAGTAAAAGATAATAGGCAAAAAAGAGCAGATAAGAATATTATTGGGAATATAAGGAAGTATTGCTATAGAAATAATAGACACTGAGACAGGTGAGTGAACCATGAATGCCATGCAATTACATGTAAAAGTTTAAACAAGATGGAAATTTCCTGCAAAAATTCCATCAGAAAGAAACAGGAACACAATTACTGCACACATACAAAAAGGCCTTATATAATGACTTTGTTCATTGATGGAAACGTATCAAATCAAAAACTTAACATATAAGTGTAAACTTACTACAAACTCCCAGCAGATTTTGGAGGATTTTATGAGTTTACCCTAAAATTTCTATGGAAAAGCAGAGTTGAAAGCATACATATTTTATCTACAGGCCAGATATTCTGTGCCCTAGATGTGTGTAGTCTACAAGTTCTTTTGGTGAGGTTTTTTTTTGTTGTTTTGTTTTGTGTTTTGTTTTCACTCAAGGCTTGCTAGCACTCTTACTACTTTGAGCCACAGCTGCACTTCTGGTTTTCTGAGGTTAACTGGAGATAAGAGTCTCATGGACTTTCCTGCCCAGGCTGGCTTTGAACCTTGGTCCTCAGATCTCAGCCTCAGTGCTATCATTACAGGCAGCCACTAGCACTGGCTAGAGATTCTTATTGATACACAAATTATATAGATCTAAAAAATATAGGCTTAGCTCCGAGGATCATTGTTTGAAACGAGCCCAAGCAAGAAAGTTTGTGAGACTCTTCAGTTAACAAAAAGCCAGAAGTGGAACTGTGACAAGTAGTAGAGTGCTAACACTGAGCAAAAAAGCTCAAGGACAATACCCCCGCCAAGGCCCAGAACCAGCAACCCCCTTCCCCCAATTAAAAGAAAAAGTAAATAAAACTAAAGGCTACTACTTTGAAGAATGCATCCAGAGTGGTGCTTAGAGACAGGGTAAAACAATTATTTCATCATATTTTTGTCTTTTTTCTTTTTGTTTTGGTCAGTCGTGGGGCTTGAACTCTGGACCTGAGCGCTGACTCTCAGCTCTTCAAGGCTAGCGCTCTACCACTTGAGCTATGGTGCCACTTCCAGTTTTCTAGTGGTTTACTGGAGATAAGAATTTCATGCACTAGGGGTTGGGAGGGTAGCTCAGTGGTAGAGTGCTTGCCTTGCATGCATGAGGCCCTGGGTTCGATTCCTCAGCACCACATAAGCAAAAAGAAAAAAGCCGGAAGTGGTGCTGTGGCTCAAGTGGTAGAGCGCTAGCCTTGACCTAAAGAGCTGAGGGACAGCGCCCAGGCCCAGAGTTCAGGCCCCATGACCGGACCCCCCCCCCCCAAAAAAAAAAAAAAAAGAATTTCATGTACTAAAGCTACCAGCACAACTATATTTATTGCAGCATTATTTACCATAGCTAAGATATGGAACTAACCCAGATGCCCTTCAGTAGATGAATGGATCAAGAAAATGTGGTATATATACACAATGGAATTCTATGCATCCATCAGAAAGAATGACATTGCCCCATTTGTTAGAAGTAGAAAGACTTAGAAAAAATTATATTAAGTGAAGTAAGCCAGGCCCAAAGAAACAATAGGTCCCATGGTTTCCCGTATTTGCAATAACCAGTGTATGTCTGAGTCAAGCAGAAAAGGTTAGATAAGTTGATGTTAGGGAAATGAACCCCAAGATAAGTATTCAAATGTTTTTTTTTCTTTCATGCAATTGTTTCTAACATATTTATAAGATGATTTCTTTGTTGCTTTGTATGTCCCTCCCCCATGGTATAACCTCTGCTTTCACTGTATTTGATGTTGGTATAATTTGTGGAGGAGAAGGGAAAAACAAATCGTTTAAATAGGGATACAGGTGGACCCATTGCAACAAGTCGTTATGTCAAAAAAGGAACTTTGCAACTTTGGTGGGGTGGGGGAGGATCAGGTAGGGGGGAGCAGGCAGGGAGATATGGGAAGGGATGGGAAGGAAAAACAAAGGAGGAGGCAACAATGCTTGATAAGAAATGTACTCGTTATCTTGCCCATGTAATTGTAACCCCTCTGTAAGGTATTTTCACAATTAAAAAAAAAAAAAAGAATTTCATGGACTTTCCTGCTCGGGCTGACTTTGAACTGTGATCCTCAGAGCTCATCCTCCTGAGTAGCTAGGATTACAGGTGTGAGCCACTGGCACCTGGCTTTGTCTTTATTTTTGAGACCAGGTCTCTCTATGTAGCCCAGACTGCCCTTGAGCTCATGGTCTTCCTACCTTAGCCTCCCTATTTCTAGGATTGCAGGTCTATGCCATTATGCTCAACTTCATCATGTTTCATAATTGGAAAAATAATTAGAAGCAGCTTAGATATCCACCAATAGGAAGATGGGACCAAAAATAGTATACTATAGAAGACTATGTAAGGTAGCATTTGTGAGGTATAAAAAGTTGCAGAATAATACTAGTTATTGTTTATGAGCATATTTGCATGTAATTACATAAAATATGCATGGAGGTAATAACTCCCAAGTTGAGGGTGGTAATTATTCCTGGGGAGCTAAGAAAGAAGGAAGAAGATCATACTGGTGTCAGCCATATCTATACTTTATATTTCCTTATATAGAAAGAAAACTGTGGGCTGGGGCTTAAGTTATAGAATACTAGCCCAGCAATTCCAAGGCCCTGCATTCAAACTCTATTATTGCCAAAAGAACAGGAAATAAAATGATGTCAAATATATAACCTATACTGATAAACTGTTCATCTCTTATAGGTTTCTTCTAGTCGACCAGACCTTTCTGGCTTTGAAGAAGATGATAAGGTGTGTACATGTGGGCTGGGTTATCAACAGAACTAAGTTCTTAAGATGGAAATTTGTGCTTAAATTTTTTATGTCCTCCAGACGTTTCAAATCTAGTCATTAGAGACAGCCAACTTGTAAGAAGTTGAAGTAAGGTTGAAATAAGCTTATATAATATACAAGAGGTTTCTCTTCCCAGTACCCTCAATGTCTTGTGTCTATTTGGAATTTTTAAATCTCTTTTAAAACTTCTAAGTTTGAAATCTTTAAGTTTCAATAATCTATGGTATGTAATTATACTTCCAGTTTGTCTGGCAGAGTCCCAGGTTATATTGTTAACCCAGGCAAAATTATGGAATACAACTATTTAATTCTCAAAAGTGTTTCAAGGTGGATGTTGGTGGTGTATGTCTGTAATCCTAGTTAGTCAGGATGCTGAGATCTGAGGATTGTGGTCCAAAGCCAGCCCAGGCAGGAAAGTCCATGAGACTTTTATCCCTAATTAACTACCAGAAAACCAGAAGTGGAGCTGGGCTCAAAGTAGTAGAGCACTAGCCTTGAGTGGGCAGCCCCAAGGAACTGAGTTCAGGCCCTACGACTGACCAAAAAAAAAAAAGTTTCAACTTGGTCTGTAAATTATCCAGTTATCCTAGAAATGTACCAAACTGATCAAATTAACTCCTTATGGGCTAGGTAAAAGTGAATGGGACCACACAGGGTTTCAAAAGTAGACTTCACACATACAGAGAGAACAAGAAAGCAAGAATTACCTTTTCTTAGATAGAGCTAGTTGTCCTGAGGAAAACAGGGAATTACGTGAAAGTGTATACAATATTCATTCATTGAGTGTACTTCTTAAGCCTCTGGTTTGTAAAATATCAATATTTATTCACTGTGGGTGTCCCTTGGCTATGATGGTTATTAATAGTTAGCACTTTTCTATGTGTTTCAAATATTTCATAAGAAAAATAAAGAAGGGCATACACCGCCATTAAAAAAAAAATAGAAGAAAATCGAGTCCTGGCTTCTTTTCTTATTTTAGAGTGATTGCATCACAGTTAACCCATATTTCTCCCCTGTAGGGTTGGCCAGAGAACCAGTTAGACGTGTCTGACTACAGCTCCAGTTACCAAGATGTAGCATGTTATGGAACTTTACCCAGGGATTCACCTCGAAGGAGCAAAGAAGGCAATGGTGAGATTATAATGATTTTTCTTTTAATTACTTAGGAATGGCCTAAAATGTTCACAGATAGTATATACTGTGATAAAAGCTGAAATTCTAGCTAGTTAGATGATCTTAAAATTCACTTACTGGGACTTCTTTTTGTATCCATCATATTGAATAATAGTACTTTTTTTGGGGGGTGGGGGGTTGGGTTTGAACCTGGAGGGCCTCACATAGTAGTCTCTCTGCCACTGGGCTACAGCCTCAGCCCAACAATACAGCACTTTATGTATATAGCTTTAGATTTTCCTAAGTGTTCTTCATTGCAGCCTGTTCTAAGTTTGAAGTCATTTTGAGACATGCAATTCTTACTTCATTTTTTCCTACAAAGGAATATCTACCTCTGTCATGTTTCTGTACTAAAAGGAATGTTGAAGAAAACATGAATCTGGTTCAGAAGTGATGCCAGAAGTGAATTTGATCAGTGACAAAATTACCTAAATACAGCCTCCCAATGTCTGAGGGGACAGCATTCTCTGAAAATGTAAATCAGCTTATACTTTGTATTTTCACCTTCTAAATTTCATTGTTATAAGAACTAAGAAAATAAAGGAGAAAGAAGCCAAACAAGGCAGAGAGAGAGAGACAGAGAGAGACAGAGACAGAGAGAGAGACACACACAGAGAACAAGAAAGCAAGAATTACCTTTTCTTAGATAGAGCTAGTTGTCCTGAGGAAAACAGGGAATTACATGAAAGAGTATATAATATTCATTCATTGAGTGTACTTCTTAAGCCTCTGGTTGATATTTTCAAATGTCAAATCTATATCATCTATCTTATTTCATTTGAAATAAGATAGATGATATAGGAAGCAAAATATCTGACTCTAAGGGCTCAGAATTCAGATTTGGCAAGACAGCATGAACTAAAATTGGCCTGGTAAGTATTACTCAATTTTCAAAAGATGGTAGAAAACTATCACTTCTAGTTTTTCTCACTCTTGCCTTTAGTAATGCTTTATGACTATACAGACTTATCCTTCTTTTTGCCAAAATCCATTTCAATGCTTAACCATTAGGCTATGTATTCCCTGTTCTATAAGACCCTACTGTGTGATGTATTTTAGTCCCCTTTCTATTGCTGTGACAAAATACCTGAGGGTAAACAGAAGAAGAAAGGGTTTATCTTGGCTCTGAGTGCAGAGGTTTCAGGCCAGGGTCAACTGATTCCATTGCTCTGGGCCTGAGGATATCATAGCAGCAGGAATGTGTGGTAGGGGTAGCTCTTCATCTGGTACCACTAAGGAGCAAAAAGAGGGAGAGGAGGGGCCAGAAACAAGAAACTCCTTTTGAAGACAAGTCTCCCAATGACCATCTTCCACCATTTGTTCTCCCATCTCCTAATTCATTCATCTGTGAACTCATCAGTGGATGAAGTTAGCACCCTCATAATCCAATCACTTCCTAACACCACCAGCTGAGGATTGAGCCTTCAACAGAAGAGCCTTTGGAGACATTTTATATCCATACTCTATCAACAGTGGGTTATTGCCCAGCTTCCTGGGTGAAGTGAGAAAAAAAATGCTCTGTATCCATACACTCACACCTCTTTGTCTTTCTCAGGTTGTACATCGGAGAATCCTCATGCCTTAACGGTCAGCCCTTTTAAAGCATTCTCCCCCCAGCCGCCAAAGTTTTTCAAACCCCTAATGCCTGTAAAAGAGGAACATAAGAAAAGGATAGCTCTTGAAGCAAGACCTCTTCTAAGCCAAGAGGTAAATGCCTGGCTAGTTTGTATGGTGTGAAACAGGATGGATTGGTGGTGTCTGCAGAGAATGGCTGTTAGTACTCGCAAGTGAAATGCTGCATGCAGACAAGCACGAGTTTATCACTTTGTGGCCCCTGTTCTTGGATACCTCTTTCTCAAGCACATAGGATGAGGTTGAAGTTTTTGGTGGTGGTTATTTCTGTGGTTTTATTCCTTTGTGTCAGTGGCTTTTCAAAGTACACACACACACACACACACACACACACACACACACACATTTTAACCTTTTAAATGAGAAAGAGATGTCCTCTGGATATTTTGAAAATACTAAAAGCTTTTATTGATTCGTTTTTTAAGGAAAACTTTTTTGTTGTCTTTTGTTTTCTTTCCTTTTTGCCGCCAAATCTGTGTAGTCCTGTCAGATTTCATCAGTAGTTCACAACTCTGGCCTGCAAAACTGGCTGCTGCATTACTCATGTGTAATAGAACTGTTGCATTGCTTGTCTAACATGCATGTACTTAATAGGTGTTTCAGAGGTTGTCATCTTTTGTGTGTGATGCATCTGTGTGTCTTAACCTTTGCAGAGCATGTCTCCATCTCAGGCACATAACCCTGGCTGCATTGTACCCTCAGGAAGCAATGGCAGCAGCATGCCAGTAGAACACAGTAGCAAACGTGAGAAGAAGATTGTAAGTTCTGGAACCATTTCTGTCATAATTGCCTGGTGGTGGGTTTAAAGCCCTTTCACGGACTCTTCCAAATGCTTTAGAAGAAATTAAGACATGTTGAGTCTTTTGCATGAATATGTCTGTGACTTGTGATTTTTTTTTCTTCTAAGTGTTCATTCTATTTTTTTAACACTTATTTTTGCTTAGTATAAGTTTGCTTAGCTAAAAGAAAAAGAAAACACTTTGATGATTCTGGTCTTAACTTAAGAACAGTATAACTAAGAGATCACTTTTGACTAATACTGAAATCTTTCTAATGTGCCTATACATATGACCCAGATTCTGAAGTTAATCTACCTAGAGGAATTGCACTTACTTGGAGTAAGTAAATCATGCATTTAGCTGTGGGTATGTTTGAAAGCTTTTTCTATGTTGCCTGATGCTACTGCCAAGATAATTCTGTAGTTTGTAGCTGCTCGGTAGTTCATTGCCACCCATTACACCATCATCCCTCTAGCACAGGTAACCTTTGTTAGTTAGCTGGTAAAATACATGTCAATCTGTTGTTCTCAGCCTTGCTTTCAGGATGGCTTATCTCTGTTCTATCACCAGTAGGTTGAAACCCTACCTGCAAAACTCCATTCCCTAGTATGTGCTTTTTAAATCAACATATTTGAGATAAAGCTTTTGAGAACAGTTAGGCCAAGCAGTACAAATTATCCATTTATAACCTCATTTGAAAAATTTTGAGAGCCTGTATATTTTTCCGGCCTGGAAGAATTTCCCAATTTTGTCTCAGTTTTCCCTCTTTTGTTGCTTCCTAATGCTTAGAAAAAAAAAATAAAACCAGCCTCAGATGAGAGGAGGCTGCATGGTGTTTATGCCTGCATATGACCTGTGTTAGGCAGAGTGCAGAGGGTTTCATTCCCAGCTAGGTTGTATTAGATCCATCCTCCTTAATGTGAGATCCTTTAACAGCACCAGAATACGCTGCTATTGCTCACCACTGTGTGAACACCAACTACAGCTTAATCCTGACCTGCAGTTAGCTACTTGCCTGCATGGGCTACTAATAGATCTTAAGAAACAGTGTTCCTGAGCCAGGCACTAGTGGCTCCTGCTTGTAATCCCAGCTACTGAGGAGGTTGAGTTTCAAGCTAGCCTGGGCAGACAAGTTCCAGACTCTTTATCTCTGATTAACGATCAAAAAGCCAGAAGTGGAGTTGTATGTAGCTTAAGTGGTAGATGTGGTAGAGCCTTGAGCAAAAAGCTAATGGACAGCACCCAGGCTCTGATCAAGCCCCAGTACCTGCATATCCAGCCACCCCAACCCCCATCCCCACCCCAAAAAAGAAATGATGCTCCTATCATGAAGAAGGCATGTACTATTTTCCCTTTTTTCTGTCCCTCTTTCTGTCCTCTGCTTCTGGGTTCTCCCTGTTCTGTTCAAAGCCTTTGTCCTGGTTTGTGATGGAGAAGAAGATATAAGACCTTCACTTCTTCATCTACCCCCTCATCTCTGTGAATCATAATCAACTCATTTACCTGACCACCTCTTGTCCTGTTGATAAGGACTCAGGGGTAGGCTAGTCAGTTAGCTCTTAAATTGTCTGGGTCTATGTCTGATTGGTTCTGTCTGTTCATTGTCACGACTCTCTTCCCTGATGTGCATAGACATAAAACTTAAACCTATCAGAACAATCCATTTTGGCACAATACATCCAAGGACTGCCAGATGCCCCTCAGAGCTGTGCAGCATATAGGTCACAGTTCACGTACTGGGTCCTGTCATTATTTTCGTTAAATGGCTTAACATAAAACTCAGCTCACCTATAGAGTGTGCGATAGAACCAGGTCCTCTTGACCCAACAAATTTTAAGCAGCAGTTAAATGTTGTAATGAAGTGTACTCTGAAATATACTTTGTAATGAAGTGCGCCCTGAAATACGCTGAGTATGGTTGGATGAAACTCTTTTCTTACTGGGGTCTGACTTGAGAGGGGCACTTCCACTCTCCTTTGAAAGCCGGCTTTCTGAGCACTCCTGTCTCTGCAGCTACTGCCTGTTCTGTTTAAATGACTCCACAGAGAGTCTTCCAGGGTGCTCTGGTAGCATTTAAGTACCTTGTTTGTTTGATCTGAGATTTTATTTTGTCTGTTGGAAGCTTTAATTTTATTTTCACATTATAAGTTTATGTAAACTATTTCTTTCTTTGATCCTAATTCATTTTTTTTCTCTTGCATTCTGGAAAAAACAGACAATCAGTGAGTCAGACTAATGGAAAGAATCTCAATCATTCTTGAGAAGTAGTAATATCCACACACTTTTTGATGTTGTTTTTGCTCTGGTCCTGGGGCTTGAACTCAGGACCTGGGTACTGTCCCTGAACTTTTTTGCTCAACCACTTGAGCCACAGCTCCACTTACAGCTTTTTTTTGGGGGGGGGGAGGGGGTTTGCTTAATTGAAGAGAAGAGTCTCTCCAAAACCAGATGCTGGTGGCTCATGCCTGTAATCCTAGTTACTCAGGAGGCTGAGATCTGAGGATCTCAGGTTGAAGCTGGCCAGGGCAGACATCTATGAGACTCTTATATCCAGTTAACCAGCAAAAAGCTAGAAATTGAGCTGTTGTTTAAGTGGTCGAGTACCAACCTTGAACGAAAAAGCCAAACAAGAGCTCAAGCCCGCCCCCCCCCCCCCCCACATGAACAAATGAAACTTACCATCATTTGTAAACAGCCATCTGCCACATTATGATGGTTGCTGTCTCTCATAGGTCATCCTCCCTTCTCTCCCCACCCCCTTAATGAGTAATGCTTTGGTTCTGCATTTTTACAGTCACTTAGTCCTTACAGTTGTACAGGCAATTTAAATATCTTGTCAAACCAGGTGACCAGTGGGGGAAAAAACCTAAGAACTTCTAAGGTTCTAAGTTGTGCTTCAAATGAGACTTGCAGCCACCCAAGCAGAATTCAGGATTGTTATAAAAGCAAGGGCCCACATCTTTTCTCACTGAGAGAGGGACCATATCTCTTTCAGCTGATCACCAATACTCCAAATGCTCAGGCAATTTTAAAATCAGATTTATAAAGCAATGTTGTAGGCTGGAAGCATAGCTCAAGTGGTGAAGTGCTTGCACTACCACGTGTGAGGCCCTGAGTTTTATACTCAGTAAAAGGCAATGTTTGCATTGATGCTGGTTAATGAGGCTAATTTAAAATAATGAGAAATAACATTTATTTTTATTTGAACATACAATACCACATGTTATACAATGTTTTCTACCAAATGTTTTTAAGCATCATTCATTTTGATAAGAGATTGAGGAGGTAATGACACCCATTTTTGCATAGTTAGCAATCTTTACAAAGTTCCAAAATTTCATAATGGAGAGTTTCATTTAAACTCACTACCTATGTTCCTCATTTTCTAACCAAATGCATGCCCCTCAAAAATATTAATATTTTGCTATGTTACCATATTTAGTGCAATACTGAGAATAAGGGCTGAAACTGTATTCTTTGCCTTTCTGCTATAGCGCGTTTTATGTTACTGTTCCCCCTCATAAAACAGTTCAGAAACTTCTCACAGAGTGCTTTTGCCACCATACCTTGCTTCCAAGGTGAAGATTTCAAGACCAAATGCAGGAATGGCCATTCTGTTTCTAGCTTTCCTTCTGCTCAATGGGAAAAGAGAAAATGTTATGAGTAACCACTGTACTTTAAAACCATTCCTTTTCATAAACCAAAGAAGGTAAAGTTTCTCATTAACCTGGAGTGAGCACAGAAGTGCCTTTGTATTAGATTTTATATTCACAGAGCTCAGAGAATAGAATGCTCATGTCTACAATAGGCAACAAGATTTGATCAGACTTGGAGAAAAAGGGAGAAAAATTGAAGATGTGAGAGTAAGAGCCTTTCATAGTGAAGTAGCTAAAACTTGTCAAAATAATACTGTTTCCACAAAGAGTTAGTAACTGAAGTTTGCTTCATTCCTCTAGGACTCTGAGGAGGAAGAAAATGAGCTGGAAGCTATTAACCGGAAGCTGATAAGTTCCCAGCCTTATGTACCTGTGGAGTTTGCTGACTTCAGTGTTTACAATGCCAGCTTGGAGAACAGGGAATGGTTTTCTTCTAAAGTGGATCTGACAAACTCACGGGTCTTGGAGAAGGAAGTGTCTCGTAGCCCTACCACCAGCAGTATTACCAGTGGCTACTTTTCCCATAGTGCCTCCAATGCCACTCTGTCTGACATGGTGGTCCCTTCTAGCGATAGCTCAGACCAGCTCACCATTCAGATGAAGGAGCCCGACTCCAGTGAACACCCTGGGCCTTCCATTGTGCATGATTTCAGACCATCCTCAAGCAAAGAATTGATGGAGGAAGAAAAAGTCTTGGAAAAGGATAAAATCATTGTGGTGCCACTCAAGGAAAACAGTGCCTTAGCCAAAGGGAACACTTCATCCCAGAGCACCCCTGAGAAAAACTCTAAAGTGATGTGCAGGAATGGTTCACATTCAGAATTAGATGCCTGCCCCAGCAAAAATGGTCAACTGGCCAGAGATTTCTGCCCCAGGGAGGTGACGGTAGAACATACCATGAACATCCTGGAGGATCATTCCTTCACAGAGTTCATGGGTGTGTCAGATGGAAAAGATTTTGATGGTTTGACAGATTCTTCTGCTGGACAGCCATCTGGTAGGAGACACCTACCAAATAAAGCAGACAGTGAGAGTGTCCCAGGTGGGCCACAGGATGCTGGACAGACGCATAACAAGTTAGAGAATAACCAGGTAATACACTTCAGAGGCAGCCCACTGGGTTCTGGGTTCTCAGTGAGCATGTCTAATTGTACACCTACCCCCAGAGGTCCTTCACCACAGTAAACTTTGTAGGAAACACAGGCCCACTAGGGAGCAAGCTCCCTGTCTGTGCAGATCATTCCCTTATGAAGAGCTGATCTGCTTTGGGAACCATGAAATATAGGACCAATAGATTCTTTGAAATTGGCATATGAATCGATGTTGAATTAATATTCAGGTGGCTAAGGATCATTTAATGTCATGTTAATTCTCTGGTGGCTTTGGCCTATCTCCAAATAATGATAGCATCTACCATGAGAATTAATTTGTGTATCCTTTGGTTCCTATATCTTGTTTTACCTTGTATCAGTAAGAAAGAAAAACACTGGACTGGGAGAGTGTAGCTTAGTGGTAGATCATTAGTCCTGGATTCCATTCCCAGCACTAGAAAAGAAAAATCACATCAGCAACTGTAAGAAACAACAGTAATCTGGTGAAAAAGGGTGTTTCAGGAAGGAGTGAGCAGATTTCCTGAGCAATTGAAGTTTGGATTTTGGCTGTTAACCAGATTGGCTTATAATATTGTTTAATTTCCATATTGGAACAAAATAGGTTTTTGCCACAGAAAAAAATGAATTATGTAAACAAGAGATTATCACCTTCTTCTAAGCAATCTGTTCTTAAGCACTGCCATTTCTTTCTATTCACATCCCCCGCGCCCCCCCCCCATTCCTGCCCCCCTTTTTTGGTGGCATTCCTATATAAGTTGTGGGAGAGTCATGGCTTGGCAAAAACACCGAGTAAACCCAACAAGACATAAGCTTGGTGAAGGATGCCATAGTTATGGTACTTCTCCAACCAATGTCTGAGAAACTTACTCATCATAGGTGTGTTCTTTTCATGCTATGCTAGCCTTTAACATGTTCGTGTAGTGTCATTTACACAGCATATACAAATAAGCACCAAAAACTAACCAGTGATCTCTTACAGGTTAAACAACAACAGCTTTTCTCTCCTTGTTATAAGAATAATAAAGCTGCTGGGCACCAGTGGCTCATACCTGATCTGAGGATTCAGGTTCAGAGCCAATGTGGGCAGAAAAGTCCATGAGATTCTTATCTCCAATTAACCATCAAAAAGCCAGAAGTAGAGTTGTAGTTCAAATGGTAGAACACCAGTCTAGCCTTGAGCACAAAAACAACAAACAAACAGAAAACAGGGACAGAACCTAGGCCCTGAGTAATAATGTTGCTAGGTTCTCATGATTCGAGCCTGTAATCCTAGCTGCTCAAGAGGCTGAGATCTGAGGGTTAGTTTGAAGCTACACTGGGCAGGAAAGTCCATGAGACTTTTATTTCTAACTAACCACCAAAAGCCAGAAGTGTAGCATGCATGTATATGGGAGGATCTAGCTCAACATGTATAAGGTCCCAAGTTCACTTCCCAGCATCCTATTAAAAAAGAAAGTCATTCACTGGTCCAATTTGTTCTTGCAAGGAAAACATTTTCCCCCTATTGGTCTTGAAATGAAAACCTGAATTGGGTTTTCTTCTCAACCTTCAATGAGAAAGGCACCCTGCAAAACATCAAATTCCCAGGAATTAGACCACCCTCAAATGTTGATCCATATATAGTGGAAGAGGGGAAATGAAGTTTTCACAACCCCCCTTCAGGATAAAGTAAGGGAAAGTGGAGTGTCTAAGAGGCTTCCTGAGACTGTGGGCCACGAAAGAGGGAAGAGATGTCACAACCCCTCTTGCCTAGATTGTTTGGAACCCAACAAATACAAAAAGCTTCTCTTCCAGGAGATCTTGCAATAGTGTGTCCCTGATAAAACGGCTTGTCTTAAAAGTGGATTCTGGGCTGGGAATGTGCCTTAGTGGTAGAGAGCTTGCCTAGCATGCAGGAAGCTCTAGATTTGATTCCTCGGTACCACATAAGCAGAAAAAGCCAGAAGTGGCGTTGTGGCCCAAGTGGTAGAATGCTAGTCTTGAGCAAAAGCAGCTCAGGGACAGTGCCTAGACCCTGAGTTCAAGCCTCTGGACTGGCAAAAAAAAAAAAAAGTGGATTCTGAAAAAATGTTGTACCAAAATAACAGGATAGAGGGGGTTTTGTTTCTTTGCTTTAATTTTTTTGTGGTTTTTTGTTTGCTTTTTGTCATATTCGTGTTTTGTTGTTTGCACTGCTAGGGTTTGAGTGTTAGGCAAGCACATTTGTTCTGACAGTATTAAAGTCTATTTGAGAACTCTTTACTAAAACTTGATTTTAGTGTCTTAGATCATGCATGGATCACTTCGTAGGAGGTTCATCTTTGGCCTAAGTTTTTCTCTTGTGTGGTGTGGATTCCAGAAGTGGATTCCATAATAAATTTAGTCCAGCAGGCCCCTTCAGGAAGAGCCCCCTTAGGGGTGGGCCCCTTGTAGAGGTAGGGAAAAGGAGCTTAGACTCACCAGCCTCTGCATTCCAGGAGAGCACAGCCACACGGTGAGAGGCAGCAGGCGTGCCCAGGCTTGGCCACAGCTCAACAGCTCTGTTCACCTGGTCATCATGAAAAAGCACCAGCCCCATCTTACAACTTGCTCCAACCCAGCCTGACCTCAGACCAGCACAGGGAGCCACGTGCCTCCCCACCCCAGCTGGAAAAGCAGCACTTTGCCACTGGGGGGACTTGCAGCCTCTGCTTTTTCCAGAAAGCATGATAACTGAAATTCTGGATCGAATTAAGTGACAGTATTTTTGTTTGCACTTACTACTACACATCCCCGCCGTGTAGAGATCTCTACAGATTCAAACGGACTTTATTCTTGTACAGTTTTAATCAGTTCTTATGGTAGAATCTGAGTCAATGCTCTAATTTGTTTTGTATAAATAATATATATTATGTATATGAAATGTGTATCTATAGTATGTCTGTTCAGAGACAGGCTGCACACTAAAATGCACATAAAATGATTTATAGAAAATTATAAGGTACTGGACTTTATTACCACATAACTTGGGCAATTGTTTTTACATAAGCAGATGAAAATTATTTTATTGCCTAAGGATAAATCTGCAAATCCATCTTTACAGGAAAGGTTACAGATACTGTTCTTTATATAACCAAAGAACTTACATGAGATTGAACGTCTTTGGTGTCCACTTGTTTTAGTGAGCATATATGACTGCAAGTTTGGTGCCATACTTCCCTTGGCTACCAGGCCATGTGCTGCCCCTTCTCTGTCCTCTGTTTCCTAAGCACACTGAGAAATCTCCCAGCTATTGTTTCCCACCTGGCCCAACACCTGTTGACTTGACATTGTATTATAACCATTGAAAATGACTGGGGCTGTCACTCCAGCCCAGCATTTCCTGTACCTTGGTTCAGCCCAATCAGGCAGGTACAATGCAGAGAGCAGTATTACTGTAAGCAAACACAAAGGAGCACCAAGGGTTGGGGTTGGGAACTAGAGGAAGGATGTGTGTGTGTGTGTGTGTGTGTGTGTGTGTGTGTGTGTGTGTGTGTGTGTGTGTGTGTGTGTGTGTGTGTGTGTGTGTGTGTGTGTGTGTGTGTGTGTGTGTGTGTGTGTGTGTGTTGGGATTGATAAATTTCACTGTGGTGTGGTTTTGCTGTTAATTCTGAAAAAAAAAAATGCTGACAAGATGGCCTGAACTACAGAGTTCACAGGTTCACTATTCACTGTTTGAAGATGGTTGATGTACTTGCGGTTCTGTCTTCAGTTGTAAAGTTCTCCTGTGAATGGAGACACTGTAGAGTTATGCTTGTGGACATTTGTACTACAGTACTTTACCTATTCTGTAGATTCCTGTATAACTGGTCTGTACAGATGCAGACATGTCATGAGAGGAAGAGTAAGAGAATGTGTACAGCCTGCTGTATGTACCTTTTTTAAGTTCTTGCATCCATAAATGAGTCAGATATATTGGAGACTTTATTGAAAAGCTGCTGTTCATGACTTTTTGTGTATAGTGAACTGACTGTAGTTATTTTACTATTGTCTGTTTTTAAAAAGAAAAACCTGTAATTTATATCCCCTTTCAACTTTATTGTATTTAATTGGTACAGATTTGTGTATGTGTGTTTTAGAATACAAATTGTCTAATTCAGATTTTAAAATATGAGCTGTTTGTCTTTAATAACCCTGCAGTTCTGACTTACTGTATTTGCATAGCTGCCGATCCCTATAAACATTATCAGCTAACTTTGTCCTCAAACCCAGGATGTTGCAGTTGCTGGGCAAGCACTTTGCCACTGAGCTACATCCCAGCCTACCTGCTAACATTGTTAAGGGCTTGCTGTTCACTAGGCACTATTCTAAACATTTGATACTTATTATCAATTACTCTGACAGCATGCATATCATAAGCATCATTGTTTCTAAGAGCTGAACACAGCAGTTAGTGAGTGTGGACAATGGAGGAATTCAGCCCACATTTCCATCAGCCTGTCCTTTCTGTGTTCCACCTGGAGGGACGACTACTTGGAGGAAGATGTGGGCACCTTACCAAGGACAAGAGGGTGTGGCATCCTGAGAGACACAAATCCCACTCGTCCAGGGAATTTCTGGAGTAGGTAAAACATGTTGTGTTACTATGTCCAAAATGCTTAAAATCTTTACAGAAAATAGCAGGACACCTATATCTGTGAAATAGTGCCATAGATAGCTTACTGCCAACATTCTACCTAAAAATGGTATTATTCAGGTGCCGGTGGCTCACACTTTTAATCCTAGCAACTCGGGAGGCTGAGATCTGAGGATTGTGGTTCGAAGCCAGCCCAAGCAGAAAAAAGTCCATGAGATTCTTATCTCCAGATAACCACCAGAAAACCAGAAATGGTGCTGTGGCTCAAAATGGTACAGCATTAACCTTGAGCAAAAGAGCTCAAGGCCTGCGACAGTGCCCAGGCCCCAAGTTCAAGCCCCACAAAAGAAAAAAATGGTATATTCTGAAGCTTCCGAGAATTAGACCTAACCTGCTCTGAGTCAAGAGTGCTTTATGGCCACTTCCAGAGGAGGGAAAAATGGAGAGAAAGCCCTAACTTACTTGAATTTTATAAAAAGGAGTCAGCTACTTGATACTTACATAACAATGACCAATTAAAATGACAGTTTGAAGCCGGTGTGTGCAGAAAAGTTCATAAGATTCTTAAAGTATTAAATGGAGATGGAGCCAGCTGAGCCAAGCAAGAGCACATGTCCCAGAGTTCAAGCCCCAGTACCAGCACAAAAAAAAATAAAGCATTCTGGTCATATCATGAAAAAATTCTTGAAGAATTTTTGCTGTCTTCTGAACCAAGAGCTACTGGCATCCCTTTGGATATTTAGCCTTGAACTTGTATAGTATCAGCAGTGCAGCCCGTTTTTTGAGATTAAACACACAAACAAGGCAAGAACAAAATGCCAAACTGCTAAAATATGTTGCAGTTCCTCTCAAGAGTTTTCTCCTCTTCTAAAAGAAATGCAGTTTGTTCTAATGCCAGCAGCTTCCCCCATGAATCCTGGATGTTACTGCCATCTCTTGCTAGTGGAGAAAATGAATCTTCCATGGGAAGGGCAGAAGGCAAGATCTGCCCTTTCACAGAGTATGAATTGGAGCTGACAAGAGTGAAAGCAAAACCCAAAGTCTAAATTTAACCTGCTTGTGTTTGTCTCTAATCCCCTGAGTAGAGGAAAAAGAATTATAGATTGAGTACCACTTAATGGCCATTGTTCTCTGGATACAATTGGCACAACTGAAATGAAACTCCTTGGTCTTATCTTCCCAGTGTCCTGGGACACACACAGACCTCTATGTATGCTTGGGAGAACAAGTTCTTTTTCTAGTCTCGGATGCTCACTGGGTTCCTGCGCCTTACATAGTGTTCCCACATTCAGGGTTACCATCATTGCACCGTGAGCCCAATTGGCAACAACTGGCCACATCTTGGAGCTTGCCTTAGGGTTTTCTTAGCCCTCTGAGAAAGGAACTCTTCAATTCTTCAGGGGCCCTGTTGGTGAATATTCTAGGAAGATAATTAATAGAACAATGTTACACCAAAGCAAACAAAACAGGTAAGTTTTGTAATTGAGTCTCTGGAAAAAGGGAAGGTCAACTTGGAAAAGAAAAATCAGTCCAGCTTGGTTTTAACATAGTGTGAACCAACCTGGCTCTGTCACACTATCTAAAATACTTTGAACTATGTAGATTTTAAAACTGGAAAATGTTTATAACAGCTAGGCACTTATTTGGGGCCTTCATCTCCCAAACATCTTCCTGAGTCAAACCATGGAAGGTTCTCAAATTTGTGATTGATTGTCTTTCTAGTCCAGAAAGGTTTCAGAGGTAGCTGTAGCAAAGTGGATCAATTTTCCTAGGATTTTTAGTCAAAGAAAAACAGGCCCTTTGTGTAATTGGTTCATTACCCTCCTCTACCTACGGGTGGTTAACTACAAGTAAGCCAACCCTACAAACAAAAGTGTTAAAATACTTAACTGTCTGGGTGCTGGAGGCTCATGCCTGTAATCCTAGCTATTCAGAAGGCAGAGATCTGAGGACTGCAAGTCAAAGCCAGCCTGGATAGGATAGTCACCAGAAAACTGGAAGTGATGCTGTGGCTCAAAGTGGTAGAGCACTAGCCTTGAGTGAATGAGCTCAGGGACAGTGTCCAGGTCCTGAGTTCAAGCCCCACAATTGAGAAAAAAAAATATTCGGCAGCAGCAACTGCCAAGAAGACAGACTTCAACAGGAAGGATCTAAGATAACAGCCTTGACACTAGTATTCAGGACTGCCTTCATTTGAGGATGCTGACTCAGGGCCTGGACACTGTCCTTGAGATTTTTTGCTCAAGGCTAGTGCTCTAGCACTTGAGCCAGAGCTCTACTTAGGGCTTTGTGGTGGTTGTTTTGGAAATAAAATTCTCACAGACTTTCCTGCTTGGGCTGGCTTCAAATGGCAATCCTCAAATCTTTTGAATAGCTAGGTTTAAGTATGAGCCACTGACTCTTAGCACCATACTCACTTTTTTTTTTTTTTTTTTTTGGTAATGGGGTTTGAACTCTGGGCCTGGGCACTGTCCCTCAGCTCTTCAGCTAAGGCTAGCGCTCTACCGCTTGAGCCACAGTGCCACTTCCAGCTTTTTCTGCTTATGTTGTGCTGAGGAATTGAACCCAGAGCCTCATGCATGCAAGGCAAGCACTCTAGCACTGAGCCACCTTCCCAGCCCCATACATTTTTATGCTAGTCCTTCATATATGTAAGAAAGTCCTTGTATTTATGTAAGAAAAGTGGTATATTACTTATCTGTTACTACAGAATGGATCAACCTTAGGCTTACCATTCTTAAATAATATGAAACATTTATCATCTCTGACAGTGGGCCCCAAATTCAGGTCTGGGTAACTTTGAAAGCTTCTGGCTGAAATCTTTTGTAAGGTTACAGTTGTGTGTAGCTGCTATTATCTGAGCCTGAGGATCCACTTTTAGAGCAGTTCACACACAGCTGATCAGCCTGCCATGTAAGGCTTCTCTACACTGCTAGAGTATCCTTAAAACAGGGCACTGACTTCCTCATGTGAGTGGTTCAAGAGATCAGAAGCAGCAGGGCCTTTTATGATGCAATCTTGGAAGTCACATTTCCTCACTCCCACCACATTCTATTTATTAGAGGTGAGAGGCTTAAGTCTGGCTCCCACTGAGGGAGGAGGAGAATCAGACTCTTCCTTTGAGGACTATAAAAAGATTTGAAGATAATTTTAAACCATCACAACTAGCTAGAAGTTTTATAGCTGAAGGCCTGAGGTGAAACCAAGTGAACTAGAACCTACAAAAAGTAGATAAAGGAAACTCAGTGCTTTCATTCATAAAGTCAGGATGAAAAGGAAAATAACACTCCATGAAAAACTAAGGAGATCTAAGGATAAAGGTTTGAAACCAGCCTGGGCCAGGATGTCCATAAAACAAAAAAGACAAAAGTAGAGTTGTGGGTCAAGTGGGAGAGTGCTGGTCTTGACAGCAAATGTAGAGCAAAGTCTCTAAATGAATTTTCACACATATAAAATACTTCAACCTTATTCACACTCTGTGTTGGTCTTTGGCAGTCTTGAGGAATAAGGTATGTGAAAGCCACCCATCTAATAGATTGGTTTTTGTTTTCATTATTGACTGGAATTCTGGACCTAGGGAGAAGATCATAGAGAGTGTTGTTTTCATCACATGTTGAAGGGTTTGTGCTGTATGACTTCACTATTGATGTTGACCTTGTCATCACATGAAGTAGTGCTTCAGGTTTTATACTAGTTACATTCCACTAGAACAAGCTTCTTTAACCCATAGATCTTAAATACCAATTCAGTGACTATGAAAGATGTCTCTGCCAACAGTTTGAGCTACAGGGTGGGGAGCATTAGACAAAAAACACACAGCCAAGTTCTCCATGCTAAGTAGAGAAAGAAGGAATGCCACTGACTACAGTTTTCCTTATTCTGCTGAAAATTCAAAACTAAGAATCAAATGTAATAGTGGAAAGTATCACACAACTCATGAGGATAGTCTTCCTGGATTTAAGTTCCAGCTTCACCACAACTACCCTTCATGACCTTTACTTAAGACTCAGTTTCCCCATATCTAAAGTGGGATTAGTGGTTGTATGTACCTCACAGACTTACTGAAATTTTTATAAGGGGCAATGAATTTAAAATCCTTTACACCAAATAAACTGCCATACCATGGGGTTATTTATTAATACTAAACAGGTTCATCTTTCTTGGCCACAAATTGTATTACTCTGTGATTTTTTTTTTCTACCCTTAGTGTAGGTGAGAATGGAATTGGGTTGTAAAAAGCCAGGCACCAGCAATTTGCAGTTTGAATCCAGTTCAGTCAGGAAAGTCTGTGAGACTCATCTCCAATTAACCAGCAAAAAGCCCAAGGTAGAGCTATGGCTCACAGGGTAGTATGCTAGCTTTGAGCCTAAAAAAGCTCAGGGACAACACCCAGGCCCTGAGTTCAAGCTCCAGGACTGGCACAAAAAAAAATAATTTTAAAAAGGTTAAAACAAATCCAAAGAAATCCACAGTCATAACATATGCAAATAGTTGAGACTTTACTAATTTTTTTCTAAACAAGATTCGCCCTCCCCCACTCCTTTCAATAGAGTCCTGGTGGCCAGCTCTGTAGGGGGAACTGTCAGATGTTGTGATATTGTAGCAGAGACAATTCCTAGTCAATTCCAAGCCAGTGGGTCCTCCCTCACTGCCCAGCGATTCCTTTGAACTAGGCCTTCTCTGAAACCTCAGTTCTCTATAGAAGAAACCTCTGGACTCATGGAAGTGAGAGGAGAGTTGTCTCAGGTTGCTCATAGTGGGAGAGAACTGAAGAGTCATAGTGTGTTGGCCTGAAATTTGCAATTCCTAGCCTCAGCTTCCCAAGTGCTGGGATTACAAGCATGAACAATTATGCCTGGCTATTTTCATAAAGGAAGTAACTCTTGGACCTGGTTTAGTTCACTTCTCTGAATCTTGTTCATCCTGCCCATCTCTCATTTTTTATTCCCTTTGTTGTTTACTCTGGAGTAGAATTCTGATGTCACAATAGCAGTGACATTTTGTTGAGTCAAGTCAATAAACTTAGCTGACTTTTATCAATATCAACAACCATCCTAGGGGGGTGAGTCTTCCCATTCACTGATGTGGGTAATTTTCAGTCAGGATCTCTCTCTCTCTCTCTCTTTTTTTTTTTTGTCATAGGGCTTGAAAACAGGGCCTGGCCCTGTCCCTGAGCTTTTTCACTCAAAACTAGCATTCTACCACTTTGCGCCACACCACTACTTCCAGTTTTCTGGTGCTTAATTGGAGATAAGAGTCTCCCAAACTTGCCTGCCCAGGCTGGCTTTGAACTGCAATCCTCAGATCTCAGTCTCCTGAGAAGCTAGGGTTATAGGCATGAGCCACTGGCGCCCAGCTTCTATCATCACTTTTTAAGAAGTAAAATTTAATAGTTCCAAGGTAGTTCAACACCCTTACCCTCATTTTAGAATTAGGCTAGTAATGTTGCCAGCCTAATATGTCTTAGGTAGCCAAATTTACACCAAAAAAGATGTCATCCAGCTACTCACTTTTGGGGGAAGGCACTCCAAATGAATTGAGTGAGCTTAACAAGAAATTAAATTAATGCAAGTAATCTGAAAAAAAAAATCTTGCCGGACAACAGTGGCTCACACCTGCAATCCTAGCTACTAAGAAAGCTGAGATCTGAGAATCATGGTTCAAAGCCAGCCTGGGAAGAAAAGTCTGTTATCTCCAATAAACTATCAGAAAACTGAAGTGGTGTTGTGGCTCAAGTGGTAGAGCACTAGCCTTGAGCTGAAGAGCTGAGGGACAGCACCCAGGCCCAGAGTTCAAGCCCCATAACCGACAAAAAAAACAAAAACTTACTTAGGTTGGATGCCTGTGGCTCACACCTGTAATCTTAGCTATTAGGGAGGAAGCTGAGATGTGAAGATTGCAGTTCAAAGCTAGCCCAGCAGGAAAGTTCATGAGACTCTCATCTCCAATTAACTGCCAAGAGGCTGGAAGTGGAGCTGCGTGTTAAGTGGTAGAGTAGAGCTCTAGCCTTGGGGGAAAAAAGCCCAAGAACTGGTGTGTGTGTGCGTGCGCATGCACACACACACACACGCACACACCTTACTTTGTAAGGTGGAAATACATTAATTGCTTAGGACTTTACATCTTCAAGTTTCTCTAAATTTACCTTGTGAAACTGGGCTGCTTTGATGTGCTGATGGTTTACCTGAAGAATCAAGTAACATTTAGGTTTCTGGGGAAATATTTTCACATTTGATATGGATTGAAGGGTGGGCTCTTGAGATAGTCTCATGTGGTGGGTAGTGGGTTAGATTCAGACTTTTTTCTTGGCATGTGGACAGAAGACTAAAGATGATAAAAATGGCAAACAGAGATGAGTAGACAAGACTCGAATATCCATATGGCCTCTGCGTTACCTTCCCTTTGAAAGATGGATACAGAGCAGCACACGAGACTTTGGTTCCATGCAGGCGATCTTTAACAACTCCAGGGGTAAGAAAGAAAGAGAAGACAGAGGGTGTGGAAAAGAAAACAATTTCCAGGGAGTTGTAATTTCCAAGGAGGTCAGAGGATCAGTGCAACAGAATACTTAAGAAAGATCTGGTAAAAGATTTGTTGCTAGGCACCAGTATCTCATGGGCTAGAATCCGAGGTATTCAGAAGGCTGAGATTTGAGGACCAGGGTTCAAAGTCAGCCTGAGTAGATAAACTCAGGGGACTCTTTATCTTCAGTTAACCACCTAAAAAGCCAGAACTGGAAGTGTGACTCATGTGGTACAGTATTATCGTGAACAAAAAAGCTGAGTGAGAGCACACAGCCCAAAGTTCAAACACCAGTAGTAAGGGATTTGTTAGGTGACAGATCACTAGGGGTTGGGGTGGAGCTCAGTGATAGACTGTTGATTTAGCATGGTATTGGTTTCAATCCGTAACACTATGTATCTTTTTTAAAAAGAAAAAGTAGGCCAGTAGGCCGGGTGCTGGTGGCTCACACCTGTAATCCTAGCTACTCAGGAGGGTGAGATCTGAGGATTGTGGTTTCAAAGCCAGCCTGGGCAGGAAAGTCCGTGAGACTCTTATCTCCAATTAACCACCAGAAAACCGGAAGTGGCACAGTGGCTCAAGTAGTAGTGTGCTAGCCTTGAAGAGCTGAGGGACAGCATTCAGGCTCAGAGTTCAAGCCCCATGACTGACAAAAAGAAAAAAAAGGTTTTGAGCACTAGTGGTTCATACCTGTAATCCTAACTACTCAGGGAGGATCACAGTTTGAAGACAGTCTGGGTAGAGACTCTCATCTCCAATTAACCACCAGAATGCTAAAAGTGGAGTTGTGCCTCGAGTGTTAGTGTGCTAACCATGAGCAAAACAGCTCAGGGGCTGGGCCCAGGCCCTGATTCAAGCCCCAGGATTGGTGCATGTAGGTGTGTGTGTGTGTGTGCATGTACATGCACGTGCATGCACACACACACACACACACACACAGAGAAAATTCCTAAATTCAGTCCTAGAGATAGTGTAGGTCTGGCCTGATAATCCTTATTTCAGTGTTTCCCATCAGATGCTATTGCAAGATTTGTGAAAGTCAAAAGTTAAACAAATCAGGCAGTAGTTTTCAGCTCAAGCCTTGGAAAAAAGGCTCAAGGATATTTAAAATTAGTTGGTTAGGAGGCCTTTTTCTTTATTCTCCCATCTTGTCTCCCCTTGAAGACTGCTCACTTTCTCACCAGAAGAATAGAATAGGCCAGGGTAGAAAAGACTAACCTTTCACTGTCTTTTAAAATCCATAACCTTAGGGAGACAGTTACACCAGGAATCAGTTGAGAACTGGAGGGTGGGGTATTGAAGAGAGTGGAGTTTCTCTGAAGGCACTGCTAGAAAAAAAGATGGCTGAGGCCAAAGAGAGGAGGAGGGAAGCCCAAGGGGTCCAGGTTACCTTGCATTCTCTAAGGAGAGGGACTATGTGCCCTTCCCTGGGGAAACATCTGGAGAGACTGGGATTTAGTGGCAGAGTAAATCCTGATTCAGACTCCTAGTGGGATAAGAACACAGACAAGGAAGGGTAGTCTGGTGCCAGAAGATTTGGAGCCTTGGCACATTCTAAAGCTGCAGGTGAGGCCTGCTCCTCTGAAGAAAAGGGATGACTACAAAGCATCTGCATTAAAGAGGCAACTGGACAAATCATATTCCTTGGCTCTTCCTCACTTCTGAGAGATCCTGCTTAGATATGGCAATTATCTGAGGACACCATTTGTCCATTTACAACCTTAGGTCTATGTATCTCTCTCGAAAATACAGGTTTGTTGGTTTGTTTGTTTTTGTTGGTCGTGGGGCTTGAACTCTGGGCCTGAGCGCTGTCCCTTAGCTCTTCAGCTCAAGGCTAGTGCTCTACCACTTGAGCTACAGTGCCACTTCCAAATGTCTCTCTTTTGAATACCTGCTGCAACCTAGCCCTTCATATGAAAAAATTATTTATATCTAAAGAATGAAGTGGTTCACTCTGTTGAAGGCTCACTAAATTGTCCTCAGGTTCTCTAATTGTGATTCCTGAGTACAATCCCACTGAGCTAGGCTGGAGACCAGGACAAATTATTGGAAGCTTTTGTTGTCTACTTGACAAGTTGTATAAATGAAGAGTCATTTTTTTTTCTTTTGGGTTGTGGGGCTTGAACTCTGGGCCTGGGCACTGTCCCTCAGCTCTTCACTTCAAGGCTAGTGCTCTTACCACTTGAGCCACAGCGCCACTTACAGCTTTTTCTGTTTATGTGGTGCTGAGAAATCGAACCCAGGGCCTCATGCATGCAAGGCAAGCACTCTACCACTGAGCCACCTTCCCAGCCCCAACACAATTTTTTTAAAAAAAGGAATTTATGTGCATATTTAATCAAAACACATAAAAACAAAAAACCACTGGAACTATTGCTATTTGCTCTAAATGGAAGGACTATGTTACCACATTTCTGTTTGAAGAACACATGGTGGGGATATAGTAAATATTGGTTGAATGTTATTTTTGAAGGTCTATTTTTGTTTTGTCAGTTGTAGGGCTTGAACCCTGGGCCTGGGTGCTGTCCCTCAGCTCTTCAGCTCAAGGCTAGTGCTCTACCACTTGTGCTACAGTGCCATTTCCAGGTTTTCCTGCCCAGGCTGGCTTTTAACCATGATCCTCAGATCTCAGCCTCCTGAGTTGCTAGGATTACAGGCTTGAGCCACAAGCACCCAGCTGAAGGTCTAATTTCAAAGTATAGTCATATCTTTCTGTCTTTAGTTCACAGCTCCTATTTTGCTAATATCCCTCAGGGGAGAATTATGTTGATCTGATTACATAAGTGATTTTACTATTTACCTCTGACATGGCAATTAGTTCATAGCCTAAGGAACATTATGTCTTAAAGGAAAGGGTTCTGAGGAGGTTGTAGCTTAGTATTCAGCATTTGCCTGGTATACTTAAGCCTAGATTTGAATCCCAGCACTATAAAATAAAAATAAAATGAAAGTATTTTAACAATAAAAGGTAATTTTAACAAAATTTACTTTGAAGTATTTTTTTCCAAATGCAGAGATTTGTGTAAGAAAAATAAGAATTGCAAAACATTGTATGAATAAGCATTCAACCATTCAAGATGTATTTAATTTGTGCCTGGCACTAGGGAGACATGGAGAGATAAGAAGGAGGGTCTTCTCTTCCCTGTGTATTATTTATTAGTCCTTCATTATTTATGACACTAGGAAGTGACACTCTGGGCTTCCGTAGCACCATTCCTGAGAGCTGTTATTCATCCCTCTGTTTGTTTCACAGTTTTTGAATTTGGGTCTACAAGGAACCAATCTGGACCCATAAAACTGACTTGAAAATACACCAAAGGTGAGTTCAGGTCAGCCATGAACTTGGCTGAATTTTTTTTTTGAATATTGTTTTCAAAAATGCATGTAGTGACTATTTGTCAGATTTTAAAGTTAGCCTTCCCTGTAGCCATCTCCCTCTCTTCTCTTACATCACCTCTTCAACCTTTCCTCTTGCTTTTCTAAGTTTTCAGTAGAACACTGCCAGGGGAAATTTAAACAAATGATCTGACCTGTCTTGTTTAAAGCAGAGGGAGAACTAGTCCTTCTAATTTTCTAAATTCCAAAACTAGGACAGAAAGCTTCTCAGAACTGTTGCATCTTTTCTTCTCTCTCAGGTTTGAATACTTTTCAGGGGGCTTTGTACAAAAGTTAGTGATGGAGAACATCACGAGGGAAAAAGTCAAGGCCAACTCTTGAGAGGAGGAGTGTGGCTAACGTCTGTGGATGAATAAGGTAGATGCGCAGGATAAGGAGCAGAGAGAGAAAGAGAGGAAAATCTCAACAGATAGCCTGGGAAGAGAAAAGTGGCTTTCCTTCCTGATTGCCTACTTCTTTTGTAGATTGGCTCCCTCAATCTCAGCAGCAGATCACTACTTTTCAGAGCAACTGCGTTCTGTGTGACTCTAGTATGAGGCCAGGAATATGTTAGCCAGAAAGATGCTAGCATTGGTCTCAGCTCCAGCTGAAAGGATGGGTTATTGGCAGTGCATTTTGTAGTATGTGATTAGGAGTCACTGCTGATCTACACAGAAGACAAAGTGGTTACTAACTTAAAGCACTGAAGGCATGGCTTGGGTTTAGCTGTGACTGGTAAAAGCAATTTGTTGTTTCTGGCCTCTGTGGAGATCTATGGTCTGCTTTGACACTTTAAAGCACATATGCAACCTTTCTATATAGAGATTGTTTTCCCTGGCTGGGTAAGTAGGTTTTCCACAGTGAGTTTCCTTTTGTTTGCTTGGCAATGGGCCTATAATAATATGTAGAATGACTCTAATATGTAGAATGTAGAATGATACTTCATTCACCTTTGGTTTATAGAATACTTGAAAAGTTCTTTGTTGTTTACTTTTTTGGTTTGAAGAACCCTATTTCTAGTAGCTCATGATATCCTCCTTCTCTTATAATGGTCTCAAATAAGGTGAGCCATCCTGCAGTCTTGGGCCATACATAAGTGCTGGGTAAATAGTAAAAATACTATTTTAATGAAAATAGTAACTGTTTAATTTACCATAGATTAAATAAAAAGAAAAATCTACATGCTCTATAAACTATGATCCCATCAACTCTTACTTACTGATTATTGTAGGAATTCATAAGCTTGATCTTTTCAGAATCTTTGGTTATCTGATTATTTTGTCTTGATGTGTAAGTGTTCATATAAGTAAATGTGTCACTATTTTGGCTAAATGAGGAAATGAATGTGATCCTTTTAGCATAAACTTTCACTTTTGGCATTTTACACCAGTTTTAGATCTTCCTTGCAATAGAACTGTAGGTATGTTGAGGAAAGAATATTCTGATGACCAGATATGGGGAATATTAAGACCATCATGTCTATCATATCAAACTTTTGCATAAATAATTTTTAGAGAAAATACTGCATCTGAATATTGTCTAGTTTCATAGAACCTATATGAAGTTAAATTACTAGAAGCCAGCAAACTATTTGGTTTTCTTTTCTGATCTGTCAAGTAGAAAGCTACTGTGATTTTTGCCTTTGCAATTTTTTAAGTTATTTAAGAAATTATAGATTTTATTCCAAGTTGTCTGACTATTCATCTAGCATTCTAGAAGAGATGCTAGCTCAGACCCAAGAAAATATTCCTCTCAGAGCACTTCCTTCTTAAAAATATTTTTTTAAGATTAAAAACCATTTACAATTCTATGCAAGTGGGCTGAATTTCTCTCTGCTTGTAGCTTCTTGATTTTTGGTTTATACTTATGCTTTTGTTACTCCTGAACTAATTCTAAATGAAAAGAATGAAGGACATTTTGAAATTAATAAATATTTTTAATATATGTACTCAGTATTTAATGATTAATATTTCATTTTAGGCTCTTAATATTTTGGGCATTCTTAATTCTGGTGATACATTTTGTGGTGCTGGGTATTGAACCTTAGGGTGTATCCTATATAAGGCTTCTTCCAGCCAGGCACTGGTGGCTCATGCCTGTAATCCTAGCTACTCAGGAAGCTGATATCTGAGGATCACGATTCAAAGCCAGCCTGGGCAGGAAAGTCTGTGAGACTTTATCTCCAATTAACCATCAGAAAACCAGAAGTGGCACTGTGGCTCAAGTGGTAGAGTACTCATCTTGAGCTGAAGAGCTGAGGGACAGCACTCAGGCCCAGAGTTCAAGCCCCACGACTGGAAAAAAAAAAAGAAAGAAAGAAAAAGAAAAATGCCTCTTTCCCTGGGCCATATCTCTAGCCTTTAGAGTTCTTTTTTCTTTTCTTTTTGCCAATCCTGGTGCTTGAACTCAGGGCCTGAGCACTGTCCCTGAGCTTCTTTTGCTCAAGGCTAGCACTTTACCACTTGGGCCACAATGCCATTTCTAGCTTTTTCTGTTTATGTGGTACTGAGGAATCGAACCCAGGGCTTCCTGCATGCTAGGCAAGCGCTCTACCACTAACCTACATTCCCAGCCCAAAATTTTGCTTTAGTTCAGTGAACTAACTACTTGTGAAATGGGGTAAATAACTGAGAACGATCCTAAGAAGGATGTTGAGTCTTCCCTGTCTTCTCAGATTCTACAAATCTTTGATTCTTACATTTTAGCTAAGGTGGGTGAGGTGGCTCCCACCTGTAATCTTAGCTACATAGGAGGCTGAGATCTGAGGATTGCAGTTCAAAGCCAGCTTGGGCAGGAGGTGATCCATGAGACTAACTCCAATTAGCCACCAATTAGCACTGTGGCTCAAGTAGTAGAGCACTAGCCTTGAGCTGAAGAGCTGAGGGACAGCGCCCTGGCCTAGAGTTCAAGCCCCACAAACTGACAAAACAAAACAAAACAAGGTTTGGCAATTTTTTTTTATTATTACTTATTACTTCCTATGTGGCCCAGGATGCCCTCAAATTTGCTATATTGTCCAGACTGATCTTAAACTTCCCACCCTCCTGCCTCAACTTCCCTAATACTGAGATTACAGGCATGACCCACCAAACCCAGCTCAAGGCAAATTATTTTACAGATCTGTTCCTTTCAGAGTTTGGTTCTGAGGGATGTCCCTTCCAAGAAGGAGATAATTTCCTGTGCTGGAAATCTTGTTTCTGGAGGGTGAAAAAGGAAGATGGGATGTGGCCTTTCAGTCTCCTATATATGTAGCCCAATTTGGAGATCCAAATATAGGTCTTATCTAGGAAGAGAACATACGGAAGAGAGTGTAGAGCCCAGGTAATGGTGGGGAAAAGGGCATGAAACAGGAGAACAAGTAGTTATATCACCTTTAGCAAAATGTCTTGGTGATTGTGGTCAGAAGTAGCTTATACGTAGTATAGCATGCATGATTCTTTCAGTGTTGGGAAACTTTTGTTTAGAGCCATTGAACATTTATAATATCATTCAAGGCCATACAAAATTGTCAATACAGGCAGATGTCTATTGCAGCCATCAAGAAGAACATATGTTTATTTTACCATGTACCAGAATGTTCTCCACCTAAAGTTTAGGTGCTGAGTGGTATTCCAAGTTCAAAGCTCTGTTAAATTGGTTTCATAATTTAATTAATGATTTAAATAGTGAGTTGGATTGTGTGATTTGGGGGTGAGACTGTAACAGAGAGCACATTATTTGTAGCTGACTTCTGATTGATATTTTTTTTTTTTTTTTTTTTTTTGTCGGTCGTGGGGCTTGAACTCTGGGCCTGGGCGCTGTCCTTCAGCTCTTCAGCTCAAGGCGAGCGCTCTACCACTTGAGCTACAGCGCCACTTCCGGTTTTCTGGTGGTTTATTGGAGATAGGAGTCTCACGGTCTTTCTTGCCCGGGCTGGCTTTGAACTGCGATCCTCAGATCTCAGCCTCCTGAGTAGCTAGGATTACAGGCGTGAGCCACCAGCGCCCGGCCTTCTGATTGATATTATATGCTTCCTGTGGAGAGAATGATCATGACCTAGATATACATTAACCTTTTCAGCAAAAGCACTGCCCTATTGAGGTAAATATTTATTCTATTTGCAGATGAGAAAATTGAAGCTTAGAAAGAGGATCAGTAACTTTCCCAAGGCCATACAGCTAGTAAGTGATAGATTTCAATTATGTAGCATTCCAAAATTATGATAAACTAAAATAATTATCTCAAATGAAAAAGTCTATAGTTTTTCTCAGTAGAATCTTCTCCTAATTATTTATCTACTTGTTTTAACTCTGGTAGAAAATTTGGGTACAGTATTTGATTTGACTTCTCTACTTACTGTGCCACCTACATTCCTGGGCTTTATTTCTTGCCGATTGAAGGAGAGGGTAGAGCTGGGCCGACCATATCCAGACCTTTCTATTAACTCCTGCAAGGTACAATTTGTGGATTCAGTCTTTGAGTCTAGCTCACAGTATTTACTGTCCGAAATACAATGCTTTCTATTTGGAATGTATTCTACTTGTATACTTTATTACCAGGACTATATTAGTTACCCCTAATGTGAACTGACTACATGGGTTATAATTGTAGCCATTTACTTCATTTCTGGCATACCATGAAATAGACATACTAAGTGCTCAGCCTGGTTGCTTATATCTAATTTCCACCGCAACTTTATGAGGTGTATATTAAAGTTTCCATTGTATAGAGAAAAGAGTCAAGGCTCAGGGTTTGAGTCATCCAAGGTCAAAGAGTAGTGAAGCCAGAATTCTAGCCTTTATATGTCTAATGAACGATTAATGAAGCTGCATATAGTTTGGAGTTCTGCTTTAGGCCTAAGGATCGTGAACATTGTTTATTCACTAGTTTTTTTTTTTGTTGTTGTTGTTCTATTTTAATAAATTGACCACTAGCTCTAGTGTTTGATTTTACGGTTTACTTTATATCTGCTCACCTAACCGATGAAAAGAAGCAGAGAAAGACGTTACCTTTTAAGCCCTAAATGCCTTTTTAGAATTTAAATTTACAGCCAACAAACGAGTCCGGGCTTTGTGCCCGGCAGCGCTGCGCGATGTCCTTCCGCGTCTGTGTGCCCTTCTGAGAATCCGTATTCTTGCGCGGAACTACGTCTCCCAGCGAGCTGCGCGGCTAAGAGCGCGGGCTCCACCAGCCGTTCTTTCCTCGGCCTGTCACCCAGTCGCAGCGTGATGATACAGGCGCGCCGGGCGCCGACGGGTGACGTAGCCCTGGCTCGCGACCGCGGCGGCGGCCTTAGCAGCGGCAATAGGCGCAACCGCGGCGGCGACTGCAGGGACGACGACGCCGGCGGCGGCGGGGCGGGCGCTGTGCGCAGAGGGGAGGGGAGGGGAGGGGAGGGGAGGGGTGGGGAGGGAAGGAGTAGGCGGCGCCGGCGGCTTCAACTGCGGCAGCGACGGCTAGGGCGACGGAAGAAGAACCTCCATCAGCCGGCGGTCGAGTTAGGCCTCAGCAGCGCCTGGAACGGCTCGAGCCGCCCGCGAGAGATCTCCATAGAGACCGTGACAAACACCGGCGCGCCGGGCCGCGCCAGGTGGCCGGAGCGGAGCCCGACCGCCGGCCTCACCCGCCGCCTCCCTCCGTGCCCGCCGGCGTGCGCGCGCTCTCGGTTCCCGCTCGCACCCTCGCGGTCCTCGGTGTGTCGGTCTGTGCCTTACGGGGTGGGCCAGCGCCGCCGGACTTGGTGGCCGGGGCCGGGCGGGGGCGGCCTCCAGGCCGCCGCCTCTGCCTCTCCCGCCCGTGAGCGGGAAGACGCCCAGGCTCCGCCATGGCCTCCGGAGCCGGAGGAATAGGAGGGGGCGGTGGCGGCAAGATCCGGACGCGGCGCTGCCACCAGGGGCCAATTAAGCCTTACCAGCAGGGGCGACCACAGCACCAGGTACGGGGTCCACCACCGTGGCCTAGCGGCGGGGTCGGGAAGTCATCAGGGCGTGTGTTGGGGAGGGGGGGGCCGCCGCGGCGCCCCACGTGGAGCGGACTGGAGGACCTCGGGAAAGGCCCGAGTGAGGCGGCGGGAGCTCAGGCCGCAGGGCGGGGGGGGAGGTGGTGGCGACGGAAGTGGGTTTGAGACCGGCCGGGCGCACACGTGTGGCTCCAGCCTTCAGGCCGAGGGGCTCTCCCCGGCGGGACGCTGGGCGGGAAAAGAAATCCCAGGCTTGAGAGAGTCTCTTTCTTTCTTTCTTCCTTTCTTTCGGCGGGTCGCTGTTAGGTTTTCTCGGGGGGGTGGGGGGAGAGGAGGGGGAAGCTATGGTTGGAGGCACCTCAGATTGTCTTTTAAATTAGTTTGGTAATTTTTTTTCTTCTCTCGTTCTGCTGTTGGTGTTCAAGTTTGTCTGGGGAGGGGGAACTGATGATGGAGTAAATCTGCCTTTGGGACGCAGAGCGGGAGGCGCTGTTACCCGGAAAGAGGAATAACTTAGTCTCAGCCTATTAAGGAATTCTCGGTTTCCCCCCACCCCCCCTCACTCTACCCCCCTCCCCCCCGACCTGGGCCTCTCAAACGAAAACATTGCCTTTGATTTTTTTTTCGCCCTCCCCCCCAACTGGGTTGTGCTTTACCGTGGCACTGGGGCGTTTTAAAAGTCCCTCTCCACCCATACGTCTATGCTCTGCTGCGTGACTTCCCCTCCCTGATTCTCTCCTCCCCTTTATTTTGGAGGCCGCAATCGGCCATTCTCCACGGTTGACCAGGTCTCCAGCTCTGATCGCATATTCACAATGCTTGAATAATATGGGGCATATTCTTGAAGTATAGGTACTGTGGATATGCCAAGTCGGTTGGTGATCTTATAATTTAGCCACCATATGCATTCATGGATCTTTACAAAAAGTAGTTTATCCTAGTTGTAAAGGACACGTTTGAGTCTGAGAAAATGACGATTTTAAAAAGTTGCTTTTTAGGATTAAGAAAAAAGGCTAAAATAATTGCAGTGAAGCCATTTGTAACAGTTCTGAATGATCCCAAAGTAGGAAGTGTACATCTAACTTAAACTTGTTTAAAACAAGTATACTAAAAAGGTCTGGTGACTTGTTGCATATTGTTTAGACTTCTTATTTTTATTCTGGATAATATAATGCATTAACGTTTTGTTATCATAAAAACATTTTAAAAGTAAAGATTTGGGAGAAAGTTTTGAATAATAAAAGTGGTTTTTTGTTTTAAGTAGTTCCTGCCATGTCAGGTTTGGGATAATCCCACTTGCAGATATGTACTGAATGCTCAGTTTTCTGTTTTTATGAGGAACAGCAAAGTATTAGACAGATTTCAGATAAGAATACAGGCCACAAGCCTGGCTATTTAATATTGCAGAATAGAAGTTAGACATACACGCTTTTTATTTCTTCTAAGAATCAATCACTTTTCTTTTTTACATCTCGTGCCACATATAGAAAAAAGTTTTGTAATTGAGAGTTTCATAATTACAAGAGAAAATATATTTTAGCTTTTGAATTGGGATTAAAAGATGTGTAGGGGTTTCTTGATCCACATTGCAGTATTTTTCAATACTGGACAAAACTACCAAAGGAAATTATTCAGGAATATATAAAATGATCATCCAATTTTGCTGACTTACACCCTTCCCATCCTAAAAACCAGGACGTTTTTTAGTCCAGTTACTGCAACTTCAGTGGACCCAATTGCTATTTACTAGCCTAGGTTGTCAATTGGATGTTTTGCAGCAGCTGCTGAGTCATCATGCATAGCAGGGAGCTTCATGACATGGCATGTTTAATACGAATGCACTTGTTAAGTGTCCAACCATTTGGGGGGCAGGTAATATGAAGCTTTTGGTTTATATACATGTATATCTATAGAGAGAGAGAGAGTAGAAGTTGGAAAAAGAATGAGAGGTTTGGCAGTGTAAGGTATGGATCTTTGCCATTGCCTATCAGGCCACTTAAGCTAGTGCAGTCCAATTAGCTAGTGCAGTCACCGGTACCTGTGACTTCTGCATGTGTTCAGCTGGTTTGCAATTTCCTGTTTAGACTTTGGTTTACCTCTGCTGGGAAATGTCTAAAACCTATCATTTTTCTCCTTTTAATTGCTGATCTTTATAAATGTCATCTTGAACTTGTTGCTTACCTAACTGAAGGGACCGAATATCTTTAAAAAAAATTAGAAGGAATAATTTTCATTTGTCTTTTTTGTTCATTCTTTTCTATCCAGACAGTTATAAGGAGTGGTTTACTTTTTCTAGTTGAGACTGAACACTATGCTAAGGAGAATGTGGTTAATGTGGTTAATTCTTGTAAGCTGTTTAGTTTATCTTTTGGGGGGAGCAGCTAACAAGCTGTTTGCTGTTGTTAATAGCCCCACAAAAAATTTTTGAGCCCATAGGCAAACCAGAAATTGCCTTTGAAAGAACCTACTGCCACCTTCTGGTGAGCGGAAACCATTTTTGCCCTTTTGTGGGAGGTGAGGTTCAGGAGGTTTTTCTTCTGGTCTGAGTCTAAGGAAATCCACTGTTAACCCTCCTAGAATCAGCATAGATGATAGGATGTTTTTTCTTATTTTACAAATTAACTATTTACAGCATAACTACTTATGTGTTAACTGTTTACAATAGGGAGAGGAAGGGCTGGGAATGTGGCTTAGTGTTAGAGTCCTTGCCTAGCATGCATGAATCCTTGGGTTCAATTCCTCAGTACCACATAAACAGAAAAAGCTGGAAATAGGGAGAGGAGGGCTTGGGGAGGTATCACTCCACTCCCTACCAGTAGCTTAGGTCAAGGGTGAGTAATTTTTTATTTTTTTGGTAAAGAAACATTTTTTTTTTTTTTTTTTGGCTCTGCTGTTGCCAATTCTTTTTACTTGCCCTGGGATTGAACCCAGGGCCTCACCTTTACTAGACAAGTGCTCTGTTACTGAGCTATATCCTCAGTTCTTTCTTGCCAATTCTTTTCCTTACAACCCTTTGACAGGTGTAAAAACTATTAGCTATGTAAGAACATACAGAGGTATCACTGTCTCCATGATTTTAATATGGACCCTGGTTTATGTGATAGTGTGGCGTTTTGTTTGGTGCCTTATACATGATACTTTGCTTCAATAAGAGTGTTTTGCCTGATATCTGATGGCTAGAGTGTTTTCAGTTTTGGAAAGGAGGTATAGTTCAGGTTGAGTAACTCATTGCAGAAGTCACTAAGTAGTTTTGACTTTTGTATTTATTTGTATTATCCTAGATGGTTAATACTGTCAGTGAATATAGAAATGGAAATTTGAATCCCTGTCTGCCCTGGCTTGTAACAACTTCTGCTTAATTTTATTATCTGTAAAATGAAAATCATTATGAAGTCAGCACAGTAGTTCATTCTAAATAAAAATCTTTTCTAAAGGAAAGCTTTTGGAATAGTACCTGACAGAGTTGGGCCTGGTGGCACAGGCCTGTAATCCTAGCTCCTTCGGAGGTTGAGGCCAGAGGGTTTTGGTTTGAGGCCTCAGGTAGATAGATAGGACTCAGGGCCATTGAAATACAATGTTTTAAAATTGCTTATGCATTTTGCTGCCTCATAAGAGTCCTTCCACTCAGGTTTAAGCCTTATAAACTTCTATATTGGATTTAAAGATCTTTGTTTACTAAGTGATGAGGCCAAGCCTTAAAACTATTTCTGCCTTTTTAAGTGCTTAGTGTTTTTCTTGTAGACAGTGAGCAACTTAAGTACAAAGAGAGAAATAAGTCCAAACAATAAATTGTCCAACAGAGAAAGTGGAGGTTTTTGTTTGTGATGGTAGTCCCTGGCATATTTTACTACTTTTTCAGCATTATTTTATTTTATTTTATTTTTTAATTGTAAAGATACTATACAGAGGGTTACAGTTACATGAGTGAGGTATTGAGTACACTTCCTCTTGAACATTGTTACCCCCTCCATTGTTTTCCCCCTACCATCCCCTCCCTCCCTCCCTTCCCCGAGGTTCTTTTTTTTTTGATTGTGATTAAGTGATTACATAATTTCAAAGTCACAAGTTCATTCTAACTTTCCTGGAGCAAATTGTCTATCACAGTCTGTAATATATAACAGTGTTCACATGTTATATACCATATTTGTGATCAGCAGCATGGGGATATTTAGTAGTGGTTCAACCAGATGAGCGGGAGTTCTTTGTTTCTTAAGTCCTGTTAGTTTTGTCGTATCACCTAACATTTTGGATTTAGCATCCACTTATCAGGGAGACCATGTACCGTTTGTCTCTTCGTTCTTGGCTTACCTCGCTCAACATGATTCCTTCTAGCTCCATCCATTTCCCTGCAAATGCCATTATTTTGTCATTTCTAATGGCTGCATAATATTCCATTGTGTATAGATACCACAATTTTTGGATCCATTCATCTGTGGTGGGGCATCTAGGTTGTTTCCATATTCTAGCTATTGCGAACAGTGCTTCAATAAACCTGGAGGTGCACGTGTTTTCAGCATTATTTTAAGTAAAATAAATGACTAGAACTTAGGGGATATCTCCATTTCCTGGAAAGTCTTCTGATGAGGCAGGTAGATGTCTTACTTTGAAGTAAAAGGAAGACTTTAGTTGTGTGTCACTAATTAAAACAATTTTCATTAGTTGTAGAATATTATTGAAAAGTTGTAATGATTTTATATTTTCACACTTTTTTTTAGCAGTAATTGGGATTTGATGTGCAGTTTCATTCTTGCTGGGCAGACATTCTATCTCTTGAGCCACACTCCCAGCCCCCTCCCCTCCTTTTTTAAAAGAGGGTTCTCAATTTATGTAAAGCATGTGCTACCCAGCCATTGGATAATAGGGAGTCTTGCCAACTTCTCTGCATCCTTGAGTCATTGTTCTCCCCCTTCTCCTGTGTTGGCTACCAAGTAGTGAGGATTACAAGAGTTAGCCACCTAGCCTAGCTTGTTTTAAGAGGCCTTTGCTGTATAACCTTCTCACTTAATGTTAATAGCCTGGAACTCACTATGTAGTCCAGGTTGATCCTTGTGTTCTGCCTCCATAGTGCTGGTAATAGTCTTGTGCCACCTTGTTCAGCTTTCAAAAAGTTTTATGGAGTTTTTGTTTTAGAGACATGGTCTTACTAAGTAGTTCAGCCTGTGCTTGAACTCCATATATGTGTGTGTATCCTTTGAAGGAGGTAAAAAAATGTACACAATTTTAGATGTTTGATTCTTTTTGCAGACAAGTATTTCTGGTGGCCATAGGACTTGGTCTGAGTCAATAGGGCAAACTTGGCTGCTAAGTGATTTCTAGGATAATACTTTGTATTTGGAAGTTAAATTCAGACTATGGAAATTAGAATCAGTATAATTTGAGTAATATTTCTTTGGGTTTTTTTTTTTTGGGGGGGGGGGTCCGGTTGTGGGGCCTGAACTCTAGGCCTGGGGGCTGTCCCTCAGCTCTTCAGCTCAACACTAGTGCTCTACCACTTGAGCCACAGCGCCACTTCTGGCTTTTTTCTTATGTAGTGCTGAGGAATCGAACCCAGGGCCTCAGGCATGCAAGGCAAGCGCTCTACCACTGAGCCACCTTCCCAGCCCCTGAGTAATATTTCTCAATAATGTCAAATACGTATTGATACATAATGAAGAAGCTTCAAGTAATTAAAATGGATATATTAAAATTTCCAAGTACTAAAGTATGAAAATAGTATGTAGAATTTTACCGTTTGTTTTTAAAGATGTTTTTATAGCCAGGAGTGATAAGATACCTACAATCCCAGCCTTCAGGAGTCTAAGGCAAAAGGATCGCAAGTTTGAGACCGATTTGGGCTATTGAATGAGACTTGTCTCAAAAAAAACCCCAACCAAACAAAAAACCACATAATTTTGTAGCTAGATTATTCTATTTAGGTAGAATCTCAAGTTCTTTAGAGTTACCATTGGAGGGAACAAAGGACAAGGTAAAAAACCAAAGGAGCCTAATATTGAGAAAAAGTAAAACTGCATTTGGTGTTTATGATTAGAGATCCAGTGAAATTACTTGAAAAAAGATGTTTTTAGAATCTACTACTCTTCTAAAAAAAATTGTGGAGTATTGGGGTTTGAACTCTGCCTTGAGCTTATCTGGCAGTTAACTCTACTGCTGAGCCATGCCTCCATCCCTTTTTTTGCAATGATAATTTTTGTGCTAAGAGTCTTACATCCTGCCTAGACACTTGATCAGCCTATTTTTTACGCATTTTATTACATCTGAGATGATTGCCTGGTACACCAAGTGTGAGCCATTGGTACTCAGTGTGAATGTGTAACTATTTAATAAAGGATTATATGACAAAAGTTAAATTGAACGACTGAAGGAGAAAAGAAGTGAGGGAGAAGCCAGAACATGTATAAGAAATAAGGAAGCCACATGCAGGTATCTCATGCCTGTATAATCTTAGCTACTGAGGAGGCTGAGATCTGAGGGTTAAGGTTCAAAGCCAACCCCAGGCAGGAAATGCCCTGAGATTCTTATCTCCAATAAACTACTCAAAAAAGCTGGAAGTGGTGCTGTGACACCAGTGGTAGAGTGTTCCATTGAGCAAAAGAAGCTTAGGGATGGGATAGTGCCTAGGCCCAGAATTAAGCCCCAGGACCAGCCCCAACCCCCCAATAAAAAAAAGTTGGCTAGAATTTTAAAAATGTAAAGTTTCAAAGGAAAAAAAGGTCAATTACAAGGTCAGTTCTGAGTAGTTGTTGTAAAATAGGTTTTCCCCCTTTAACTCCAACCTTCTTTCATTAGTATTTGAACTCAGATTAAATATAATTTGAAAAGCTAATAAATTTACAGTGCCATATATACTGAACATATATATGTATATTACTTGATGTGTGTATGTGTATCTGTATAACATTGGGTGTGTGTGCACGTATGTGTGGGTGCCTTAACTTTTTCACCTAAGGTGGGGTTCTACCACTTGAGTCACAGCTCTACTTTCTATTTTTTTTTTTTTGGTCAGTCCTAGGGCTTGAACTCAAGCCTGGGTGCTGTCCCTGAGCTCTTTTGCTCAAGGCTAGCCCTCTACCACTTTGAGCCACAGTTCCATTTCCAGTTTTCTGGTGGTTACTGGACTTTCCTGTCCCAGTTGGCTTTGAATCATGATCCTCAGATGTCAGCCTCCTGAGTAGCTAGGATTACAGGCGTGGGCTACCCAGTGCCCTGCTTTACTTTCTGCTTTTTTGTGGGGGTTGTTAACGGACTTCCCTACTCCTGCTTCTTTCAAACCTAGATCCTCAGATCTCAGTCTCCTGAGTAGGATTGTAATCATGAGCCAATGGTGCCCAGTTTGAATATTCTTCATTTGTATGTGCTGTGATGAGTCCCCAAATTGAATATCTATTGTAACCCTCCAGTAACGTTTTTGATGTTTTTTGTCAAATGAAGAGATCTTACTTTTGGGGGAAGAAATTCAACAACAAACTAGTGGATTTATTAACCAGTTCAAGTTTAAAAATTCACTCATGTATGTTGGCTTTCAATATCTATATCTGATTTATGTATATATATGACATATACAGATACAGCTCTCTGTTTCTATGTCTGTGTCTATCTCTATCTGTATCTATGTCTCCCTGGGCCTGACTTAACTTTACTAACATGATTTTTCCCAGGTCCTTCCATTTCTTTGCAGTATTGTTCTTTCTAATGGATGAGTAAAATTCCATTGTATGCGTACCACATTCTTTTGATTTATTTGACCGTTGAGGGGCATCTGAGCTGATTCCATTTCTTGGCTATGTTGAATATTGCTGCAATGAAGATAGTTCTGCTTGGTAGCTTTACTGTATCCTAGTATGTAATCTTTTGGATAAATGCACTAGAGCGGAATTGCTGGATCATAGGGCATTTTGAGGAATCTCCATACTGGCTTCTAGAGACGTTGAACAAGGTAACTCCCATCCAAGCTGGCCTGTTAGGTTTGTATCCTTGATGATGGCCACTCTAACTGGAGTGAGGAGGAATCTCAATGGTGTTTGGATTTGCATTTTCTTTATGGCCAGATTTGTTGAACATTTATTTCTTTATGAGTCTGTTGGCTATTTTTATTTATTCTGAGAAATCTCTTGCTCAGCTAGCTCATTTGCCCATTTATTAATTAGGTTATTGATTCTTTGATGATGGTTTAAGGAAAGGGGATACAAATAGGGAAGGAAGGTATAAAATTATCCCTATTTGCAGATGACATGATCCTGCAGAATCCTGTGGACTCCTCCCCTAAGCTGCTAGAGCAATTACAAAGTAGCAGAGCATAAAAATCAATCTACAAAAATCAGTACCTTTTTTTTTTTTGTCTGCCATGAGGCTTGAACCTCATGCTTGAACGTAGGCCTAGGCACTGTCCCTCAGCTCTTCAGCTCAAGACTAGTGTTCTACCATTTGAGCTATAGTGCCACTTTTAGTTTTCTAGTGGTTTATAAGTGGTTTTTAAAGTCTCATGGACTTTGCTGCCCGGGCTGGCTTTGAACTGTGATCCTCAGATCTCAGCCTCCTGAGTAACTAGGATTACAGGTGTGACAACTGGCACCCGGCAAAATCAGTGCCTTTTATCAGGGAAGCAACTCCATTTACAGTAGTCTCAAAAACAAAAAACCCCAAAGCCCTAGGAATCAACCTAACCAAGCATGTGAAGGGCCTTTGCAAAACTATAAAAATCTGATGAAAGAAACTATGAAGAAGACAAAGAAATGGAAAGACCTTCCATGTTCTTGGATTGGCAGAATATCATGAAAATGGCAATACTGCCCAAAGCAGTGTATATATTCAATGCAGTCCCCATCAAAAATCTGAACATTGGAATGTGGCTTAGTGGTGGAGTGCTTGTCTAGCATGCATGATGCCTTACGTTTGGTTCCTCGGTACAACTAAAAAAAAGCTGGAAGTGGTGCTGTGGTTCAAGTACTAAAGTGCTAGTGTTGAGCAAAAGAAGACAGTGCCAAAGCTCTGAATTCAAGCCCCAAGACTGGCCAAAACAAAAAACAAAACTCAACCTCATTCTTCAATGAGATAGAGAAAAGCTGGGGCTTGAGGCTTGAATTCAGGGGTTAGGAGCTGTTCTTTAGCTTTTTTGCCCAAGGCTTATGTTCTACAACTTGAGCCACAGCTTCACTTCCACCTTTTTTTAGTGGTTAGTTGGAGATGAGCATCTCACAGGGTTTCCTGCCTGGGCTTGGCTTCAAACTGTGATCCTCATATCTCAGCTTCTTGAGTAGCTAGTAATACAAGCATGAGCCACTAGCGACTGGCAAAATTCACTCTTTTAATACTTGAATTTGACTTAGTATAGACTTTGCTTTAGTGCCACAAGTCATATTTTTGAGATGTTAATTTTTTTTTCCTCCTAAGAGCTCCATTAATTTTCCTTTTGGGGCTATCTTTCTAGTTAGTGGTTTTTATTTTAGAGAATGGTTCTTTTCCCTTCTTGACTAACTTCAGAAGGTAATTTTTGTAAGGAAAAGATTAGTGAAGCAACAAAGATAATTGCTAAAGATGAAATATTAACTATGCAAATTGCTTATTTTGGGGTTTTGGATTTGTTGCTGTTTTCAGTAGTTTGCCCTAGAATATACAGATGTGACACTAAGATGTTATTTGAGTAGTGCAGCTGTATAGATAAACCCATGCAGCAATTAATCTGCACTGTCAGACCTCAAGCCAACATGGCATCAGTCTGATGCCATGGACAGACTGTAATTACCATCTGTTTGACAAATTACCATCATACTGGAGCACATGTTACATATATAAGGGAATGATTGTCCCAGACTTTGGAGGGTGAGAATTTTCTGGATCAAATTATTGCTGTAATGTTGCTTGAAGCCTCTGACAGTAGGATGTTAAAGTAGGGTTTGAGTACTCATTCCCTTGAAAACTTTTTCTCAGCATTTCTTTCTCCCTCTTGAGTGGTGTTTTTTTTTGTCGGTCATGGGGCCTGAACTCTGGGCCTGGGCACTGTCCCTCAGCTCTTCAGCTCAAGGCTAGCACTCTACCACTTGAGCCACAGCCCCACTTCCAGCTTTTTCTGCTTATGTGGTGGTGAAAGCACTCTACCACTGAGCCACCTTCCCAGCCCCAGTGGTGGCACTTTTTAATTGCGAAGCATGTTTTCTTGAAGCTGATAGGCCTCATTCCTATAACTACCGGAAAAACTTTTGCTATAAGAACTCCTGAACAGATACATGCATTTTTATTGGACCTTCTGTAGTCAGTGGAAACTTCCTTCTGTAAAAAAAAACAACCATTTTTCTTTTTTCTACCTCCTTTCATTCTTTCTCAGTTTTCCATTAGTAGCTAAAAGGCCATTGGTACTTGGATCAAACTGACAGTTACCAGGTTGGGAGCCACTTCTCCAAATCTGTGTGATAGACTAGATCCTTACCCCATTATGCATAGGCAGCAGATGTTGTTCCTTCCAAGCAGCTTTTAAGTAATTATGTCTGATAGTTGGTTATTTACTTACTATAAGTGAAATACATAATCTTTGTGTAAATCAAGTGAAATAAAATATAGACTCAAAGGTAGACATGTTTATATTTGATTTTCATAGTTGATATTATAAAGTAGGTGCTCATTAAAATGTCTTTTTCTTTTTTTTGCCAGACCTGGGGCTTGGACTCAGGTCCTGGGCACTGACCCTGAGCTTCTTTTGCTCAAGGCTGGCGTTCTACCACTTACTTGAGCCACAGTATCACTGCCAGCTTTTTCTGTGTATATGGTGTTGAGGAACGAACCCAAGGCTTCATGCGTGCGAGGTGAACACTCTGCCCACTATGGGCTGGGAAGGTGGCTCAGTGGTACAGTGCTCGACTCACATGCATGAGGCTCTGGGTTCAATTACTCACCACCACATAAGCAGAAAAAGCTGGAAGTGGCACTGTGGCTCAAGCAGTACAGCGCTAGCCTTGAGCTGAAGAGCTGAGGGACAGTGCCAAGGTCCAGAGTTCAGGCCCCACGACTGACCAAAAAAAAACCAAAAAAACTTCAATACACTTATTATGACTTTACTGGTATATGTATTTAGTACAAAATGGGATAATCATGAAAATATGGTAGCCTTTTCAGTAAGATTTTACCTTATATTGTAGCTTATACTCAGGGTTATTTTTTTATCAAAATGTAATTTGAGTAACAGAGTGCTGATTTTTTAATCAATCCAGGGGCCTGAACTCAGGGCCTGGGTGCTGTCTCTCAGCTTTTCAGCTTAAGGCTAGCACTACCACTTGAGCCACAGCACCACTTCTGCCTTTTTCTACATATACATATACATATATATATATATATATATATAAAAGTGTGAATTCCAGTTTTATTGGATTATAAGCAGGAAATATGTACCACAATTTACAGTCTTTTGGTAGAGTTTTCTTCATAAGCAGAAAACTTATTTGAGATCAATAAAGTTGTGTATTCCTATTGCATCTACTATAGATGACCTGTTATCCTGTCTAGAGAATATGAATTTTCTAGTCTTATTTTAATCTACTAACATATTTGTCATTGAAGTAAAGTATTTTTCATAATTATTTAATTCTTATATACTTAGATGTGAGGTTAGTTGTATCGTGTGTGTGTGTGTGTCTCTCTCTCTCTCTCTCTCTCTCTCTCTCTCTCTCTCTCTCTCTCTCTCTCTCTCTCTCTCTCTCTCTCTCTCTCCCAGGGCTTAGGCACTGTCCCTAAACTTTATGCTTAAGGCTACCACTTACGGCTTTTTGGTGGTTCATTTTAGATAAGAGTCTCTTGGACTCTCCCACCCCGACTGACTTTGAACTGCATTCCTCAGGTCCCAGCCTCCTGAGGAGCTAGGATTACAAGCATGAGCCACCAGTACCCTACATGATGTCAGTTTTTATCATTGTTGGTGACACACCACACGGGTAATTTACTCCCTACTGTTCTCTAAGGCAAATCTATCATAGCCCCTCCTGGTTTGTCCTAGTTCAGGTTGGACCAGGATCCTTTGAACCTGTAGTCATCCATGGAGCTACACGCAAAGGTACATGCCACCACACCCAGCTTACTGTTTGAGAGGGGTCATGCTAACAGTTTAGTTCTTCCTGGCCCTGAACTGTGATCCTCCCAATTCCTGCCTCCTGGCTAGCTGGGACTGCATGCATCAGTCATGTGTCCAACTTCTTGTAATGTTTTTTGGGCACAAGGAAGGTGGAAGGAGGATATGAGGAGATAGGTAAGAGACTGGTTTGGGAGGGATAGTGCATGGCTCCAATCAAGGCCATGAGACTGAAGGACTGGGTCTCATTTTTATAATGAGAAGCAGAAAAACCTCTTCCCTTTCAAATGCCCTTGGGGGAACCCCAGCTTTTCTGAAGACACAACTGCAGATGGACTGGAAGAAATACTTGGGGTTTTAACACGGAAAGCTTTGTGCTTTGGTTGTGAGATATGTGTGGGCCACACACTTCATTACCTCCTTTCACATTGTGCATGATACAGGAATTCCTGGTTGGAGCTATCTGTCTTCTTCATCATTCTAGGTGTGGGCTGAGCTTCAGTCTCATTCTGAGAATCGGATGATTCTTTTGTTTATAAAGGTGAAATTTAGAGGGATTACAGTTGCTTTAGTCAGGCATCGAGTACATTTCAAGTGTCACCCCTTATGTTCTCCCAGTGTTTGCCCTCCTGACTCCCCTGATCCCCCAAGTTATATAGTTCATTTCTTTTCTTTAGCTTGCATCACTGTCTGAGAAGTAATTTCCAAGGAATTTTTACCTTCTGTTCCCATTGAAATAACTAGAATATAGTGGAAGCCAGAGGTCATCAAGGACACAGACTTCAAAGTCGAGTTCCTCTGCCATTTGATTGAAGAAATCCTTTACTTCTTCAGTGAGCATCTTTTTCTTCTCTGCTTCTATGACAAATCTTGCATTGGTAATCTTCAGAGTCAAGAGGGCTATCAATATGTTCATAATTTCATCTCCCATCATCCTCTCCTAATGTGTCTCAGGGTGCAGTTTCATAAGACTTTTTCCATGATACAGAAGTTTGAACTGTCAGCATGTTGCAGTGCAAAGCAATCATGGTTCATAAGAGACCACCCATCACACACTTCCTTGATTGTTGTAGACAGTAGCTCCCTCCCTCCCCCCAGGTTGGGCAGCCGCCACTGCTCTCATTTCCTCTGCTTATATGGTTTTAATAGGGAGTTTTTTTGTTTTTTGTAAAGGTGATGTACAGAGGTGTTATATAATAAGTTAGATAATAAGTATATTTCTTATTAAGCAGTGTAATCTCTTCCATCTTTTTCCCAGCAGAGATTCTTAAACTTTAATTTGCATAGGAATCTTGAGCTTGTTTAAAAAATTGCCTTTTAACAGAACTCATTTGTAACACTATTGGTCTGAGGACTTAACATTAAGAATTGCTGATTTAGTCCTTTTATAGTGACTAGACGTGTAAGCTACAGAGCAAATAGGCACATGTATAAGTGAGTGAATCATGAGGGTTTTTGAAGGATTTTTGTGTTTATTAGTAAAGTTACCAGAAGTGGACAGCCTATCCATGATGATTCTATGTTGGGTCTTTGTACCTTTGGTTCCCAATTTGTACTAGAATCATGCATTGCTCATTCCTTAATTATTCAGGTGTGTGCTTGTAATTGGATGCCTAACTCATTTTGCCATTTTGCTTTATTTTCATTCATGGTATTTAATCACCGTATTCTGTATTACATATTTTGTTTCTTTGCTTTTTTCTCCTCAAGCTCCAAGTTATTAGAGACTTGTTTACTGCTATATTCTTGTTCAGTGCCTTACGCACAGTACGTGATCAGTAACTGATTGACTTGAATGGCAATATGTAAACTGCATTGTATTCAGCACAATTTAAAATGAACATCTTGAAAGTTGTTGTTCTGGTCTTAAAATATTTTCATTATGTTTTAATTACTGTTTAACAACTAGTGTTTCACATCTACATATATGTACTTTTTTAAGGTTTTGTTTTTTCTTGCTAGTCACTGTCTTTTTTTTTTTTTGGTGCTGGTATTGAGGTTTGAACTCGGGGTCCTGTACTTTTAACTCAGCTGTTTTGCTTAAGGTTCCTGTTCTTATCAGTTGAGGCGTGCCTCCACTTTGGTGTTTCACTGGTTTATTGGAAAAAAGAGTTTTCATCAGGCTGGCTTCAAACCTTCATCCTCAGATCTCTCAGCCTCCTGAGTATCTAGGATTGTAGGTCTAAGTCACTCATGCCCAGATATCAGGGTCTTGATGTGTAATCCTAATCTCTTTAACTATATAATAGTGCTTCTCAAACTTTAGTGTGTTCCAGAATCACTTGGAAAGACTTGATAAAAGAGATGGGGGTCCTACCTTAGTCTGTCTTTAGTAGGACCACATATGAAACCTGAAATAGTGGTAAAAGGACCATTCTTTAAGAATCATTAGTATTATAGTATCTTAAGCTTAATTTAACTTTCTACTGATAATTTAGGTCAGATCATTTAACCTACAAAAGAACATATATGTACTTATTATGTGTATATATATATTGTTGCTGAAGTACAAGAATGTTATAATGGTTGCAATTCAACTTTATAATTATGTTTCTTTTATTATTGTGCCATTAGGAACTCTGTCCCACTGCAATTTTTCTGTACTAAGCTGCTCATAGCTAGAGTAGATAAGTTGTCTAAACCTTGGTATAGAAGAAAGTCTTAAAAACACAGTTCACACACTTAGAGTACGTTTATTTTGTGTTTGTGTATTTGGTTACTGGTATTTGATTGCTAGGCATCTGCTACCACTTAAACCATACTATCAGCATGTCTTACTATTTTTTAAATAGAATCTTCCTTTTATGCCTGAGCTGGTCTGGACCATAATCCCCCTCCTGTTTGTGCTTCCTGAATAGCTGGGATTGGCAAGCACCCACAGTTTCCAGTTTTTTGATTAAGATGGAGTCTAGTGAACTTTTTGCTCAATTGGCCTTGAACTGAAATCCTCTCAATTTGAGCTTTAAATAGTTAAGATTACAGGCATAAGACACTACACCAGGCTTATTATATCTTACCGACTTGCTCATTTCTATTTTCTGATTCTTTTTTAAGTTATCTGATGCTGACATATAAGTGACAATACTATGTAACTTAGGTGTAGTAAAGGAAAAGAGTGAATTTGTGTTTTTCAGTAGTGAACATTCTAGAACCTGTTAGATTTGTGTTAGAGAGCTTACCTTGTAGCTATGTTAAAAAAAATTAAGTTAGGAAAGCATGTAAAAATAATTATCAGTTTTTACCTCTATGATATATTTTTCATATTTTCTGTTGACAGGGTTTTTTGTTTTTTACAGCTACCTTTCTATTTTTTGCTAGTTATTTTGGACTAGGAGTCTTGGGAACTTCTCTGCTGCCTTTGAGCTGAGAGTGTCTAGAACTAAACCTTCTGAGTAGATGGGATTATAGACCTGAGCCACCAATGCCTGGCTGTTAGGGTATTTCTTGAATGTTGAATTATTTTGTATTTTTAGAAAATCTATCTCAGTGTTTGTTGTTTTAAAAAATACAATTGTCAAAGATGGTTTGTATTGTACATATCTCATATGGTGGGATTAAAAAAGATACCTTTTCTTAGGTTAAAACATTCATTGCATATTTTATTAATCTAATTTTACTTATTTGTTGGTTTATTGATATTTTTAAAGAATTAGAAAGCTATTTGTGACAAGTATTGACATTGCATTTAGAACAAAAGCAATTTTATAATATAGAACTGCATACTATTGTTATTAGAACTTTGGTAACTTAATTTTAGTAAATTTTTTTGGAAAGGCTTAAGTTTTCCTTGATACAGATTTCAGTAAGTAATAAGTATGTATGTATGTATATATGTAGTATGCCAGTCATGGGGCTTGAACTCAGGACATGGCACTGTCCTTGAGCTTTTATAAAAGCCCAAGGCCTAGTGCTCTACTACTTGAACTATAGCTCCACTTTGGGCATTTTGGTGTTTAATTGGAGATAAGAGTCTTAGGGACTTTGCTTCTTGGGCTGGCTTGGAACTGTGATCCTCTGATCTCAGCCAAGTGAGGAGTGAGACACTGGTGCCCAGCTGTTATATACTTTTGGTGCTGGTGCTCCAACCCAACCCTCATGTTTGCTAGGCAAGAGATTTGCCACTAAACTATATCTACATCCTCAGTTTGGTGTAGGTACTTATTTAATAGATGGATTTCTAATGTCTACATGTTTTTTCTCAACAGGGCATTCTTAGTAGAGTTACAGAATCTGTTAAGAACATTGTGCCAGGTTGGTTACAAAGATACTTCAATAAGAATGAAAATGCATGTAGCTGTTCATCAGATGCAAATGAAGTACCACACTGGTCAGAAAATCGAGACAATGACCGTATGATCTATGCTGATGAGGAAAGATCTAATATCAATGATGGGAGAATCACCCCTGAGCCAGCAGTTGGCAACACAGAAGGTAAATAGTATGTGAATGTTTTGTTGCAAGTGAAAAGCTTTCATGCCCTTAATTATAATATCTATATTAACTGGCTGTGGGAAAACTCTGGTCAAGCAGTACAAAAACCACATATGAGGAGGGTGATGATCAGGTTCATCATATTGGATATATTTTATCAGCTGTCCAGTAAGAAAGGTTGATAAATCAGTTAAGAGTACATGCTCTGATGTTAGACAGTGAATTTGAAGTTGTATACTAACAATATTAGTCAGGTGTCTCTGGGAAGATAATATATTTGCTCCCATGTGTAAGTTTTCTAAAAAAGTATAAGCTGGGTATGTTGGTATATGCCTACTGTCCTAGCTGCTGGGGAGAGTAAGATGAGGGAATCACTTGACCCCATAACTTTGAGAGTTTGATACTGACTCCATTTCAAAAAAAAGGAGTCCTTAGACAATTTCCTGAAGCTAAGGGAGCAGTAGAAAAACTTAACTTGAAACTGATAGTGTGTCTCAAAACATGTGAATTTGAGTGTAACTGTAGTGGACTCCTGTCCAGTCCATCAGCAACTGGGTCATCCCACATTAGTCTTTCAGGTAAATAACTCTACATTTAAAAGTTGGAGCTTTTTAAAAATTTATTTTGCAATTAGTCGGTAAGGTTTACAAGTATTAAATTCATACAGTATAAACCCATGCATATTCAGGGATATTACTCTATTATTTGACTGTTTGTTAACAGCTTTATTGAGATACATTCAAATTCCATAAACCTCACCTATTTACAGTATGTGGTTGAGGAGCCTAACCTAGTGGCACACACCTGTAATCCCAGTGCTTTGGAGGCTGAGGCAGGATGATTGTGAGCCATGATCTATGCTGATGAAGAAAAAGAAATTAGTATGTTTTATTACATTCAAAGAATTCTATAGTCAATATTAACATCATTGCTATTTTTTTTTAAGAACATTTTTGTCACTCCAAGAAGCCTCATTCCTATTAGTTTTGGCTCCCTTTTTTCCTATCTGGGAGTTCCCAGGGCTCACTATAATCTCTGTGCATTTGGGTTTATTATACATTTCATATGACTGGAGTCAGGTGGGCACCGGTGGCTTACACCTGTTACCCTAGCTGCTCTGGATTCTGAGATCTGATGGTCACAGCCAGTCCGGGTAGGAAAGTTTATGAGACTCTTATCTCCAATTACCAACCAGAAAAGCTGCAAGTGGAGCTGTGGCTCCAGTGGTAGAGCACTAGCCTTGAGCAAAATGAAACTCATGGATAGCACCCAGTGTTCTAGTCCTAGGACTGGCACAAAACTTTAAGAATGGAGTCTTGGTAACTTTTTTTTCCTTCCTTCCTTCCTTCCTTCCTTCCTTCCTTCCTTCCTTCCTTCCTTCCTTCCTTCCTTCCTTCCTTCCTTCCTTCCTTCCTTCCTTCCCTCCCTCCCTCCCCCCCTCCCTCCCTCCTCTTTCTCTCTTTCTCTCTCTCTCCTTTCTTTCTCTCTCCTTTCTCTCTCTTTCTTTCTCTCTTCTCTCTTTCTTTCTTTCCTTCCTTCTTTCCCTTCCTTCCTTCCTTCCTTCCTCCCTTCCTTCCTTCCTTCCTTCCTTCCACTTGAACCACAGCTCCACTTCTGGCATTCTGGTGCTAAATTGGAGATAAGAATCTCTTAGACTTTCCTGCCCTGACTGGCTTCAAATCGTGATTCTCAGATATCAGCCTCCTGAAAAATTAAATTTACACGTGTGAGCCAGTAGTGCTCTGCTTTTGGCTAACTTACCTTGTTTACTTAGCATGATATATTCAAAGTTCATAATACTATGTCACATTTTAGAACATTGTTTCTCTTATTGTTGACAATATTCTGTTGTATAGATAAACTATATTTTCTTTGTCCATTCATCAGATGATAAGCATTTTGGTTGTTTTTACTTTTTTTTTAATATAAATAGTACTGTGAATATTTATATGTAAGTTTTTGTGTACATTTAAATTACTGAGTCATATAGTAATTCTTTTACAATGAAATCCTGGCTAAACTATTTTTATAGCTTCCTACCTGCAGTATATGAAAATTCTCATTTATATACTTACCAGTACTTATTTTAAATTTATTATATATCATGTAATAAATAACATTATTTAATGATAGCATATATATTTATTATTATATGATTTTCAATGTATTATAGCTGTCTTAGTGAAAGTAGTGGTATCATTGTGGTTTTGATTTATGTTTCCCTTGATGCATCTTTGAAAGTACTTACCTCATGAAATGACTGTTTAATTTGGTTGTGTTTTTGTTTAATAGTAAGATATCTTTATGTGTCAAATATAAATCCCTTATCAGTGTGATTTGTTGGTATGTTCCTCCATTCTGTGGTTATGCTTTCACTTTCTTGTTGGGATTCCAAGGCACTCCAAACCCCTATCCCCTTGTGCTATACTGGGACTAGAACTCAGGGCCTCCAGTTTTTGTTGAACTCAGAGCCCTAAGCTTTTACTTGAGTGTTTTGCCTAAGGGTAGAGCTCTATCACTTCAGCCATACTGCTACTTCTGACTTTTTGGTGATTAAATGGAGGTAAGAATCACATGGGACTTGCCAGTGCTGGTGGCTCACGCCTGCAATCCTAGCTACTCAGGAGGCTGAGATCTGAGGATCTCAGTTCAAGGCCAACCCTGACAGGATAATTCATAATAAATCTAGTTAACCACTCAAAAATCAGAAGTGGACATGTGACTCAAAGTGGAAGAGGGCTAGCCTTGAGCAAAAAAGTTCAGGGACAGGGCATAGGCCCTGAGTTCCAGCCCCACAAGTGACCCCCCCCCCCCCCAAAAAAAAAAAAATCTCACAAGACTTTTCTTCTCAGCTGGCTTTGAATCTTGATCTTTAGATGTCAGCCTCATGAGTAAGATGATAGAGCTACCAGTGCTAGAGCTACCAGTGCCTGGCTGTTGCTGACACTCTTTGAAACATAATTGTATTTAATTTTGAAGTCCAGTTAATCTGTGTATGTTGGGGGGGCCGGGTAGAGAAAATGTTTGTGTGTTGTGCTGTGGATTAAACCACGGTTCTTAGTGCATACTACCTTACCACTGAGCCTTTATCTCTAGCCTCTTTCTTTCTTTCTTTCTTTCTTTCTTTCTTTCTTTCTTTCTTTCTTTCTTCCTTCCTTCCTTCCTTCCTTCCTTCCTTCCTTCCTTCCTTCCTTCCTTCCTTCCTTCCTTTCTCCTTTCCCCTCCTTCCTTCCTTCCTTCCTTCCTTCCTTCCTTCCTTTCTTTCTTTCTTTCCTCTCTCTCTCTTTCTTTCTTTTCTTTTTCTTTCTCTCTCTTTCTTTCTTTCTCTTTCTCTCTTTCTCTTACTTTTTACACAGGGCTTGAACTCAGGGCCTGGGCCCTGTCCCTAAGCTTTTTTCACTTAAAGGCTAGCACTCTACCACTTTGCACCACAGCACCACTTCCAGTTTTCTGGTAATTAATTGGAGATAAGACTTCTACCTGGGGTTGCTTTGAACTGTGATCCTTAGATCTCAGCCTCCTGAGTAGGTAGGATTACAGGTGTGAACCACCAGTGCCAGGCCCGGGCAGTTACATGCTTTTTAAAACATTAGGCTTGCTGGTGCTGGGAAGGTGGCTCAGTGGTAGAGTGCTTGCCTTGCATGCATGTGGACGTGGAGTTGTGGCTCAAGTTGTAGAGTGCTAGCATTGAGCTGAAGAGCTGAGGGACAGTGTCCAGGCCCAGAGTTCAGGCCCCATGACCGGCAAAACAAAGCTTGCCTTTGTGATTATAGCTATACTTCTAGAAACAAGGCATTTATGGCTGATGCAAATCTAAACACAATATTATGACCTTATTTAGTATATAATGTGCTGTTATTATTGCTCTTCTTTTAAGAATCATCAACAACCAATACTGCTTCAAATTATCCAGATGTATTAACAAGGCCTTCTCTTCATCGGAGTCACTTGAATTTCTCCATGTTGGAAACCCCTGCATTACACTGTCAGCCATCTACATCCTCTGCATTTCCAATTGGCAGTTCTGGATTTTCCCTTGTAAAGGAAATTAAAGATTCTACCTCTCAGCATGATGATGATAACATCTCAACCACCAGTGGTTTTTCTTCAAGAGCTTCTGATAAAGGTATTCTTATTTAACTTGATTGTAAGTAATATTGGTATCTAAAAATTTTAAACTTCATGTGTGAATTTTTTCAGACTTAGTTTTAATTTTAATTTTTCTTTATAAAAATCTAGGGTCCTGTAATTGGTACTATTGTGAATTTTGCATTTTTGTTTCAGATATAGCAGTTTCAAAGAATACTTCCTTGCCACCTCTGTGGTCCCCAGAAGCTGAACGTTCTCATTCACTCTCACAGCATACTGCCACCAGCTCAAAAAAACCAGCATTTAACTTGTCTGCCTTTGGAACACTGTCCCCTGTAAGTACTACCTGGATTGGATTTAATCACCTTAGTCTTAAATATTTTGGCTTACAATTTCTGTCATTGTGTTTCTGTACAGTCACTTGGGAATTCTTCAGTTCTTAAAGCAAGTCAGCTTGGAGATTCTCCTTTCTATCCAGGAAAAACAACGTATGGTGGGGCGGCAGCAGCTGCAAGACAGTCCAAACTACGAAATACACCTTATCAGGTTGGTTTGGTGGAGTAGAATGATTGATGGACTCCCCTACTCTCCTGCCCTTTTCTTTGAGAGAGTCTAGTAGGTAGCCCAAGCTGGCCTCTGACTTACAATCCTCTGCCTCAACCTAATGAGTTCTGGTTATAAGCATTTACCATCCTGTAGCCAAAGCTTCATACTTTTTTATTTTCCTTTTTTGAGGGAGAGAGGAGGCAGTTGCAATTCATGGCTTTGTGCTTGCTAGACATTCTTACTGCTTGAGGCATGCCTCCAGCCCAGCCTTTTGAATGTGAAATGGTAAATTAATACCTTGAGAATAATTTTCCATACAGGCTTCCAAAATATTTGTAGGTTTCCTTAGCACCCTCTTCCTCCCAACCCATATTTTGGGGCTCCAACCTAGGGCCTAGGGCTACATGCTTACTAAGCAACTATTCTGCCACTGAGCTATACTCTGCCTCTATAATTACCAATTAGAGCTTTGTTTTCTAGGTTTTTTTTTGGGGGGGGGGGGTCCGGTCGTGGGGGCCTGGGCGCTGTCCCTCAGCTCTTCAGCTCAAGGCTAGCGCCCTACCACTTGAGCCACAGCACCGCTTCCGGCTTTTTTCTTTTTGTTTATGTGGTGCTAAGGAATCAAACCCAGGGTCTCAGGCATGCAAGGCAAGCGCTCTACCATTGAGCCACCTTCCCAGCCCGAGATTAAAGAGTTTGTAACTCAGTTATACTGTATTAGTGACTGAGACCATAAGAAGCCAGTAGAGTCCAATGAAAAGATTGTTACAATATTTTGTTGGTGGATATTTTACGTGGCTTTTATTTAATTAATTAATTAATTAATTTATTTATTAACTAGAGTTTGAACTCTGGGCTTTGCTCTTGATTTCTTTACCAGTTGAGCCATGGCCTCACCCCTTTTGGCTCAAGGCTAGTGCTCTACCACTTTTTTTTTTCTTTTTTAAAAAAATTATTTCTAATCAGTGCTAGCCTTGAGGTGAAGAGCTGAGGGACAGTGCCCAGGCCCAGAGTTCAGGCCCTCACGACTGGACCCCCCCCCCCCAAAAAAAAAAAAATTATTTCTAATCAATCCATCTTTTTTTAATTGTGAAAATACCATACAGAGGGGTTGCAATTACATGGTAATTGCAAGGTAATGAGTGCATTTCTTATCAAGCATTGTTGCCCTCCTCCTTTGTTTTCCCTTATCTAAACGTTTTTAAACAGTTTTTTACATTGTTATTACAGAGTTGATATACAAAGGGGCTGTAGTTACATGAATCGGGTAGTAAGTAATGAATATAATTCTGTCCCCCCCTTCCGTTGCTTCAGTGTCCTTGAGCCATACCTCTACTTTTGAGAAACAAGTTATGTTTTTAGTATTAAAACATTAACGTCCTCATGGCAGGATCTAGTCTGTTGGAACTTATTTAATTAAGTTACTTTAGTACTCAGTATGGTAGATATTTAATTCATTTTCATTAATGCTCTATGATATAAATATCAAGAGTAAGTAGATCAAAGCTAGTGCTAGAAGTTATTAGTTGTCCCATTTCTTTTTTTTTTTTTTTCCCCTGGTCATTGGTCTTGAATTTGGGTTTGGGTGCTGTCCCTGACCTTTTCTTTTCGTTTTTTAAAATATTTTTTGGGTCTGGTCGTGGGGCCTGAACTCTGGGCCTGGGCGCTGTCCCTCAGCTCTTCAGCTCAAGGCTAGTGCTCTACCACTTGAGCCACAGCACCACTTCCAGCTTTTTTCTTTTTGCTTATGTGGTGCTGAGGAATCGAACCCAGGGCCTCAGGCATTGCAAGGCAAGCGCTCTACCACTGAGCCACCTTCCCAGCCCCTGTCCCTGACCTTTTCAAGCTCAAGGTGAGGTGCTCTACCACTTGAACCACAGCACTACTTAGTTGTCCCATTTCTGCCAAGGAATGGTGAGTGTTATTTTATCATCCTTTTAGGATAAGTTGCTTTAACATATTAATTTTGTTTCACTTTGTACATCCATTCTATTTTATATTTTCAACCCATGGCATATGTGCCTTCGATTTTTAATCTAATAAATACTAATATTCATAGGCACCGGTTAGAAGACAGATGAAAGCTAAGCAACTTAATGCACAATCTTATGGTGTGACCAGTTCCACAGCTAGACGAATATTGCAGTCTTTAGAGAAGATGTCAAGCCCTCTAGCGGGTAAGTTTTTAAAAGTACAATTGAATATAGAAATGTGTAATGAAGTTTGAGTTTCATGGAAAAAAAATCTTAATTTTGTTATTTCACAAAAATAAATTCTGTTATTATAAATTAACAGGATGCAAAAAGAATTCCATCTGCTGTTTCTTCTCTCAATTTTGTAAGTTGACTTTTAAACCTATTACATGATACAAGTCTTATTTTAGAGCTTCCCATCCATTCTAATAGTATTTTACTTTTTCAGCCTTTCAGTAGAAGTGGGATGGATACCACAGTCTTTCAGGCCAAAACAGAAAAGGTAAGACAGTTTTTTGAAGTGCTAGTAATATTGTTGTGTAGATAGTCAACAAGTGTGCAGATGGATTTGGCTGGTTTTCACTAGGGAACATTGAAAAATGAGTTTCTTTCAGGACACTGTTCTCACAGCCTTAAGGCTCTGTATTCATAAGTGTCATTTAATAGTTTTTGGTTAGCTTTTCATTGTGTTCTGACAGTGAACAAAAATCCTCATTTGAATAATTGTCTGAAAAATTTCCACATTAATCAACATGATATCATATCTGTTGTGGGTAGAATTTCAACTTGGATACATTTCATCAGCCAGTCAAAATACTATTCCAGGATATCAAGGCTAATTAAAAATACAGTGTAGATGTCTTCATAACCTTTCAGTATTCTATGTGGTTCACATTAACTTTCAAGGATATTGTTAAGGAAAATAAGATGCTTAATAATTTATATTAAAATAGTCATTTGTCTTTTTTGGTTGGCTATATTTATCATTGGTTAACTATCCCCCCAGAAAAAGCACATACTCCTTGATTGTTACTTGTGGAAACATTGCAACATTAAGCTGCCCATATAATGAATAACATTATTATAATTACCTGAATTGTGGGGATTAGATATGAGAGGTTGGTAAGTTATTCTTGCTGAAATTGATACAGAGAAGAAAGCTAAAATTGAATAATTTTTTATTTTGGGGGGGGGGGCCTGAACTCTGGGCCTGGGTGCTGTCCCTCAGCTCTTCACCTGAAGGCTAGTGTTGTACCACTTGAGCCACAGTGCCATTTCCAGCTTTTTTTTTCTGCTTATGTGGTGCTGAGGAATCAAACCCAGGGCCTCATGCATGCAAGGCAAGCACTCTACCACTGAGCCACCTTCCCAGCCCCTGAATATTTTTTTCTTAGAAGATATGTTCTCAATTTTAGGATTATCTAGATGTTGGTAATTGAAGAAGGAGAACCTAGTATTAGCTGTTATTGTGGATCTAAGTGGTTAACTTTTCAGACCTACATATCTAGTTATTTAAAAAGTAAAAATTTAAGACTGGCCTGTAATGTTAACTTATTAATTAGAAGAGTCTTTATTATAGTTTGTGTATCATAGATGTAATGAAAACAGTATACAAAATAGACTTGTTGTAGAATCACTTAGGAAAAGAATTTAAGGAAGAACTAGTAACTTACTGAGACTTTGCCCTGGAAAGCAACATTGTTCACAGCTGTTCCTGAGTGAAAGGACCCTATTCATATACCATTGTTCGAGTGAAGCACAGCACTATTAATGAAACTATTGTGTAGTTAGACAATAAAATCAGCTCATTTCAGAAAGATTTCCAGTCTTAACATATTTTACCAGTTTATATTGTCGGACTTGGTTGGTTTATAAAAGGGAGAAACCAGATTGGTGAAGGATTTGGTAATGTTTTTAGGAATTTAAAAAAATACAGCTAGTTAAAATATCAACGGAAGATAAAAGAAAACAAATTTGGGGAGCATATGAGTCGTACATAAGTCACATTAATCATATTCAAAATTCATCCTGTAGAAGCTGAGATTGTGTACGCACATTTTCATGTAAAGAGTCACTCAGTCTACCTATGGAATTGCTTAGAATTGTGTGTCTGTATGAGCACACGCGCGCGTGTGCGGTCAGTAAATACCATTTGATACTTTTTCCTCCTGGTATTTACATCCACCTCAGAATTCTCTAGGACGTACTGAATGTATGTACGTCACATTAGCTATTGTGAAATAATTTAGACATAAGACATTCATATATATGAAAATATTTGTCTCTGGTTTCTGCTTGCTTATAAGGTGGACTCTCAGTATCCCCCTGTTCAGAGACTCATGACCCCGAAGCCAGTTTCCATAGCAACAAATAGAACTGTCTATTTTAGACCATCTCTAACCCCATCTGGTGAATTAAGGAAGACTAATGAAAGGATAGATAAAAAGCACAGTGTGAGTATATGTTTGTTTTTAAGTCTTTTTTTTTTTAACCAGTCTTTGAATGTTGATTGAAATGAGTAAGAATAAATAATGTAAACTACAAGTACTCTGTCACTACAATGTAGCAAAAAAAATGCAGTTTGTTAAGTAATGATGATAAGGAATTTTGGTGTGCCTTTAATTAAGATGGCTTTTACCTTGATCAAACCCTAAATTAGTATTTAGTGGTAAGCTGTTATTCATTGTATAGGTAAATTTGTGTCCAGCTTGCTTTACTTAGGTTCCTATTGAATCATCTGGAAATACATTTCCAACATCTCATTTTTCGATGATATCCTATCATAAGTACTTTGACATTTATCTTATAAGTATTAAGTACTTCCTCTTGTATTCTCTCATCTATCTTATCTGCATTCTTTTTTTTTTAGTTCCATTGCTAAGGCTTAAACTCTGGGTCTGGGCACTTTCCTTGAGCGTATTTTGCTCAAAGCTAGCCCTCTACCACTTGAGCCACAAGCCCTGCTTTTGGCTCTTTGGTAATTAGTTCTGAGGCTGGTTTTGAACTACAATACTCAGTTCAGCCTCCTGAGTGACTGGGATTACAGATGTGAGCCACCAGTTTCTGGCTTGGTTTTGGTTTTTTGAGATAATCCACATATATTGCAATTCATCTAAAATTTTAGTTTTTTACCATGAGCTCAGAGTTCTTCAGCTCCCATAACAATTTTGGAATATTTTCATCGTGTCTCTTATCCCCTCAAAATTCTTTTTTTTTATGGTATTTTAGAATGATGTTCTGGATCTTGTCTATATTTTAGCAGGTACAAGTGTTTTCTGGTTTTGAGGCTTGAATTCAGACCCTGGGGTGTTGTCCTTGAGGTTTTTTTGCTCAAGGCTGTAGTGCTGAGCCACAGCTCCATTTCTAGCTTTTTGTAGTTAATTGGAGATGAGTCTCATGGACATTCCCACCTGGGCTGACTTTGAACTGTAGTCCTCAGATCTCAGCTTCCTGAGTAGCTAGGATTATAGACCCAAGCCACTGATGCTTCACTCTCTTTATAAATGACTGAATACTATTTTATGTGGATATATCAGATTTTTCTTAACTATTTATTAGTTGAAGGATATTTGGACAATTTTCACTTTTGACTATAGTGAATGCTACTTCAATAAACATTGCTAAGCCTTTTGTTGGTAGACATTTCTCTTGGGTCTATGCCTAGGAATGGAGTTTCTTGGCTCATTGGTGTTTGAAGAGACAAGGCCATTTGTATTCTACAGTAGCTGTTTATCCATTTTCTGTGTCGTTTAAAAATGCTTGCCGATGGGGCCAGCAATGTGGCTTAGTGGTAGAGAGCTTGCCTAGCATACATGAAGCCCTGGGTTTGATTCCTCAGTATCACCTACACAGAAAAAGACAGAAGTGGCAATGTGGCTCAAGTGGTAGAATACTAGTCTTGAGCAAAAGAAGCTCAGGGACAGTGCCACAGGACTGGCAAAAAATAATAATAAATAAATTGCTGAGCTTCTTTCACATACTGGTTGTGATGTACTAATTTAACCTTGTAAGAACTCAGTTTCTTTAGAAACTCCAAACTGGGAAATTAACCATAGTTGTGCAGTGAATCCCCATGTACTTACCTTGATTTATTTATTAGTCGTTAACATTTTCTTCACATTTGTCTTTTTGGCACACTTTTTCATTAGCTTTTAACACACGGATATTTTGAATATAAGTTTGGATCTTCAGATTTGTGAGTTTTGTTTGTTTTGGTGCTGGGTTGATAGCTCATTATTTTTCTGATTCTACTATGCCTTTACATATAGTTAATAGGCATGTAGTATAAGGAAGTTTTTCTTTAGCTTTTAGTTAACCTATTGCTTTTTGATGTTGACCAGAATTTTAAAATTGAGTAACATTCTTTATGATAATTGTTTGCCGTTTTGCTTTCTCTTTGAATTGGCTCCTATGTTCTTTTTTTTTTTGGTTGGTCATGAGGCTTGAACTCTGGGCCTGGGACCTGTCCCTGAGCTCTTTAGCACAAGGCTAGCACTCTACCACTTGAGCCACAGCACCACTTAATAGCTTTCTGGTGGTTAATTGGAGATAATTGTATCATGAACTTTCCTGCCCAGGCTGGCTTTGAACCATTATCCTCAGATCTCAGCCTACTGAATAGCTAGGATTAATGGTGTATTCTTTTAGTATATATTCCCAGCATGTTTTAAGTACTTTGTTTTTGATATTACAAAGTAAGGTTCAACTTGTATATTTCCTGCCCTTTAACATCCACTTCTCAGGGAACATTGATTTCTTTTCAGTGGAAGGACTTTTAAATTGCATGAAAATATTTCTAAAAAAATAGCCTTGCAAATTTGTTTGTTCATTTAACAGGGCAAAGAGTGTTTTTCAGGCTAGTAAGTGTATATACTTGGTTTATATTCTGTGATTTTGTTCAGAGACTAATGTGTGATCAGTAACATCTTGTAACTCTTTTTTTTTTTTTTTTTTGTCGGTCGTGGGGCTTGAACTCTGGGCCTGGGCACTGTCCCTCAGCTCTCAGCTCAAGGCGAGCGCTCTACCACTTGAGCTACAGCGCCAATTCCGGTTTTCTGGTGGTTTATTGGAGATAGGAGTCTCACGGTCTCTCCTGCCCGGGCTGGCTTTGACCGAGATCCTCAGATCTCAGCCTCCTGAGTAGCTAGGATTACAGGCGTGAGCCACCAGCGCCCGGCTTATATTGTAACTCTTGATTAGCACTTAGAAAGATAAGGTTTAAGATGGAAATTTCAAGGTTTATTAGCTTAAACCTGTCAAAGCCAGCCACTGAGGGCTCATGCTTGTAATCTTAGCTACTTAGGAAGAAGAAATTGGAAGATCATGATTCAAAGCCACTGCAGCAAAGTCTGTGAGATGCTTATCTGAGTTAAATACCAGCAAAAAGCTGTAAGGAGTTGTGGTTCAAGTTGCTAGAGCACTATCCTTGAGCAAAAAAGATGAAGAACATTATTCTGCCCCTGAATTTAAGCCCCAGACTGGATTCCCCTCCTTCCCCCCCAAAAAAAGCAAACAAAAATCCTCTACCAAATCTGATTTCAAATAATAAAATTCATAGGAAGATGGATACCAATTAGGAAATTAAGCAAGTAGAGCTGGGAGTTAGCTCAATGTTAGAGTATGTTTCAATCTGGCAAAAATTAAATAATCACCTCACTTTTTGTTTTTCTAGACTATATATGAAAAAAGTACAACATCAAGGCAAAATAGAGAGCACGAAAGGTATGTCAGTTCACATACAGCTAGATTTCTTAATATGTAAAAATACCTTTGTTGAAGATGAAGAAAATCAAAAAGTAGAAACTTTACACACATAATGCATATTTTAAAAATCATTCTGCTGCACAACTATTTTTCACTTGCAAGTATTCAAGTTACATGCCATAATACTATATTGTGTCCATTTTCTTTTTATTTGCTAGTGGCTTTTCGTACCCAAATTTCAGTATTCCAGCAGCCAATGGTATATCATCTGGAGCAGGTTGTGGAGGTGGCAAGATGAGACGAGAGAGAACACGCTTTGTTGCTGCCAAGCCTCCAGAGGAAGAGGTAGGTTAAAAGCTTAGAATTAGTGGTGTGGTGGTAGTGTTAAGGGAGAACTTAGAAGATAGGAATGGGGGTAATGTTGAAGAAAATATACCATTAAAGAGCTATGCTAAAGGCTGGGAAGGTGGCTCAGTGGTAGAGCGCTTGCCTTGCATGCCTGAGTCCCTGGGTTCGAGTCCTCAGCACTACATAAGCAAAAAGAAAAAAGCCGAAAGTGGCGCTGTGGCTCAAGTGGTAGAGTGCTAGCCTTGAGTTGAAGAGCTGAGGGACAGTGCCCAGGCCCAGAGTTCGGGCCCCAGGACCCGCCCCCTCCCCCCCCCCCCCCCCCCCAAAAAAAAAAAAAGAACTATGCTAGCCGGGTGCCGGTGGCTCACACCTATAATCCTAGTTATTCAGAAGGCTGAGATCTGATAATCACAGTTCAAAGCCAGCCTGGGCAAGAAAGTCCATAAGACTCATATCTGCAACAAACCACTAGAAAACCGGAAGTGGTGCTGTGGCTTGAGCGGTAGAGTGCTCGCCTTGAGCTGAAGAGCACAGGGACAATACCCAAGCCCAGATCTGGTTCACGACCGACCAAAAAAAAAAAAAAGAACTATGCTTATACTTGGTTCCCCAAATTTCATGATTATAAAACGAAACACAAATACCATCCTCCAAATTATTGATTATTTAATTATAGGACTATTTATAGTTTTTCCTGCTTCTAAAATCTATGTAAATGCTTAATACTGTATGTATTTTTCTCACTTGTCCTTGCCTCTATTTCTATTTTTTACTTTTGGTGTGAAAAGTAAGTTACTTTATTCATTGCTATATATCCAATACAAAGATTCTTTTTCAAAATTTATGCTACCATTAGGGTACACTTGGGTTGATTCCCAATATGTGTAATGGTAAATATTTCTGCCCACATGCAGTATTTTCTCTAGATTGTTTATCTAGGAATGGGATTGTTGGAATATAGGGATGCCACGTTTACATGTATTAGATGTTACTGTGTTGCTTTTCTCAAGATAATTTTAGATATTAACATTTCCAAGTGACAGTAGATAGATCTAGTTTTTTTTTATTCTAACCACCATTTGATTATTGACTTTAGAGGGTTTTTTTTTTTTTTTGCCAATATTACGAGTATGAAGTGTATCATCAGAGTTTTATTTTCCATTTCCTTGCTTATTGGGTGAAGTACATCTTTTTTGGTGTAGCTTTTAACAATTTGGATCTTTTTTTGTGTGTGTGTCTGTCCTGGGGCTTGTACTCAGGGCACGAGTGTTGTTCCTGAGCTTTTTCTTCTCAAGGTTAGCGTTCTACCACTTGACCCACAAACAGCTCTGGTTCTGGATTTTTTTATTTTTTTATTTTGGTCATTATTTGGAGATAAGTGTCATGGACTTTGTTGTCCAAACTGGCTTGGAACTGCAGTGTCAGATTCAGTAGCTACGATTACATGTGTGAGCCATTGGTGACTAGCTTGGAGTTTTCTTTTTTTTTTTTTTTTTTGGGTCCAGTCGTGGGGCCTGAACTCTGGGCCTGAGCGCTGTCCCTCAGCTCTTCAGCTCAAGGCTAGCGCTCTATCACTTGAGCCACAGCGCCACTTCCGGCTTTTTTTCTTTTTGCTGATGTGGTGCTGGGGAATTGAACCCAGGGCCTCAGGCATGCAAGGCAAGTGCTCTACCACTGAGCCACCTTCCCAGCCCTGGCTTGGAGTTTTCTATATTCATTTTTTCTGTGGAGTCTTTTTTTTTTTTTTTTTTGAGAAAAGTATTATGTATTTGCAAAACGAATTGAAAATAGCTTCATTTAGCCTGTCTGCAGTTTTAATTACATTTGAATTGGGTGTAGTTTTTTAATGTGTTCCAATCAAGCTGGATCATTTTAACACTACTTCCTCCTTTATTTTTTTATTTTTTTATTTTTTTAAGGAAGAAAAAGACTTCAAGCTTTGGTATATCATACTTCCTCCATTTGTCATTTGTTTTCAGTTAGAATTTCATTTGTGTCTTCCTTTGCCCGTGATTGTGGTAGGGAGTGCATTTAACACTTTAATTGAAGTTGTTGTATGTCTTATTGTTAGGTTCTTAATATTTGTTAGTATTTTGCTTTTGCGGGTTTTTATCTCCTCTTTTCCTATTTCAGTAGTTGTATCTCTCTGGATTACCAGAATAATCCTCCTTGGGCATTTTGGACTTCATGTCTTACAGTGCGTGGTTGGGATTATGCTTAAGAGCCTTGGCTCGATTACTTTTTGGAGGCTCTATCTTTTCCATAAGTCCTGTTCATCACTCTGCTTCTGGAGTGTTGTGAAGAGAGGAAATATATGTGTATTCCATCACATTGAAAAAATCCTGAGTCTTGAGTGTTTGAGGTTTACATACTACCCCTTGATGAGGAAAATATTTTGGTTTGTTGCCAGATGACAAACTATGTAGGTTTTGCTCATCATTCAGTTTTTAAGGGTAAAATTTCTAAGATCTTAAGCTGAAGCCCAGATTGTTACCTTTAATTTAATTGAAATCATCTTGCAGATATATGTGTTTAGTGTATCTTAGATGTGTTTTGAATTTTGTTCTTGTTTGTTGTTTGATATACTAATTGAAGAGCTCTTTAAACACACCCCTCATTCTCTTCCCCTCCCCCACTCTAGCCAACTGCCAATTTCCATCCCAGAATCCTTCACCCTCCTATCCCTGGCTCTTTTCCACATTGGAGTTGCAGTCTCTAAGGGAAGAGGTACTAATGGGTTAATGGGTTGGCTGCCTCAGATTTTCTATCTCCTTTGTTAATTTGGATACAATAGATTTGTACACTCAAGTCTATAGTTACTTTGAATACAATGCTGGTTTTTTTTGTTTACTTGTTCAAACACTAATTCACTTCTAGTTGGACTTTTCTTGATGAGTATTTTACTGGGTCTTTCAGAAAGGGCAAATGGAAGAAATTTATTTTTAGTGGCATGTAGATTATATTACTTTTAGATCCTGTGTATTCTTGAGGCATTAAACATTCATGTCAATAGAAATCTATATTTAAAATGTTTTTAATTGGAGATAAGAGTCTTCACAGATTTTCCTCCCTGAGCTGACATCAGACCTCAATCCTCAGAGCTCATCTTTGTGAAGCACCAATATCCTGCTTTGAATTTTTCCCCCCTTCCATTGTCGGGCTTCAGTTCAGGGCCTAGATGCTGTCCCTGAGCTTTTGCTCAAGGCAAGTGCTTTACATCTCTGCGCTACAGTGTCACTTCTGCTTTTCTGGTGATTAATTGGAGATGAGAGTCTCAGGGAATATCCTGCCTGGGTTGGCTTTCAAATCACAATCCTTGGATCTCACAGCCTTCTGAAGAATAGCTAAGATTATAGTCCTGTGTTACCCAGTGAATTAATTTTTTCTGTAGGATGAGAGATATGGATCTAGTTTCTGTGCTCTACATCTAGCTATCCATTTACTCAATACCATTTTTTCCCCCAACATAGGGTTTTTCATTTTAAAAAACCAGAGGGTTGTTTGAAGTTGGGTATTAAAATACTTCTTCCAGCATTGTCCTTTTTGCTCAGGATCACTTTGGTGTCTATTTAAAGACTTTTTGTGCTTCCAATTCTGTACCTCTTAGCTTTTGCATTTTTCCTTATTTTGTAGCTGCTAATAGTGAAAATTGTCCTCTGATTTCCTCAGGTTGTAGTTTTCTTCATTGTCCAGTGACAGCTTACTCAGAGCCTTTCCCTCTTTTGATTGTTGTTTTCCATCCACTTTTTCTTTTTCTTTCTTGTTTTTTTTTGGGGGGGGGGGGTTGGTTTTACAATGTTTCCAGATAGTTTTTGTTATATTTTCTCCCATAGTTTATCTGTCCAGGGCATAGATCATATACAAACTACTTCACTAGTAGATACATAAATGTTTCTTGTGGGCTTTTAATCTAAGCCATTAGAGACTTCAAGTGAGAAAATAAGATTGTTCAACAGACTCATGGGTTGTGATTTTAAAAAAAATTACGATGTACACAGGGTGGTTTGGTTTTCTATTTCCTTTCTTTGTTTTCATTATTATTTTTTTGGTCGGTCGTGGGGCTTGAACTCAGAAACTGGGTGCTGGCCCTGAGCTCTTCAGCTCAAGGCTAGTGGTCTACCACTTTGAGCCACAGCACCACTTTCAGTTTTCTGGTGGTTAATTGGAGATAAGAATCTCATGGGTTTTCTTGCCCGGGCTGGCTTTGAACCATGATCCTTCAATCTCAGCCTCCTGAGTAGCTAGCATTACAGGTGTGAGTGTCACCAGTGCCTGGCTTCCATTTATTAAGACACGGTCTTCCTATATACGTAACTCCTAACCCCGGCTGGCCTCATAAACTGTTTCTCCTGCTTCATTCAGCCTCCTGACTGCTGAGATTGCAGATGTGTGTCATCATGCTCAGCTTTCTGATGATTAAAAAGTCCTTGTATTACATGCAAAGACTATACATGACATAGGCTTTATATTCACCCTATAACTGTGGTATCAAGTAAGAATTTTTTTCTCTGCAAATTTTTTGAAGTAGAAAATTGGTGCTGAGAGTAATACTTTTTCAAAGTCAGATGATGTGATGGTCAGTAACACAGCTGGTATTCAAATCTTAATTATGTTTTTTAATTTGAGTCTACATTGTTAGAATTGTATAGTATTGACTTTGCCTATTACTTTGTCAGTTCTACCTGAAAATAAATGAATGTCAGAAAAGGTGCAATAAATCATTATAACATTATTGTTTTAGGAAATGGAAGTACCAGTGTTACCGAAAATCTCTCTACCAATTACCAGTTCTTCACTTCCTACCTTCAATTTTAGCTCTCCTGTGAATACAACTTCCTCTCCCTCACCCATCAGTCCTCCTCAATCATTGACAAACAAGGTACAAAAGCATATATAAATGAAGTGATTTTTGTTCTTATGATTTAATTTTACAAATAGAGTATTTGTTTTAAAAGCAGTGATGGATTTTCACCATGGACGTTAATAACTCATCGTTAGCAGAATGAAACAGAGGTGTTTTAGTTTTGCTTTTTTTCTGCTGGGGATTGAATCTCAGGGCCTTATGCATTAGGGATATATACTATATTATTGAGTAGTTAGTTATACCCTAGCCCCAGAGAACTGATAATGATGTATTATTTTCTCAAAAAAAGTATTCTTTCACATATGTGTAAAAACAATGGAAATATTGTTTAAAGTCTTCTACATTAAAGAAACATAAGGTTTTTTTTTTTCAAGCAGTATTTTTAATAAGGTAATTTTTTGAAAGATGTATGTATGTTTTATTTCTTAGACAGGATTAATACCTTTAATATGTTCCTGTGGTTTATTGTTCCCTAGCTTTTTACTTCCTCCAAAGGTGTATAGAAATTACTCTCTTCTTTGAACAGAAATTCATGTATAATCATGTGTATTTCTCTTCCATGAGAAAGCCAGATTTTATATAGCAAGTCACTTTTCAATGTGTTTTCAGATGTTAACATGATTATTTTTAATCAAAAAGGCAAAAGAATGCTATTAATTTCCTAGAAATAATATTCTTAGCCTGTTTTCTGAGTTGCTCTTTTTGTTATTTCTTAATCTTATGGAAAATTAGGTACAAATGACCTCCCCAGGCAGCACTGGCAGTCCTATGTTTAGATTTTCATCTCCGATTGTAAAATCTACTGAGGCAGATGTACTACTACCTCCACCATCTGTAAGTAGCAAGCAAGGAATCTCATATGTTTATTGACTTCATAAGTGATGCTGTATTTTTGTCAAACTTTTATATGCCTTTGGTAAAAAAAAAAACCCAAACAGCAACAACAACAAAAAACATGATATTGAGAAAAAAGCTTAATGCAGAATAATTATATACATGTATTTGTATGCATATTCTCCTGTGCCATTTGACAAAATGCGAACATTTTGATGCCCAAATGTTTTCCTGTATATCCTGTAAGTAAAAGGGTATTTCTTTGTATTCATTCAATAGCTATACCTCAAAAAAGTCGTATGATATAGTCCATATTTCCTTACTATTTCCAGAATGTCTTTTAATAGCTTTTTTATTTCTGTTGATCCTGGATCCTATTAAAAACAAGGACATTACTAACTAAAATTTCGGCCTTTGCCAAGGAGTCCTAGAGTTTCTCCTATTCCATCCTGTAATGTTTTCAGGGTGTCTGAGGTCTTTGATCCATTTGGAGTTGATTCTGGTGCAGGGTGATATATAAGGATTTAGCTTTAGTTTTCTGCAAGTAGTTAACCAATTTTGCCAGCACCATTTACTGAAGAGGCTGTCTTTCTTCCATTCTATTTTTTTAGCTCCCTTATCGAAGATTAGATGGGTATAGGTCTGTAGGTTCATTTCTGGGTTTTCAATTCTATTCCATTGGTCCTGGGGTCTGTTCTTGTGCCAGTACCAAGCTGTTTTGATTACTATGGCTTTGTAGTAGAGTTTGAAATTTGGTATTGACAGTCCTCCAGCACTGTTCTTTCTGTTAAGGATCAGTTTTGCTATTCAAGGTCTTTTCTTGTTCCATATGAATTTTTGGATTGCCTCTTCTATTTCCTTGAAGAATGAGGTTGGAATATTGATAGGTATCTCATTGAATTTGTAGATAGCCTTGGGAAGTATTGCCATTGTCTTTTTTGTTGTTTTTTTTTGGCGGGGGTGGGGGGGGGTGGGGGTGGGGTGTGTGTCTGGTCATAGGGCCTGAACTCTGTGCCTGGGAGCTGTCCCTCAGCTCTTCAGCTCAAGGCTAGGGCTCTACCACTTGAGCCACAGCGCCACTTCTGGCTTTTTTCTTTTGCTTATGTGGTGCTGAGGAATCAAACCCAGGGCCTCATGCATGCAAGGCAAGTGCTCTACCACTGAGCCACCTTCCCAGCCCCCCAGTATTGCCATTTTCACAATGTTGATCTTTCCAATCCAGGGGCATGGGAGTTTTTGCCACTTTCTAAGTTCTGTTTTGATTTCCTTTTTCAGGTTTTTGAAGTTTTCATCATAGAGGTCCTTCACTTCTTTGGTTAATTCCTAGGTATTTTATTTTTTGTGGAGGTATTACGAATAGAGTTGCTTTCCTGATTTCAGCCACACTTTTCTCATTGTTGGCATATAGAAAAGCCATTGATTTTTGAGGGTTAATTTTATACCCTGCTACTTTGCCAAAGTTTTGAATCACCTTGAGTAATTTGGGAGCGGAGTCCATGGGATTCTTTAAATACAAGATCATGTCATCTGCAAATAGGGAGAGTTTTACTTCTTTCCCTATTTGGATCCCCTTTATGTTTGCATCTTATTACTGTAGCTAGGCATTCTAATACTAGATTGAAGAGCAGTGGAAAGAGTGCCCACTCTCTTGTCTCATTCCTGAGTATAGAGAAAGTGGCTTTAGTTTTTCACCATTGAGTATAATACTGGCTGTAGGTTTGTCATATACAGCCTTTATTGTATTGAGGAAGGTTCCATGGATTCCTAGTTTTTCCAAAACCTTCATCATAAAGAGGTGTTGGATCTTGTCAAATGCTTTTTCTGCATCTATTGAGATAACCATGTGGTTCTTAGCCTTGCTCTTGTTGATGTGATGAATTACGTTAATTGATTTGCGTATATTGAACCAGCTTTGCATCCCTGAAATGAATCCTATTTGATCGTGGTGTATGATTTTTTTGGATGAATTGTTGAAGTCAATTGGCCAAAATTTTATTGAGAAGTTTTGCATCAATGTTCATCAAAGAAATGGGTCTATAGTTCTCTTTGTTCGATGAGTCCCTGCCTGGTTTTGGGATGAGGATTATTATAGCTTCATAGAATGAATTTGGTAGTGAACTTTCTCTTTCAATTTCATTGAAGAGTTGGAGGAGTATTGGTGTGAGTTCTGCTTTTGAAGGCCTTGTAGAATTCCGCTGTAAAACCATCTGGTCCTGGGCTTTTCTTAGATGGGAAGTCTCTTATTGCTGTTTCTATTTTGATATGGGCCTGTTAAGATGGTTTAACTCATCTTGGTTTAGTTTTGGCATGTCAATATTTGCTAGGAAAAGGTCCATTTCTGCCAAGTTCTCAAACTTATTAGCCTAAGAGTTTGAGAAGTATTCCCTTATAATGTTATGAATCTTGGTTGTTTCTGTGGTGATGTTTCCATTCTCATCTCTTGAGTTTATTTATTTGGATGTCTTCTCTTCTTTTTCTGATAAGATTTGCTAAGGGTCTGTCTATTTTGTTAATTTTTTCCAACTCTTTGTTTTGTTGATTCTTTCTATGGTTTTTTTGGATTCTAATTCATTTAATTCTGATTTAATTTTATTTCTTTCTGTCTACTGGATTGGGGTTTATCTTGCTGCTCTTTTTCAAGGAGGCTCAGCTGTCTCATTAAATTGTTGGTTTCAGATCTCTCCAATTTGTTGATGTAGGAACTCAGAGCTATAAACTTGCCTCTGAGTACTGCCTTTGCTGTGTCCCAGAGGAGCTGGTAGTTTGTGTGCTCATTTTTGGTGGATATCATGAACACTTGAATTTCGTTTCTAATCTTTTCCATGACCCACTTGTGGTTCAACAGTGTGTTGTTCAGCCTCCATGTGTTACAGGACTTTTCTTTGGTAGCTTTTGGTGTTGAGTTCTAATTTTATTCCCTTGTGGTCTGAGAGAATGCAAGGTATAACTTTAATGTTTCTGTATTTGGACAAGTTTGCTTTGTGACCTAAAATGTGGTCTATTTTGGAAAAATGTTCCATGTGTTGTTGAGAAGAACTTGTATTCTGATGCTGTTGGGTGAAATATTTGGTAGATGTCTGTTAAATCTAGTTGATCTATGCAGTTGTTTAGGTCTGCGGTTTCTCTGTTGAGTTTTTGCCGAGTTGATCTATCTAGTGGGGATAGTGGTGTGTTAAAGTCCCCGACAATTAATGTCTTTGGATCTATATGAGATTTGAGAGAAAGTAGTGTTTCTTGGATAAATTTGGGTGCTCCGTTGCTTGGCAAATAGAGATTTAGAATTGTAATATCCTCCTGGAGGAGAGATCCCTTAATTGGTATGTAGGGACCTTTATCTCTTAGAAGTAATTTTAATTTGAAGTCTATTTTATCTGATATTAGTATTGCAACTCCCGCCTGTTTATGTCTATGTCGAATAATTGGAGAGGTAAGCCCATTGATGTTAAGAGATAGGACTGAGAGGTATTTGGGAGTTCCTGCCATTTTATCCACCTTCTTGGGGGCTGCTGCAACTGGGCTCTTCCTATGGTTCTTGATTCTCAGTTTGGGTGCGGTTCCTTGGCCTTTATTGTGGTTTGTTGGTTTTCTATGTGTAGGACATCTTTAAGTATCTTTTGTAGGGCTGGTTTGGTGGAGATAAATATTGTTTCAATTTTTCTTTGCTATGGAAGGTTTTTATTTGACCTTCGGTTATAAAGGAGAGTCTAGCTGGGTACAGTATTCTTGGTTGATAGTTGTTTGTCTTTAGGGCGTGGCATCTATCATTCCAGGCTCTTCTTGCTTTAATTGTCTCTGCTGAGAAATCTGAGGTGATTCTAATTGGTTTCCCTTTATAGGTGATTGATCTTTTCTCCTTGACAGCTTTAAGGATGTTTTCCTTGGTCTGAATTGATCCTGTGCGGATTATAATGTGATGGTGGGACGTCCTGTTCTGGTCTGGTCTATTTGGGGTTCTAAAAGCTTCTTGTATCTGAATAGGCCTATCTTTTTGCATGTTTGGGAAGTTCTCTGCTAGGATCCTGTTAAACAAATTTCCTAGACCATTAACTTCTGTCTCTAGGTACTCCTCCACGCCCCATTATCCTCAGATTAGGTGTCTCTCAAATCTTGAATAGATCTATCATATTTCTTGGATTTGTCTTGGATAGTTGTATGTACTTTCTCTATAATATCTAGGCTGTCTTCATTACCCGAGATTCGATCTTCTGCATGGTCTAACTTACTGTCAAGACTTTTTACTTTTTTATTTCTTTTCCTTTGATGGCTTCAAATTCTTTGTTGGACCTTTGTTCTAGATCTTGTAAGAACTTCTTTACTTCCTTAATTTGGTGTTCCATGTTTATTCTCAAATCACTTAGTTGATTGGTTATGGTTTCCTTGGACTCCCATTCCTTCTGTTGGGCTCCACTGAGCATTCCCTTTAAGGTCTCCCTGATTTCTTTCAGCTCTCCCGTTTATGTATTCCATGAATGCCTCCATTGATCGTTGTCTATTCTCATCCCGATCTCTCAGTTCCTTTATTTCTCTTTGATTAGCATCCTCATGTTCACACCCATTTCCTGTAGTTCTCTTTGCGTGTTCTCAGCCTGTTCATGCCATTCCTGACTTTCTCTTTGTCTGTTCTCAGCCAGCTCAGGCAATTCCTGTCTATCTCTTTGACTGATCTCAACCTGCTCACGCAATTCCTTATTTCTCTTTGAGTGTTCTCAACCTGCTCACACAATTCCTATATCAATCTTTGAGTAGCTTCCTCACGCTCATGAGACTCCTGTATTGATCTTTGGTTTGCCTCCTCTCTCTCCCTATCATGCTCACACTGAGACCTTTGCAGGTTTTCACTCTTTTCATTTACCCTGTTTACCTGTAGTGTTTGTAGAGCTTTTTGGCAACTCTCCTCTGGATTATTCATTATAATGAGTGGGAGTTGAGATCCCCGGGCTTGCCATTTTTCTTGTGTTTTCTGGCTTGTTCTGCCCATTTGGGATGAGAATTACACCAGTTTTGTGCTAGAACACTATTTTAAGGTAAGCATCAACCAAAGTCCGTAGTTGCACAGTCAAAAATCTGGTTCAAGAGATACAATCTATTGAACATCAAACAGCTATGTCTTAATGGCCTAAGTACAGCAAAGGAGAATTTGGCAACCAGAAATTATTAGGTTTAGGGAAAATGGGGAAACATAGGATTAGAGGGATGCGGGAAGGTGAGGAAGAATGGAATTAACCATGTCCTAATCTCAAAGAGGGAAATGGATTGGACAGAATGATAGCAGAGAGAGAAAAAAAGAAAGAAAAGAAAAAGAAGGGAAAAAAAAGAGATGAGAAAAAATGGAAAAACAAAAATTTTAAATTAAAAAGTGAAACCCTTAAAAACTGCAAGTTTGAAGGAGTTGTATTCAGAGAATGGGGATGGGATGAGAGGAGGGGAGGAATAGAAAGGAGACATGAAAAACTAGAAAAATAAAAATGTTTAAAATATTATATGGGTATAAAGAGGTAATACTGCTATTAAGGAATTTTAAGCCTAAGAGGTTTTGAATTGAGTAATAAATGTCTGGATTAAGTGTGTACAATGGAGGATAAGATCTAATAATCAACCACGGGTATATTTGAGGGTGAGCAGAACAGCAATTAAGTCATGCAGAAAAGAATGAAAGAGAAGTGAAAAGAATGAGAAAAAGAAAGAAATGAAAAAAGGATCAAAAGGTCAGTAGAGATAAAAAAGAAGCACACTCACATATACACCTAAAATAAAAATTAAAAAATTAAAAATAAGGTATAAAAAAAGTTCTTTGATTTATTTTTTTTTTTGAGGGGGGGGGATGGGAAGATTCTGTATGTCTCTTGTGTCTTTAACCAGTCTCTTGGTGGAGTCTCTGGTCTGATTGTGGTGCTTGGTTTTCCTGTGGCTTGATTGGTTACTTAAGTCAGTTTGTTTGGGCAAGCAGAAAAATGCTCTGCTTTACCTTCTCCCAGGCTAGTTCAGTAGGAGAGGGATCTGTTTGAGTATGGCAAAAGAGGGAGATGGCTGTTTGCTCTAGTTTGGAGATGTTGAGATGAGGCTAGGTTCTGGGTAGAGTTGAGACCTTTCTGCAAACACTAGCTTTTCCCTGAGATGCTAGCTTCTGAGATACTCACAGAGCCCAGCCTGGAGCCTTTCTCAGGGTTTATGTTTACTGAATTTCAATTGATTGTCTAGGCTGCTGTAGGGAGGGGCATCCTCTGGCTCTGTTTGCCCAGTGAAGAAAGCCACTCCTGGGGGCAGATTTTCCTCTGCCTGGGGTGGATGACTTTTTCCTGGGTGGAGTTGAGCCTGGCAGGTCTGGCACTTCCCGTGACCTGCTAAATGACTGTCTTGTTTTCTCTCAAGGCCTGAGTTGGAACTGGCAGCTCAGCTGGGCTTTTGTCAGTATCAAAGATGGAGATCTCCGGTAGTGGGGTGGGGGATGGGTGCCTTCCCTCCTCTGCTCCCTGAGGAGGAGTGAGGATGTCAGGCTTCTACTCATGCTGCCAGAGTCTTGGTTCCTGGATCGTCTCTGGTCTTCGTTCTGCAAGATGAAGATATCTCCTCCTTGTCAGTTCTTGCTGGTGTTAAGTAGAATCCGCTCGCCCACTGCGTCTGGGTCTGGCGCCTTTGTCCTGGACTCTCTGTGTTGAAGGTATGGCGGCTATGGCCGCCACGGTTGCCAGCAAGTGCTCAGAACTGTCTCTGCCTGGATTTTCCCTCTCTAGCCAAACTCTCTGTACTGTGATGGCACGCTTGGTGTAATTCTCTGGCCTAGGACTGTTCACTGGAACACTAAAACTGCTTTCTATTTGGCACGTTTTAACATGTTTTCTGATTTGTCTTTGTTTTCTATTAGAAATAGGTGTGGCAGATGAAATAGATTTTCCTTGCTGTCTGGAATCTATGGGTTTCCCCAAAAATCTCATGTTTTGTATTAAAAAATAGCATTCAGAAACAGAACTAGACATTAGGAACATACCATTGTTTTCAAAGGAAAAATACCCAAGAAATTAAAATGTTAAACTGTGTTTTGACATGAAATATAAGAAAACCTCAGCTTAATATTTATTCATTCACTCACTTATTCAAAATAGGGTCTTGCTATATTTTCCCAGTCAGACTCAATTTCTGGGCTCAAGCATTTCTGCCTTAGCCTCCCAAGTGTTGGCCCCCAGCTGTGCTAAGTAGCTTATGAACTCTTTATGGAGATTTGAAATACATAATTCAGTGTATTTTTTAATTTGTAATTAAACTAAGCTTTTAATTTGTTTGAAAGTAATTTGACAAAATACACCTTTTTTCTTTATAGATTGGATTTACATTTAGTGTGCCTGTTGCAAAAACAGAACTTTCTGGCTCTAGTAGTACTTCAGAACCAATTAGAAGTACTTCAGGTAAGTACACATTTTTCACATATTTTTACCAAAGGAAAAACAATAAAGAGTGCTTACATTAGAGTAGTACTTTGGTTTTTTTCTCAAATTTTTCTAAATGCCTTCACTTAAATGAATCAGTTCTAAAGGCATGTAAAAAAACTCTTCATCAATGCTTTTTAAAAATTATATTTAGGGATATTTAGCTTTCATAGATTGTTTTGAGTGGGCAAGTAAAAATAGCATTTTTTTTTTTTTGGTTGGTCATGGGCTTGAACTCCAGGCCTGGGCGCTGTCCCTTAGGCTCTTTAGCTCAAGGCAAGTGTTCTACCACTTGAGCCACAGCGCCACTTATAGCCTTTTCTGTTTATGTGGTGCCGAGGAATGAAACCCAGGGCCTCATGCATGGCAAGCACTCTACTACTGAGCCATCTTCCCAGCCCCCAAATAGCAAATTTATTCATTGCTTTTATCTAGTCAAAATAAGGTGAAATTTTTGTTTAAATGGATTCTTATTGCAAATTTAAGGGTTGTCTACATTATAATTTGGGGTGAACTGATTGATGCATAGGTGTTTTTTCCCCCCCAAATTATTGTGATTAAATGGTTACATAATTTCCCAAATTTCACAATATTGTAGGATAGTGATGCTTAGTTAAAGTCACAAACACATTCTAACTTTCATGGAGTAAATTGTCTATTGTGGTCTACAACATTTATGAGTTCTGTGAGCTTTGACAATACAGTTATTTCTTCCACATCAGGTGATATGTATATTTCTTTCGTTTTGCATAGCATCAGCTGTTCCTTCTTTCCCACTCATTCCCTCCCTCCCATCGCTGCCATTGAGTTGCTTAGTTCGTTTTGATCAATGTCCAGTGCAGCTGATGCATAAGCGTTTTTAGTGATAAGAAAGAGTTACACAGGTTGTGGTGCAGATAGTGATATACAACTTAGGAACTGAAGAAATCAACATCATTGACAAATGAATAATCAGGTAGTTGAAACAATTTATTTGTAGTAGTAGTGGCTTCTTTTTCAGTGTTCAAAATACAGAAACATCTGGATTGAGTCATTCAGATCAAGAACTTTGAAATAGGATATTTTACACACGAAGTGAGGAGTCACCGCAAGGACATAGGCACAAGAGAAAAAGCATGGCATACTCTGCATATTGAAGACAATTTGTTATGAGGTGGTAATAATTCCTGAGTGCCATGCAAAGGAGTTGAGTTTTATTCTGAATGTGGTAGGACGATGAGTGAGGTAGGTGTAAGGTATGGTGATAGGAATACAGCATGAGGGAGGGTATAGGTAGAAACTCAATAGAGAGCTTTTTTTTCTACCTAGAAATATCTGCTGAAAGAACTAGAATACTATGTTGTTTCTTCAAAGTTGTAAGAAAAAGGAAGTACTAGAAGCTAGAGAGCTTTTTCATGCTGGGTGATCTGAAAAATTAGAGTGCCTATCATCACTAGCAGTGACAATAATCTAGATTAAAACATTGTAAATCTTAAAGACTTTGTCAACAGTTTTTTTTGCCGGTCCTGGGGTTTAAACTCAGGGCCTGGGCGCCGTCCCTGAGCCTCTCTGTGCTCAAGGCTAGTATTCTACCACTTGAGCCACTGCACCACTTCCTGCTTCTTTTATTAGTGTGGTACTAAGGAATCAAACCTAGAGCTTCATGCATGCTAGGCAAGCACTCTACCACTGAACCACATTCCTAGCCTGTCACCAGTTTTTACTGAACTGTGCTGCTTAAAATAAGTTAATGTTGGGGGGGCTTGAACTCAAGGCTTCTTCTCTCTTAGCTTTTTTGCTCAAGTGTGGTGCTGTCACTTGAGCCCTACCTTCACTTCTGTGTCTCTTATTATTTGGAGATAAGAATCTCTTTTGTCTGATCAGGCTGGCTTCAACTTCCAATCCTTAGGAGGGAGGAGTAGTTAGGATTGTTAGTGTGAACCATCAACTAGCATGAAAGGTATTTCTAATTATAGTATGAATTGGTATATATGAACTAATTGGCATAGTTGAAGATTATTTTTAAAGTTTTTTGGGGGGAGGAATGTTAATATTTTAAGTTGCTGCACAGTCAAATTATATGAGTCAGTGGGAAAGTGCTGCTTTAGTTGCTATATGCCTCCAAAGTTTGTTTGATGTTCTTTCACTGAGTTCATTGGCTGGTAGTTATACTTCTTGCCCTTTTGCGATAGTGGGGAAATTATGGGAAATAGTATTTTTGCCTCCTTGCAATGACCAATTAACCATATACTTTTACTCTTTTTTTGGTCGGTCATGGGGCCTGAATTCTGGGCCTGGGTTCTGTCCCTTAGATCTTCAGTTCAAGGCTAGCGTCTACCACTTGAGCCATAGTGCCACTTGTGGCCTTTTCTGCTTATATGTTGCTGAGAAATCAAACCCAGGGCCTCATGCATGCAAGGCAAGCACTCTACCACTGAACCACCTTCCTAGCCCCCTTTTTCATTATTTTTTAATTATGATGACTTCCATAAGGTTTTAGAAATGGATCCAAAAGAAATGATTTGGGAAGATGTTTAAAAATTTGAGTCCTATGTTTTTCTTTTCATGATATCATACAATTAAACAATTACAGCTCCAGATAACATTGCATCAAATAATACAAGTACAAGCTGTAAGAAGCGAGACGAAGAATATGAGGGTCCTTTTAGACCTGCCAAAATCCAGAAAGAAGGAAGTGTTCTAGATATTCTGAAAAACCCTGGTAAGATAATGGCTGCCTCTAGGCAGCCAGAGATATTAATTAAAATTTCATGATCTCCTAATATGTTATAACTTTTAAAAATCATGATAGAAAGTTGATATTTGAGTGTCGGTGTGGTCAGCTATCCTTTTATGGGAAATGCCTTAGAAGCTTTTAGAATTCAAGAATTCTGTATTGGTGAAGGTATAAAAAGAGAAAAATGAATTACTTGATAGTGGGCACAGGCCCTGTATAATAATAATTATATTTTGACAACATGAAGTAAAATATAAGTCAATATAAGTATACAAATGTGCAGTGATCAAACATGTAATGATCTGGGGAGATATATAATTTGGAAGGAATGAATAGGAGTTTTCATTTTGAAGTCAAGATGTTCATAGTTTCTGATGTGATGCATATAATACAAGAATACAAAACTATTAGAAAACCAAATAGCTCAGATTGAGTTTAGATTTACTTAGCAGATGTATTTGTGTGTAAAGAATAGGTTTAAAAAAAATAAGGGCAGTTTCTACAAGATTTACAAAAATAAGTTGTTTTGTTCCAGCTTTCTCATTTTATAGATGGTGTATGCTGCCTATTAGAGTCCAATTATATATAATTTTATGTATTTGTGCCAGAATTCTGTAATGCCTGTACTAGAAAATGGCCAAAGTAGTTGGCAAGCATCAGATACATCGGTTAATCTTACGTGTTTAGGGTTACACTTTGCTTTCAAAAACCTGCCTCTTTCAATTCTGAATGAGAAAGATTTGTCTTCATTTGTGTGAAATTATGAAAATGTGACAAAATGGAAGGAAAAAAATTCTAATGGATTAGTGATTACTGTTAAAATTTTGTCAGCAGTGTTAGCTGGATTATTTCTTGGTACCACTAGGAAATCTGGCAATCTTCCAATTTTTCTTCCTTTGTAATTTTCTTTTCCTTTGTTTTTAAAGGCTGGAGAAACATCATTAGTGAATGGTGTTGATATGTGTAAAAATTTGTTTATCTCAAATCATGGATTAGAAAGGCATTTTCTTGAGTGGATCATTTCACTAACAGCGGTTCTGGCAAATTCCTCTGCCAGATCTGAGGAAACAGATTCCTCTGGCCTTTTCCATGTAAATACCTTAATTGCTTAGGTATACCTTCCTTTTTTATTTTTTATTTTTAAAAAAGAAGATAAATTGTGAAAAGTTCCTTGAAATTACATTCAAAAGATACTTTGGACAATTGTGTTATTGAGTTACTGTTCAGAACTTTATATACAGCTATGAGTTCTTGCTAAACGAAGATAAGACTAGGTCTTAATTATATTTTGTATTTCTATGCCTTTTCAGAGAGCTTAGTACATCTTTGTTGGGCTTTATCTTGTCACTAAGCAACCCAGTTTTAAAACTTACTATGAATAAGAATAATTTTAAGATTACACCTGTACTTGCTTGGGAAGCTAAAGCAGGAGGGAGAACATGGGTAAGGCAAGCCTGGGTTGCATAGTGAGACCGTGTCTCAAACAAGGAAACAGACCAACAAAAAATCTTTACCACTGTGTTGTGCTTTGGGAGGGACATCTATCAAATAATCATGGCTGCTTAGCTCAGTAGGTTTTACTGTAAGCAGATGCTATGGATAATGATTGGACAATGTCAGAATTATAAATACTGAAGTCATTTGGCAAAACCAAGTAAACACTTGAAAGAAGAAAGGACAGAGACTGAGTATATTATAGTTTATTATTGCAAGGAAGACAACTTATAGTTAGGGTTATATAACTTAAAAAAATGCACTTTGTAGGATTTTAACTAGGTCTAAGTTTTGTTTATTATACTTTCAATAAATATGGTTAGGTAAATGTAAATATATAAAGTTGTATCAGTAAAAATGTTGTAGTTATTTTTTAATTAGTCTTTCTATATTTTTTCATTGAAACACTGTCTTCCTGCATTGTAGGTTTTGCATCACCAAAGGTAGATTCTTTTGCTGCTCAACCTACTACTACAAGTCCAGTAGTTTATACAAGACCAGCAATAAGTACCTTTTCTTCTAGTGGGACTGGATTTGGAGAAAGTTTAAAAGCTGGATCCTCTTGGCAGTGTGACACATGTCTTGTCCAGAACAAAGTAACAGACAATAAGTGTATAGCTTGCCAAGCAGCAAAATTGCCACCAAGAGAAACTGCTAAACAGTCTGGAATTGGGACATCAAGCAAAAGTGGCAAAGCAACTCCTCTATCAGGGACAGGCTTTGGAGACAAATTTAAACCAGTGATGGGAACCTGGGACTGTGATACCTGTTTGGTGCAAAACAAACCTGAAGCAGTAAAATGTGTTGCCTGTGAAACACCGAAGCCTGGAACTGGTGTGAAGCGAGTCCTTACATTGACAGTGGTTTCAGAAAGTCCTGAAACGATGACTGCTTCGACTTCTAGCTGTACTGTGGCCACTGGTAGCTTAGGATTCGGAGATAAATTCAAAAGGCCTGTGGGATCTTGGGAGTGTCCAGTGTGCTGTGTTTCTAATAATTCAGAAGACAACAAATGTGTGTCTTGTATGTCTGAGAAACCTGGTAAGTTTATTCAACTGTGGAATAATTTTGCTTATTACAGCAGTAATTTTAATTTATCTTGTAAATCAGCTAAGAACCAGTCCCAGTATTTCAAATGAACCAGAATTAAGTATTTCTTTGTGCATCTTAAAAATCTAAAAAGACTTGGTTGGGGTTAGATCTAGTATGCTAATCTTTTTCTTTGTGATTTTTATTAGAAATATTTTTGCTATCTTGATAATTATCAAGGATGATCAGTGGATACTGGAAACTTTCAGAGTGGGGCAGAGTGAAATATTATTTTGTCTTTGTAGAAAAGAAAGATAGTTGTTTCTTTAAGGGGTAGACAGTAATGCTTGTGACAAGGCTCCAGATGAATACTAATTGATAGCATCTATATCTGAGATGCCAGTAAAAATTACCGAAATGTTTTATGAAAAATTACTAGCTAGAAAATTCCTGTTTAGAGGCTGAGTTAAAAATTTACATCAGGGGGGCTGGGAAGTTGGCTCAGTGGTAGAACACTTGCCTGAGGCCCTGGGTTCGATTCCTCAGCACCACATAAGCAAAAAGAAAAAAGCCGGAAGTGGCGCTGTGGCTCAAGTGGTAGAGCGCTAGCCTTGAGCTGAGGGAAAGCGCCCAGGCCCAGAGTTCAGGCCCCATGACCGGACCCAAAAATTAAAAAAATTTAAAAAAAATAAAAATTTACATCAGGGCTGGGAATGTGGCTTAGTGGTAGAGTGCTTGCCTAGGATGCATGAAGTTCTGGGTTTGATTCCTCAGTGCTACATGAACAGAAAAGGCTGGAAGTGGTACTGTAGCTGAAGTGGTAGAGTGCTAGCCTTGAGCAAAAGAAGCTCAGGGACAGTGCCCAGGTCCTGACTTGAGTTCAAGCCCCAGGACTGGCAAAAAAAAAAGTTCACATCAGTTTTTAATGTGATTTTTGTAATGCCAGTATGTAGTTATTATGGTATGGATATATATTAATATAGACAATAAAACAAATACCTTGTGAATTATATTTCCATTGTTAATGACTTGGATTTAGTTTCTGTAATGTGAAGCTCTGAAATAACTAGTTTTTTGGTTAATAGATTTGAAGGCGTCAATTTAGAGGACAGCTAAGGAAAGCTATATGAGTAATATAGATACTGGTGATATGTATTAATGCAATTAAATAAAGAGGATACACAATGATGTACAGTTGAGGACATTCTATTTCCAAGCTTATGAAAGGTTCAGATACGTGTGGTGCCTTTGCATACATTTATATGGATTATAGACCTTGAGACTGGAAGTACAGATCTGGGAGTCATCCTAAGCCATGAGTTGATATCATGAAAGTCACAGTAGCAGTGGTGAATAGGAGGTGGTAGGAATAAAACTTGTACCTATCAAATTGGTGTAAAGAGAAGAAAAACAGAGGAATAAGACCAGAGACTTCAATAAGATGGCAAATATATAAGGAAGACATGAGGAAGGAACTTGATGAGAGGGACTTGAATGAGAGTGACAGAAAAATCAGAGAAATATTGAAAGAAATTTGAGAAATAATTATGGAGGAAGAGAAATGAAGCTCTCTCACTTAAACCAAGTTGGTGGTAGAACCACCACTAACAGTATCTCAGAAGAGAAGTGTGGGTTACAAGTATAGATTAGGAAATTGATGTTAGTGTTTAAAACCATCAGAGTAAGATGAAAGCTTTTCAGGACAGTGGACCAAAAATGGGATCCTAGCTAGCACTTTGTTGGCAAGAGACATACGTATAAAATTCAGGTAACTGGGAGAAGTCACAGCAGGTGGAGACTTGAGAAACTGTTACTAGTATGATTGTCTTTACTCTTAACTGTCTCCTCTACATTGTGCCTTGCTAGTTCTGCTTAAAGATGATCAACTCTGAGAATCCTTCTCATGCTTCCTTTTTTCCCCCTTTTTGTCATGAATAGCTTGGCATGTGTCTTTAAATTTTTTAAATTGATATTATAAAGGTGATATACAGGGGAGAGGTTATAGTTATGTAAGTCAGGTAAAGAGTACATGAAAAAATTACTGGTATAAAAAAGGTGATGTACAGAGGGGGGACAGTTTCTCATGCTTCTTAGTCATTTTTTCTTGCACATTTGTTTCAGATCATTTATCACTTGGTAATGGTACTACCATGCATTTGTTTTATTTTCTCCCTTTGAGACCTCTAGCACCTTAGAAGTTAAGTACCATTTTATTTATCTTTATGTCCCCAGAACCTACCAGTATTAATGGTGCTTCATAAAAATGTCTGTTAAATAGCATATAATAGCCAGAGTGTTGTGAACTTAATACATTTATTTGCAGAGTGAATGATGGGAAACTTTCTGCGAAATGAATGTGTACATGAGTAGCTTTAGCTATAGAGCTGTGTATTTTATGTGTTATGATATTGTCTCCAATTTATATGTTTTAGAATGCTGTGCTGTTTGTAGAAATTTGACAAACATTGTTAAAAGACAAATTGCCTTGTAGTCTTGAGTTTGTTAGAATGTGGGTTTTTAGGGATTTGTTCTTTTCAACTGGAGCCATTTGAACTAGATTAAGACCCAGGTCACTATTGAGCCAGGTTAGAGCAAATTGTTCATAAGGTTAGAAGAACACACTTAGAACACACTTAGTTGTGGTACCATTAAGATGATGATATAACATAAATTAAAATTTTCATGAGTTTTCCCTATTATTTCTTAGGAAGTTCAGTACCTGTTTCAAGTAGCAGTGCTGTACCTGTCTCTTTGTCATCTGGAGGCTGTCTGGGATTGGACAAGTTCAAAAAGCCTGAGGGCAGCTGGGACTGTGAAGTGTGCCTAGTGCAGAATAAAGCAGACTCCACTAAATGTGTAGCATGTGAAAGTGCAAAGCCAGGCATGAAATCAGAGTTTAAAGGTAAGAAGATTTAAGGTGAAATGTTTTGCTAATAGCTTTGTTTTTTAAGTTAAATTCATTTGAGAATTCATACAGTATGGGATATTGTCCTTACATGTTTTCATACACATCTGTTTCTGAATCACTATAAAGTTAAGGTGGTTGCATGTTACTAGTGAGATGCCTTTTTTTGCATCTGTGTTACTGAGTCTCAGAAAATGAGTGATTTTCTTTAAGCCAGTCTTAGGGCTTGAACTCAGGGCCTAGGTGCTGTCCTTTAGCTTTTTTCCTTAAGGATAGCAATCTACCACTAGAGTCACAGCTCTATTTGTGGCTTTTTAGGTAGTTAATTGAAAGATAAGGCTCAAGGCTTTCTTGCCTGGTTTAACTGTGGTCCTCAGATCTCACCCTCCTCACATGGTAGTCTGGTAGGAAATTTTGTTCATCTTAGATGAGTGTGTGTGTGTGTGTGTGTGTGTGTGTGTGTGTGGTAGTCTGGTAGGAAATTTTGTTCATCTTAGATGAGTGTGTGTGTGTGTGTGTGTGTGTGATGTTAGTACTGAGGGGTTACACTTTAAAGCCTAGCACTTACTAGACAAGTGCTCTACCAGTGGAGCTGTATTTCTAACCCCTAAATGAATTTTTTTTTTTTTTTTTTTTGCTTATATGGTGCTGAGGAATCGAACCCAGGGCCTCATGCATGCAAGGCAAGCGCTTTACCACTGAGCCACCTTCCCAGCCCCTAAATGAATTTCTTGACTTTTACCTGATTAAGAACTCACATCCCTAGGACCTTATTATAAGGCATCTCATTTTAGACTTTAGTTTCCCACAGTATCTCAGAAAAAGAACTTTCCTTATTATTTTGCTATATAAGTATAAAGGAGGAACTTCATATCGTAATTGATGGTCAGGTAAACTATTTGGAAACTGAATTTTACAATTTTTTTTTATCACATAAATTATTTACTCATATACATTTCAGTCAAAAATTTGACAAACTTAGGAAGCAGAAGAGATCATTGATCTGTAGAACTGTTCAGGAGAGGAAGATTTAGTTTTCTAAGGTATTAATCTATATAACCCCTCATGTCCACGCATTGTATTTGTCTATATTTTGATTAAAATAAAATAGTAATCTTTGGTATGTATGAAATACCTAGTATCTTGTATTTTCATTTTAGAAGAAAATGGATTAAATTAATTGGATGATTAATGGGATACAACTGATAGTTTGAAAACTACACATGGAAGGTGACTTTTTCTGTCCATTTCATCACCTTCTTGTTGCTTTACAGTGCCTTTCCCATGTTTTCTCCCAGTAACACAGTGTCACACCATACTTTAAATTGGTCTGTGGAGCCTTTTGAGGCAAGTTTGAAAACTAGTTTCATTCTTGTCTTTTGCAGACCCCTGCGGGGCCCCCCCCCCCCCCCCCCCCCCGTAAAATGTGTTTACTGCCATTGGTTAATACTCCTCAAGAAGGCCTTTTCAAAGTTATTCCATGTATTATTTTGGCTTTTATGGTTTGCATTTGTTTAAGGGATAAACACATTAATGCCATGTCTTGTATGTTTTTGAAGGCTTTGGAGGTACATCATCCCCATCTTTGAACCCAGCAGCTTCATCCTTCAAATTTGGTATCTCATCTTCTGGGCCTTCTCAGACCTTAACAAGCACTGGAAATTTTAAATTTGGAGATCAGGGGGCATTTAAAATAGGTGTTACATCTGACTCGGGGTCTGTTAACTCCATGAATGAAAGCTTTAAATTTTCTAAACCAACTGGAGATTTTAAATTTGGAATTTCATCTGATTCTAAACCTGAAGAAGTTAAGAAAGACAGTCAGACTGATAACAATTTTAAATTTGGACTTTGTTCTGGTTTAAGCAACCCTGTTTCTTCAGCTCCATTTCAGTTTGCAGTGGCTAGCCTTGGGCAGCAAGAAAAGAAAGAGGAATTACCTAAATCTTCATCTTCAGGCTTTAGCTTTGGAACTGGTACGGGTGTTAGTAACCCCACCCCTGCTGCTACTGACACTGCAGTGACCTCTGAGAGCAAGAGCACCTTCAGCTTTGGAACCCTAGAAACCAAGAATGTCTCAGTGTCTCCTTTCACATGTAAAACGGAAGCAAAAAAAGAAGAGACGCCTGCCACCAAGGCAGGGTTCACTTTTGGCAGTATGGAATCTGCCTCTCTACCATCTGCCTCAGTATTTGCTTTGGGAAGGACAGAAGAGAAGCAACAAGAGCCTGTCACTTCTACTTCTCTAGTGTTTGGGAAAAAAGCTGACAACCAGGAGCCAAAGTGTCAACAAGTATTTTCCTTTGGGAATTCAGAACAAACCAAAGATGAGAGTTCTTCAAAATCAACATTTAGTTTCAGTATGGTAAAACCACCTGAGAAGGAATCAGAACAGCCAACTAAATCCACTTTTGCCTTTGGAGCTCAAACTAGTACTACAGCTGGTAAGTGTAGGTGTTTTTGTTTTTTTGTTTTTTTTTTCCTCCTTTTTTTATAGGGTGCCTTTGATACCTTGACAAATGCAGCAACTCAAGGAATGGTTTATATAGAACATGGTTGAGAATGCCAGCTGTGAAATTCTTGTGGGAAGGAGCCAGAGATTTTTTTTTTGAGTTGTAATTGCTTCAAACCCTCATGTTTCTGCTGAAGTTATGTACAAATACAATTTTGAAAAAATACAGTCCTTAGTAGGTAACAAGTTCCTATAGTGTACATTGATATTTATCTTTCTCCTTTCTGTCTGGGTTTTTTTATAATTAGAGTTGTTATAAGCTACCCAGGAAAATAGGGATTTTAAAGCTCAAAATACTGTTTTACTAGGATTTTCATATAAAGGCCTTCGTTTACAAGTAATTATAGTTAACCAATCATCATCAAACATTTAAAGAATAGAGGCAACAAATATAATTAAACCCTGAGCAAACAGATGGTTTTAGAAACTAAAATCCTGAAGAAAAAATAAAAATACCATTTTTAAGTTAAAGCATGGTTGTTGAAGTAAAATCATTCTGTGGACTGAGTAGCAGAGACATTGGAGCAATTTGAAAATGAGAGATAGGGGATATTCCAAAGTTAAAACTGTGGGTTTTCAGAGAAAGAATCTGTTTTTCAGATTAGCATCAGATTTTTATTTTTTGTGTCAGTCCTCGGGCTTCGACTCAGGGCCTAGGTGATAGCCCTCAGCTTTGACTAGTGCCCAACCAATTGAGCCATGGCTGTTTCTGCTTTTTGCAGGTTTTTTGGAGATAATAGTCTCACAGGCATTCCTCTCCAAGCTGGCTTCTAACCGCCATTCTTAGATCTTAGTCTCCGAATAGCTAAGATTACTAGTGTGAGCCATCCAGTGCCCCGCAGCTTAGATTTCTTAATTTGACAACATCAGTGTTTCAAAGTAAAAACATTCTTGGACATAGAATTCTGTAACTAGCCAAGTTTATTGAAGCATAAAATGTTTCATGTAAAAACAATATAAAGCCGGGCACTGGTGGCTCACATCTATAATACTTAGCTACTCAGGAGGCTGAGAGCTGAGGATCTCAGTTCTAAGCCAGCCCAGGCATGAAAGTCTGTGAGATTCTTATCTCCAATAAACCACTAGAAAACCAGAAGTGGTGCTGTGGCTCAAGCAGTACAGTGCTTGCCTTGTGCTGAAGAGTGCAGGGACAGCTCCCAGGCCCAAAGTTCAAGCCCCATGACCGACCAAAAAAATACATATACATATACATACATATATATATATATACATACATATATATTTGATTAACATTTGAATAATTTAGAAACATTGAAAATTAAAGATTAACCTAAAATATAGAATTTAACAAAGAATTGAGGATTTGGGGGAGGGGGATTTGTTGTGGGCCAGAACTCTGTCTGGGCATTGTCCTTGAGCTCTTTTGTTGAAGGCCTAGTTACTCTACCACTTTGAGCCACAGCTTTATTTCCAATTTCCTGGTGGCTAACTGGAGATAAGAATCTTACAGACTTTCTTGCCTGTACTGGCTTTGAACCTCCATCCTCAGACACCAGCCTCCTGAGTAGCTAGGATTACAGATGTGAGCCACAGTGCCTGGCTTAATAACTTAGACTTTTTTTTTCCCTATTAAATTTTTACTTAAGAATTTGAAAGCTACCTACAAAGGCAATCAGAATTTAAATTATTTGAAAAGGGATTTTTAAAAGGACAAAAACCTTAATCATGAAAGGTCTTTCTTTACCTTTCATAAGCCAACTTGAAATTCAGGCAATAGTTCATAGCATTAATGTCATACTAATGTCACAGCATCCTGTGATTCACCCTGACTATTGTGCATTGCTGCAACCGAGATAGGAACAGCAGAAAAAGTCCTTAGTAAGCTGAGTTTATTTAGGGTCACCAAAAGAAAAAGCTCTTCTCCAGGCAGCAGGAGTTGGACATCATAATCTGATTTGTTTTCTTACATGTCTAATTTATGTTTGTAACAGTAGCAGAATGCTGTAAAACAACGTAAACAATGAAGTTCCTGAGAGTAGGAGTATTTTACCCACCCACTTAATTTTAGTTCTTAGAGGAATTTTTGGGGAACTTGACAAGCTAACCTACTTTAAAATTTACACAGAAAAGAAATTACAAGATTAAGGAAGTCAGACTCAGGAAGTTGCAGAAGCCTAATAATAATATAGTTAAATTTTAAGTATAGTTTTACTATTATATTAGTATAGTTTTAACTTGAGTATAGTTAAAACAACCTAATGGCAACACCACAGGGAACAAATAGGTATAATAGCTTCAGTGTGTCAGAGATGGCATTAGGTCCTTGCTATAAAAATGCCTAGCTATATGGGTGAATTGAAGTTAAGAACCTGTTGCACATGGCAGCACAAATTTGTAAATACAATACATAAAAAGGCAACCATCTTTCATTATCTGAATTGATGATCTAAACAACACAGCATCAAGTAAGATTTGGATTTGAGGCATAGTGTTTTTACTTAAAAGCTGAAGGCTTTCCTATGAAAAGCAGAAAATCCTTAAGCCAGAAAAGGAAATACGAATATTTTTGATTATGCAAAACTATTAATGTTCATTTGATGAATATATCTATGTAAGAATTTTACTTATGTAGGAAAGGTGTTTCTGTGATGATTTAATGATTTCTTAATTTCTGTCTTACAGATCAAGGTGCATCAAAACCAGTTTTTAACTTCTTGAACAACAGTTCCTCTAGTTCAAGTACCCCAACTACTTCAGCAGGTGGAGGCATATTTGGTAGTTCCACATCTTCCTCCAACCCACCTGTGGCTGCCTTTGTGTTTGGACAGGCCAGCAATCCTGTGAGCAGCTCTGCCTTTGGTAACTCTGCTGAATCCAGTACATCTCAGTCTTTGCTATTTTCTCAGGATAGCAAACCAGCTACTACATCCAGCACAGGTTCAGCTGTCACCCCATTTGTCTTTGGACCAGGAGCCAGCAGTAACAACACTGCAACCTCTGGGTTCAGCTTTGGAGCCACAACCACTTCTAGTACTGCAGGTATTTGGAAAAGAACATATGATTGAATTGGCTTTAATATTATTAGTAGTGTCGGTTCTTAGCAAATGATATACCAGGTCATCACCAAAAATGGTGTGAGTGCCTCCATATCATCTATACCTAGAATGATTATTTACTGAACTGTGTGTGTTTGTTGAGATTGAATCTTAGAAACTATTTTACTAGTCATGGTAAGATTATAATAAATGTTTCCAAGGTTTCTTAAAATTCCAGGTTGTCAGAAGGAAGCACTAGTGGTTGTCTCTTGTTAGGTACTAGCTCTAGTCCTCAGGTGATTGGTTAATGCACACATTAAATTTGGCTGCAAAATTGTAGTGTTTTTGTTTGTATGGATTCTGTATGTTTTACTAAATAGTGGTAGAGAGTTAACATTTTAATTATTCAAAACTTGATTGAAGTAAGAGAAGCTTGAAATTTGCTTGTGGCTAACAAATTTCTTGTGGAATTATCTCACAGTAAACGTGCTGAATCAAGTATTTTTCTGGGCTTTCAGGATCCTCCTTTGTGTTTGGTAGTGCACCTTCAGCACCATCTGCCAGTCCAGCATTTGGTGCTAACCAGACCCCTACGTTTGGACAAACTCAAGGTGCCAGCCAGCCTAATCCTCCAAGCTTTGGATCTATATCATCTTCAACAGCATTGTTTCCTGCTAGTTCTCAGCCTGCACCACCTACTTTTGGAACAGTATCAAGCAGTAGCCAGCCTCCTGTGTTTGGACAACAGCCTAGTCAATCTGCATTTGGCTCTGGTTCAGCTCCTAATTCCAGTAAGTTCGTAGATTGTATCAAATAATGTAGATTGTATCTATTTAGATTCTGTGTCTTTAAAAAATAGTATTTTTTTTTGAACGTATTCATACCTTTTTTATCTTCATACTTGACAGCAGATTATGTGTGAATTTATTTCATAACCATATTCTCAGTGTACAATTACAGCATTTTGAAGGTGTCAAATGTTTTTAAAGTGTTGTTTCCTCTCTCTCTCTCTCTCTCTCTCTAATTTTTTTTTGGTGGTGGTGGTGCCTGTCCGGAGGATTGAACTCAGGGCCTGGATTCTGTCCTTGAACTTTTTTTTTTAGTCAAGATAAGGGCTCTAGCCTCAGCTTCATGTCTGGCTTTTTTTCCTTTTTAGTAGTAGTTTACTGGAGATAAGAGTCTTGTGGACTTTTCCTTCTGATCTGGCTTTGAACCTGAGTCCTCAAATTAGAATCTCATGACTAGCTAGGATTGCAGGTGCAGGCTACCAGTGCCTGTCTTTTAGCTTATTGAAGAAAACTCTCCTTTCTTGGTTATCATGTGTTCTTCCATCTTAACACTTAGATAAGCACATCTAATAGTAATTTTTTTTTTCCTTTTTGGTGGTACTGAAATCATACTCAGGGTCTTAGGCATGCTGGGCAAATGCTCTACTACTGAGCCACATCCTGTTTCTAGTGGTTTCTTAAAAGTTGAGGGAATAAAAATGTTCAGGCCTTGCATTTTTAGAAGTATCTTTCTTTGTTCCAGTGTTTGGTAAGATTTTAACTGAATATAGGTAGCGTTGAATGCATTTTTGCTTTGTGAACTTTCTGGCTTCTAGAGTTGAACTCTGGGCCTGGGTGCTGTCCCCTCAGCTCTTCAGCTCAAGGTGAGCGCTCTACCGCTTGAGCCACAGCGCCACTTCCAGTTTTCTGGTGGTTTATTAGAGATAAGAGTCTCATGGAGTTTCCTGCCCAGGATGGCTTTGAACCGTGATCTTCATATCTCAGCTTCCTGAGTAGCTAGGATTATAAGCGTGAGCCACCAGCACCTGGCTCTCTGATCTTTTTAAAAAAAATTCTGTTCTTTTTCTCTGAACTTTGCACTTTTTATTTTTTGTAAAAAGATAAAAAGTTCAATCTTTTCATTTCTAAATCCTGTTGTTTTCTGATTTTTTTTTCTTTCTTGCCCCCAGTTGTCCCCAACTGTTTTTGTATATCTGATATAAAATACTGCCCTTAAATGTCTGGTGCTACTTGGCTATTCACTTGAAAATGGAAAGCTATGGGTCTTCAGTTTCATTGTAGATTTTTCTGTTTTAACTTTGTTTGGTAAAACGTAGTTGGTTTTGTTGTTGTTGTTGTCAATCACAGGGCTTGAATTCAGGTGCTGTCCTTGAGCTTTTGTGTTCAAGGTTAGTGTTCTACCATTTTGAGCCGCTGGTCTATTTCCAGTTTTCTGGTGGTTAACTGGAGCTGTCTCATGGACCTTCCTACCTTGGCTGGCTTTGAACAGTGCTCCTCAGTTGTCAGCCTTCTAAGTAGCTATATTGCAGGTGTAAGACATCAGTACCCAGCTTGTTATCTTTAAATTAAAACTTCCTGTTCAGTGTGTTAAATTCCTGAGAAGATACTTCCAGTCTGCTTGCCAGGGTTCTGGTAGCTCAGTTAATAGGAGTTGTCAGTTATGCATTTTATTAGCTGTAACTTTGGCATCTTGTTGTCTTCTACAAAGACTAAACTTAGGTTCTAGAGTAAAAGAGAATTACTGTCTTGTGTGGTATTGGGGTAGGTGTGTCCGAGTCTAGGAAACCAATAGTCTATCTCGTGCGTGTGCGTTTGTGTGTGTGCGTGCGCGCGCGCGCGCGCGTGTGTGTGTGTGTGTGTGTGTGTGTGTGTGTGTGTGTGTGTGTGTAACTCAAGCTGACTCCTGGGCACTGTCCTTTTGTTGATGTTTTTGCTTAAAGCTGACTCTACCACTTGAGCCACAGTTCCATTTCTGGCTTTTCGGTGAATAACTGGGGACCAATAAATATCCCTTTGCTGTTACTTTAATTCACTTTTAAAACAATATAATGCTACCAAGTTTTTGCTGATTTTGCCATCTTAAACCAGTTATTTCTCCATTCTGCTCTTTATCTCTTGGTCATGGTAAGTTACATCATTTGTTGAAAGTGTCAAGGGAAAAGATTGAGCATAACAGATCTTAAACCTTTATGTGTTTTCATATGTAGAGGCCAGCGTTAATGACATATTTCTGCAACAATTACAGGTTCTGTATTCCAATTTGGCAGCAGCACTACAAATTTCAATTTCACATTTGGTGCAAATCCCAGTACACCTGCAGCCTCAGCCCAGCCTTCAGGCTCTGGGGGCTTTGCATTTAACCAGTCTTCAGCAGCATTTACTGTGGGGTAAGAGAATTTTTTTCTTAACAGATAATTTACATTGTAAGGTATGCATGCATGTTTTGCTTTTTTTTAAGTCATCAAGATGCAGTATAGTTTGGGTACAGTTAGACATATTCTCCTATTGCAGCACTTTTGGAAGATTGTATTTATCATCTGAGAAATAGTGATGTGTGTCACGTATAAGAGGAAATGTATTTGTTTTAACAGTAGAGTTCCTGTCCTCTTTGCTGCTGGTCATGTTAAATGTTATAATCCTAAAACTTGCTCTGAACATCATGTCACAATATGAAGTCTTGTTTTTCACAGGTCAAATGGGAAAAATTTGTTCTCCTCTTCTGGAACTTCAGTTTCTGGTCGCAAGATAAAGACTGCTGTTAGACGTAGGAAATAAAGGTGACAAAGGTGTTATACCCAAGAGTTTTAACAACAGCTGGTGCCCTGCTTTCAGATACTGGATTGTACTACATACTGGGCTTATCCGAAATCAGAGCCTAAGGACTTCTCTAATTTGGAATGATCTTCTTCTCTATGGAAGCCCCTGCCCCACCTTTCCCACCCCTTTTTTGAAAATAATAGCTAGACTGGTGTCTGATTCTAAAGCAAGAACACTTTATGATCTAGCACATTATTCACTGGCTTGGCGTAGTCTGGCTGTACCAGAAATAGAGCCTGCACGGTGAATGGCTTGTGTAGAACCTCTGTCTGCACCACTATGTGCAGTGTTTATGGAACGCGTGGAATTGTAATTATATATGAGGAATTCTGTATAGATTAGAGGATGTTGAAATGAATGATTTCTATGCTGAGTTTGTGCTGGTGTATGTGTGAAGTGAGTGAGGTGGGTGTATTGTGCACAAAAATTTTCTGATAGAGAAAGCGTGATTAAAGAGTGGTCCATGCTAAGGACCTGTTAGATCTAGTTCATTCTCCATTGAATAATTATATGCTATTTCTATATTTTCATTCTATCACCCGTCTTGCCTTTTTCATTATTTTATTATGAAACATCTGTAAATACAATTGTTTCTGTACTTTTTTGGCATAACATAAATCTGTGAACTTGAAATTTTAATTTTGTGTTAGACTTTTTTGTTTAGTCTTGTCTCAGATTTTATTATGTAAATCCCATTATTCAAAGTTGCCTAAATCCATTTGGAAATCTTTAAAAAAAAAAATTGGAGATTCTTAAAGTTGAATTTATTGGCTTTTCTGATCCAGTTTTGTTTGGACCAAAAACCAGTATTGTACAAAGTATTAAACATATATTTTTATATTTACTGAAATGGACTGTGGTGACTTTGGATAATAAGGAGAAGTTTAATATTAAAGCCATGTTTATTACAGTATAATTAACATGTTAAACCATGGGATAAAATGCCATCAATAAAAATTTATGAAGCACTTTTTGTTACAGTTTTAACTCATAATGAAGGTGCACAATATTGGGACAATGGTTAATTAGAGTACATGTAAGTACTTTAGGCAACTCCTAAAAGGGGTAAAGTACCTGAACTTCCAGTGTTTAGAAGGTACCCTACTTCTTGCCTGGTGCTAGGAATCTTTCCTAATATCCACATAGCTTTACATGAAGTTAAACATAACCATTTGTACTGGTATCTTCCTTGATAGGTCATTAAACAATGTTTGTTGTTCATGCTCTTGGAGTGTTACCCTTAAAGCAGGTACAAACCAACAGTGGTTTGTATTACTGAATTATTTATTACTAGACTTTCCCTATGGTTCAGAAAAGAGCTCAAGTTCTCAGTTTTATTTTTGCGTTCACTTGAATTTACCAAACTTCTAGTTGTTTGGAGTTTAAATTGAGAATTTTAAAATGCTGAATATTTCTGATCTTTTCCTTATCTCCTTATTGCTGGTTTGAAGGGTACATAGTTTCTGTCTGCAGTGTTCTTTAATCATTAATAATACACACTGGATGGTCTGGTGGGGGGTTGTCAGTTGTCAGAACTAATTAGAAATCTGTATTATTGCTGCAAAGTTAACACCTATATTGAAAGTTGGTTCTTACACATTCTCTAGGCTCTTACCATTGTTTTCTAAGTTTCTCTCAAACTGTGCTACAAATCAGTATGATTTTACAATAGACCTTGGTATCCATAGGGTATACTCCGTTAATTCAGTACTATTCTGCCAATATTTGGCTCATTTTCCTTAAACATCTGAAAGCATTTTCACTTTGGGGGCCCCATTTGCTTTTGGGAGGAAAATTTTCACAAAATTAAGGACAGAGAAGTAGAAAATCATAAAACCATTTAAACATAATTGACATTGTCGTTGGCCTAATACACATGTAGGAGTTAAAATTGTTTTTTATAAAATTTCTTTTGCTGGTCCTGGGGCTTGAACTCATGAGCTCAGGGCCTGGGCCCTGTCCCTGAGATTTTGTGCTAAGGAGTAGCACTTGAGCCACAGTTCCACTTGCATCTTTTTGTCAGTTAATTAGAGATAAAGGTTGTCCAGACTGACTTGACCTGTGATCCTCAGGTATCAGTCTGATTATAGATGTAATCCACTAGTGCCTGGCTTGTACTTTAAAAAAACCTTTTTTTTTTTAAACCATCCTTGGTAGAAACAGCATGTAATCTTCAAATAAGGCACAGCATTACTATATTGCTCTTGTTGAACATATTATACTGCTTTTATATTAAAAATTGGATCTTTTTGGCTCCTCAACCTGAGTCTATGAACTGTTCAGATCTCTTAATTTGAATTTTATATTACAGCTGCTCCAGCCTTAAGCTTATCCTCCTAAAGCCCAGTAAGGCTCAGATTATTAATCATGTTTCTGTATCAGGCTGGCTGATGAGGATCAGTGCTCTTCAAGGTATGCTGTTTAGTGAAGAGTGACAAACATTCCAGTCTCACCACCAGAAACTGAGATCCTAAATTCTTCATCCTTAAAAGGAAACAAACTGGAAGCCACCTAATGCTGACATCTGGTGATACTACTTTAAGCAAAGGGTAAATGGTTTTGAATAATTTCAATTCCAGTTAAGAAAAAGTATAATTTAGACAACGGAAATACATCTGTAAGCGCTTTGTGAATTCTCTCTTGAAGTTGCTTACTAATGTAATTATTTTATTACTTGAAATAAAAGTGTTGGGTTAATTTTAACCATTTTTGAGATTAGGCCATAAATTTGCTTAGAAAAGAATTTTATTTCCTTCTCTTAGGTCCTAAAGATTAAAATTTAGTGAAAATGTAAATTTGCAATAACCACACTGAGAAAATGGGATTACTGGGTCCTAGATAGACATACCAACTATATAACCTAGTTGGACTTTAAGATTTCCTTGTAATATGGAGCAGCTTTGAAAACTTGTGAAAAGTCCACTAGCTAGGTTTACAGTAACACACTGCCTACAGCATTCAGAACAGGCTACATTTGTGATAAAAATTTGCCTTTTTTGTTGTTGTCATGGGGCTTGAACTCAGAGCCTGCCCCTGACCTTGAGATTTTTTGCTTATGGCTAGTGCTCTACCACTTTGAGGCACAGTACCACTAACCGTTTATTGGAGTCTCATGAACAGTTTTCTGCCCAGGCTGGCTTTGAACTGTAATGGATCTTTAGATGTCAGCCTCCTCAGTAGCTAGGGTTACAGGTATGAGCCACCAACACCTTGCCAAATTTACCTTCTTGAGGAAACAATCTGTTTTGAATCCTGCCCCTTCCTATGAACTGGTCTAGAAAGGTTAGGCTGGGAAAGGATTTTATAGGCAGAACTGAAATGGCCCAGCTATCTATTGTGATGGCTCAACAGCTCTAAGGACTAGATGAATTTGACATTATGGCTTAGCTCTCATGCAGGTAATCTGCAGAAAGTACATATAAAGGTGGATGGTGTTTCTGAGGGCAATCTAGTTCTATAGCCACTGGAAAAGTTTTATCTCGAAGCAAGGACTAAATAGCAAGCCTTCTCAAAGAAACAAAATGCAGATGAATTGGTGACTCAAAGTATTTATTTGAGGATACAATACAAATTGGTGACATACTAAAGATAGAATGCCAAGTTATACTGATAGTTGGGCTATTAGGTGAAGCCCTGAAACACTGAATTGCAAGGAAATATGTACGTATTGTTTGGAAGCACATGTAAAGACCTTGGCCTTCGGTACTAGGGATTGGGAATGACAAATATTTGAAATAGTATTTCTTAGATTGTAGAAGTGCTTGTTACCTAGGCCCATAGCCTGTTTTAATAGGGACAGAACAAATTTAGTATTCCCTCCTCTCCACACCCCCAAAAGACTTTTATTCCACCAGCAGGTGTAAATTTTTAAACTCCTTTCTACCATCCTTTCCACCCAAGCAAATTCCTCTATGAAAGTATAAATAGAATTTTACTATATAAAGACATTAAAAACACTGAAGACTCATTTTTTAATGTAAACAAAGTGACTCTGGCAAATCAATACTTTGTAATAGTGGAAAGTTCAGGTTTACTATCCAAATGTGTTGGCTTGCATTCTATGGTCACAGCAGTCTAAAAGCAAGGCTTGTCATCACACATCTGCTCAGATTCCAACTCTAACATTGAACCCTATCCATTGTGGGTACTGAAATTTTTCGGGTTGCATTAATCACCTGTCAGTTGTTTTTAGGCTGAACAACAGAGTAGGTAACGGCAATAGTTCTTTTAAAACAGTTCAGAGCTGGAGTATGTTAACTGGGATTTTTTCATTTGGCTTGAATTCTAAGTTTTTAAAGATTATCTTACTAATTTGTTTTTTGAAATGATGAATGATGTTTGTACTATGGATACAATTTCCTATTACCTTTTTGGGGTAGAGTGCCAATTCAACATATAGAAAATCAGTACAGTATACTGACAGAAAAAAAGCGTTCTGAGGGCACTCAGCCCAAGAGAAAAGCAATGCTAAAGTTATGTTCTTTCCCCACCCTACCCCCCCCCCCCAAAGTTAACGTCTTTTTCTGTAGCCTCTGAATTTATAATAGGTTTTAGATTTTGTTCTATGTGCAAAGTAAATACAGGGCTCTATAACAAGTTCACAGCTATTAATCTGAGTGACTCATCATAGCAAATTGAAGTATTTTAACTTACATTAAATTTCCTTTTTTACTGTACTAAAAAAAACAGTCTAGATGACAACAGTAGTTAGTGAATCTCAAGGCTACATGACTTACGGACATTTCAATTTGTATTACTCAGTCTGAGGCAGATGTGTATACCCAGAATTTACATAAAATTTCCCAACTTATAGTATGATTAAAAGATGACTTTTTTTATTTCCCACAAGCTACAAGAAATGATCTATTTCACACTTAGCCAATAGGCTGTGAAGTTAGGTTTAACAAAAATAATTTTGACAGGCATGGTTTATAAGATTTTCCAATGATAAGGTATTAAGAACATCATTAGGTTTCTATAAACAAAATATATTTTTAAATGTTAAAACCCCACATTAGAAACTGATACAGTGGTAATACATACTGCATTTGCTATTAAGAACAAACAAAAGTTTAAGCAATCTAATTCTGAACTGTGTAATACAGCTTAGTGTTCTGGGGTAAATATCACAGTGGGGGAAAATGACAGAGAATAAAATACAACAATAAATAGTGCAGGTACATTTCAACACAGCTACCTGGAACATACTGCAAAAACACCTACACATTTTGCTTCAAGTAAAGTGACACATTGCTTAGCATTTTCCCAAAACTATTCCTAGTAGTCTGAAATGAGCATAAAGCAGTTAGCGTTAATTTCTGGAAATGATATTCCCTCTTGCTTTAGAAAGAATGGGTCATAATGGGATAATTACTAATATTTCACAGGTTACTACTATTTTAGAGTTATTCACAAAATACTTTGATGTTAACAGTCACTGAACTGTATAAAATACAAAAGTAATTACGTGTGAATATGTTGTATATATAGGAAGTTACATATTCAGAACACTGAAAAACACTAATACTTTATCCATGCTGCACACACTGGGAATGTTGTTTTACAGTAAATGTGCAAGTTTGATGGAAGTTTCCCCCATATATAGTATGATTTTAGGGCTCTGAGGATACCTGCACATGAATTTAAGTTAAATTTACAGTAAAAATTTACTCATACTCTCCCTACCCATTAAAAGCAACCACTAATTTACCTTTCCTTTAATACATCAATGATAATATAGCATTATGACAATACTTTTTCATCACTTGGAAATAAGTACAAGCATTAAGTTGTAAAGTGACACCTCTGTTCTGGTGAACTGCAGTGCATGCTGGGAAGTCCTAGGTAACGGAACTGCCGGGCTTGCCATACTCCTTCGCAGCTCCCAGCACCTGGGATGGGTGTTCCTCCCATCCCACAAGAATTAAAGAGGAACTAATCAAGTGTTTACAAAACACAACTGGACATTTTCCATCATTTTGGGATAAACCAAAATACAGTTTTTTAAAGTTTCATTGGAGATTTCAAAGCTGAATATTAGATCTGAAGAAATATTGCCGATTTTGATTATGAAAGAATTTGCCTTCTTTTTTACCTAAATATTTCCTTTTTGTTTTTAAACACTAATGTTTAAGGTTTTTCTTCTGGAAAAGTTCTTTGGCATTCAAGTAAAATCAATACTTTCAGAATAGTCACCTCCAGCAAGTGGAGTGACTGATTTAATTTCTAATTCAATTAATGTAACCCAGGGATACTGAAGGCCTTGATACATAATTTAGTCTTGTCATTATTCCAGTGTGGAATTTAGTGTTTTGGAAGGTCATCATCTGACCCCATTTCTTTTTACTACAATGGTTCCTGCTACAATGTCATAGGCTGTTCGATTATGCTGAAAAAACAGCAGAGTGATGAAAGCAGGGAAAAAAGAAGCAATAGAAAAATTCTTGATCAAAGCTCGTATGGTGGACCTAAAAGATTAAAGCAGAAGCATCAAAGTTGTGTCACACTAGCCACATACAAACTAATGGTATCTTTATCAAGGTCAGACAATACTAAAGCATTCAGAATATAGTTGAGATGATTCTTAACCTTTGATATGTGAGCTATTTTCAAGTATATGATCAAATCACCTGGGCTGTTCCTAAACTCAAAAAGACAAGAACTTTCACATTAAAACACTAATAAACATCTTAAGATATGAACTAAAGGTTTGCCGTATTTCCTTTTTCTTTTTCTTTTTTTTTTTTGGTAGTAGTCTAGGACTTGAATTTGGGGTCTGGGTGCTGAGTGTTTTCCCTCAAGCCTAACATTCTCCCATTTAAGGCACAGCTTCACTTCTGTCCTTTTTGGTGGTTAACTGGAGATAGAGTATCAAGAACTTCCTGCCCTGGCTGGCTGCCAACTGCAATCCTCTGATCTCAACCTTCTGAATAGCTAGGATTACAGGCATATGCCACTGGTACTTGGCTTTTCTAGTATTTTGCCAGAAGCAAAGAATAACTTCTCATTGTTTACCTTTTCACAGTTACTTATTATTACCATGTGTTTCCAGAATCTTCTAAACTGAGTATGTTTAGTGGGGTCCCATTTCCTACCTTAAGTGAAGTACTAGCACATTACATTTTTCTTTTGTCAGCTCAGCTCCTTGGTGGGATCTAGTCATTAAAGGATGCCTTAAACTTTCAATGATAGCCCAGAAATGGGAAAATTATCCTAATGTTACAGTTCTGCCCTTTTGTGCCCTTAAAGGCTACAATAAAGTGCAGTAGTTGAGTGTGAGCTCTGTCTGAATTCAGACTAGTCGGTTTCAAATCCATCTTCTAATTACTGGGTGTGCTACATATGCAAAAATGAGATAACAGCATCTACCATACAGTATCAGTATTGAGTTAACTAATATATATGCAATGTTACTATCAATCCTTGGTATAAGAGAAGTGCTCAATATTGATTCCCATTAATAGATTAGGCAAGAGAGCCACAAAATTTTAAAGAACTGCTGCTTCCAGTCACTTATTTTCACCTCTGGATCATTTTGGCAGCAGTTACATATGCACATTTTGTTTGGCTCGCCTGATTACCACCCACTCATTTCCACAACTTCCATCACCAATAGTTGGAGTCTTCCAGAAGTACATGCCCACAGTTAGCAACAGGGAATGGAAATATTAATTACAAGCTTTACCACTGAAGAGCAGATGTAGGATGCATGCGTGTATGCCAAGCTGTCAAACTCACTACCTATTTAAGATGAGCTAATGGTGGATGTTACCATTTGGCAGCTCAAGGTAAGGCAGTACCTAACCCAACAAATAGCCACAGATCCCGGGATTAACAAAGCTGGGCACTAAAAACTGATTGGTATTTTATAAAATGACTATCTTGAATATACATACTGTGTAGACAATCATACAAAATGCTTATAAACTTAATAAATGTGAACCTACTATGAAGAAAAAAATACCGGTATTCTAGAAACACTTGATCGAACCTCTAACTCACTGAATACAGTCCTGTGTCCATGAGGGGACACAGCCATTCTGAGCAGTGTGTACACACTAAGGCACTAATGAAGTCACTAGGCAATATAACCTTATGGGACCATAAGGTTCTATTCACTGAAACTATGGGAGTATACAGTAGATCGAGCCAGGAAAAGGACTTACGTTGTAATGCTGACATTTGAGGAAGGGATGACTAGAACCCGACTTGGAGCAATAAGCACTGATGTATCACATGTCACAACTCGAAGCCCTAGCAGAAACTTTCCTGGAGTAGCTCCACCAGCTCCCCAAATACAAATAATCTAAGAAAAAAAAAAAGGATTTTAAAGTAATTTATTGGCTCAACTATATCATTACTATAGCAACTATATTATTACTTCAGTTTTAAAGTATCACTTTAAAGTTTTACTTTGGCTTTAAAGTAACATATTACTGCCATTTACTGCAGTTGGAAGACAAATGCACTGAAATGGAAACTCAAATGTTAAGCATTTAATACATTTCTACAGTCTTAATACACCACCATAAGATGTCTACTGTATTTCTCTATGGCCCATGATACTTCATAGCAATTTGACGAAAAATAACCTTTCAAGTTCTACAGCCAAACAGCAAGTATATTTTGGGATTACAATCTAAGAAAGAAGTGCATATAAATTAAATTTGGAAAAAAGTATAAAGACACTTGGAAAATACATGAATAATTATAACCTGTTTTTCTTGAGGGTACTGGGATTTGAACTTGGGGTCTTGTGCTTGCTATGATGGCTCTGCACATCTTGAGCCATACCTCCAGCTCCTTTGGCTTTTAGCTAATGGTCTCATGTTTTTGACTAGCTGGCCCTCCCACTTAGCCACTGGAGGATCTGAGATGACAGGGCATGTCACTATGCCTGGTTTATCTGAGATGACTCTCTTTATAACTAATTACAAATTCTTGTTTTTCTTGGACTAATATTCTAAACTTATTAAAACTTAATATTTGCTTTAGTCAGTAACTTACCTCATAGAAACAAACCAATAATCTGTATATAAGTGCCACAATCATCATTTTCTGCAAGTCTTCCATTGATGTGTCTTCATCTATTTCTTCTATTATATAATGCATAGCAAACTTAGAGATATCCCTATATAAAATAACAGTTTGGGATTATAAAGAATTAGTTGCCAGAACAGTTTTACTTCTTAAAAATTGTATGCCACAAATTTTAACTGAAATTCTAATCTTTATGGTTTTTGTGGGGTTTTTTTGGTTGGTCATGGGGCCTGAACTCTGAGCCTGGGCACTGTCCCTTAGCTCTTCAGCTCAAGGCTAGCACTCTACCACTTAAGCCACAATGCCACTTCTGTCTTTTTCTGCTTATGTGATGCTAAGCCATTGAACCCAGGGCCTTATGCATGCAAGGCAAGCACTCTACCATTGAGCCACCTTCCCAGGCTCCAAAATTCTAATTTTTTTATGTTCCCAGCCATCTAACTTCACAAAACTTTCATTAGCTTATTCAACCAACCAACCGATGAAAAACCCCAAACAGCATGATCATACATATGTGCTACCTATAGGGTTGGGGGTAACTCAGTTGTAGATGTTTGCATAGCATGCTCAAAGCACAGTGCTGATCTCCAGCACTCCCCAAACCAAGAAACAGCCAAGGAACGGTATCATGAGCAGGTACTATATACTAGCTCTGGAGACACAGTATGAACAAATGGAAAATGTCTCTGCTTCCATGAATAATAACCATGAAGTGGGATGCAAACTAAAATAGTTTGGTTACACTTAATCTCGAGAAGCCTTCCCAGTAATGACCTTTAAGCTATCATCAGAAAGATAAAAGAAGTTAGCTAGAGCAAGGGGGAAAAAATGTTTCACAGAGAGGAAACTGCAGGAGAGAAAGCTAGGGAGCAAGTGATATGGCTCAAATATTTTGACAGCTGAAAGTAAGAAATATTAACTACACAAAGAAACTCGGACTTTATTGTACTTTGTGTCTCAATATACTTTCCATAAAAAAAAAGAAGACAAGGTTGGGCGCTGGTGGCTCACGCCTGTAATCCTAGCTACTCAGGAGGCTGAGATCTGAGGATTATGGTTCAAAGCCAGCCCCAGCAGGAAACTCTGAAACACTCATCTCCAATAAACCATCAGAAAACCAGAAGTGGCGCTGTAGCTCAAGTGGTAGAGCGCTAGCCTTGAGCTGAAGAGCTGAGGGACAATGCTCAGGCCCAGAGTTCAAGCCTCACAACCAAAAAAAAAAAGAAGACACAGAAGACTGCATACTTCACTTAGAGTTTAGTTGTTATCCAACCATGTGGTAACTAACTGGAATAGGAAGAAATAATGATGAAGAAAAATAGCCTGGCAGTTGGTCTGGGTTAAAAGCTATCCAGGAGACTAAATGTACAAGAGCTGGTGTTGCTTAGATGTGTTCAGAGAAAGGGAGGGTCACAGTATCACACTGTCACTTAGGTTTCTGGTAAGCATGCTAAGGTTTGAGTATGATATGAATCCACACTTTTTCCTTTTTTTTTTTTTTTGGTTATGCCAGGAAATGTTGGTTGAACTCAGGGCATGGGTGCTGTTCCCTAGCTTTTTGGCTCAAGGTTGGCACCCTACTACTTAAGCCACAGCTCCACTTCTGGCTTTTTATGGTTAACTGGAGATAGTCACAAAGACTCTCCTTCCTGAGCTGGCTTCTGTGATCCTCAGATCTCAGCCTTCTGAGTAGCTAGAATTACAGGTGTGAGCCACCAGTGCCTGGCTACCTGTGTCTTTTCAAGTTCTGACAATTGTGCTCATAAACTCCAATTGCAAGCAAGTTTAACACATATTGTACATAAGAAATGCTTAGCAAGTGAAAACTGCTGTTATGATTATACTTAATCTGAAAGGATTATTCAAGGAAATGTCTCACTTTGAAGTGGGACTTAACAGATAATACAAACTTCCCTTTTGGAAATGCTACTCCTTGGTTCACCTACCAAATGCTCTCTAGCTTTTGTCTTTACAGGCTCCACAGATAATCTGAGGGAAATTAGTTGCTGGCCTAAGAGAATAGTTCATAGAAACCAGGTTTGCAGGTTCATCTAACCTACTTTTAATAATAGATGAATTTCCCACAGATCTTTTTTTTTTTTAATTTAATTTAATTTTATTTGTGAACATACTGTACAGAGGAGTTACAGTTACATGGGCAGGATAATGTGTACATTTCTTACCAAGCATTGCAGCCTCCTCCTTTGTTTATCCTTCACATCCCTTCCCAGCCTCCCCCCTCCCCCCCTAATCCCAATCCTTCTCCTTCCTCCCTCCCCCCAGCCCCCCCCCCCACCAACATTGTAAAGTTCGTTTTGGACATGACAACTTGTACTTCTCATTGTTGCAACAGGTCCACCTGTATCCTTAAACAACTGGTTTTTCCCCATCTCCTCCACAAGTTATACTGACATCAAATATAGTGAAAGCAAGGGTTATACTGTGGGGGAGGGACATACAAAGCAACAAAGAGATAATCTTATAAATGTGTTAGAAACACATGCATGAAAGAAAAAAACATTAAAATACACATCTAAGGGTTCATTTTCCTGACATCACATTATCTGACCTTTTCCGCTTGACTCATACATATACTAGATATTACAAATAAGGGAAACCATGGGACCTACGTTTCTTTGGGCCTGGCTTACTTCACTTAATATAATTTTTTCCAAGTTTTTCCATTTCCTAACAAATGGGGCAATGTCATTCTTTCTGATGGAGGCATAGAATTCCATTGTGTATATATACCACATTTTCTTGATCCATTCATCTACTGAGGGGCATCTGGGTTGGTTCCATATCTTAGCTATGGTAAATAATGCTGCAATAAACATTTTTTTTCCTTTGTACTTATTTTTAAAAAGCCCACAAGAAAACAATAAACCTGACAAAGCTCTAGCAAACCTACTGTCCACTGAGTTAACTTGTAGGCAGGAATAGAGCTTAACCATGTTTCTAAGCAGTAGAAATTGTAAACCTTTCTGTAAATATCCTTACTTTATTCCACTGAGGTGCATAATACTTAAGACAATTGTTGCTTTTATAAAGAAGAGAATGAAGAAATCCACCATCTCTGCCATAAATCTGTGAGCCAAGGATGGAATAACATACTCTCTGCCTGCAAATTAAAAAAAAAAAAAAAAAAAAAGTTAGGAAAACTCATTGCTTCATATAGGCCTGAGAACACAAGCTAGATAATGAAAACCAAATCTGGCCCCAATTCCTCTTACTGATTCTGTCAACCAAGTGTACCTGTCAGTAAAATTAACAACAGCATTCTACTATTCACAATGTTTAACAACTATTTTCACAGATAAATTAGAATAAGAATAGGGTACCCAATACATTTTAGTGGATGGGGACTTGAATGAAAAAAAGCTAGATAACCACATCCAGGTAAAACATTACACACTTTCAGTAAAAATCAATGTTAAAAACAGGCCATTTGTATACATTCCTGTATCCTACGAACCCAATTCATTTAGTTGTTAGTTTCAATAAAAGATCCAAATGATTACCAATCTGTAATCCTAACTTCTGAATGGGATCATATCCAGGCATCCATTATTCCTTGTAATACATACACATACATTCACACACGGCTAAATACAAAGTCTAAATAATGAAGTTAAATTGTAGCTGATTCAAAATATTCTAGCTCCTATACAGAAGGCAATCAATTAGATATGATTAAAAAGCCAAAGCCTAGTCAAAGCTATTTGCATTCATACCAATTTGCTTTTATATCCATCCAGTTCCTCTGGTCCGAAAGCAGCCCACATCTGAATTATACACCCCTTCTCCCCCCCCCCCAGTATTAGCAGTCTTTCTCTTCCAAAAGTACGTTTGCCCACCTGGAAGTTGAGCTTTGGATCTTGCTCTCCAGAGGGTAGAGATCAACCTAAGAGGACGGTGTGAAGAGCAAAGGTTTTCCCCTCAATGTGGTAAGGCCTAGCTAGTCTCGTGAGTAAGGAAATCAATTGGTAGGGCCAGATCTACAACAAGAAGAAACTGCACTGCCTGGGCTGTCTGTCCACTTTGGTAATGTTAGGCGTGGGCACAGGATGACGGATTGCACGCGCACGGTGACCAATTCGAGCAGCACTGCTGGAAAGCATGCCCACCTCTCCCTTCCGCTTGGTCCAACTCCGATCCCCGCTGCTTTCTCACCTGCCTGCCGTCCGGTCTCGGTGGTCGTCCGCGAAGGGGCGGCGGTTCCCCCTCGGGTCGCTGGAGTTGCCCGGGCCGACGCCTGCACGTGAGGGACCCGGGGACCCAGGCCGGCGATCGCGGCCGGGGTGCTGATGCCGGCGGCCGCCCCGGGATCGGGCGCCGCCACCCCGGCACTCAGAAAGTAGAAGGGGTTGTAATAGGCCAGCTGCGGGGCGGGCGGCGGCGCGGGCGCGGGCGCGCCGGCCGCGGCGGGGCCCGGCGGGCCCGGCGGGGGGCTGCCGTAGGCGGGGAAGGCGGCCAGGCCGCTGTGCCAGGTCAGGTAGCCGCAGTAGGACTGCCATAGCCACTCGTGCACCTGCCGCGAGTACTCGCGGGCGCTGAGCCGCGCGGGCCGGTCCCGCGGCGCCGCGGCTTCGGGGACCTCGCAGCCGGCGGGCTCCCGCGGCCCCGCGTTCGAGGCCGAGGCCCCTTCCCTCCGCTTCCGCGGCGGCTCCGCCTCCTCCGAGGGACCCGGGGATGGGGGCCGATCCCGGGCCCGGGGTTCGGCTTGCGACCCCTCCTGGGGGCAGGGGGCCACGGCGGGGTCTGGCCGGGACGGGATGGGCTCGTGATCTCCTCTACCGTCTTCCTGTCCCGGAGGGCGGGCTCGGGCCTCCTCGGACCCCTCCGCCATCGTCGCCACCAGGGCTCTCTCCGCGGTACCTGTCACCGCGCCACTTCCCGGCCCCAACGGCCCAGGAGCCACCGCAGCAGCCACAGGCGTCAACAATCCGACACCGGAAGCGGAAACCCCGCCTCTCTGAGCATCACCGGAAGAAGCAAGGTTGGGGCGTGGCTAAGGCCCTACTTCCGGACCCTGGTAGTTGCTGGCTTGTTGGCTTGTGGTCCTGACCTGGTCCTTTCTGCTTTACAATTTTAATGCAGTGTAAGTCCCGAGACGCCTCCAGAGACTGCATGGAGTTGGACTCAGGCTGTTCTTGTTCTGGGTGAGCGGGATTTTCGACGCAGATCAAGGAGACTGTGAAGCCCAGTGTGTTGTATTTTATCCCATTAGAAGATGAGCTATACCTATAGAGAACTCTAGGCATATCACACAGTCAGACCAAAGGAGGATAGGGCTAGGGAGGAACTCCTCTGAACATTTAAAACACACTCCAGAAAATACAAACACTTTGCTGTTTGTTGATTGTGGGTTTGGTTTTTGTTTCTGATTTTTTTCTTTTTAGAGGGACAATGGGGCCGGGGTTATGCTCAGAAAGGGAAGGAGGGAGGGAGGGTAAACAAATGCAATCATGCTATTCAGTATACACCATGTGGAAGATGAACTATGTAACTTGTGGGCAGGAAGGGGAGGGGGGAAACTAAGGGAAAGCAAAGGGAGGGGTGACGTCTAGAAGAAGAAATGTACACATTATCTGAGTAACGAAATGATATCCCCTCTGTACAACACCTTAATAATAATAAAATTATATTAAGAAAGAAGATATGAAGTCAAGCTGAACTGGGACATAGATGATGATGGATTGGCTCAAAGTAGAGATTTTCAATTGGAAAGGAAGAGGATTGCGTTGGTTTAAAAGGTATATACATCTATCAAAACGTATTGTTTCTTCATTCAGTAGGTATAGGTTTTGTTTTTCAACAGAAATTGTATCTTTTCTCAAACTCATTGCCTCAACCTAAGATACCTTTTCTATTTTCTATTAGAGAAATGCCAAAGGCTATGTCAGCATCTTTTTGTACCTTAGGCTAGACAGTTTCCCTTTCCTCTGAACTACACACACAAACCTCATATATTTATATTTTAATATACTGTCCATGTCCTTAAGCTGGTAGGCCTCTTGGTGGTAGCAATATGATTTTTTTTAATCCCTGTTAGGTCCCCTGGGAGAAATGGCCCCCTCCCTTGATTCTCTTCCATATACCCTAGTCCTACCCAGCACCTGACCCAGGCCACCGGCTTGCCCGGGAGCAGTGGGAGGTCCCCCAGGCTCTGAGGTCATTTCCCCACCCTCTGAGGTCATCTCCACATCTGCTGTGTCTCCTTCCCCCCATATAATCTCTCCTGCCATGAGCTCTCTTGCTCCAACTTGTGTGAGCCAGCAATTTGATTTCTCTTTCTCCTTTCTAATAAACCCTCTTCCACCTGAACCCTGTGGTCAGTTCTTTTCGGCAATCCTTACAATCCCAAATTCCATCAAAAGGATCTTCAGTGGCCAAATATTGTGGGAATACCAAATGATGTTTTCCAGAATCATTCTTTACAAGACCTAAAAAAAACAGCCTTTACTCTTAAAAACAACTAATTATCTGGTTCAAGGGAAAAACTACCATGAAAGAATTGAAACCTATTCAAGATTATCAAGTATTCAACATATTCACGTATAGTATGAATTCAAAATAAGGGAAAGGTTGTGGTGGGCTCTAGCTACAATGATTTACCTTTGCAAACTTGGTTTCAAAATCAACTGGTTTTGTTTCTGGTTTGGTACTGGAGCCCAATACCATGTAGGAGAATTCTATTAACTTGTTTCCTCAGGAAATAGTCATATTTGAATAAACATGCATTCCACATTTGATTAGGGAAATAAGAGAAGCAGGAGAAATGAAGTGAAGATGGTGTGCAATATTGTGATTGTTAGAGACATGGAATTTGTTTTGAATAACTTTATGGTACAGCAAGCAAAGACATTAAGAAAATGAAAAGGGAAGGGAAAACTTAAGAAATGAGGTAAAATAACTGGCAAGAATGAGAAATGGAAAAGGTGAGTTCAGGAAGACTAGAATAAACACAAGTATAAGCAAATACAACCAGAGATAATGCCTGAAGAGAACTAAAAATTGAATGTGTAATTTAAGTTCATAAAGGAATAAAGAAATGATTGGATAGAAATGATAAATATTGAGGACAGGCAAAGAAGATCTAACATAGAGGAATAATGGATTCAGAAATCCAAAGACTGTAGCAGAATAAATACAACATGGTATGATTCAAGAAACCTTTTCCTGAATTTCACACACACACACACACACACACACACACACACACACACACACACACACACACACACACACAGGAGTTTTATGTAGATGGATTGGAATGGTATAAAATTGAAGATGTAGACTCATTAGGAAGTTACTATCTTGATAAGACAAAAAGAACCCAAATGAAGGGGATAGCAATGAGGATATCAAGGAAAGGAAGCATTAAACTGAAATTAAGGAAACCCAACTTGCAGACTGTGCTAACTGAATTGACCTCAGAGAGAGAGAGAGAGAAGCAGTTCTCTGTCACTTGGGTGACCAGGGGAGTAGACTGTGTCATTCACAGAAACAAAGCAGGAAGGAAGAGCAAGCTTATTCGGGGAAGTCAGTGCCATGTTCAAAGGATACCAGCCACTAAATACACGGCATCTAAAAAGATTAAGAGTCACAAGTGTACAGGTGATTTTTAACTTGAATTAAAAAAAAACCCTATGAAATGAAAAGAGGAAATCTAAGGACAGAGACCAGGGGAATATTGAAGGAGAGAGAAAATACTGTCAGGTGGGAAGGAGAGTAGAATTGAATGGGAAAAGCAACTTTCCATAAGTGGAAAGTCATATTAGCAAATGTTCACCAGAGAGACAATTCTATAGTGTATATACTTAGAAATGGATTATGAGAAGTTGGCATATATGACTCTGGAAGCTGAGAAGTCTCAAGATCTGCATTCTGCAATCTGGAGAGCTAGTAAAGCCAGTGATATAATTCTAATCTGAATTCAGTTGCTTGAGAACCATGGGAGCAATGAGAAACATGATCCCGGCCAATGTAAGAAAACTGATGTCCTAGCTCAACGGAGGCAGGCAGGAAATAAACCAAGAGTATTCCCACCCCCTTCTCTACCGTGTGTGTGTGTGTGTGTGTGTGTGTGTGTGTGTGTGTGTGTGTGGTGTGTGTGTGTGTGTGTGTGTGTGTGTGTGCAGAACACATAGAAAGAATTTCAGCCTAGAAAGTTGTTGGCTTAATGTAGTTGACACATAGAACCAAAAATAACAAGAGCTTTTCCTGGTGTCAAAACCATAAACCAGCTGGGTGATGGTGGCTCAGCCTGTAATCCAAGCTACTCATGAGGCGGAGAGTTGAGGATGGCAGTTCAAAACCAGCTGGGGCAGGAAAGTCCATGAGACTCATCTCCAATTAGACACCAGAAAACCAGACATGGAGCTGTCAAAGTGGTAGAGCGCTAACCTTGAGCAAAAAAGAGCTCAGGGACAGTGCCTAGACCCTGAGTTCAAGCCCCCAACCAAAAAACAAAACAAAAAACCTCTAAACCACCATAAATCAAGAAAGATGAGAACTGAAATGGACGTTTTCTATACCCTGTTTCTTTTTCCTCCTTTTGGTAATAACACCCTAATTTCCTCTTACTGAATCTCCTGTTTCCCCAGATGACCAGCTGCGGTAGAGCTGTCACTCAGGGCTCTCCTCCCCGTCATTTCAGTCCTTGTCACTCCAGGCCACAGAGTAGGTTTGTGATCTAAGCTTAGCCAAGTTTATTTACTCATCTGGGGCTCAGAAGCTTGAGTGCAGTGATTCAGTGATAAATAGCTTACTGCCAGTAGAGGTCCCTTGTTCTATGAGACTGTTAGCTAACTCTTGAGACTTATACATCTTTTAACTTCAAGATCTATGATGCCTTTTCAATGTATTCCTCTTACAATTAAAGTAGCAAAGGACTGGTTTATGGTGTCTCCAGCTAAAGAATTTGGGTTTGATCATTAGCAGGGCTCCAAAGGCTTTGCCTAGGCAGTTTCTTGGAGTCTGAGAAGGTGGGTGCTGACTGAAGAGGGTAAGGGAGAATAAGAAAGTTTGGGTGGTAACTGTATCCTAATCTTTAAGGAGTTAGCTTTGGGTAAGAAGTTGTTAGGGGCCTAGCCAATCACTTCTTTAAAAACCTTGTTTGAATCCCTTTGCTTGTTTGTTATGGGGCTTGAACTCAAGGCCTGGGCCCCATCCCTGAGCTCTTTTTTGCTTAAGGCCAGTGCTCTACTACTTTGACAGCTCCACTTCTGGTTTTCTGGTGTTTAATTGGAGATAAGTGTCTCATGGACTTTTCTGCCCTGCCTGGCTTTGAACCTCAATCCTCAAATCTTAGCCTCCTGAGAAGCTGGTGTATGAGCCACCAGTGTCTGGCCATATTTTAATAGTATTAAAAAGGGAGTTCTTAAATTGTGGCCAGCCTCCAATACATTGTTTTATTATTGGTTTTCTCTTATTTTTAGAGTGTGATTCTAATTTTTAGTTTATCTATCACTACTAAGTGCTATTTGTATTTAGTGGCATATCTGGTAAAAAAATCTCTTTGATGTCAAATTTCTGTTTAAAATGTGTACTTCAGGATAAAGATTTGTCTAATTTGATACATTGGTAGAACGCAATTTGTTAACAATAAAACTGGTACAAAGGCATCTTTTGTAAGGAAGATAGTGCATCAAAATAGAAAATTAAATTTCAAAATAATTTGATTTTCTATATGGATAAACACAGAACATGAGTCTAGATAAGGGACTACTTAGAAGGAAAAGACGAAAGGGAAAAAGAAAGATAGAGGGTAAATAATTTTTTTAATGGTCTGAGATCTGGACTCAAGTCCAGTACCTGATGTGCTTTCAATCATTAATTAGCACTCTACCAACTGAGCCATGCCTCGAACCCTGAGGGTGAATAATTTTGCAATACTTTAAACTATGTATGAAATAGCACAGAAAACAGGAATGAAAGCTGTTGATCAATAGGGTTGGAGGCGAACGGAAAAGAGAATCAGGCTCTGTTGGCAGGGCAGGTACTAGTAAGTGGGATTTGGGCTAATAAGGGTATAAGAGAATTTTTTTTACATGGATTATCAGCAATGATGAAAATAGAAATGAAACCTCTTGAAATTATATTAGGCAGGGGGAAGGGAGAAAGGGAGAATGATAGAAGGTGGCAGAAAGCCATGGAGTGCATTGCGTACAATACATTGTGGAAATGTCAATGAAATCCATCTTATATAGCTAATGTATGCTAATGTAAAATAAAATAATATTGACAGTAATTTCTGGTAATAGATACAAAGCATCTTTTCCTTACCTTGACAGATTTGTGGTGAGTATACAATCTTTTTCTGCCCCCCAGTGGCCATTAAAAGGCATCAAGAAATTGATCATCTGCTTTTAAGTACAGCAAGAATATCTTTTCTTTCTTCTAGTTTTTTGGATTTTAGAACTTTGAAGGGACTTATAAGTGTATTGCCATTCTCATTAAGCCCCTGTTATTCTTAAAAGCGTATCACACAAAACAAATGTGTCTCATTATGTAATGTAAACAGGACTTTAAACAGCCAGTAGGTGGAGGAATTTCCAAAGCTAAGAACAGTCTACAAACACTTCAGAACTCAAGGACCTAAAAACTCATCCACTGCCCCCACCCCCACCCCCCAGCTATTGGCTCATGCCTGTAATCCTAGTTACTCAGGAGGCAGAGATCTGAGGCTCATGATTGGAAGCCAGCTGGGGAAGGGAAAATTCATGAGACTCTTATTTCCAGCCAGCCACTCCAAAACTGGAAGTGGCACTGTGGCCCAAAGTTGTAGAGCACTAGCCTTGTACAAACTGCTCAAGGACAGTGCTCAGGCCTTGAGTTCAAGCCCCCATGACCAACAATAAATAAATAAATAAATAAATAATATCCACTCAGTCTTCTGTTTTATACTAAGGACAGTTGATTCCATCCTCCAAGTTATTTATACATACATGCATATCGTCCACAACATTTCCATATTCCAACCTTAGATTTGGAAGATTGTATGTATAAAATATAAGAGCAAAGAAAAGGGAAAGTTTTTGGTGTGGATAGCAAAAGACAAAAAGCTGAAATTAAATACTATAGATGAAGACTAGACCTTAAGGGAGGAAAAGAGGCCAAAGATGACAGAGATGTGTCATCTTGTGCAAAACAAGCACAAGAAGCTGTGGCACACTCCTGTCGTCCTGGCTACATGGAAATGAGAAACATAAATGGGAGAACTGTGGTCCAGACTGGACTGAGCAATGCCCTATTTGAAAAATTGGTAAAATATTAGAACAAGAAAGACTTGTGACTCAAGTCAGGGGCCTAGCAAGCTCAAGGCCCTGACTTCAAACCCCAGTATTTCAAAAAGGGGACTAGGGGAGGAGAAATGACATAGAGAAGTTGAATTTAATTGAAGAATATTGTATGCCTGTATGCAGATACCCTTTATACACTTCATATAGGCCAATAGAAAACGTTTGGATCAAATGAGAGTTAAAACTTTTGATTTGCTTTTGTTTCTTTTGGGGGGTGGGTGTTTGTGGGTGTGTGCGCGTGCACACACACACATGCATGTGTGCATGCATGTGAGCATGCCAGTACTGAAGCTTGAACTCAAGGTTTTCTTGCTCAGCTGTTTTGTTTATGCCTGCTACTCAACCACTTGAGCCATACCTGCCTCCACTTCTGGCTTTTTGCTAGTTCATTGGAAAGAAGAGTCTCTTGCATTTGTTTGCCCGAGGCTGACTTCAAACCTTAATTCTCCCATCTCAAGCCTCCTGAGTGGCTAGAATTACAGATGTGAGCACTGGCGCCCAGCTTCTTCCTTCATTTATTAACATTGAGCGCTGCTGACCCAGAGGAAAAAAGCCCACAAAAGATTTTGAGCACCCAGGTTGGTTTAGTCCTTATCTGCCTAACGCAAAGCTTTTCCTTGGAATTTTATTCTTCACAATGGTCCTACTCCTCCCAGTCTTCTTCCAGACTTCCCTCCAAGGTAGGCCCAAGTGTTATAACCTCATCACGACTTACTTTTTACGTGAGCTTATCATTATTGTAGTGAAGTTCAATTGTCTGACCAATTGGGAGATGTACCCAAGTCCAGACATGAACCGAAACCTCAACATAAGTCGATCAGTATCTCTTTGCAATTGGCTACCTTCCTCCTATGGCCAAAAGTTAGAAAAATACCACAGTATTTTAGATTGTGTTTCCATTTTATTCCTCTTTTTGGGAGGTATGAGTTATTGACCTCTATATCAGGGTATAAAGATTCAAGACAAATGTGTTTCCTGCACATTTTTTTATAGAAGCAAAATGAAAGGTACTCATCAAAAATCAAAATTGAAGGATTAGTAAAGAAAATGATAGCATTAGGTGTCAATAAATATGATTACCAGTCTTATATATATATATATATATATATATATATATATATATGTATATATGCATAAAATTCTGCCAATGTGCCCAGTGCCCGGGTGGCTCACGCCTGTAATCCTAGCTACTCAGGAGGCTGAGATCTGAGGATCACTGTTCAAAGCCAGCCTAGGCAAGAAAGTCTGTGAGGCTCTTATCTCAGTAAACTACCAGAAAACCAGAAGTGGTGTGTGGCTCAAGTTGTAGAGGGCTATCCTTGAGCTAAAGAGCTGAGGGACAGTGCCCAGACCCAGAGTTCAAGACCCATGACCGACAAAAAAAATTTTGTTAAGAAGAAAAGTGGAAAGAAGAAAGTGGAGCTGTAGCTCAAATGGTAGAGGGCTAGTCTTGGACATAAAAGCTCAGGAACAGTGCCTGGGCCTTGAGTTTAAGCCCTAGGACCTACACACACACACACACACACACACACACACACATACACAAAGAGCGAGAGAGGGAGAGGCGGGAGAGGAGGGGGAGGGGGGAGGGGAGGGAGGGGGAGGGGGAGGGGGGGGGGGAGGAGGAGGAGGAGGAGGAGGAGGAGGAGGAGGAGGAGGAGGAGGAGGAGGAGGAGGAGGAGGAGGAGGAGGAGGAGGAGGAGGAGGAGGAGGAGGAGGAGGAGGAGGAGGAGGAGGGGAGGAGGAGGAGGAGGAGGGGAGGAGGAGGAGGAGGAGGAGGAGGAGGAGGGAGGAGGAGGAGGAGGAGGAGGGGAGGAGGGAGGAGGAGGAGGAGGAGGGGAGGAGGAGGAGGAGGAGGAGGAGGAGGAGGAGGAGGAGGAGGAGGAGGAGGAGGAGGAGGAGGAGGAGGAGGAGGAGGAGGAGGAGGAGGAGGAGGAGGAGGAGGAGGAGGAGGAGGAGGAGGAGGAGGAGGAGGAGGAGGAGGAGGAGGAGGAGGAGGAGGAGGAGGAGGAGGAGGAGGAGGAGGAGGAGGAGGAGGAGGAGGAGGAGGAGGAGGAGGAGGAGGAGGAGGAGGAGGAGGAGGAGGAGGAGGAGGAGGAGGAGGGAGGAGGAGGAGGGAGGAGGAGGAGGAGGAGGAGGAGGAGGGAGGAGGAGGAGGAGGAGGAGGAGGAGGAGGAGGAGGAGGAGGAGGAGGAGGAGGAGGAGGAGGAGGAGGAGGAGGAGGAGGAGGAGGAGGAGGAGGAGGGGAGGAGGAGGAGGAGGAGGAGGAGGAGGAGGAGGAGGAGGAGGAGGAGGAGGAGGAGGAGGAGGAGGAGGAGGAGGAGGAGGAGGAGGAGGAGGAGGAGGAGGCGGAGGAGCGAGGAGGAGGAGGAGGAGGAGGAGGAGGCGGAGGAGGAGGCTCGGCGGAGGCGGCGGAGGCAATCTTAAAGTCCCAAAAATTAGGTTTCACTTCATTCCAACAAATTTGAGAACTAAGAGGAAATAATTTCCTAGAAAATGATAAATCACTAAAATTGACTCTATGGGCTGGGAAGGTGGCTCAGTGGTAGAGCGCTTGCCTTGCATGCATGAGGCGCCCTGGGTTCGACTCCTCAGCACCACATAAGAAAAAAGAGCCGGAAGTGGTGCTATGGCTCAAGTGGTAGAGTGTTAGCCTAGAGCTGAAGAGCCGAGGGACAGTGCCGAGGCCCAGAGTTCAGGACCCCACAACTGACACAAAAAATAATTAAAGTAAAATTGACTCTAGAAAAGGAAACAAATCTAAGGGCAATTATGAAGTTTAAAAATCAAAGACCTACCTACAAAAATGGGTTAGCTTTTTGATTGGAGAAATGGTTTACGTGGTACAATGCCTGCCTACCAAGAATAAGAACCAAGGGGCTGGGAAGATGGCTCAGTGGTAGAGTGCTTGCCTTGCATGCATGAGGCCCTGGGTTCGATTCCTCAGCACCACATAAGCAGAAAAAAGCCCGAAGTGGGGCTGACACTCAAGTAGTAAGAGCGCTATCCTTGAGCTGAAGAGCTGAGAGACAGCGCCCAGGCCCAGAGTTCACGCCCCAGGACTGACCAAAAAAAAAAAAAAAAAGAAAAAAGAATTAGACCCAGAGTTAAAATTCTAGGACATCCTAACCAAATCAAGTAAGTCAGCCCTCTAAGTTCTCACTTTATTTTTGAACTCAAAGACAATGACTCTATAATTTTTGCATTCTGAAATTTGAAGTATTAATTTCCAACTAAGATACACAATTAAGTTTAAAATATGTTTCATAAGATATTGGAAAAAGAATTTATGTAATAAATGTCATGTTTTAGCTAAGAAAACCCTGCTGCATTTCTTATTTACTTAATCTATCATCTACTTTTTTTTTTTTTGTTTTGGTCCGGTCGTGGGGCCTGAACTCTGGGCCTGGGTGCTGTCCCTCAGCTCTTCAGCGCAAGGCTGGCACTCTACCACTTGAACCACAGCGCCACTTCCGGCTTTTTTTTTCTGCTTATGTGGTGCTGAGGAATCGAACCCAGGGCCTCAGGCATGCAAGGCAAGCGCTCTACCACTGAACCACCTTCCCAGCCCTATCATCTATTTTTAATTTAAAAAGTAATAGGCAGTTTTCACCCCCAGTAGTAGAGTTTCAATTCAGAACCTCATTTGTCCAGTTACATCACACCTCCATTGTAACATGTACTTATTATAACAAAGCTGAGCAATAAGAAATGTGCTAATTTTGTTCTCCAAATCATTGCCATTCAAATTAAGGCTGTATAGACATTTTTTGTCTTTGTTGTTGTTGTTGTTGGTTGTGGGGTTTGAACTCTGGGCCTGGGTGCTATCCCTCAGCAGTTCAGCTAAAGGCTAGCAATCTACCACTTGAGCCACAGCACCACTTCCAGTTTTCTGGTGGTTAATTGGAGATAAGAGTCTCATGGACTTTCCTGCCTGGGCTGGCTTTAAATTGCAATCCTCAGATCTCAGCCTCCTGAGTAGCTAGGATTAGAGGCGTGAGCCACAATGAGCCACAAGCACCCACCTAGACATTTTTATATTCTTCAATTTTATACAAACATAAAAATTAAATTTTGTCTTAAATTTCTTTTTTTCTTTACAAGTTTTTTTTTTTTGTAATGGTGGGAGTCAAACTTAGGGTCTCATACAAGCTAGGTAAGCATTCTACCATAGAGCTACATCCTTCCCCCCCTTACTCTCAAGTCCTAAGTTTTGATTAACTTTTATTAATTTATTTCTCTTATGGTCCTTAATGATGTTTGTTTCCTTTCCCAAACAACTTGACTAGAATACTTAAAGTCTGTAATCTTTTATAGATAGAGCTTTCATTGTCACTAAGTTGTTAATGTAGTATTGCTTTCTTCTTCGATGGAGGAATTATTTAAAACATGAATTAAAATTTCAGTGATTATTCTCATGCTTTACTGTCTTGTCTTCAGAGCATGGCCCATATAATATTTATTTTGCTGACTTTAAGATTTTCACTTTGCTGAATGTGGAATTAAGTCTATAAGACACTGAAAAAAACTAAATGTATTCTCTACTTAAGACAGCCAATAATGTTTCAAATCAATTTTGTTAATTATATAATTTAGATTCTTTTTTTTTGCCTACTCAATCTGTTAAAACAGATTAGAGCACACTATTTTTTATTTTTAACAACTCATGTTTTTAGCATTTTAAGCACTTATTGCTTAACATATTTTCCTAAAAAAATAGTTCAATACTATGGTATTGAATTCCAAGAGGGTCTCCAAAATTCCTGCTGCTTACAATCCATGCCATGTGTTTCTTCTCCCTACTCCATGGAACATGTGAGGGTTCAGGGAATGGGGGGTGGTATTGATTGATCCCATGATTAGGTTATTTTTTCTGGCAGAGGTGTAGGGATTTTTCGTATGTCAGTAAGGTCCCCTAAGCAATCCTTTTCCAAAGTTGATGTGTAAGAAACTTAATTCCCAGTGCAAGTTTTGAGAAACAGGACCTTAGCGTATTAGATCACAAAGACTCAGACTTCATGAATAGATTATTGCCATTATCATGAGAGTGGGTTTGTTATCACGTAGTAGGCTCCTGGGAAACCCACTCTCGTTCTCTCTGTCTCTTTCTCCTCTCCCTGTCTCCCTGGCTCTGTTTTTTTTTACTCTTCTGTCCATCACACACAATGGCACACATGCCCATACTCTCTTGACTTCTACCTCTTTCTATGGGATGACAAGTTGCTTATCAAATGTGGACCCTTTAATCTTAGACTTCTCAGTCTCCAGAAACCATAAGAAATAAATCACTTTTTCATTAATTACTTAGTATCAGGTATTTCATTATAGTAAACCCAAATGTTTTTTTTAATCAAATAGTTTAAAGTACCCAAACTAAAATAACACACAAGAAACTCTGTGACTTACAGCGAGGGTCACAGGAAACACCTTCACAGAACTTGTAAAGATGTATCCATATGTTATTAAGGAAAATAAGCCAGATGCCAGAGACTCATGCCTATCATCTTAGTTAGTTAGGAGGCTGCGGTCTGTTCAATGCCAGCCCAGACCAAAAAAAAAAGTTTGCTAGATTTCCAATTCCAAAATAACTAGCAAAAAGCGGGGCTAGAAGAGTGGCTTATGTGGTAGAGTAGCAGCTATGAGCAAGCATAGTTCCTGAATTAGTTCTAGTATTGCAAATGAGAGAGAGAGAGAGAGAGAGAGAGAGAGAGAGAGAGAGCAGAGAGAGAGAGAGAGAGAGAGAGAGAAAGATCTGAGTCAGAAAACAGATTGTAGGAATATTGTTATTAAATATGAACCAACTAGAAGAACAATACAGCATTTGTGTATAAAGGTATAGATATTATATTCAATGAGAGCACGAATCTTATTTTAACCCTGTTCCAGCTACACACATTGGGAAAAGACATTTATCTTCTCTGTACTTCAGTTGTTTATACCTAATACATAGATAGTAATAGCACCTATACCCATGGACTCTTTATGGACTAAAGAAATTTCATAAATTATGTGAAGTACATAGTAAGTCTGAATTTGTTTTCCATGTGTGGCTCAGAAACCTAGGCTTTTTCCATCTTGTCATTTTTGAATGAGAGCATATTATCATCTGTGTGGTTGAAGCTAGTTGCCATGTCCAGGATATGGCTGAAGAAAGGAAACAGGAAACATGGAAAAATCATCCTCTCTTAAAAATCTGAGTTCTAGAGTAAAATTAGACACTTTCTTTGTTTGTTTCTTTCTTTTCTTTTCTTTCTTTCTTTTTTTTTTTTGGCTGGTCGTGGGGCTTGAACTCTGGGCCTGGGCGCTGTCCCTCAGCTCTTCAGCTCAAGGTTACCACGCTACCACTTGAGCCACAGCACTACTTCTGGCTTTTTCTACTTATGTGGTGCTGAGGAATCGAACCCAGGGCCTCATGCATGCAAGGCAAGCACTCTACCACTGAGCCACCTTCCCAGTCCCTAGACACCTTTCTTAACACATTCCTTCAAGGACAATCTAGCCACATGGCCATCTAACTTAAAGAGATTTGGAAGTAGAGTCTGGGAAGTAGAAAGAGAGATTTAATGGACAGCTAAGGGCTCTGCTATAGGTATTTTTATTGTATACTATTGTATACTTGTTTATTTTTATATTTGGAGCCAATTGTAACACATTAATTTCATTTGAAAAAATTACATTGTTAAGGTAACTATAGGGATCTGTCAAAGAGGCACATTTCTGCTAGCTCCACATGTTAAGTATATCTTCTGGCTAACTACAAAAAACTCCTCCCCACCCCCCTTTTTCTGGCCAGTCCTGGAACTTGAACTTAGGGCCTGGGCATTGTTCTTGAACTAGCCTTCAGTTAGTACTTTACTACTTGAGCTACAGTGCCACTTCCAGTTCTTTTTTCTCAGTAGTTTTATATTAGAGATAAGAGTCTCATAGACTACCCTGCTCAGGCAGGCTTTGAGCCACAATCCTCAGATCTCAACCACCTGACGAGCAAGGATTATAGGTGTGAGCTACTGGCATCCAGCTTACTTTTCTTTGCAGGGTTAATGAAGTATGAGTGTGTATTTTTCATTGAGGAAAAACTCTGTTGGAAATGTATTTGGTGAGACATCAAAGCTCCTTTTTTAAGGGAAAAAGTTATTTCTGTAGAGTAAGAGGTTAAGTTAATTAGAGAAAATGGTTGTGTAGCCATTTGGTAGAAGCAGGCTGCAGAATGTAGGCCATATTGCTGGTGCAATTATTTTAGATGCTAACAAATGACAGAACATTTTGATAAAATCTACGTACCAGATTTTAGTTGACGACGAGCATCATTCCCTGAATTCCCCCTTTTCTGAATGGAATTCCATTAAAAGAATCCTTCAGGTACTTGGGTGTCAGCTGCAATGTAGCATAGGGGTAAATTGATATTGTATGGGTAGTTTGGGTATCTTGAGGTTTTTTGTTTTTTGTTTTTTTGGTCAGTTGTGGGGCTGGAACTCTGGACTTGGCTGCTGTCACTCAGCTCTTCAGCTCAAGGTGAGTGCTCTACCACTTGAGCCACAGCGCCACTTCCAGTTTTCTGGTGGTTTATTGGAGGTAAGAGTCTCATGGACTTTCCTGAAGGGGCTGGCTTTGAATCATGATCCTCAGATCTCAACCTCCTGAGTAGCTAGGATTATAGGCACGAGCCACTGGCACCCGGCTATATTTTGAGTTTTGAAGTGTTATGTTTGGTACACAGATATAATTAGCTTCTTTCTGATGAAGTTAGCCAAGTAAATACCAAAATCTCTGCCTCAATTTGCCACCATTGTGAGCACTAATGAGAAGCAGTTGATAACAGTGGAGGAAAGTCTAGTGTTAGTTTGGTTACTTCACCCAACTTTTCTATCTCAGAACACGAAAAGTACATAAAACTTACAAACTCCTTTAAAAATCATATGGCTATAAATTTATGACATTTTCTGAAGATCCATTTGTTATATGGCTCCTGTAAAATATGTCTCCAGGCCTCTATGTATCTTTCAGTAATGCTGTGGGGCAGTGGCTGTAAGTATCCATAAAGGAAGCTTGATGGCAGAAGGCAATCATTCTCTGGGAACTGACCTAACTTCGCTATTGCACAGTTTTCAAGCTGAAGAGAAATGCATCATGCCAGGACCGTCATAATATGGGCTCATGCAGGGCAGGCTGCTGGGCCTGGCTGACATGTGCTGTTAGCATAAGCCCTGCTAGGAGATCACACACTGTTCAATAGGTGTGGCTGTGGTTATGCTGCACAGGGACAATGAGCAATCACAATCCTCCCAAGAAAATCTACAGTACTGTTACATTCACAGGACAACTTTCCATAGCAGGTTGACTATTTTTTTTTTTTTTTTGTATGAAGACCTTATCTTATTAGGCAAGTGCTCTACCACTCCTTCAGTCCGTTTTATATTTGTAATTAGAGTCCTTATTTTAAAATTAAGGTCCTTCCTTTTGTGTAGGCCCATACATGGACTACAATACAATACACTTCCTAAAGTAGCTGAGATGACAGGTATGAGGCATCATGTCCAGCTCCTGTAAAGATGGAGTCTTAGAAAATTTTTTGCCTGGGCTGATCTGGAACTGCATTCCTACTCATCTTGACCTCTGGAGAGGCCAGGATTGCAGCTGTGAACCAAAAGTGCCCAGCTTGGTTTACTGACATTTGAGTGAAAGAAATATGTTTATCGAGTTCTTGTTAAAAATGACAAAAAATTAAAAATGTAGTTTCTGATTAGTTGCCATGAGAAAGACTGATATTAGGAAATGACTCATTTTTTTAAAGAAAAAATGTGGTGATATCGGCAAATAATATTAAATATTAGCATTATGGTTTAGTGGGCAATGCAACTCTTTAATTTGGGTCTTCATGTCAATACCAGGGCATCATTTTTTTGTATACTAATCATTCTGAAAAGCATGGTGTTGAAAGTATAGACAAATAAAATGCTTATAATTGTATTTTAGGCAAAATCTATCTTTAAACTCTTTTGGTAATGGTCCTACAGCTTGAACAGAGCCTGGGCACCATCCTTTAGCTTTTTACTTAAGGCTGGTACTCCACCACTTGAGTCAAACCTCTACTTCTGGATTTTTTGCTGGTTAATTGGAAATGAGAATCTTATGGACTTTCTTGCCTGGAATGGCTCCAAACAACAATTCTCAGATCTCAGCTTCTTGAATAGCTACAATGAGCCTGATATATCTATATATCTATATCGGTATATAGATATAGATACAGTTATGCTCTGTATTGGAGAAAAAGCAGAACAAAAACTCTTATAGGTAAACTCTACCTTTTGTGAATTACACATTCTGTGCTATGCTATTATGCAAACAAGAGGATCAAAAACCATTTGGAGAAATCTGGCAGAACTATCACAGAATAATTTTAGCTGGTTTACTTTCCATTTGTGGTGGAGATATAAACTTTATCATGTGCAGAAACATGAAAATGTGCATGAGAAGTCTGCAACATTACACAATCAGCTCGTCTCACTGAAGCAATTAAAGCCCTCAAAATTGCATCTGTATCTGAAGTGGTATAGTAAGTGCCAAGGGTTTAAAATAAATTCTTTTGAAATGGACATGTTTAATGAAAGCCATTCTGGAAATACTAAGCTCATGAAATAATTCCTCAGGGTGTGGTGTCAGAAAGAGGGGCTTGAGATCTTTGTCTCCAATCACCTATTTTCCATCTCTAGTTAAATTTTACCAAGGTAATCTGGCAAACACATGTTCAATATTGAGGCAGGAAATGGCCAATCAGAGACTTATCTTATAGTTTATATTTATGTTATAATTTATGACATAAATCATTATGTACATAAAATAATTAACTCGGGGAAGCTGTACCTTTGCAAAAGATCCAAAGAGGTTTTTGTCAGTGGAGGGGCTATGCTTTATAAAACTGGATTTCAGAACTCTCTAAATCACTGCAAATAGCTTTATGTGATATCAGTCTTGAAGAATCCACTCTTTAAAAGTCTGAATTATATTATTTATATTGTTTATTCTTACTGAATAAATTCTCTAACTTCATCTACACAGCTACCTTTCCTAGATCTAAGGGCTAAGTAAAAAATGCTACAAACAAACAAACATAAATCAAAAACCCCCCAATGATGATAATTTTAACATCAAGAATTCATCATAGTATTTAAACAATTAGAGTTTTACTTTATTTTAGAGTAAGTTTACAGTTCAAAAATTATATTTACTAAAGCCACAACATTATTCATATGGACAAAACTTTTATAGTAAAACCTTAGTACAGGAGCTATATAGATATACAAGATATTTAAAAACAGAAATGCTATATCCAAAGGTTATCATACACACATTATATATACGTGTATGTGTATATATATATGGTTGTATGGGTTTGGCAAATATTATACTACATTTCATTATGTGGGACCCAAGAAGTTGCAGAATTTTCAGCACTTCATATTGAGAGGTATGAAGGATTATCATGTTATTTATTTTGAGAATGCATGGCCTGTATCAGGACTACCAAAGACAAGCAGCAAGCCAAGCCCACAAATAATTCATCAGATCTCAGAAGGAGCTATGCATCTATGGCTTTTTCATGTTCATTTCTGAGACTGGTTAGAAACCCTGGCAAGTGGAAAAGAAATTCCTCTGTGGTAAACCATGAAAGACATCCTTTACAAAGCATCTTTCTAATACTTAACATGTTTGAAACTGGAAAACAAAATGGGATTGTTCTTGGGGCAAAACTGTGAGGTATTATATAGCAAAAGAAAAGTTGGGAAGTAGAGGTGTGGCTAAGTGGCAGAGCATCAGCCTTGAGTGAAAAAATACCTAAGCAAGAGGCTCTGAGGTCAAGCCTCAGTACCTGCTCCCAAAAAGAAAAAGAAAAAAGAGAAAAAGGAAAAAGAGAAACTGCTTCCTCCCAAGTGACCTGCTTAAAAAATTAGACCTAGTTAGACCTATTTTTGTGTTTTAGTAACTACAAAGAATATTAGTTTTCTAAGGACCAACACACTGCATTTGGTCCTCCCATAGAATTTTCTTATGCTTTTAAGAAATGTGGATTGAAATAAATATTCATGCTAATGATGCATCCATGCTAAGAAAGAGGTGAACATGTAGTAAAATGAAGGGAAAAAAAATCTCCTAGTCTTCCAGTACGGGGCTATGACACCATATCAAACATCTACACAAATTCTCAAAGGTTTTGTTCTTGAGCTAACAATTAAACATGAGTGTAGAATTGAATCATGCAGAATTTTTACTTATCAGTTGCTGTGTTGATATGGAAGGAACAGAGTTAATTTTCTTGTTTTTTTCCTTTTAAGTTTGCAGTGCTTATAACTTACTATGTGGAACTAAAATCACAAAAAGGCAAATTATGAAGAAATGTTAAATATCTCAAAAATGCCCACAAAGCATGCCAGAAAATGACACTGATTTTATAGCACAGAATTGCTGGAGGCTTAAACTAAAGCAGTAGGTGCCACTGTGGCTTCTAGCTCTTTAATGCTGCGTGTTTTTTGTTTGTTTGTTTGCATGATAAAAGAGACTTGAATGAGGGGGTTTCAGTTAGTGGAGGTTATGCCATAATTTCTGCAGGTTCAGTGACCAACTTGGATCCATCCCACACAGTCTTGAACTGTTCAGGAACAGGAAATTCTCTCTGGAAAAAGGCACAAAGGACAAAATTAATTACATGATGGCTTCTCTTTGTAAATAAGGAGAAGGCTGATTAGAAATGTGATCTATCCCCCAAACCAGGCATGGTGAGGAATCTGAGACATGGAGACTTGCATATACTATTTGTCCACTTAGTGACTGCATTCTGTCACTAGGAAGACCCAGGCATCAATCTAAGCACTAGACACATGCAAACTCAGTTGATCCATAGCAACTCCATGAGCCAGTCATTTCCAAGATGCCAGCTACAGGAAGCAGAGGCCAGAGAGCTCAAGCAATTGGCCCAACATGACATCACTGGTAAGCAGAGCATCCAGAGTCTAAACGAAGGTAGTCTCTCTGTAGTCTTCTCTCATCCACTGCTTTCTACCAGCCTTGTACATGCATTCCAGTCAACCAGGTACCTTAACTTACAGGTTCTGATTCTGTAGGTGTGGGGAAGAGAAAGAGAATCTGCATTGCAAGCAAGCTCTCAGGAGACATCAAGGCTCCTGGTCACCAGAGTTGATAGACTTTATGTCAGATTTATCTGTCTACTCTTTGAGAAATGGCAAAATTATGCTCAGGGTTGTAAACGAATTTGTTATGCCTCCATCTTGCCACCCTTCCACTAATCATTGCAAAATGCATTTACACTCTCCGATACACACTTCCTTATCTCTTTACATGCAAGGAAACATAGAAAAGCCAAAGTACAGGTAGTCTGAACTTCTCCAGATTTTTCATAAAGAGGATCCACAGAGGCTGAGAAATGGCCCTGCTGCCCAAACTTCAGCAGCCTCATTAGACTTTTTGTGCATGCTTAGAAGAAGCAGTTTCTTTAGCCAAAATGAGTCACAAATTTTCTTTGAATGAAGTCTGCAATGAAAATTCTTAAACACAAAGAAAGAACCTGACCGTGTGTGTGTGTGTGTGTGTGTGTGTGTGTGTGTGTGTGTGTGTGTGTGTGTGTGTGTGTGTGTGTGTGTGTGTGTGTGTGTACCCAATATCACTCCTGGAGTGATTCTTGATGCATAAACCAAGCATGGTGTTGGTTCTCAAGTAAACCATAAAGTAGAGAATTCTCAGGGAGAAAGCACGTGTGGGATCATAATGCTATGCAACTGTTCTAAGGTTGGTTTGGCAGTTAGGAGAAAGCCAGAGGATGATGGAGACCGGTGAATCACATCCTCCATCCATTCCCACATCATAATGCCCACGGAAGATTTTCTGTTTCTACCACCTTCAGCTAGAAAGGGCATGAAGAGAGCCCAGGGCTGATGGTACAAGGTGATAAGAGTCTTGCCACATAGGCAAAACTACTTTTCAGCACAAAAGCTCAGGCCTTGATTATCCTTTAGAATGGCGATTTGATTATTCTTTGGACTCAGTCTTAGGTCTACATTGGAGTGACCTGGAAAACTTTAAAAAGTTACAGATACTTGGGTCATGCCCAGAGTCTAGCTAAATTAGTCTAGAGTGTTCATCCAAACACAATTGCTTTTCCTAGGAGGTCTAGTTTCCATACAGCTGAGCCTTCCTTCTCCCTACACAGCTACATAGGCCAGGAATTACCTAATTAATTTATGCTGTCTTCCTCTGAAGATCTTCTGTATTACTCGTGAGTTTAACAGGAGTCTTCTATAGTTCAAGATTAGGCTATCCATTCACCAAGTGGTGCAGTATGGCCCAGTGCTTACAGATTTTGTGTGTTTAGACTGAAATAATGAATTCTGCAGAACTTTCTTTTTTATTTATTTTTATTTATTTTTTGGGGTCCGGTTGTGGGGCCTGTACTCTGGGCCTGGGCGCTGTCCCTCAGCTCTTCCGCTCAAGGCTAGCGCTCTACCACTTGAGCCACAGGGCCACTTCTGGCTTTTTTTTTCCTGCTTATGTGGTGCTGGGGAATCGAACCCAGGGCCTCAGGCATGCAAGGCAAGCGCTCTACCACTGAGCCACCTTCCCAGCCCCTGCAGAACTTTCTGATACGTGGAGAAGGAGCTCCTGGGAGCAGTCCTGTTGTCCGAGGAAACAGCTCAACCTGCCTGCTGATGGCTGTGTTGACATTTGATGACTGATCCCTTCAGGCTGACATGCCCTCTCTTTCAAAGATGTACCTACTGAGGTACATTTCCTTCTGTCCTTTCTTAATTTATTGGTTCCCTCTAGAGTCAGATTCACAGAGAATGATCTGTACTTAGTTCTCAACTTCCAAGTAACAATTGAGTGAATCTACAATATGTCATGACCTCAGGAAGTGTGATTTATTTAGTTATATTTGCTTCTTTAAGTGTTTGAGAAGATCAGCACAAATCCTTTAGAAGCTGCCTTATTGGTGAGAAGAGGCAGAGACAAGAAATGCTGGTAGAATCTTGGGTTAGTGTTTTTTAGAGGGTCCACTGGATAGATGGATGGCATTCAAATCACCTGGGAGCTCTGTTTGAACCTAGATTCCTGGACCCCACTGCAAGCTTCCAAAATTGAATTTCTAGGTTCAGGATGTGGAGCTGGCTTGTCCATCAAGATTTCCCAGTGAATTCTTTCTCTCTTTCCTTTCTTTCTTGGTGCTCTACTACTTTTTTTTTTTTGTCGGTCATGGGGCTTGAACTCCGGGCCTGGGCGCTGTCCCTCAGCTCTTCAGCTCAAGGCGAGCACTCTACCATTTGAGCTACAGCACCACTTCTGGTTTTCTGGTGGTTTATTGGAGATAGGAGTCTCACGGTCTTTCCTGCCCGGGCTGGCTTTGAACCGTGATCCTCAGATCTCAGCCTCCTGAGTAGCTAGGATTACAGGCGTGAGCCACCAGCGCCCAGTGGTGCTCTACTACTTGAGCCATTCTTCCAGCCTGTTTTTTGCTGGTAATTTTGGAGTTAGAGTATCTTAGACTTTTTTTTGTCTTTTTTCTTTTTTGGTACTGGGGATCGAACCCAGGACGTTGCACTTGCTAGACAAGCGCTTTGCCACTGAGCTACATCCCAGCCCGAGTATCTTAGACTTTTCTGCTTGGACTGGCTTCCAACTTTGATCCTCTGGATCTCAGTTGCCTGAGTAGCTACAATTTCAGACAAGAGCCACCAGTGCTAGGCTCAGCTAATTCCTATGTTAAAAGGAGAGTCTTTGCCTGAGTACCCCAGGCAAATAGGTCTACCTCCTTATCATTCCCTTTCTTTCCTCTTAGTTTCACCACAATGCATTTTCCCTTCTTGCCTATTTCCATCAGAGCAAAGGAAAATATTTAGTCACATCATACGAACTCAGATGCATACTGTGCTAGTTGATAAAAGCTAACCAATTACTAGTAATTACTAGTAAATTGCCTTGAGAGTCACAAATCAAGGAGTGAACCTAGTCAAGAAGCTAATAGAAGAAAGGAGATGTGGACAGCAGCTCCCTGCATCCCTCTTCTGCCTGTGAGTTATTCCACAAGTGAACTTCATCGGTCGGTAGTTGATTAATCAGTCTCTTAGAATGTTAATAATGAAGGCTCAGAAAGAAATTCTTGACAGCCTCTTGAAAGGTACTTACATAATCTCCATCCTGAGGGATAAGTATATTCATTTCAGATGATTTGGCACTCACAATCTCGCAATCTAATGCATCTTCACTGAGGTATATGTGGCAGCCTTCTGTCTTATTAATGGAAATCGTTGGCACTCTCCCTAGTACCTGAATTAACAAACAAACAAACAACACCTTCTGGGACCAAGGCAAAGATACAAAAATGACAATGTTCTCAAACAATTACAATCTCGATTCCACTGTGTGTTTGAACTTTAAGCAAGCCTTAGGAATCGCTGGGTCAGAACTGGAGAGACTGGCTAATGGTTATGTCTCCTGACTGAATACAGTACATGTCATTTGGGGACAGATTTGAAAGGACCACACAAGGGGACTCTTATTTAAGTCTCAGGGGCTCTTTCTTGAGGTGAAATTTAAGGGATTCATTTGGAAATAGCAGCACGACGTTCAGAAAAGCCTTACAATCCTGATAGTGGATTTGAAACATGTATTTGATTTCCTGATAAACAAAACAAGACACGTTGGCTTTTATGTGCTAAATTTTTTTTTTAGTTTTAACAAATATCTCTGAAACTGGGACTACAAGAATCAATACTGACATTTAATAATAAGATTATTCTTGAGTAGAAACTGAGGAGCTTGTTCCTGAACTTCAGAATAGGTAAGAAAATACAATAAAAAAAAATCCTTTTCTGGATTAAAAAAAAAAAGTCTCAAGGCTGAATGTGAAGTTCAACTGAGATAAATGTCTAGTTATTTTCAAGGTATTCATTTCAGGAGCCCAAACTAGGGGCTTAGTTCAGGACACTCATTATATAGATAAACAGGATCACAGAGAAAAGGAGGCAACTCTTTTATATTGTTCACCAATATCTCAATGCTGTAAAATTCAGATATGTTTCTCTGCCAGCAATCAGTTTGTAGACAATCCCCTCCAAATCTCCATAGGGGACACTGTTCTCTCAAAGACCATATTACAGCTCTATAATTTTCCTCCTTGTAATGGTAATTAAAGTGATAAAGAAATCTCTTCTTTCACCCTGAAGAAAAGGCTGCGTTGCAAACCCAAGGAGCAAGTCCTGTGCTGGTGCAGGTGATGTAAAGAATTCCTTGGGGGAGCGCCTAGCCAGGTCACCACACTTCTCTCTTTCCTCTTCTTCTATGACTACAGAAATGGTGCTGAGTTGGAACTGAATCCAATGCAAGAAAAAGGCAGAGGTAGTTCAAGGTCAGCTAAGCAAAGGGCTCGGCCACAGATGGAAGAATAATGTATTCATGTGCATTTCAAAAATGTGCCATGTCTTGATGATTTCTAGATCTGCTTATTTTGTAATGACGGAGGATATTCATTCATATGCCAAGGAGAACTGCATGAGTGTCGGGCAAGGAAGGGAAAGGAATGAATTGTCGGTGGTGTTTAAAGGCCTTCCATGCTTTGTTTATGAGCAGAGACTTGCGAGGCAAGTGCCTAGTGTTGATACATTTTGTTTTATCTTTTATAGCTTGCGAGACGATGTTTAAAATGCACAAACACCCTACGTTCTTTGAAAAGGCAACAGCAATCATATGAAAATAGCCCTGGTATGTTAAAACCAGTGGTCTGGTGAAAACTGAGTTCGAGCATATTACACCCATGTCTTTCTTCCCAGGTAGTCTGTGAATACTTTGAGAACAGGGGTTGTTTCTTATCAGGAGAGCTGAGCCAAAGAGCTCCTTCGCTGAGTGACAGGCGGCAGGTGAGCCTACCCAGGCCAACGCTCTTACATTTCATACATGTTTGTGTATTGATGTAGTGAGGCTTTTGAATTTTGGGTGATGGGGATTGGGTCTAGGTCCCCCTACCTGTTAGGCACATAGTCTTACTGAGCTAGCCTCTTACTACTGTGTATCACAAAATGATTACTTCACAATCATGTTTTAAAAGTTCCATTAACTTCTATAGTCCCTGCTCTGTGCCATAATTTGAATATTTTCCTAGGACAGTTTGCCAAAGAAACGGAGTCAAATCCATGCCTTCTCCTCACCCCCTCTTTTCAGTTTTAATAGCATGATGGAGGTAAAAGTGTGCAAACATAAAACTCACCCATTTTATTTATTTATTTATCTTTTTGAAATTTATTTTGGTTATTTAAAAATTCTCCTCAAGTAGTTGTACAAAGGGGCTTCAATTCAACATGCCTGTTTGAAATTCAACCGTTTTAAATGTACAGTTCAATGATACTTGATACGTTTAAAGAGCTGTACAGTCATCACTACAGTACAGTTTTAGAACATTTCCATCGTCCCTAAAATATCTCTAATGGCCTCCATGCTACGACCAGGCAACTGCTAATCTGCTTTCTGTTTTCAACATGTCCAGACTCTTTTAAAACTATGAAGTTCTTGAAATAGGTCATGACATTTGCATGGTTTGAACATGTGAAAGTTCAGAAAGAATTCTGTCAAATGTCTTTTCTGGTTTCTGAACTGTACCATTGAGTTCTTTCTATCTGTAGTGTTCAGGGAACCCTAGTTGATCTGTTCAGAGATATAGTATGTGTGTGTATGCACATTTATATCCTTAAAATATTAGTACATTTCAAACATAAAAACATATAAGGAATAATATAAATGCATATATGCCCACCATATAAATACATGGAGGCCGATAAACAGCTTTGTCAGAGTGTGACATTTTGTTTCTACTAGTTATTGATGTGTGTGTGTGTGGGGGGGGGGGTTAGTAAGGTTTGAACTCAGGAACTCAGGGCCTTGCACTGGCTGGGCAGGTGCTCTACCACTTCAGCCACTCTTTGGCCCCTTTCTGCTTTATTTCCAAGGCAGGCTCTTACTTTGTGACTGGTCTGGATGTGTCTATGGTCTTTCCTCTTGTACTTCACTGTGTCACTGGCGGATGACAAGTTTGTGCCACTGCACCCAACATTGTTTGGGATGGAGTCTCCTGGACTTCTTTGTGCTTGTATTGGCCTTGAGCTAAACACCCCCAGTCTCTGCCTTCTAAGTAGCTAGGGTTACAGAACTGAGTCACTACACCTGGATCCTATTATTTTTTGTTTGATTTAGACTATAATTCTGTAGTATGGTATATCCTATATGCCACGAACCATCTCCCTCACCTCCTTTCTCTCTTCCCCCTTGGATTATCATGTTTATAATCCATCAGGTCTCCCCACTGGATTAAGGGGATTAGGATGGCTCTTGAGTTCTCATAAATGTATTTAATATGTGCATATGTTGTTTTGCATGTTCTTGATTTTTTAAAAATAAATGAACACGTGATACAATGCTTGCCATTCTGTAATTGGCCTCTATGGCTCAATGTTATTTTGATAGTTACCTGTTTTGATACATTTGACTGTTGTAGTTTATTCATTTTAACTACTAGCTAGTATTCTATTGGTAAGATTCATTTATTTAGTCACTAGTTAGTGCACATTTAAATTGTTTTTAATTTTTATTACCAGTATAAATGATGGTACAATGAATTTATTGCATGTCTCCTTGACAAAGGTAATAGAACTCCTTCAGTGTAAATTCCCCAAAGCAGAATTACTCAGCCAAAGGTTTTAAGTGTGGCTTTATTATTTGGTGCTAATTTGCTCTGTAATGAGTGTAAAAGGTTCACTCTCTGAATATTAATATATACTGGGGCGTAACAACCCTGGACCTTCAGACTTTTTAAGACAGAGGCTTGTAAGCTTGCATTTCCTGTATGCATGACATTCGGTTAACATGACACCTTGCACCCAGCCAATCTGAGTGTAAAACTATGAGTATAATCACAATAAAACCTGTTAAAACTGTTTCAGGAAAGGGGGATGGGGTAAGAAAGAGTGATTGAGTCAGGGGAGAGTGATTGGAATACATTGTAAACATGCATGGAAATGTCACAATGAATTTCTCCCTTGTATAGCTAGGCTAATTAAAAAAATACTGCCTCTCCCAGGACTAGTCCTTTCTGAAAAGGCTTGATCAGAAGCACATCTCTTACATAGAAAAGAACCAATGTTGATTTCACAGGTTCAACCAGCTCTAACTCTGACCATCTAAACCATTATCTCCCTGTCACACACAATCCCAGGACCAAGCACCAGGTAATAGTATCCTCTAAAACATGGGATTATTCAGACCAGCTCATCCTGAATTCTTTACCCTAACCTGTCATCTTTCCAATGGAATCCTCCTAAAGGCTGTGGCTTTCCCTTTGTTCCATTCTCCCTCCTGGCCACTGCTGGTGCTCTTCACAGATGAGGTGAGGAGGAAGCCATATGTGGAAAGAAAGGGAGCAGGAGTTTTCTGGGTGCAGGAGCAGGCATACTGGTCTATGCAAAGCCATGGCCAGGGCAAAGCATCATTAGAAAGGCTACTCACCTGAATTTGGATGTCCTTGGAGTTAATCACTTCCACAATTCCCACCACATTGTCGAACACGAGGCCAAACTTCTTACAATTATCTAAGGGGGAAAGATCCAAAAGCTCACTTACATACATACAGCATCTTCCTTGCAAGCAACTCATGGGAACTAGAGAGCCATAGTTTTGCCCTACCGATTGTAATGGAATTTATTTTCCCTTTTATTTGGAGAGTAGATTTGTCACATTTGAAAATGTAAGCCACTTGTTTCAGTTCAGACTCTGAAATGACAAGGTCATTCCTGTCCTCTTGGTACTCCTAAAATTAAAACAGATACAGATATTGAAAGTAAGGACAATAAAACCTGTTAAAAATGAATCCAATGCCTACTGAAGTGACTATGGGCTCATCAGGATTATAGCCTTTTCCATATGCTCTTTCTTTATGGACCATCTCATTATGGATAAACTCTTGTAGTAGAAATTGATGGGAATGGATGGATGGAATGCTGTTTGGGAGGGATAGGTGTTGGCATCCGAGCTAGTGGGGGAGGGGGTGTCTGGGGCAGGGGTATGAGAGTTGTTGAGACACTGATGCTAACTCAGTCTATACTTCATGCTAAAGCAAAATCTGCTGGGCCAAATAGGAGAGGAGTAGGGGAAGGGTCACAGCAGGGTCCAAGCTCCACGTCCTTTCAGGTCATAACAACCTTTCCAGGAACTTTGGTTCTTAGTCTGTAGGGCAACTGTCTGGATTGGTAGAGGATACCCAGCTTTCATTCATATTCTCGGTGTCTCTGCTCAGCTCACATAATTAGCCCTGAAAGTGGTAGATGGTAGTGGTAGCACATTGTTCTACCAGGGCCTCAATCCATGGGATGGAACAAAACAATCTATAGCACATCAGAGTTGGGCACAGATTCCATCTCCTTGGGTTAGTGGTTTCACTCACTGTTTGGTTAAAGATTTATGGGAATTCACAGTGAAATTCACAAACATGCAGCAGAATGGTGGTTGATAGGGGCTGCAGGGAAGGAGGATAGGGAGTCCTGGTTTGTGGGCCCCGTGCCTTAGTTCACCAAAATGACAAGTGCCCCGTGTATGAATAGTGGTGATGGTTGCACGCAGTATGGGTGTACTTAATGCCGCTGAAATGTAGTTAAAATGGTTAATGGTAAATTTTATGTTGTATGTATTTTACCATGATTGACAAAAAAAAAAAACAAAACTGAAGGAGAGAATGCATAAGAACTAGTGAAAAAAACAACAACGGAAGCCTTCAGAAATCTCTCGGTTCCTATTCCAGCCAATGGTTTTTAGGAATCCTTAAGACCTCGGTACATTGACACACCATGAGTGTGTCAAGAATACAGTTTAAAGGACTTTACTTACCACTCTCCACTTTTTTCCTTCCAATTCAAACACGGGAGCATGTTTCTGAGGAGCGTGAGATTTGGGAGACGTGGGGCCTGGGGAATGGGTTTTGGTGGGAGATGGAATCTGTCCTTGAGCACGCAGGTTGGGGTTCTTGTAAATCTTTTGGTCATCCGTGACATGCCGAAGCCCTATGAGGGTGACACGGATGGACACATTTCTTTGTATTTTATGCAAAGGGAGGTGTCTACAACAACACTTGGCAATGATAATTTTCCTAACAGTCCAGTGTTCTAGGTCAAGATGCTGAGTTTGAATCCTGATGATGAAAAGTAATGTGTGTGTGTGTGTGTGTGTGTGTGTGTGTGTGTGTGTGTGTGTGTGTGTGTATGTTTAGCCTGAGGAATTCTCTTTAAAGATATGGGATGATAAAAATTTTGCAGCAAACAAAAAAGCAACCCCCACTCCCTCCATATCCAGAAGCCACCTCATTAAAGAGGATTTCGTGGTTTTACTTCTTTCATGGCTAAATCATTTGCCCAATATAGCCTAAAATGTTAGAACATCCTAATGAGTTTGTGTCAGAACATGGAATTGACTTTATGGTTCTAAGCCCATTCTTTAATGCTGCAGGTGAATGTCTAGGAGATAGTAGAGCCAGTGGGAGCTAGTGATAAAGGTAAAACCTATGCCCTTAGCTCCAGGACCAGCACCCACACACAATAAAATTAACCATCCACCATGAGAAAGGAAGTTTGGTGATGAAATTCTTTTTTTTTTTTTTTTTTACCAGTCATAGGGCTTGAACTCAGGGTCTGGACTCTGTCTCTGAGCCTCTTTGTGCTCAAGGCTAGTGCTGTACCACTTGAGCCACAGTGCCACTTTTGGCTTTTTTGAGTATTATATTGGAGATAACAGTGTGCCTGGGCTGGCTTTGAACCACAATTCTCAGATCTCAGCTTCCTGAGTTCCTAGAATTACAAGTGTGAGCCACCAGTGCCAGCGAATGATGAAATTCTTCAACCAGCCAATAAGTACACTACTTCAGGACAGAGGTGCTATTGCCTATCTTTTTTTTTTTTCTTTTGGTACCAGTTAATGAAGCTTGAATTCTAAGCCTCAGCTTCTCACTTTTTTGTTCAAGGCTGGCATTGTTCTACTTGAATCCTATTTCTACTTCTGACGTTTTGTTGGTTAATTGGAAATAAAAGTCTACCTGCTTAGGTTGGCTTTGAACCACAATCCTCAGAACTCAACCTCCTGAATAGCTAGGATTATAAGCATAAACTACCAGCAATCTGGTTCAAATACACTTTTTATTAGCATAGATTAACTGTATGAAGGAGTTACTTTGTGGTATTTTTGTGCACACATAGAATATTCTAGATGCCTTGGTTCTAGAGGCTAATGCTGAAGCACTGGGCAGGAGGGGTAAGTGAGTGGTGTTAACAGTACTGAATAGGAACCATTGTCTCTGAGTTTGTCCATGTGGCAGCCCACTGAGACTGACTACCCAGACCTGAACGCTGTAGACTCCCCTCCCCCCGCTCCCCAGCCTCAGCTTCTCTCCTTCCAGGTGCTGGAGATGGAAATGGTGCTGTCTCTGGGGCTCTGGGGGAATCTGTGTGTTGGAGCTACAAGGAAAAGAAGCTTCAAGTAATTGTTTTTTCACCTTTTGTGATGGCTTCTCCCTGGTTGAGCTGGGCAAATAAAGCTGATCGTGAAGGAGAGGACTCCTCTTTCCTGCCTTCATTCTCAAAAAGTGGAGGTGGTCCTGGAGGAGGCGGTGGAGGGGGAGGTGGTGGAAGGCCAGGCCCAGATGACAGGACAGAAAATGCTGATGTGGTAGATGCTACAGGACCCTGTGGTAGGCAGAAGATGGGAAACCACATTGACACTGAAGCCCCAGCTGAGGTTTTGCCAGAGTACCTGAGGATCTGTTGCCAGTTAGGGACTAGGGCTCAAGATTCCCCAGGGGATGCCAGAGGGCACACCTGTGCCTCATGGGGCTGCCCGGGAGCCCTTGGATGAAAGCAAGATCTGCCTTGGGAATAAAAAGCCTGACTATCAGTTGATTTTAAGTATCTAGAAGCCCCAATGCCAACACACACACACACACACACACACACACACACACACACACCAAGCTATATCCACAAGTTCATGTCATGTCTAAGGCTAGAATAGGAATGAAAGTAGGCCTTAGCCAACTTAGAATCATAAAATAGTGGTCCAACAGATAAGAAGATTAGCTTTTATATGGATAGTAGGTATTATAACTACTGATGAGAAGTAGAGAAAGAGATGAAAAAAATATTCAATGGTTGCAAGATGTTCCTGAGCAGCTAAAGGGAACAATGCTGAAAATGTCTGGAATTCATTTTCAAAGCATGCAAGCCTCAAGCTAGCCCCCAAACAAAGCACACGCATGGCCTGGGTGATTGTGAACACTGAAGGTAGAGAAGATCGGGGAGCCATACTTGTGAACTGCAAGTAGACCAACAGAATATCAGGTATTTCCTGAGCAACATCTGTGCTCATTCTAACTTTCTCTGCTGTGTGAAGTGCAACCTTTGTTTTCAACATGAAGGTCTAACAAACTCAAATGGCAATAGAGGGCGGATCACAAGAGGGAGGATCCATTTTAGAATGAGAAGGGTTCTCAAAGAAATTGCCCTGGAAAGAGCTTAAAACTAGTAAGACAGAAACATATGTAACAAACTTGGAGTTATATCCACATGTATATGGACATAATAATATATATTTTGGTCAATATAATAGTATATAGGTGGAGATATATTTAATAATATATATATTATATAGTAAAATATTACATACTATACACTATTATATTACATATTAAAATTTATAAATATATCTTTACATATATTTATATATGTATTTGTATATACTATGTATTATATATTATATTGTATAATATAGCATATAATAATATATAAGAATAAAATAGTAAGCCGGGCACCGGTGGCTCACGCCTGTAATCCTAGCTACTCAGGAGGCTGAGATCTGAGGATCGCGGTTCAAAGCCAGCCCGGGCAGGAAAGACCGTGAGACTCCTATCTCCAATAAACCACTAGAAAACCGGAAGTGGCGCTGTAGCTCAAGTGGTAGAGTGCTCGCCTTGAGCTGAAGAGCTGAGGGACAGCGCCCAGGCCCAGAGTTCAAGGCCCATGACCGACAAAAAAAAAAAAAAAGAATAAAATAGTAACATATACAACATTATATATTAATATATGCTATAGATTATATAATATAGCATATACTATATACAATATATGTATTCATGTATATAACTCATGGACTTTTCTGCTTGGGTTGGTTTTGAACCATAATCGGGCTACCTCTTTTTTTTTCTGTTAGTTGTAGGGCTTGAACTCTGGGCCTGGGTGCTTTCCTACCTCTTGAGCTACAATGCCACTTCTGGCTTTTTCTGTTTATGTGGTACTGAGGAATCAAACCCCGGGCCTCATGTATGTGATGCAAGCAGTCTACCACTGAACCATCTTCCCAGCCCCTCAGACTGCCTCTTGAGTAACTAGGATTACAGTCAGTCAGCCACTAGCACCTGGCTCTACCAATATATTTTTAACACCTGGTGAACTATATACCAACTCAGCTTTTTTTTTCCTTTCATGTCAGTACTGGGGCTTGAACTTAGCACCTCATGCTCTTGCTAGCCTTTGTTCAAGGCTAGTCCTCTACCACTTGAGCCACCTTTCTACTTCCTCAACACAGCTTTTAAAAGCCAGAACCAGACATGGTGGCATATACCTGTAACTTCAGCACTCAGGAGGCTGAGGCAGGAAGATTTTGAGCTTCATGCCAGCCTGGGCTACAAAGTGAGACTCTATTAAAAAAAATCCTCAAAATTGGGAGTGGTGGATATGTAGAACAGCTCTACATATTTTTAGTACCAGATATAAAAGTTAAACATTACACAAGTGCTAAATACTAAGGAGTGCAGCATATTTTCATTTTTTAAAAACAACTCAATTTTCACAAGGTGTCAAAATCAGGAAGTTTTCATCTACAGTAATTTTTAAAAACAAGTGATTTTCAAAGTACTTATGTAATGCCTATTCAGTGTAGAATTATCCGGAATTATCTTCTCTTATTCAGAATGTATGTCTTCAAAACTTAGTAGGCTGGAAGTCTTCTCTAAAGTTATTGGCAGTGGTTTTTATTTTTTGGCCAGGAAACCCCTCCTGGCTCTTTCAGGATTCTGGGGTCAAGTAGAAAATGATTTCACAGACCAACCAGTTTTCCCTCCAGTTCTTAAATGTTTTCTATCATGTTACCAGGATGCAATTTAAGAATTTGCTTGAATCATAAAAAGCTTATAGTACAAGCTTAGTACATCAACTGATATTCCAATCTTGCTAACTACTAAGACCCCGAGACTATTCTTTTTGCTCCTAAGTTTGTAATAATTCATGTCATTGGTGAAGAGACAGGTCCTTCCACCAACATTTCAGAAAATTCTTTAACATTCTCCTTCCTATTTTATGGAAAGGAGAGATGATACAGCTTCTAAATCTTAAAATGATTTAGATGTTTCCTTTGCTGTCAGAATTTGGAGCCTCTCCCCTCAAAGCCACTAAAAGACATGGAAACTAAAACCGCATATTCAACTTTTGAGAACTTTGATCCGTTCAGATGGCTGACCTTGGATAGCAGACAAAGGATTTACTGCAACAAATGTTGGAAATAAAAGTCCCCCAAAATAAGGGCCCTCAGGACCCACTGAAACTCTGCCTTGGACTTGCCTTTTGTACGTTCTGGCTCGTTCTTGTTTGGTACAATACCAGGCTCTGGTTTCCAAGGTTACTTTTCAATTAGCATTCAGGGGCTTTACTGAACAGTGGACTGGAAATCAAACTGATTAGACCTCCTCTTAACTGGCTCTCGGTGGCTCCCCGCTGCAGGGGAATTTATCTTTGTCTTCCTCCTCTCCTCTTTCTGTAGGGTATTACAGTACACACTTCACCCAAGCTTTCTTCCTTCTAACAAGAGCCTGGCCACAAGGGGCAGCCAACTAGACTAGAGTCCCAGCCTGACACCAAGTCTTCAGGCAACCCAGGGAAAAAACCAGGAGAGATAATCTGGCAAGGGGAAGGAGCTGAGAATTCAGAAGCATCTAGTGTGTGCCAGGTACTGATTGCTTTCTCTTGTGCAGTAGATATTTAAAGCTCAGTCATGATGGGCTCAGTGCCAGAGGTTCCCAAACTTATCTGAACATTAGAAGCAGGTAGAAATCTTTTTAAACAAATTCTCAAGCTCAGGCTTTGTGGAAGGAACATCTGGAAGGGGAGGAAGGGAGGGAGAAGGAAAGCAGGGTGGGGTGCAATAATGGGGATTCTTGTAAGGAAGTCTTGGCTCTCCTTTGAATGCTTAAGTTGTTCTGGAATGAGGTCTTGACTCTCCTGGGATGGAAGAATACTGGTCCTCAGTGCATTTCCTTTTAAAGGCCAGGTGTCATGGTGGAGGTAAAGCACCAGGTTAGACTGGAAGGGAACCAGACTTGGCATCTCATACCTCAGGTGCCCAGTGAGTGGCTCATTACTTCTAGTTTGAAAGAGGCAACGGAGGATCTCAAGGAGAGAGGGTGCTGTAAGAGGGTAGATTTTTCATTCTTCTCAATTTGAGTTAGGGTCCTTTAGAGATACAGAAGGAGAACCTTGAGTGGGTAGAGCTGTGTGGAGTTCTCTGAGCCCACAGTTCCAGCCCTGGAACACTGAGGGGATGACACTTGACAGGGTTCACTTTCCTGTAGTATACCATTTAAGTAATGAGAAAGTGCAACGTTAGCCTGCAGACTGCACTTGTGTCTCTGAACAGACGCTACATGGTCAGAGCTGCATGTGCAGAATAGGCAAGGACCTTTTTTTTTTTTTTTAAATTTATTTTTATTTTCGGTCCGGTCGTGGGGCCTGAACTCTGGGCCTGAGCGCTGTCCCTCAGCTCTTCAGATCAAGGCTAGCACTCTACCACTTGAGCCACAGCGCCACTTCCAGCTTTTTTCTTATGTGGTGCGAGGAATCGAACCCAGGGCCTCAGGCATGCAAGGCAAGCGCTCTACCACTGAGCCAACTTCCCAGCCCTAGGCAAGGACCTTTAAGAAGTGACATTGTTGACGTGCAATGATCTAAATAGTTTTAGCCTTTTTCAAAGGACACTTTTCATCATAAATTCTTTCATCATACGCTTTAGCAGAACAATGACTTCCATTTCATTGTCACAGTGTAGAATCTTATTTTTGCGTGCTCAGGGCCTACCTAGGATGGTGATGTCACGTGACCTGTGTAAGGTCTGATGGAAACAGATTGGAAAGTGATGCTGGCCACTGAAGGTAGAAATCCTGCAGCAGAACTGGGAGAAGGATTTAACCAGAGCAAAGCACAATGACCCCTGCATAAATGCTTTTGGAACAACAACAACAAAACCCCCACTTCTTTGTGATGTTGATAAAATGAATCTCAAGTATCTTAGAGTCTCAGATCAGGCACAATTGAAAAAGACATTCTATTAAAATCATATAACAATGACATACAACCTTTTAAAAAAAGCAGCATATTTATGATTTTAAATGGCTGCATTCACCTTGGTGCAAAAGTTCGCTTATGCTGTAAGAACACAGCACAAAAAAATGAGAGCTGCTGCTTTTAAGGTCTATTAAGATTAATTTTGAGAGCAGATGTTTGATTAGATAGTCTTTTTTTTTTGTTAGTCTGGCACAAAAGACTTTTTAAAAAGTTAATGTACTGCAAATCCCCTTCCTTGAATTAATTTCAGTGTCCTGGGAACAGCTGTCTCTTCTGTTTTTAAATGTATGAACTACAGCTATCAAATAATAAAACCATTGTAAGTAGCACATGGCAAGTTTGTAATTTTTTTGGTTACATATAATACATATATGCCTATATTACATATAATCGGTTGTATACTGCTGTACACTATCATTTGTTTTCATTCAGTGCTACTTCTTAAAAAAACTGCCAATCGTTTTCTTATCTTAGAATTGGGATTTTATTATGAAAGAGAAATTCCTTCCTGTTCCTAAATGGAATCTGCTTTGCCTACATATGACAACAAGATCTGCAATTAGCAATACACTTTTACTTGCTCTGCCCACCACAAACACCAGAGTTTGAGTTACCCAGTTAATTCAGGTATCAATTTTCATCTAAGTAAGCTATTGAACTTACTCCAAGGATTCATTTTGTTGAGTTTGTACTTATCGGGTACTTGTAGGGGGACCAGTGAATACGCTTCTGTGGTTTAGGCCTGGGTTAGGTGTTTTGTAGGTTTGTTTAACCTAAAAGAAGAGTCTGAAGGAATTTAAGCAAAGAGGAAATATATAGACACAGATATAAATAGGTAAGTGGGTAGATAAACAGCCTTAACCTCCAACTTTAAGAATAGATAGGTAACCAATATCTCTTGGTTAGTATTTTTTAAACCAACTTTTCAAAGGAAGAGATCAAGAAAATAAAAATAGCATGCAATAGCTAGAACAGGTGAATTATATTGCTTACGACAGAGCTTTTGTTGAGATCTGTCTTCTATAAAACTAGCTTAGTGATAGTAACGTTTTGAGCCACCGATCTTGAAGCATTTGTGGAGATCATAGATAAAGGTACAAAAATGAACCAGCTGACACATGGTGACATTAATGAGGTTTTCCCTCCCCCACAGCTTTCCTCTTTGGACACACACTCAGCCCCTTCTGTTTCTGGTTGAGTTATCTCTAGCTGTTGGTTGCTGAAACACGCTGGGCCATTAATCAGCGAGCTTACCATGAACAATCTCTGGGTAGCCAGGACAACTGACATGTGCCCAGCCATACACTTAAGAGTTTAAAAATCACCAGGCCATTGCAGTCATATGTACACTTATATCTTCATGCTGCAGGGATAGGAACTCACAATGTCTTCTAACTGACCATAGAAAATAAAACGCTGCTAATTTTTTTTAAAATACCAAACAACCTGGCTTCAAATGACACATAAAACACACGGGTGATAAACCTCTCAATATGGTAATAGGAGCAAATGAAGAAAAGAAACAACTGTCATTTGGTCTTTAGTTCACATACATCAATAGACAATCTTCTGGGCAGAAAAAAATAACCTCCAATTCGTGACATTATTGTTGTTGTCGTTGTTGTTTGGTGCCAGTACTGGGATTTAACTCAGGGGCTTGAGCAACTGCTTAGTTTTTTGGCTTAAGGCCGGTATTCTACCACTTGAACCACATCTTCACTTTTAGCTTTTGGCTGGTTAATTGGAGATAAGTGTTGTCTTTTGGATTTGTCTGCCTGGGTTGCCTTCGAACCAGGATTCTTAGATCTTAGCCTCCAAAGTAGCTAGGATTACCGGTGTGAGCCACTGGTGGGTGGCTTCATGACTTTAGAATTTGTTAGGATTTTTGGTATCAAAATGAATTTCTATTTTCTGTAAGATGAATACTTTGATCAATAACTTAGCGAAATTGATATGTTTCCAAATGTGTCAGCTTCTATAAGAACTTGGGAGTTTTACATTCATATTTATATCACGCTTTCATTGCAAGACAACTATAGTCAAGAGAGAAGATGGCACATAAACTAACAGATGGCCACCCAGTACAACATAAGCGTAAGCCAAAGTGGATTTATGACTTTAGTTTCTAGTCTTTTATTTTTATCACTTATTAAAAATTTGAGATTTCTTCTGCCAATGAAAATAAAAAGTTCTTGGGAAACTTTCAAGAAAACAGGATTGTTAATAATACCACAAAATGAAGTGTTTTATAATATGTTAAAGCAGAGGTTTATTAATTTATTTTTTTTTTAGAAAAAGCCCATTTGGGAACTATCTTCCATTTCATCTATAGAAACAAGAGAACACTGCTGCCAGTTTGGGTTTCCATGAAATCCCAGTGGTACCACTTATAGGTAGCTGATCTAAAATGATAGTCCCACAGTTCTGAAGGTAATGTGGCACTGAAGGCTCCGCAGAAAAGGGAAGGTCACGAAAACCCCAAATCTCCAGGTGGTATCTGTGACTTCTGATGGGCTCTACACCTCCCTGTTCCTCCTACCCTCCCCTGGACTTTGAATGCTGCTGCTTTGGTGGCCTGGATTCCTCTCACAGCTTTGACACTTGCTGAAGAAATAAAAACACAGAACAAGAAACAGGGTTACTTCAGAGAAGTACTAACAGCTTTGCACTGGAAAACACCCAGGGAGTGACTGACTTGGGTCTGTGGAAACCACTGAGTTAGTCTTTGACATCCACAGTCTTCATGACGTATCCATTCCATGAATGTAGGTGCTATTGATCAAGATGCGTTGTACTCATAAACTGACATGAGGAATTGAAACCCTTTTGTACAATTACTTAAAGATAACAAGGAAAATGTAGCAGGAGCCTCCAAAATATGGGTGGTGACTTACGTTCAACATGTAAAAGGATAGTTATAATTATTGCTATTGTTAATATTATTATTACTGTACTGGGGATTGAACTCAGGGGAAGGCAGATGCTCTACTATTTGAGCCTCTCCTCTAGCCTCTTTTTGTGTTGGTTACTTTCAAGATAGGGTCTTGCTTTTTTTTAATGCTTGGACTGATTCAGGCTGTGATCTTTCTACTTGTGATCCTCCTGTGTCTCTGGAGATGACAGGCATGCATCATGTGCCCAGCTATTGTGCTTTCCCCATAGCTGGGGAAAACAGGTGTACAACATGGCACTCAGCCATTCGGTTGAGATGGAAGCTTGCAAACACTTGTGCCTGGGCTGGCCTGGAAACTTGATTCCTCCATCACTGCTTCCTAAGTAGCTAGGATTACGGGCTTGAGCAACTGCATTTAGCCTATGATGTAGAATTATTTTTAAAAAATGTTTTAAAGAAAGGTTTGATGAAAGCGGGTCAAGCCATTATAGCAAAGCCAGAATCATAGCTCGTAGGGAACACAATCTAATTTGCTGAAGTGATCCAGACACTCGGCATAAATTGTCTTGCTAAGTAGCCTTGATTATTAGTTTGGCTTTGTGTTTCTCTACTTGTGTCACACCATCTTTTTTTTGTTTTGTTTTGTTTTGGAGGTCTTGATTGAACTCGAAGCCTTGCACTTGCTAGGCAGGTGCTCTATCAATTAGGCCACACTTCTGGTCCTCTGGGACCACCTTTTTATATCACCTGCATGTAAGTACCCTTCACGGGAACGCGAAGTGTCAGTAGTGTTCTGTTTCCATAGATGAAATAGGACCACTTTTTGCTTGAGTCAGCCTGGACTGTTTGCCTCTTATTTATACATTCCTCTATAGCTAGGATGACAAGTGTCATCCCATACCCATTATCATTCCCCCCACCTTTTCAGTTGAAATGGGGTCTCTCAAACTGCTGTTTTCAGGCTGGCTCAGGCTAGGTTCTCAGCCTCTCAAGAAGCTGGGATAACAGGTGAGTGCCAGCATGCTTAATTTCTGCCATTTATTTATTTATTTATTTATTTTTTAATCCTAGTAACCAGCTCTAATGATTTTCCTTTTTTTCAAGTGTTGTTGGAGTTGTTGGGATGGATAACAATGAGCATATATGATTGATTTTTAAATGCACTGATATTGCACTAAGAAATATATTGCCAGCTGGGTGCTGGTAGCTCACATCTGGAGTGCTAGCTACTCAAGAGGCTGAGATCTGAGGATTGCAGTTCAAAGCTAGCCCAAACTCTCAACTCCACAATAAAATACGCAGAAAAGGCCAAAAGTGGTGGGTGCTTTGGCTCAAGTGGTAGAGTGCTAGCCTTGAACAGAAGCTAATTTGTCAAGAAAAGAAAAGAAACAAGAATTACATTGCCATTAAGTAAAATTATATATATTTATCCAGCTGCAGTTTTATTAAACTCTATGAATAACTGCAATGTAGCTGTTGCCAAAACTAAAGTGATTCAGGTGCATGAAAAGACAGAACTATGACAATACATTTAATTCTAGAAAATTAATAAAATAATCTAGTTGCTGGGTGCTGGTGGTTTATGCCTGTAATCTCAGGAGGCTAAGATCTGAGGATAACAGTTCAAAGCCAACCCAGGCAGGAAAGTCCATCTGATTCTTACCTCCAATTGACAACCTCCCCACCCCTCAAAAACAAAAGCCAGAAGTAGTGCTATAGCTCAAGTAGTTGAGTGCTAGTCTTGAGCAAAAGAAGCTCAGGGACAGTGCCCAGGCCCTGAGTTCAAGTCCCAGAACTAGTACAAAAAGGACAAAGACTATCTATCCTATTTATGAAATTCTCTCCATCATTTTTTTTCTAGCCAGATTCATACAAAAGAGAATAAACTAGTTGGTGTTCTGGACAATTCCTGGGGGAAACATCAATTATTTTTCGTAACTTTAAGTGTAAGATCAAGACTGCAGTCATCAGGTTCTAAGAATTCCCAATAGAATTAAAAATCCGGCCAACTGCTGGTTCCTTGATAAATAACAGTTTCTCCAATGGGTTTGTGCCGAAAGATCATTGTATTCAACTAAGTGTATGTGAGCCTTAGTGCTGAGGACTCGATGTGAATCCCACAAGAGCAAGAACAAAACTACAAACGGATAACTGTTAAGTCATTTCTGCAGTAGAGCCTTCTAGTTTATGAGTTCTACTCTAGAGAAACGACAAGAATTCCATTTATCACAAGAAATCTGGGCAGATGACGCCTCAGCTGCTGCTCACCCCCAAACATCTCGACCACTACCCCAGCACACTTGGATTCACCCACTTGTGCACACACAGATGGACTCTCCAATTGTCTTGAACAGCTCCTGGCTTCAGAGCTGTTGCTTGGGCACAGCTGTGGCCTAAGAGTTAGGAGGTGGGAAAACCGGCAAGCTCAGCTCCAGCTGCTGGCTGGGGGGTGGGGCTGGGGTTGGGGATAGGGGAGAGGGTTATTCGGTAGCACAATGCACCCTTGGAAACTCAGGATCCCAACAGCATTCTCAAAACCCTTCAGAGTACAAAATTGAACACTGAATTTGAGAATAGAAGAAAACCATTATCGTGTTGAAATGTAATACATGTTTTATAATACATTTTTTTTCAGAATGTGGGATGTGATGCTGTGGATGAAATTAATTTAGTTTGTTTCACCCAGAATGTTAAAAAAATGACACATAAAATTACAACAGAAAATATCTGAGTGTTTTATGTGGTAAGAAACAGAGGACTATTTTGTGCAATGGGTTTTAGTACTATGTATGTAGGGTGTGTGTACAAATGTTTTTCTTTCTATGAATTCTCTGTGTCTGTGTCTCAGCTCTACCTTATCTCTGTCTTTGTATCTATGTGTCTCTCTCTCTGTGAATCTGTTGGTCTGTCTGTCTCTCCTTCTCAGTGAGAACTGAACCCAGGGCATCATGCATGCTAGGCAAATACTCTGACTCTAAACCACCTTCCCATTCTTTACAAAGCACATATTTCAAATGAACACAGTAAGTATTCATCTTAGGACAAAGGAAAACAATTACGTTTATTTTTCTCTAATTAATAATCAACTTCTCTTTTATATTCACAAACACAATTACTCAGCTTTGTACATTGTACTGATGGTATTCAAACTATTTAAAAGTAATTTTCTTTTCATTTTCCATGGGTACCATACACAATTAACATTTGTTGACATTATTTTCTATGAATGAATTCTTATGCCTCTTGAATTTGGCTATTATAAAATAATAACAGATGCAAAGGCTCCTGATTTTCAGTTTAGCATTCTCTAATGACTTATCTCCATGGCAAAGATATGACAATTCCCCTTTATGACACACCAATCTATTACAAAACTATCTTATTTGAAATGGATAAAAAATAATTCCAATTAGTCTACAGAAACACCCACACATCCACATTTCCTCTTCCTTATTAAAACCCTTGGAAAGTTTATGGATCCTTTTCTCAAAATCCATAATGTTGTAAGCAGAGGAAAAAAATAATTCATCAACTTAGTTGCATCTTGCTCTATGCATTTAAATGCTCCCACATTTCCCCATGACAAATGATAAGGGTTTCTCATGTACATTTTATTCTATCCTTTCCTTGAGGTAAATTCTAAGGTATGATACTCTAGTCCACAGCTATGCAAGTTTTTATGAAATTGTTATGGCCTTTCCATGTTCAGGTAGAAGAAGGCCTTGTACTCACTGTCTTGCTCCAGGTAAGGCCTGTGGTATGGTGTTCCTTGATGTAAGCCTGAAGCTCACTCCAAATGTTCAAATATGACTTCACCCAGTCCACGTGGCGTAAATCGCTTTGTTACCAAAGAAAATGGGAATGGAGTTAGGATCTCAATTAAAATTTATTTGCTTATTTATTTTTGGCAGAACTGAGGTTTGAACTCAAGAACTCATGCTTGCTAGGCTGGTTATCTACTACTTGAGCCACATACCCAACCCTTCTGATACTGAATGACAGCATTTGGCTATGGTTGGCACAACAGCTTCAGTTTTTCAGCTTTTGGGAGCACTGAGAACAGGACTTTCATTAAAGTTCCCTCAGGACACAGACAGTCTTGAAGAGTAAAGAGGCAACTGAAAACCCTGGAATGAATCTACAACTTCATCTCTAACATCGTTCTTCCTAATGGAAAAATTATGGCTGCTATTTTTTTAAATGTTATTTTTTTAAACCTCTTTATTATGGTACAATTCACATTCCACTCAATTCACACATTGCAAAGGTACAATTCAACACTTTAGCTTAACAAAGTTGAACAAACCACTCTATCATTAATTTTAGAACGTTTTCATCAAATTTATTTGCAGTGTCACCTCAGTTTCCCTAAATTGCTCCAGCCCTTGGCATGTGCTCACTGCCTACTTTTTGTCTATGTAGAATGGACTATCTTGAATTTCATATAAATGGAACTATAGGCTGTCTACTGTGGTTATTTTTCTCTCCCACCCCTCCACTTACTGTTGTGTTTCTAAGTTCCATGCATATTGACACGTGCTAATACTTCATTCTTAGACCACTTTTTTGAATATTTTTATTCACTCTAAGTAGCTGTACAAAGCAGTTTATGAATACAGTGCGCCTTGATCAATGTTACTCATTTCAACATTCTCACTCGTTTTGTCCATTGACTAGCTGATGATAAGCTTTTGTCTATTATAAACAATGCTGCTATGAACTCATGTATGAGCTTTTGGGTGAGCAAATGCTTTTGTTTCTTTTGGATATTTACCTAGGAGTGAAACTTCAGAATGTGGCTTTGTTCATGGCAAAAAAAAAAAATGGTTCATAGTTATATTTTTTAAAAATAAGTGGTAGAAGCATGGATATTCTCTGTATTGTAATTCTTTCTACCATACATATGTTTTGTAAATATGCTTTATCTACTAAGTATTTGAATATGCACCAAGTTGAAACTATAGTAGGCATTTGTGTCTGATCTCTCTCTATTTTTCAATACTTCGTATAAAGTTTGTCTTATGTTGCTGCGGATCATTGTCTACTCATTTTTAAGAGGTGATTTGAGGCAATAATGCAGGCAGTTCAGGTTTCTAATTTCCTTCCATCTGAATAGTAGGAAACACTGTTGAGACATCCTTAGGAGCTCTTGTATTTGTCAAGGATGGTCACTTCTGATGAGGTCACGTAAGAACGCAGATGGGGAACCACTCTTGAGCCCAGAGCTAAGGGAAGGGGCATCATTGTTGCTGTTATTTTCCCCCAACTCTTCCCTTAGTTACCAGGCCCTAGACCTAGCACATTTATCCAGCTCTTTACAGGGTAAATAAAGCATAATCCTATCACAGAGTGAGAGCAATCTCATGATACTCCTTAAGTAGTTTAAGAGATACTTTCCTGGATGTCTCTTCACTCTGGCCTGTCTGCATTTGGTCCCGTTTTCCTTTCTAATCCCACGTTATCTCTGTCTAGGCTCTGTTATCTGTGCTGTATAAGGCAAGGTCCTTTCTCAAGCAAATCATCATGGTTCAGATTCACTTGTACTTTAACAGCCCTTTGCATAGGCACTCTCCTTACCTTTCTCTCTCTGTCTACCCGAATCCCATTTCATTTTAACTGGCTTCCCTCTCACCATCTGCTTTATTGGCCTAGCTCACCTCTGTTCTGAATTTATACTTTATTTTCTGGATTCTTTTAATGCACCAATTAATTCTCCCTTGATCAATGTGAAAGTTTGCTCTAGTCCATCACAAAGTGCTCCCATTATTACAGAGATACATAACATAGCAACATGTATTCAAGTGGGGCAGATTATCCATTAAAAGAGAATCAAGGCAGTCTTTTTTCTTTTTTGGTTCCAATGGGAGGGCTTGAACTCAGGGGCTGAGCACTGTCCCTTAGCTTTTTCACTCAGGACTGAAGCTCCCCTAAGAATATACTCCTTCGGTCTCACCGCGTGAATGTTTAGAGTAGAGGATCACAAGGGCTCAATAACATGCATATAATCATATAAATGATGCTTATTGGATGAACTCCAAGGAATGGAAACAAGAGGTTTTTTATTTACTCGTGTGTTTTTGTTTTCCCCTTTTGTCACTGTTTTTGGTCTCTGTACCTTTTGTCTGATTTGGGGGGAGGGCAAAGGGAAGCACAGAAATGGTGAGACAAAGGGCAATGAATTCAACAATGATACTCACTATATTGAAAATGAGCTACACGACTTGTGAGGAGGGGGTTTGGCAGGGAAAAACTGGGAGAAAAACGAGGGAAGAGGAAACTCTGTTCAAGAAGAAACACGCCTGACTTATGTAACTGTAACCCCTCTGGATATCACCTTTGCAAAAAATTTTTTTTAAAGACTGAAGCTCTGCCCCTGGACCCACCCTTTTACTCCAGTTTCTTGGTGGTTAATTGGAGATAAGAGTCTCATGGATCTTACTCCCTGGGCTGGCTTCAAACTGCAATCCTCAGATCTCAGCCTCCTGAGCTGCTAGGATTACAGGCATGAACCACTAGTGCCTGGCTTAAGGCAGACTTTCTAAAACAGATATAGATAATGGATGTTATTTCCCATTTGGCTTTTCCTGCGAAGATGAGATTTTTCTTTCAAGGTAAAACAGTACACCAGTGAAAAGCCTTGGAAAGAAATCAGCAATTAAATGAAGTTTTACGTTAGCAAATGGGCAACAAGTGATCCACTGACCATACAGCTAGTGAAAGAAGGTACGTACCTGTGTTTGTAGTCCTTTAAGACCCTGTTAGTGTAAAAGGTAGCAGCATCGTTCATCTCCTTGACATAAGGGCCGGGTTTGGGGGACTGAGAAAACAGGACCATCACCCAAGCATAGAAGGGGAAAAAAAGGAGAAGAAATAAAATACTTTGAAGAAGAAGAAAACGATAAAGACATGGAGAAAAGAGGAGGTGGAGCGTGGTCTGGAAAGGTTGGTGAAACACTCTCACACCTCAGACTAGAAAGCATTGGATTTCAACAAGGTAAGGAGAAGCACTACATCCAGCCTAGGAGAGCATCAGACTGTGGATGACAGAGACTGAAGGTGGCCCCCAACCCCCCAGTACTCTGACCATGTGCAAGGTGAAGGGCAGCATGCATCCACACTCACCACGGCTATCCATCCTAGGGCAGGGATGCTTTCGCTGACAGCTGAAAGATGATTAAACATGTTACTCCCCCGGTTCCTCTCTCGGAAAGTCTGGATTTCCTGAATCTTCTCTGAAATGGGTTTCAGTAGTGTAGCCACCTCGTTCTGCAAGGAAACACGGAACGGTGTTACAGGAACAGACAGATGCACAGGCCCTTGGTCCCTATAGAGTACCCAGAGCTTGCCATTTGTCAGGGGTGTAAAAATAAAAATGCACAAGAGCATCCTTCAGAATAGAATGGAGTTTTTCTTTGCTATGGGAATCCAGCCAGCCCTTCATAGGTACAGGTTCTATGCCGGTGGATTTAACCCACTGTGGACCAGAAGTACCCGAAGCTCACCTTAGTTATAGATTTGGTACATGTGATTTCAAAATTTCAAAAACAGAAATTTTAAATTCTTATACCTGTATCCCCATAGCTCAGTGGATGCAGAGATGCTGTCAGTTGAAAGTCTTTGGGTGATCTGCTGTTTTCTTGACCTTAGTTGGGTGAGAATCTGCCTCCCAACAAACAAATGGTGCCCCCAACGCAAGGTAAAAGTAAATGTGCTTAACTGATATAATGATGTAAAACTTTAAGACTGGTTGACAGGCAGTGAGTCCTTAGTGGAGTCAGGTAGCATTATGGGAAACGTGAAGCAAGCCTTCACTGAATGCTACTGTATCCTGAGCATGAGCAGAATTCCTCAGCTGTGGTCTCCTAGGGACCATATACCTGTGGATACTATGATTCTACTTTGCAAGCTAGAAGCTAGTGGCTCACACTTATAATCCTAATAGTTCAGGAGGCTGAGATCTGAGGATTATTGTTCAAAGCCAGCCCAGGAAGGAAAGTCCATGAGACTCTTATCTCCAATAAACCACCAAAAAGTGGGAAGTAGAGCTGTGGCTCAAGTGGAAGAGTGCTAGCTAGCCTTGAGCAAAAAAGCTCAGGGACAGTGGCTAGGCCCCAAGTTCAAGCCCCAACATACACACACACACACACACACACACACACACACACACACACGCAAGCGCACGCACACACACACATACACACATGCACATACAAGCACACATATACCCAGGCACATACCCACTGCATCTGAACTGAAAATATTAGATTCTTTTCTTCTTGTCATTATTCCATAATCAGAATAGTATTATTTATATAGCCTTTATACTTTATTAGGAATATAGCCTGAACATTTATTCTTTCTAAGCTAGAGACAATTTAAAGTATACCAGAAGCTGTGTGGGGATTACAGGCAAACAAAGCCATCTTATATAATGACTTACAGCAGCTGACTGTTGGTGTTTGTGAGAAGGACTCAACCAACCTCCCTCAGATACAGAGAGCCAACTCTACTGCATTTTCATCCTCTGAATTATGAAAATTACAGATATACAAAACATCCCAGCAGTGTGGTACAACCCTTTGTTGGGAAGAAAACTGCAAGAAACACAGTGACATTGCATGTGGGTCTGTTATATTCTCTAATGGACTACGGACTACAAGGGTTACGGCTATAACAACATAGGTGTTAAGTTGGGATAAGAAGTGAGGTAAAAGATGTCTTCCTGTTCCGGTGAGAATGGAAAGGAGAGAAAATCCTCAGTTTGACAGTAGTTACCTTAATCCAAATGGAAACAAGGAACTCTTTCACAGAGGCTCTCTGAACAAGTGATAGCCTCTCAAATTTATAGTGATTTTTGTCGGGTTTAAGTTTCTACATCATCCCCACTCTGCCAGGCCTATGGCCGACTGCTACTCACGCTAATGTCTGATTAATGCCATCAGTGACTTCTCTACTTATATAAAAAAGTGACTTCCAAAATTAGGCTAGTTGAGTTATGAAATATCATAGTGATAGGTGTTCTGCTATTCAAGCAGTATTCAGCTGCTTTGAGCACCTCCTCATCCATGCCCTTGGCTGTCTCTGCTTTTCTTAAGTGCTGACAGCAGATACCAAGACTGTTTATCTGATTTGTGTGTACATGCTTTAGAGAAACAGCCAAGGTCCCAAACATCAGCTTTTCAAGAGTGGCTAAAAAGCTTTAAGCAGTATTTAAGTCCTTGGTTGCAAGAAGGAAAATGGAAAAGCTCTTTGTAGCTATTTTTTTCTTTATGTCTCACCTCTCCCTGCCTCTTGCTGGTCCTGGGGCTTAAACTCTGGGCCTGGGCACTGTCTCTTAGCTTCTTTTGCTCAAGGTGAGTGTTCTACCACTTAAGCCATAGACCTACTTCTGGCTTTCTTGAGTAGTTTATTAGAGGTAAGAGGCTCACTGACTTTCCTACTTGTGCTGGCTTCGAACCACAATCCTCAGATCTCAGCCTCCTGAATAGCTAGGATTATAAGTGTGAGCCACTGGTGCCTGGCTCTTTTTTTATTTCTTTAACCAAAACTTCAGAGCAATGGGCCAGATGCCAATGGCTAACACTTGTAATTCTAGGTACTCAGGAGGCTGAGATCTGATGGAATGGAGCTTAGAGCCAGGTTTAGCAAAAAAAAAAAGTCTACAAGACTCTAACTCTAAACAAGAATAACAAACAAGACGAAGTGTGACTCACATGGTAGAGTGCCAGGTTAGCAAGTATAAAGCCCTGAGTTCAGCCCTGGTACTGCCAAAAAGATATTTCAGGACAATGGTTTCTAACATTGGGCTGCATATTGGAACCACCTAAAAGCTTTAATAGACACAATTTAGTCCAGAAATTCTCTTAATTGGGAGGTGGCCTGCATAGGGATGGAAAGATTGGAAATGCTCCTTAGGTGATTATAATCACAGTATATACATGGCATAGACCTGTAAGGTGTTCTAGGGACAGAAAACCATTAGGGAAGAAATGTCAAGCTTCAGTAGATTTGAGTAACTTCTAATTTTCCTTGGATGTTTTATATGTCCCTAAGGATATGTTGCATTTGAGGGCTTCACTTTATCTTGGCTTACATCTCACTATGGCTACCTAATTCTTATGGAGCCTTAAAAATCAGCTATATTTGATCCCTGGTTTTCTCAGAGATCGTAACACCTTCAGCCTACAGACTGCAAGAGATCAAGTTGCAAACTTCTGGTGCATGGGAACTACAATAAATGGAAGTGGCTATTATTATTGCTGTCACACAATGAACTCAAAGCAGAAGCCAGCAGGATGCACTGCCTGATAATATGGAGTATGCATTTGCTTTAAAAAATGGCTGAATAAGGCCGGGAGCTGGTGGCTCATGCCTGCAGTCCTAGCTACTCAGGAGGCTGAGATCTGAAGATCGCAGTTCATAGCCAGCCCAGGCAGGAAAATCCCTGAGACTCAATAAATGACCAGAAAACTAGAAGTGGCACTGTGGTTCAAGCAGTAGAGTATTGGCTTTGAGCTGAAGAGCTCAGGGACAGCACCCAGGCCCAGAGTTCAAGCCCCACAATCAATAAAAAAAGGCTGTATATCTGGGATATACTGTATATCTGTATATCTGGGATTCAAACATATATCGCAATAGATGCAAAGGAGGTGGGGATTACAGGAATCTAAATTGGGTCATCTAGTTCAGCTTTTGACAGACCCAATCGAGCAGGTCACATATAGTATTTACAAAATAAATAAATAAAATGTGATAAAACAGAACAGAAAATATCACAGGGAATTCATATGAGACAAGGGTGGCTATTTTAGGAATTATTATGCACTATGGTGTGTGTGTATGGGTGTGTATTAGGCTGCAAAGTAAAGTGTATATCTTATTATGGATCTTAATTTAAAAGTTTGAAAAAGCATGGATCTAGTCTAATTCTGCCATTTTATCTGTGTGGATATAAGCTCAGTGAGGTTAATCTTGTAAGATCAGCTAGCAAGATGGTGGAGCTGGAGCTAGCCCCTCAGTCTTCAGGGAGGCCTAGAGGCCTAATTCTATTCAGTATTATTGAGAACTGAGAAAAACACAATTGTCTGTCTATACACAGGCTTCTCCTCAGCCAAGAAGACTAGGAAAAGGTATTGTGAAGAGATGAAGAACTCAGGCTCTAGATGAGACTATTTACATTTAAGTCTTTGCTCTACATGTGCTCTGCTCCAGGACATCACACAAATGATACACTTGTCCATGAGATCATGGGATTCCATGATCTCATCTGCAAAATGGGGCTGACCATGACACCCACTTCATAGGGAAGTTTGGAGTGGAATTTCAATTCTTCCACATGGAAGAAGGGGACACTCAAAAATGTTTGTTGTGGAAGCTAGCCTGTTCTTGTGGAAAGTGAATGAATACCTTTTTCTCTTCTGGAACTCTAGAGCAAATTGTATACAAACTGAATTTTATGACTTCAGATCCATATGTTGAAGCCTTAACTCCCAGGAGCTCAGAATGTAACTGCATCTTTAAAGAGGTAATAAGTTAAAATGGGAGCCATTTGAGTAGGCTTCAAGCCAACATATTTGGACATGGATATCTGCCAGAGGGAAGGTGCTGTGAAGAAGAGAAAGGAAAGGTAACAGGAAAGACCAGCCCGTTGACACATTGGTCTTGAACTTCCAGCTTCCATCACAGAGAGAAAAAATAAAGTACCATTGTTTATAGCACCTGGTCTGTGGCATTTTCTTATAGCAGCCTGAACAAAGTAATACTTAACTAAGGGTCTAATGGCCACTCTGGGAAAAGAAACAAATACTTCAGCCCCAAACACAACTATTCCGCCTTGGTTCATCAATGGTTGCTACGTCATTTTAAATACTTGCTTGAAATCTTACTCTTTAGAAAGCAAACATCTTTTTTTCCTCTTCAAGAGATTCCTCTCAGTCCAATCAAAAGGGTGACACTGGCTGCCATGGAAAAGCAGCTGATTCTCAGTTATGGTAGAACTCCTACAAAGCATGCTGCTTCCAGCAATTTGAAAACCTCCGTAAGTTTGACGCAATGACATCTTTGAGAAAAGACAGAATGTCCTCAATTGTTGAACCACACCTGGCCCATTGCCCCCAAGGGAAAACGAACCAGAAATGTATATTTACAATGTTAGAAAGATTTATGAAGGCCATCTTTGTTTATCTCTCACTTCCCAAGAACGAAGTCTAAAGTCGGAGGAGACACAGTTATCCTGGAAGGTATTTTATATTGGCTATCTGGTGAAAGCATCATAAAGATTAGGAAAAGTTCCCCCTTCCCTTTTTTTTTTTGCCTGTGTTTGGCAATGGCGTGAAGAAAATTTTCATCATTAAAAAGGAAAGCAATGTTGAGGGAACAAAGTACAACAGCTATGTTGTGTAATTCTAATGAATAGGACTTTCTTCTCTGCCAACAGATTTGTCCTGTAGTTTAATGTAGGCTTAAATCTTCTGTTCATCTTGAACTTTCACCACGGGGATGGAAAATAGGAGAGAGTACTTTGGTGACTAGGATGATTTCTATCAAGACCTATGTTGTGGGATGGCAGAGGAAAAGCCAAGAGATGAGGGTATTAATTTATGCATCTTCCTATGTGGTTAAGCATCTATTAGGCAAACTCAGTAAATACAGGTTGGAATGTACTATTTTCAATGAAAAAAATCACAAAAAGGGCTTTCCACTACAGATTTTATGTTCTTTTATTTTTGTAATTTCTGGACATGGAACCCAGAGACTCGTCCATGCTCAGCAAGTACCCTACCATGGAGTTACACATCAGCAAGCAGGAGATAAATTGAAGAATCATTTTAATTTCTAAGTTTTGGTGTTTTTCAATAGACTGCATTGGAGGTGACCTCCAGGCCTAGCTAGCTGCTAGTGTGGCTTAGAATGACTTTATTTGTTTCTGAGACAAAGTAGCCAAGTAGCCAAGGCAAGACTCAAAATCACCATTCCCTGCCTCAGCTTCCTGAGTGCTGAGATTGCAGGAGTGTATTAACACACTCAGCATTGCAATGACTAAATCACAGCGTTTATGTGTGTGTGTATGTGCGTGTGTGTACATGTTTGCACACGTGGTTTGAACTCAGGGATCTGGGTGAGATATATATATTCCCCCCTCAATGCTAGTGCTTTACCACTTGAGCCACAGCTCCACTTCTATCTTTTTGGGGGTTAATTGAGATAAGAGTTTCACAGATTTTCCTACCTGGGCTAGCTTCGAAACATGATCCTCTTAGCTCTCAGCCTCCTGAATAGCTAGTGAGCCACCAGCTCTCAGCTTAGAGCACACAATTTTACAGAAGTATTATGAGTATTTTGTTTAACATTTTCACTTATGTCTCTTTTATTGTGAGATATTTCCCTAAAGAAAAATAAATTTTAAAGATTCATGTTGAAGATGAGCAAAAAAAATTCCCTTCTCGGGGGCTGGGAAGGTGGCTCAGTGGTAGAGCACTTGCCTTGCATGCATGAGGCCCTGGGTTCTATTCCTCAGCACCACATAAGTAGAAAAAGCCAGAAGTGGTGCTGTGGCTCCAGTGCTAGAGTACTAGCCTTGAGATGAAGAGCTGAGGGACAGTGCCCAGACCCTGAGTTTAAGCCCCAGGACTGGGAAAAAAAATCCCTTCTCTAGGTTTCTGTGGCTTGCAAAAAGGGGAGAGAAGGCTGTGCAAGGTGCATGCTTTCAGCAGAGGTTGCCAAGGGCTGTCTTAGCTGGACTGCACTTAGTACGTTAGGGCTCTCTATCTCTATGACCCTTGTTTCTGCTCTAAATTTGAAGTATTGGATCCATTATCAGCTGCATCTTCTTTTCGCTCCAGCAGCAATTGAATTGTTTTGCAGAAAGCAAAATGACTTTTATCAGCAAGCTTTGTAGAAACTTTACCCAAAAAGGAAAACCAAATTCCCACCCATGCTGTTTTGTAAGAGATGGAAAAAACTCCGAAAGTTTGACCTTAAGAATGTGTCATGAAGTAAGATGGACTTGACCTGTTACTTCTGGACTCCAGGGTTGTCTCAAAGTTCTATATCAGATAGAAAATCATTCAATGATTGGTATTAAAAAAAAAACAAAACCTTTTTTATTTTTTTTCTGGTCCTGGGGTTTAGACTCTGGGCCTAAGTGCTGTCCCTGACCTACTTTTTGCTCAAGGCTAGTGTTCTGCCATTTGAACCACAGCTCTACTTTCATACTTTTTTTGTGATTAATTGGAAATAAAAATTTCCTGCCTGGGCTGGATTTGAATCTTGATCCTTAGGTCTCAGTCTGTTGGGTAGATAAGATTACAAGTGTGAGCCACTGGCCTACAGCTTGATTTCTTTTTCTGATTTAAAAATTCTTATATGCTCTTTGGGAAGCACTGGGAAACACAGATAAGAAAACTCAAGCAAATAAAAAAAATTCTTCATTCCTCCATATGTAGATACAAGTATTATGGATTTTTAAAAATCCCTCTAACTACATGTAAAATAATGACTGTTTAATCCATTAAGAATGATTGTAAGAGCTGAATTGAAGGAATTCAGTTCAAACAAGAATCATGCAAATAAAGTCCCATGAATATATTTTTGGCAAAGTGTGTTAGTCAGTTTTCTGTTGCTATGACAAAATACCTGAGAAAATCTAATTAAAAGGCAGACTCATTTTGACTCCTACTTTCAGAGATTTCTGTTCATGGTTGGCCAGGTCCATTGCTTTTGGGCGTACATGTAGCAAGTTGCTCCCCTCCATAATGAGTGGCAAAGCTGCTCAACTCATGGTGTCAGGGAAGCAGAAAGAGACTGGAAGAGGCAGAAGTCCCAATATCCCCTTCAAGGGCACACACACAATGACCTACTTCCTTCAATTAGGCCCCTCCTCCTCACATTTCCACCTCCGCCCAATTGTGCCACTAGCTGGAGATCAGACTTGAACATGAGCCCTAGGGAATATTCCAGATCCAGACTGCAACACAGGTACTATGTAAATGATACTTTAAGACAAATACATCAATCACCATTCTAACTCAGGCATTGAAATAAAATCTAGACTTTAAATGATTGGATCCTACCTACATTTAAAATTCTAAGTCCACACTAAGCACTATTTATAAGGAAACCATATTACCAAATATCAATATGTTTTACTTTGCCTTATATATTTTTTGTTGTGTTTTTTGATCACCACAAATGTACATGATTCTACAGTTGTTGCTATTCTACTGCATAATGACAAATGGCTTTACAGTTCACATGCATACCTTGTTTTAAAATTGCTAAACTGTCTGAATAATGCTGAGAAAGTCAGGTGCTGGTGGCCCATGCCTGTAATCCTAGCTACTTAGGAAGCTGAGATCTGAGGATCTTGGTTCAAATCCAGCCCCATGCACAAAAGTCCACGAGATTCTTATTTCTAATAAACTACTCAGAAAGGGCCAGAAGTGGTAATTTGGCTCAAGTGGTAGGAAACTAGCTTTGAGCAAAAGAAGGTCAGGGGACAGTACCCAGGCCCTGAGTTCAAGCCCCAGGACCGGAACCAAAAAGGAAAAAAAAAGATTTCTGAGGAATCCATAGGGCTTTAAGTTCCCTAAAACTGGTAATTTGGTCTTCCAGGGTAATGAACTGCTGTGATAGTTTCCGTTATTCTGATAGCTGTGAGACAAACTTCTAATAGCATATACTTTTTTGTGTGTGGTTGCTGTTAGTACGAGGGTTTGAACTGAAGACCTCATGTTTACAAGATAGGTGCTCTACCACTTTAGCCCTGTCCCTAGATCTCTTTTGCTTTAGTGTTTTTGTTTATCTTTTTTGATACCCATCCTTGGCTTGAATGCAGGGCTTGGGTGTCGTCCTTGAACTTTTTCTCACTCTACCACTTGAGCCACAGCTCTACTTCTGGCTTTTTGGTGGTTAATAATAAAGAGTCTCCTGGGCTTTCCCGTCCAGTCTGGCTTTGAACCACAATCCTTAAATCTCTGTCTTCTGTGGCTAGGATTACAGATATGAACCATTAGTGCCTGGCTTACTTTAGTTATCTTTAGGATAGGTTCTGGCGTGTTTGCCTGGGGCTGGCCTTGAACCTGAACTGGAGTCATGTGCACTGTTCCCACCAGTTACGTACTCAAATGTTCAATGAAAAATCTTTCAAAAACCATAGCACTCACCAGCATATTTGTTTTTCCAGTAATAGTTTTTGCTTTTGTTGATTAAAAAAAACTACTTCAGGCACGCAACAAAAGCATAGAACATAATGACAAATTCACATGTATGTGAAATATAATCTCATTGTTATGATATCTCCTTACTGGCTTTTGCTGAAGCCCACCTAGAAGAGGAGAGGTCCAGAGTTTGAGCAAGACAGCTATGGAGATAAGACCTTAGGGGAAGGACTTCAAACTTCACATCCTTATTCTAATTTCCTCATAAAGGTAGAATTCACATGCATGTTCAGGTCCAAATTGTTTTCTACAAAAGTGTTCACTAAAAAGTGCTCTCTTCAGCCATTGTTTTAAAAAATTACCATTCTGGAAATAATCCACATTATCGTTACCAAAGGATTTTAACCAGAGTCATTCACAGACAAACCAGGATCTGGGAACCATTAAACAGGGAATAATAGATAGTTCCTGCTTTCTGTTCTTTGTCTCCACTTTTATTCACATAGATGAGTCTATGTTTCCTATGGAGTTAGTAACCTCTTTCTAGGTGTTATGTTCCAGTCTACAGGGAGTCCTCAGTTTAAAACCACTACAACGTATTCATCAGAAAAAAAACGTTCTTTTTCTAACTTCTCCATGCTTGAAACTTTGCAGATGAGATATAAAAAGTCAAGTTGAATAGCAGTCTAAGTGGTTAACACGCTCACTCCCAATGATTTGGGCTCCTATAATACTCACACCATGAATCTTGAGGCAAGAACACAGGATCAGAAGAAAATAAACACAACACAAAACAAACCCCAAATCCCTAACATGGACTGCACCTTGAGGTTGAGCCTTCTAATCTTCACTTTTTTTAAAGCTTTTTTTGGTTGTTGTTATTCTTGTTTGTTTGTTTGGCCATGCTGGGGATGGAACCCACGGTCTTGAGCTTCTTCTGAACTACATTTCCAGCCCTGCCATGCTGCTCCGGTAGTATATAAAGGTAAGAAATAGTCTACTTGGAAAAAAATATACCTTTTCCCTTCACACACCAGTGTGCTGGCTAACAATGAATACAGGAACTCTAGGAAGTCTGGGGTCTCTGTCCTGTATAACAGGACTTGAGGAAAATTGGTTTCTGCAAGGTTCTGGGTTTATGGCAGGGACATGAGATAAGACTGATTATTTTTGAGATCTGGAGGGAATTTGGTATCTGTAACGAACAACAACATAGACATACAATCTTGGTCTAGAGAACCCAGAAGTTTTGGGGGAAATGAAGTTGAAAAATCAAACTTTAGTCTGGTTATCCACAATAAAACTAAGAAGAACAGAGCAGGAGGCTGAGAAGAATCTCCTTTTCCATTTCATTACTGTTTCAATTTATTTTATTGGTTCAGCTGAGAAAACATCAGCCCTCACTCTATCTGGGAGGTACCATCTGGCTTCTGACAGTGATGGATTTTATAATCGCCTATAATTTTACTTTATGAGATTCTGCATATTACAGCCAAAAAGCAGAAGATTTCATTGTGATTTATTTAAACCTACAAGGCTTTCACCAACAATCCCTGGGGTTATAAATTGGAGAAAAATGAATGAAACTATTCAAATTCACACATTTTATAAAAATCTAGGATAACATACAAAGATGAAAAATTAGTTCTTTGAAATAGAAAAAAAATAATTATTAAAAACTTCAGCTGGCTGTTTTGGTAAATATCTGCAGTTGTAGATACATGGGAGACAGACATGGAAGAATGACAGTTCGAGGCCAGACTCAGGAGAGAAAAATGGAGTCAGACCTTACTTGTAAAGAAGGTTTTGATATGCTCACGTACACTTGTAATCCAGCTAGGTAGAAGGTAGATGTGGGAGGATCAAGGTCTAAGATCAGCTCCATACAAGTGTGAGACCCTATATGAATTTTTAAAAACAAACTAAAACAAAAAGGGCTACAGGAGTTGCTCAAGCGGTGGAGCACCTACCTAGCAAGTGTGAAGTCCTGAGTTCATATCAACCAAACCCAACAAAAACCTGACCACCATTTTTTTTTTGTTTCCCAACATTTGAGGAGTGTCAGCTATTTGCAGAATGCCATGCTAACTTGTGTTCACCAGTTCTCTTTACTTTCTAATGACACACATTCCTAGGTTACACCACCAAAGCCACTATGTGAAAGATCTATGTGCACTATGTGCATCTCCAGAACTGTCTTTCCCTGGGAGAAGCTGACTGGTTAGCAGCATGGCCAGACCTTCCCTGAGATCCATTTATGCAGAATGTAGCCAGACGACATGCACCTAGAGTGTCTACCTCAGGAGCGGTAAGAAGCTGTAAGAAGAACTACCTTTCATCTTCAGATGTTCTACAGGGCAGATGACCCTTTATTGAGTCAATTTACTGACCTCTAGCTCCAACTCTCCTTAATCAGAACAAAAAAAACCATTCTCTTTTAAAGAAAACATACCTTTTATAAGAGTCTATTGCTTGGTTTTCTTAAGAGCAGCATACCCAACCAACAGAGTGGACCCTCAATTTGGCAGGGGTTCCTGGTCCACACAGTTGTTATAAGCATATGACAACCCTCTTTGGGTGATTCATTTCATTGCAGAACACTAAATGGAAAGAAAGCTACTGAACTTTGCTTAACCTTGTGTTATTCAACCTTTCTTTTTGACCATAGACCCTTTGACGCCCTTAGTTTTCTAAAAAGCTGTGATCAGAACAGAGGGAAACTGTGAGTGACTGGTCAGATTTACACACATTCCAACTGAAATAATATTTGATGATATTTGGACACCCTGGGGCCTAGTCTAAGTGACACATAAAATTTACTACCACCATCAAACCAGGTGCCGGTGGCTCCCATCTGTAAACCTAGCTACTCAGGAGGCTGAGATTTGAGGATCCAGGTTCAAAGTCAGCTCAGGCAGGAAAGTCCGTGAGATGCTTATCTCCAATCAACCACCAGAAGACCAGAAGTGGCACTGTGGCTTAAAGTAGTAGAGTGCTAACTTTGAGCAAAATGAGCTCAGGGACAGCAATCAGGCCCTAAGTTCAAGCTCCATGCCCGATCGCCCCCCTCCCCCCAAATTAACTACCACAGGGGAAGGCAAAGAGAAATGATCATAATAACTAAATATATACATACCATGCTGGGTGTCAGTAGGATATACAATTCACTAATGTAATTCGCAATGCATCTGTCATGGTCCCCTCCTCCCCATACCACTTCTCTCAGTTCCTTTCCGGGCTCTACTCTTGCTTTTGCTGGGGAGCATTTTCCCATGTGTTCAACTTAACTGTCCCAGTGTATACGTATACTAAAATATCCGTACAGTCAATATAATTTAGAGTCCGTTTAGTATACTTCTACCTCAGTTCTGATGTGTATGTGGGCTCTCTCTCTGTTCCTGTATTTAGAACAATTCAGTTCTAATTCAGAACAACACTATGTATAAATAGTCTGCTACTTACACACAGGATGGTGTTTTTTGGCCGACACTCGGCTGGTAGTGAGCTGTATGTTGTTTTGGTGATGTTGTGTTCAGGCATCATCGGGGGCTAGCAGCAAGAGTTGGTGAGACTGCTAGCTTGGGTTATGGCCACAATGTGTGGTTGGCAGTAAAATTATTTTGTGTGTGAATTTCCCAGGTCAATTACTCATTCTAGGCAGAAAGTAGTAGGTTTGTAAAGACAATATGTTGGAAATGATCTGTACGACTTGTGGGGAAGGCTGGGGGAGGGAGGGAAAGTAGGAGAAAAATGAGGGAAGGGATAACAAGTTTGACAGGAAATGTACTTATTACCTTACTTATGTAACTGTAACCCCTCTGTACATCACTTTGACAATAAAATTTTTTTTAAAAGAGATATCAAACTTTGGATTTGGCCTCAACACTTCCATGTTTTAGCTAATGCAACATATAGAGCTATACTCTTTAAGGTGGCTGATTTGTTTTGGACCCAATCGTGTTACGTGAATAGATGCTAATGGTGCAGCTTACATTAGTTCAGTAAACGCCATGTTTGTCATGTAGTAGGTAACAGAATGAATGACTGAATAGACATTAAATTTGAAATGATAAATGTAAGTGAAGCATCTGAAAAGTCAGATATGAGTTTTAGACAGCAGAAAACACAGATATGTAAAGATGGCAACCATTTACCTCACTTATTGAAATGAGTTTCTTTTTCTTTTGGGTTGGAGCCTGGGACTCGGTTCCTGACACTTTTGCTCATTGGTTTCTATGTCCTTCTATGTACTGAGCCATGCCTCCAACACTGTCAATGCAGTTTTTTCATTCATCAATGAGTAAAAGGATCATTTTCTGTTTATGTTACCATATTTTTCTTTATAATTGCTTTTCGGCACACTAACCCTAACTTCACTAGCTTTCCTGTTCCTTTTACCTTTGAAAAACATTTATCATACACCTACTATGTGCCAGGCATGGTCCTAGCAACTTGGAATGTCTTGTAAGGGGGGAGAGAAAGCTCCCTTGTAAAGCTTAGAGGCAGCATAAAAACAAGTAAACAGCAAACAAGATAGTAAACAAGAGATGTATTAATTATACCTGTCTATGAATAGAAAAACAGCACAAAAGTCAGAGGCATTGGCAGCTTTTGTTAACATAGAAGGCTTTGGTGAGTCTCTAGTTGACTACTGTACTTGACTAAATATCTCAGTGATGATACTTGATGTGTACCTCATTGAACAGCCAATCAGAAGCAGCATCAAGGAGAAACAAACAGGACATAGAAAAGGATAAAAACAAAAGCTGCTTCTCTTTTCCCTGTCTGCCAACTGGTTAACCTGAATTCAGCCACTCAGGGGCTCAAGCTCATTGTTAATTCCACACACTTGGCATACAGTACAGGACGATATGCTTGCTACTGACTAGCCTCATGGAACATCCCAACAGCTGCAGGTCACAGACCCACTGAAGCCTTTGCTATTGTTCCAATATGATTTTTCTCTTTTAGATAACATTCTTCTCTCCTCTAGCCTACAGAATTACTTCACTAAATACACTCAGTTTCTTTTGTGGGCCACTCATCTCTTTGAAAGTAAAATACTAATCCATCCTTGTACCCTACCACTGGCCAATATCATAAGCTGGTAAATTTGGAGGGAGGAAAAAGATGCTACCATGTTCCGTTGGTTTTAGAAGAGTTGTCTGCATTTCTAAGACACATGGTTCCAGAAACACACAGAGGTGCACTGGAGTAGAAAATGCAATTCCGGCAAAGGGAAAGGGTCAGTGATGTGATTCTTTTCCTTCTTATGGGCACAATAAATGCTCCTTCCAGAACAAACGAAGGACCAGGTTGGGGCTAGGAGCCGCTGAGCTAGTGGGATTTCATGAACATGCCAGGCTAAACTTTCCTTGCACTGTCTGCAAAAATTGTGTCATCAGATCATGAGTTAGGAGGGAGGAAATGAACATTTACTGGTTGCTTATTTTAAATCCACGTATTATTTAAACATCACAGTACTTGTAAAGGTTACCATGATTATTCCAGTTTTACGAATGAGGAAACAGGAGGGAGAAATATTAGTAAGTTGTCTAACACCATCTGGTAAGAACTTAGATGAGGAACCTGGTGGGCCAGCTCCCAGGGCACATACTGAGCATCTTTGGAGTGGGACACATCTGGGTCTAAACCACATCTTTCTCAGAGTCTGAGCCCAGGATCCTCCTTTGAAATAAGACCTCTCAGGTTCTGATGATGATTAGGTAAGATAACACGTGCATCATACCCGACATGAAAGAGAGGCTTGAATATGGTAGCTGTTAGTATTATTGCAATTATTGGAGCACTCTAACTGACCTCATTTCCTGAAGAAAAATGTGGTTTTGATAGCTTTATAAAATGGAATGGCTGCTCAGTTACATAGACAGCATCCCTGATAACAGAACTAAGAGCAGAGTACTCATGATCTGGGGACAGGGGGACAAGCCTACCATGCTTACCATGCAAACAGACCCTCCTTGATGGGGTGGACGCGGGTCAACTCCTGAGACAGTCAGGCAATTTACTTACACCTCCTGTAACATACTGGTTTTGGTGGTGCACAGAAGGCCACTCTGCTATCTCAGGTTTCCCAAACCTAACACAAGTGCATGGATGGGAGCCCCAGACCAGGGGCTCACCATTTGGGGGCATGAAGTGAATGACATTGAGTTTCTAGCAGCTCAGGAGAGAAGAGGGGGCACAGAACAGCTTTCCTTCAGCAGCACTTACCAACATATCAGAGGTGATATGGTTGTAGCCAGTGGGACTATCTCTTCCCAGGAAAACTGAAGAGACTAAAATAGCTTTCTCTATCACTGAGGAGACTGGAAGGGGGTGTTCAAGCCCCAGTGGGAAACCCAGCAGAACCACAGCGTAGCCTGGAGTGTGTCGACTTGTGGGGAGAAGGGATGGGCTTGTACCTAACACTGGACAACAGGGCAGGTATGAGTTTTGTGAAAGCATGGTGTTGCTCTGTTGAGGTTGGTAAATGGCCACTTACCAGGCCACACTCTGCTAGTCCTGCTAATCCAGAACCTCTTCCAGGGCCTCTGCAGTCCAGAAAACAAAGGGAAACACTGGCTTTGCAGATGACCTCTAAGAAGACACTGATCCAGTCTGATTCAATGTTCCTTGTTGTTGTTGTTTTTGTTGCTGTTATTTTTTTGTCAGTCGTGGGGCCTGAACTCTGGGCCTGGGCACTTTCTCTCAGCTCGTCAGCTCAAGGCTAGCACTCTACCACTTGAGTCACAGCACCACTTCTTGCTTTTTCTGCTTATGTGGTACTGAGGAGTTGAACCCAGGGCCTCATGCATGCAAGGCGAGCACTCTACCACTGAGCCACCTTCCCAGCCCCTGATTCGACTTTTTATGCTCTCACTGGACCCCAGGAGAATCTCAGGACTGGCACCCAGAATTCCTGAGTAGGACCTCTGCCCAAAAGGAGGGCTGTCTATACAACAGGAACTTTGTGATTTATGACTTCCAAACTCAAGGCTTTGCTTAAAAAAATATTTTTTGGGGGGGCTGGGCACTGGTGGCTCATGCCTAGAATACTAGCTACTCAGGAAGCTAAGATCTGAAGATCATGGTTCAAAGCCAGCCTAGACAGAAAAGTACATGAGACTCATCTTTAATAAACTATCCCCCCAAAGCTGGAAGTAGAGCTCTGCTCAAACAGCAGAGCACAAGTCTGGAGCCAAAGATGCCCAGTGACAGCGTCTAGGCTCTGAGTTCAAGTCCCCGAACTGTAACACGTTTGTTTTTGGTTAATTTTTAATTTTCATACATTCATAGTATAGAGGGGGTTCATTATAATAGTTCCATAGATATGTATGATAAACTTTGAATAATTTCTCCTCCTCTTGTATTTCTTTACCTCCTTTCTCTTACCCCTCTTTTCAAACAATATTTGATGGGTTATATTATGCTATCTAGCTCCTCACATACACACACATCACAGACACAGACACGTCCTGCATCTGTCAACAGAAAAAGACAGACATACCTTTTCAACGTGTCCTTTTGAAGGTGGCAATACCCTCTAAAGGACTCTACATGATGTCAGTATCACCAGTGATCTACTAGATGGCAACCTCCATGCAGACAGGTCTGATTTGTTAATAATTTCTTTTGAACCAAAACCTAGCCAAGAATCTGACAAGAATTAGACTCTCAATTAATCTTTGTTAAATGACGGAAAGAATGAACAGTCTAGCTTAGAAAGAGCAGGCTAGTCAAATAGAGTCATAGGTGAAGTTTGTAGTCAACACTACACTCTCCCAGGGATGGCGAGAGTGGCAGGGGTTGGGAGATGCCCACTGTGGAACAGGCATTCACTACTTATTCACAACCATGCTGGACTCTGGGCACTTAACACTGTCACCTACGAGAACAGTACTGAACAGTGGTTACTTGGTGGCTGATTCTCTTTAAGGCATTTTCTCATAGGGGTTATGGTGGCTATCAATTTTTGTGTGTTGGTTGGTTGGTTGAGATGGGATCACATTATGTGGCCCAGTTGGCCTGGAACTCAATTCCTTCTTGCCTTAGCCTGCCTCAGAACTGGGATGACAAGCACTTGCCACTATACCCAATTCACAGCCTTCACTTATATAAATTTCAGGGAGAATATTGATTGATTGATTGATTTTTTATTGTGAAAATACTGTACAGAGGGGTTGTAATTACATGGGCAAGATAATGAGTACATTTCTTATCAAGCATTGTAGCCTCCTCCTTTGTTTCCCCTTCCCTTCCCTTCCCATCCTCCTCCCCGCCCCCACCAAAGTTGTAAAGTTCGTTGTCGACATAACGACTTGTACATCTCATTGTTGCAATGGGTCCACCTGTATTCAGGGAGAATATTTATATCTAGACTTTCTGGTGGAAGTGCTTTCCTATGCTTGTAGGTATATACCACAACCAAACGATGTGTGTCAGCCATGGGTAGTGGGGGAACCACAGGCTATGGCCTTCTCAGGATAGACTACAGGCCTCAGCTCTCTCAGGCATAAAGAACAACACAATGGAAGCCCCACATACCAAGGACATCACAATCAGTCTTGACGTTGGCCTTGACTAAGAGATGAATCCCATCTCACAGAATAGCTGGGAAGCCAGAGGGGAGCTGTGTTCATGAATATCCTTCCTCCTGGGCCTGTATGATGGGAGGCCAGTGTGGTAAGTCAGCATGCAAACGCCAATGACACCAGAAAAAAACAACAACATAAATTGCTCTTATTTAGAGAGGCTATCACATAATCGATGCTGCACAGACAGAGGCTAAATCTTCTAATGACTTTGTATTTATTACTATCCCCATTTTTTCAGCAGACAAAATGGTGGTTCAGACAGATTTATTATCTCCCTTTTCTTTTCTTTATTTATTCTTTGAGGTGCTGGGATTGAACCCAGGACCTCTCAAATGCTAGACCAGGGTTCTATCACAGAGCTATCAGTATATCATTTTTGAGGTTAATTTCGGCTTGCTATATGAACTTTCTTTTAACAAGGCATACAACCCATGCCCAAATTATAAATTCCTACATTAACTACAGTTGCCACAGTTCTAGATCTGATTTCCACAATGTGTCATTGTGGCTATCTGGCGATCTATCTCCCACCAAAGGTAGAAAGGCAAGGACACTGGTCTGCAGGTTGGTGGGTGGGGTCAGGTAGGATAATTCAGAGGGACAATGTTTACTCATTATTTAAAGATGAGAAGAAATCTGAGGGGAAAAGGGCATCCCAGACATACAGAACAACAGACTAACAAACAAAGCATCAAGTAATGGGATGTTGGGGAAATACCCAATTTTCCTAAATGGTATGGATGGAGAATCATGTGGTACCTTCTCAGGGATAAGCCTGTCAAGTCAGACAGAGATTTGCTTTTGGGGAGCATATGTGTGATGACAAGGGAGGCTGACTACAGAAAGGATCCCTAACAAGGGTTTTAAGCAGAGAAATACCCAGGTCAGAAATTTGGAACAATCACCATGTATAGAGAGGGCAAGTTCAGAGCAAGGGGCAGAGGTAAAGCTGCAAGCTAGAAGTAAAAGCAAGTTTGAAGACTGAGGAAGACCAGGACAAAAGTGATGGACAGAAGGGATGAATCAGAGAGGAATGGAAGAGGCACAGCTCTGGTGCACACTGTGAAAATCAATTCTGTTCTTTTTTTTTCTTTTTGCATCTTTAGAATAGTGTGTAGGCCCCTATTCAAGAAGTGAGTGCTGAGTTCACGAACGAGGTAAGAAAACTGACAGCAGAGGGAAACATAAAAGAGGGCTCCAACATGTCTGTTTTGAAAGATGCTTCTAGCAAGGCCCTGACATCTGTTGATGTTTCAAGGGCAATTGCTGGATTACAGGAGCAGTATCTGGAGGGTGTACATGCGCAGTAGTGGTTTAACATGGCAGTCAGAGGTCACCCTGAGATAGTGACCCATGAGTAATTGTATGGAGTGCTGGACACGGGATGCAGATTCAGGTGCATCTTACCTGGATCTTTTTTTTAAGCATATATTTTTTACAAAGGGGTATATATATATATATATATATATATATATACATACTATATATACAATATACAATATATATATATATATATATATATATATATATTGTATGAAGGGGTTACAGTTACATGAGTAAGGTAATGAGTATATTTCCTATTGAGGATTTTTACCCCCTCCTTTGTTTTTCCCCTACCATCCCTCCCCTCCCTACGTCCCCAACTTCTCCCTCCCCCTGAAGCTGTCAAGTTCGTTTTCAACATAGTGTCTCATACATTTCATTGTTACAATGGGCCAGCATTATTTCAGCATTTTGTTATTTCCTTTCCCCTCCCCAAATTAGAAAAATGTATATACAAGATGCCGGGCACCGGAATCAAATACAGTAAAAACAGAGGTTATACCATGGGTGAAGAACATACAAAAGAAACAAACAAACACATAGTACATTAAAAACAACAACAACAAAGATAAAATCTCTTGTGTCCCTATGTTGGAGCTCATTTTGCTTAGCATCATCTTATATGGTCATATGTACGTAGCTTTTGACCTTTTCTGCTTGTCCTAGATATATACTAGTTATTGCAAATAAGGGAAACCATGGGACCTATGTTTCTTTGGGCCTGGCTTACTTCATTTAATATAATTTTTTCCAAGTCTTTCCATTTCCTAACAAATGGGGTGATGTCATTCTTTCTGATGGAGGCATAGAATTCCAGTGTGTGTGTGTGTGTGTGTGTGTGTGTGTGTGTGTGTGTGTGTGTGTGTGTGTGTGTGTGTGTGTGTGTGTGTGTACCACATTTTCTTGATCCATTCTTCTACTGAGGAGCATCTGGGTTGGTTCCATATCTTAGCCATGGTGAATAATTCTGTGATAAACATAGTTGTGTTGGTAGCTTTAGTTTGGCCTTGTTTGTGATCATTTAGGTAAATGCCCAAAAGTGGGATTGCTGGGTCATAGGGGAGCTCTATGTGTAGCCTTTTGAGGAAGCTCCATACTGCTTTCCAAAGTTTACCTGTATCTTAAGGGGGAAGAGTGACTAGCTAACTTTTGGGTTAAGGTCACAGAGGGTAAAAGGAAACATTTTTAGATTTCTATTTTTTAAATTTTTGGTGCCAGTCTTAGGGCTTGAACTCAGGGTCCCTGGGTGTTGTCCCAGAAATTTTTCTCATAGCACTCTATAACTTGAGCCATAGCTTTACTTCTGGTTTTCTGGTAGTTAATTGGAGATAAAAATAACACAGACTGTCCTGCCTGGGCTGATTTTGAACCACAATCCTTAGATCTCAGCCTCTTGAGGAGTTTAGGATTATAAGTGTGAGCTACCTTTGTAAGATAAAGTATATTCCTTTATTTAAAAAAAACACTCTTGGTATTTCTTATGATATTCTGGCCATGCTTCAGTATAGAAGTTTTATGTATATTTTGAAAATCTTTTAAATTACACGACAACTATCACATTTCCTGGAGTGGTACTCCATTTTACTTTGTAGCATTTTTCTATCTGATTGATTTTTCGAACACATTTGGAGGCTATCATGTAGGGGAGGCTTTAGACAAAGGGCTAGTTTCCCTCTGACTCACTCTCTGAGCACTGTGGTATCATAGATCATGGAAAAAAAGTCAGCCTTCCTCCATTCCTCAGGTCTCCATTTCCGTTCAAACTAGTGGCCTGGCAGAGCTAGGAGATGTCGTTTGAGGGCTACTTTTATAAAAAGTTCTTATTAGATTCTGGTTCCTGATGATGAAAGGAAAGACCATTTGAAGCAAAGAAAAGGAGGTCACTCTGGGAAGATCTGGCTGGCATATAGATGTTCGTGGGTGTGGGTGTGTGCACACATGCCAGTCTTGAGACTTGAACTTGGGGCCTGGGCACTGTCCCTAAGCTTTTTTTTGGTCAGGGGTAGTGCTCTACCACTTGAGTCACAGCTCTGTTCTGCTTCTGGATGTTTTGGTAGTTTGTTGGGGATAAGGGTCTCACAGATTTGCCTACCTAGGCTGGCTTTGAACCTCCATCCTCAGATCTCAGCCTTGTGAGTAGCTATGATTACCGGCATAAACCACTGGCATGCAGCATAGACATGCCTATAAAAAGCACATGCTTTTTATTTTTTTTGAAAAGAGTGATCTTATTAATAATTGTAACCCCTTTAGTTATCAATGAGACCTGTTCCAAGGGTAAGTGGAAATCATCCCAGAGCAAGAGAGACATTGACAAGAAAGAAAGCTGAGTGGGGGTGGGGGGAGGGGGAGGAGGAGTGTTTCCATAGCACTATTATAGAAGCCAAGAAAGTGAGATCTAAAATCCTCAGTTCTCTTATGTCTCAGGGCTGGCTCTACAACTGATTCTCAGAAGAGCTCTCTTACTATCTTGGGTTGGGGTGTCACTGGCTACCAGAGTTGGCTGGGAGAAGTGGGGCAGCACTGGTAACTAGAGGCTTATGTCTTGGGCTGGAAAAAGCCCAGCTGATCACCGCAGGTCTCTGGCAAGTTCCGTAATTGAACATCTGTGGGCTTTGATCTCTCCATCTGTACACAGAGTCTAACATTACTACCCACACACTCTAGTGTGTCATCGTGGACATGAATTCACAGGTGACAAAGGGAGTTTCATGATCTTTGAATTAAAAAGTCCCTCATGCATATTCCCCTAAACTGCTGGCAGTATTTATACTATTTCTATTAGGGATGGGAATCTATTTATTTTACTATTTCTATTTACCATTCTACTTATCTCAAATTCTCTCCTACCTGAGTAAAGAAGCCAGATAATAAATGATGTTTGCATTTCAGATGAATCTAATAGACTATGCATATTATTCTATTAGAGAAGAAACATTTAAAGATAGTGAAGGAAAATCATCTTTGGTGAAAAAACAGTTTGGGACCAGAGAAATGGATCCCTAGACAATGAAACATTCTTGCTCCTTTGTTGCTGAATTAGCTGCAGATGTCCACAGACAGGTGTTGAATGTTCTCCAAGCCATTTTCTTTGCCGAGTTGTTCTTATTCAATGCATGGTCAGTCCTACATGCATTGCTTTCACAGACCCAGTGGCTGCCTCCTGAATCCATGACAACATACACGCTCAGCCCCATATGTATTCCACTTGAGTTTTCAATTTGTAAACCACCCAGGAAATGTGTTAGGTAGAGATGAAAAGGAAGGTGTTTACAAACCGGCAATGAAATATGATATTTATCCTGTCGGCTGAAATGAGCCTGACAGATGTATTTTTTTGTTAAAATTAAAATCGGGAGGCCTATCACATTACCCCTGGCGATGTCGCCAGATGCACAGCGTATGTCTGACAAAGAGAAGCCTGTGGTCATTTGAGCCAGGCTGTGGTTTCCAAGGATTCATTATTTGCGAGCCTGTTTCAAGACCTTACCTGCAAAGGGGCCGCACCCAAACACTGAAAATACATAAGCAGAAATGGTGAAATTAGTATAGAAATCATTCTTTTCTATCTTGCCCTGACACAACAGCATGGATTTCCCCTGACATTTACGTGGGCACATGATATCTTAGAAAGTCACAAAGATGTTCATGAGGAGCGAAACCATGGAGGAAAACAAAGGATGCTATGTGCCTTGGATTCACAAGAGGGACTTTTCCGAGTGGTCATACCTGCATGTATTATCATCTATAAACTGACCTGAAATAAAGGAACAGCTAGACCCAATAAGCACAATCGAAGTTTCATAAACAGGGAACTAGCCCATCACTTGACAATGCGGGACCTTCCAAGAGGATGAACAAGTGGGCCGGGGACTATCTTCAAATTTTAATTTGATTCAGCTAATGCCAACAGCTTCCAAAGAGAGAAGGACTAGTTGTTGTTTTTTAACGGCAGAGGAATATGTAATGACATGAGCCGTGACATGTTAGAGCAACTGGCCCACATTCCAGCTGCGCTGTGCAGATCATAGTGTTAGAACATGACCTGACAAGCCTCGCACTTGTCGGGATTTGTCGTGCCCTCACCCCCAATTCAGACACTGAAGTCCCAACCTCAAGTCCCTCTGGATGGGGCCTTCTTTGGGAACACAGAGCCATGCAGAGAGAGTTCATGCTGGAGCAGGGTGGAGTCCTCATCCTGTGTGATTGGTGCTGTGGTCTGCATGCTGTGTTCCCCCCACCCATCCCCAATGCATGTTGAACCTTGACTTCCCTTGTATCAGGACAGTATTCAGAAGTGCGATCTTTAAAAGGCGGTTACGCCATGAGATCTCCTTATGAGGGGACTAAGGCCGTTATTGTGGGTGTTTGTCTTCCCCACTCCTTCGCCTCGTCTCGTCCACATGATGCTCTCAGCACATTAAGATATAGCAAGGTCCTCACCAGCCACTCATGGGCATCACTTGGTAGCAGGAGGACAGAGGTCATTGTGCCAGGGTGATGGGTTTACAAGCTAAGGAACCCCAGACTGGGCAAAGCACCCCAAGTTAGGACAGAGCTCCGGAATGGAGGATTCCCAGGCATCTTTCAAGGACTTATCCACACGTTGATCTCAGACTTCTTCCAGTTCCAGAACTATGAGAACTGTGTTCCCTTAGTGCACCTAAAAAAGTGAAATAAGGAAACCCCATCTTTGAAGAGCAGGAATATTAGCAGGCCAAAGGAAATTTGCTAAAAGGAAGTTCAAATTTGGCTTTGCCATCAGGAGACTCAGAAAAATCCACTCTATGGTAGGTGATTTTTTTCCATGATCAAATTTTCTTCTAAATGCTTGCCTATCACTTAAAAGTATATAATGAAAAAAAATAATAGGCTATCAAAAAAGGCTATCAAAGAGAAAGTTTGTATTTAGGGATGTGAGAATAGTAATTTAATTAGATTTCCTCTTTGGAGACAATGATTGAGAAGAGAAACTAATAAAGCCAAGAGACTGTCCTTGATTATGTCACTTTGCTCTGAAGGCCCAAAAAAGCAAATGGCCAATTAAATATACAAACACTTAAGTGCCCGTGGCTCACACCTGTAATCCTAGCTGCTCAGCAGGCTGAGCTCTGAGGATTGAGGATTAAAGCCAGCTCAGGCAGGCAAATTCTCCAGACTCTGATCTCCAATTAACCAGCAAAAAGCCAGAAGTTGAGGCTTGGCTCAAGTGGTAGAGCACTAGCCTTAACTGAAAAAGCAGGAAGCACTGAGCACTGAGTTCAAGCCCCATTACTCACAGACCAACAGGCAGGCAGGCAGACAGACAGACAGACAGACAGACAGACAGACAGACAGACAGACACACACACACACACACACACACACACACACACAACAATGGGTCACAAAAACTGGTGCCCAATTTTATCATTTAGGAGACAATTATTAAGCTATACAGAGATTGAAGGAGATCTTTGAGAAACAAGTAAGAGTCTTAAGCAAGGATTAATAGAACATAATGAACATGGAAAATTAGCAAATAAATAAATTCTTGGAACTCTCAAGTATTAGCAGAGGCTGAACAAGTTTATTTAATTAATAGAAATAAATAGACACAATTAAAATGCTTCCTCTGAAGTGCATTAATGTGAGAATGTTAACAGGAGACTACTTAAGGTACTTTTATGGCTTAGCTCATAGAGAAAAAAAGAATTTAACACCCACCACAGAAACCACAGAAATAAAAAGGAAAAGCAAGAAACGATTACAATAAAGATACATTTACTTGAGCCTATAGACATATAAGCTATCAAAAAGTAACTGGGAGGGCTGGGAAGGTGGCTTAGTGGTAGAGCGCTTGCCTTGCCTGCCTGAGGCCCTGGGTTCGATTCCTCAGCACCACATAAGCAAAAAGAAAAAAGCCAGTAGTGGCACTGTGGCTCAAGTGGTAGAGTGCTAGCCTTGAGCTGAAGAGCTGAGGGACAGCACCCAGGCCCAGAGTTCAGGCCCCACAACCAGACCCCCCTCCCAAAAAAAAAAGTAACTGGGAGAAAATGAGAGAGGGGGTAACATTGTTCAAAAAGAAATATACTCATTACCTGACTTATGTAACTGTAACCCCTCTATATCACCTTTACAATAAAAACGAAAAATAGAAATTAAAAGAAAGATATCAAAAAGTCAATGTGATGAAAGGTATGACATCAATCAACATGCATTATACCTATATACTGATTTGTTGAATGATAACCCGTATAACTTAAGATAATAAAGCTATCATTAAAATGTTAATGTGAACAATATAAGCTTGCTTATTCAGAAAGATGATTGACAGCATGGTTCAAGTGGCAGATCACCTTCCTGACAAACACAAGACCTGAGTTCAACCTTAATAATGTCCCTCCGCCTCCCTCCAAAATGAAAAGTAATAGTTTAGATGAATGAAATGAAATTCAACAAACTGTGATGTGAAAGAAATATTCTTAGCATCAAGCCATTTTGGTGGATAAGATGGGGGAGAAAAGTCTGAGATTTAACCCATTCGTGTGACTGCTAGAACAAAAAATACTTTAGGCTCTTCTGTAGGTTAGATGCAATTTCTCATGCTTAAATCTTGCTTATCTTCCAAGACCAGGTTCAAGGGGACTCTTCCTGTGACTCCTTTTCTACCTTAAGGCCCCAACCAGGTCGGCATTTACTACAAAGAACTTATGACAAGGTACCACTGTAAGGTTTCTTTGTTGCCTTTGTAGGTATTTTTCTCCTTGAGAAACTGGAGAAAACAGGAGTTTTTGGTGTCGCTAACCATAGCTATCCAAACTATGTTTATTAAAGTGGAGATGTTATGGACTGGAAGAGGAAAATAGGTATTTCACCGCATCACTTGGATGCATGAGCAGAAACACGTGTGTCTGCAGAAGTTTGCCTGATGTGATATTAGATTTATTGTAGGGAGGAGTCTTGGGGAAAGGACTTGAGGGCTGAACCAGCAGGTTGCAAAAGCCTTAAAGGTCATCCTCTGCTCTTTGGAAAATGACCAGAAGGAAACATGGCAGGACTCCCAATTCATTTTATTTTCTGCTTGTTCTCTTAACAATAGCTAAGCTAACAGAAGAGGAAGGATGGGAGCTCTGAGGCTGAAACTAGTTATAAGAAGCCATAAGTTCAAGTGACAGGGAGGCCTGCGGTGCCATCATTTGAAAAAGGATCAGGAGACCTACTTGGTTGAGGTAAGCATTTGAAGTGTGTGTGGGATCCCCACCCCCCCCAGAGTCAAGTAGCATCTATAAGGAAAATGAGAACCCAGGAAGACACTAGGCTTGATAGTTTTCTTTTCATGGTAAAGAATAAACTCTGAAAAGGAATGTGTATTGGTCATGAGTAGAGGAAGAAGAAGGAGCAGAAAAAGGAAATAAAATGAAATAGATAACTTAGAAAGTTTTACCACCAAAAGGAAGAAAACACTCTGAGGAAGTGGACAGTCCATGAGTTTTTTCCCCCGAAGGCTGAGCAGGATGATGACAATTAGGAAGAGAGTAGGGTGATGGCAAAGACTTAATTTTTGGCAAACTGATAAGGAAGGAAGACCAGAGAAAAATGGTTAAAGGGTTCCAGGGATGTGAGGATGGGAGGTTAGGGGGATAGGAGACGCTTAAGAAGTCTAGCCGGGCGCTGGTGGCTCACGCCTGTAATCGTAGCTACTCAGGAGGCTGAGATCTGAGGATCACGGTTCAAAGCCAGCCCGGGCAGGAGAGACGGTGAGACTCCTATCTCCAATAAAAACCACCAGAAAACCGGAAGTGGCGCTGTAGCTCAAGTGGTAGAGCGCTGGCCTTGAGCTGAAGAGCTGAGGGACAGTGCCCAGGCCCAGAGTTCAAGCCCCACGACCGACAAAAAAAAAAGAAAAAAAAAAAAGAAAAAAAGAAGTCTGGCAGTGAAGGGAAAGGGAGCAAGAAAAGGCATAGGTGATAAAAAAAAAAAACAAAACTTGCTCTTCTTTGTGTTTTTTTAAAAGATTGAGAATATTAATTTGGTTTGTAACCTAAATAGAAGGAGTCAATAGGAAGAGGAGGAAGGGAGTGATTGATTAGGGAAGGTACGAGACAAGATAGAGGAGGGCTAATAGGGACACTCAAGATGCTATCAGATTA